>NC_137846.1:5358750-6727500 GCF_948465745.1 Chenopodium album
TTTGAAGAGTGAAGAAGACAGAAACGAAGTGGGTATGGAAGATACAGCAGGAAAATGGCGCGTAATCCGAGTGAATTGAATAAAAGTAGTTGCCGCCATTAGAGAGTGATGAAGCGTTTTCTGGTTCTATGGAGCTTCCATGGTAAGAGTCATAGAAAAGATAAGCCTAATAAAACTGATGAGTGAGGAGACTCGTTTTTCGTTTTAGAAGGAGATTGACTTTTTTGAGGAATAGAAAGAGATTGACTTTCAAAATTGAGGTAATTTATGTATTCATTTCACATTTTTTTCACAAATGGAATAAATGGGATTTTTCTTTTATTATTATTATTACTATTTTTTTTATTTTTTTTTTTGACATCAATATGTAAAATGCTTCAACTTTCAAGTTGTTGTGTGGATTTTGCAAAAGATAATTCTATACCAAATAATATTTGGCCTATTGGTAAGGAATAGAGATTTTACCTTAAAATACTATAAGTAACTTGGAGATGAAGATTATTTTACCCTTTTGTCAATTACCCAGAAGTCTTGCTCCTTAACCTAAGCCAAGTAAATATGTTAGAGATTTTTGTTCAATAGGTGTGTTATCCTTACCTACTAAAAAAAAAGTATCAATTTTGCAAACTATGATTCTATGTATCAAAGTTTATTTAAATATTGTGTTTCAATGAGTTTTTATGTTCTAAAATATTTTCAACATGTCTACCAACTACTAAAGTAGTGTACCAATCATCATGATTATAAGATCACAAACCAAAAATAACATTATATGACGAGGCCAACATGAGAAATTCGTGGATATTTTATACATTTGATTTATGAAACTATAATGAAACATATTCCCTTTTGTACTTTGATTTGATAGTGTTGTCTATACAAAAATTGGCTATAGGCTCATGACTTAGTTATGCATGTGTTTTGTGCATCTTTATGTTATAGTGTATCACTAGTGTTTATAAGTAAAGTGAATTAAATTGATGTGCAGTATAACACTACATAGGCCTTTGAAAATATGTTTCCACTAATAAACACCACAGTTTAAACAATCACAATTTTTCTTGAGTTATGTATCTTTAAAATCTAAATTGTTTTTAACCATCTTTCATGTTTGATAGAATCCCTGCCTATAACTTATATTTCTTATGTAAGCAAGAATTTGTATTTTAATGGCATTGTGGTAAATAAGTGCCTTGATTTCCAAGCAAGTAGAAGAAAAGTAAAAAATTCTCTTCACTTTTAGGACATTATATGTTTATTCATGTCATTTGCTAGTGAATTTGGATACCTTTGCTAGAAGATCATTCCATAAAAAAGAACAAAAATAGCATAAGAGAGATAGAAAGAAAAGTCTCAAATTAAATCGATTTCTTTCATGTATATTTCATGGTAATAAAGTATAATCAATTACATAACGACACTATCAAACCCCAAATTTACTTTGACTGCTCAAGTAGTTTGATCGTATAGCTTAAGAAAACTTCAATTGTAGAAGATTGCAATTATTGGTGGTTTTGCTTTCAAATTCAAAAAAACCCCTACGAGAAAATATTAAAATCAAGGGAACAGTTAACCCTAATATGATAGGTATTTGTCGTAGACTCGTAGAGACTGGAGGAAGATAAATCTTTAGACTTCAACAACAGAGGAAGATTAAGCAACAATGTCAAAATGGAAGGGCTACGTCATTTTATATGATCCTACATTCAAACAGACATCGAGGGATATCGATGTAAATGACATCCAATATATTGCCTACTATATGGAGTAACATCGGAAATTGATTTTGGCACACCCTTATATAAAAAGAGCATAGAAAATCGTGCTCTCGCATAGAGGTGTGCCAGAATCAATTTTGGTGTGCCAAAATCATTTTCCAGTAACATCATTCGAGGAAAAGGGTATTAATGTAAATGTTGTACAACTTCCTGTCCCGATTCTCGAACATAATTTCATACTCCCTCCGTCCTATAATATAGTTTCCGTTTTCCTATTTTGGAATACCAAAATGTTGTTCCCATTCTTATGTCTGGATAGCATGTAAAGACCATTATACCCTCACTTTTTTAACTTTATTCATTGTATTTCCTAATTTACCCTTAACTTTTGCACATTCAATGTAATACCCCGTATTTTTATACGTATTTTCCTAATTAATTAATTATTATTTTCTAAAAAGGGTATTTTAGTAATTTAACTTACTATTTAAATCTTGGAGCCAAAACGATATTTGAATTTTGGCGCCAAAAGTATTTTAAAAACAAATTATTATTTTGGATAAGATTTATTATCCATTTATCCTATTTTAAAAACCGGATTATTTATATATTTTGGATATTTTAATTAAGGCAAAAGCTATATTTTATTATTATTTTAATAAGTCCAAAAATCCCATTTATTTGGCTAATAAATTTCGGATTTTCCTAAGAGAAAATCTAATTTTATTAGTTAAATTATTTGGTGAATATTTGGTATTTTATTATTTAATTATTTATCATAATAAATATTATTTACACAATTATTTTAATTCCTTAAAACTAGCAAAATAATTTCCTAAACTACTAAATAGGAGGGCCGAAAATATGAGCTTAGGAAAGCTCAAAAATTTCGGCCATCCCATGTAGATTTTGGGAAAAATATTTTTGGTAAATTGTATTTTTAATTATCTCCTTAAAATCTCCTATTTTCCTTAAATCTAATTCTCCATCTTTTTAGTATCCAATCATTATATTTCCTTTCCATTCATTCTTCTTAATTATTCCCCAAGTAATTCCAACTAGATGAAAGCCCGTGCGATGCACGGTTTTTTATATATAAATTTCAAGAAAATATATTTTTGAATAGATTCTAATGTTTTTTTAATTATTTGATTTATTTTACTATCTAATAATTTCAGACAAAAAACACATAATATTTTAATTAAAGTGTTATTGCCTATTACAAAAGTTTTTTTTTTTTTAATGTAATTTATAATTCGAATTTTTTTTTTGCTGTTTTGTTTTTTATTGTGGTTGTTAATTATATGACTACTGAATTTAAAAATATGAATAATTGTAAATATGATATCTTTCAAAAAAAATTTTGTAAATGTGATATTTTATCTATTACATATTGGGATAAATCTTTAATATGAAAAGATATTTTTTTATTTTTAAATAATAAAAATCCTAAATCATTATTCGTTGCTTTTTAAAAGATAAAAATATTAAAAAATAATAAAATCAATACTATTTATCTTCTATTTAGATAAAATCACCACCTTCGTTCACACCCATATCGCTTCCATATAATCAAAATGGATAAATAAAACATGTTAGCAAAAATAAAATTCATATGAAATTAATCTTTATAGTCTTATAAAATAAATCAATATATATATCTACCGGGAAGTGAAAAATTGTTGTGAAATTGATCTAAAAATTTTAATTGTACAAAATCAAATCTAGATCTATACATTGAATTTTATCATCATCCTCAATCGCCCGAGCAATAATATTTTAAAAAATTAAATCATTATTTTGTTGTCACTAACAATGTGTGCGATATTGCTTCTTATTTGTAACGATTGACAAAAATATCTAATGGCCTAAACTTTTCTTTCAATTTATTTTGGACGAAATAGTATAAAGTTGGCTTTAATTGAGGCATGAACGCAATGTAATTAAAAATAATAATTAAGTTAATTTGAAGGCTTGATTATGCTACCAAAATCACAAAAAATTGTTTTAATCATAAAATTAATTAATAAAAACTAAAAAGGTCTATAAAAAAATTTAAAAAATGTAAACGATTTATAAAGATATGATACCTCTTCGTACTTTGATTTTCCAATCATTTTTGATTGAATTTAATTAGATCTACATGTAAAAACAAAATTCAATAAACAAAACATAAACATATATATAATCATTAAGTTTTCCGAATAAACACAATGTAAGCAATAATCACAAATATATATACATTTAACACATGGAATTTAAAAAATTAAACTAATTAAGAATTACGCAACCATTGATGACCTAAAACGGACAAAAAATTCGCTTGATTTGGTTTTGTATTGATATGAGATTTTATGTGTGTCGTAGAATGCGTCAATTTGTAGTGGTAGGGATCACAAATTTTAATGTAATTACAATTAAATAATAATTTTTATTTCTTATCATAAACACTATAAAGATTATCTTAAGATGATTTTTTTAAGAGATAAATTTTAGTTTTTTAAATAAATTAAATCCTCATAAATCATTATTCGTTGTTTTTATCTAAGTGAAAAATTTCTTAAATCTCATTCGTCGCTTTTATTTAGATGGCAAGTGAATTTTTTAATTCTAAAATAAAATAGAATTCTAATTTTTAATTGGTAAAAAATATACCTTTGCTTATGTGGCGCGCCGAATGTTCTCCAAAAATGCCTACTTTATTTATATATATTAGATTTCCTTAATATTTTTCATGACAATCATACCTTCCATATTCAATTATACACAATCTCTTTAATATCAAAACTTTCCTTAAATCTTTACTCAATTCTCCAAGTAATCCCTTAAACCTTACTTACCATAATTCTTCCCAAATTCTCTTACCATAATTCTTGCATGAGCTAGCCTATAAATACCCCTCCATACCTCTCACATTCTTCACACCAATTCTCTTCTTTTCTTCTCCTCTTTTTACACAAATCATCCCGTTTATCTTTGAAGCCAATTTTCGGGCACTTCTGATCAGTTTTTGGGGTATTGCTATTTCACAGAAGATTGTTCCTCTCAAAAAATCCTTGAGGTTAGGCTCAAGAATCACCCAATTAGGAGTTATATCGAAGGAGTTATAGCCTCTGCAAGTTCTGCCTATTCTTTCCAACGAAAATCCAATTCTTCTCTTTTCCTTGGTTTCTTATCTTTTCTCTTATTCAATTATTATTATTATTATTATGGGAGATTTATAAAAATTATAATGAGTAATTTTAATTATATAAATTAGATTTTTAATGATGTTTATGAAAATTAATTTAAAAGGTTCATTGTTGTGATTATTTGTTAACCTTATATTAATTATATAGTTGGGGGTTTTTAATTTCATTGTTGTGATTATTTGTTAACCTTATATTAATTAAGGTTATATTTATTTGTAGGGTGTTTTTGATCAAGCTACTTGAGAGTTCTTTTGAAGTGTTTTTGGTTAAGCAAGGATCAAGGTACGTTAGGTGGCTAGATACCTTGAAAGTGATCGATTTGAATGAGCATGTTTGAATGATTTTATGGTGATTGAATTAAATTGACTTGAATTATAGTTTATGAAATAAAAGTATGTTTAAAAGATTGATTTTAATAATTAAATTGGAGTATTGATTTTTATAACATGTTTTGATTAATTAATTTATTATTCATGTTTAAAAAGGATTGATTTTGAAAGCTTGTTGGATTTATAAAAAAAAAGGGAGTTTGAATTATTATTATTAAAGGTTGGAGTTATTGGATTTAAAGAGGATTTATTTAATCATTGAATTAAATTTATTATTTATGCTTTATAAGCATGTTAGTAATCCCACTATGCGGATTTGGTATTTTGATAAGGCCTTGGACTTTGTATGACCGGGTCTTTCCTCAAGAATAGCCTTGTAACATAAGGAGACTAGCTTGGGGGGTGTGCACATTTGGGAGAGGAATTGGTTAAATTGGTTTAATTGGTTTTAAAATAATTGGAATTGGTTTTATTGATTATTGGGATTTGAATATTGAGAATTGGTTTTGAATCATGAGTTTGGAATTATTGGAATAATTATTGGAATTGATTTCAAAAGCATATTTGCAAATAAATTGAGTTTAATTATCTTGCACTTACCGTACTTAGCATATTTTGCTAACCCGTATTTCTTATTTGTTTTGGTTCGCTCTGTTTACCGTAATGGTAAGCAGTGTTATTTCAGGTGGAGTGAATAAATTGATGCATTGGAGTCCCGGGATTTGGTTTCACTAAGTTAGGAATCGTGGTCTTTGTATTTATTTTTGAGTACTCATAACATTGGTTTCTATTCATAGTTATTATTAATAAAGGAGAGTTTTGAAGTTTCCGCTGCAAAGTATTGTTTTGTTAGTAAGTTGAGTAGCCTTGCGTAATCACGCGGCGGTAATACGCCTAAGTCTATCTATACGGTATAATTATACGTATTATACTAGTATTTCCGTAGAGGGAGATTTGGGGGTGTTACATACAATGTACTTTTTTCCACTTTCTTTCTCTAACATTTGTAGGGGGGAGCACCTCCACAACGGAGGAGCGCGCCCTGTGAAAAAGTTGGTGCCCGGATATGATTGTACTTTTTACTTTTATTAATGTATTTTATCCACTTTCTCCTCCTATTTCTTAAATACCGTGAAAAAATACAAATAAAAACTACATTACATTATTATGGGACGGAGGGAGTAGTTTGTAGTCGGTACTAGTCTGTGTCCAAGTATGCCATATTCCTCCCATAGTCCATAGACATTTCCATCTCTAAAACGAAACCCAAACGAGAGCAATTTCCCACAATATTGGTAGAATAAAAATAAATTCCCTTTGTGCATCGATTTGGAAACTAATTCCCGAGATATCGTCCACGTAGGATCGGTTTTGGGTGTATTTTTTTTTTTATTTGGTTCAGCCTAAAACCGCTAATGGCAATAGCGGTTATAGCTTTCAAACCGCTATTGTTATAAGCGGTTTCAGAAAAGAGACCTCCTTTTTCAATTAACAAGTCTCTTTTCTTCCTTACCTTTTGAAAAAAAGTAAGGAGGCAAAGAGACCTGTCAACAAAAAAGGAGATCTCTTTTCTGAAACCAAGCAGGAAAGAGAGCGCACTCTTAAGTTCATAGAGACCTAATTTCATTAATAACGGATCTCTTTGATTTCTTTTTTTTTTTAAAAAAAAAAAACCGCTAATGTTGCTAGTGGTTTTAACATAAAACCGTTAACAATATCAGCGATTTTAAGCCAAATCAATTACCAATCCTACATAAACGGATATTTTGGAAATTTATTTTTAAATGGGTGCATAATGAAAATTTATTTTTATTTCAACATTATTAAGGAACGACATTCCAATTTCCAAGCTTCCAACACAATCCATCCAATTTAACCAATACTAAAATCAAATTCAAACATCATTTCATTCAAAGCGGGAAAACAACAGACCAAGAGCAAGAGAAGAGAGAGAAACTACAACAATGGAGGAAACCACAACATCAACCAAGAAGAAACCACTCAGTCTCAACCAACGTTACTCTCACATCCTCTCTGCTTCTCACTCCAAACCTCCTCATCGTATTCTCCTTTTCTCTCTCTTCAATTTAACCCTAATTTCTGCAATTTTGTTGATCAATTTTTCATAATTTGAAGCTCCATTTTTTGGTGTTACAGGTGAAGGAAATCAGTCCAAGTTGAAGGAATTCGTAGAAGATGTTCCTCATTTCTCAATCGCCGATTCGGATTTTTCTCCTGGTTTGTTCTTCTCAACATTTTGCCCTATTTATGTAAATTTTTAATTTTTTTGGTGTGGGTTTTTGTTTGGGTGATTATTGAAGGGTTAATTAATTGCAGATGATATCGAGTTTTCGAAAGCGAATCGAGGTTCTGCGGTTCATGATGATGAATTAACTGATGATAGTATCACGCATGTTTCTGGGTTTAATGATGTTGTGTCTCTTACTGGTATAATTCTCTTCCTTTTTTTCCTGAATTTTACAAAACATTGGATTGAATTTATTTATATTAGTATATGCTAGGTCAGGGTTAGTTTTGTTTAAATTAGTTGAAGTATTAGGTCAATTTATTTGGGGTGCTTTGGGTTGATCAATTTGGGGCTGAATTATCAGAAAAATCGAAGCCAGAGAAGGTGAAAATTCAAGGAAGGAGACGTCTTTGCAAAGTAGCATGCAAGGATAATGATGATAATAACCAACAACAGGTTAAGGAAGATGAGCTCAATTTATTTGATATTTCTGATTATAGCTCACCGCCACCGGTGAAGGATGTGGGTTGTGGGGGGAATGAGATTAGGGATATACTGAATGATTTGAATTCGAGGATGGAGTTTTTGTCGATTGAGAAGAAGCCAAACCCTAGGCCGGTTGATCTAAAAGCTGTTCCTTTGGTGGATGTTTCGTTGCATGAAGAGAAAGTTAAGGGTGTGGGTCAAAATGATGAATTGGCAGACTCTGAATTTGGTAGTGTTGATTCGTCGTTTGCTAGTGTTTCTGAGTTGTCAAGCTCTTCATCGGGTGTGAAGGGTGGGGTTGATGACAAGGAAGTTGACAGTAGTGTGTTGAGTGAATCTGATGGGGACAATTTTGTTGAGGAAACTAAACCAAACAAGGATGATTATAAAGGGAAATCCAGGAATGTGAGCACAACAGTCAAGGAAGAGCCTGTTGTCACTCACAGGAGTTCAGCTTATGCTTTGAAAGATGAAAGTGATGATGACGAGGATGATTGTGTAGAGGTGGGAGGTAACAATTGGACTAGAAGAGAAAAGCAGCATGATGTTTTAGTAGATGAGGAGTATAGCAATTCAAGTGTCGTTGAGGTTTTAGAGGGTGCTAAAGATGCTAAAGAGGTTAATTCAGTGGATGAATATGCAATTACTCTGACTGGCCCAAGATCAACTTACAAGCTACCTCCTAAAATTGGCAAAATGCTTTATCCTCATCAACGTGATGGACTGAAGTGGCTTTGGTCTCTTCACTGTCAAGGGAAAGGTGGGATTTTGGGAGATGACATGGGCTTAGGGAAAACAATGCAGGTAACATATTGTTTATGTTATTTTTTTGGAGTTGCTACTTTTTTGTATCGTCTGTACTTGGTTATTGTTAACAGTTTTTTTTTTTTTTTTTTCTTTCTATTGCCTTTCAGATTTCTGGTTTTTTGGCCGGTTTGTTTAATTCACGTTTGATAAAGAGGGTAATGATTGTGGCTCCAAAGACACTTCTCCCTCACTGGATCAAAGAACTCTCTGCTGTGGGTCTTTCACAGAAGATAAAAGAGTGAGCTTACTTGACCATGTTAAACGGGAATGTTTGGGGTCTAGGAAGGGATTTTTTTTTATTTTTTATATTTAACCACGTGTTTGTTTGACTTTCTAAATTTTGCTCCTATGCAGATATTTTGGAACGTGTCCTAAGCTACGACAGTATGAGCTCCAATATGTGCTTCAGGTTTGGCTTTGACTTGTCAAATTTACATGACATAGAAAGAGGATTTGTGTTCAGATCCTTTAGCTGGGTTTTACTGGTTTTGTTTTTGCACACACAATATCTTATATATGAAAGTGAATTTTTTATCCTGCAATTTGGTCATTAAATCATGGATTCAATATGACAGTATGTATGGAAGTTAGAAAAATCTAGATGACTTGATTTTCTTATTGTCACTTAGACATCTATATATGTAATATACCACTGGCATTAGTTTTGTCTTGTTTATCTTCTTGATTTTTATGAATAATTCTTTGTTTGCTTTGCCAGGACAAGGGTATTCTATTAACAACCTATGACATTGTAAGGTTTAATGCAAAACAATTATGTGGAAATGACTTTTATGACGATGACGGTGATGATATCCCTCTCTGGGATTACATGATACTTGATGAGGTAAGTAACAATTAGGCAGATCTATTGTTACACGTCATATGTTTGATTGTCTAGAAGCTTACTTCTTTTCACTTTTTTTTTTCCCCCTTGTATCTTCTATCTCTTGTTTTCTTTCTGTCTACATTTTATAAGTTAGTTTTGGATATGCTCACTTTTCTGATTTTTCCAACAAACTATCTTCATGTATTACCTAAAAAAAAAGTAAATTTAATACTCCGTACTGTTTTATTTTTATATTCTTTTCTTTTTCTTTTTATTTTTTTAATGGTCATAGAAGGTTACCATTTAACAAACAACAACTTTCATCTTTACTAATTGACTGCACTTGGGTTAGTTGCAAGCTGTTTTCATTATATTCTGCATCTTGGTGTCCTCCTGTCAATATATGGAGGTTATACATGCTGCAGGAAGCATTTTTCCTGTCAATATATGGAGGTTATACATGCTGCAGGAAAATCTCTTTTGATTCTCTTTTTCTTACTTAAATCCATTTGTGTAAGTCTTGACCCTTTTATATTTTTGTCTTTATAAATTTATTTAGGGTCATCTTATAAAGAATCCAAGTACACAAAGAGCCAAAAGTTTGCTTGGAATACCATGTGCCCATCGCATTATCATTAGTGGGACACCAATTCAAAACAACCTAAAGGTATTATCAATACAATCTCGTAAATATTTTTTGATATGTTGAGGCATGTACAAGAAGAATCTATGTGATTTTATCGTGATCCTTTTTGCTTCCTTTGATTGAAATAGGAGTTATGGGCACTCTTCAACTTTTGCTGCCCTGATTTGCTGGGGGACAAGAAAGAGTAAGTCTTTCCCGATCATGTAGCATCTGAAGGAGGATTATTTCTTATTGATTAGTTTGAGATTTGGTGTATAGGTTCAGGGAAAGATATGAGCATCCAATTCTTCGTGGCAATGACAAAAAAGCCTCTGAAAGGGATAGGCGTGTTGGTTCAATGGTAGCAAAGGTAGTGGTGTTTCAGCATGTTTCTATGCTTTACTATGCTTAATGTAGATTTGTTAAAGTATTGTTGATGTCTTGATGATGATTTTACTACTTTGGGGGTTATGAAGCAAGCATTTGAATTCCCTTGGGCATTTCTAATTTCTATATCTCTACTGTATAAAAAACTTTGTATTCCATTTGGGGTGCTTCTTCCTTGGCAGGGTAATTGGGTTCAGCGGGTTTAAATGTACACATTTTTACTAGGCAACTGATCCTTATTCTGATACACATTGTCTGCCTACAACAAAATTAATGATAAGTTCAGACAGTTTATGAGCCATTTTAAATAAAATATTGCTAAAGTCTAAAATAAGTGAATCTTTGCCTCTTAGGCTTCATATGGAAACAGATGTAATGATAATTCAATCTTTCAATGATATAAGTGTTTTTGTGGGTATTCTTTGATAAATGTCTTTGGTTTTGAAAAGAAAATTAATCTTGGAAGCAATTATAATTCTTTATTTTTCCTCATCTTTTATAAGTGATTTTTTGATGAATGTAAGTTTAATATGTCTGTTAGTTTTGTACCAACTTATATTGCTAAGAAAAATGTGAGAATGTTGACAAGATGGTGTATATTACAAGCAAAGAAACAGGAACGCATACAGTTAGATAACTTCAAATTTACTGGATTTGATTCTGTGCTTGCAGGAGCTAAGGGAACGGATACAGCCTTATTTTCTTAGACGTATGAAAAGCGAAGTGTTTTGTGAAGATGACACTTCAGATAATGCTAAGTTGTCCAAGAAAAATGAAATTATAGTGTGGTTGCGGTTGACTAGCTGCCAGGTGTAGTTTTTGTAGAGGCACATTCTCATTGGTTCTTATTTGAACTGTTACAGCGTCTAATAGTTTCTTTCTTGTCCCATATTTTGTGCAGCGTCAACTCTATGAGGCCTTTTTGAAGAGTGAGATTGTCCTTTCAGCTTTCGATGGCTCTCCTCTGGCAGCAATCACGGTATCGTATCTTGTCATTGTCCTTTAACTTGGTTTTTCTCCGCATCCTTTATGCTTTGCATTGGCATTGAAGGTTTACCACTGATGATTTTTGTGAATTGTGAATTATGATCTGTGTGTGTATATATATATGTTGTTAATAGTAGTAGTAGTAGTAACATAAATACCCTTTCAAGTGTAATAAAATTTGAGTTTATTACTCTTAACATATGCAACGACCCAAGCTGCAGTGCCACGTGGCATAATCACATATGAGAGTAGGCGCAAAGGGAACCGTTAGAGGCTGTGTTAGTGGAGCAGTAAATTTAGAAGAATGTGACAAAATATAGCAGGGGGTTTGTTAGGATATATTGTTCACTTTTTGCTGTTTATGATGTTTATATAAAAAGGGGAAGAAGGGCTGTGCTTGTAAGAAAGTTCATCTCTTTATTAATGAAAAAGCCTCCTTATTTCCCTCAATCAGTCTGTTGTTTAAGTTCTGTGCTTTGTGGTAGCATTTCGTTACAACATATCTGTTGCTTGATACTTAATGGTGGGCATGGTTGCCACTATAATTTCATGATTGTTTCGTTATTTGGGATATTGAGCACAGATCTTGAAGAAGATATGTGATCACCCTTATCTTTTGACAAAGAGAGCGGCTGAAGATGTGTTGGAGGGCATGGATTCAATGCTTAATCCGGAAGACTGTGGTCTAGCAGAGAAATTGGCCATGCATGCAGCAAATTTGACGGGGGAAGATGATCTTCAGGAGAAGCATGACAATCTCTCGTGCAAGATATCATTTATACTATCTTTGTTGGTCTGTGGACCTACTATCCAAAGCCTTATTAATATTAATAATTATTTTTTCTTATGTCTAATATAAATTGTAATTCTTGTAGGAAAAATTAATTCCAGAGGGGCATAATGTTCTTATATTTTCTCAGACACGGAAAATGCTTAATATCATTCAGGTTAGTTTCAGTAATTCTCATCTTCCTGTACTCTGCCTTTAGTACTTGGGTTCATGAGGAATTAAGTGACTCTGCACATGATAGTTTCTCTCAATACAGAAGAGGTCAGCCTTGTTGGGGAAGGGTTTTGTATGTAATTTGTGAGTCACGCTTCTTGACAAGGGCTAGTAGAGTGGTAGCATCCTTATGTGGTAGCTTGATTTTTACACGTGTAAAGTAGTGAGTCACAGTCATTCTACGTGCATTTCAAGTATGTGTAAAGTAGTGAGTCACAGTCATTCTACGTGCATTTCAAGTTTACTGTCTTTGGTGTGATTTCCTGTTGTTTTTGTTTGGCCTTAATAAGCGGGTTCACACTTCTCTTATGATATTATCAGGAAGCTTTGGTGACTAATGGTTTTGAGTTCCTACGCATTGATGGCACAACCAAAGCTTGTGACAGGCTGAAGATTGTAAATGTCAGGGCTTAATCCTTTTTTCCTTAATAGTTGAATAATTATACATTTTGGAGATAATTCTGAATTTTATCTCTCTTCATTCCTGTATGATTGTTAGGAATTTCAAGAAGGTCGTGGAGCTCCTATTTTTCTATTAACCTCTCAAGTTGGTGGTCTTGGCTTGACCCTCACGAATGCTGATCGTGTCATTGTTGTTGATCCAGCATGGAATCCCAGGTATGTACTTTTTGTATGCTATTTCATGGATATGAAAAATGCTTAGAAATTTATGGTTTTATATCCTTGCAAATGCAAAATATGGAAATGGAAGGAAAAGTTAGGATATCTGGTCATTGTCTAATCTGACAGGACTCACAGGAAAGTAAAACTGTTTTCTTCCTATATTTTTTCTGACAGTTTTAATGTGTTCTGAATCTTCTGAATTTTGAATTTCCTTTGGCGTTTTATTTTCGAATAGAGGCAGCATATTGAACCGAAACATCTTTATGTATGCTCATAAATAGGTGTCTTGTTTTGAGCAGGTTTCTGTTTTTAACCCCCAAATGTCACCATCAGCTTCTTTGAATTTTTTGAACATCCATATCTATATACTTTCAGCCATAGCTTGTCTTTGAATTCCTTATCATCCATAATTGAATATTCTCCCACCATTACCTATTTAAATGCCATAAATGCACCTCTGCCAATAGTAGAATCAGTACTTTTATTTATGGTTATCTGTCTTGCTGAATTAGAACCTAGTTATTGTTTGTCTCTTGACATAGGGATACATGTTCTCATTAGTTTGTGTGTCAATGGAAGGGTTTTATCATCATAAATTTACTTTGATATGCAAACTGTGAAGGATCATGATATATTTGGTAAAGGGTAATAAGGGTATTAGTAAATGGCCAATTGTGTATCTTGAAGTTGGATTCTCCAGAGCAACACTATCACTCTTTGTATTATTTGTTTATATACAACCTCCAAGTCTCATGCAAACATTGGAAACAAGTAAAAAAAATTCTTCTATTTGATCTTTACAGTATGGATAACCAAAGTGTAGACCGTGCTTATCGGATTGGCCAGAAGAAAGATGTTCTAGTTTACAGACTGATGACATGTGCTACAATTGAAGAAAAAATATATAGGATGCAGGTTAGTTTTAATTTTCTTTCTTGTTTTTGCCATTTATGTTTTAAGTGAATACCTTGTTTATTTTGGGTTAACATCTCGAGCTGTGCTTTAGATATACAAGGGTGGCTTGTTCAAAACTGCTACAGAGCACAAAGAGCAAACACGTTACTTCAGTCAGCAGGTTTGTCTTCTGATTACTATGTGTTGCTCTTGAGCTAATAATTACAGTCATGATGTTCTATCCTTGCTAATTACCCTTTTCAGGATCTTAAAGAGCTTTTCAGCCTTCCCAAAGACGGGTTTGATGTTTCTCCCACTCAGTTGCAGTTGGTTGCTGAACATGGTGACCAGATCTCATTGTAATTTTGCTTGTAATCTTATTCAGTGGGCTTTTCTGATTTATGATTTGTTTGCTTTCCTTTTATGTTGTCCTAATGTTTGTCTTATATCTGTCAATAGGAATGACTTTTTGAAAGCCCATATCAAATTCCTGGAATCTTTAGGCATTGGAGGTGTCAGTCACCACAGTTTGCTTTATTCCAAAACAGAACCTACACCAGCTGCACAGGTAGAAGAAGATGAGCCAAGGTGAATGACTACACTCTGTCTGTCAAGACAATACTTACTGTAATATTAGCCATATCGGATTACACAGCTATGATTGGAGTACAAAGGAGGCTGTATTTTTTTTTTTTTTTATTTCTGCATTTGTACAAGTCTTCTCTTATGTAGGATCCTAGAAAACCATGAATTCTGTTATCTGTAATGAGATAGTAACATTTTCACATTTTTTTTATTCTCAGGAGAACAGGAAATAAAATATATAGGAAATATGGTTCTTCGTCAATTTCAACTGAGCATTACGTCGCTGGGTATGGTCTCAAATATTATGAACTGGAATATGGTTTTTTTTTTTTTTTTTTCTTGGCTCTCTTGATACGATGCAGTAATGATTTAATTCTTTATTTAATTTACCCTTCTAGGTCTGAATATGCATTTAATCCAAAGGATGTAAACCTCCACAAGAACAATGCTTCCCCACAACGTGCTACTAAGCTTACCGAATCAGATATCAAGGAGAGGATCAATAGGCTTTCTCAACTTTTATCAAATAAGGTTAGCATCATTATTACATCACATACATAAAATTTGACATTTTCTTTTGTCCTGTGCTTTAGCTTGCTTTGTTTGTCAAATCAATTTAAGGAGCAGATAAGGAATGTACCTAATATTTCCAACAACCTGTTTTTGCTGATATGCAAACCAAATATTGGCTGGTAGTTGACACACTAATTAATTTGTATAGATTTTCTTAAAGAGCTTTTAAGAGGCTATACAACAGTTAAACATCCTATAAAAAAGTATACTAATGGTTTATAGATCATGTTTTGTCAGCCTTGACTTTTGATTCCCTAATGACTTGTTGATGATTCTTTACCATTTACATTCTTTCAACTGCTTCAGGCTACTATTTCGCGATTACCTGACAGAGGGGAAAAACTTCGAAGTCAAATCACAGAGCTGACTTTGGAGCTTGAAAATTTAACAACACCTGAAAGGACCAATCAGGTCATTGACTTGGATGATATTACTGACTCATTTCAGAGATCGTTACATGTATAGAAGCTTAATGCAGGGCACTCTTGTCCTCGTACTGTGGATTGAAATGTAATTAATGAAAGGGGTACATAAGTGGAGCTGATCAGATGATTTTTTTTCTATTTTGGTCCGATATAATCTTTGGCTTAAACATGGGGCACTGGCTTGATGCTCTTTGCTGGGAATGGAGTTCAAAGAATGTATTTATTTGCTCAGAAAGAACCTTGCAGATTGTGTTTCTATTTTAAACTGTTTGAGGCATAATTTTGTTGTATATGCTCTCAGAATTGAACATTGAATTGCTTTTAATATCATTGACTCTCCATTTCCTATATTCTGTTATCCTACTTTTAAAATTAAAATTATTTAAATGAAGAGTGAAATGTTTTGTTGCTTAGCTTTGGCTTATAGACCATCACAAGATTATGTTCCCTACCTTGTGGTTGGTTGAACGAACGAAGCGACACTTTGTAGAAACTTGTTATCTGTGTAAACAATTCCTATTAGGACATGTTTGGGTTGATGAAATATAGGGGAAAAAGATAATGGAGTAAGTAACAATTCTGGTCACTATCACTAGTTTGGATTTTGAGTAATCAAATATAGGGAGTAAATTTTTTCCCTAAAAATTAGGGGTAATAGTTAATCACCCCTCTCCTTGGATAAAATATATCCCATGAATTATTGAAGTAGTTTATAGAACTTGATTATATTGAATTTATTTTAGAATTGACAATTTAATTGTTACAATGAATGTTCAATACAGACAAGGAAAATCATTGCAAGGTTAATCAATGAAGATAGCGTGCAAGACTTTGTTGTGTATTCGTTGAGTTCTCTTATTTTTAAAAGTTAGTTAAGTCATATGGATTCAACTTAGTTGAGGCTAAAAAATCCTAAGAATTTTTCCCCAGTATGATTTTTTCGACGGATTGCTCAATGCTAGTGAAAATTAAGGGATGAAAAGGATGGTGCTTAATGACAATAGGTACCTCTCTCTTTTTATTGTTTTTTTTGTTTTTATTCTGCTTCTCCAATTTCCTTTTATTTTTAAAAGTTAGTTGAGTCCTTGTGAAATCAACTTAGTTGAGATTGAGAAATCCTCATTATACACCTATTGAATTCTTTGTATACACCCCCACTCAATAACGATTTTTTTTTGAAAGAAATCCGAGGTTAATAGTATGAGTATCTAAATAAGACATACTCCATAGTTGAATGTGTAGAATGTTTTTGTAAAAGTTTGGAATGTAATTAGTCTTATCATCCCGTTGACTTTCTTGCTCACTATAGAGACTTTACGCTTAATACAGTGACGAACTAAAGACTGAAAACCTGAAGGCTGTATTGCTGTAAGTGAAGACTGAAGAGCAACAACTGCAAGCATTCCTCAGAAACTCATCAATGGCGGCAAAACTCACTTCCAGACTACTCCTTCTTCAATCTCACCACCATCTTCATCTTCATCTTCATCTTCATCTTCATCTTCCCGCCATTTCTCGCTCTCTCTGCTCAATCTCTTCATCATCTTCAACAGCAAAACCATCAATTCCATCTCTTCAACCATCTCACGACGCAGATTTAATCTCCAACATTCTAATCGAACATCACAACCCTTTTCACGCCATGGAATCCTCCCTTCAACTCTACGGTATTTCTCTCTCCTCTTCTCTTCTTCACCAAACCCTAATTCGTCTTTCCCACCTCTCAAAAATCGCCCTTTCTTTCTTCTCCTATTCTCTCTCCTCTCACCCTTCTGCCATTGATGTCACCTCCTTTAATCTAATCGTCGATATCCTCGGAAAAGTTCGCCAATTCGACGTTGTTTGGCAGTTGATTCTTCAAATGCAAACCCTAAATTTAAAACCCCACCACTTTTTTGATCTTTATTCGTCGTTTGATTGCTGCTAATTTTACCCGGCAAGCGATTCGGGCGTTTGATGATATGCCCTGTTTTACTGAAACAGAGGTTTGTAAAGATGATTTTGTGTATGTGATTGATACATTGTGTAAATATGGCTATGTTAGGGTTGCAATGGAGCTTTTTAATAAAAGGAAATTCGGGTTCGAGGTTTGTGTTAAGGTTTATGCTGTTTTGATTGATGGGTGGTGTAAGGTGAAGAGGTTTGATATAGGAGAAAGATTGTTGAGAGAGATGATTGATAAAGGGATTGAACCTAATGTAATTTGTTATAATATATTGCTTAATGGGATTTGTCGAAAATCGAGTTTGCACCCGGATGATCGGTTTGAGAGGACGATTCGTGCTGCAGATAAGGTGTTTGATGAAATGCGTGAGAGAGGGATTGAGCCTGATGTTACTAGCTACTCTATTGTGCTTCATGTGTGTAGCCGTGCTCATAAGCCTGACTTGACTTTAGATAGGTTGGAGGGGATGAAGGCAAAGGGGATTTGCCCGAGTGTGGCTACTTATACGTCGGTTGTTAAGTGTCTTAGTTCGTGTGGGAGGGTTGATGATGCTGAGAGGTTGCTTAATGAGATGATTGAGAGTGGTGTTACACCAAGTGCTGTAACGTATAATTGTTTCTTTAAGAAGTTGAGAGGAAGAAAGGATGCCGAGAAGGCTTTGGAGTTGTATAGGAGGATGAAGAAAGAAGGTGTGTGTGTTGCGAGCTTGCATACGTATAATATCCTCGTGCAAATGTTTGTGAAGTTGAATAACATGGAGGTCGTTGAGGAGATATGGAATGATATGAAAGAAGCCGGGGCTGGACCTGATTTAGACTCGTATACTGTATTAATTCATGGTTTGGTTGAGAAAGAGAAATGGAGGGAAGCATGTGAATATTTCGTGCAGATGATTGAGAAAGGATTTCTTCCTCAGAAGATCACCTTTGAGATGCTTTATCGCGGGTTGATACAAGCTGATAAGTTGAGAACTTGGAGGAGGCTGAAGAAGAAACTTGATAAAGAGTCCATATCGTTTGGGTCCGAGTTTGAAGATTATCACCTTCAACCCTACAAGAGATGAGATTTGGAGATGAAATTGAGGTGTGTGATTTATGTACTTCAAGCTAGATAAACTGAAAGTCTATTTTAGGTTTATCAAAATGTGGTATAATGAGTGTTGACTTGTTGTGTAACCATTTGGAATTAGAGGTGTTAATTCGGATAACCTATTTAGATACTGCAAATGCATCACCTCTGCCAATTGTAGGATCAGTACTTTTATTCATGGATATCTGTTTTGCTGAATTAGCACTTAGTTATTGTTTGTCTCTAGACATAGGGATACATGTTCTCATTAGTTTGTGTGTTAAGGAAGGTGGTTATCATCATAAGCTTACTCTGATATGCAAACTTTGAAGTATCAATGATATATTGGGCAAAGGTTAAAAAGGGTATTAGTAAATGGCCAATTGTGTATCTTGAAGTTAGATTATCCTTAGCAACACCATCACTCTTTGTATATCTGTTTATTTACAACCTCCAAATCTCATGCAAATATTGGAAACAAGAAATTTGATTTCTTCTATTTGATCTTTACAGTATGGATAACCAAATTGTCAATCGTGCTTATCCGATTGGCCAGAAGATAGATGTTCTAGTTTAGAAACTGGTGATATGTGGTGCTACAATTGAAGAAAAAATATACAGGATGCAGGTTTTTTTTTTTTTTTTGAAGGCATATAGGATGCAGGTTAGTTATAATTTTTCTTTTTTGTTTTTGCCATTTATGTTTTCAAGTGAATACCTTGTCTGATTTTGGTTAGTTATAATTTTTCTTTCTTGCTACCATCTTCAGCGATGTGTATATGACAGTCATGAACCAATTCAATGCTACAGTGTGAAGTATACTAAAAAGTGGCGCTCCATGATCACTGGTCAGAACGTGAACTTGAGATTATTTAAAGGGAGCTGAGGATGGAACTTGGTTTCTGGGCAAAGATCAAGACAAGAAACCCAGCTGAAGCGAAGCTGAAGTAATGGATATTAGAGGTGGAGTGGTGTTAGCTTCTTGACTCGGGGTTGTAGAACATCATTAGTGGAAATGGGTACAAGCTCTGGAGGACGTGTGGAAACAAGGAACAATGAACTAGCTGCTATACTTGCTGATATAGGGGAATTCCTCCAGAGATTGCAACTTTAGGTTCAGCTATGTGCCTCAAGCAAATTTCTTGGCTCATTACCTTTGTGAATTATGCTCTAAGCATGGAGGAGGAATTGAAGATACATACAGGTGAAGATAATTACCATAAGTCCATAATTTACAGTAGAGGGCTATGTAAATGTTTTGTGCATTTTCTAATAGAATACATTGTACTACTCCGTTCTTAAATGTTTGCCCTATTCTAATATTTGTTTTAAACTATTAAACTTTGATCAATAATTATCCTTGATCTATATAAGTAATAATATAATGTTGAATTCGTCTCATTGTATTTGTATAGTTTATGAATATCAAGTTTTTATAATTGGTATGCATATAGAAATAGAGATATATTCTTTTTTTTTTTTTTTTGAAACCCTATATATTCATGTTTAAAAAACCATAAAAAGTTAAATGAGGCAAAAAAAAAAAAAAAAAAAAAAAAAAAAAAAAAAAAAAAAAATTTAGGGACAAAGGGAATATGTAGTTTCTTTCACTAAACATTTAAACTATTAACATTTCAATGATACAATATACGAGTAAGATTTTTTCCCTTCTTTCAAAAAGAAAAAAAAAAGTAGGATTTTTTCCCTCCCCCTCAAATAAAAATGATCTTACTAATGAATGTTCCCGGGGCGTTGGATAAGCTAATTAACAATAGAAATTAAATTAAAATTAACATTAATTACACCGATTGATGCGTGATTTTATCATGTTTTTCCATAATTTACAGTAGAGGGCTATGTAAATGTTTTGTGCATTTTCTAATAGAATACATTGTACTACTCCGTTCTTAAATGTTTGCCCTATTCTAATATTTGTTTTAAACTATTAAACTTTGATCAATAATTATCCTTGATCTATATAAGTAATAATATAATGTTGAATTCGTCTCATTGTATTTGTATAGTTTATGAATATCAAGTTTTTATAATTGGTATGCATATAGAAATAGAGATATATTCTTTTTTTTTTTTTTTTGAAACCCTATATATTCATGTTTAAAAAACCATAAAAAGTTAAATGAGGCAAAAAAAAAAAAAAAAAAAAAAAAAAAAAAAAAAAAAAATTTAGGGACAAAGGGAATATGTAGTTTCTTTCACTAAACATTTAAACTATTAACATTTCAATGATACAATATACGAGTAAGATTTTTTCCCTTCTTTCAAAAAGAAAAAAAAAAGTAGGATTTTTTCCCTCCCCCTCAAATAAAAATGATCTTACTAATGAATGTTCCCGGGGCGTTGGATAAGCTAATTAACAATAGAAATTAAATTAAAATTAACATTAATTACACCGATTGATGCGTGATTTTATCATGTTTTTCCAAATTTGCCAAATAAAAAACGTCAACAGCAGGGTTCGAACCTGCGCGGGCGAAGCCCAACAGATTTCAAGTCTGTCTCCTTAACCACTCGGACATATTGACATTTCTGATAGAGTAGCGTATTTTTAATTACCTAAATAATTAGATTGTAAAATACAAGTAATAAACAAAATTCATGATTTTTTTCATACTCTAACAGCTGATTAGCAGTGATCAGTGACACAAAGAGAGAGAAAGAGGAGATTTGCGAAATAACTCAGGTATGGCGCATCGCCTCACTGGTAATTTTCTTCATCGTCCTCATTTCTTTCTTTCTTTTCGATTTCATCCTCGATATTTCTCTAATTTTAATAATCGTCATTTATTTGTCAATTCTGTTAAAGAACAATGCAAATTAGGGTTTTCTAATCTCAAATATCCCCTTTCCCTTTTCGATCAATTGATCTCTTTGCGTCCTCTTCCTTCTGTCATCGTTTTCAATCAGCTCTTGACTGCCATTTCCAAATTCAAACGCCTTCATCCTCACTCCACCATTATTTCTCTTTCCAACCAGCTTCAATTATTGGGTATTCGACCCGACAGGCATTTGTTGGGCATTCTTTCCAATTGTTACTGTCATTTAGGCCGCGTTGACTTCGGTTTTTCTATCATGGCTAAATCCCTTAAAATTGGGTATCCCCCAAATGATTATACCTTTAACACCTTAATCAATGGTTATATCCTTAATGATAACCTCCCTCAAGCTGCTAAATTGTTGGATAAGATTGTCAACTTTGGTTTCCGACCCGATATTGTTACGTGTGGTTCTATGGTTAAAGGTCTTTGTAGAATCGGCGACAATGCCAGTGCTCTCAACTTGCTTACCAAAATGCAATCTGCTGCTCATTGTAAGCCTAACCTCTCATATACAGTACCATTTGTCGATAGTCTTTGTAAGGACGGGTTATTACAACAAGCTATGGACCTGTTCTCTGCTATGAAAACCGAAGGCATTCAACCCAATGTTGTCACCTATACCTCCTTGGTTCGAGGCCTCTACAATTCTGGATGTGGGGAAGAGGCCAAGGGTGTGTTGACTGAGATGTTAAAGAGCAACATAGCACCAAATATTGCGACCTACAGCATGCTGGTTGACATGTTTTGTAAAGATGGTAACGTTGAAGAAGCACAAGCCACACTGCAGCTCATGACTAACAAAGGTGTAGCTCCTGACATCATTACTTACAATGCTTTACTTGATGGTTATTGTTTACGTGGTCAGATGGAAGATGCAAAAAAGCTACTTGATATCATGACCCAAAATGGTTGTGAACCTGATCTAGTAAGTTCTAATACTATGATGAATGGATATGTCAAAATCAAAAACATTGACAAGGCTCTTACTGTATTACAAAATATGTTTCAAAAAGGAATTGCACCGGATGTTGTAACCTACACCACTCTTATTGATGGCTTGTGTAAAGCCAATAGACTTGCACTAGCACGCCAGGGTCGCCAGGTGTTGACAGATATGCAAGCTCACGGAGTTACTCCTGATGTTGTCACATATAGTTCATTGCTTGATGGCCTATGTAAAAGTAAACAGCTTGATGAGGCAGTGGCATTACTTGAAGATATGGACGATAAAGGTATCAAACCTAATACTGTCACTTACAATATCCTAATGGACAGCTTGTGTGAGGCTGGGCAACTTGAAGATGCAGTGAAATTCTTCTCTGATCTTGTGTCAAAGGGTCTGCAGCCTGGTTGTAAAACATACAATATATTAGTTAAAGGCTTTTGCAAGAAGGGGTTAATGAATGAAGCTACTCGATTATTGAGTAAAATGGAGGAAGATGGCTGTTTACCCAATGATATTACCTATAATACAATTGTCAGAGGATATATTCTCAATAATGACTTCACAAAAGCATTATACTATCGTGATTTTATGGTAAGCAAGGGGTTTGAAGGTGATGCAGACACTTTTGCATTGTTTGTTGACCTCTTGTCTTCTGATAACAAAAGTGACTCATCCAAGGGCCTGCTTCAGAAGTTTATCAATTGAAGTGTGTAGTGCATGCTTGCTAAGATTGGATATTTTATTGACGTTGGATATCAATCAAATTGTATTTCTTGTGATATCTTCAATTACTGTAAATTAACTGCTGATGCTAGGGTCTCTAACCTTTGCCATGACTTTCCGATTGTAAAGCTGTCAAGAAGTGAATTTTTGCTGTGTTGTGGGCTGTAAGTTGTCATTGCCCTGTTTCTATCCCCTCTTCTTCTGCCACTTCATACAAAACATAATGTAGGTTTCTAATTGAATGGTCATTATTGAAATGATTGTGTTGTGTGATTCCTGGCTGGTTACATTACGTTAAGTGGTTTCTCTGTTGCCTGAGGTTGGAGTTCCCAGTTCAACAGGATGCATCTAGTGCCCAACGAATCTGAAGGGCAGGCCGGACCTATTACTTAACTAAGCATGCTTGATGCATCCAACAGAGAAAATTAAGATTTTGTAAGGGAGGGAAGTAGATATATAAAACCAATCCGCAATTGTGCAGTGAGTACTGAGTAGCATCTCATATTGAAACTAGATTAACATCTGCCTGTATAATATCACAGCGCATCATCAGCTATTCTGCTGTGCAGCTATTTTCATTATAGTATGGAGTTTGTACAAATATTAATCAGGAAGTTAAGATCAGTTAGATGAACCACTGCCTGACATCTGCATGTATCAAATCGCCGTGCAGTATCATCTATTCTGCTTGGTAGCTATTTTCATCATAGTACGGAGTTTGTTTAAATAATAATCAGGAAGTTTAGATCAGTTAGCTGAGATCAGTGAGCCTTTCTACACATTCTGTTTAATAGATGTGCACGAGAGGAGCACTGGCATTCCTACAGTTATGCAAAAGAAAGAGAATTTTTTATCAAAAAAAAAAAAAAAATGTAGTAACTATCATACATCTTTTCAGATATTGTGGATTTTGAAGTTCGGATTATCATCTAATTCTACTTTAGGAAAGTTTTTTTTTTTTTTTTTTTTTTGGTTTCAGATATCCCAAAAAGTATATGCGAGTATTATCCATAGATAGAAAATATATATTTACTGTATATTGTTAAAGCAAAGGAAGGATTCTCATCTTATTAATTGTTTTTGTAATCACTTGCATTTTTAAGAGCAATAAGAAAATTGGTTTTCGGTTTTCTAAAACTTACCACATTTAGTTTATACACTACATTCTTTATACTACGTAAAAAAAAATCATCCAATTAAGGAAAATAACTCTTTAAAAAGGATTGAATTAATGAAATCAACAAACAAATAAGTTTGCTTCATCTTCCAACTTAGCCATTCAATGCTCCTTTAAAATCCTCGGCCTTTGAGGTTATGGGTGATTGTAGTCCCCTTGGTGTATAGCCCGACGGCACGTTATCAGAAATAAGAGAAAGAAGATCAAGGACACTACCAGATCGAGCTCTCTTGAAGCTTAAAGACTTGTATCTCTTGTTCTTGGAGAAAACATTAGATGAGTTTGTTAGAATCATATAAACTAAAGCTTGTACTACTAAAAACCACCCCATGTTTATCAACATGTTATCAATTGAAAACATCTCAAACCTTGCTACCACAATATTTTGCCTAAGAAATTGATTGATAGCAGAGAAATTATTTACTTGTGAAAATACAATAAAAAAAATATAATGGGTGGTTTATGATTGAAGTTTATTGATGTTTTGTTATTAGAAAATGAAATATCCATGTTTATATAGGAGGGGACAAGTGAGTGAGAAATATTCACATATAGAGCCGCCCATTTGACTTAATCAAGGCATCTATAATACAAGTGCACGTGTTTTTTTAATTAATTATAAAAATAATATAAATTATCATGCTCTTATCCATTATACGAGTAACATACTTTGTACAATGCATTATTGCATGTATGATGTATCATGGATATTATTAAAGTCAACCTAGCTAGAAATGGTCAACTTATATACAGAGTATCCAACACCAGGTAATTAATTAAGTGTAAGACCGGATCTACTGTATTGTACGAGTACTTTATATTTGTATGTACTACGTGATCTTCATGTACGATTATGAGTAAGTCTCAAAATAATAGACTATATTTAACCTTTTGTGTTAAAATATCTTGGAACTTTAATTAATGAAAAAAAAAGAATTTACAATCTTTAATAAAAAGATTTCTTTCTTAGATCAAGTGATCAAAATTAAGAAGGAACAGTAATTGTTCATATATGAGAGCTTGGAATAGTGATTTTATTTTTAATTGCTCGCCCATTTCCATTTCATTGCCTAGCTTATTTGTTTTATGCACAAGTTAAAGTTGAACCATCTAAAAATTACATGTTGTGAAACTAAATTTTTGTAAGAAGTATCTAATTAGCAAGATTCCGTACATGATAACATTTTGATATTGTATGTATTTATCAAAAAAATTATTAAATTTTATACGCAAATAAATCTCTAAAGATTTAAGATAGGACTATCATCAATTAGGAACAATGGGATTAATTTCTTGAATATGCCAAACACACACAACAAACAAACAAACAAACAAAAAAACAGCATATAAAAATAATAATGTGAACTAATAAAACTTTATTAATGAGAACAAAACTATAAAAACAATGAATTGAATCCTATACGTACTGCAAATATGTGATAAGCACATTTATTTTATTCTAAAGTTCCTAATGACTATTATTGCATCATATAAAAATAATAATAAAACTATTGTAACGCTAATCACGTACTACTAATATAGTTTCTTAAGCAGTAGGAGGAGATGCAGCACCACCAGAGCATGCTTGGTTGTAGATGTTCTTGACTAAGGGACTCGGGATGTTTTCGAGTAACGAACAACATTCATCACTCAAGGAACCTTGTTTGTGATTAATAAGATAATTTCCGACTTCATTCTTGCAATCAATGCCAGCAGGCAATGGAGGGAATATTGGTGGCAATGACCTCTTCCATCCCGGGAACAAGGGGAGGTGGTGAGGTGGCTTGAGGTGAGGGTCAGGGTGTAGGCGCGGGTGTGGGTGTGGGTGTAGTCGTGGGTGTAGGAACGTCTCCGGTTGCACTTCTTGGGCAAAAGTTCCTCCTACGAAAAGAGCTAGTAAACCAATAATGAATATTATTGTCTTCATGTTTTTGTAGGGTTTAAGGTTTTGGTTTGTTTTCTCAATAATAATAATAAAACAAAAGGGTTTGAAGGTTGTTTTGTGTGATTTTAAACTCGAGGTATAAGGGGGTTTATATAGTTTTTTAAGAAGTGTTTGTATAAACTTGGGACTCTCTAGGAATTGATATTATTAGGCTACTAATTCGTATAAGATAAACTTTTAGAATAATTGGTATTTTATTCAACCTCTAACTCTAATGTTGCATGCGTTTATAGTCTTTATACAGTATGTCATGTGTTGATGGGTATGATAAATTGATAATAGTTTGTTTAATGTACAAAACCAGAATTTTTATCCCATACAAAATAATATTACTAGGAATTAAGATAAGTTTTTAGACATGGATTATGGTACAGAGTATCTAGTTATATAGATTTTCTCAATCTGTTTCTTTTTATTTGCCCAATTTGTTTTTTGCACAGTCTCAATCTAAAAAGATTTTCTGATAATTGTATATTTGTTTTTAAAGTATTAGATCGATTTCATTAGCATAATCTTGAAAGATTTCAAATTGCACAATCTGTAATGAATGGAAATAGTATGCACTCCGTAATATTTTGAATAACACTAGAATATTCTTATTTATTAGGATTTTAAAGAATTATCCGTAATATTTACTCTGGTGTAACACATTCAGAATTTCGGATATACCCAAATTTAGCAAACACGACAAAGAGAAAGTTTATCTTAACTGGTAGCAAAGTCATCTTTTAATTACGGAGTAGTAGTTTTAATTTGGACCTTGTCACTTTCTACTCCCTTTAATGAGAAGATAATTAAAAATTGCAAAAACCACTAATAAACACATAAGAAGTATAAAGTATTTAAATTTTTAATAAGAAAAAAAAAATTAAAAAGTATCCATGTGAATTTTCACAATTTATATACTGAATATGTACCCATACATCATACATCATAATTAATACAAAATGACAAAGAAAGGGCTAGGCCAGTAGGCCCCATCCCAACCTAATTTTCTAGATTACCCAAAATAAAAACAAACAAATAAATAAATAAATCAATTTTAAACAACAAATCATTAATATTTTATCTTCATTAGCCTCTAACTATTGAAAGCTTCATATTGATCTTCAACCCTTGGAGTGATGGGCGATCGTAGTCCTTGGTCTCTTGGTGTAGACACGGAAGGCATGTCCGAAATAAGCGAAAGAAGATTACGAACACTACTAGATCG
Organism: Chenopodium album; assembly: GCF_948465745.1. Lineage (NCBI taxonomy): Eukaryota > Viridiplantae > Streptophyta > Magnoliopsida > Caryophyllales > Amaranthaceae > Chenopodium > Chenopodium album. Next base: position 5,386,313 of record NC_137846.1, read on the forward strand.
AGTTCTCTTGAAGCTAAACGACCTCAAATTCTTGTTCTTGGAAAAAACATTGGATGAATTTGTAAGGATCAAATATACTAAAGCTTGAACCGCCAAAAACAAGCCCAAATTGATCAACATGTCAATAGGAGACATCTCAAGTATTGTTGCCTTAACTTCAAAAAAATAAACTTATGAATATAGAAATGAAATTTGTGTTTTATAAAATATAGTTTGAAAATTTGTTCTACAAAAAAAAAGTAAGATTTTCATGTATATATAGGAAAGAGGTGAAGGTGAAAATTAAGATAATAAGATAGCCGCCAATTTGACTCGTACAAGGCACCTAGAAATTACGTGCATGTGTTGATAAAATAACCGTAATTTTTAACAACACATCAATTTTATATTAGTATTACTCAACTGCCCCCCATAAAATAAGTACTTTATTATATTACTTGTATATTTTATCTTATAATTATAGATCATAACATGTGTAAATGTGTGACTAGTTCAACGTCCACGTATTTGGTGATTGGTATTATTGGTCTAGTCAATAGTCATATTAGGACCAAGGAAGGATCAAGGAAGAAGAACTTTTTATTTTTTTAGTTTGAGAAGAAAGATAAAGAACTTTTATTAATTACAAGTTTACAATCCAACTAGATCTCCTTATTGTTTAACTACTCCATCCTTTTTCAAATTAACTATATTTGTTTGGCATGTGTGCTATTGTACATGATAATTCGTTGACATTGAAAATACTACGTATGTCAAATAAATAGTATGAAGGTTAGGGCACTTTAAATTTTTTAGGCGAGCATCAAATTTTTCAAAAGCTTGCTTATAAGAGAATTAATTTTCCAACAGATAGACATCGTCATCTAAATGCGTCTGTCACTATAAAATCATCAGTGATTTATTTTAAATTTGCTTTGATACAATTTCATATTTGTTCATAATATTTTTTGTTAATATATCCAAGTAATCCAATCCAAGCCCCTTACTTTCCCATCACTACCTGATTTTTGTATAATGAATGAGTATAAAAGAAAATGTTGACTAAAAATAAGATATGTTTTGCTTGATAAACATACCAAGACAACTTTTGATTTTTTCTTAAAAGACGAAATCTCACATGAAAATAGTGTGATTTAATGACTTGTGTGAAAAGAAAGGTGAAAGAAGTGAATTGTTTTATCGTTTGAAATTGTTCCTCTACATTGAACATTCATAATTTGGATAATTTTAAACATTTTTTACAGAAGTTATAATAATTTGCTAACTTCTTTACATGTGATGGATTGCACTCAATAAAGTTGGGTTGACATATGGCACACTCCAAATCCAATCCAACCATCTTCAAGTGTGGGGCTCAAGAGAAGTTATAGTTAGGGAAGGTTGGCAACATTTTGCTTGCACATTTGTATTACCATCCATTGGTTTGATTTGCTTTGCTTTGCTATGCAACAATTTCTTTCCTTTCTATCTGGTTGTAACAGATGCTTAAGATTTCAGAGTCCTTAAGAATAATTATAAGCTCCTACCCACGGACACCGGCTGCAAATTGCTACCACAGACCAATAAACACTAGCTGCACGTTGCTACCGCAGGCCAAAAAACACTTGCTGCACGTTGCTACCACAGGCCGACAATATCAGGATACCAATATGTGTCGAGGCTCTGTCTCAGACACTGGCTGCAATCGTTCAGAGTGCAGCAAGTAGATTGAGTATCCTCCAGAGGACACAAGAGACAGATGCTCTATCACATTAACTTATCCTCTGCATTCATATTACTCAGCTGACAAATTTTAATCATTGCCATGACTTCAGCCTATCTAAATATTCTACAAAGTGGCAAACTAAAAGCTCATGGGCGACCAAAAAACCAACTAGCAACCTTACAAAATACATTATAAATTCATTACTCTTGTCTAGGCACCAATGCCAAAATCAATCCAATCATTCGTGTTAACTACTAGCAAAACTGGCAGTCACCGAGCAAATTATTGGTGAGCTTTACAGCCATTCAACATTCCAAATGATCAGCAAAAAATGTCATATAAGTGAGATTTGGACCTGTGTTTACATACTATCTATAAGTTAAATAAATAAATCTAATACTCGTCCAAAAAAAATGTCTTCTTTCCCTCCTAATTCAGCCAAGGCATAGCTATCAAGATAGATTCAAGCCCCAAAACTACTCTGCTAGCAGATGATAAGCAACCCAACGCTTATTGGGGTGGTTTATCCACTTGAGTGGATGCACTAGAACTGGCACCAGCAGACTCCTTGACTGATTTATCTACCTTAGTGTGTGTAGAAGGACTGGTACTAGCAGACTCCTTGACTGGTTTATCCACTTTAGTGGATGCAGAAGAACTGGTACTACCAGATTCCTCGGCTTGAGCAAGTTGACGCAAACGCTCTTGAAGAACTCGGACTCTATCCTCAGTCTTCCGGAGCCTCCTCCATCTGTATGCAAACCAAAGCCCAAATCCACCATAGACAACTGCATATGATCCCCACACATAAGGGTAAGTTTCTGCATGCTTCTTCAGCTCATGATACTTTGCTTCAACTTTTCTCACAATGCCGACTGCTGGATTGCCACCATCGGTTTGTTCAGTGCCTTCTGCCTTTTGTTCTGTACCCATTTTCAGTCAAAACTGAAACAACAACTAACGATATTTGAATCAAAAATAGCACACTCTAAAGACCATGATTTCGAGTTCAAAAAATAAAGCAGACTGAAATTAATAATCACAATCATGGAAAACCAGATCAACTACAACATAAAGAAAGTATGCAACAGGTATCCTACAAGCCACAATCTATGCTACTAGGACTCGACTAGAAGTGCCCGATACAAGTAAGTGCCTAAGTGTCGCCGAGCCAGGGCAAAAGGGGCGGGCAGTGTAAAAAGGTCCAATTCATAGTTCCATGACTTCCATCCTACAATTAAGGGTTATACATTACAGCCTGCAACACAATAGCAACCAAATTTGACTCAATTACCAAATTAGGCTCCAAATATCTACAACCCTTCAAGCCGACCCTACTCGTAATCAGGTCCGAGCTCAGTTCCGCTTGTAAAGTCCATTAATTCAACACATTAGCAAGTAATTTGACTCATTTATCATCAAATTAAGCTCGAAAAATCACATAAAATTCTTCTAGCTTAAGAATATCAATGTAGGATGACATTTTAATCTCAACCATCAATTTTCAATTTTAAATCCTATTCGTGTATTAGTTTGACTGCCAAGTTTATTTTTACGAAAAAAGCAGTTTGCCTTCCCAGCAAATCAAAGCCCAGAAATTTACTTGCATGATCTAATACCAATGTATACATTCCAAAAAAAAAATTCTTGTATGCAGTGTAACTAAAACAGCAATAAAAGTATCTCCATAATTATTGTATTCACTAATTTGATATTAAAACTATCAATACGAAGTTCAAAAATTGAAAGAATATCTATGCCAATGTTTATTCTAGATTGGGGTGCATCAAATTGAAGAAAAATTAGAATTTTTTGTGGTTAGTGATGATTTAATGAAGATAAATTTTTACCAAGTATTAAAATTTCCGAGAAGAAGATGAAGTGATGGCTGATTTTTTTTTTCTTCAATTAGCAAAATTCTAGCAATAAAATCGGTCGATATTGTACAAAACTTCAGTTATAAACAAAAGTTCAATGATCGACCTCAGAACCCTAAATTGACTATTAACAATGAAATGAACGATAAACCCTAGATTATGAAATTGACTGATTCGATAGTTTGAAAATGAATAAACAAAAGAAAATCGTACCTTAGAAGCTGCTTCAATGGAGGAGAGAAAGCTCAGAAGCTTCTTCGATGGAGAATTTAGAGTTCGCGCATCAATGGAAATAGAGGTAGGAGTGATTAAGTGAAGCGTAAAAGCGAAAAGCTGCAATGGTGAACAAAAAATAAAACGTTGAAGATTCAAGATTAATTGCACGCATATACGGAATTTTGTAAACCGTCGGATCTAATTAATATCAACGGACGCCATTCAATTAAATACCTCCAACGTTTTTTTAAGAGGAACACCCGTAGTTAAAACAAGAGTTTGTCCCAATTTATATCCTTGATAAAGATTAGAGGGAGAATGAAAGACAATTCAAGTGGTTAGAGACTTAGAGTTACTCTTCCGATTTTATACGATTCTGAGATCGATTCTCATAAATTAGCTTGATAAACTTGTTTTATTCAATTTTAATTACTGTATATGAATTAGCTTGAGTGACATACTTATCAACCACAACATAATTAATGGAGTATCATGAGCATTAATCAATCACATAAAGACTGATTTTTAGCCGATGAAAGGAGCTGTATACTTAAACAACCAAATTAACAAGCATTACTTAGTCACGTAAAGGCTGGCAACCTGAGGTGTCGTGGGGCCCATGGAAAAAAAAATCCGACTATTTTCTTTAATTTAGGGGTTCAAAGTAGTCAAAATTTGTCCACCAGAAGGTTAATACAGGAAATCGAACCAATTTCTAGGTTTTGCAACCAGATGTCGAAAAATCTCATAAAGATGCATTGCAATGTCTTATAATGTTTTGGAACCATATATGACCACTAGTTGGTCATATAAAGACTTGCGGTGGCCTTGAGTTATTTAAGTAGTAAATGGGTAAATTAGCGGTATAAAACAAAGTAGATGGTTTCAGCCATCCAAACAGCATCTCGAAGTGTTGTGGGGTCCATGGAAACAGTCTCGACCTCATTTCTTAGTGAGTCTAGAAAAGTTTAAACTTACCAAGGCTATAATCCACCCTTTTAGAAAGAGTCTTGACCTTGTTTCTTTTTTAGTTCGCAGGAGTCTCGATCTCAAGATTACAAGGGATGTACCTCGGGTCATATAATATTGTTTGGAACCACATATGACCATTATTCGGACCAAGGCAGTTTAAAGGCAAATTGTGTGATTCTAACTATTAAAATGGACTCTTTGAGTATTGTGGTTCAAGATTCGGACAAAAGTCCAAAATTCTCCAAAACTAAATATACACGAAATTGGTCCAATTTCGAAGGTTATGGGACCCGATGTCGAAAATTTCAGGATTGTATGTAAGAGATGTATCCCAGGGTTATATATTTTTGTTTAGAACCACATATGACCATAAGTCGAACATATAAAGCCCCGTATCGGTCTTCAGTTGATCAACTAAGGCACAAGTTAAAAATGGGTAGAATGCCAACAAAGTGGATAATTCAATCATCCAAATGGCCTCTGAAGGTGTCGTGGGGTCTATGGGAAGAGCCCTAAACACTTTTCATTTTGAATCCGATAAAGTTTATGATTGTCCATCACCGAAAGCTAATATATGAAATCGGACAAATTTCAAAGGTTTAGGGACTCGATATCGAAAAATCTCAAGGTTATAGGGCATGCATCTTAGGGTGAGATACAATATAAGTATATACTCCTTTTGTTCCCTTACAATTGACACACGCTGGATTTTTCACTATTTATATGTTAACTTTGACTATAGCTTTTTAGTAACAAATTAAAAACCAAATGTCATATTAATACAAAGTTTTATTATATATTTATATTTTTTAATAATACATACAAATATTAATAAATTATTTCTACTTAAGGTCAAACTAGCATATGAACAAATATGTCTAATTTAACCGAGTTAATTATTTCGGAATGAAGGTAGTCGTACATTAGTGTTGAATCTGATGATAGACAAAATCCGTGCAATATACAGAATCATTTTATTGACAAGGTTCAGACGTGAGAGAGACTTATGGAGTTAAGGTGACCCAAAACTTAAGACACCCAATAATTGAACACAAACGACATTTCTTGCATAGCTGTGCATTGTACCTTGTCCAATTCCAGATTCCAGGTAAATGGCAAGCCATGTGACTCCTACAGTTAGTTTAACAAGCCAAACATGAAACACCCTTTCTAAAGAAAAACTGTCGATTGTCAAATATTGTCACTCAGAATTTGACACTTTACTAAATTAAATTGTTTTTCTTTACAAACACATCCAATATAATGGATCTTGTCCAATAATCATTTACAAGATATCATGTAGTATGTCAAACTTGATCTCAGGCTGCAGTACAACTAGATGTAAGATTGTTTTGGTAATATCGGCAATATCAGATATGGGTGTATAATTTCTTGTGTATTACATAAAACAATAGTTATGGTAACTAATACGAGTAACGAAACACACAAAAGGCACCATTTTCAGCCAGTAGAGATTGGAGGATATAGAGAAGAAATCATGCATTCATCTATTTAATGTCATAATTATAATTACCACAGATAATTTGATGGAGCATGCAATTAGATACAAAGCTTTATGCAGCTCCTATACAAGCATGCACACAAATGCACCTTGTATTAAGTTATTCTTTTTCATTCTTTTTTTCAGGGGGTTAAATTCGATGCTTTAATTAACATTCGAATGTGAACTTGGGATGAGAACTAGACCAGGAGGAGGGCAAAATCACTTGCGCACACATCCTCTCGTCCAAAGCCTAGCACATCACAAAGGGAATAAAAAGAAGATAGCTATACACAGAGAGAATTAACACTGAACAGAAACAGAAAATTTGTTCCTCCTGCCCTGTCAAGATCGACATTCTAACATAAATTAAAGTTAATCAAAACTTGAAGTGCGGCTCCATCTCCCTTTCAGGTAATCCTCCAGGGAAATGTTTGGCTCAGTACTACTAACAGAGGCAGCATCATCTTCGATTATATCAAGTAAAGCCACATTCAGATGGGATTGAATATCAGAGCGCGGTGTCTCACCATCCAAAACCTCAAATTCTTCAGGGTAGTTACTCACTTGTTGCTTTGCCCAGTTTATTACTTCAGTGTCACCTTGGAGCAACTTCAAAACCTGAAAATAATGCACAAGTTAGTTGAATTTTACAAGCATAAATAGGGCAGCATTAGTAGAGCTTCTAGGCCTTCTACTACAGGAGAGATGACTTACATTGCCTATACGGGGTCGTGTTTGAGGTTCACGTCTTATGCAAAGGGTAGCAGTCAAGACCATTCTTTCAATCTGCTCATGGTCATAATCGCTGCCTAATCTAGTATCTAGCAACTGAGACATCTTCTCATCTTTTAATTTTGAGTTTGCCTGCACATATTGTAGATTGGCATTCACATAATGAGGAGCGCTCATGAATAAAGCTTCCAAGAGACAATCTAGCGTAATTGATAAGAGACATACCCATATGACGAGGCTCTCCTTGCCCTTTGGATTGCTGCTATCTATTGGCTTTCTTCCTGAAAGAAGCTCAAGAAGTACAACACCAAATGAATAAACATCCATCTTATCAGTCACCTTGCCATGCATGAAGTATTCTGGGGCCAGGTACCTGCCACAGGAGAAATTGCAAGGAGCATTGCTCAGTTTAGATGTTTAGAAATTTCAGGCAAGGAATTTGGGGAGAAGGAAGACTAGAAATTATGAAGTTACCCACCCAAAGGTTCCTGCAACATCTGAGGAAGTCAAGTACGAAGATGCACTTGAAGCCCACGTAGCAAGTCCAAAATCTGCAAGCTGAAATACCAAATCAAAACAAGTGTTAGTAATCATACCAGAGATATGTAAGATATAGAACAGATACCACTTATTAAATTGATATAAACAACTTCAAAGTGCATTCAAAACTAAATCTTGATTTGTAGCACACCTGGGGCTCAAATTCATCAGAAAGGAGAATATTTGAAGATTTAACATCCCGGTGAATCACAGTTTGCGAATCTCTGTTGTGTATGTAGTCCAATGCCTCAGCCACCCCTACTGCAACCTTGTATCTCTCTTCCCAGCCAAATGCTCCAGCTTTAGTCTCATTACCTATTATACAATATAACGTCTCAGTTAGGCAACAAAAGTCAGCCCATTCAACATTCAAATAAAAGAAAACCGAATGCTCCAGCATACCATGAAGATTCTCTTCTAAGCTTCCTCTTGACAAGAAATCATAGACCAGGATTAAATTCACTTCGTCGAAGCAGAATCCAACCAGGGTTATGATGTTCTTGTAATTGATAGTTGTAATGATCTCGATTTCAGCAATGAACTCCTGCAACGCATCCTCTGATGGCTTCAATATTTTTACAGCCAGCTCCTTCCCATCAGAAAGACACCCTCGGTAAACCTGGCTACTACCACCTTTTCCAACCATGTTCTCTGCAAAATGAGCAGCAGAATTATAAGAAAAGGAACATCCAACTACCAAAAGGCCACAAAATTAAAGAATCAGGAGGAAAGAACATACCAGGTGCAAAATTTGATGTGGCTGATACAAGTTCTTGGTATGCAAACAATCTACAAGTGGATGAGTATTTCTCAAGAACTCCTTCCAGTTCCTTGACCAAATACTTAAATCCGTTAATAGGGGAGGAAGGAACAGAGGCTACAGCATCACCAACTGGAACAATTGCACCACTTTCAGCACTCAAATCAGATGAATGATCGTCCATTTGAGCAAACTCACGTCTCTTTCTATCAGGGTGAACCGCCATTGAAGAATGTTTCCCGGGAATTCTCAAAACTCGGCGTACAAGGGATGTTTTCCGGCTTGGAACCTTTTCTGTCTCATGATGCCTGGGTAAAAACACCCGTCGAACCAACTGCCAACCAGGTTTTAACTCATTTAATTCTTGATTAACAACATACTTTGGATCAGAAGAGGCATTGGCTGCTTGATATGGCACCAAAGCCATTGATTTATCCTCTCTATCGACTGCACACGACTCCTGCAGCATTTCATCACAGGCATAATCTGCCCAAGCAGAGATGGGTCCACAGCCAAAATACCTCTTTATCAAGGTACTTCTTCTAGCCCCGGAGCTAATCTTTTCGAAACCATCACAATTCTCCAGACCAGAATCCATGCTTTTAATGGAAGAACTACCATCATCATCTACTTCTACATTGTCAACTTTTGATCCAGAAACCAAACGAGACATCTTACAATTTCCTGCATAATCACAAGCAAAAGTAACTAAACTTTTTAGCCACTGAACATCCTTGCAAAAACATAGCTAAATCAATCACATACACATAACTTACCACCTTCTCTACGATAAACAATCTTTCCGTTATCTACAGCAAAAACCGAGAAATTATTCGACAATTTCCTCGCACAATACTTAGCCACTGATGTCGGGGATCGAATCATGTGTTGGGCTTTACAAGTTCCTAAAATTAATGTAGCACTTTCAAATCCTTTTGATTCTCGAACTAAAATCTTCCGCAAAGATGATCCTCTACACACCTTTAGCTTCAAATCAACCTGACCAATTCATTTCATTTCAATCAAATACACATAAATTAAGCATTTTCAATTAAATAAAATACTTTTTAAAAAAATCTCAAGCATAATCAAAATTCAAAACCCCTTGACCCCAAATCAAACCTTACCTACCAAACTATCATAACCCAAGAAGCCTAACTTCACCAACCAAAATCTTCACATTAATTACAAAATGCAAGTACAATAACACAGCATGTGTAGTTACAATTCACAGTCATTCATCATTAGCCTTTAATTTTGGGTAAATTTTAAAATTTTCCCAATAATTTAGCATTAAAGCTCAAAAAAAAAAAAAAAAAAAAAAAAACAACAACACAATAATTACTACTGTACACATTAAGCATTGTAATCAAAAAATAAAAAAAATATGAGCAAATGAAAAAATAAACAGCAAATTCCACAGTAAACTACACGAGCCATTTCAATTTCAACAAAATTCAACGGAATAATTAACCTCAAATTCAACAATAATGCACTAAAATTCCCCACAAAAAAATTAAATAAAAACAAAAAATTAAACCTGTTTCAAATTGCAGAAGCCTTCGTACACAGCAAGCGTCGAATCAAAAGTCTTCACCAATGACAAAAGCGTCGATTGTTCAACTTCTGCTACCACCCACGAAAAAAATCAACAAAAAAAAAAATTAATAAAAATCACAAAAATGCACTTAAATTAAACAACAGGAAATAATTCAACAAACCCAGAAATTAAAACTTCACAAAAATGAAGACAAACCAGTAGAAGAGTGAAGAACATGAAGAGCAACAACAAGATCTCCAGGTTGAGCAACCTTCATTAGAGCCCACGTAAGAAGTTCTTTACTCTGTTGGTCTAATCTGACACCAACTAGCACCGTTCTTCCGCCGTGATTCTCGCCGGAGGAACATTCTCCGGCGACGGAAACCACCCCATTGTTACCGTTATTCTCATTTTTCTGGGTTTTCTTCACTAATAACTTCATCTGGGTAAACAATCAAAATTGTTATACCCAGATCTTAAAAAAAATCAAAATCAATGAAATTTATACTCCGTATTTGCTTGGTTTTAGGAAAGAGCTCACAATTACATACACACACTTTTTGTGGGATTTCTATAAATTTTTTGTAAGAATTCAGATGGGATTTATTTATTTAATTTAATTTGATGTAGTAGTTGATAATTTTAAGGGAATCTCCCTGAAAAATGCAAGAGTGTGGTTTTACTGTTTCATGGCTTTAAAGGGTAGGAGTATAATTTTTTGGATTTTGGCCTTTTATTGATTTTCTTTCTTTTCTTACTTTCTCTCGCGGTTCAATGCTTGCTTTCGTGGTTTCAGGAGAGTGGGTTTTTTGTTTTTGTAACTCCCCAAGTTTTTTTAAAAAATAAAATTATTTTAGTTTATTTAAGATTGAGAATTGAAGATTGGAAGGTGAGATTTTAGCTTAGCATGATGACATCACTCATTTTTTTTTTCTTTTTTTTTTTTTTGCTTGGTAAGGCGAAGGATTTTAGTGGGCTGAAACATTTTACAGAATGATCCGAGAGTTAAGCACTTTGGAAGTAGGCGGGACGGGTAAAGGAATTTCATCTCAAAGTATCACCAGTAGGATTTAATCTCACAATCTCTTGTTTAGCTTTGAAACTACTGGACAAAGTTTACCTTGGTATCTACGTACGTGTATATATACTATGTATTTATATACTCTCTCCGTCCCTTATTGATAGTCCCTTAGACTCTCTCCAATGGTGAGACTCAAGTGAGTATTTTTAGGAGAAAGAGAGTATTTTTGCAATGTATATCAATAAGTTGATATCTAAACTTAGCAACTCCAAAACAAAGTTGCTAAGTTTAGATACTCAACTTTGAGTCTCATTTGACAAAAAGTGTAGGGCCCTTGTTAATATTTTAATATATTTAGTAATTTATTTAAGTTTTACCCTTTTTTTTTAATCTCATAATATTTGATATTAAAGAAAAAATGGATTTGGTGGGCCATAAATTGAAAGTGACATTTGTATATTGTTATAGAGTCTCACCATTGGAAAATTAGATTTCACATGAGTTGCTAAATTGAGAAGTGGGTATGGTATCACCATTGGAGGTAAAAAACAACTCAATTTGTATTTCAATATTCAAAATTGAGTTTCACCATTGGAGATGGTCTTATTGGCATTTTTCTTGGAAATTAATAAACAAATAAGAATAGTAAAAGGTACATTGAAAAGGTAAATTGACATTGAATATGAAATAAAAGTAGAAAGAGAAAGTCTCGTTCAAAAAAAAAGTAGAGAGGGAGAGTAATAAAAGTACATGAGAGAACAAAAATTACGTGAGAAAGTTAAATTTGCACAAATATTGTTGCAAATTCGAGGAAATTTTGGTAAAAAACTAATATTAATGTTTGTTGGAAAAAGCAAATGGGGTGAATATTTTGGGACTAAAATTTGCCATAAGAAACTGTCATTTGAGGACGGAGAGAGTATTTGGATAGGCCGAGATCGAGAGTATGATGCATATCTTGTTTTCGAATGGTGATTTTATCACACGTGCTCACGTTTGATTTACAAGCTCTTTATCTTCTTATTCAATATCTTTCGATAGAGAATACCTTTGTAATACAAGCAACTAAAATTAGTTTTAATATAATAAGTTCAGATAAGATAAGATGAATAGAACACTCAAATCAAATAAAAAAAGAAAAAAAATTTATGATCATATTTATCATTTTTGTGCGATTTTTTTATCACTAGATAGGTTTATATTGAAAAAAAAAAACATTATGACAATTTAAAATAAGACCCCCCACTTGACAATTTTTTCCTTACATATTAGCGTATCAGTATGGTCAAACTTTAATTAAATCAGACTATCAAATCAGATCTTAAAAGCATCAACATTGGTGGGAAAATAAGCTCCTCATTTGACAAAAAATGGAAATGAGAACCTTCCCAGTTCCCACCAATGTAGCTGCATTCCCATTTACTAGTTTTTGTTGGAGAGGTTACTAATTACCATATTTACTAATTACCACTAGATAAATATCTCACATGGGCGATGGTTTAAAATCTCCATATTATGAATACTTCATATATACTAAAACTGTATGTTTCTTATTTATGTCATAAGATCGATATACGAAGTAGGACGGAGTAAGTGATAACATATGACATTGCTATGTCTTTTAACCTGTAACAATCTAAATTGCATCGTCAATTATAATTTTTAAATAATGATCGATTGTATAAATTTTGTAATGCTTGCTTGATTCGTAAGGTAGACTTATTATGTCCATAAAATTATACCTTATTGAGCTATTGATATGATTGTGCGTACACCGTACAATAAATATAACTAATATTGTCTTTAAAAACTTCGATCTATATGTAAATAATAACAAACAAAGTACTTTTTAAATTTTGAGGCACCAAATAAAATTGATAATGATTAGACCACTCTCATTCATGAGGGAAAATAAAAAATGTCATTATCTCTCTACCCACTTTCTCACTCTTCTTTTTCATTTTTTTCTCATGAACATTTTATTTTTAGAACTTCTAACACACTCATGGGCTAAAATTAAATCCCACACCACTCTCTCTCTACTATTTCTCTCTCCTACCCACACACTCACGGCTCTTTGTTTCTATTTTCAAGCTTTGTTTTTTTTTTTTTTTCAATTTATCATGCATGGCCCACCATTACTGTAGCATTTCATTTTGCCATTGCTGTGGGCAAATGCCCAATTCCTCATGGTCATTTTTTTTAATGCCCATGAATGTGGTACTAAAATACTCATTTTTTTCACATAATTCTCCTCATGGGCAAAAATATGCCCATGAGTGAGAGTGCTCTTATATTGAGTCAACTAGCTAGGGCTTGAAAGTGAAACTTTAACTGTTTTTTTATGTAGGAAAAAAATGTGATTAATCTCCTGACCTTCAACTAAAATGAGTGCAGAATATTACTCGCATTTTTATAAAATAATTTTTTTTAAAATAACAAAATTAACGAGGACAATGGATTGTGGAAGAGGCCTACTATATTCTACCAAAAGAAATCCAATAAATCTTCCAAAATTTAATAAAAATGATTGATTTGTCAACATTATACCACGTAGCATCCACATAAATAGTAGCATGGGCTCCACCGCTCCATATTCTTGTCCCATAGTTTGAAGAGCTTTAAATATTTATAAAATGCTCCTTTTGTCAGATTATGTGATCTTCTTTTTTCATCTTTTTTAGAGCTTGAGCACTTCAATAATAAATGTAATGTTTCTCAATTCTCATTTTATTCTTTGAAGCATGTTTTTGTGTTCATGTGTTAACCCTGCTCTTAATTATTACCCCACTTTGGGTTTGTTGATCTTTTATATTGCTCATTGGGAATCTTTTTGAGCCTAAATTTATCAAATTTAATTTAAACAATTAATATAAATTCAATTGAATATATATGGATCTTGTTAACGAGCGCCCCAGAGCGTTAGTTAAGGAATAATTTTATTGGTTGAAAGAGTATTAAGTTAGGAATGCATGACAAAATCACGCATCGTTCGGTGTAATTAATGTTAGTTTTACTCTAATATTTTTACTTTTAATTCTCTTATCTAACGTCTCGGGGGGCGCTCATTACCTTTTGCCAATATATATTACCATTATCGTTATATGGAGATTTATTTTATTATTGCGAGCGTAATTTACTTTTCTTTATAATTTCAGGTATCACAATAATTAAATCTATGTAAATCATGTTATTAATTATGAAAAATAAATAGTGACAACATGCACAATCTTATTGAATATTTATCAAGGTCATAATCCATTATTCAATTAATAAATGTAGGATATTTTTTTTTAATGGTATATATCTCTACTACTCTCTATAACTAGCTGGTTAATTTCAATTCAGTTCCCGATTTCATTCTTTCAAAAAGAATATAGTTCAGCTCAACTCAATTCAGTTCAGTAAATCAGAACATGTCCTAATAATATTTATCAACCATCTACATAAAACTTTATACTTTTATAGGTAGCTATTAACCTGGCCTAGATAAGGAATGAGAATTATAAACTCTATAAATAGGTATTTTACTAATAATTTAAGTTATCGCATCACATGTAATAATTTATAAAAATATACAGTGTAAGCTCACTCATTGGATCAAGCTATGGCACACGAGTATACTTTAATTCATGGTGCAAGTTGCACGTTATGTTATAGCCCTAGCGTTGATGTCAAGCATATGATTAGTATATTTGCTAATGATTCGACCACTTAATACTTTTTAAGCGCCACTAACCATTGATCAGAAAAGCATATGGTGGTAAAATTCACATAATCACAGCTAATCATCATCAATGTTACAGCTAATTATTACAGGTTATCTCTTTGGCATTTTTCCATTTGTTCATCAACAAAAAAGATAAAAGCTTTAGGTAATTATAAAGGTTGCTTAGTATCAACATGGGATTCCAACTTTGTTCAATTCTCTCTATAAGTTGGTAGAAAAGTAATTACTAGTACTTTCATTATGAAATTTACGGAGTATATTCTTTTTCTAATTAAGTGTGTGATTTACAAATTGATCTATTCTAATTACTACAAAGTAGTCGATATTGAATACTATTTCCGTCCATTTCATATTATTTGTGATATTGAAATATTTTATATTCGCATTTTGCAAATAATACCTCAAAACTGCAAATGGAAATCGAGGTGGTAAAAATAATTCTAAAGAATCAACATGGGATTCCAACTTTTGTAGTGACCACTATCAATTAAGGGTAAAGAATGCGGGGGTACCCTATAAAATAAGGGCAGTAAAAGTCGCTTTCTTGTGGTCAAAATGATTCTATAATTTGGACCCTAGCTTTTTTGATTAAGTATAATTAATTAACAACTTTGCCCCCATATGCCTTAATTAAATAAATAATGGAGGAGCAAAAAGATCATTTTCATCAGTGACAGAATATTTAGCAACCTTTTTTTTTGTATTAAACTATGGTTTAAATCATCATGACTATGACAATATAATTATATACTAATCTAATTCATCGCTGTCAATCGCAATAAGAGAGATTTATTCCAGAAGAAAAAGAAGTTGCTACAAAGTGGACAGCATCTGCCTTTTTATAATACCTACTACTTTGTACTAATTATTAGTAACTTATTAAAATTAACCTTCATAAACTACTTTTGGGCCGGGATGGTTTAATTTATACAATTATTAACATTAACTTTCAGCAAGAGTTCATTTTTACTATTTAAGGTAGGTCAAATACAACCTGAAGTATAGAACGAGGTGTGATTCATATCATAATCTAATTCAACTTTTGCTTGTGGAACAAGAATTCATGAGTTAAGATTTGAATCCTTAATCTTAGCTTGCTCAAAGAATTCTATAATTATTTTTATATATTAGTTGCTAAGCCTTTATCGTCAACTCGAATTAAGGAAATTATGCCTCTTGGTAGTGTTAGCTAGTTTAATTAGTCCACGATACATAAAATAAATTAAATAAACGATATATGATGAAATGAAGTGTTGAGTCCAGAAACAACCCACATATGAGCATTCTCTTGTCCCACACTAAAAGACTAAAGGGGGAGTGTAGTGGTAATGAAATCCCACTATATAAGGCTAAGGGGCTATGAGGTGGAAGCTCATTGATTTTGTAAAATGGTAGACTTGCACTCTCCCGTGATGGGTACGACCCAAACCCGTTTTATCACGAAGGGAGTAGCATAATAATACTCCGTCCATGAACCTAGTTAACTAACATAAATACGAATCATTACGTTGTACATATTTAGTTGTTTGACAAATGTCATTTTTATTGATTAGCAATTAATAAAATAATTATAAGCTAATTAATTTTAACTTGTTTGGTCATATACGTAATAACGTAGATCGAATTATATCTTCACAACTGAGAGTGAGAGATAGCTCAAGTGGTTAAAGCTTCCCTCCCGATTCTAGAAGGTCTTGGGATCGATTCTCACCCCTGCCCTTGTGGCTCTCTAAACACCAAAAAAAAATTATATCTTCACAACTGCCATACAATCATATTAATACTATTAGTCATACTATTAATACTATTGGTCCTGGGATGTATAAAATTTCATCTTAATACTATCATACAATTATAAAAAGTACCAAAAGTTCATTTAGCATAAGTGCATAACCTATTAGTCATTTAGTCTATATATTACTGGTACTTGTTAGACATCTACACCTGCCATCGCAAGTGTTTAAAATATAATATACGTAGTATAAATAAAGAATAAAAAGGAACAAAGATAGTAAACAAAAAAGGGCTTACTAACTACGAAAGCAATGTGGAAACGGAAACGCAAATAAAAGACATAGTGCGTGCTTAGAATAGCAATATGCATGCAAATTACCATTTGTCGGTGGTGTCCTGCCGCCTACGTATGACTTTCATTCTTTCTCCATCCATATTATTTTGCCTTTTAATTTTAACAAGTTAAGAATATAACTACACCTTTATTGTTGTATAATTGTTGTTAAGAATATGATCTTTCTCCATCAATGAAGATCATGGAGTGGAGGGACGGTTAGTCCCTCCATCTCCAGAGTGACCTGAGTCAATCCTCACCCCATCTCTTATGTGATAGGAGGAACACCCCCCCTGAGTATCTTACTGTATAAAAAAATATATAAATAATATAATGGAGTACCATTTTTTTTTTTGGGCTGACAAATTAACTTATAATTTCAGTCATACCTTAGCTTATTTGAATATTTGATAAGTATTTATTATTCTCTAAAAAAAAAAAAAAAAAGGATAAAGGTTGAGATAGTAGGTCGAATGAGTTTAAACAGTCTAATTACTGAAATATACCCTAAAAGCTAGTTAACTATTGTCAAACACACACACTAGATGAATTGAGTTAGTGAGGTATAGATTTTTTTATTAAGGTTTGAGGTGAGCAACGGAATGCGATATGACTTACAAAATGTGTACTCAAAATCACCATGATTCTACTCAATCGTACCAAAATTAAAGATGATGAAATATAGAATAACTTTTAACTTCGTTAAAATATATTATATCTCTTCATTAATCATGCATGTTTCACTAAAATAGTGGAGACCCATTTTTAGACGTTATCACAAAATAGGGCATAGTTGTGTTACATTTACGAATATATGATTCTGTTTGTAAAAATGCACATGGGAATGAATAATTATTCGAAAAATATTAACCGATTTTAAGGGGAATAGAATTTATTCAATGGATCAAAATGAAGCTTCAAAAAGGGAAACCAATGAGCAATGTGATAACCTCCTCTTGGCCGTATAATGTTGGGATGTTGACATGAGCGCTAATATATATTTAGGGGACCAAAAAGTATGAGAAATTATGGTTTCAATTACTTGACTTGTCAATTTTCTTACAAAAAATCTGAACATTTGTATAATCATGGGCCAGACAAGTATATGTGCGTATCGTTAATCACTTAAACATAATCCAATAAAAAATGATTATCGGTCAGATCGGATTAATAGTTAATTTTTTCCTTGTCTTAATTCTTACTTAGGTTGTCAAAAAGCCGAATAAAATTTAATGTATATGTTTATATTATCGTGTGTACATATGTACATTATTTATTTGATCAAAATATAAGTTAACTACCTTAATTTTGTAGACATGTTGCACAAACATTGCACACAAATGCCGCATCTATCTGAACATAAGTACATGGCCATTTATACTGAGTATATAAACCCATACTCCGCCATATTAGAATAGAGAGGGGATGTAAGCACATATGATTATATAAATTATATTGATTCAATTTAATTGGCGCATATTATACCACCATAACTACACTACAAATGTGGGGGTATTAGAGTGCATAAAACAGCCATAAATCAAGGAACGCATACGTACAAAAACAATGGTACGAAAGCATAAGAACAATAATAATGAACAATTGAACAATGAAACAGGGAGTTGAATAGTTACTAGAGCCCAACAAGGCAACAAGGGAACACAAGCAAGCACATGCATGCGTACATTGCGTAGTATGCAAAATTATACAACTTGCTTTTCTCAAATTCAAAAACAATTTTTAATAAATTAAATGATTTTAAAAATAATGTACAACTATACTTAAGCCGACCACATTAAATACTTCGATACCTACATGAGAGAGGGGAGAGAAGAATAAGTTTCATTTTGCAATAATGTTTTCTAGAAACATAGTCTTTTTTATTAATTAGGATCTATGATTATAAATTATAATTAATCTTTAGTGTTTATATATATATATATATATATATATATATATATATATATATATATATATATATATATATATATATATATATATATATATATATATTTTGTACAACGTACATAAATAATTATGAGCTTATTATATCTATATCATACGTTATGTTATTTGTTTTTACTTAAATTCCTTAGAAATAGGGGGTAACCTTGGAATGAAACTAACAACAATTGATTGTATTGTCTGGTTTCAATGATAATGTTATAGGTTTTAATTAGTAATGTGTACTCAGTAGTCGTTAAGATGATTATTGTCGAGGTTTTTTATTATTATATTTAAAATTTTGAAAAATCTGAATTGTTATGTCAATGTGATAATTATTAGAATATGTATGTATTTATACCATATTACACTTAAACTACTCACATGTTACTATGTATATCATATCCACTTTGCTACCTAAAGGTTAGTGATCGATATTCGTACAATTGATGTACTCTATAGATTGTAGCCGTTTAAATCACAATTAGATTTATTTTGACTTTTTTTGAGTAATGGTTAATCCTTCCTTCGTCGTATTAGAATTGCCTCATATATACTGAATGTTTAATTTTATTGTCTATTGAGTTGGATCATTCCTTTCAACCCAATCCTTCATTTTTAGCACTTGTATAAATTTCTTCCTTTAACATTAATCTATCCACAAAAAGACAATTAACATGAAATAATTCCACATGCTTACAAGTAAACCGTCAATATTTTTTAAAAGCACGTCAAAGTAGGCAAAAGGAAAGTAATAGAATGACGGTAAGAATTTACTTCATATACTCCGTATTAAGAATACAAGTGTAATTAACTGGACCGAATGAATACTTCGTATAACTCCGAGCCGTACTAAAATTAAGGGCACAACACATTTAATTTAGTGACAACTTTAATTTGACAAGTACCCAAAATAAAAATAAAAAAATATAAGTACAAAAAACCTCTTATTAAAGGAAGAATGAAGAGCTAGAAAAAACTCAATAAAAGAAGAAAAACAATCTAGACAGCTTTTCACATTAGGGAGAGATCAAGACCAACTAATTAGCCTATGAATTTAATTCACACTAAAACTACTAAAGTATTTTACTTATTAATTGACGTTGCCAGCTTACTATTTGACCGTTACGGATCGGAGTATAGTGTATGCTTCCGTTATGGTCTTCATTCTATCCTTACTCCTTATTTTAATCATTTATGTCATATTCGCATTATTTACTAATACAAATATATACGATTAATTTAAGAGTAGTGATATACGAATTATAATAAAAGACGAGAGTTAATAACAACCAAGGCGTTGGATAAGATAGCTAAAAGTAGATTAATTACACCGATCGACTAACATGTGGTTTTAACATGAAAAAAAAATAATTATTACTCCGTACTATTTTAGAAATTATTTTAACCCTTCTTCGGTGTTTGTTAGCAAAAATCTACATACAAATCTTATTGTTGTTAATTAATTTAAGAGCGCATGATAAAAAACTTAGACATGCATGCAATGTAAATACACGTGAAATAATGCTTGCTCATGACTATTTCAACTATTTCCCGATTATGATTAAAAAAAAAAAAAAAATTGCCTACATTATCCACTCATAAATTGTGCTAGTGAAGGAGCAGAAGATAAGCCACTAATCTGGCGTAGTGTAGCATAATTTAATGTCCTTTTTAACATTTTTTTAGTTAAACAATTTCATAGATATGTACGTATGATATATCGCGAAGTTGATGATTTTTTTTTTATTTTGTCAAAAATATAATGTTATACGTAAAATCATAATTATGTTGTTGTATGTTAATGGCTTAATTAAGGTTATTATACGATATAAATGAACTAAAAGAGCTTATTGCATTTTGTTTTGAGGCGGCATTGAATCATAGATAAGGATATAATTTAATCATAGAACATGAGTTGACATGCATCACACATACATTGCTGGCTACTTGCTATCTTAAATTCATCGGAAAAACATAAATGATCCATATAATACTAACAGTACAAAAACTTCCCATCATACAAGTGATAAAAAGGCTTTAATATACCATAACTCCATGCCATGAAAGCGAATAAGGAGATAAATATTCACAAATATTTCAGCTAATTCGAGTAACTTATCCTTTTTTTTTTCCGTAGCATATATAATAATAAGAATATTAATTAATGAAGAAGGTCTAGACAATATGAAATGAGATTGGACAACCCGAACAAAGAGGAAGAGAGTTTGTCCACAAATAAGGCTGAGGAGCTTCCATACTAAAACCAATTGGCTTTTAGTAGGGGTAACCGTTCTATCTTATAAAGTGAAATTATCTTTCATCTTTCTCCAATGTGGGACACTCATAAGTAAATTATAATAGGTTTCAACAACCAATGCAAAGCATATAGTATTGATATAAAGGGTGTAATATATTATTATTGTATTCACTTTTTGACCTAATTCCTTCAATTCGTCCATATAATTCCACTCTCGATGTGTCCATGCAATTTCATGTCTTTATTTATTTATTTTTATTTTTTCGTCTTCTTCTAATTTGATCCATTTTGACTTTTACATTACACAAAATACATACGTAGCATTATTCACATATTCTATTTTGTCATTTTCTTTAAGAACTAATATTATACTTCCTCCGTTTTTTTATTATTGCACCATATGAGTTGGATACAAATATTTTGGTAGTGGAAAAAAGTAAGAGAGAGAAAGGTAAAAATGCAAAATTGTCCATGTGACATTGATAAACTAAAAAGTAAGTGTGAAAAAACAAGGGTATGTTGGGTATTTGTAGTATGAACACAAATAATTTTTTTCCTAAAGATGAAATGATGCAATATTTGTGGAATTTCTTAAAAAAACAGGTGGTGTAATAATAAAAGAACGGAGAAAGTAATAAGAATAAAAATAATCCAGTGAGAAATTAACAATAGAGTTTATACATTAAATAAACAAAAAGTCAATACATTACAATTTAAATTGTAATAGCTACTTGTTAATTGCTATTATTCGTTCCACTAGGTCAATTTGTCACCTTGTAGCGTGTACATATATACTCGTATATGTTTGGCAAAATCAGTCGCTTGTTCTTGTCTCTTTCATAAAAGAAGTATTGTCCTATTGACATGGTCGGTAATAAGCAAATAATTGAACATATGAAAAAGACCATGTTTACAGCATGATTTAACAGGCAAATATTTTGCAAAACATGTTTTTACGTGATTTTCATGGCCATGTCACATCACATAACCCAATCACCAATTACTTTTATTTTCTTTTTCTTTTTGATGACATAAACATTACCGGTTACCACTACTAAATAAAGGTCCTTTTTAATTATACAAGTATAATATTCCATATTTGAATGTCGATTCATGAAGTGAAATTTTTCTATGGAGGCGGATGCACAATGCTCTATGCATCCATTTTCTTTTTAAAAAGGCAAAATGAATATTTAATTGTTCAGTAAAGAACATACAGTTATTTTATAAAGAACATTTACCTATTTTATAAAGAACATCACACATACTTATATTGTAATGAACATATAATTGTTTAATAAAGAACATATAACTATTTTGTAAAAAAAAATAAAAAATCAAACTTTACGTTCTTTATATATATCTAAATAACATCCGTAATATTAATAAAAAACATGATAATTAGAGGTGGTCAACTTCAATCCGGCTTGATCTGACTCGAAAATAAGGCGAGTTTGGGCAAGCCTAAAAATGCATTTTTTAGTTAAAAATCCAAACCCGAACCGAAAAAAGCCCGAAAAGCCCGCTATATTTTCCAGGTTTGGGCACGAGATATTATGTTAAGACCCGGACCAACCCGAACTTTTGATCACCTTTATTGATAATTTAATGTAATGAACATTATTTTTATTCAATCACCATAATCTAAAGAAAAAATTCAAAGAAAATTTCAAAATAAACAATTAATATTATGTCACAAATAAAAGTACATTATACTGACAATTAAAGTACATGAAGATAAAGAACATTATTTAACATTCTATAACATGTTCTTTTCACTTTAACTGAATGTTCTTTACATTTCTATACAATGTTCTTTACAATTTTATAACATGTTCTTTTCACTTTAACTAAATGTTCTTTACATTTCTATACAATGTTCTTCCCGCTTTTTTTTCGGAAGGGATGCACCATACGGATCATGCATCCGCCTGCAGGGACCACGCATTGATTTTTGACATCATTATTTCTTCATTCTCTATTTTTTTCGTCCTAAGTTTTAAAACTAAACAAATATAATATTTCTTTCAAAATTAATTAATAGATTATAGTTATACTTTTTCGAATAAAGAATATTGACAATTATTTTA
Source organism: Chenopodium album (assembly GCF_948465745.1). Classification (NCBI taxonomy): domain Eukaryota; kingdom Viridiplantae; phylum Streptophyta; class Magnoliopsida; order Caryophyllales; family Amaranthaceae; genus Chenopodium; species Chenopodium album. The sequence continues at coordinate 5,409,272 of NC_137846.1, forward strand.
AACAAATAATATCTATTTAATCCGTGCAATTCATAGGATTAAACTAGTTCATTATCAAATAAAATTTCTTTCTACAAAATTACTTCACCGACTTAATATATATATATATATATATATATATATATATATATATATATATATATATATATATATATATATATATATATATATATATATATATATATATAAGTTAGAATTTTAATCAAGCATATAAGAAATGACAGAGGTTAATCAAGCATGATCTGCAGACTTTAATCAGTAGGATAAGAAAACTTTAATAACTTTTGTCAAAAGAAAAATAAACTTTAATAAGTAGAATAAATACCTCTTATAAAAAAAATAAAAAAATAAAAAAAAAAGTAGAATAAATATATACCTATTAAATTCTTTTCAATACTTTTGAAGAAATTTATACCATGCATGAATAATACTAAATTGTAGAAATTTTTTCGTATTCATCAACGTCTATATAAAAAAATATGATACTTTTGTTTCTCGAGTTGCATTCAACCGTCGGCATCAATTACATGTATTAGATTAAAGAAAAATTGTCAAAAATAGTATAACCTTTAAGCGGTCCACCAAAAATAAGTAAATTTTTTTATTATTTCTAAACAATACAACCTTTAAAGGGTGTTCGCTTTAAACAGGATATTTTACCCAACCTTAATGACCGGTTAACATTTTTATTTTTTTAATAAATTTATTAAATACTTTAATTAACTCTTAATAAACTATAATTATGGTTAACAATTAAAATAAATTTATTTTTTAAAAAAAATCCTCACCGTCCACCGTTACCACCCACTTCCCTTTCTTCGGCGCACCCCACTCCCTGCCCACCGACGTCGGCCGCGCCCAAATCCTCTCTCCGGCGCCAGTTTTGACCCTTTCCCCCTTTCCCTGAACCAGCAATCCCCTACCCAAAATCCTTCTTCCTACCCCACAATAATCCCTAGTCAAGAGATCTGGATGCCAACACGGTAATCAAAATACACTTGTAACGCAGGTGAAAATTAGATTGAAACAAAACGCTAAAAAGTGTGTAGTTCTCAATTACCATAATACAAGTAACATTACTACCAAACACCGCATCTCTTATTGTCCCTAAAAGCTTTATTGGAATAGGGAGTCCTATTATGCCTAGGTCACAGTTAAGACATTCATTAGCTTATCATCATGTTTATACCTGAAATCACCACAATATCAGCCAGCTTTGTTTACATTAACAAAGATACTCTATCAATTACAGTTGAAAGTTGAACATATGCGCAATATGTCATTCGAATCATAACAGAATTTACATTTATGTTTATATGTGAGGGATATATATCTTTATAAGAAAACTTATATCCCATCCCAACTTTATAAGCCAATGTTGTAATACTTAGATAATGAATATAAGACGGCTGGTCAATTTTTTTAAGCAAAGTATCATTGAGTATACTTAATCTGTGAAAAATGAACCTCTTAGTTATATTTGGATTATCTTTGGTATATTCCATAATTAATTCATAACGTTGAGTATTGGTGTTAACTGTACCTTCATATCCATGTTTATCAATTTTTCAATAACTGGCTTTTTGCTAAATATCCAAAAATCTCTTCCGGGTTGATTCCAGAGCTATGAAACGAGCTATGATTATATCAGGCGGATAATTGAAATCATTTAGGTTTTAATCTCATATTCCACTTTATCATTATAATTGAAATGTTGTTGCTGAATCTTTAAAATATCAACCTCTATTTTATAAAATCTTTGAAATTTTGGTTTCAATTTTCAATTCACATCATTATATGTGTTAACTATAAGCAATATATTTACGTAGTTATTTGTAAAAAATTTCACGTAATTTGTTAATACATAAATAAGTTTAATGTTATTTGTTAAAATTGGAACAACCCACCAAATATCAGAAGCGGAATGGTATATATTGAACGATGAATCCCAAAAAATTGTTACCGAAACTTAATTGAACGGTTAAAGAAAGGGGAGAATTCATCATATCTTCAATACCTTCAACAACTCTCCTTATTTGAGCAATAATTTCGGTTTTTTGTTACCTAATATCTCAGTTTCTTCCACAGCTTTCTTCAACTCAAAAGACTCTATTATTAAACTTAATGCAAGTAGCTGGTTTATTAAATTCTATAACCTCATATTCCACACCGGCATTGAAGTTGAAAATTTGTTGCTGAATATTTAAAATATCATCCCCAATTTTGAAATCTTAAAAATTTCAGCTTCAATTTTTCTTATCTTAGAAATTTCAGCTTCTAATTTGGAAAATTCTTTGTCAACCTTAGAACTCAGAAATTGATTCCTCTATTTGATAATTGACATGTTGGACATGTTCTTGTAATTTCTTCACAATACAATCCAATTTCATAATTTGCTCATATTTTCTCTTTTTAAGCTCTTTCAATTATTCTTTCAACGTCCCAGGGGCACTTTTATTAGCAACATCCTCGGTCTTTTTAAGCCCCTCTAATTCTTCTTTCAATATCCCAAGAGCACTTTCATCAACAACATCCTCGTTCTCGGCCATAATCTATCTGCTCACTAAAACCCTAGTGACAGAAGAAGTTTTTTTTTTTTTTTTTTTTTTTTTTTTTTTTTTTTTTTTTTTTTTGGTGCGAAGTGACAGAAGAAATTTAGTGTATGGTTGCGAGATAGAAACAAGTTAGGTCATTATCAAGTTAAGTTTGGTTTATCGAGTAGTGGGTCAAAATGGAACGGGTCAAAATCAAGACGGATTTTTAATAAATACTCCCTCCGTTTTTTTTTAAAATGCATCACTTGCATTTACAATTTTACTTGGAGTTTTAGGAAAGTTATTTGCTTAAATATTATATTGTGTAAGTGGGGCAAGGGGGTGATTAATTTATTTTGATAAAAGTACAGTGTGAGTCATGATTTAGATAGTATGTGAGAGAGATTGATTTATATAATTATATATATAAGTGGGGACCATAAAAGAGAGAGAAATGCTAAAATATTTTGGATGGGGTATTATATAGAAGAGAGAAAAATAATAAAATATAGTTTAAAGTTACCAAAGATAGAAATAATGCACTTAAAAAGACGGAGAGAGTAGAATTAATCGAATAGTAAATATAATTCTCTAAACAATTAGCTCAACCCAATTTTGACTATTAGACTTAAAAAGTTTGATTGATACTTCAATGTTCTGTAGTATTTCCTCCGTTTTTTTTTATAGTTGCAACCATTTGACTTTTACACTATTCATGTATTTCACTTTGACTAGCTTTAATGATTTATACATAAATACAGATATAGTTATGTGGGATCTTGTTAGATTCGTCTCGATTTGTAAAATTTTAATATCTAAAATTTATATTTTTTACATATTAGTAATCAGAGATATTAACAATTCAAAACCTGCATCGGCAAGAGTGAAAAGTGAAGTGTTGCAAATATAAAAAAACAAAGGAAGTATAAGATTAGTTGTTAAATTTGTACCATATCCCCCCTAAATAATTTTGACGTCTTAAAATTTAATTTTGGCTTACTTATCAAAAATTTCAATACCCTACTAATAAAGAGTGCCAAAATAATGTACCTACTATGATTAAACGACAATGTCAAAATAGACTATTTCCTTACAAAATGACTTTATATGAGAACGTAATCATGTCTACCATCTTGGACATAAGTTGGTCTGCAAGTTCTTCTGTTAGGTTGATCTTGCTGATATCTACCTCCCACTTTTTTTTTTCTTTTTGATGACATAAACGTTACCAGTTACCACTACTAAATAAAGGTCATTTTTTATTATACAAGTATAATATTCCATATTTGATTGTCGAGTCATGTGCAGCTTGTGTAGATTGTGTTTTGTTTTTTTTTTTCCAAATATTTTTTTATTATTATTATTAGAAAAGGTTTTGCATAGAACATAATCACGTGAGACCGGACTCAACAACAAAAAGACGTGGGTCTGAGAAACCCGATCAAAGCCCTCGCACCAATATTGTCTTATTCCTAATAAAAGTATCTTATTCCTGACTAAAATAGTCTTATTCCTAACTAAAATTATCTTATTCCTGACTAAAATAATCTTATTTCTGACTAAAATTATAAAATTATCTTATTTCTGACTAAAATAATCTCATTCCTGACTAAAATCATCTAATTCACAAAATGGTAAACAAAATCACAAAATTCGTATTGAATAAAACTTAATTAACACTTACAAAACAATAAATGGGACCCAATGGAAACAACAATGCACTGCACCGTCTGCACTAGCACAAATATGACTATACCAACAAATTTGCAAACATATTTTCTTCTTAATTATTTAGCATCTGGCCAGTAAGCATCTGTGATGATTCTTTTAATCTGTGCATTGTTTACTTGGGGACTCATATTGAGAAATTGAAACCTTAGATATTCGCCATTTTTGCACTAGTATTCCAACGTGGTCAAATCATTCTCCAACATGCCCCGATTAATCCACAAAGGAAACCCCACAAAAATAAATAATTACGTAAATATTAACAAATTACATGAAACTAATTATATATTAACAAACCACTAAGTTTTAACTTAATTCACCATATACCATTCAATTTTATAAAAATGTCACAACATGCCATTGATAACTAACGGTGTTAACGTCCGTTAGTCATTAAGGCTAATAAGACCACGTGACAACATTTAATTGGTTTCCTGCTAAATTATTTAATTTCAAAATAATTATTTAATTAATTATCAAACGCTTTTTAAAAAGAATAAAAAAAAACCAGCCATCCATCACGTCCACCCAACCAGCCACCAACCGGAATCCGGCCAGCCAACCAGCGCGGAACTCGACTAGCCAGCCGGTGCGAAATCCGACCTGCTGCTAGCCGACGCGGATTCCGACCCAGCCAGCCGCCACCAACTTAAAACCCTCACCCTCCCTTGAAAACTCTCGCTCCCCATCCACCGTCGCCCAAATTGTCGGCGCCCAAATTCCTCCCCCACGCCGGCAAACCCAAGTCGACGGCGCCCAAACCCCTCCCTCAACCACCTTCCCCCTTTTCCCCCTTAACCACCATCCCAAAACCTTAAAACCCCAAAATCAAAATCTAGCGTTTCGATTTTGGGGTTTTAAGTTTCCGATTTTCAAGTTAGTATGGCTGGTCGTTTACCTTGTAGAGGAAGGGAAAATGACGTTTGGATGGGGAGGGGTTTTTAGGTGGGGCGATTTTTCGGGTTTGGGGTGGGTTGGAGGGCGAATTCGTGGTGGAGTATGGGTGGTTCAAAGAAGGGGGGCAACCACGAAGCAAGTCGAGGCTGTGGTGAGAGACGGTGCCGGCACATTGGAGGGACGGTGCCGCCGCGATGGAGGGACGGTGCCGCCGCGTGGAGGCCGACACGGTGGAAGGGCAGGCTGGGCTGGAGCAGTGTGGGGCTAAGAAGGGGTGGTTAGTTTTTTTTTCATTTAATTATTTTTTTTAATGATTTTCTGTTTTTTAATTAATTAAATAAGGTCGAATAAGAAGACGCCATGTGGCATCGTTAACGTTAATAGCTAACGTTGTTAACGAAAATGGCATTTGGTGACATTTTCCTAAAACTTATGATTATATGGTGAATTTGAAAAATGTTGGTGGTATATGGTGAATTAAGTTAAACTCAGTGGTATTTTGTGAAAAATCCGAAACTATTTTATCACTATGAGGCTGACATCTCACCTCTATATGGTGATTAAAAGGCTTTTTTATCACTGCATTCTGCAAAAACAAACAATAAAATAATCCTTTTTAAGATCATTGTTAGATATTTTGTCAATAATAGCAACTCGTATTAGTTAAAAGCAGACGTGAATCCATTCGTGATTGGATTGCTGCGACGTATAAAGGGATGACCACGAAACCATTCACAAGATCACACTCTTGGAACTTGTAATTCTACTGTTTTTAAACAAGTCACTCTTATAGAAATGCAACCTCTCTATCAATTCCCATTTTCTTTTACTCACTCCGGTACTATTAACACCAACACTAAAGTTTACTAAGTTGGTGGTAACACAGATATTCATGGATTTCGTCAATTAATAACTGAGAGGTGTGGCGGATGTCCAAAGTCAATTACTGACGATAATGAAATCAAAAAGAATAATATGAGTCATACAATTGGCGAAAGTGATTTTGGCATAGATTTTTTGTGCAGTTGAATGTAATTCAGGTGTTATTTTAGTCTCCGTTAAATTTTTCCCCAAGGTTGCGAGTATTAGAGGATAAAATTTAAAAATTTACTTATTTGGAGGTAATTGCACTTCTTATTTGGAGGTAATCTCAGTTTTCTTGTTATCTAAAATTTCAGTGTATTCCATAACTTTCTTCAACTCTAAAGACTATTTTTAAACCGAATGCAATTAGCTGGCTTTTCGATTCTCCAAACTCAGATTCCAAACCAGCATTCAAGTTGAAATTTTTTTGCTGAATATGTAAAATATCAGCTTCAATTTTTGAAATCTTGGAAATTTGAGCTTCAATTTTAGAAATTTTAGCTTCAATTTTGGAAATTTCAGCATTCTTCTCTTTGATAATTGACATTTCATGTTGGAATTCCATAATTTGCTTTTTAAGCTCTTCGGATTCTTCCCTCAATTTCCCAATAGCAGAATCATCAACACCCTCGTTATTCGCCATATCTCAGCCCTAGTGACAGAACAAGTTGTAGGGTTTTATAGGTACTACGCAGCGGAAATAACATGAATCATATTCATACAGTACCTAATCCAAGGATCTAATGCATAACACATAAAGAACAAATAATTGTACCTTTGAAGCGTGATTCCACGTGCGATCGAGCAAGAATAAAGGGAGATACCCCAAGCGTGATTCCTCTACTTGGTCCACGGGCACAAGTTAAGACCTCCACTAATGCTAGTTAGTTGCAATTGAAACCTTCAATTGACCTTCTACGGAGAAGAGCGACAAACTAACCAATAACCACCACGATAACCACCACGAACCACCACCTATGGGGCGACCGTACATACGTGAGGGGAGAGGGAGAGCCGTGAGTTAGAGAGAGAATTAGGGTTTTGGGATTGGTTGCCTTGATGTCAAAATTCACAGTGTGTGAATTATGACTGCTTACTACAAACCCTAGGCATGGATCTTATTTATAGATCTCATCTCTAAATAAGAGCCCATGTCAAAAGCCCAAAACCTAATTCCAATCTAACCATGCTAGCCCAATCCAATTCATGATTAGTTAATTGCTCATGAGGCCCATTAATGGGCCTCTTACTTGCTTAACCCAATACCCTTGTTGTGTGACCTCATAGGATCCATTCTATAAGGCTTTGGGCTATTTAACTAACCCAAAGATCAATTATCATATCTAGCACCAGATATTGACGACCCTATAGAATGAACTTATTATCTCCATAATAGTGATCCTTGATATATCTAGTAATTGCACTTATCGAAGACATAATTCTTTCACAAGTGTAGGAGAAAATCTTGGTTAATATGTCAGCCCTAGTGACAGGCCTAGTAACATGAAAAATGAATAAAAGGAGGGAGAGAGGTAGGTGACAGCTTTTATACAATTTTGATTAGGGCTTTTATACTTGGGCTTAAATAATAGGTTCTAGTTTCATGTACCCTATAGGGAACCTATACTAGCAGGGTACCTTAAAAGTTCCAGGTCCAAAATTATGTTACCCGTAATCGGAACCTCTTGCAACAAGTTCCCTTTTTTATTACCCGAAACCGGAACCTGATCTACAGGTTCCGGTTCTAAAACCTGCGATTCCGAGCAGGTTTCGGTTCCAGGTCAGGTCACCCCTCGTTGATACTTCAATGTTCTGTAGTAGTAGAATAAGATTGGTTGTTAAATTTGCATCGTATCCCCTAAATAATTTTGACACCTTAAAAATTAATTTTGGCTTACTTATCAAAAATTTCAATACCCTACTAATAAATAGTGCCAAAATAATATCCCTACTATCACTATGGTTAGATGACGATGTCAAAACAGACTCTATCCTTACAAAATGACTTATATGAGTGTCTACCAGCTTGGACATAAGTTGTCTGCGACTCTTTCCTTACAAAATGACTTATATGAGTGTCTACCAGCTCGGACATAAGTTGTTTGCAAGTTCTTCTGTTAGGTTGATCATGTTGATATCTGAGAAGCAATTTACCTCCCACTTTTTCTTGACTCTCACAAGTTGGAAACAAGGCAACAGGATTATAAGCTAACCCTTCAACTATAATATATTATAAGCATAGAGTGTACATGATATAATTTTGAATCACAGATTTGCCAGTAATTTTGGATTACACTTTATACACAGAATATTGGATAAGTAGTTACAGGATGTATGATCTAACTGCAGTGATTATTCGGATAAACACAACCTATATGCCACGGTTTGGACAAGAATTTGCAAAGTGAGATGGATCACCACAAGTAAAGCATCTTCTTCCGGATACAGGTTCACCTGTTGCTGAAACAAAAGTCGTATCACTTCCACGACCCCCACCACGGCGCCCCCTACCTCGACCACCCCGTCTAGCATATGTAGCATTTGAGCCTCTTCCATTGGTATGCAAAGCATTCTGTCCTCCACCGCCACCGTCAACCATATCTTCCCATCTGATTTCAGGTAATAGAAAAACATTAAGGTGTATGCATAGAGCTGGATAGCTGGCTTTGACAACTACATTGTACTTGAGCAAAAACCTACAGTGTGATCACTGTGATGTACCTAGTGGTTTGCAACTTTGCATATATTCTTGTAAATATCCGGTTTGGACAAAATTTACAAGTCAACAACATTCTGAAATAAGAATCTACATAAAAATAGGGCTGCATATGAGACTCCTACAAACCAAATCTTGGTGGGCAACTTGCTTAAGGCCTATGAGGTAATAAAAACAGGCAGCTGTTATTTACACAGAAGTACTAACACAGCCACACGCCCATACCGTCTAAATAATGCTTGAAGGGAAAAACGGGTCTTGGTCGGGGCACTGGGCCTGGGGACAAGGCAGGTTCAGGAACTCACCATTCAAAAAAAACAGGAAAAAAAGAAAATCTTAAGCACAAATTTGAGATTCGGTACATACACAAAGAATCTGCACTCCTGAGATTGACATGAATAAAACTTTCGGCCCCTATTATTTGTAGTATTTGCTGTTCGCAATACACAGGGTTCTCCACACGAACTACATGATAATGAGGAACTCTCTGTAACAGCAGAGTAAAGTCAGGAAACAGTTTATGCATATCCACATTAGCAAAAGTTGATCCTAAGAACATTCAAGACATTAAACTATATGAAAGCACAATTATGAATAGACCCTTAAAACTTGAGAAAATAGACTTCTATCACTAAATTTGACATTCATTAGTCATTGTTTTTGTTCATAATTTCCCTAATAACTTCTTGCTTAATTATTTTGCAATTACAGATTGAGCCTATTGACAAAGGAAATAATTATTTTGTTCTCATTAATTAGTTACGAGAATAGTACGGTGTACGAATTTATACTGTCAACAATGATGAAAACTGTCATCATTCCACATGAAAAATATAAAAGCATTAAAAATATAAAAGCAACAAAGATCAACTTCCAAATTCTTGACACCTGAAAAAAGCAATTTCAAATGCCCTGATGCATTGGTCCAGAAAGCTAATAAACTAGTCTCACAGTGAAGTTGTAAAAAGCTTGATGTAAACAAAGCCAGAAAACTGTCATCACTCCGCAAATTTTTAACCACAAGATCCTTTTTATTGGACTAGCCATCCAGGAAGAAGAGAATGCTATGTTTACCAAATATTATAAGACAAGCCGTGAGGATATCTAGTCATTAACTACAGACTCCATATAAGTTTGGCTGGCAATAGAAAAGCATGATCAGTACAGCCTTAAAAGCTTGAAGAAGGGGAGTGGAATAGTAATACAATCACCATACCATCAGTGTGATTTGTTGCTCGAGACCTAGCACGTCCAGATGTTGAGACCTGGGAAGGGCAATCATTCGAACTATGGCCTGTCTGTCCACAGTGGGAGCAGACACCACGCTGCACATTACTTGCCATATTTCTTGCAGAAGTGGTGGTTGGAGTTTGTCCTCGCACTGCAGCTAAATGGAAAGAAAACAGTCTGATAACCACAGATTATATGGGAAAGCAGGAAGCAAGAGTTTCTAGATAATTCCTCCCTATCCATCCAATCCTCTCAACACCCCCCCCCCCCTGACACAAACAGTTCCAAAGATTATTTAAATCCATTTATGTGTGTAATACATTCTTGCACGCAAGAGCACAAAACATAAGGAATTTCAAGGGGATGATGCAAGGATGTCCATTAAACTTTCAAAAAAAAATTATTATCACAAGTTATTGTGTAATCTTCCGTTGAAATAGCTAAAAGTGACTAATAATCATCACCAACTCAACTACCCTAATAGAGGTTCCCACCCAAATCAGGATTGGGGTAGGAGAGGGAGGGGTCAGATGTATACAGCCTTATTTCTATAAGAAAAAGTTGTTTCCAATACTTGAAAATCTTTGGAGACAACGAGTACAGCACAAACAGTAAACTGTAGAGCATTGTATTGTAGAAGAACCTACTGGCATTCTTAATTCTAGGAAGAATAATCAACCTTAAATATAGCAATATTAAGAGAGACAACATACCAGATGTCCCAGAAAGATTGTGAGGACCAGTTCCACATATTTCTGTTAACTGTCTGAGTGTGTCATCACATCCACCAACACAGCCTGGGAGGATATTCTGAATTAGTATTCACAATGGTTCCAAATTTTTTTTTAAGGTCTAGTTTAAAGTTGATAATGATAAATAAATATACGACCTCCGTTTCAAATTATTTGCAACGATTTGACATAAAATGTGAGTAGAAAATGTCTAATCGTTGCAAATAATTTGAAACATAGGTAGTATGCAACATATCAGTTAGTCCAGTTACAGTGTTTTTGGATGAGGTGAACTGAGGAAATTTATAAATTAACTATTTTGAAACATAGTTATGTTCAATTATGGAAGGCAAGGAATAGTAGAGATCCATATCCCTTCTCTTTTTATAAATCAAATCCTTTCAATAAGGAAAAGGCAATCCTTCCTTTCTCTCTTCTTGTGCAATCTAAATAAGAGACTAGTTCTCCTCCCCACACCATCATCCCTCTGCTCCAAAAAAATGGTTTTTTCCAGTGTACGCTCTTCTCCTGAAAGTAGTAAGGGTTTGTATCTCCCTAAGCTTAATGTGATGAAGGACCACCACCTAAAACAGAAAAAATAAATTGCAAAATATCTTGGCATAAAAAGTACCTAAATGATCCACACTGTAATTTGGAGGAATTTCCAACCGCCGAAACTTGAACTGTATTAAGAACAATGGACCTGGATGCAATATGTGATTAGTGATACACTGTGTAAATGTGAAAACTAAAAAGGTAGCCCTCAATAAGGTGAAAAAAAAAATTGGAGTACTAAGGATCTACAGCCTATACAATCTCCCAATTGACCATACATGGCTACAGAAGTCAAAATTTATAACAACCTGGAGAGCACAAGTTGCATATATTAGAGGTCACAGTTGCTTCTGATATAGATCCAGGTAGCCAAACAACATTTCTACACTGCAAATTGCAGCAAAGTCCAATTAGTACTTGCCTGAAACAAAATCTCCATAATGGATGAGTAAAGCAACAATATAGCAACAAGAAAGAATCATGAAAGATCGTGATAAAAGGTTCAAGTTTGAAGAGCAAGTACAGAACACAGAATATTGATTCCCTTCTAAGAAAAGATTTTGGTACTCATAAAAATGATATTGGCTGGCACCTCTCTTTTTACAAAAGCCTTATTATGTTTCACAGTAGGATTTGGCACTCCTCTTCTGCCAAGAAGCCTTTTTATATTTCAAAATAGGATTTGGCACAAATATTGCGGCAATAATATAGACCAGGAATAGCATGGGATAGTTAAAATATTTAAAATAAATAAAAATAAAAAATAAACGCAAAGTGGACTAGTAAAGCATGCGGCAATCTTACGGAGTAAGAAATACAACAGACGTCAATTAAATTTTGTGCCCAAAAGGTTTTTTTTTTTTTTTAAAAAAAAAAGAAAATTAAAGGTGATTTTTATATCCTAAAAAGAAGTGTTAATCTTGAGACATCATATTATGAAAGTGTGAAAAACATAAAGGGACAGGGCATATGCGGGAAGGGGAATTATGGCAGCTTATTGACAGACTCCAATGAGCTACAAGCCTAGATTAATGAAGTAGTGAGTGTGGATAATCAAAACCTCAAGCCTTCAAGACAAAGAAAACAAAGCCAATTCAAACCATACCATGAATCTAAGACAAGAGGCAGCCATTTAAATATGGTGCAGTCCAGGGGTCAAAATGTCCAACCTTACTGGTATCTTTAAGGCTCTTCCATGAATTGGTAAATTGCTAGAGCCGGACAAAAAAGTACGGTCACAAGAATATATGCAACAATGACAAAGATCCACTTAGTTAGACAATTACCGTGCAACTAAAGAAAAGAACACTTGTACTATGATAGTATGATCAGTTGATTCAGTTCCAGGATTCAAGTTCACTAATTTAAATAAGTAAATGGAAATATTCAAGATTTCAACCACCATACAAAACATAATTACCAGAGGAAAGGCCAAGCACGAAACCATGAATTTTCCATCCTGCATATAAGAAATAAACAGTGAATAAACAAAATTGATATTTTATTCTGTAAAAGCTGCCATCTTCAAATCAGCAATCCTTAATCCTATTAGCAGCTGACAAAGCCTCTATAGTGAAAAAGCAATCCAAGTGACTTAAAAGGAACGCATATTAGATCATATCAGAATCACACACAATATCATCCCATAAGGACATTGATGGTTGTGGGTATACGTTAAACATCACAAGAGTGCAAAACTAGCTAAAAGCAAAAAAAAAAAAAAAAAAAAAAAAAAAAAAAAAAATGTCAAATCAAGGCTTGCAAGGGCAATGTAATGCACTGCCTTCTGTTAAAAACATTTATATGGCATGCTCGATGCAACCATGAAAGGGTTCAGGGTAAGTGGCACAAACCAATGCCCGTCCTTTCACGGATTCATTCCATTTCCATACATGTGATAGAATAAATTGCACGCATTTTTTTTATTTCTTTAATTGTCAAATCCCACTCAAAGTGATTTAGTGAAACACTGCAAAACACAAGTAAAGTCGTCCTGAAAATAAAGGGGAAAAGTACAATCTGAACACAAACTATGCCTAAAAAAGCTATAATTCTTTGATCTCTCACAGGTTTGCGTTTCAGTGCCATATCAGCCTGTTGGCAAAGACCACAGCGGCGAACAACACCACCAATTGTCTGCTGCTCTTCTGCCCCAGATCTATTAGTTCTACAGGGAAGAAGAAAAAAAAAAAAAATTAAAGCCAGGACACCAACTTGAGGAATACTCCTTTCATCAGACAATATAAGTGTAACCTGTCATAGACCAACCCACAATTTAATTAATATTGCATTGACAAATAAGAGAGTAGTAATTGTTAAGATATAGCACTAAATAAGAAACATAGTGCACTCGACAATAAACTGCAATATAGATGTTCCTTTACTCTACATAGTCAAAGTATAACCAACTTTTTCGTATGTAGGTTGTACCTGTCAAAAAATATTTCCATGGCTTCAAAGAGTTTAACTTTGTTCACCCTAGCCTGCAAATTCCCTCAAAAAAGAACCAAAATTCAAAATTTATATATGAAAAAGTCACATTAACACACATCATAAATTGCAAAATGTTCAATGAAATGGTGCAAAGGCATACAGATGCTGTTTATTTGAGGGTCACAGACACTTACATCTAAGAAACAAGCTTTCATTTCTTGCAAACATGAAGCCAAAATTTCTGCTTTTCTCTTGGTTCCTAAGCTAACAGCCCTCATATCATCCTCCATCTTGGATCTGAGATAAGGTTTCCAGAGCTCATATCTGAATACGAAAACACAAGAAACAGGGATGGACAATTTAACATCAGAAAAGAGAGTAGGAACTAGGAAACCATGGATTGAATGCATTTTGCCACCAAAATCTATTGAATTAGGTATCAAACTTTACAGCCCGTTAGTAGGAGATAATAAATGATGGTAATAGTGATGAATATATATGTTTTCTGAGATTAAAGTCACATGGAAAAGCCCATTATGGGACTCCACCCCCCAAACATGTAGTTTTCTTCATAAATGTTCATTACCACTCTATACCAACTCCAAAGTGGTGCTAGATGGTAATGGAAAAAATTTGAAGAAAAAAGTTGGGACAGACAAGTGTTTCCATAGAATCGAACACAAGAGCCTACAAGACCCAAATAAAATGATCACTATCACGACCATTTATAGCCTACCAAAAGGGAGGTAAGAAGAATAACTAGAACCAACCTTAAAACATGTAAGGGGGCACCATTTTAGGAGGAATAGCAAGGGATTTAATCATTTAACAATGTTCCAAGAACGAAACAATAGATGAATAATCCTACATCATCAGTGAATGTGTTAGACCCCAACTGCGCCACCATACTCATCATCAAGCATTGCGGCCAAGAAATCTGGCTGTCATCACTGGTCTCACCCACAACCATAAAATCCTCATTTTAGCATCTTTGGTAATACAGTATATGGCAAAGTAAACTAGCTGTAACTTGCAAGGGGTGGGCTAGTAGCCAGTAGAGAGGTGGAAGTGGGTGGAAATACGATGGAGAATAAGGTGGTCAAAGGTGGTTGCATGGTCCCATGGTAGTCGGTGAACATATGTTTAGAATTTCTTTTAATTTCCTAGACAAAGGAGTTCTAGACTTCTAGTAGGGGATGGGAGTGGAGATTTATAATTCTTCTCTTACAAAAGCAGTCTGAGTGGGTAAATACAGCAACAATAACAATAGGAACCAATATTTGATCTTCTGTCATTCAAGGGGGTAAATGATTTATACTTTTAATTTACTCAGTTTCAACAAGGTATAAACAAGGGAGTCCCTATCCCCAAGAGACTCAAGATGAGACTAGGTATATAAATTAGACATTCTTGTAGATGGTGGGTGAAACTTGTGAGAGCAATTGACTTACCCCATGTCATCATATCCCATAACCAATGATTCGCCCTGAAAGAAAAATAAAATTCGAAATAATTAAAAGCTGAAAATCAAAGAACCTGAAAAAGTTAACAGAAAGCCTATTTTCCTAATAAAGTAATCTTTGTGTTGAAAATATTAGATAATTAAAAAGCATATACTGAATTGTCAGCAAAAGTTGGAAGACACTTGTTTACCTATTTCTGAATAACCCAAAAATTCACTACTAGCTACTTAGGAGGAATATTCCACATAGATGAGGTTAGAAAGAGTAACATATACACAAATAAGGAAAAACAAACCAAACCAAGCCTGATTTAAACAGGCCAGCAAGTATAGAAAATGAAAATATAAAAGAAAGCTCAGGAAAGTTATATGCTAGAAATTGGCATGATAATGCAAATACGTAATCATCAAGCAAGGTATAAGATGAACTGCTCTGGAAAGAAATAAAACCATTAATATGTTTTAATCTAGTAACACTAATCCCATCAGACAGTACAAATCTCGCACATATGAGCTTCTGGTATGAGCATGGAAGCAAGATAGCAAACTCACGCTTTCACTTACAAAAACGAGGGTGCTCTAACCATTAGGATACATTTTGCATAGTAACTATAGAGCTTATGATAGTATACATAGCAACACCAATCACGCACATGTCGTTGTAAGTAGCTCTAGTATCTGATCCAAACAAATACCCCAGCATAATCTTAATAACTGCTTTCCTAAGAGTTTGTTGTGGAAACCAGTTCCCAATTGTTTCCCCCAAACCCACCTGTATCATGACCAGGAAAATGATTCTACAAAAACTCCAAAGCATAATAAGCATTAAATATAAAGTACATATAAGATTTTAAATAAAAGCCACAGCACTGATTTCCACTCTTAATCTAGGCATTCAAAAATAAGAAAATTAGTTTTGATAGCGATAAGAGTAGCTGGATTTTGCAAACAACTAGAGCAAAGGAGATTGAGAGAAAATGATATAGGTCAAGCAAGAAGCAACCAATCCAATAATTAAAAAATGTAAGGTAAAGATCACTCACAAGATTAGTAGGCGAAAAACGAGTATTTGCATCTTTCGTAGCATAGAAACGATCTAACAGCTTCTTGATGTGATCATGCATGGTTGCATCAGTACCAATTCCTGCCTATATGAAAGCCATGATGCATAATTACTGATTAAGAATAAATATACAGCACTTAACATTATTAATCAACAAATAGATTTAACAAATAGATTTAACATTATTAATCAAGGGCTTGGAGTTGGGATCAGGAGGGAGCGTGGGAGAAAAGAATTTAGTTTGCGGATTGGTTCTTGGAATGTGGGGTCTCTTACGGGAAAATCAGCAGAATTGGTAGAAGTAATGAAAAGACGACGCGTGAACATCATGTGCCTCCAAGAGACAAGATGGACAGGAGAAGGAGCTCGAGGCTTGGTTTTGGGGTATAAGGTATGGTATGTTGGGCAAGAAACGAGCCACAGAACAAGGAATGGTGGAGCTAGGAACGGAGTTGGTGTGGTTCTCGATGAGAGGTTGGCAAAAGAGGTGATCGAGGTCTATCGGAAGAACGATAGGTTGATAAGGCTGAAGTTGCTATGTGGCAAGGAGATTGTGAATGTTATCAGTGCTTATGCTCCCCAAGTGGGTTTAGATGCAGAAGAGAAACGACAATTTTGGGAGGACCTAGACGAGGTGGTGCAGGGTGTCCACCACTCAGAGAAGTTATATATTGGAGGGGATCTAAATGGGCACGTTGGGGCGAGCCGAGATGGCTATGAGAGTGTCCATGGAGGTTTTGGGTATGGGCAGAGGGACGCCGGTGGTGAAGCTATTATGGATTTTGCCCAATCATATGATTTAATTTTGGCTAATACTTGGTTTAAGAAGAGGGATTCACACTTGATAACTTTTCGGAATGGAGCAAATGCAACTCAAATAGACTTCCTGCTCACAAGGAGCATAGATAGACAAAGTTGCATAAACTGTAAGGTTATCCCAGGGGAGAGTGTGGTCACCCAACACCGGCTATTGGTAATGACTATTCGTCTGAAAGAGAAGGCGAAGAAAAAAGTTAGACAAGAAGAACCAAGGATAAGATGGTGGACCCTAAGGGATGCAAAAGCTAAGGTTTTTACAGAAAAGGTAATTGAAGAAGCGGATTGGGATGGAGAGGTGGATCCGGACAAGACTTGGTTACGAATGAAGAACTGTTTCCTAAGAGTGGCCAAAGAGGTCTTAGGGGAAGTAAGGGGAAGAACTTCGGTACAGAGAGATACTTCGTGGTGGAATGAAGAGGTGAAAGCAGTAATTAAGCAAAAAAGGGAATGCTATCAAGCCTTAGGAAAATGTAGGAGTGATGAAACCTTTGCAGCGTATAAGGAGGCTAAGAGTAAGGCAAAGGCAGCTGTTCGCCAAGCAAAAGAAAAGGCATATCAGGAGGTTTATGAAAAGCTTGATTCCAAGGAGGGAGAAAGGATCATTTATAAGATGGCAAAGAGAAGACAAGAGGCAAGGAAGGATATTGGCATGGTGAAGTGTGTCAAAGATAAGAACCAAATGGTCCTAGTGCAAGAGGAGGGCATCAAGGACAGGTGGAAGGGGTACTTCGATGAATTATTTAATGGAAGTAATGGAGTTGTGATAGGAGATACCTCTATGAGTGATGAAGAAATCAACATGGAGTATGTGCGAAGGATTAGGAGAGTAGAGGTGGAGATTGCACTGAGGAAGATGAAACCTAAGAAGGCGGTTGGCCCTGATGGGGTACCGATAGAGGTGTGGAGGTGTTTGGGTAAGATTGGTATTGATTGGTTAACAAACCTTTTCAACAAGATATGGACGGCTACAAGGATCCCACAAGATTGGAGGAAGAGCACCTTGGTCCCGGTTTATAAAAACAAAGGAGACGCTCAAGATTGTTCTAACTATCGAGGAATTAAGCTTATGAGCCATACTATGAAGTTGTGGGAAAGGGTGATTGAACAAAGGTTGAGGGCATGCACAAGCATTTCAGATAACCAATTTGGTTTTATGCCTGGGAGATCTACTATGGAGGCAATCCATTTGATAAGACAAATGATGGAGTTTTATAGGGTAAAGAAGAAAGATCTTCATATGGTCTTTATTGATTTAGAGAAGGCATATGACAAGGTGCCAAGAGAGATACTTTGGTGGGCAATGTTGAAGAAAGGTATCCCACGAAGGTATGTAGACCTAGTTAAGGATATGTATCGGGATGTGTCAACAAATGTGAGGACATGCGGAGGGTTGACAAAAGATTTCCCTATTACAATCGGATTGCATCAAGGGTCTGCATTAAGCCCTTTTCTTTTTGCAACGGTTCTAGATGAATTAACTAGACCAATTCAAGATGAGGTTCCATGGTGTATGCTGTTCGCAGATGATATCGTTTTGGTGGATGAGACTAAGGATGGGGTTAATGTCAAGTTGGAGCAATGGAGGCAAAGGTTGGAATCTAGAGGGTTTAAGCTAAGTCGGAGTAAGACTGAATATTTGGTATGTCGTTTTGGCACTCAGAGGGGGACAAGCAATGAAGTGGTGAGTTTGGATGGAAAGGATTTGACCATGAGTGAATGTTTTAAGTACCTAGGGTCGATCATCCAGAAGAATGGTGACATTGATCAAGACGTGACCCACAGGATTAAGTCAGGGTGGCTTAAATGGAGAGCGGCCACGGGAGTGTTATGCGACCGCAGCATTCCCTTAAAGTTGAAGGGAAAATTCTACAGGACTGCCATAAGACCAGTGTTGCTCTATGGTACAGAATGTTGGGCTTCTAAGAAAGAGCATATTAAAAAGATGGAGGTTACGGAAATGCGCATGTTAAGGTGGATGTGTGGAAACACTTTAAGAGATAGAATCAGAAATGAGGTTATTCGCAAGAAAGTAGGTGTGGCGGGCATTGTAGATAAATTAAGGGAAAATCGTCTGCGTTGGTTTGGACATGTAAGACGGAGACCCGAGGGTGCACCGGTGCGAAGAGTGGAAGAGTGGGACCATGGAGGGATTAAACGAGGAAGAGGGAGACCAAAGATGACTTGGTTGGAAGGAGTGAGGAAGGATATGAAGTGCATGGATTTACGTGAGGATGAAGTTTTGGATCGTAAGGGATGGAGGAGAAAGATTTATGTTGATGACTACACGGAATAATCAAATTTGGTTCATGTTAGCCGACCCCACTTTTGGGATTAAGGCTTTGATTGATTGATTGATTGATTGAAATAGATTTAACGTATATAAGTTTAACTATAAATCTCACACACTTTATCCATGCAGCTCAGCAAATCAGCTTCACTTAAGAGCGGCGGTTGTCTGGTCACTCCTGAGTCTAAAGTCAACATAGTTGGAGTAAACTGCAAAAGAAAATCTCAAGTAATCATCTTCATGGTAACATAAAGGTGGAAACCATTTCTTAACACCATTGGTTGCCTGATTGGTGGATAGACATATAAGATATAACAACTTCCAATAGTCATTAAATTAAATGATTTTGTTCCTATCATGAAATGAACAGTTAGAAAGGATCGAATATGATCTCCTAAAGCGACTCTACTGCACCACAATAATTGTCACAACTAGTTCTGATTCAGTTTGTACTGTTGCCCTTAATTATTCTTAGAGGTATAAATGTCTGATGCTCCAATCATTGTTATGGGAGCTTTGGGTTAGATATCATTACCACTAACGTTGAATATATTATTTTAGGCGCCTAATATTTAAACATAACAGTTTGAAATTTTTCTTATTGGAAATTTAAGCATTTTAATTTGGTTATGAATTATTATTTCTTTTTCCTTCCATTTAATTCATTTCAGTGATAATTAGTGACCGGCAGATTTTGTGAGAAGAAAGGGCATAGGGAGTAATTACCATCCTGGGAAAGATTGTAATGGGAAACTGATGACCTTTCTTCTCATGAAATCTTTTAGTCACCAGACTCCCGTAACAATTGGAGACAAGATTGGAGACAGAACTAACAAAGATCTTACGACGGAATGGGATTCTTGTTGAATGCAACTCATCACTAGAAGGTGAAGAGCTTGAGTAAAATTCCCTAGCCTTGCCTAATATCAAAATAGAAGATGAAGCCGAACCCATTACTAATGGACCCATGAGAGTACTAAGCATCTTAATTATTCCAATGACTGCTGACTCAAATCAGTTTACAAACATCTGTCAATCTAATTCTTATCACCTTTCACAAAAATATTATCATAAAAATACGATAAGAAAGGTCTTGAACCTTGAATTTCTTTCAAAAAGATAAAGCAATAAGAATTCCCCTCATACCTCCTCTCTTGGAATCACAACATATCTAGCTGCCTCTTGGCAAGAGCCTTAAGCATAAGCCATGGTGCTTGAAAATAAATATATGAACTAGATGACAATCCTCCTTGGGAATCAAAATGACAAATACCTTTCAACCGCATGACAATATGAAACTACCAAATTTCATATTTATTTTCTTAAGAGTGCTCAAACAAACTTACTTAATGAAAATTAAAATCATTTAGCTTCAATATTGCTCCTACAGTCTTACAAGGTAGGGAAACCCTTTCTAACATCACCCCTGAAAAACTGATCATGCAGTCTTTTTTGGGCTAATGTAACCAAGACTTTCAACATCATCCTAAGAACAGCTTTTCATAAAAGGCTCACTACTCTTTGAAAAGCTACTTTTCCTCCTAGGCTTCTATAGCCCAACAACACCAAAGTAAATACGTAGTAATTAACATAATGCCATATTTAGGATGAAAATTTTCTTCTTCCTGACAAACACTCCATACCATCGAGATACAAAGCAATAATTTAAAACTCATCAAATTATTATCCAAATCTCCATCCAAAGTCACCTACTTCAAGTGTATCTTAATTCTCATCAATATTTCATCTTTTTATTGATAAATAAGCTGGAAAAATATCCCACCAATCTGTGGACAATACAGCAAATCTAATGATTGATCTATTAATCATTCGAAGTAACATCATTCAGCCATGTTAACAATGTTCATGAAAGAACCTAAAAAATAGTTGATATAAATGCAGGAAGACTTTGAGATGTATCTGGTGAAGATTGAAGAGCAAACCTGTTGTCCAAACATATAAGTTGGAATCATAGAACCTCCCCAACTTTCAAAACGATAGACATCCAAATAATTTTTCTGCAAAGCAAGAAAGACAAGTTAGTAGTGAAAGAAAAATTATAGTCAATATCATAATCAAGACAAGTGTCTTCATACCACATTCCAGCTACCTACCAAAATTTACATGAAAAGAGTTGAAAAAATATTGCTTGTAGATACAAACATGCCTACATCACCAATCAAATCAGTAAGATTTAAGTATGCTCAACATAGCATTAGAGGCCCTTGCCAGGATACGGATTATTCGAATATGGTATAGTAGGTCAGCATAAGTTACCAAGCTCAACACAAAGAGTCAAAATACTTTCTCTAGCACCAAGCCACCAAACTACGCTCTCTTTTACTATACTCCTGTTTCCGAAAGATCTACCCTTTTACTGTAATCTCGGTTAAAAGTGTTCAAAATTTGACTACAAATTCTCACTAATATACGACCAAAAAAAAAACATAATCACATGGGGTGTCTTGCTTATATCTTCTTAATATGCAGTTTCCAAAAAGTAACTTTTAATTTTTTATAACACAAAATTAAAAATATTGACAATTAAACATGTGCATTGAAAATTGTGAAAAAACAAATGTGTAAATCAAAAGAAAATAGAGGGAATATGTGTTACACAAATGTAATCTCTCTATGCATGTATGTCATAGCAGAACTTTGAACAACTCTCTCCGTATCTGAATAAGTGAATTACTAATTTTAAATGGTCGTATCTGAATAAGTGCATCACTTCCTTACATGGAACTATCTCTCTATATTTTATAATTTATCTTTCCTCCCACTAACCCCACTTGATATTCTGTATTATTTCTCTCTTCCCATGATCCCGACACATACTCACATTATCATTCTTAGAATAAAATAACCTCCCACTCAATTAATAGCAATATGTATAATTGTCAATTTCATCCACTTACACATTAAAATACCCACTTTATTACAAATGTTTAAAACTTTGTGCACCAACAACTCAACAAGTGATGCACTTAAATAGATACTGGGGGAGTAATTTTTTTTTATTATCAATGAGTAAAAAAAAAAAATTGATTTCCGAAAACTATATATTGAGACGCTTCCAACAAATACCCACAGCATTGGTCAAAGTGGATAATGTAAATAGTGCATCAATCCAAACTAAGGCAATTAAAATAACAGAGGGAGTAAAACACTAAAACATAACAACTTCACCAAGGTGCCCTGAACACTTTAAGGCCAAAGTTAAATATGATTTTTAAAAGGAGGAGGGGAAATAAAAGCAAACGTGGCATAAGACTTTTAATTAATCATTGTCATCTTGTGAAGGTAAAAATTAATCTCCCAATTACATCAATAAGAAAGAGGCAACAATGTTTATTTGAATGAACTTCGGGCTCTATAAACTACAAACAATCTGAGAAGGACTAACAAAACTAAGTTTCATAGGCAATTACAGCATCCAAACGTAACCTATTGCCTAGAATGGCGGCTTTATCTTCTTGCTAGTAACTAGAAGCGCAAGCTGGCGATATCATTTTTAAAGCTATTCCTTGTATCTAGGTCTAGATATTTTAAAGAAAATTGAACCACAAACTTACAGCAAGTATCACTCTTCCAGATGCAGAAAACATTTCACCAGCTATATCAATCTCTACCGTAGTCTCAGCGCTCACAGCTGGCTGTGAGACACAAGCCAGGAAATGGCGAACAACCAGCTCATATACATTCTGCAAACATGGGAGCACCCAAAAATCAGAATAATTTATTTAAATAAATAATAAAGCTTCAAAGCCACCCTTAATATGAGATAAATAATTACACATTAACATTCACATTTTTGAGAATAGTGAAAGGCAAGTTTTAAAATCAGTGCACGCAATTTATTATGAGATTACTAATACAATTTCAAACAATAAGGTAATATAGGAGAACTAACATTGTGGTCCTGGCTCCATCCAGACTCCCCAGCAGAAAACTTTGTTGGATGAATTGGTGGATGAGCTTTGTCATCATGGCCACCACTTCCAGGATTTTTCCAAAGATCTGCCTCAAGGTCCAATAACCGTTGTGCATAGGTACCCCATACTGGATGTGCTTGTTGTTCTTGCACAATTGCCTAAATTATGAAGGTTTAAAATATCAAATCAATTCATAAACAAAATCAAAATTGCAGAAAGCAAAGCAAGATAAAGAAACAATAGGTTGGTGCATATGAAGATGTCATGTTTCTAGTGAGAAACAATAATAATTCATAAACAAAATCAAAATTGCAGAAACCAAAGCAAGATAAAGAAACAATAGGTTGGTGCATACAAAGATGTCATGTTTCTAGTGAGAAACAAAAATAAAAATTAAAAAAAAAAAAAAAGGGCAGCCCGGTGCACATTGGCGTCCCCGCTAGACGAGGGTCCGGGGAAGGGTCCCACCACAAGGGTGTATAGGGGGCAAGCCTTCCCTTGTCAATTTTGACAAGAGGCCGCTCCTAGGACTTGAACCCATGACCTCAAAGTCACGCAGCGACACCTTAACCGGTGCGCCAAGGCTCCCGTTTCTAGTGAGAAATGATGACTTAATAATAAGTAAAAAGATAGATCAGAGTTACCAACATGCAGATCAGTCCTAGCCGAGAAAGAGTCAGTCTCGGTTCGAGGATAGCTAATGAAACCAGATTGGTATAGCTCTTCTGCCACCTGAGAAGACAAGCAGAAATTTTTGGTAATCTAGCATACATGTTTTACTTCACCCTTTCGATGGTCCATGATACAGCATAATACGTTGGTAAGACTAAAAAATTGTAAAGTTCTAAGATGACTTTGAACTTGCACATCCACACTTAAGACCAAAGCAGCCAAGAAAGCACTCATTTATAGCAGAGTGGATATGTTAGTAAATCTTCAGGGACTAAAGATTCAAAATGAATAAGAATATGGGGAAGTTTACATCTGAATAAAAAGATAATGGAATTTTAGGCAGGCCAACAAAAAGTGTACAGCATAAGCCTTAAGGAGCTCGTGAGCCAAGATTATTACCAGGGATCCTATTTCAAACCAGAAAACTTTGTCCAAAGAAAAAGAGACAAGCAAGTCATTCAGTTAAGTATTTGAGTGCACCTATATTTTTAATTCTATGTAGTAGTAAATTGGATGTAATGTGCAAATGCCTTCTTGACATAGTGGTCGTGATAAAGATTAATGGAAATATTAGCTAGTAGTAAAGTAAAATGTCATCAGCAATACAGCGACCAAAAACAAATTCAGCCCACAAGCTAAGATATTGCACGCCATGCGTGCACAATATAAAAAATATGTATGTAATATTATAGTAGTGAAAGTTATAAAATAAAAGGTTGAAATTATTACAATTAGTAGTAGCCCATTACTCAACTATGCCACGAACAATAAAACAAATCTAGAAAAAATATTTGATTACTGAGTTAACAGACAATCCTTCAAAATTTTCCGGCCATTTCTGTAAATTATATTAAGTTTGCAGTATTGCTACTCTAATCTCTTAAATTAGCAGGATTGAAATATTTTTTGACAATACATTTCTTCTAAGATCAATTATGATAAACAGTACTCCTGGCCATACATACCTTCATGGTGCGTTCGGAACTCAATCTGAAATATCGTGACGCGCGTTTTTCAAGTTCAATTGTACTTAATGGGTAAGGAGGATATTTTAGTTTTTCCTGCTGTCTAACCATTGTAACCTGCATTAGCATTTTGTGAAAAATCAGCTCTTGAAACTGTTGATTGCAACTTAATTCTAAACAGTTTGCTATGTAAGCCAATTAAAATCATTTTACTCACAGTAGCAGTTGGTTCCTCAACACACATCTCATAGATGATGACTGCACAGGTATAGTCAAACATATGGCCACGCCTGTAAAACAGTTCAAGATTTAATCTTTAATAGTTAAAAATTTTACACAGAATGACAGAACTAGAGAGATGCTGACAAATTTTACATCCAACTGAAATTTGCAATTCCTTCCTCTGAGTTGTGAGAACAATTGATAGTCCAAAACTCTTCCGGTTCATGTGCTTGTATTTCCCAATACCTTTCCACAACAAAGCCAAGTGTTGGAAACTACAAATGACAAGAGAGCTTCTATGTCAAAGAAAATGAGGAGAGGGAGAGGAAGAAGGGGAGAAGAGGAGGTAGACAAAAGGACATGCATACATGCAAGATGACCAATGGAATAGGGATGAGTTAATGCAGCAACAGGTGGCACTACCTGACATGGACCATAACTTAAAACAAGACTTCTGTCCTCAGTAGCAATATTGAAGTTGAAAGCATCTTTAAGAAGCATTGTCTGGAACCTGGTGAAAGAAGCACCAATACGTAGATCTATCTCCTGCAGAAGCAATGAAAATAATACCTGTAAAAGGGTATAGAGAGAAGCTACAAGCAAACCAAAAAAAAAAAAAACAAAAAAAAAAAAGGACCACTACGAGAATGACCCAAATGTATTACTTGGCAATTTCAACCAAACAGTAGTTATTATGAAGGTCATATAAAACAAGAAGAGTTTTGAGTTTGAACTTCACATAAGTCTGGCTCCCCCGATTAAACAAGGGGGAGAAAAAAGAAAGCCAGTCCAGAATCTGCAACTACGGCTCACAGGCATACATGTCATTAGACTGTTCACTATGTATGTCCGGATGTAAAGAAAAAACTTTATAATCTTCATTCCAATATCAGCATGTAGTTAATTCTTTCTAACTCTTTCGTTATGTGTTCAATTGATTCGCAACACAGCAAGTCAACAACCAGTAAAAGAGCTACAAGCCCTTGCCCAAGCAGAAATATATAGGAAGGCCAGCAAACAGGTACAAGTCGTTCAACAACATGCTTCAATTCCACCCACTCACGTTTCCAATAACACAAAAAAAATAATAAATAAATAAATAAAAACACACACACACACAAATGAATAAGTGCCTGTTTGGCCTGGCTTCTCAAAGAGCTTCTGAGGGGTAGAAGGAGAAACTTGGCCAAACATTGTAACTTACAAAAGTAACTTTAGCTTCTTGAGAAGCCCGCTGCAAAGAAAAGTAAGTTGTTGAAGTAGAAGCTACTATTTGTAGCTTCTTGGTTCAGTTTCCCGGGGAGGAGATTTAGGCATTAAATGAAATTTTTTGCCGACCAATATGCCCTCATAAATGGTTAAAAGGACCATATATCCTCACATAAAATCAAGTCCTCTGGTCTCTCTCTCCTCCCCCTCTCTCTCCTCCATCTTTTGTCTCCATAGATTTGTCCACAAGTACATGCTCTATATCTGCTGCTAAAACGACCCCGAAGAATTACCATTCGCCGGTCTAATGGAGATTGTGGTGGCGAAATTGGTACACAAGTAGAGGATCGGAGGGTGGGGGGATTGATGAATCAGATAAAAGTTCAGATATCTTTAGGATGGATTTCTAATTTATGGATTAAACTTTAACAAGTGACAGACTTAAGAACAACATTAGAGATTCATTAGTAATGGTGCCGTGGTGGTGGGTGGTAATAATGGCATAGAGTAGCAGCACTAGCAGGGGAAAAGTAGATCAGAATTGTGAGAAAATTAATGGATCTTCTATAAAAAAAAAAAAAAGAAAAAAAAATGACATGATGAATACTCATTTTATTTATCAACTAAAACTAATCTTCATTTGTAATTAATCTTCATTTATCAGATAAATATTAATCGCTTTTTATCCAATAAACATTACTCTTCATTTGCTTGGACATATTATAATAGGCCAAACAATGTAAAATTGTTTTTATTTCTCAAAAGCACTTCTAAAATTTTGTGGCCAAACAAATATGTTTACCACAAGTGTTTCTTTAGAAACAGTTTCTAGAAAACTACTTCTAGGAAACAGAAACTGTCTTACAGGACCTTGGCCAAACATACCCTAAAGCATTTGAAAATCTGTATAACATTGAATTTACAAAACATTGAAGTTTGAAAGAAATACACAAAGAAACAAACCTGCCTTGCATCTACAGCCTCGGCAAATGATTGATTTGGTCGAACAAGGTTCTGTACTGCTTCATGGATATCCCTAATAAATCCAAGATGACAATCCATTAGATTAAACCCCATGGTATAATAAATCCCTGTAAGGAACATATTATGTAGGTTCATACCTGTCAATCAAAGCAGAAAAGCGAGCCCTCCATGTATTCAAGTTGGGGTTAGCTTCTGCACAAACCTCAATTACCTCAAACGCAATATTTTCTCCTTCCCTATCACAATCAAGCCACAGTATGAGCCACTGGCAGCCCCTTGCTTCCTGTTGCAGTGTTCTCTTGATATCCAACTTGTCCTAAATCATAAACAACAGTTATGATTATTAACCATTCGTCCTAGAATTACATAAGTTAAGAGAACTATGGAAGCATAACTTAGAGCAAAAGTTGAACAAGGCAGGATACCTCTACACATATCATACCAACTGTCTATAACTAAAACCGATTTAAATTCATCCTAATTCTCATAAGGCCGAAACCTACATACTGTCTGAATCAAGAATTCCAAATAATCTGTCTAACTCGTATCCTATAAAAGCCCCACTATAGAACAATTGCCACACATACCTTTCAAATCCAAGAGTTGCAAACTCCACATACCCAACAAAAGTTAAAATTAAACACACCAATGCTATTTTTATTTTTTTTTTTTCATGAATAGGGAGCCACAAAGGCCATAAATTTAGACGAGATTCAGTTCCACAGTCTCGGTACCACCCTGACATTTTAACCAGCTAAGCTAATTAACATCAGCGTTATATTGCACAATGCTACTCGAAACCTTTTAAAACATCTACCAACTAAGCTAGTTAACATCCGCACTTTTTTGCAAAATGCTACTCAAAACCAACTATATAATCAAACAAAAAACAATCACACTCAACCTGAATTCACATAATCAAATTAAATTAAATTAGATGATTTCAGGGGCAAACCTGAGGAACAGTTTTATGAACGGGAGCTTGATAGAGGTCACTAGGATCACACGAATGCCATTTTTTATACCGCTGATCAAACTCGAGCTCCATTAGATGACCAGTGACGGAAGTGAAGAGCATATGAATAGGTTGACCTCGAATTGTGTAATCGAATTCGAAGATTTTGTTGTACCTGGATCGTCCTTCTCTAACCCTAAGTTGATTTCTTGACAAAATTCCGGCGACGGCTTTTGCTACTGACGGCTTCTCCGCCACGTTTAAAGCCCTAATTTGGCGGTTTCCGGCCATCGGAGAGTCGCCGGCACCGAGGTTTAGGGTTTTGTTGGAGAACAAAAAATTGAGATTATGAAATTGAGTTGAGTGTGTGTTTTTTTTTTTTTTTTTGAAAGGAGTTGAGTGTGTTTAGTTTAGAGGGGTTCCTTTGATTTTCCCGCCTTTTTCATATTCTAATTTATAAATATACTTCTATTTATTGAGAGTGTAGTTTTGAAAATGCACTTGATATGTAATTACAGCCGTGAATGATCAACGAGTTTAATTGGTTTAAGTTTTTAGAGATAGTATTTAAAATACCATATTAGGCCTCGTTTATTTGATGTAAAACATTTTAAAGGAAAACGCTATTGCAATTTAGTTTTCCTTTATTTGTTTGCATACAAGGAAAGTTCAAGAAAAATAAAAAAATAGGATTAAGAATGTGAGGAAGGATGAGAGGGAAGTAAAAAAGGAACTAAAGAGGAGGGAGGGAAATGTGGTTTCCTTGCTTTGTAAAGGAAAAGGTTTTCCAACATTAGGCTATGTTTGTTTTAAAGGAAAACAATTGTCATGAAAAATTACTTTTCAATAGATAGGGGTGTAAATGAGTCGATACGTTCGTGAACTACTCGCGAACAAGCTCGGTCAAAGCTTGGTCAAAACTCGTTTGTTAAGCTAACAAACAAGCTTTAACAAAAATTTTAAGCTCGTCACATAAATGAACACAACTCGAACAACATCATGTTCGACTCGGTAGCGTTCATGAACAACTTGTTTAAGTCCATTTATAAGTTTTTCTACGGCTAATTAAAACTTGAAAAATTTATAAATCTTTTATTTATACATATTTGTAAAATGTGCTAATTATTTCATCATGTAAAGGCATAAAAACTCCGCCATTACCTTTTTCTATAGAAAGAATATAAATATCTTATATAAAATAAAATGGATGTGTTAAAATTTGAAAGAAATTAAATCATACTTTTAATGATAAATTTCGGCTCGTTTATTTAATCAAGCCCGATTTAGACCCGTTCAAGCTCGAACTTAAACATGAAATGCAAACGAGTATGTTCGTGAACAAAGCTCGAACAAGGCAAATTTTTAACAAGCCCAACTCGAACAAGATTTTTAAAAGCTCATTCAAGCTCAAGATAGTTCGAACACAAATAATTCTTATCAAGCTAAGCTCGAACAGACTAAAACTCGGCTCGGCCCGGATCGTTTGTAGCCCTATCAATAGAAAACGTGATTTTAAAGAAAGTTTTTATTTGTTTGTTTGATTAGAGGAAAACTTAAAGAGAAAAGGAAAAATAAAGTAAAGGGAAAGAAAGGATGGGAGGAGAGTATAAGGAGAAGTAATGAGTGGAGAGGAAAATGTGACATACCTTCTTTTTCAAAGGAAAACAGTTTTTCTTTTTCTAAAGTGTAATTTTCCACCTTTAGAAAAATTATTTTCTATCTCTTATCAAAACAAACAAAGGAAAATGAAAAGATGGAGGAAAATCATTTTTCACAAAAAAGTTTTCCACCAAAACAAATAGTCTAAAGATGTAATTCTCCACCCCTCCACAAACCAAACAAAGGAAAGTGAAAAATTGAGACTCATTTTTCATGACAACATTTTACATCAAACCAAACAAAGGATTTTTCCATATTTTTTTAGGATTTTTTTTTTTTTAAGGATGTCTACCCGGTTCACCGAAGCTTAGCTCCGACTACATTCAAATCCAACCTGAGTCGCGCATATGGCTTATGGTGGGTGAGTCTCCCAACCAGTGGCGGAGACAAAAATTTCTATTGGGGGGGATGACAACTAAACATCTCATGATTTGACAAAAAAATTTTAAAGAAGAAATTAAAATACATACATAGATAATTTAATAGTTAAAGTTTTACAACTCAAAAATCCAAAATATTTAGTCATACAATTCAAAAAAGATGAAAGAAAATACATAAAATTTAAAATTAAATTACAATTG
The DNA here is from genome assembly GCF_948465745.1 of Chenopodium album. NCBI lineage: Eukaryota > Viridiplantae > Streptophyta > Magnoliopsida > Caryophyllales > Amaranthaceae > Chenopodium > Chenopodium album. The sequence continues at coordinate 5,439,773 of NC_137846.1, forward strand.
CATCATTTGAGTCTTCTCATTTTCAAAACGATCGATGTTTTATTTTTTCAATGCAAACTTGTAGGAATACTTTCTTCTCAATAAGAGCAACCAAATAATCATTCATCGGTTACGCAACTTACTTTTGACATGTGTTATTCAATTCCGGAGTATGCTTTTTCAACACTTGTCGTATCATACATATCACATATGAAATTAAGAAACGATTTAACATCCTAACATTGGGATATAAACAATCAACATTAAGCAATTATAACAATTAAAAAAATTTAAATTCCAACAATTAAGCCAATATATAACAATAAAAAATTTAAATTCCAACAATTAAGCAAATACAACAATAAAAAAAAATTCATATTTAAACAATTAAGCAAATATGATAATCATTCTTGTGGACAATAGTAAGCTAGTTTGCTCATTGTTTGTTTGTTTGTTTGTTTTTTTTTAGGACAGTTGTCCCCCATTGTCCCTTTCTCTCTCCACCACTGCTCCCAACAAGGGTTTCTGCATACGGTGAGACTCGAACCTGACACCCCCTAAAGCGACATGAAGTTGCTTACCACTTGAGTCAACTCTTGTTTACCATACTTTTAGGAAGTTACTTGTATCGATTTTCAAATAAAAAAATAAAAATACTAATATCTTCTTATTTACATAATTTATTGAGCGCTTATGAAATAGTGTAAGATACCACTTGTAATATCATACAAGTAAAAGATGTGTAAAAGACAAAGTTTTGTTTAACAAAATCACATTAGGACCACAACCTATGCTTGATAAAGTTTTGGGTGATACCGAAGATTTGTGATCAAATCTCATTAACATCATTGTCCATGCGACTTTGTATGTGAAAAAGAATTGAATGCTTGTGAAATTGTGCAGGATACCATTGGTAAAACCATATAAGCAAAAGATTGAGTGGAGCTTTTGTAAACAAAGATCAATAAGCATTCAATCTATCAAATTAATAGACATGACTTTAATTCTATCTCAAATTTTTTTTTTAGTCGCATCACTTTGCAAATTGCGAGACTTGTAGACAATTTTTTTAGATGAAAGAGAGAGAGAGAGGGAATAAGAAAAATGGACCAATGTGATAGCAGTGTCATATAGAGTTTATTAACTAAGAGGAAAAATGATGCAACTAATAAAAACTTCTAATTTAGAAAAGTGATGCAACTAAAAAGAAATGAAGGAAGTCTTAGGGATGTTTACGTGACATCTTTTCACAATTATATGTCATTCACTCATATTTTAAAAATTTTAGATTTATAATTTGTATAAAACTCAAACCCGCGAAATTAAGTGTCCAGTAGTAAAAATAAGATGTATTCAACGAGCTATGCCATATCTTGATTTTTTTTTTCTTACTGTTCATCTACGAAGGTATGAAAATTTTGTTACAAGAATGCAATTAAAATATAATAATTAATTGTTATTTCGAGGCATTATCCAAGCCAAAACAATTATTAAAATTAAGTAGACAAACTTTGTAAGCATATGCTAATATACAATTTAACAATGAAAAATTAACACGATATATCTAAAGCATGATTAAAAATTGAAATCTTTAAAAGTAAATCAAGCATAATTAGATACGGGTATCTAAATTCCAATCTTAATTAATAATCCAATTAGCCCCCACACCCACATGAATTCATCATCTCTCCACAAAATATTCCATCCCAAGAATGATTGGAATGAGCAAAGCAAAGCAAGACCAAAACCAATAATGTGACATATGGAATCTTTAGCTACCTTTGATGGTAGGATAGGTGTCATGGTCTGGACCCATCTTTGGCTAGGACCCACTTAGCTTAGCTAGTCTTCAAGCTCAAGCTTCAAAAAACATTCAACTTTGGCTGGCTCAGCAGTCACACCATCTGGGGGAAAAAAAAAAAAAAAAAAGTGGAGAGAGAAGAAGAGAGGATTTCAAGAAAAGGAGGGATGACCATTCCAAGGCTAGAAGTGGGCTAGTTTTTGCTGACTATCTATCTTCTATATTTGGAATAGTGTATTTAGTTAACGTCTAAAACAGATTACTTTACTTGCAATTATTTTTTTTGGTTCATTCTTTCACTTCACACATTTGGTTCTTCCCTGATTTCATGGGGTTCGTTTTTAGTTGATGGGTGCATGAAATCTCTGATTTTACTTGTGAGATTTTGTATAGAATGAATTAGAGTAAGGATTTGAGCCAAAGTTTCAATCTTTTTTGAAATGGGTGATGAAGATTGAAGTTTGTGAGGTAAATTCATTTCGAATTGGTTGTGTATTTTTGTTGTTGTTTTGGAATTGATTGGTTGATTATTGAAAAACCCCTCTTTAAAATGTTACTATATTTAGTTAATTAGTGCTCATTCTGTTACTGTTGCTTGCCCAAATTGGTGTTTTGATGCAAGAATTGACCAAATTGGGAAAAATATGCTTCAATTTTAGGCTAAAATTTTCTATTTTTGGGGAATTTTAGATGGGTATTACAATTATCAGCTTATTTGTTGGTTGATAGTCTTGGTCAATGGTGATAGTCTGTATTTCTGGGCAATTTATTTGATTTGAGAATGTTGATTGATATTTGATAGAGGTTTGGGCGCTTGTTGACTGTTGAGTAAAGAAATCAGATTGTAGTTAGATACCGAGATTTCGGTATCAGTCACTAGCAAACTGTTATGTCTACTGGAGCTTGTGGTTCTAGCTTGCTAGTAGATCTGCCTGATGATATACTTGTTATAATTGGAAAGTCTCTTTCGCCAAGGGACATTTGCTATCTTGGTCTGTGTTGTAGGAGTCTGAATTCCCTTGCAGCCTCAGATAAGATATGGCTCACTCAGTGTGAGTTGGTTGGGATTATATCCCCCAAAGATCTTGTTGAGTGGCGAAAGGCTGTTCTATCGTATAAGGCCATTTGCCGGTTTCTGATCAGTGTGAAGCCATTGTTTGGAATTTGGGTTCACCAGAACCCGGAGCTTGGAAATGTCGTTTTTGTCATGCCTGGTTTTGTTTCGGTGGTTGGTTGTCGGATTATCCCTCAAGAGCTAGGTCCTTTAGGTATAGAGGATGGTCCTATTCTTTGGGCGCCTGTCTTTGAGGTGATCTGTGATGATAGTGGGGGGACTGTGTTTATGTTACATGGAAGAGATAAGGATCGTGATTATATTTATCCTGGTTCAGTTAAGTCGGTTGAGAAGACTTGTAATGTGTTATTGCTTGAAGTTGAGCCTATAAAAGGGAAAAAGAGGGGTAACTTGGTGCGCAGTGAGAGCTTTGATAACCATTCGGATGGGGAATCAAGTAGGAAGGCTTTTAGATCAGACGGTAGGATTTCAAAGTCACAGAGGTTTGCTGAACCAAGTGTGCTAACAGTGCCTTTCAGCAAGTTGTCATTTGGAGACAGGAGGAAATTACTTGAAATTGTTACCAGCCAAGTTCGCATGCGAGCTCCTGGATCAGCTTCTGCACCGCTGTTTCCATGTTTGAGGAGCGATGGAGATAGCTTTCCCATAGACATAGTGCACTTAATTGAACGTCGAGCAATGCTAATTAAAATGCATGGGCATGGAGAGGACAACATTGATGGGATTGATAATCATGGACCACCTAGTCTTCCTAATCAGATAGATTTGAGTGAAATAAAGAAGACTCTTGATCGTTCAAGTGGCTTTCGTAATTCTCTTAGTGGAGACGATACTCGCACACAGTGTGCAAAGAAGAAAACACTTGGCGACTATGTCAGAGACTATACTCGACAGATGCTTAGGAAATCAAGCTCATTGAACAGTAGCCGTGGAGTTAGGAAGAATAGCTCTACCAGCAGCGAAAATAAGCATGCTCAACTTCACGATTTCCTGAGTTCAGGAGATACAATAGGACTGACATTACATGCGTCAACCATGAAGTTGTCTTCATACCGAGCATGGCCAAATATGCATGATAGTCGATTTGCTTTGTACAAATTGCCTATTCGAGTACCTACAGTTGGTCAAGAGTATGCTGGTTTGTGGGGAGGAACTTTTGGCTGGCCTCCGGGAAAGCCTACTGAAGACAAACCTGGAAAGGCTTTATTCTTTCTTGTTCTTTCTTACTATGAAGAGTCACCAGGGGAAAAACTACTTATTGCTACCAAAATATTAGAAGGCACCCATTATGTTCTGCATCCAAATGGTTCAGCTATGTTCATTGTTAATGTAAATGAACCTTCAGATGAGCCATTCCCTTGGGATTCTGGTGCAGATGCCCTGCCTCTTACCGTTAAGCAATCTTTTTCTGGTGATGGTATTGCTAATGGTTATGGTTTTAGATATCCTGGCGCAAAGCCTGGTTCACTTTTTGTTCTCCAAGATGGAATGCTTGCATTTCTGTGGAAAGAATCCAGGGCTATTTTGACATTGCAGAGGCTTGATTTGGAAGAGCTTTTAAAGAAAGGCGAGAGAGTACCTGCTCTTCCGCCTATCACCAACTTTTCTTATTTAACAAAGTCCTACTCAAATGTGTTTGCAGGCTTTGCCAACATGACAACTTCTGTAACTTCACCAAGGTATGCCACTTAGATAATTTTATGCTGTTACTGCATATGATATGCTTTACAAATTACAATAGACCTCTAGCTGCTGTTCTTTTAGAAACAGAAATTCATTCTGTATACTTTAAACACCTTGCTCTTGCAAATGCTAGTAGAACCTAATTATGTGTACTTGTAACTATCTTTATCGGTAAAGTTATTTTCTAATGACTTCTGTTCAAGTGTATGTTTAAATTTCCTTTATTTGTTTATCTATGGCTCATTTGGTTATTGTAAAAGAATCTACTGTGTAATTTATGTGAAAGAGGCAAAATCAATTTAGGAGATCCACAAAGGACTCCTCAAGTTGAGCTGTCTATATGCAAAAGAAGAGTTGATCTGTAAGCTATAAGAGATATAATCTATGCCCTGTGGGTGTTGGATTTATACATTTTTTGTCCATTGTTGTATCATTCAATTGACCTCGAAATTAATGTTATCACGTGTAGCTCCTAGTAAATGTTTTTGTTTTAGGCTTGTACATAGGAGCCATTATTACCATCTTGTAGTGACAAGAGTAAGAGAATAATCAGCCGGAAGTAAGATGCAGGGAAGTTGGTGGTCTGGTATAGGGGTCGTTGATGATATTACACGTGGACAGTATGTAATGAACGGCGTTGTTTATTTACAAGATTCTGGTGCCTGAGTATTGAACCTTGTTTAGGTGGTTTGAAGCAATATGTATGGTCAATACATCTAATGAATTTATTTGAGTGTATTAGAGTAGGTTAGCAACCCTGTTTGACATAGTGGAAAGTGTATGCCTTTACTTTACACACATCGCTTTCTTTTAAAAGATAGATATAGCCCACCATTTCCATTGTCAATAATTGAGTTTCCGACATTTCTTGACAGGTAAGTAAATATAGCCAAGTATTTCACCCTAACTCAAAACCGAGGAACATGAAGTTTTCTTGTAGAAACAAAGACTTGGGGTAAGTTGCATTAGAAGCACTGCAGTTGCCATTCCATTTCCACTTGTGAACATTTAATTGAGCATATTCTGAAGGAAGGTGATTAGATCATTATGGTTCCCCTGTTTCTGTGATATTTTCCAATAGAATGGTGAAGGGAGAAGAATAGAGAGGGGACGCCAGTTAGCATGTTTTATAATAAGGACGATAGGAAATATGATGCAGTGTTTGATCTGGTACATATCTTAGTATTGCCTTTTGACTTTTCAAATCTTCATAACTTAAGATTGGTCACTGAATTATATGTCAAGGCATTCAAACAAAAGAGGAGGGGGTGCAATGTGGTGCTTGGACTTCTTTATCAAATCAATCATAATTTAGAATCTGTCAACTAGACTTGGGTGTATGTATTGGATACAGGTACGCATCAACATATCCTCGCCATAGCACAAAGTTAGGATACGGGACACTGTCCTAAAATCAGATGGGGATGCAGTGACAATATCAAGAATAATCTATTTATAATGAAACAAAAGTTATTAGGTAAACCATAAACAGGAGCCCTGGCCAACAAAGCAACTTGGTTCTATGGACCAAAGTATTGATTTTGTGAAAGTATTGGTTGATCCGTTGATGGGCACCCTTCATGCACCTTGCTGCAATGCTGCATGTATTAGGGGACACATCAATGCTATAAGAGTATAAGCCTATAACAACACTAGGGTTGTGCATCTTAGTGTATGAATTGTTCAGTTAGGGTCTTTGGGTACCCCAAAGTTACGGAACAGTAACAGCTGAAACCTGAACCAGGAACTAAAACCATACTGAAAACCAAAATATTTGGTTCGGTTATTTGTTTCAGTTTGGGTTTCTCAGTTTTCAGGGTATTGCATACAGCCTTAGTACTGTGTCAACTTGCTCACTCTGTCACTTTGCTTGGCCCCTGACTCCTTGTATATGTGACTTGTCTGTATGACTGCCCTACCACCATGTATATTTTTGTTGCTTGATGCTACAATTACGACTTCATCTGTTATTGCCTTGTCGGTATTGCTTGGCATCTTCCACGCTATTAGCAAGCTCATTTTACTAATGTTTCCTTTTCTTCTTCTATTTGCAGGAGAAATCCTTCATAGAATGCATTGAAGACTTTGTACAGAAAATAAGCTCACAGCCATTGGTTTTGCTCAACATAAAAGTTTGGATGCTTTGAAGCTCTCGGCAGCCATACGGATACTTATCTTCTTCTCATGATACTTTAATTGTCATAAAGAACCTTCAAAATAGAGTTTGATTTATACTTAGTTGTGTAAAAGTTGAGGTAGTGTTCAAAAAAGTTCATGAAAAATGTATACATAAACATGGTTAATATGGCATAGGTAATTAGCATAGTACCTTTAAGACTAGTATGTTGTTTTGTTGTTGTCTGTCTGAATGTCTGATAACGTACATTTGCCTCCATTGTTAGGAGAGCCTTTCATGGCATAATATTAATAGAACTATTGTCAAAGTCATTCAAACTTAGTTTCAATATCAAGGGAACGAAACTCAACTTTTCATTAATCATTATCATAGGAATGAACATTTAGCCATTTACTGCCTGCCTTAAATGTGCAAAAAATGTGACCATTAGTATATGTAGTTATAAGACTTATAACACTTTGATTTTCATGCTTACAAACACACAATGACTTTATATCTTGAATCAATATGCAACAACAATTTATTTAATAACCTGTATAAAGATATGGTTAAAGACCTTAACGTTAGTATACAAATAGTATACATAGTAACATTTTAAGTCTCGCGGTTAGAAAATTGAAGAAAATACTACCTGAATAATCACAAAAATGGTTATAATTGTTTTTCCACACTAACGTAAAAAAGAGTTGCCTCAAATTGACTTGACTTCCTCCCTGCGAAGTCATTGGCGTGCATGTGTGGCACTGCATATCGCAATTTATGTGCGTCATGTGTATTGAATGGTGTGTCCGTGCTGTTCACAAAATCACGAGCCACCGAGCATATATATTACTATACATTAGTACATACAATAGAATTAATATCATGATTTCCTAGTCACAATCATTAATTAACACTTAATCTAACCTCAAGATCTAAGATCTAATCTTCCATTTCTTAATCAAACATTTAGTACGATGTATACAATATAATAATAATCAAAACTTGCTAAATTGTTTATTACACCCTCCAAAGTAACCAACTTTGGACATTCTTAGTCCACCATGAAACCATCACAACTTCTCCCATATCTTCTCCTCCTTCTCCTTCTTTCCTCTCAATCTCTCTCCTCTCCGCCACCTCCGTCCACCGTCTGCATCATCGGAAGCGGAATCTCCGGCGCATCAGTCTCCCATTTCCTCCGGAAATACTCGCCAGAACCCTCTCCAATCGCCGCCATTCATGTCTTCGAGAGAAACTCCGTCGTCGGAGGTCGTATGGCTACGATCACAATTGCTAACAATACCTTCGAAGCTGGTGCCTCAATTCTCCACCCTAAGAATTACCATGCCTCGGAATTTACTGAGTTTCTTCAGTTGAAGAAGAAGGTTTCTGAAGATGATGATTGCGAGTCTTTAGGGATTTGGGATGGGGAGAAGTTTGTGTTTACGACGTGGAGTTCGAATTGGGGGTTTTCCATTGTTAACAAGGTTGTTTCGTGGCTTAATTCGTTTAAGCTTTTGTGGCGTTATGGATTTTCTTTGTTCAAAATGCAGAATTTTGTTGAGGTAACAATAACATACTTTCTTTTCTAAAATTAGATAATAGTTTTTTTTAATTAATTGGAACCGAGTTTGTTGTTACTTGTTAGATATGGGTATGTGTCCAAGCGTTAAATTTTGAAGTGTCACATACTCACGTGAGATTGTCGAGAATTTAACATGGGTACTTAAAACATTAACTTTGTATTTTTAATGTGAGTCGTGCAAGTGTAGAACTTGGAATTTGGTTATCATTTGTTTGGATAAATGTTGATTTACTTATTTTATTGCCTTGCTAGCTAATGAAATGTACTTTTGTGAATATATGGTTTGTGGCATGTTAATGAATTAGGTAGTTATATAAAAATCAACAAAGAAGTATTCTGATTTTGTGATTTATATAGCCATGTATGTATTTTTGCTTTGTTTATACAGACAAGTTTCTAATCAAAGAAAGAGTAGCTTGAATGGGAATGAATTTCCTTCTCGACTTCTATTAAAAAACTCATAATTAGGGCAAAATCATGTACACATTGCATTATTGTTTACACAGCTAATTGGGTGTTAAGTATCCTGAATTTGGGAATATAAGTCTACAAAATTGTATTTAATGAAGACGATTTGTGTTAAGCATCATTGCAATTTATTGTTAAAAGTAGGTTGAGTGGGCTAGTTTCATTGTAGTTTGATGACTGCTCACTTGGGAGTTGGGATATGGTTCCTATCTTTTGAAATTAGCCCTAATCTTTTCTCATTCTCTTAAATAGCTTTTGATTTGAACTTCTTGTCTTCGAGGTGATAAGGTGTTCATCTGGTGATGGATACATCACAAAGTATTTTGGTTTTATTGCAGAGTATGCTAGATAATTTCTTGAAATTCTATGAGGGTTTTGATACAAGGCCTGTCTTTAGTGGTGCGGAGGAAATGCTCAAATGGTCAGGTTTATATAATCTCACCAGCCGAACATTGGAGGAGGAATTAATCGATGCAAACCTCTCTCCTGTACTTATTAACGAGCTTGTCACGGTAAGGATTGCTAACAACTACTTGCAAATAATTTTCAGGATACTTTTTGCTTTACTAATGCTTTTTTTTTTTTAATCAAGCATGTAATGAAATCTGTCCAATTTTGTTTAAACTGTTAATGATTAACTTTTAGCCAATCATTTCTTGTTCATCTGCTTCCCTCACCATCAGTTATTTTTTTTTTTCCCTGTGCCTCAATTGGTATAGGCTTTAGCTTATACTTCTGGAAACTCGACACATTATCTGCTTAATAAGTCAATATATTGAGCAAGCCCCTATTACCCTATACATTTGTTTGACTAGATATCTACATGAAAACATCCTTCCCCTATTTGGAGGCAGGTAATGCTGTTGTATGGTACTTCTTTCTTTTATATTGGTGACAATTTAAGAAATGATTGTGAAACAGGGAAACAGCTCTTTGTGTACAATATTTTCAGGACAATATTTTTAAAGTGGACATTCTTGTACAATCAACATTCAAAGTGAAAGAAATAATGATATGAGAGCTGATGATGAACCAAGCTTAGCTTGATTGTTATTGTTGAAACTTGAAAGTATTCAGAACATTTTTTATGTTAGTCTCATAGAAGCTAATTGGCTGATTAAATAATTTGCAGGTTATCACACGGATCAATTACGGTCAAAGTACCCGCATGAGTGGATTGGCAGGGGCAGTTTCCTTAGCAGGTTCGGGTGGTGGGTTGTGGGCAGTTGAAGGTGGCAATTGGCAAATGGCTGCAGGACTTATTAATAGTTCAGATGTCAAATTGCATCTAAATGAAGAGATACAATCTGTCTCCCATGTTGGAACTCATTATGAACTTAACTCGACCAAAGGAAACAGTTATGTCTGTCAAGTCACAGTTTTTGCTACACCACTAGATGAACTAAAAGTTAAGATTGAGCCACCAATATCAATTCCCGATAGAAAGATGCAGCACACTCACACTACCTTTATCAGGGGCTTGTTGAATCCTGTAAGTTTCACCTTTTGTTAGTTCTACTTGTAATTGCACAAAGCTGTTTGTAGAACCCTATTTGGCTTATGGTATATTCTATCTCTCTTGGTTCTTTTGTTTCCAAAAAAATTAATTTGAAGTTTTTTAAAAAAATCTTTTCACTTGATGAAGGCATATTTTGGCCTGGGAAGAGTTGGTGATATTCCGGACCTGGTTGGTACCCTTGAGGATTCCAAGATTCCTTTTTCATGTATATCTGTTCTGAAGAAGCACAGCAGGGAAGATATGACGTACAAGATGTTCTCACGCAAACCTGTGGATGATGCATTGCTTGATCAAATATTCAGGTCAATATTTATTCATTTCATTCTTTTACCCTATGCTTATAATTGAAGGGAGAAAGCTTGCTTCCTAAACCTTAACAGAACACAGCTACACAAATTATACAATTGCACTGCAAGGACTCAGTATTTGAGTGTTTAAGTACCTTTTGTAGTGGCAATTGTAGTCTTTGCTTCTATGATTGATACTCATAGTGGCATAATTTTGTTCCTTTACTGCTATTACTAACCATGTAATATGTATAATACGTTGTATGAAGGTGATTTGCTTCTGTTCTGCTATAGATTTTTTAAGGGCTATATGCTGTTTGGTACATTTGGCTTGTTTGCTCTTGTACTTCTTCCAAAAGTTTTATCTGTTTTCATCTTTGTCTTGGAATAATTAGTTTCTGTTGCCGTCAATGCAGCATCAGGAAAGAGACCATTCAAATAGATTGGGCTGCATATCCTCACTATGAGGCTCCAGAGGCATTTGCACCCTTTATTTTGGATGATTCACATCTGTATTATGTAAATGCTTTTGAGAGTGCGGCTAGTGCAATGGAAACTGGTGCAGTTTCCGGTGAGAATATAGCACGTTTAATCTTATCAAGACTTTCTACCGAAGCACTCTCAAGGTTACCTACCATGAAGAGCACCACTTTCAGCAGTAGCAGGGATGATCTGTACTTCGATTTGTAGTCTGATGCATCATATTATGAAGGATTGTGAGTTTATGACTCATTGCACATGTGTAACAATATCATTAAACTTATCTGTATCTTATGTGTCAAAAATATCTATGTTACATGGACTCGGGTACTCATGTCTGACATGGGTATGTGTCCAAGTGTCCAACTCGGCTATTTTGTGAAAAAAATCCATAGTTTTGAACCAAAAGTGAAGTGCCCAAGTGTCTTACCTATGTCCGAGTGTTGAGGGTCCAACATGGATATTTGAGGTGAAATGAAGAGTCCATGTAACATAGCAAAGAAATATGTAAGACTTACATGATGTTTACTTTTCTCTTTGCCACTTCGGTATACAAATAAGACTTTGGCGATGCATTTACCTATCTTTTTAGTGTTTTCCATATTTTGGTAGGTAAGACAAAGGGCTTACTAGGTTAGAATCTCTTGGTGGTAAACTTGACCTAGGTTAGTAGGTGAGACATTTTGGGAGTAGGGGAAAGACCCAAAGGGTAAGGACAAACATGGTAGAGTATGGCATCAGTAAAAGTAACTTCTATACAAACATCTCACCTTAATACAAAGTATTTATCAAAAGTTGTAAGCATTTTTTTGTTTGCTTTATTTGCAGTGTAAATTATTTTTGCAAGGTCATCAGACCGTCTTATAGTAATGAACACAAATTATTTTATGGAGTATAATTTCGTCTACATTATTTACCTTATACTATACTTTTTTAAGAAATACGGAATTGAATTTACATAATTAATCTTAATACAAAAATTAGAACATTAACTAAAAGAAATAATTTTACAAGAAATATCCATAGAACAAGGACCCAATATAAAATAGTTTTGAACAGTTGGACTATGGTCTTGAGAACTGGAAATTTAAAAGAACAGACACATGTCCATCTTTTGACTGGCAACATATTTCAATCTTTCAACAAGTGGAGTTCTACTACCAGACCCCTCCAAATTAACCCAAATTCAATGACTTTTCACTTTCAAACCTCAATATTTTCATTTTCTTGTAACAAGAAATTAACTCAAAATAATCACAGGTTCTAAATATTTGTAATTCTTATGAATTTTACTGTAAATTCTGAAAAACCCAGAAAGTATTGAGAGTATCTTTGATTTCTTCATTAATGGCTGCTGAAGAAGAGAAAACCAAGAGACAGAGATTTTACATTGAACTTAAACATGGTGAAACAACCATTGTTTCTTGGAAGAAGTTACTCAGAAAAGCAAAGGAGAAGGATCAATGTGGACCTCACTTAACTCCTTCAACTGCTCTTGAAACTACCAGAAGAGCTATGGTAATTGTTCTGTTTCTGCAAATTTGCCTTACATTTTTTTTAAAATGTTGATTGTGAGTTTACTTTATGTTGTAATCAATTTGATGTGAAATTAGTAGTTGTTGTGTTAGCATGCATGTGATATGCGAGAATTTAATTCAATTGGGATTATAGGGGTAATATAATGTTCAACTTTGATGTAGGGATTCAAATTCTAAAATTCTACTTAGGTTCGAATTTATTTGTTGTATTAGTATTTCAAGTTACTCTATCAACATGTCAATTAATTCCAGACTTGTTGGACTGAGGGAGTAGTTTGTATTTACTTTAAGCTACTAAGCAGACTATTTGTAGCATAGTATAGTTGAGTGCTAGTAGTTCAGTCAAATTGGTCTATCAACGTGATAATTAATTCCGGACCTAGACGGAGGGAGTACAGTTTGTACATCCTTTCTAGTTTCTAGCAGTCTTATTGAGGCACAGCTGTAGCTGGAGTGCTGGTAGGTCCTTACCGGTAGGTCCTTACCATACCATACCATACCAAGGGTATACTTATGTTGGGAAATCTAATAAAAAGCATTGGTACTCCATTGAAGCTGTATATCGTGAACCTGTGTTTTTTCATTCCAACTTTAGCTGCAATAATGTGGATGATTTGTGGTAACTGAGAATATTGTGCTGGCTATTCCCTCAATCTAACATTTAGGGTTTTACTTAATTTGGATCATCTATGTATCAGTTTCTGTTTCGCTAAACAGGTGATTGAATATTGAACCTGTGACTGATGCACTTGCTACAAGTCTGCACATTGTCATGTATCTGGTCAGGCACCCGCACCAAGCTTAGCAAGCCTGGCATATTGTGAAAATTTTGCATATTATTGACCTACCTGATATGTTCAAGGGTATCCATATGCATGCTGTAGAGTTCATTTATGGTACTTAGGGCCTCTTATATGGGCATTAGTCATGAGGCATGAAGTTTTCTATCTTATGCAAGATTCAGATTCATATTGGCAGGTTCAATTAGAATGGCTTGCAGGGTTTTCTTGTTCACTGCTTCTGATAAAGCAAGTTCTATATATTTGCGCAAGAAACCATATTCCATTTGTTTGATATTGGTCTTGAGACATATTTCTCTCTGGATTCAGGATGGGAACCATGATGATGGCCTGTACAAGAATTCTTTCATTAGGAATAGAAGTACCAATGGCGCCAAACATATGTATGATACTCCTCCCTCTTCTCTGTTATGATTATGATGGTCAATAGTTGATGCCCTTGCATTTTGAAAAAGCTTTTCTGAAAAACCTGTTCACCCCCAAAAATTCTTCTAAATTGATACCTTCATTTAATAATTTTTTAAAAAATCCTTCTGCAATCTTTGTTTGAGATGATTTCTACTTGAGCTTACAATGTCATGTAGATGAGTGTCAAGTTTATCCTCTAGCCACATGAAATCTTTGGGGGACTATTTGACGGATTTTTTCTGTTAAACTTATCGTGGTCCTCTTTAAGATTTATATTCTGTTAAGACTGTTGGTGAAAGTAACCTACTTCCAGGGCCGTCTATTAGGGGGAGCACAATGAGCGACGGCTCAGGGCCCCCCTTTTAGTGGGCCCCATCGTCGTAATTTTTTATTTATTTTTTTACAAAATAAAAATGAATTTTTAAATACTAGAAATATATGTGAGACATATTTGGTTTATTTTTTATCACTAATTTTTCCCATAACCATGCTAATACCTTTTACCAATATATAAAAAAACATATGTTATCATGTAAAATATTTTTGGATTAACTTATATTCATTATACGTAGTATTAACATTTTATACTTCTTAATAATATTAATAGTTAAATTTATGCATTGACATGTGTGTTAGTGCTGCAATTATTATGAAATATAAGGATTATATTATTGCCCTCTTCTGTCTCGTTTTTGTGATGCCCGTCAAAATTTTAATTAATACACGATGGTTAAAAAATAGCAATTAAATAATTCAAATTATTAATCGAATAATAAGGGGTAAAATATTTTGTTGCTAAATTACGTATAAATTACACTTTGTAGTTTAGGGTCAGGGCCCCTATTTAAATTTTTGCTCAGGGCCCCAAAAATGTCTGAGACGGCACTGCCTACTTCATAGACCTTAGAATGTTTCTTCATGTCCTCAGAAATAAAGCCATATCATCAGATTGCATGCAGTCGAGAAAGGGAAGAGTAGAAGTGACGAAAATTGACTGTAAGAAGAATGATGATCATTCATCAATTAAACATGCAGGATGGGAGAGCTTGAGTGCAAAGGCCACTTCCAAGTCCTGCAATCTGTCGGACGAGACCTTTGAACAATCTAGTTCACCTGCTGTGGTAAAAGATCATCGATCCAAAGACCTGCAATTTAGAATGGATGCCCCTGTCTTGACCTATTCAAAGAAACCTGACAGATTTTGCAGTAGATCCAAGTGTCCACCTCTGAATGCAATTTATGAGGATGCTTCTATGTTTCCGTTGAATACAACACATAATGTCCTGCAGATGACTCAGAAGATATCTTCTGAGAAAATGAAAGTAGAAGTTGGAGGTGATTCATCTGATATTGTGCATCAGAACTTTGAGGGTGGATGTGTTCCTGTGAAAAACAGCCCTACATCTGGGATGTTGTTTCATAATAAAATATCTTCCAAAAAATGGCATAATGACAAGAGTTGTGATAACAGGGGACTCGATGCCATTTTACCAGGCTACAAGTCTTCATTGAAAGATTCAGCAAGTATCAAAGTATCTGAAAATTGTGGCATCAAAGATGTTATTTCACCGGCCTACAAACCTTCATTGGAAGATTCAGTGAGTACCAATGTGGATCAAAGATTTAAGTATATCTTATATTTATAAACTCAGTTTTTATTTTGTATTTCGGAAGGAATCTTATATAAGGCTGCAGTCATTTGAACATCCCTACGACTATGTAGTTAGTATCATCTTTGTTGTTTGCTGCTTCATGCATGTTGTACGAATATTTTTTTCTGTAAATGACTACCTTAGAGATTTATGATGCTAATTCCTTTGAGTTTGTGAATTTCTGGTGTACATGCATGAGGCTGTTCAGTAGCGTTGGCACCCAAGTAAAACTGATGTGGTGTTTCTCTGGTATTAGAAAAATGTTAGAGCACCTGTTAAATGTTAGTACATGTCTCATGTGTAGAGCCCATCAGTGTCTGTGGCTTGCTAGTTTTGCTACCAAATAAAAATCCTTCGGTACCAATCAGTCTGAAATAGGAATTGTTATGCATACCTCCCAGAATAGCTTCCTGCACTCTATATGAGAGCAAAAGTTTCAAATACCAATGCACTCTCTTTGGTGATAGTGAAAAAAGATTGTAGAGAGATACTCCGTAGAAGGATATTCTGTACAGACTGAAAGTTAGAGTTGATCTTTTAATTTTTGTGGTATCGATGTGACGCTCCAATTAAATGCATTTTGTATTTTCACGGTATTTTAATGTTCCCTATTTGATCAGCTTGTAGGATTATGGCCTGGAGTAATGGATCACCATACTTTGACGGAAGCAATGAGCAGAGCAAAAAGTAGAAGAGCAATATCTGATACAAAACCGGTAAGCTTCATGCTTTTTTCTGGCCATATTTTGAGGTTCTTATACTTGGATAATATGTATCCTTATTTCTGCTGAGAAAACCACACCCTGGGGTATAGAAGTTTGGAATTTTATAATACTTGTTGAGCACAAGAAAATAAGAAATAGCGTGATACGGAGTAGTAAATGTTGTAGACTTGTAATCCTGGAAGGTTTTTGTGCTGTTTTTGACGGTATGAAATTTAATTAGTGAGTTCTAAATATTTGGAATATGCTGCTTTGCCAATATCGCTATAGCCTATACATACAAGTCTGGGTGTTAAATTACCAACAGAAAAGCCAAATTATAGCTTTTTCATCTGTGCCTAATAAGTATATTCAAGAAACTAACATGTTGATGCACTATTACTTGTCAATTTTATATGCCAATACATAACAACTCCTTAGGATGAATGCACAACCTTAAAAAGACACCTTAAAAGCTGAGCTGCTGCCTGCTCGTAAAATTTAAATTCGATTCATTCTTTTAAGGGATTTAAAAAGGTTGGTTTGTGGGATTTGTCATCTGTTGATTATCAATCCATCTATCTAGCTCATACGATTGAGGGATAAGGTTGAACTGACTTGTGACCTGTTTATTTTCTCTGTTCAGGTTCGAAACATGGTGGATGATGTTTCCAGAAATTTCAATCGAATTCCTTGCCAGAAGAGGAAAGTTACTGATTTGAGCAACAGCAGTAATCCCATTCCTTATTGTCCCAGAAAGATAGCTCCTAAAAAGGCATTAATAGAGCAGCCTGTCTTACAAAGCAAGAGTTCTTGTCCATTTCCAAAGAATGTGAAACTGACTTTTAAGCAGAAGCAGCAGGTCCCAGAGAAAACAAATATGAAAGTCAGATTCCTTTTGAAGCAGGAGCATGAAGCTGTCAAATCTAACGCACAAGTCGCTAAAGACACATTGGATTACTCAAGAACTGCTGCTTCTCTGACACGCAATCAACCAATTTGATATGCACATCCTGTGAATAATGCATATATTTCTCAAAGAATAGCTAGCTTCGTAGTAATCGTTTAGGCTAATGATATCCCATAGGACAACACCATGCATAATTTAGGTTAGTAGTGTAAGTCTAGGGGAAAGTTTTGGCCCTTTTTTTCGCTAACGGCAGGTTTGTGATTTCCCCTCCCTTACAGTTGTCCTGACTGGGAAATTTTGGTGGTCTTGTAATCTTTGTGATTATGAGTCTTGTGACTCTTTTGAAGCTTTAATCTATATTTTGTTTATTAAACAATTATAAAAACACTAAAACCTTAAGGTGTAGTTCCTGAAACACAAGCACCAAAATGCTATGTTAATCGGACTTTTCATTTTACCTCAAGTACCTGTGTCGGACCCTTAACATTTGGGCATGGGTATAACACTTGAACACTTCATATTAGTTTAAAATCATAGAAATTTTTCTTAGAATAGCCAAGTTGAACACTTAGACACGTACCCGTGTCGGACATGAGTACCCGAGTCCGAATAACATAGCCAAAATGGGCTCAGGCTAGTAGACTCCATTTGTAAAAATTGCTATTTGGGCCAGCCCACATCCTTCAAATGCTTGGCACTTTTAGTCCAAAGCCATAATTATTTGACTAGATGAGTGAGTACTTAATCCAATAGACTGCTAATCAAGGCGATCAACTGATTATGATTTCAGAAGTTCCATCATTCTCAACTAATTATTGTTATTGTTATTGTACACTTGTACTCGTAAAGTTAGTAATCGTTCTAATGAGTTCTTAAAGATTGGCCTATTGCTCCTCCAATCTCCAGTAAAGATGTTTTTGTAAATTACCTACACAAATTCACCTATACGTCGGATTTAAGTAGCTTTGGCTTCAAAAGAATATCATACAAGTACTTATCATTTCTAAAAATCAGTTGCAAAATTGGCTAATGGTCAGTAAGCAATATTATTATTTTAAAAATGCGAATTACTACGTATATTATAAAACAGGTTGACTAACCGACTACAATGTCTACAACTACAAGTACTCCGTACTTTTTTTTTTTTTTTTTTTTTTTTTGAGGGGACACTGGACAATTGCAAGTACTTGTACTACTTCCACTTTATATTTTTTTGCAACTTTTGCCAAAAATGAATGATACACATTATTTGCAACTAATGTTTTTTTTCCTTTTTAGATTGTCATTTATCTCTATTTATCTCCTTATCACTTGCATTCTTATTTTCTCTCTCTATCTATATGCAACAAATTTTACATATAAATTCGTACACCCTTTAAAGTAAAAAAAAATGTGAAATAGGGGTATTATATTTTTTCTAGCTCATAAAATTTAAAATGAAATTAAAAAGGTAATTTTATAAAATTAAAGGCGGCAAGAAAAGAAAGTGAAAAGCCAAAATGTCATTTCTCAAATTTGTTTCAACTTCAAATTTAAAACTGCTCCCAATTTTCACCGCTCACATCTCCACTTTCTCTCTCATCACACCATTTTTCATATTCTCCAAAACCGCTTCACTCCCTCTCCTCCACCACCACCACCACCACCACCACCACCACAGCCGTTGCAACTTCCACCACGACGTCGAAATGTCGGCGACATTCAAGCGAAAAGGCGACGATAACCACGCCTCCGACGCCGATTCCGACGGAAACGCTCCTCCTAAGAAGTCTGCTAAATCCAACGACGACGAAGATGGAATTGTTGTTTGCGAGGTTGTTTTTTCTCTCTCTTATGATTGAATTTGGAGTTGATTATTTGTTTAGTTCGGTTTTTGATTGATTTTGAACGATTGTTGAACTTAAACCCTAGATTTCGAAGAATCGGAGGGTTTCTGTGAGAAGTTGGCAGGGGAAAGTTATGGTTGATATTCGTGAGTTCTATGTCAAGGATGGCAAGCAAATGCCTGGTCGCAAAGGTATTTTTATTATTTTGCGAATTTTTGGATTCATTTTCGGTAATTTTGCTGGTTTTTTAGTGTATTTTTGGTGTAAATTGTCAGTTGAGTTTTTTCTAGGGTTTATGTTTGGTTGTTAAGCAAAATTGCAGAGAATTATAAGCTGGTAGAGTTTTTTTGGATTATTTTTGTTCATGTTGAGTATATATGGTGGTTTAGAAGTACTGTTATTGTATGCCAGATTTTCTTAGGTTAGGTTTTGCGTTTTCATTGAATTTGAGTAGTAAATTATGTTCTATTGTTGTTGCAATTCAGTTTTTAGTTGCTTAGGTTTTGCGATTTTTGTTGATTTTCTCATGAGCTGGTAAATTATACCCTTTCTTGAACCGAGGATTTGTAGATATGTTGAATAAAACTCTAGAATTCCTCGAATTTTCAACTTATAGGAAGTGCTTTAGTTATTTCCTTGATTAATAGGTGGATTTTTATGCTGAGATTGGTGACTTTTAGCATCTTGAAGACTTAGCCCACTTAGGTTCTTGAAGGCAACCCCCTGTACTAAGTAAAGGAGAAATTATGTCTTAGTTTTCTGGTGATTTGATAGTTGAATATTTAGCTTAGTAAGATCATTCGGGTTTTCATGGTTTCTGGAATTTGTAGTGGTGGCATGCATGAGAGGAAGGTGCAGCTAAATGCTTTATAATAGATTAATAGGATTTGCCTGTCATTATTGGAACCTGGACTTTAAACTTGTATTATAATTTGTTGTTTAGTGGATTGAGGTGAGGTTGACTAGGGAGGGGTAGTGGATTGTGGAGCAAGCAGATGAAGAGATTGGAGACAAAGTCGCAAGCTCATAATATTGTTGTTATATCAACTGCCTGTTTTATTGGTGGAATTGTTGCAGACCTCTTCCCTTTTTATGCAGGAATTTGGAATGTGCTATTAAGAATTTAAAAGCATGGTTTTAGCAGAATGTTTCTATTGGATTCTTTTATAGTTTGATTTATGGTTAATGGTTAGCAACTTAGCATCGAAGTGCTGTTGCTGCAAGCTCCCCAAGTCATTTTTGGCTGATTTTGAAATATTTGGCCAATAGTTACCATTTATCTCTGCCTTTTGCCCCCTTAAAACTTGGTTTTTTTGATGATAGATGCTTAGACTGGTGTTCTCTCCCTTCCCTGGGGGGAAATATGCTCCAATTGAGGAGATTATAATTGCTGATTTGTAATGCTTAGTCTTGTAGTTGCAGTTTTATATCTATTGTGCATTATAAGAAACTTGTTCTGAACTCTGGAGTATTATCTAGGCTTGAGCCGCTTGACTGCATGAGTCAGGTCTTGCATTTGGCATCGCTTTTGTTGATGTTATGCTGATCTAGTCTTCTGTAAATAAAAAAGTTGTTACAGAATAAAATCATTTATTCAGTTTTAGAGCTTGCTTGTTTACAATTGTATTGGCAATATGAGCTTTAGTCTGCCAAGGTGTACTATTAACTTGGCAATTAATTTTAGGCGGTGAGAGTAGGTTGTTACTTTGTTGAGACCTTGTCCATATTACTTGAAAATCAAATACGGAGTACAGTATTTGCTATCATCTGATTTGTCTACATTGCATCTAGCATCTACTTCCCATATCATGCTTAGCACAATATGGTATTCTACTATACTCGTATTTATTTTGCATATATTTTGTATATTGAGTCATTTCCGATGAAATATTGTATGGAATAGAATGTTTGTGAATGCACACATGCAGTGATGCAGGAAAACTTGTTTAAAGCACCTAGGAAAAAGAATTAATGGAGACTCGCTTCTTATTTGAATATAGTATAATGTTTATTAATGTATGCTTTGCCCTAAAGAATTTGGCTGGGTTCAATAACTTTGTTTTAGACCCCCGCCCTCAACCCCACGTCCCCACCTAACGTTTACTATGCCTTCCAAAGGGTTTCTGTCGCGTTTCTGTATGATGTTTTCTGCTGTAGCTAAATGAAGCTGTGTATTTTTTACTGATCTGTAGTCATTGCTCATTTCAGGTATCTCTCTTACCATGGATCAGGTATGTATCTTTGCTAACTGGCTACAATTAGTTTCACTAATCACTATTATTATTTCTGCTGTGTTTTGTTTGCAATTGGAGATACTGACCTTTGTTTTTTCATTGGATCCTGTAGTGGAAGGTGCTTCGTGAGCATGCTGAGGAGATTGATCAGGCTGTGACTGAGAATTCGTAGGGCTGGAGGGCTGGGCTTTGTCAATATAGTTCTTGGATGCTGGTTTTTGGGTTGTTACATTTTGCTGACTAGGACTGCGGCAATAGGTACTAGTGTAATTTTGGCTAGTATTCTGTATCTACGTAGGGTTATTGGATAACGTAATCTGCATGACTGCAGGTTGTCCACCTGTTTACGGATGCCTACAGACTATTTTGTTAAATTGCAGTATGTGCGTATTATGCTTATTAACGGAATACATTCATGAGGCAGTTTTAATACGGAGTACACTACTTAATTGTAACAAAAAGTTGTTTCGCTATTATAGAATCATATAACAACCAAGTTGTCATACAACTTTAAACATACATAGAAAGCAGATTTAAAAGTAGAGCTTCTTATTTACGTAGAACAATTCTGAAGAAAAGCTCTTAAAGCATACCCAGCTCGAATTGAGTGTTCAATGCAGTTCAGAAGACATTCCACATGCAATGGCTCAGTGAGCTGAGCTTTAAATAGATCTAACCGGAATGTGGATAATTTTGTGTTCAAACTTTATAATTTTAGGCACAGTTATGTAGAGAACGCCATTCTTAAACACAGCGGTGATCTCTTCCTTCCAAGAGTTGAAAGGCAGGTGAAGTGTGGTCTCTCTTGGACTGAATACCTTATTTCCGAAAGCATCAATTCCGCCATCTCCCCTGATCACAAGCATGTTATCCACAACCTCCACTTTGATGTTCTCAGCTCCTAGTCCTGGCATGTCAAACCACATTCTTATCTCGCTTTCATCCTCGGTTGTGTTCCAGGGAGTGCGCACTGTAAAATAAATACATTTCAATAAATTCTTTGTCAACGTTTGTAAAGTTTGATCACAAATCAGATCGACAAATCTACTACAAGCAATGGGAAAGGCGATGAAATATATCTAGGAAACATTGAATATGCACACCATGTTATTAGATTAGTTTCAGAAAGAATGGGAGATTTACCATAAGGGGAAGTTTCAAGTAGGGCAACCTTTTTGTGGAAGTGTTCAGGTGCCATAGGATCAATCCTCTTCGGACTACCCCCGCCCTGTTGGGCTCTTACCACCAAGGAAGACCTCGAAGAAGGGGTCTTCAATGACGGTGTTTTGGACACCACAGAAGGTGAGCCCAACCCAGCTGGTACCGAGCCACGGACAGAGGCTGCCCTGTTGATTGACACTAGAGTTGAAGCAGAACATGCCGTCAACACGTTGCTTGCCATTGAGTATGCTTAAGTAGAGCTTGCTAAGAATAATTACTTCGCTTAATCAATGTAAATATCTCGAGTTTGTATGTTTTGACTAACTCATTTGAATGGGATGTATTTATAGGTATAGAGGAGGAATAGTTAAGTTGAATTCTTGAATTCTTAATTTTTGTGTAGCAGTGTTTTTCACTTTATGCATTAAGAAGCCTCATTTGTTCCTAACATGTTGATGCTCTTTACTCATTGAAAGCAAAGTAATTAAGATTCTCCCAACAAAATTAGGAACATATATATACTAAGTATTACAAGTACCAATATTTACATACTTTAAGAGTTGTTTATACAATGTACAGATCTTACAAGATTCAAGTTGTTTGTACTTGCATGTTATAATACTTGAAAGAAAAATGAAGATATGCCCCCCTATTAACTTTCATTCTTGCTTTATTAAGTATATATTTTGTTCATATTATGTTCGATGGTGCTAGCTAGATTTCGGATTACCACTTTTGGCAACTAGGGGTTCTTTCTTCATATTTTTTGTTTAACATTCGCATTAACATATGATCGAAATAATTTGAGAACACAACATTTTTATAAGAATAATGTAAATGGAAAATTAAGAATGTAGTTATTATACACTTATACATTATAAGAGCTTTTATAATTTTCAATGCAAGGAAAACTTATAACGCCTTAAATGTTAATTGATTTCGTTGTAATACTACATATATATGGCTAACTAATTACTACTATACTATGATTTGGATTCTAGCTCTCCTTCATTAGTAGATATTTTGTAACTGCCTACAAGTGTGAGTAAGTATCCATTAATGAAAGATGAAGTAAAGAACTTTTAGCGAGTTTGTTTTAAGTGGATTTTTCCTCCTACTATCAATTGGTCTTAGGATGAGACCTCACTTGGCCATATTAACCGACGTTTATCTGCTCTTATATTTGTTTTCCCCCTATCCTACACCTTCTTTTGGTCATGGGTTTATTATTCAAAACCAATGAAGGCAAGAGTATTATTACTTAATTATATATGGAGGATTTATGTACCTTTCTTTGGCATTTTACGTCTTGGATTCTTGTCATGCATACCATGTATATTGTGAAGCAATTTGCTATGGATTATATAGCTTCTGGTCTCACACTCAAACCATTTAGATATTGAACCTTTTTAGGTCGATTGTACTACATTATATTTTCTATATATGCTTAATTCTAGATAACTTTATATGGACTAGTTTTGAGAGAAGATTCTAACTTCTCATTTATTTTTAAAAACCAAAAAAGAATGAAGCCAGCCTTTTAGCGCCATCTAATGCTACAAGTGTATGTCATATAATCCAAAAGTACAACTTAGCTTGAATGCTTGATCATTTCTCTATAAAAACAAATTACTCCGTAGATTATACATGTGTTAATGCACAAGGTACTTGTTTAGAAGATTATTAACTTTTCTAATTGTAATTATTAGAAATAATTAATACTTTCAGGAAGGAAATATATAAAAGCTCACGTATATATAATCAGATGTTACACAATTTTCATTGAGATTGAAAAGATGGATATTTACTCAACACAACACAAATAATATATACAAGTATACTCTTAAACAATTAATTATTTTAATTAATGTCTTATTATATTAGAATACTTAAATAAGTCATACAAAGTACAACTTAAAACATTAAAAGGAAATTACATACTTAGAGAGCTTCTCTATTACATAGCATCTCAAAGAAAAGCTCTTAAAACACACTCATAATACGAAGTATATAATTCAGTCTCCTATACATAAAACACTACATATAGAAGACACTAAAGTAGATCTCTATTAAGAGATTTAAACGGATCTAACTGGAACATGGATGATTTTGTGCTCGAATTTGGTGATCTTAGGCACAGTAATATAGAGAACACCGTTCTTAAACACGGCCGTGATCTCTTCCTTCCAAGAGTTAAGGGGGAGTTGAACCCTGCTATCGTAGGGACTATATATCTTGTTTCCAAATGCATCAACTCCACCATCTCCCTTGATCACAAGCAAGTCGTCGACAACGTTCACATCGATGTTTTCAGCTGCAAGTCCTGGCATGTCGAACCACATCCTAATCTCGTGGTCATCCTCGCTCGTGTTCCAGGGAGTGCGCACTGCAAATCAACAAGTATCATTAATATATGTCATTACGTTATGGTTTATAATAAGCAATTCAGCAATAAGTGGGATCAATTGAACCATTTCTACTAATAGAAAATGCTCTAACACGCATTAATGTTAAATAGACTTGACAAGATTGACCATGACGTGTACAATGTAATGTATTAAAGTTACAAGCCATAAAAGATTCATGTATGTACATTTTACCCAAAACTAATAAAAATATGCAATTAACCTTTTTTGGTAAGTAAGAAAAATGAAAAAGTAAATTGTAATAAGTGGAATACTTACCATAAGGAGAAGTTTCAAGAAGAGCAACCTTTTTGTGGAAATGATCAGCTGCTATGGGATCCAATTTCTTAGGACTTCCACCTTGTTGGGCTCTCACCACCATCGAAGGAGTCTTCGACGACGGTGCTAGGGACACCATGGAACGTTGGGCGAACCCAGCTAGGGCCGGGCTTCGGCCGGAGACCGTGTGGTTTGACACCATAGTGGCAGAAGCAGAACATGTCAATGTGTTGCTTGCCATAATTGAAGATAATCAAATAAAACTTACTAAAATAATTAAATCACTAAAACAATAATGTAATAAAATCAAATAAATATTGCAAGTTGTTGTATGTTTTGTTCAATCATTGGGAGGTTATTTATAGCTCTAAGTGGAGTTAATTTTACGTACATTGCTAAGTTATAGTCTTTTTTGTAGGAGAAGCTTCTAATTCATAACATTGATATATATTCTCTTTACTCAAATTAAAGCAAAGTAATGCGGCTTCTCCTAGCAAAAAGATGCAGACATAGTACAATATAAAAAAAGATACAGACGTGTAAATATAATTAGTACGTACAATGTTTATTTATTTATATTTTTATTACTTTATAACTATTTACAATGTTCACATATTTACTTTTCAAAGAGTTAAATACATGATTTGCGTTAATAGGGGGAAGACGTTGAGTAAATAAAGAGAATGGAATTTCTACTATTTGATTTCTCCTCCCCTACCGATTTGAGACCGTAATACCTTTTGTTTTCATTATTGATTGTTAGAATATTTCTTGAATTAGCTAGTAATTAAGCCCCTATCAAAGGACTATGTTAGCTAAATAGGAGAATAGAACATTTTCAGGTTTTAGGCTCATTTTTAGGCCTATTTTGATTATAGGACATTTTCAGGTTTTGAGCTCATTTTTAGGCCTATTCCATTTCAGGTATTGGGAGTACTATATATAGTTCCTTAGGGTTTTTGAGCTAGGGGGCCGACGGTTGAATCAATATATAAATATATGGCTTATTATTATAACAATTATTTTTTTTTTATTTTTGTGAGTTTTTATATTAAAAAAATGTCAATAATAGATTACATGTTAAAAAATGTCAATAATAGATTACATGTTAAAATTATTCGCGATTTATTTTCTTATGTATAAAACCAGTGTAAATTCACTTGTTGACTATCAATCACTCACTTTAAAAATTAAGAGCTTCTTATTTCATGATTATACCAATATTCAAAAAAAAAAAAGTGATCTATAGACAAATTAATACTGAACAATTAGACAAAATTATCTGATTGAATACAAGTAGAAGACTGAAGAATTGAAAAGATAATCCACTTATGGAAGAGTTGAAGAAGTTTAGTATAGAATTTTGGCAAAAAAAGAGAGGAAAAAAATAAAATGTAAATTAATAATAATAATAATAATAGAACACTAAGTAGAATCGAACCTTGAACGTAAGCCACCAGAATTTTAACAACAATGCAAGTATGTGAAATTATTTACATATATACTAAAAAAACTGCAGGGGCCTCTTAATAGAATTAAGGGCCGCGAGTTTGGGCTACAGGAGTCGGGCCTCTGCCAGCCCCCCTATAGCTCCGGCCTTGCTATCATTGTATATTTTGTAGTTTTCACAAAATCAATAATATTTGAAAGAATATGAAATGGGTCTGGACAATCCGAATAAGAAGGATCAGAGTTTGGTTCACAAACAAGGTTTTTAGGTGCTGAGCTTCGTATCATATTAAAACCAACTGGCAATAGTAGGAGTAACTTCTCTACCTTATAAAGTGGAATCACCTCTCCTCTTTCTCCAATTTGGAATACTCACAAGTGGGTTGCAATGAGTTTTAACAGAAGGAGTATGTATAATCTAGGTCTTAGAGGTAAGAGGTTGGTGCTTAACTGCTTATGCACTTCATTTATTGTTGAAATTTTATAATTATTCCAATCCTACTTTCAATATAATTATTTTAACATGATAATTTATTTTGAAATGGATTGGATCAGGGTAAAAAACACATAGGTGTTAATGTGTAATGTAGTATATAAGAACTATATACTATTCTTGTAACACGTTGAGGCAATTGGATGGACAAACAAGTACGTAGTAAAAAATGGTCGTCATTATAGTATATAAGTATATAAGAACTACCCATATACTATTCGTGTAACACGTTGAGGCAATTGGACAAACAAATACGGACGTAGTAAAAAATGGTCGTCATTCATTACTTGATGCATGCAGTGCTTTTTCAGTTCCAATAATAATTCGTACTCTTTGAAATTGTGATGGAGGATCATTTGTTGATACATGCTAGAAATCATCACGTGCCATGATTAGGAATGGATGGTCATGGTTGCAACATGAACGTACTTTTTTTTTTTTTTTTTTGAAACAATGAACGTACTTTCCCTATCCAATAATTGAAAGATACAAATTTCCAAATTTAATATTATTAAATAAAAGTGGCATTGTTTGAGTAAGATTTTTCTAAAAATTACTTAATTGTAAATTAATTCCTTATTTACGTCGGTTTAAAAACTTATTCCAACAATATTGTTCATGGGGATTAGTAGAAGCTTTGTATTTTTTATTTATTTAATTAGGTTCAGCAAAGAACCGTTAATGGTGACAACGGTTCTATACTTATACGTTAACGGTACGGTTCTTGTACGGAGTATTAGGTTCTTGTATAAGGAAACCTCATAGGTTAAAACCTAATACAAGAACAACTAACGACGTTAGCGGTTATTTGCTGAACCTAAATAAAAAATACACAAAGTTTCTACTTATCCTACGTGGACCATATTTTGGGAATAAGTTTATGAACCAATGCAAAAAGGGAATTAATTTACCATTAAGCAATTTTTAGGATAATTGTTTATTTTTTTGATAGTATATTAGTATGTATGCATAGCTATTCAAGTAGTATAAATAGTCCTACCTACTTAGCTTATAATCAACCAAATATATCTCTTTTGCCTCTCTTCGCTTCTTGCCAAGCATGGCCATGCATATCCAGCTGCAGTTACGTGCAATTTTCTTGGTAAACTCCTCTTACTCATCCACGGTTTTATGAGTCTTTTATCTACATTTTATCAACAAAAATAATAATTTTAGCCAATTTCACTTGAGTTATTCATTATACATACTAATTATTAAGTTATGTACAAATCTGATCTGAACTTATTTAATTTAATCCCCTTGGCAGCTTGTTTTTCTAGCATATTGCACGTCTAGTTATGAACAAGAGGACTATTGGAAAACGAAGCTACCAAAGGTACCCATGCCGGAAATTATCAAGGATGACCTACTTCACTCTAATGGTAATTCTCTCTTATAAATAGCTTATACAAAATATATTCATAATCTAATTTGTTTGTAGCTAGCTAGATAATAGATCAGAAAGTAGTAATATTGTTTGTTTGACTTACTTGATAGGTAAAGAGAAGGCTGAAAGTACCATTGAGCCCTTTACTTTCAGGATGAACGAGAAGAAAGCTAGTTTGGACAAGCCTTATAAATATCTTTATGATTATTTTTGTTACAACGCGGAAAATGGTGACACAAAGAAGGCTAGTTTGAGCAAGCCTTATAAATATCTCTATGATTATTTCTATTATATTGCGGAAAATGGTGATCAAATGAAGAAGGCTAGCTCGAACAAGCCTTATAAATATCTCTATGATTATTTTTATTACAACGCAGAAAATGGTGATCAAATGAAGAAGGCTAGCCCGAGCAAGCCTTATAAATATCTCTATGATTACTTTTATTATAACGCAGAAAATGGTGATCAAATGAAGAAGGCTGGCTCGAACAAGCCTTATAAATATCTCTATGATTACTTTTATTATAACGCAGAAAATGGTGATCAAATGAAGAAGGCTGGCTCGAACAAGCCTTATAAATATCTCTATGATTACTTTTATTATAAAGCAGACAATGGTGACACGAAGGCTAATAGAGTGACATTCAAAACCAAACCTGATGAAAAGGATTCTAAAGAGACTATACCCGTTCATCCAAATTCACTTCATCACCATCATACTCACCATTTCATGCACAATGATAATAATGTAAACACAGATGGATTTAGCTCGACGACTTCTTCTAGTGATACATTATTTTTCATAGAGAAAAACTTGCAAGTTGGATTGAAGTTGCCACAAGATTTCCAAAAGATTCAAATCCGCCCTATTTTGCCTAAACACATTGTTCAATCCTTCCCCTTCGCCTATGAAAACTTCACAGATATACTCTCTTTGTTTTCCATTAAATCTGAGTCTGAAGATGCAACTGATGTTAAAGACACCCTCCATCTATGTTTTAAAAGACCAAAGGGTACTGAAGAAAACAGGTAAATTTTTTTTTTTTTTTTTAAAGAGTAACATATGTTAATGATCAAAGTTGTACATTACTTTTTTTTTTTAATGTTTCTTAACAGTTAATAATACAAAATTACGCATATTTGAATGACAGTACTTGTGCGCAATCCATAGAGGAGGTTGTTGATTTTGTGGTACGAGAGTTGGGCACGAATGAAGTTGAGGTAAAAACAATGGACAGAAAGATGGAGGTGCCTAATGGAAGACAAGATTATGTGATAAAAAAGGTAAAAAAGTTGGATGTACCGGGCAATAATGCAGCAGTATGCCATAGGATAAGATATCCTTATACTGTGTACTATTGTCACCACCAACTAGGCATTGGCCATTACGACGTCACTTTGGTTAGCCTAGCGGGTACTGAGGTCCAGACTACGGCTATATGTCACTATGACACATACGCTTGGAACCCTAAGTCCCCGGCCCTTCGTGCCCTTGGTCTTAAACCCGGCGATTCACCACTTTGTCACTTCGCTTCCTTAAATGACATGTTTTGGAATATCAAACCGGCCGTCTCCAACTCTCTCGACATGGCTCAGTAAGCTAAGATTAATCGGATCGTATGATTGTGCATTTGTGTTGGCCTGGTGATTTTCATGTAGTCCTAAGCGTATGCTACTATGCATATATGTTTCTTGTTGTTTAATCATGAAATAAAGTTGTACGTGCGTGTGTGGTTTAGAGTGAGATGCATTTTGTAATTTAAATAATTATGAAATGAAGTTGTTTTATGTGCAAGTTAGTCATACTAACTTCAAATTGACCTGATATAAACGACATGATTATCACCTCTAATTACCACATAACATCATTTGTCTTATTATAGTATGTGGCTCAATCGAGTCCAACAAACGAGCTAGTCATACAACTTACAAAGTTACAAAATACATTACAAATGTAGAAAGTAGTTGAGCTTCTTTCTAAATTACAAGCAAAGTAACTACACAAATTATATAGCTCTTATGTATGTATTATACACACCATTTATATAGCTCTTATGTAGTATATGTCTTCCAAAAAGTTTAGAAGACTTATTTCACAAGCAATCAGTTAATTATGAATAATTTTAAATGGATCTAACTGGAATATGAATAACTTTGTGCTCAAACTTGGTAATCTTGGGCACAGTAATGTAGAGAACACCATTCTTAAACACAGCGGTAGTTTCTTCCTTCCAAGTGTTAATGGGAAGTTGAACACTACTATCATAAGGACCGAAAATCTTGTTTCCAAATGCATCAATACCCCCTTCTCCTTTGATAACGAGCAAGTCGTCTATAACTTCCACTTCTATGTTTTCAGCTGCAAGCCCTGGCATGTCAAACCACATCTTGATCTCGTGCTCATCCTCAGAAGTATTCCATGGTGTACGCACTGCTCACGAATCACTGATTATTTGGGGGTATGTTTGGAAATCTAATCATAATCTATTTCAAATTTAGGAAAAGAGCCTAAAAAACTACTTCTAGAAAGGCTTAACATATATACTTACAACCGTATGGTAGGCGGAGATAAAAATGTGGTAATTTCTTGTTCAGTTACCAGTATGTTTTTTATGGGCATAAATATTCAACCTAATCAAATTCTCAATTAAAGTGACAACATAGATTTATGAAAAAAAACACATATTTGGAGAAAATAATGTATCAATGTGTACGGAGTGGAAAATTTAACTTATTAACTTTAGAAAGTGATCTATTATTTATGGTACGAATACATATTTAAAGAGACGGAGTGGAAAATTTACCATAAGGAGTGGTTTCAAGTAGGGCAACCTTCTTGTGGATTTGTTCAGCTGACATTGGCTCAATTCTCCTTGGACCTGACTGTTGGGCTTTCACCACCAAAGAAGGCCTTGAAGAAAGGGTCTTAGTTGGTGATGGTGTCATCGAAAGGCCAGAACGTGGGCCCAACCCAATTGGTAATGGGCTGGACGAGGCCCGGTTTGACACCAGAGTTGAAGCAGCAGAGCATGTTAACACTTTACTTGCCATTGAAGAAAAAAAGACCTAAACTTGCTAAAAATAAACTTCACTAAAACAAATTGTTGTTTGTTTATTCATTGATTGGGAGCTATTTATAGACTTATAGATATATGTAGAGGTATAAGTGGTAACTTGTTGAGTTATTGTATTATGATGCCTTTTCTTTTAGCTGTAAGAAGCCTCATTTCTATCACATGGATTGAAGGCTTCTCCTAGCAAAAAGACTCGTACAAAATATGTGAAATTGACTCCATCCAAACCGAATAGGCTAAATTATACAAATTTATTATGACTAATGGTAATTGGTTATATATTATTTAGCATATTGCCAATGTTACATGATGATGAGGTAAGTAAATTACGGTAAATTTTAAATGATTTTTTTTTGTCTACATATAATTTAATCTTAATGCGTGCATTGTAATAAGTTGTTATATATCCACTTAATACGAAGTACTTGTTTTTGAGTATCTAACTCGGTCAGTTAATTAATAGCTTAATACGTTATTATTACCAAATACCAATCCAAACAATTCAATTTTTGTGTGCCTTTAAGTTGCGAAATTTGGAGATGTCTTGTTACTTTGCTTAGGTTTGTGGTAAGACATCAATTCCACATACTTTTATCTTTTTTATATGCCAAAACCCCATTTATAGGAATTGAATATATGACTCAAGTTCACATATCACGCATGTATTTTTTATTTTTTTTATTATTTTTTTTATTTTTATATACAATGAATTTTTGTTGACATGCGAATTATTATTTGCAAGTTAAAGTTTTACGCTGGAAATATTCTTATGATTAAACATTTTTAAAAAGATGTCTTTATCACTTATCAGTGTAGTTAATTATTACTTATATATTCTTAATATTTTATTTTAATTTCTTATATATAAGGGCCGGGCTGCATTATATGTCTATCATTTTCCCATTTAAAAAAATATGGTGTGGGAAGAAAGATAGTTTTGCCCTTGTACTGTAAAGGGCCCTCATATGTCTGGTGTGATTGGAAATATACTAGGGGCGTGTTCTTTTTAATGTGTATAAGTGGTGTTTTAAATATTGCTAGTATTAATATTTCCAATCCCTAAATAACTGTTATTAGGTAAAATATTGCTAGATATATTAATCGGATGAAATTTATAAAATTTTATAATTTTCTGCATTTTCACAGGGAGCAATTTAAGGTACACATGGTGTACAAAAGGAATCTTGTACACAAGTTTCCTATTGGTTGAATTGGAATATTCCTTATATGTGGGCCAACTTCATTTTCATTTGAAATTCAAACTTGTTTTTATAATTTTCAACTTTTGAATTTCAAATTTTTCTTTCCTTTCACCTACCCAAATTAATGTAGTATATAGTCCCCAAAAAAAAAAATCAGATTTTTTTACCTCATTTTATTTCTCTCTCCTAAATTTTTTTCTCTCTCCTATATTTTCCCCTCTAATGTATCTGGGTACAAATAACTCTTGAAGAACAATATACAAAAATGAGTTTCTGAATTTCAGCTTGAAACTAATTTGTTAACAATGGCGTGAAACTAATTTCATCGTTAACAATGGCGTGAAACTAATTTGTTAACAATGGCGGTGCGATCTGTAGTCGGTTAAATTGCAAACGCCGTGAACATTACAAACAGCAGCAGCCTTTAGTACATGAGCCTTTTTGCGAACATCCACAAGGCACACAGCAGCCTGTAGTACATGTAGACTTCCATTTTAATGTTCATGTAGACTTCCATCAGAATTAGAAATATTAGGTGCAAAATTGGTTAAAGATTAGGTTTTACAATTCACCCAAAACAACACTATCCGGAATTTGATTCGACTCCAAGAGAACGATTTGGTGGGATGGTTTTACAAACAATGTAATATATAGTTTTTTTTTCCCACAAAATGAACGTGCTGATACCCCTTAGTCCAATGGTTAACTTTGAAAGCTACTTATGCATACATCAAACCACTGTTCGAACACTGTGATGGCATAAATTGTATTTTTTTTTTC
Source organism: Chenopodium album (assembly GCF_948465745.1). Classification (NCBI taxonomy): domain Eukaryota; kingdom Viridiplantae; phylum Streptophyta; class Magnoliopsida; order Caryophyllales; family Amaranthaceae; genus Chenopodium; species Chenopodium album. Next base: position 5,473,068 of record NC_137846.1, read on the forward strand.
TGGTTTTAATTATTTTTAACTTTACAGAATCATATCTAATTTTAAAATATCATAATAACATAAAAGTTAGTGAATGAAACAATGTTTTACGTATATCTTTTATTTAGTTTTTAACTATTTTATGTCCCCTAAAAACATTTTTTATTTTTAAGAATCATTCTTGTTTTAATAAAATCTTGATTGATAAACGTGTCACTATGAGATCTCCGTACAACATGTTTAAAATGCTAGTACACACTGTAGTTTGAAATGAAAAAATAAAACTAATGGTATGTGTTGTGGAATATGTGGACCAGACTTCCAACCGCCATCACCTCCCAATCCACTTTGCCCTTTTTTTCCCTTTTACACATTTTTTTTTCTCTTTCTTAGATCCATTTTTAGTACATGCATTTTAAAGATCAAAATGACATGTTCAAATTCCATAAGGTGTACAATCTGGCATGGTGGGAGGCTTGTATATTATCCTAAGTTGAAGTACAAAGATGGAGAACACCTTGTTGCTAACAAAACATAATTTTTTTTATTTCTTTGAAGGGAACAAAGATATACTTTTAGATGTATAACTAATCTTTAATAACTATTTTTTTTCTAAAAAAAATATTTTCCAATGGTCTAATAAACAAACCCCTTGAGTTATGATGGATAGTCATCTTGTGTTCGAATCTTGTGGAGGTACAAAAGAAACACATTTTGCTTTTTATTTTTTATAAATTTTCATTTTAAGTATCATTTTTGTATTTAAAAAATCAAAACTAATTGTAATTAATATAATATTAAGGAAATCATATTTGTATATATAAAGTCAAAACATACACCATATTGCAAAGTGAAAAAAAAAAATAAAAAAACTCTTTTTATTTAAAATGTTTTGCACGTAAATTATTTGTATAATGTGTCCAATCAATTATTTATGGGCATAAGCCAGGAAATTTAGTCTAATAGATACACTATAAAAATTAATTTGTTTTCATCCAATGTATGTGTTGATACCCCTTAGTCTAGTAATAAACAAACCCCTTGAATGACTATGGATAGTCGTCCTGTGTTCGAATCTTATGAAGGTATAAAGAAACACGTTTTGATCTTTTATTTTTTATAAATCTTCATTTTAAGTATCATTTTGATATTTAAAAACTTAAAAATAATTAATATTAATTTTAAAGGAATCATATTTGTATTTGTAAAATCAAAACTTACACCGTATTTCAAAGTCATGAAACTTATTGGAACTTTGTAACACCTTATCAAACTTATTATACCTTATTGAACTTATCAGACCTTACTAAACTAATTTGAACTTATTGTTCCTTATTGGACCTTATTAGTACAAGTATCTATCATTCGGATTAAAATTCGAAATTTAATCAAATCAAAACTGAATTATTAATTCGGATCGGATTCGAACTTTAAATCGAATTGGATTGGATTGAATTTTTTTTGAAAATTCGGACGTTCGAATTGGATTGGATTGACCTTGTTTGAATCCAAAAAAACCGAAATAAATTAAATATGAAATCGTTAGTTTATGAATAAGTATTGTTAATATAATCATGCTAAACTATTATTATAATTATTACTATTTATCATGTAACCTACTTACGTTTTCAATACTTTTATTAATCGTGTACAACTATACTTTTAAGAATTAATTTTTTATTATTGTATTTTAATTTTTATTTTCGCATTAGGCCCAAAATATTTGAAACGTATTTTGATTTGCACTCTCATATCGAATCCAAATAACCGAATTTTAAATCGGTTTGAATTAGAGTGGATTTGGTGAGGAATTCAGACCGGGTTGGATTTTATAATTGAAAATTAAAATTATTTTGGATCAAATTGGATTTGGGATAAATTCAAACCAAAAACCGAATAGACACCCCTACTTAGACCTTATTATTAGACTTGATTAGAACTTATTGAAATTTATTATACCTTATTTAACTTAATGTAACTTATTAAACCTTAATTATTTAACTTATTATTGGACCTTATTATAACTGATATGAACTTATTAGACCTAAAACTTATTTTTATCAGGTGACGAGAACAAGCCCTTAGTGAATGACGGTGTGCAATTGAAATAGTTTTAAATTTGACCGCCTATCAAAATATCTCACTTTGATTAATATATTTAAGATTGAAAAATGAATTCAGGATCCTAACACATTTATTAATATCAAATCATATTTCAATTTCTTGTACATATTCTAGGCTATAATTTGAAAATGAATTCTTATTTTAGTAGCATCATTTTTCAATTCTTTTTAGCCCTTCACTAATGTTATTTTTTTACCCCTTCTTGACTTTTATGCGGAGTATTTATAATGATAAATTCATGTTAATATCTCTTACCATTTTAACTTTTGTTTCTTCCTTTAAAATAAAGTGTGCGTACAATAGACTTTGTATTTTATTATCTAAATATTTTTATGACAATAGAGCTCTAATTAATTTCATTGGTATAATTTTCAATTTTATTTCAGCTATTCCTAGTTTACTTTTAGTCCACCGTGACTTATTTTAATATTACTTATAATAAGAATTATTAAATATTTATACTAGTCAAGTATATTACTTTTTAAAATAACAATATAATAAATTTTGCATTACTAGTCTTATAAACTATGGTCATGAGATCAAATATTCAATACATTCATTTTATTTATATTTTTATTGTATGTAGTCGATATTGAATGAAACAAGATGCAGAGTCAAGTGGTGCCATAGACTTGTTTTTAAATTATATTTCTTGGTATCAAGTTACTAATAAAAGTATTCACTGAATATGTTTAGAATCAGTAGACGAATGAATTTATCAAATTTTATTATATTGAAGGAGATGAAGAAACTTTAAGTATGCGCTAATGGTGAAAAGGGAAATTACTTTTTCTCTCCTAATTACTATTTCCAAAGCTAAATGTCAGTGGCACATGAAATTTTACCACCATTAAGAGTTCATTGAATGGGAGTTTAGTGAAAATCTTCCCTCATTTTATTTTCAGTAAAATTTTAAATGTTAAGTAATCATTTTTGGTTTTATAGAATCATAACTAACAAAAGAAATGAACGAATCATTTATGTTTTACAAAAATCGAAATTAACAAACATATTTGTTCGAACTCTATGACAGTACATTGGTTTGATAACTTCCCAATTTTACATAATTTTTATTTGTTTTTAATATATCAAAATAACAAAGTCATATTTTTTTAAAATTTCTTTTAAGGGAATAAAGTTATACTTTTATGTGTAACTCTCTATATATAATAAAAAAGGACCTATAAATAATCTTTAATTTTTATTTTTTATTAAATCAAATCTACACAGTGCTCTTAAATAAGTATTTTATTTTTCTAAAAAAAAAGTATTTTTTAAGTAACAATTTTTCAAATTTAAGAAATTTTAAAAGATAACCACTTCATTTAATACCCAACTTACAATAAATGTAACCTATGTTGATGGATATGATGCGAAACATACAAAAACGATTATATTAATTCCCAAATAACTTATATAAATAGTTCATTTTAGTGGATGTTTTTTAATATGATAAATTTAATATATACATGTATGATTTCAAACTCAGCTTAAAAAATTGAAACTTACTTGGTAATGGATAACATATATAAATTTAATATTTATAAGTGCACGTGTTGATACCCCATGACTTGGTTGGTCAATGCTTTTCTATTGTAATAATCAAGTGATTCGTGTTCGATTCTTCACTATACCAGAACTTTAGATCAAATCAAAACTGAATTATTAATTCAGATCGAATCCAGACTTTAAATCGAATCGGATCGGATCGGATCGGTTTGAATTTTTTTGAAAATTCGGACGTTCGAATGGGATTGGATTGACCTTGTTTGAATCCAAATAACCGAAATAAATTAAACATGAAATCGTTAGTTTATAAATAAGTATTGTTAATATAATCATGCTAAACTATTATTATAATAATTACTATTTATCATGTAACCTATTTACGTTTTCAATACTTCTATTAATCGTGTACAACTATACTTTTAATAAATAATTTTTTATATTATTGTATTTTAATTTTTATTATCGCATTAGGCCCAAAATATATGCAACGTATTTTAATTTGCACTCTCGTAATGAGTCCAAATAACCGAATTTTAAATCTGTTTGAATTGGATTAGATTTGGTGAGGAATTCAGGTCAGGTTGGATTTGATAATTGAAAATCGAAATTTATTTCGGATCGGATTGGATTTGAGCTAAATTCAAACCAAAAACCGAATGGACACTCCTACTTATTATTAGACTTGATTAGAACTTATTGAAATTTATTAGACCTTATTTAACTTAATGTAACTTATTAGACCTTATTTAACTTATTGGACATTATTATAACTTATCTGAACTAATCTGAACTTATTAGACCTAAAAATTATTTTTATAAGGCGAAGAGAACAAACCCTTAGCGAATGACGGTGTGCATTGAAATAGTTTTAAATTTGACCGCCTATTAAAATATCTCACTTTGATTAATATATTTAAGTTTTTTTTTTTTTTTTTTTTTTTTTTTTTTTTTTTTTTGTTGAAACACATTATTAAACCAAACAACAACATACAATAATCATCATAATATATTAATAAGCGTATTATTACCATTTAAGGAATCATATTGTCTTTAATAGAATCATCCAATATATTTGACATAAATATAAATAGTACAAATAAATAAATAGTACGATAATATATGTGCTGATACCCCTTGGTGTAGTTGGTGAATGCTTTCCTATTATGTATAAGTGTTCCGTTTTCGAATCCAAACTACTCCATTTTTTTTTTTTGGGTTTTATTTTTAGTTTTCATTTACATAATAGCCATAAATACTAATGTTTCCCATTTTAAATTAGACTTTTAAATACCAATGATACTAATTATCAATAAAACAATCCGAATTATGATTAATTTAAATTCAATATACCAATTATTATTATTTTTGTTTGCATTTTATATTTCATTCACTAATTACCCATAAATAGTAACGTCCTAATATAAATTAGTACTTTTAAATACTAATGTTACGAATCGTCAATAAAACAGTTCGAGGTCTGGTTTCTTTATATCTGAAATTATGAAACTCCTACTACAAACCCAAAACCTTTCCGCATTTCTGAGCATCAAATTCCATAAAACAACATCTTTGCGAATTTAAACAGCATCAAAATGGTATTAACAGGATCAATTTAAATATTGTCTTACTGATTCATATCTAATTCATACAAATACAAACATTTTTCTCAAAGGCATACATATGGCAAAACCTTGTAAATTCTTCACCGCTTGCAAAATACATACCCACAGCTGGAGTACCACTATGTTGTTCTTCACCGTTTGAACCATTCTGAAAATCATGTCCATTTCTAATGTTGTTAACCACATCATCAACCTCTTCATTGTCAATGATATTAAACTCATCATCTTCATTCTCAGAATCATGTCCATTTCTATGGTCATTAACCCCCACATCAGCCTCTTCATTGCCAATGTTATCAATCTCAACATTATCATTATGAGAATCATGTCCATTAATATTAATATTAGCCTCCACATCTACCTCTTCAGTGCCAATGCTATTAATCTCAACATCTTCATTAAGATCGAATGGAAGTTCCCCAATATTAACAGTTACATCGTTTGATTATTCTACATCTCTGATAGAACTAACCACGTCGTTCATCACTACATTCAGATCAATGTTCAAACGAGAGGCCCCGTTTTCACTTTCCATTACATTGCCACACTGTCAAACAAACAACAGTATTATTTTATATGCTACAAAATATAAAAAGATACTGCAAATTAATATTTTGTTTTTATATTGACTATATGACCCCACGAATAACAAACAGATCCTATAAATAAATAAATTATTATTAACAGCAATACACACCTCGATTTTATTTAAAAACTGATTCAATTACAATTATACCCAGCAACACACCTTCAATTATATTCAACCCTCACAAACAACACTTATAAAAACAAACAAAACCAAACACAACATAGATATCAATGTATTACTCGAAACGCTCTACCCTTTCAATTAAATCTTTACATAAAACTAATTTTAACTCAAAAATCATTTACTCAGAATTCATACAATATAAACCCTAATTTATAATAAAAATCAAATTAGGAATTTTAAACGAAATAATCCTACAGCTAACAAGATTACCTGCAAATACTTGTAATTGATTGACGAAATTGAATCGAAAACTTGAATAATTTCTTCACAATTCGTTCCCTAAATCAAATGGGTTGTGTTCTTCGCCAACGAATTTTGGGGGAAAAGATGAATTCATGGGGCAACAGAAGGGAAATTTCTTTGCTTAATCTGGAAATTAATGGTGTATTACCCATTAATCGAGACATTAATTGTTGCCGCCCACACAAATTTTTCCCTCCCACCTTCATCAGTTTGGCGCCCAACATGAAAAATGTACCGCCCAAACTTTCCCTCTTCTTTTTTTTCCTTTCCCTCTTCTTTTTTTTTGTTTCCATAAATACATTGCTGAGTTGGCGTTTTTTAATTGGTGGTGTACAAAAAGAATCTTGTACACTTTGTGTACCCCTAACCTTTTACATTTTCACAAAAGGTATTAAAAATTATTAATGATCAAAATTGTGCATAATTTACAAACATAAAAGTTAATATTTCTGTAATTTATACCTAATTAAACTATATGCGCGCGCAATCCTTAGAGGATGTTGTTGATTTTGTCGTAGGAGAATAGGGGACGAATGAAGTTGAGGTAAATACAATGAACAGATATATGAAGGTGCTTAATGGAAGACAATAATTTAGATCATGTGATAACAACGGTGAAAAAGTTGAATATCCCGGGCAATAATGCAGCAGTACGTATGTGGCCATAGAAATGATACGATCATATACCTATTATGTTGTGAACTTATAATGTACTATTGTCACCACCAACTAAGCTAGGCATCGGCCATTACGATGTCACTTTGGTTAGCCTGGGATCCTAAGTCCCTGGCCCTTTGTGCCCTCAGTCTCAACTCGATCTCATCAACCCCGGCGATTCACCACTATGTCCCTTCGCTTCCTTAAACGAGATTAACCAATAACCATATGATGATTGAACTTGTAGGTGTATGCAACCATGCATGTATATGGTGCACGTTTCTAGTAATTCAATCATGAATAAAGTTATTAATCATAAGTACGTGTTCGTTTTAGAGTCATGGTGCATTTTGTAATAGTTGTGACTACATAATTACAAGTACGTGCAAGTATTGTTTCACTTGCCATAATTATAGCTATATATTCAAACTGACATGATCTGATATGTATGACTTAATTGTCTCCTTTAATAATTAACCACATAACATAAATCTTTGATTATTCTTTGTCTTATACTCTGTAATATACAAAGTAATTAATAAGTGGCTTGAGTCCAATATACAACAAACTGAGTAATAAAATACAGCTTACAAAATATATTTCAAAATTAAAATGTATGTACGTACAAAGTTGTGCTTCTTTTTATTACAAATTAAAGTACGTAATACAAAGTACATTTCTTATTACACAATAAACACTATATTTATAGGATAATTTTATAGTGGTCTATTAAAAATTCACCATAATATATTAATAATGCATGATTGATTGGTTATTTTTTCCACATCATTTGGAAATAATACTACAAATTTCCAAAATAGACATTTTGGAAATAATAATAAGAATTTCTAAAATAATAAAGATGATTTTAAATATTTTGTATTAAAAAAAAGAAAAAGAAAAAGGAAATGAAAATGATAATATGGACCTTTTCAAAAAAGGAAAAAAAAAATGATAATCTGGACAAACTAATTTAACCAATTATAATGCTCTATCTAGCATATCTTTAACCCTTTTCAAAAGACTACCGTAAAATTTTCAATTTATATGTGTAATTATGAATAATATTAAGTGGATCTAACTGGAATATGTTTAACTTTGGGCTCAGACGACTTGGTAATTTTAGGCACAGTAATATAGAGAACACCATTCTTAAACACAGCTGTAATTTCTTCCTTGACAGTATTAGTGGGAAGTTGAACCCTATTAACATAAGGTTCAAAAATCTTGTTTCCAAATGCATCAACATCCCCATTTCCTTTTATGATGAGCAAGTCATCCACAACTTCCACTTCTATGTTTTCAGCTGCAAGCCCCGGCATGTCAAACCACATCCTGATCTCGCGCTCGTTCTCGGAAGTATTACAAGGTGTACGCTCTGCAAATTAAACGAATTATTGATTAACTTGTGGGGGTATGTTTGAAAATCTAATCATAATTTATTTCAAATTTAGGAAAAGAGCTGAGCCTGGACAACTATATCTAGGAAGGGGTAATCTATATATACTTATTTAAACACGTATGCTAGACGGTAATAAATTGTAAGTACTTTTTTTTTAGCATGAATAGTACTCCGTATTACATACGGCTCATTAAATTAGTTAATAACACTAAGTTTGAAAGTATACATTTGTATAATATGGCTAGTTGAAAGAATACCATACAAATTTAGAAAGTTATTTAGTATATTCTTTTAAGGGTTTAGAGAGCAATAAGGACAAGTAATAAGAATCGATATATAGTATTATGAGTTGTGACATGAATACTGCGTCTTTAAAATGTATCAAGTAGATCTCACCTATGTATTTCACCATTGGCTCAATTCTCTTCGGACCTCCTGTCTGTTGGGCTCTCACCACCAAAGAAGGCCTTGAAGAAGGAATATTAATTGGTAATGGCATCACCAAAAGCCTAGAACGTAGGCCCAACCCAATCGGTAATGGGCTTTTTGAGGCCCGGTTTGATATTGGAGTTGAAGCAGCAGTGCATGTTAACATTGTTAACACTTTGCTTGCCATTGAAGGAAAAAAAAAAAAATGGTAAAATTACTAAAAATAAACTCAACTAAAACAATTTTTGTGAGATAAAAATGTAATTTGTTTGTTTATTCATCGATTGGGAGCTTATTTATAGAGATATATGTGGAGGTATAAATGGTGACTTGTTGAGTTATTGTATTGTGATGCCGTTTCTTTTTGCTATAAGAAGCGTCATTTCTTACACATGGAGTCATGGAGGCTTCTCCTACCAAAAAGACTCACGTATCAAAACAAAAAAAAAAAAAAAAAAAAAAAAAATGTGAAATTGACTCTATCCAAACCAAATAGGCTAAAGAAATTTTACGTGGCTAGTATAAATTAGTTTCATATGGAGTACCGGGTACTATTTTTTTTTTTTTTTAGCGATAGATATAGCACAATTTTACATGAGACAATCAAATCATTATTGTAAATTTTATAAGTTTTTTTTGGTCTGGATCTACTTTTAAATTTAATGTAATAATTAAGGGTGTGTTCACTTCAACTTAATTTTAGTTCAGTTCAGCTCCAATCAGTTCAGTTTACTTCATTTCAGCTCCTAATTTCCCCCTCTCATAAAATATTCATTTCAGCTCAGTTCAGTTCAATCAGTTCAGTTCAGTTTAGTTCAGTAAATGTGAACATGCCCTAAGTTACGGGAGTATTATATTGTGAGTATCCGAATCACTTAATTAACAACCTAATGCTATTACAACACCAATTCAGGTTTAACTAACATGCATGGCTAAGCTAATACAGAGTACTTGTTTGTGACTTGTGACTTTGTGAGTATCCAAATATTAATATTTCATCAATTTTGCTTGATATTAGTAATATGGAGGTAGATGTATTAATTAATGGTCGCATTGGGAATCATACTACTCGTACATTTGCATAGAAAGTTTTTTATATAGTTGAGCCATTGAGGGAGTGTCACGTGACACATAAACACATTTAAAAACGATTTTTAATATATAGTTCTCCGTATAATTTTACTAGATGAAGCCCATGCAATGCACGGTTTGTTTGATTTTTTTAAAATATTTTTTTTTTGTATTAATGTATTAAAATTTGTTATATATTTAGATAAAATTTCTAATATTAAAAGATAATATATAATATTTAATTAATTAAACTTAAAAATTTCATTCGCCAATTTTACCTACGTGGCATTTAAATTATTTAATTTTAAAAGAAAATAATAATCTCTTATTTAATTGGCTACAACAAAAATTTATAATCCTACGTAGCGAGCTAAGAAAATTAAATCTTACGTGGCTCTCTAAAAACTCGGGAAAAAACTCCCCTTTATATATATATATATATTAATTATTGTGATACATGAAGGTACATTATTTAATTAGTACTCCGTAGTACATATTACTAATAGTACGTAGTGCACGACATTTGTTATAAAATTTTCGATCCAAACAATTTAAGTTTTGTGTCTATGTTGTGAAATAAGAACATCAACTCCACACAGTACAGCTATCTTTTTTATATGCCAAAACCCCATTTTTAGGAATTGAATTGATTCAAGTGCACTTATCACTTCATACAATCAGAAACTTTATTCAATCACGTCCATAGGACCATTAACACTTACACTAAAGCTAACATACGTTTTTTTTTTAATAACAATATGCTTTAACTTTGTACATTAGTCATATAACTTACTTTGACTTCGTTTTGTGATTTAGTGTTAAGATAGAAAAAACATAATCATATAAGGTTATGTTAGATTCGTCTCAACGTCTAATTTCTAAATATCAAAATTTTATTAATTTTGCTAAACGTATATACATTTATGCCTAAATGGCATAGTCAACTAATTAATATGAGGCGGAAGAAGTATAATTTATACGGAATGCTCTCCAAAAATATCATAAAGTTTTCAAAATCACGTGTGGCGCATGCCCTTAACTAGTATTCGTATGTAAAAAGTTAAAAACATATCTTATTGTCATAAGATATTAATTAAGCAACAAAGTCATACAACTTGAAACATTGAAGCAAAGAAGTATGTAGAGAGCTTCTCTATCACACAGTAATTATTCAAATACAAGTTTTTTAAACACACACAAAACCTAGTCTCCCATATAGAGTATTGAAGACATTTAATTCATAAATATGCAATAACTTGTGAGAAAATTAATTAAACGGATCTAACTGGAACATGGATGATTTTGTGCTCAAATTTGGTGATCTTAGGCACAGTAATATAGAGAACACCATTCTTAAACACGGCCGTGATCTCTTCCTTCCAAGAGTTAAGAGGGAGTTGAACCCTGCTATCGTAAGGACTAAATATCTTGTTTCCAAATGCATCAACTCCACCGTCTCCCTTGATCACAAGCAAGTCGTCGACAACGTTCACATCGATGTTTTCAGCTGATAGTCCTGGCATGTCAAACCACATCCTGATCTCGTGCTCATCCTCATTCGTATTCCAAGGGGTACGCACTGCAAAAAAAAAAAAAAAAAAAAAAAAAAAACAAATTTAATTGGAGCCTTGGATGTATTGTTATTATCGCAATCTTTTTATATCATGCATCATGCATTGTATAATTTAACTTGACCTATATATAGACAAGTGAGTCAACTGAAACTTTTTTTTAATAATATTAGACTAGGAAAATAGATTGATCCGTACTTGTATATATAGACAAGTCACAATGTGACTATGTGAGTACCAAAATCAACTAAATAACTCCTATGTTACTATGTACATAGGATATAATGTTGTCAAAGTTGGTAAAATAAAAAAGTAACTAGTGAAATATAGAAAGATTCAACCCATTGTGGTAAAAAATAAAAGAGGAATACTTACCATAAGGAGAAGTCTCAAGGAGGGCCACCTTTTTGTGGAAATGGTCAGGTGACATTGGATCCATTTTCTTAGGACTTCCTCCTTGTTGGGCTCTCACCACCATTGAAGGGGTCTTCAATGATGGTGTTAGGGACACCCCGGCACGTTGGCCAAAACCAGCTAGGGCCGGGCTGCGGCCGGTGACCGTGTGGTTTGACACCATAGTGGCAGCACCACCAGAGCATGTCAATGTGTTGCTTGCCATTGAAGATAAGTAAGTAGAGCTTACTAGACTATAATTATTAGGATGTAATTAGGTAGCTCACTAAAACAATGTAAATAAATGTAAATTGCAAGTTGTATGTTTGTTCACTCATTAGTAGCTTATTTATAGTTATATAGGGAGATATATTAATTATAAATCGGTTGAGTTTTAAGTCTTTTTTGTAGAAGAAGCTTCATTATTATTTCATAATATTGATAAATATATATTCTCTATACTCAAATTAAAGCAAAGTATATTTCCTAAATAAAAATTAAAAATAAAACAATTAAAGTAATTCAGCTTCTGCTAGAAAAAAGATGTAGAGTACATTATATATACAACTATTATATTATATTTATATATAACATTTTATAAGTGCCCTATTTATTTACGAAGCACTTTAAAGAGTTCTTTACAGTTTGTAATGTCCAAATCTAGTGAGCTGAGATTTGTTTGAAAAATTGATGGAGTAATTATGGAGAATGGAATTTCTCCTATTTGAGCACACATTTTACGTGAGAATCTCTATTTACTTGTCGGGAACATCAAAAGCTAGATATATCCAATATTTTTTATTGTACATCATGAATCATGATTATTGTTACAAATTACAATAATTTAATATGTAGATGAAATACTCCCAATTCATGCTCTTTGATAATTGTTCTTTCATTCTGAAAATCTCGAAATTAAAATGAAGTAATACTCACACTCATATGATAATGAGAAGTACCCTAACAATATAATGCAAATTGAAATGAAATACTCCATAATACATTCATGCATTGCATGTATTAAAGTAGCAAGTTAGGCCTTTTAGAAATTAAATGTTGGAAATAGAACTAATGTTTGCTAGCTAGTTAGTTCCGGTTACGTCAAGTTAATTAAATTCTATTAAGTTAAGATAAGATAAGCCAATTTTAGAACCATTAAGCTAGATAAGTTAACTTCAAGGTTAGTAACCCCGTATAAAGTGAACTTGAGTGAAAACACACACCCTAATAAGTAATAATGTACTTAATTAGCATAAAATTTGTACATCATGCAAAAGTATGATGAAGTACTCCGTATATTCTACATACATAATTCCCAATTATAATACATGGATCCAAGTAAAGAAAATTCCATTTTATATAGTAAAGTAGTATACTTCGTGTTAGTTTTATAACATAATTTTGGCTTTTTTAAGCTTTTGGCTTTTGCATAGTACACAACACTGTATGATCCTATATGCTTTAAGTACATTCTAATTATGAAATTGCTGTTCTAGACACTAACATATGCGACAATTAGTTTAATAGTTTTACAGTATAGGATGTATAATCAGATCACATCATTTTTTGGCTTAGTCGTCATTGACTGACACTTTATTTGCACTACCAAAAAATTAAAACCAGGCAAATTAGTTTTTACTACCTTTCTTATGTCACTTTATTAAAATAATTATGGAGTACATTTTATTCTTTCCAAGTGTTGATTTCAGGTTACTTATTGAACTTATCCTATCAAAACATAAGGTATTGTTGTGTTGAGGAATGAGAATACATTAAAGTTTAAACTTATTAACTCAAAATTTATCTTATAAAAACTTATTATTAAATGTATATATGTTCACTTAATTTACCTTCTTACAATCAAACATAAAATTATGATAAGCGGACCTAAGAGTGAGGATAATGATCACATTGAAATTATGCAAATAAATTAAAAGTCCCTTGTTAATTGGAAAACATCTATACAATGTCATGAGCAAGCAATTTAAACACCATGATTAATCAGAATAATGAACAAGAATGAAAATAATTTTCACAACCACATAATATCGACCAATTGTCTTATTTATTATTAGTATAGGTAGCTTCAACAAACAACCGATCTATACAGCTTAGTACATACCATTCAAGCTTAACTTGAGCTTCTCTTTTATTACACAATTATTCAAAGCAAATTTCTTATGTATGAAGAAATCCATACGTCGTCCATAAAAGTTCAGAAGACCAATTTCACAAGCAAATTAAATGTTATAATTATGAAATAGATCTAACAGGAACATGAATAACTTTGTGCTCGAATTTGGTGATCTTAGGCACAGTTATGTAGAGGACACCATTCTTAAACACGGCCGTAATCTCTTCCTTCCAAGAGTTATGAGGAAGTTGAACCCTACTATCGAAAGGACTCATGATCTTGTTACCAAATGCATCTACACCCCCATCTCCTTTGATGTAAAGCAAGTCGTCTATAACTTCCACTTCTATGTTTTCACCAGCTAGTCCTGGCATGTCAAACCACATCTTGATCTCATGCTCGTCCTCACTAGTGTTCCATGGAGTGCGCACTGCAAAACAAGTTACATTTTTTTCCAGTAGGGTTATGTTTGAAAATCTAATATTATCGTTCTCTATTTTTATTTCAGGAAATCAAAGGTGACTAATTAATTAGTATATGTGACTCTTATTTCGAGATACAGAAAGTATGCTTATAGTCTATTTTATAAATTAAGTGTGTGGTTAAAATGAAGCGATTAATTCTATTTTATTTTATATCAAGAGAAAATTTTCATGGTATCCAATCATATAACACCTTACACCTTCAATTTGAGGTACATTTTTTTCATAAATTTTTATTACTTGTATCACTTTAGAAGAAAATTAAGTGTTACCGATATTTATTATAATTAAAGAAAATAACACGTATGTGAAAACAGTTGAACTTACCAAATTTAGAAAGTGACTTATTATCATGGTACATCCATAAGAGATGGAACGAGTAATGTACTTCATATTAAGGAGAAAAAGAATCCTCCTCACCTATGTAAGATAGCAAAGCAGTTGAAGGAGTGGAATATTTACCATAAGGAGAAGTTTCAAGTAGGGCAACCTTTTTGTGGATTTGTTCAGATGAGATTGGCTCAATTCTCCTTGGACTTCCACCTCCTGCTTGTTGGGCTCTCACCACCAAAGAAGACCTTGATGAAGGGGTCTTAATTAGTGATGGTGCTTGGGACAACCTCGAACGAGGGCCCAACCCATTTGGTAATGGGCTGGATGAGGCCCGGTTTGACACGAGGGTTGAAGCACAAGAGCTTGTCAATAATGTGCTTGCCATTGAAGAAGATTTAGGTGAACTTACTAAGAAAAATCTAACTGATGGAACTTATTTATAGAAATGTATATGAAGGTATGAATGGTTACTTGTTGAGCTTGATTATGCATCTTCTCTTTTTGTCATGAAAAGCCTCATTTCCTACATATTTTGATGCTCTTTATTCTAATCAAATCAAAGTAATGAGTCTAGCTTCTTCTAGCAAAATTATGAGCTTCATGTTCGTACACTTTATGAGTACTTATATTATACTCGTAGCTAGCTAGACTGTACCGATTATTGTATAAATATCTTGATACGTGTAATGTAAGTGTAACCTAATAAGTGTTTTACATAAAATTGAATGAACTTAAAAAAATGCTGACGACATGGCAAAATCTTGTATGAGACGGATTTATAATAATTTATTGTGATATCAAGGTGACTCTTCCTTTTATAATTTATTGTTTATACTTTGTTTAACTTTTACAGAATAATACATTATTGTAAATCCATCTCAATAAAATATGTTGACAGGCAGATAGCTATGATATACACCAAATCCGTTACCCAAGCATGTACTCCAAGTTTGTGCGTGCCTTAATGCTCGGAGTGTGAGATGCCTCGTTACTTTGCTTAGGTTTGTGGTAAGACATCAATTCCTTCTTAAAGTACTTTTTGTGTTTCTAAATGCCAAAACACTAATCACATGTGTTTTCACCTTACCAAGTGAGCCAAGTTGGGCATCATACAAGTATTACTCGATGTCGATAGCCTTTCCAAAGATGATTTCTTACTTTTGCTAAACAATTGTTATTGCTTGGTGGCGATGAGAATGTCAATGATGATGACGATGATAACGACGACAATGATGATCGTAATGACATAGTCGAGTCGTAATCGCTAGAAGGCGTAGTAGTATTAGAGCATTTACTTGCCCTCTTATTAGTAGAAAGATAACCTAGATGCATCACATAATAATACATCATACATTAACGAGCTATATATGAATTGAACAATTTATGAAAGGAGAAAATTTAAGTTTTTGTTGGTCTTTAATTTTTACTGCTTAAATTAAGGCAGTTTCCCCTTTAATTTAAATTTGAAATAAGTTTATGTTTAAATATTTTTGTTACTACTATATATTTTCCGGATTGGCCAGTAAAGCTAGAGTTTTGGAAAAGGATAGACTTTTGATTTTAAAATGATACTCACGTTTTAAAGATTTTTGAGTCTTATCTAGATTAAATTGGTTATTGTTATGAATGTAGATTCAACCCTACTCCATATTATTAGACTTGCCAAAAATCGAGCCAAAACAATTGCAATTTTACTAGCTTGAGTTTCATATGAAATTTAATGTTATGACTTAAATGACCTTTTATGAGCACTAAACTTTTTTCTTTTTTTTTTTATTAAAAGTCTAAATATTGTTGAATTTATGTACTTTAATTTGAATTAAAAAACATTTTTATGGTTCTGACTATGGATGACTATGTCTATATGTATTATGACTAATTGGGATCGAGTTATTAGACATATCATGTGTATATATGTCTTAACTTGTTAGTTGGATCCAAACCCAAATATCTCTAGGCGTCAACAACCATTCAATCATGGACTCAAAATTGAAATCAGCCATCCAATCCAAAAATTGAATTAGACCCACTATTTTATTCATATTGACCGATTGAAGCTAACCCTAAACCCTCACCCCCAAACCAAGGTTTTTTAAGGTGGACGGTTAGTTATTGATTATATCATCCAAACATTTAATTGACACAAAAATAACAACATTAGCTAAAAATTAATACTCCAAAGTAAATGAACAAAGTACAAAAGATACACAAGATTAAACTCAAAAACACGTACATTGTTATCGCTAAACACAACAATTATAAAACCTAGTTAACTAGCTCAAATTCAATCAACTAAAAGCAGCAGATCTCTTACAAAAATCAATAGCCTCTTTCAAATCTTCCTCTTTAATTTCATCACTTCCTTTCCTCTTATGAACTAAAACTCGAGAAATATTAATATCACTACAAATTCCCTTACACTTGCTTTGTTTCTTGTTATTATTAGCCTTAAAACATCCCATACAACTAGACTTTACCGCGTGCCACAATTTCCCATGACCGTGACACATTGCCAAGTGAACTAAGTAGGGCACCTTAGACGACGATGATGATGACATTGACAACGATGCTCGACCTTTTCGTGTAGATGACTTCTTACTCTTACTATAGCAGTTATATTTGTTACTACATGGTAACGACGATTGTAATGGTGATGGCAATGGTGATGATGATGATGATGTTGAGACGGGTGAGTCATAGTGGCACGACTCGTAGCTAGTGGGCGTACTAGGAGCATTGGAACTATTATTATTACTTGGGGTGCTTTCATTAGTAGAAGAAAAAGATGTCAATAAGTCTAGCACCCATTCATCTTGTAATACGTCATAAATTAACCCTAATGATTTCACCTCTTCCATATCTCTGATCTATTAAAATTGAACCTTTATACTTGTATTTTGTGTGTTTTTTTTTTTCTTTTGATTGTTGTAGCTAAATTATGATGATTGAATAGAAATATATAGAGTGTTAGTTTAATACAATAGTTCTTTTTAGGTTAGGTTTAGGAAAATAGCAAAATAAGGGATATTTTTGGTGATTAATTTTACTGCCAAAATTGAGGTCTTTTGTTTCCATAATTGAATATTTCGTGGTGAAAGAAATCTTTTCTCGCTATTTTTTTCCTGGTTGGAAACCTATATTTTTGGAAAAGAGATAAACCTCATGGTCTTGAGTGTTTCCAAAAAATAAAAGAGTGACTTGAGTCAATTGTTAGCAAGATTTTCGAAAAAAAAAGGTAGATATCCAAATTGTTGCACTCAGTGCCGGCTACTAGGGGGAGCTCATTGAGCGATCGCTCAGGGCCCCCTTTTGTAGGGCCCCTTTTGTTTTTTTTTTTTTTTTTATATTTTTTTTAAAAAAAAAACTATTTTTTGATAAATAAATGAAATGTAGTACTAATGACAAGTATAACTGCTTCTTTTTAATCTAAATAAAATGTAATACTAATGACAAGTATAACTGCTTCTTTTTAATCTAAATAAAGATGAATCAAAAGATTAATTTAGTTAGCTTAAGTGATTTTTTTGGGTTCAAATGGAGGAAATGAAGAAGCACTAAAGCAGGGGTTTGATTTATTTGCTTAATTTTCTTTTTGTTTTGTATTTTTAGATTTTCATTTTCTCTTTTATATGAGCTTTCATTTTCCTTTTTTCTTTTCTACTTTCTCTTTTAGTTTATTTCTTTGCTTTAATTACCTAAATTCTACTTCGTATTATGTTAGCTTTAATTACTGAACTTCTCTTCTTTATTAATTTTTTTTATTTTTCGGGTTTAAATTCTTGACTTTTTTTTAAATAAATAAAATGAGGTAGTGGAAATATAGCTTGTGAGGGTTTGATTGATGAATTTGCTTTAAAAAAAATGCTCGGAGGATCGATTAAAATCAATAATTTTGGTGAACTTTGTAATATAAAATTTATGAAATACATTCTCATAATTTAGGGGCCTTTTTTTAAGATTTCGCTCCGGGCCCCTAAAATGTCCAAGACGGCACTGGTTGCACTGATGTATGAGTTGGCCTCAAATTATTTATGGAATTGGAAAAATTATTAGTTTAATTAATACGGAAAAATAAACATAGGAAGGATGATGTGAAAAAGGTTGATTTTTGGTGTTAAAAAAAAAAGGGTTGATTTTCCGATTGGATTCTTTAGTTTAGAAATTGTCTAGCTATTTTAGGAGTATTCAAGTATAAGAAGTGCAACAATGGCATGAGAGCTTATTTCATAGATAAACAAAAATTTGAAACTATTTACAACATCCATATCAAACAAGAAATAGTATAACGTGTAGATCAAGGACATGACCAAATACGTATATCAGTATATACTGTAAACTTCAAAAACATAACAGTGAGAAAAAGTGACGAGGATATTTCGAGGCAATGTTCACCATTGATTTAGAAATGTAATTACTTGAGATGTATTTAATACAATATTGTCTAATAACATAAGACTTACATTCCTGTCTTTAGATCCTTAATTTCACAAAGAAAAATGGACTTCTTAATTCATACAAAATACGAAGTAATTTCAATTTCATTGAGTTTACAAAGTTTACCCCTAGAGGCCTAGACTAAAATTACTGCCACATGAATGTTCATATCTGTAACATGGATCCAAGTTTGTTGATCATAATACACTAATACTAATATAATGGGCAACATCACTAAACAATTTTAATTTATTTCAGAATTTCCCCATTACGCGCAGCCGCGCAGTGAAAGCTTAGGAATTGAAGCAAACCCTCAATTTGCAAGAATACCATATTTCAATGTCTACCGTGCACTTGCAGATTCATGGGATATTAACACAATGTAAGCCAATGGATACAGACATACAGTCTACCACTTCTGCAACAGCCGCTGAAAAAGGAAATAAAAAATGTATATTGCAGTGTGCAAAATTTTTTTTTGGATTTTTTTAGAGAATTTGCAAAGTTCATTACAAAGTAAAAGAAAAACTTATGATTACCTGTTCACTGAAAATGAAAATCCAAAACGTTCAACCTGAGTCACTTAGGTGTCATGATTGAACAGCCGGAATACTCAGAGATCCAGTATGCAGCAATCTCGGAAGTATCTGCAATGTCAACGAATACATCAATGGAAAACATTCTATACTTCAAAAGTTCAAAATCGCAAAGACAATACATAAGCTAGCCAATTAAATCAGGTTTGAGCTAAATCTTAATCAGGTCATATTCAAATCTATTGTTAATTTACTTGTGAAAAACCAACCATATTTAGCCATTTTAATTTTCAGGTTGGATCAGGTCAAATTGAGTTATGTAATTTTGGTTTTGGGTCAAATCATTTCAGGCTGAGGCAATTTCACAACTTTCACCAGGTCTCACTGGAAAAGCAATAGCATCATACCTCTTCCATAAAAGTATGTAATTATAAAAAAGGCATACCTCACCGCATCGAGCACTGATCTTCAAGGGCACAATATCATCAGCCCTGGTAGTACCAATATTTATAATTGCCGTAGCTGCACCTGCCTCATGTGCTGCTCTGCAACATTCACACAGAAAATCCTTCTCAAGAAAAGGTAGTAGTCTTCATGTTCACCATTCAGTGCATAGCATAAAATTTTGTTTACATTGAATTCTTTAGTGTATATTAATAATATTATACGAAGTAATAAACATAACTATTAGCAAATAGATTGCTGTATACGGAGGAAACTAGGTCATCATTTTTCAGCATGCTTATTAATACGAAATCAAAATAATCATATTTAGTACTACCTCACTAATCTGAGAGCAGAAAATGTCATTAGAGAAGACCCAATAACCAGAAATGCATCACAACTTTTAGCTGCTTCCATTGCTCTGTCAGCTCGGTCCTTGGGTACATTGTCACCAAAGAAGACAACCTATATATGAACAGGGCCACAACATAATCACAAATATGCTGATATTGCAGAAACTGACTTCTCATCAGAAAACTCAGTCAGCAAAAAAAGGTGTTCTCTAGCAGGGGTTAGAGTATCACGGAAAGTCGAAAACTATGTTACCTCAGGTTTCAGTACTCCATCACAATCAGGACAAGTAGGAATGTGAAAATCTTCTTCCCAAAATTTCTCATCAATGTCGATATCACCATCAGGCCTCATTCGCATTCCAAAACTTTTGTCCGACCCAGGGTTTTCAAAAGTCAAACTATCAAGTGCTGCTGCCCACTGCAATATAACATCATCTTAGTTTCCCAATAATGACAATGCAGAGTATCTAATACCATCTCCAAGACCATAAAACTTCCTCCATTAGTAGTAAATATCATCACATTTCATTGGAGTAGAGCGATCCAAATCAATGTCAATACATCAGTATGACATGTGATGAAAAATACGAAAATATCCATTGAAAAACAAAATTGTCATAAGCAAACAAATTTCTTAACTCTGCTGTTCCCATCACTGCTAGACATAATATGAAGTTATGAACCAATAACAAGATGCTGGTTAATAAGAGTAACAAATATATTCTCTGAGGGAATTCCTAGACATCCTGGGAGCAATATACAGCTTCCAGAATACAGCTTTTATAATCATGAATCAATATACAGATTCAATATATAAGTAAGAGCTGACCTTAGGATTAAGTGCCTTCAGTTGGTCCTGGAATGAGTGCCGACAAAATGAATAGCCACATTCAATACAACCCACAGTATATACAGTTCCATGTAACTCGAGAGGATTGCTGCCAGCTCGATGATGCAGCCTGACAAAACCACAAGCACTTGCATCAAGGATTACATATCTAAGTTTCTACATACTTTAAAGCACAGGTTGGGGATCAGAATACCTATCAACATTTTGTGTGATTATATAACTAATTCTTCCAGCTTTTTCCAGAGATGATAATGCAAAGTAACCAGCACCTGGCTGCGCTGAAGTGAATCGCCTCCACCCAGCATAACTCCTTGCCCAGTAACGCTTGCGAGCCTTGCCTGAGCGGATAAACTCCTACTTATATATAGTAGCATATAATAGGGAGGAAACATAAATCAATTGTTTGAAAAGTTAAATGCATAAACATTTTGAGATGAAAATCAAAGAAAAGTGAAGACTGGAAACATATACTCAGTCCTTTCCGACAGAGAACACAGCTGATCCCCTTCAGTTACAATTTTAGCTTAAATGATAAAAAACACTAGAAGATGATAAACCTAATTGAACAAAATCGCTTATTGTAGTTGCAACTAGTTCGAATATGACAAAAAAAATTGTCATTTGCCAAACATTCAGCATAATAGACCTAGACACTTGTTTAAACAAATTGTGACCACTTGAGAACCAAATGAAATGCACTCGTGAAATAAGCTACAGCATATAGGAGTAAACTATAAAAGTTATGTGCTAAGACTGCTAACTATGAAGTTCTTGAATACTGCAAATTAAAAAAACATGCCTTCGGAATTCAGATCACCTGATGGGTAATGGGTCTGAAACCAGAACTATATGCTCCATTTGGGCTGCAAGTACGTAAACTAGTCAGCAGGTTAACTTATGAGGATTGGTATAATTGCAAAAATATCCATACATTATATTCCTTTGTAAGATGCTAAAAAAATTAAATCCTCAAGATATTAATCAAAATGTTGCACAATTTATATGATTATGGATTAATCATCTTCTCAAGATTCAACCACATCCCTATGACAGCATGATATCCGTATCTATATAAATTAAGCATCAAGAGATAAACAAAGCATCTCATTCGAAAAAGCCAAACATCTACCATTAAAAATTACAGCAGGCAAATTTCTAGTGCCTCGGTATCATAATCGTCATAAACCATTAGATTGCTTTCCATCAGCCTACAATTGACCTCATTCCGTAATATTACAGGCACAACTCATGTTTCCAAGTGTAAAAATAAATGTTAAAGAACACAATCAACAGAAGCAAACCTGAGTGAATACCCATCAATGCTAAAGTTGGAGGTCAAGTTATATTAGGGGCAACCCCTCATACAATTAAAGAGGTTTTCGGAAAGCATATATAGCCATATAGGCATCAACTCTAGAGGATAAAGAGTGGGAAAGATATATACAAGAGAAACTACTTGTACCTTCTATAATCTGGGATTCCACTCTCAGTACTCATTCCAGCTCCAGTCAATACCACCAGCTTATTACTGCGATGGGCAAAGCAAGCATAAGTGTCACGGTCCGGGATTTGAAAGGAGTTGGATTCTAACAATAAGGCAAGAGAGAACTTTTCTACAAGCAAACTCATTAGTCAATTGTATATTACCCTGCATGGTCAACCCCTGCCACACTCTAGGTAAGGTTACTGACTCGTGCTTCTCTAAAAATTAGTCTTAATAAGGATTGCAGATCGAAGAAAAATTCTGCTGACCTTTGATCAAAAAATTGATATAACAGGTCGATGTCCTTACTGCTGGGAGCAGATGCATCGGGAATCATTTTTTTGTCCCTCAGATAGTCCGGAATCTTATTTTCTTTCATAACAGGTGAGGTTCCAGGGACTGACATCCGGTTTGTTGTCTGCACAAATCTGACCTGCTTTCTGAAGAGCAAAATGTTTCTTCCTCCATTTAATAAATGCCACCTTCGGTTATTTGATGGAATAGCATCTGTAACCATGACAGCAACTCAATATAAGCGAAATTGTAAAGAAAGGCATAACTCAATCGAAAAAAAATAATGCACAAGGCTTGCCTGCCAGAGAAGTCCCTATAAATTTTCTTGCACTCTTGAAAGTCTGAAGGTTCAAACAACAATTACCAAGTGACATTCAGAATGGGAGTTAATACTTAATAACAGCTACTCATATATAAGTGCTACAATACCACAATGCAGATGTTTTTATAAGCAAAATGAAAAGTTTATGAATCAGAAACTCTAGAAACTACCGAAAGTTGCAGAATATATCAATCATGATGTATGTAGTTCTATTGGGTAGATATATAACCCATTGACTCAATTTGGTTAAACAGATGTAAAACTGTCTTGTTTCTAGGTTTGGGCTATGCCGCGAGGTTCCATCCCAAAATCAATTGGTATAAGTAACTCCCTAGGCATATAAGGCGGGTTGTTTTCTCCCTGATCCTCCAATGTGGGAAAACTCACATGTGTACATGTGTACACAATAGACGCATATGATTCAAACATCACTACCTTCAATCAATATATAATGCCCAATTTCAACAGTCTTGTTTCACATATGCAAAACCCACATTCCAATTTTCTTAATTGAGCTATATATAATCACCTGAATTTGAAACATTGGAATTCAGAAAGACTGTCCTAACCCATATGGGTCTAAATTTTTTCTTCATGATAATTTAAGATTGAATTGTAAAAATCAATCAAATCACACCCAAATAAAATTAAAAGCTAAAATATTAACCCATCCAATTCAGTTTGTATCAACAATCAATCAATAACAGAAATGCACAAAAACAGGTAGTTGGAATTTAAAGAACGGATTAAACTTACAGAACCGAAAGGGTGAAATCTCCAAGCAAGAGGCATGATGTGAATTCGGAGAATGCAATAGTTTCTGGGTGCTTCTCGTTCTTGATTTCTTAGTTCTTCTGTTCCCACAACTGTTGGCCGTTTCTCAGCCGCCAAATTACAAATTAGATCCTTTATTTATTTATATATTTAATTTTTTTTTACTGTATTTTATTTTGGGGGTGGGGATGTTTGGGTCGTTGGGGGTTTGGTTTGAACTTTGAAGTTGGGGTTTGGGTTTGTTATATGGGCTAACAATATACTCCCTCCGTCATCAAAAGTGCGACTTATGTTCTTGTCTAATCTAGATGTTTTTTATCTATTCGGTTCGAGTTTGGATCGGATTATATTTAGGTAATGAGTCTTTCAATTCGATTATATATGTAATTATGTCGAATTGAGTCAACTAACTTAGAAGTCTATGCCACCTTACTTATTATGAGATGCACCTCTATGGCTCTATGTCAACCAAATGCTAATTTCAATTCAAGTATGGCTAGATAATTAGAGCTAGATCATTTTATCAGGTTTACTCTTCACCACTCTAACTTCCATCTATGCATTAATGTTTAAAAATAAGATTATTGTTAACTTTAAACGCCGCATTTTCAAATCATCTTAAATCAACATACGTGTGACTAATAATTTTGGACAAAAATAAGGGGGTGTAGGGATATTCTAGTGAGATCTCTCCATGTCCTAGCACCCACTCCCATAAACAAACACCTCCCTCCTAATGGCACTCCAACTAAAGATAAGTCCATGGAAGAAAACAGGGGGAAAACACAAACAGAGATTTCCAGCCATGGAGTTATTCACAATTCACCTTCCTATCCCAAACCAACAATTCCCACATTCAAAAACCCTTAAAACACTCCAACCCTTAAAGACCCATCTCCCCAAAACACCAAATTCAATCAAATTATCACCACATTCTTCAATTATTACCAAAAGAAGAACCCTAAATCTCTCAATTTTTGCCCTCATTTTATCATCTTCTCTCCCATTTACTATTCCCAATGCAATTGCAGATGATATTCAAGAAAAATCAGAGCTTGAACTTGAAAGATACACAGATTCCGAAGAGGGTTTCACTCTTCTTAAACCTTCTTCCTACGTTAAGGTAATTTTACCCCCATTTCTTTCTCTTTTTTCAGTGGGAATTTAATAAAAAATTTGTGTTTTTTTATTGGAATTTGTTTGTTGGTTTGAAGGTGGATAAAGCAGGAGCAACTGTATTGTTTGAGGAGGAAAATAAGAAAGCAAACAATGTTGGGATTGTGGTGAACCCAGTTCGGCTTACAAGTCTTACAGAATTTGGGACTCCTCAGTTTGTGGCTGATAAGCTCATTCAAGCTGAAAAACGCAAGGTTAATTTTTCTTTTCTTTTATTTTAATTTATGTTGGTTTATTGAGAAATTTAGTGTTTAATAAGTATGGATTAATGGGTATTTCCTGGAAATTTGAATGGGGTATGTTTGAAATGTTGATTGAATAAAGGATTATTCTGTTCTAAGGTGAAATGGCAATGTTAGCAAGTTACTTTGATTGGAAAGGTGGATAATTGTGAGGATTAATGGGTGTTTAAGGATATGGATTGATTAAAGAACATAATTGTAAATTTTTAATTCCAATTACTTATGTTAGTGTAGTGATTGTTTCGTCTGATGTTCCTGGTATGATAACTTGCTCGTTCTGTTGTATGTTGTATGTTTTTTTTTTTTGATGCAAAAGAGGGGCTAGGCCCCGGGAAAAAAAACAAACTAAAACAAACTAAACAATAATTAAACGTGGCAAAGCCACCCCAACGATGTCATCATGCAGAATACGGCCTAACTCAGTAGGCGGGAATTGAATCAACTCTGTATTGTTGTTCCGGTGGACACCCTGGTTGGCTAGCCAATCCGCTGCTCTATTCGCTTCACGATAAATATGCCTCACTTGCACCTGCCAATTTGAATCCTCAATGAGCTGCTTGCATCTTCTTATTATGTGTACCCCTTGGCCTCGGTGATTATCTTCATTATTCAGAGCATCAACTACCACCTGACTATCCAATTGAACTTGGATTTTGGCTGCCCTCATGCGCTTAGCTAGCTCCAATCCATGTTCGATTGCTCTCAGTTCAGCCATGAAAGCATTGCAATCTCCTAACTTCATCGAGAATGCAAACAACATTTTTCCAGTCGAATCACGAATTAGCCCACCCCCACCTGCTGGTCCTGGCGCTCCTCTCTGTATTTAATGCTAGCCAACCCACACATTATTCTCCCTCGCATTGCTATGCATATCATCCCCAAGAATGCGGCATACCTCTTCAAATCTAGCAATCAAGAATTGATTAATATCAATTGGAGTCTCCTGGGTTCGATTAAACACCACATTGTTTCGCCACTTCCATATCCACCATATAGTAATGGTGAAGTAAGTTGGCCAGATTTCAGGGGAGAGATCACTATGGCTCTGAATTTTAATATTCCTTGCTATCCATTGCTGTAAATTCCCATTGAAAAAACTCGGGGCTGCAGCAGGACCACCAACCTGCCTCCACACTTCACGAGCAGCTCTGCAATCACGCAAGGCATGAAGTGTGGTCTCCTCATAATTGTGGCAATTCAAGCACCAGGGGGCTGTTGGTTAAATTGCGTTTAACTCGATTAGCCTGTGTCATTATTCTGTCGTGCATAGCTAACCAAAGGAACACTTTTGCTCGTTGTTGCACTCTCAATTTCCATATGAGTTTCCACGATCCATCATCACCTATGTCATCATCCTTCTTGATAATTTTCATTGCTGATTTGATCGTGAACTTGCCTTTAACACCACTTCCCCAATACAGTAAGTCACCCACTGTTGGATCATTCCTGAGAGCATGTGCTTCAATTAGTCTCAGTACATTTGCTGGTAACAAATCTGCAAAAGACTCCCACTTCCACCCATTCTCAACATCCCACATTTCTTCCACCGTAGCACCATCAAGTTGCTCAGGGGTATCTACAATTGCAGCAGCTCTTAGGGGACTCGGCATTGCCCAATTGTGATCCCAAAAGAGTGTAGTAGCACCATTATTCACAGCCACCCTCGACCCCTCACTAATGTATTTAGCATTATCCGAAATGCCCTTCCACACATTAGACATATTCGCCTTAGCCTCAAACATGTCAATATCACATCGACCTTTACAATATTTTGCTCTTAGGACACGAGCCCAAAGTGCATTCGGCTCAGTTAATACCCTCCATCCTAGCTTGGTGAGGAAAGCCGCATTTAGTTGTCTTGCGGATATAAGTCCTAAACCCCCTTGTTCTTTGGGTTTTTGGAGACAATCCCAAGAAATAAGATGAATTTTACGATGCTCTTCATCCCCTCCCCATATAAATCTCCTAGTCTTCTTATCAATTTCATCACAGATTGACCTGGGAATTTTTCCCGTTTGCATTGCATATGAACTCATAGTGGTTAGAGTAGATTTAGCCAAGGTGATTCTACCCGCTAGAGACACATATTTAGATTTCCATCCTGCAAGTCTCCGATCAATTTTCTCACACAAATATGCAAAGGTATCCCGGGTCACCCTACTTGTTAAAGTAGGCATTCCAAGATAGGTACCCAAGTCTTCAGTTTCATCAATACCCAAGGCATGACAGATTGGAATGATATCTTCCGTGCGCATATTTTGAGAAAAATATGCACGTGATTTGGGGTAGCTTACCTTCTGCCCGGAGGCACTACAAAAACGAGCCAAGCATTCTTGAACCACCATTGCTTGCTCAACTATTGCTTCCGCAAATAAAATGGTGTCATCAGCAAAACACAAATTCGAGAGCTTCGGCCCATTTCTACTAGCATAGATGGGTTTCCATAGATTCTGAATGATTGATTCTTCAATAAGCCGGTTTAATCTCTCCATGCATAACACAAAAATATACGGAGACGGAGGATCCCCTTGTCGAATTCCACGGCCCGGTCTAAATGCTTGTGGTGGTTCACCATTCCAAAGCACCCGCAGAGAAGAAGTAGTGATACATTCCATAATAAGATCAATCAGAAGGGGTGGGAGTCGAATCTCATACAGAGTATCACGGATAAAATCCCACCTAAGCCTATCATAGGCTTTCTCAAAGTCTATTTTAATTGCCATTAGACCCTTTCCTCCCCTTTTATTCCTCATGGTATGGATGACTTCCTGAACGATGATTATATTATCCGTAATCTGTCTCCCCGGAACAAAGCTTGTTTGAGTGCAAGAGGTTAAATGTGGCATCATAGGTTTAATCCTATTTACTATAGCCTTTGTAATAATTTTATAGGCCACATTACAAAGGCTAATTGGTCGAAATTGAGTCGCAAGTTCTGGATGATCAATTTTTGGAATAAGCACAATAAAGGTCTCATTTAAATTTTCCGGAAGCCCTTTACCGTTTAACGCATCAAGAGCCACTTTGTAAACATTCTCCGCTACCAAATCCCAATGTTTTTGAAAGAACAAAGCTTGGAATCCATCTGGCCCGGGAGCCTTCATTGCTCCCATCTCAAAACCGGCTTTCTCTATTTCACATCTAGCGAATGGTCGAGATAACAAATCCCAATCTCTTGCGGTAAACTCTGGGAAAATATCCGTTGGAAGAGGGCCGAGAATAGTATCATTTTCTTCGGCAAATAAATTCTGAAAATAAGCCATAATATGCTGTTGAATTTGCTCCTTTTCGTATAACCAAACACCATCCACACTATCCTTAATTGCATGAATATTATTTCTCCATCTCCTAGTAATAGTACTAAGATGAAAATACGAAGTATTTCGGTCTCCATCACGAATCCATTCAACTCTTGATTTTTGATACCATAACAACTCTTCCTGTTCAAGAACCTCATCCAATTCTTTCCTGAGCTTTGCTTCGAGTTTAATAAGGTCCCGGGATTTTTGTTGTGCCAAACATTTCTGAACACCACCAATTCGAGCAAGTAAAGTCCTTTTCTTCTTAAAAATATTATGAAAAATCTCCTTATTCCACTCTTGTAAATCCTCACCCACTTTTTTTAACAAGGGAACCAAAGGACTATTTTTCTCCCATTTTTTCTCACTAAATCCACGGAATTCATCATGTGTTAGCCAAGCTGCTTGGAATTTAAACGGTTTATTAATCGATGAGATTGGTGCAAAGCCATTCGGTGAGATTAATATGGGGCAATGGTCAGACGCGATAGCTGGTAAATTCTTTGCCCCTGCATTCGGAAATTTGAGACTCCACTCGCTGTTACACAGTGCCCTGTCCAATCTTGCACTAGTCCATGTATCCACTGAATTCCCTCGAGACCAAGTATGTTTCGGCCCACTAAATTCCACCTCCAAAAAATCCATTTCCTCCACCCATTCATTAAACCGAGCTGTACGTCTAGAAGTTTCAGGGCAACTAGAACTACGCTCATGAGTGAATCTAGTATCATTAAAATCACCGGCTACTAACCAAGGCTGGTTGTGAGTTGCGGCAAAGTCTTTGAGTTCCTTCCATAAATCACTACGTTTCACAGAATCCGGGCTTGCATACACTGCTGTAAAATACCAGGGGTCCCCTCCAATTCGCCTAATATTCATAGTGATATGTTAATTATGTTGCATAATAGGTTCAACCGTGACAAGATCGGGTTTCCAATAAATCCAAATCCCTCCACTAAACCCTTGTGCATCCACTCTAGTGTGACCCAAGTATCCTAGAATACCAGAAATTCGTTCTGCTTGTTGCCCTCCCATGTGAGTTTCAATGAGAGCTAACACATTAGGCTTATATTTCCTAACTACTTCTTTTAAAGCACTAATAAAAGCACGACTACCCGCCCCTTGTACATTCCAGACCATACAAGAAATAGGCAGAGAGTTTGGAGCTAAGTTCGGAGTTGTATCTTCCATTAAAACAGGGATATGAGGTAAAGAACTTACATATGCTTCAGAGATGATTCTCATCAAACGGCTTATTTCATTGGGAATCCTCAGTGTGACCACCAACTCCATCGGTTCTGGGATCGGCTCCATCCAAGATTCCATCCTCACTTCCAACACATTTGTCAGGGGGTCGGCTATGCCCATATATGGAATCTCCATTGGTTGTCCTACACAAAGTATTTTCTCCGTCGGGATCATTAATTGGATGACATCCGAGGGAGGAGGAAACGTGTGTGAGTTCCTGCGAGATTGTATTGTGTGATTCAATGTTTGAGGCCTCGTTGTTAGCTTCTTTGTGCTTCTGTGTCAATTTTTCTGGCTGCTCAATATTAGCGTTTTCTTTCCCAGGCTTATCTTTTCCAAAAGAAGATTGAGATAAATCTTTTGGTTCAATCACGTTTGTTATTTAGGCAAGTGGTTCATTATTTTTGGTAACTGATTTATTAACCTTTGACATATCCTTCTTCTTATAATGCTGCTTCCCTCCAATTCGAACTTCTTGACTAGACTTCCCATAATTAAAGGGAGCAGCGTTTGGTGACTTGCCAAATGTGCCCTGGGATTGTTCACCAAGGCTAACCGTAGGAATATTCGAGCTAACATAGGCAACATTTGATATATTCAAATCTTTTTGAGTATCCCCTGTTCCCAAATTAATAGCATTCGATAAAATATTATTTTCTTGAGAATCTTTTGAGGAAATATTATCATTATCACCTTGATCCGCAAGAATATCAAAACTATTATTTCTTCCCTCAATATTAGTGCTTGGTTTAGTTTGGTTCCTTGGGAGAGATTGATTTATTTCCTTAGTTACTCCCTGCGCATCTTTTGCTTGATTCTGTCCACCTTTCTCTGTTCTCGGATTTCTTCGTCGACCTGGTTTTTTAACCAACATCCAATCACCATAATCGTCAGTTTCCACAGGCTTAGGCAGAGCTTCCTTGCGCTGAACTTGAACACACTCTAATTGACTATTAACATTATCAGTCATCATATTATCAGTAGGAACTTTTGATGCACATTGATCTTCAATGACCAAGCTTCCCACACTTATAGCATAACATCTTGATCCCTTCATACTGTACTCTCCAGATTTTCCCTTTAAGCCAGAATTTTGATAACAAAGGCTTCGAAAGGTCAATCTCAACACTCAATCTGGTAAACTGACCTCTCTCAGCATAAGCAGTGGACTTATCAACTCTTATAACTTTACCAATTTTAGCTCCAATTTTCTTGAGAAATTCCTTATCAAAATATTCAACCGATAAATTCGGAATTCTCACCCACACAGTTAACACACTAATTGAAGCTTCCTCAGGGAAAAAATTTGGAGTCCATTTTCTTATCGTGAGATACTTATCATCAATAAGCCATGGACCCTGAGTAAGAACATAATTATAATCATCCACATTATTAAACCTAGCAATAAAGTATTTGCATCCAATATCCGTTAATATCAATTCTCCTTTGAGCTGCCATTTGCGCTTGAGACGCTTCATCAGTCCCATATAGCCAAGACTACCATCAAACATTCTAATAATTAGAGTGTTTTTCCACGGTTTGCGCATAGCACGCTTCTCTTCCTTTGTGAGTAAAATAACAGGGCACCTGTCATTATCCTCAATACCTTCAGGGGCTTCATCATCATCCTCTTCAATGTCTATATGATTATCTATGTCTGCTTGAGCCGCCAATTGGGTATCTCTCAGGAGGTCCCTAAAAGATTTGGGTGTTGCTCCATTGATAGGTGGTGGGGGATGCATCACCCCTGCATTAGGGTTAGGGTTTGGCTGAAAAATTGGTTGATTTTGCAGCCCATTTTCATTTTCAATTTCCATAGTAGCATCTTGAGGAATTGAATCAGTTCCATGATTAAACATGTATTGCGTAATCTTTCTTTTTGGCTTTTTGTTTGATCGGGTTAACTGATCGAGTATTTCAGGGGAGTTCGAGGGATGCTGGTGTGCGCTCATTTCTAGAGAGAATTTTCGGATAAATTAAATATTAATAGAAACGTTGTTGTATGTTGTATGTAGTAGTATATGTTTGGCATTTTATAATGAAAGTGGATTATATTTGCTTGATTGAATAACAGTCAAATGTTTAGTGCTGTCCAACCAAGGCCGTTGCAATGATTTTAGGGGCCATGTTCTAAGTTAAAAAAGGCCCTTAATAATTTTAAAATTATACTTCATATAATTTTTTATCTCTATTTAGGTGATGCACAATTTTCCTATACATTACAAAATAAAAATGCGTTCCTATAACAATTATATACGAAGTATTTATTTCACCAAAAAAAGTATACGAATTATTTAGAGTGTGAAAATTAGCTCAAGTGGTAAGAGCTCCCCTCTCGATTTCAGGAGATCTTGGGATTGATTCTCACCCCCCTGCAGCTGTCTAAACACCAAAAAAAAGAAAATATACGAAGTATTTAATTATGCAAAACCAAATTCGGATTTTTTATTCAAGTTGATAATAGCAACTAAATATAACTCAAAACTTATATACATCAACTTGACTCAATCTTATGGACTTATTCTAATACTCGTCTCTCTAATTTGCTTCAGAAGATTTTAACCTTCACAAAAAAAAAAAAAAAAAAAAAAAAAAAAAAAGTATCAGTTAAAGAAACTACTTTGTATTTGACATCATCAAAACTAGAAAAATTATTTTAAAAAAAAATTACCTAAAATCAAACAAAGGATGGACAAAGAAGGAATAACTCAAATCAGTAATTCTTTAATTCCCAATTCATTTTTGTTTGATTGTGTATCAAATGGGAATGGGGAATTTGGCTACAACGACTACAAATATTTTTTTTTTTTCCATTGAAAATTCTTGAATGGAGAAATAAGCAATACGAGTATAATTTTCCACGAAATTAAATTGATGTAATTATGATAATAGTAATTTGGATTGATGGAAGAATATATAAAGTTTTAGAAATTAATATGAAAGCTAGAATTAAGGCTGGAAAATTAGCAATTGTTAATATGTTGGATTGCTTAGTGTTAGAAACAAGAAGAATTTTTCCAACTTAAAATATATATATATATATATATATATATATATATATATATATATATATATATATATATATATATATATATATATATATATGAAAAATAAAATGAAAATGGGCCCTCTTGAAATTGGGGCCCTATGCAAGAGGGCTTGTTGCACTTGCTCTTCTACGGCCAAGTGTCCAACTATCTGGTTCTTTTGGTATTGAAGAACATAAATGGAGGAGGTCGTTTCTTTAGAGATACTAAGAGCGGTGTAGGGGTCTGATTGAAGAGGGTATATAGTTTGATGATTATAGGAGGACTTAGCTACAAGCCTACAAGTTTAAACACATCTACATGTTCAATCGTCATTCTTGCTATGCTTCAAAAATGTGTGTGGTGTCAGCTGTTGTAAAATGTTTATGCTTCCATACCCATTTCTAGAGTATCAGATTTTGGACACAGACTCTTAATACGTAATAAGAGCCTAAGTAAAGTAACTTCAGTTGTATTTCTTGAATCAGTGGCACATACAATGATACAACTATACAAGTGTAGCACACTCAAAAGTCTTTTATATCATAAAACTATATGATAAACTGAAGTTTCCTGGTGATGCTGATTTCTATATTAATAGTCTCTATCTAACCATTACGAAAAGACTTTTATATCATCTTACATCTTCGGTTTCCCTGCTTTTCGTGGATGGGAGCTAACCTCATTCGGTGAGCTGTAATTTCTTGAATATCTAGATCCTTGTGGATGTTATAGAATAGGAGGGCTAAGTTATAAATAACTTGACTATGGATGATGTCTTGCAATTTGAAATGTCTGGAGATTGGTTTTCCTCTTGCAATCTTGAGTTTTGTCCCACACATCAAAAAGTCTAAATACTTCAACATGGGTTTTCTTCTCCTGGGATAAAATTATTTTTGGTGTTAATAGGAAAGCACTAAGGAAGCTGAAGTCATAGGAGTAGCAGAAAGACCTGGCCTCGATGGCTTACCAGTGTATGAGTTCGAATATGTCGTTGATAGCACAAGAGGAGGAATGAAAAGGATATTCTCAGCTGCATTCGTCTCTAGAAAGAAACTCTACTTGTTAAACATATCTCATGTCGACAAGCCAGAAAGTCCTCTTGACAACCATATGAGGACAATGCTGGAACAAGTACTTCATTCCTTCGATGCTGTACCTTCTACATAAAACTTGTTTGCACATTCTTCTCCTTCTGGTTAATGTATATTCTCATACATCCTTCAAATTTACAGCTTATTGTTCATCTAATTACATTCTTTTTCCTCTATAACATTTATGAGAACAACAATTTTGGAAACAAGATCCAGATTTAGCATCATTTGTAAGCTGCTAGTATCTGCATTATGGCAGGTTTTCAATTCTACTTGCATGTATGGCCCTCGGTGCCTGTTGCAAACTACATAAGAATCCTCTAGTCTCTGTATGTGATGATATATAACATGAATCTTGTGTCCCAAATTTGTGTTCTAATATGTGCCCATTTAATAAAACATTCATACTAGTTACATTATTGGCTGCGATATTAACATGAACGGATGAACCAATGATAAGAATAACAGATTAACAGGTTGCAAACATTGTGGTACATAAAAGGATGTCCAGTTGCCCCAACTGGATTAAAGGATGTCCATTCTGGAGATTATTTGGGAAGTTTGCATTCCTCTAGAAGGAGACATATGGACTGTGTGTGTAGACGTGTAGTTCTTATGTAAGAGGTTCCAGCAATACAAACGACAGTGACTTGGTTTGTATGAACAAGTCCATATATGCCCGATATGGGAATTGCTTCCTCGGTTCCTCCTACCGGATATGCACCTATTCGGACTCATGGATGAGAACACCCTGAAACCCTTTTAAAGAGATTGAACAAGTTTCAATTGATAGACAAAAAACACACACACACAAAAGTCATTATTTCTATCTATTGATAAAAGTCATTACATGGACGTTATCAAATCTAGGCTAAAAGTCAAAAAATCCTCCTTTGAAAGAGAATCATATTTCATCATTTATATGAGCAACTTAAACATCCCTACACACTTCAACAAGGAGCTTATTTTAATGACATCATGTTGACCATACTCCAATATTTTTATGTTGACGAACATGTAAAGCTTCCTAAATAGATTTCCTACCCATAATTTTTGGGGCAAGTGGAGAAGTCCACATGATGCTTGTCTTTTAACCTCTTCATAACTAGATTAATCTTATTTTTAATGTAGCGTAAGACTAACGATGACTCATTATACTATTACATATCTATAATGTTGCATCATATGGTTATCCTACTACTCAAGTAATGACTGATTCTTGCTATTATATTTTTGTAGACAAACAGTGGCGGATTTAGAAATTTGACAATGGGGGGACAATATCGATAATTCAACTAACATCAACTTATTTAAAAAAAAAACGGGTACACAATACAAGTAATTTGGGTTTGGTTGGGAAATAAGAATAAGGGAGTAGTCGAGTGGTATGGTTGAAATAAAACACCCCAAAAAAAAAAGAGTGATGTTACAAGAGGGATTCGAATGCCATATTATCTTGTGATGTTAATTTCTTAGCAAACATTTGCCGAAGATGCTCGCTGCAGTCCATGACTCGTGGCCACGTGGGTGGTGGTTCGTGCCTTGTAGTTGGGAAATAGGAATAAGGGAGTAGTCGAGTGGTTTGGTTAAAATAAAGAAATTTTTTATTTTTACCACCTCCAAAAAACAACTTAATTGCTTTTACCACCTCCATAAAAAAAGTTTTATTTTATCACCACATAAAAAAAATGAAAATTGACTTTTACCACCAATCACCGCCAACTAACGAATTCTGTCCATAAATTCGTTAGTGGGGCCTATTATGTTCACGTGTCACCATATTATTGGGTAAAAAAATAAATAAATTAACAAATAAAAAAACAAAACCCAATAATATGGTGACACGTGGACATGGTACGCCCCTAATGGATTTATGGACGGAATCCGTTAGTTGGAGGTGATTGGTGGTAAAAGCCAAATTTTTTTTTTATGTGGTCGTAAAATAAAACTTTTTTTTATGGAGGTGGTAATACCAAATTTTTCGTTTTTTTTGCGGGTGGTAAAAGTCAAAATAACCTAAAATAAAACTCTCACAAAAAAAAAAAAAAAAAAAAAGGAATGATGTTACAAGGGGGATTCGCACCCTGATCTAGGTAAACCTGAAATGATAGTTCTCTTGTGAGTCGGGTTTTAAAGGCCAAATACTACCCAAATACATCCATCTTTGAGGCTGCTCTTGGCCCGGTTTCAAGCTACTCTTGGCGGAGTTTATGGAGTTCGAAGGCCCTAGTTAAGGAGGGTATGCTTTGGAGGGTAGGTGATGGCCGCAATATTAAAATTTGGGATGATCCTTGGCTCATTAATGAGGGCAGTCGTTTTGTTTCCACTGATCGCAGAGTTGAAGATTGTGAAATGGTTGCAGATTTAATTGATGATACTGAATGTTGCTGGAATTTGAATATATTGGAGGACATTTTTAATGAGCAAGATAGGAATGCCATTTTAGCCATTCCAATCAGTGACCGTATGCCTAGTGATTCCCTTACTTGGGCATATTCTAAGAGTGGATTATATGAGGTTCGATCTGCCTATTTGTTGGGTTCCTCTCTTGACTTGGATGGCTTTGAACATTTTTGGGTTGAATTATGGAAGGCAAAGACCACTCCGAAGGTGCGTCAGTTTTTGTGGAGATGTTGCTAAAACTCTCTCCCAACCCGCAACATTTTGGCTTACAGACACCTTATTGAAGATCAGCTCTGCCCCTGCTGCAATTCGGCCGATGAAACAGTTATCCATGCTATGATCTTGTGCCCCAATGCCTACGAATTGTGGCTGAAGAGTGGATGCAAAGAGGCGCTTCAATTTGCTGCTGTTGGTTCCTTTGGGGATATTCTGCTAGCTTGGGCAAAAAATCTGCAGGAGGAAGTTTATCAGAAGAGTTTGTTTCTAACATGGTTTATTTGGTATCGCCGCAACAAATATGTTTTTGAGAATGTTTGGGATGCTGATGAGGCCGTTATCCTTCGACATAGTAGGCTTGTGCTTGACTTTGAAGAGTACACCGAGAAGATTTATGGGGGCACGACTCTT
Source organism: Chenopodium album (assembly GCF_948465745.1). Taxonomy (NCBI): domain Eukaryota; kingdom Viridiplantae; phylum Streptophyta; class Magnoliopsida; order Caryophyllales; family Amaranthaceae; genus Chenopodium; species Chenopodium album. Next base: position 5,510,394 of record NC_137846.1, read on the forward strand.
CCTGCTGAACCTGCTGGCAGGCCAGTGTGGTTGCCTCCACCCCCAGGTGCTGTAAAATTGAACGTGGATGCTGCCATCTCAGAGGATGGTTGGGTGGGGCTTGGAGCAGTTGCTCGAGATAGCAGGGGCCAGGTCTTATTTGCTGCTGTCAGTAGAGCTTGAGCTCGATGGGAGCCTTTGATCGCTGAAAGCAAGGCTGCTCTTTTCGGTTTAAAGAAGGCGTGGAGCTAGGCTACTTGGATGTCATATTGGAGGCCGATTCCCTGCAGTTAGTCTCCAAAATTAAGAAGAATTCCTTCTCATTTGCAGCAGTTGATGGTATTTTAGAAGACATTGTTGGGGTTAGTTCGAACTTTTCTTCCATTATTTGGTCCCATGTAAAGCGTGAGGGTAATTTTGTTGCCCATCACCTAGCTAGGTTAGTGCCGTGTGGTCGTGAGCAAGTGTGGGAAAATCTTGTTCCTAATGAGGTTTCCCCGTATGTACTCTTGGACAATATTTCGTTGAATTAAATGCACTAACCGCTTTCTTTCAAAAAAAAAAAAAAAGGTAAACCTGAAATTGGGCCCCTTGGCATATTTTTCAAGCCTACTACCAACTTAGCTAAGGCAAACTTCTTGTTTATTCTTACACTCAATTTTATATAACTATTTTCCCAGTTTTATTTTTTTTTTCTAAAATTTTTTTCCTCTTTTTTTTTCCGAAAGTGGGGGGACCTTCATGGGTCCGCCCATGTAGACAAATTTCAACCTTAAATTGCGTGCTCAAAGTCAAAATGACAATGTCTATGATAATGTTTGTCTAATTCTGAACATTTTATGAACATATTACTCGTAGAGTATCATGCATAAGGAAGAAAAACACATTTTTGAAGATGAGCATTAAAGACCGAGTGACTAATTATATGGGCATTAAACTTTACATAAGTACATAAAAATGTGTTATTTTAGTATTAATATTGCCATATAGCTAAACGTACGATTTGTCGTTAGTGTATGAGTAATTTGATGGGGAACATATAATGGTTTATTCTATTAGTGAGCTATAAGGTTTGGAGTATCTCCATACAAATGCTCTTTGGAATAAAGGACAGGTAGATATAGTTCTAGTCTCTACCTTAGACAACAAGCTTTTGCTATTATGGTCTTCAAAGAGGTTAACTTTAAACAATTTGTGCAAGTGCTATTGATGGAACTAATTGACACTTTAGTGCCAAATAAACTGCCAACCACAAACCCAAAATATAAAGCATATGGAACATATTCGAGAGAGGACATTACTAGCAATCAATTTTTTATAAAAGTTATGTAAGAAGAATTGCTTAATGGTGTCGGAATTTTGCACATATCAATTTGGCTCATATTTGCAGCGTAGACCCTTTGGGAGTCAAAAGAAGGGTAAGAAATCTGCACCCTAAAGTGTTCACGGTGAGAATAAAACTTCAATAACGAATTGGAAGTTACAATACTTTTTACTATTGGAGAAGTAGATTGCCACTCTCTAATAACAAAAGCTGATGCCAAGTGGAGAAGTACACACAAATACTCAATGACCTAATGCATGTCCATTAACCACTCTCTAATAGCAATATTCTCCTTTAGATTGTTGCGTAAGACTAACGATGACTAATGAAACATGATACAAAGAGGTTTAGTTGTTGCATCATATAGTTATTTTATTCTATGATGATTGATTATAGCCGCATTGGCTGACTGATTCTCAATCATCATCTGTCTACAAGTCTACAACTCTATACTTAGCACAAAATATTTAAATCTCTTATGTTGAATTTGATATGAAATGGATAGTAATCTTGCTATACATATATTTCTCCCTAAAAAAATTTAGTGCACTATACATTTTATTGATCCATAAAAATTATTCATTCTATTTGAAAGTAGTACTTCGTCACATTGACTCAAGACTCAAGTCCAGTCTCAACCCTTTATAATTAAATAATAACTTTGATTTTACTAGAAAGTTATTTATATAATAGATTGGTTTTTTTATGCCTTCTTTATCTATCACTCCTTTAAATGATGTCAGAGGTACATTAAAAATCTAATCATTCATTATATGTATTATTATTTTCATACGTACGCGAATATCCACCAATTAAATGTAGTTATTAGAAAGTATTTATTTTTTTCCCCATAGGAAGCAAGTAGAAAAAATCAATATATGTGAGCTTGGGGAGTGCCAGTTCCCATTAAGGGTCTGTTCACTTCAGCTTAATTTCAGTTCAGTTTAGTTCAGTTTCAATAAGTCCAATTCAATTGAACTCCTAATTTCCTTCTCTCATAAAATATTCATTTCAATTCAATTCAGTTCAGTTTCAATCAGTTCAGTTCAGTTCAATTCAGCTCCAATCTATTCAGTTTAGCTCAGTTCGGTAAATATGAACAGGCCCTAAGTTGTTGATTAGAATGATTTTTCCAATCATTTTAGAATAGGGTTGATTGGACCGTTAAAACCAAATCTTCAATAAAAGCCAAGTAACGACTTTTCAAATTTGGCAGCATGGTGAAAAACACCTCATTTTCCCACGCTATTCCTTAAAGGGGTTTGTCAAACGAAGCTAGTAACATTATACTTCGTACTTCGTATTTTTTTTATAAGCTAATAACATTTTTTAGGTGGATAAGGTGAATAATGATCCAATTATGGAGTAGAAGTGTACCTTTTTTTTCTTAATATGGTGATTGGTGAAGGTCAATATAGGATTTCCAATCAAGAACCTCCATATACTCTTTCAATTTGTCTCTACTGATGTTTATTCCCTTGACCTCCAATTTTTAACATGAATTTAAGCGTAATTGGTAATAGTTACATATTAAAGAAATGTAACTACTCTTAATTTTCCTTAGGAAATATACTCTGTACTACTCTATAATGCATATAACTATAATTTTAATGTCATAAGATTGGATTTTTTCAACTGTATTTCGAATACGTTTTGTAAATCTTCATATGTATTGCATGCATTTGCATATCAATTATCAATACATACGATCATAAAATATAAGAATAATACGAAAATTAGAGAATAATATATCTAGTTATTATGAGAATCAACTCAATCTTTTATAAAATTATACTAATATTATTATATATATATATATTTATTACTCTTATGAGTCAAGGTGGGACTACTCTTAAGAACATTAAATGAAGCGCAGCTAAGCTGGTCTCAAATCATTTGCATCAGTCAACCCTTCTCTCTAAACTCTTTCTCTCTCCACTTAACCGAAGAAACCCAGCTTCAAACTCAACTTCTAAAGCTGGGTTTCTCAAATTTTCTGTGAAAAATCCAAGTTTTAATCCAATGGAGAAACACCCAGAAATTGATTCTGGAGAAAAACGGCTCAATGAGCTTGGTTACAAACAAGAACTCAGAAGAGAAATGGTTAGACCATTAAATTTTTCTTCAAGATTCAATCTTTAATCTTGCATGCCTATTACATGTTTTTTGAAATGCTTAAATGAAATTTTAGAACTAATTTTTGGTTTTGAATTTGCAGACTTTGTTCAAAACATTGGCAATATCATTCTCAACAATGTCACTTTTTACAGGGATAACTCCCCTGTTTGGTTCAAGTCTTCAATATGCTGGGCCTGCTAGTCTTGTTTGGGGTTGGATTGTTGTTTCCTTCTTTACTGGGTTTGTTGGTATTGCTATGTCTGAGATTTGCTCCTCTTTTCCGGTTAGTCAGCGTATATTTTCTCTCTCCTCTGTTTTTCTCTTTTGTTGAAATTCCTGATTCTTGTTCTTGAATATGATTAGTTCTTTTAATTGTGTAGAATTACTGTGTTGTTTAGGATTAGTGATATGTATAACTTGTTTTACTTCGTACTCTTCATTTCACCTCAAGTACTCGTGTCAAATCCTTGACGATCAATCCAAAATAGGATGCTACGCTTCATTTTGGACCAAAGTCATAATTTTCATAGAATAGCTGAAAGGTGTACTTGTACAAGTATCTGTGTCCAGTACTTGTACCCGAGTCTGAGTAATATAGTATGTAACAGTCTATTTCTTCATAAACAATTTCTATACTACTCTCAATTGAGTTAGGAGTAAGAGCAAGGCTGTGTTCTAATCAGAAAATCAATGAGTTTTCTTGAATTTGTTTTTTCAACAAAGATTTGAACATATTGGACTACCTTGAGTTTCTACGAAATTAAATACTTTCTTCTTAAAATGTTTCAGAAACCCTTGATCTCGTTTGTAAAAATCATAGTATCATAATTATGGTGTGTTATCCTGTTAAGTAGTTCTATTTTTGGATTATGAACCAAGGGCTAATTGATCTCACTCACTACTATAATTTAGAATTGGTTTAGGTTATCGAATATATGCCTATAATCTGTCCTGGTACAAACAAAATTAAGAGTTGAACATAAGTTCAGTTCGTCAAAAATAAGTAACTAGAAAGTTTTGTGTTCTGCTGTCATGATTTTTTCACCCCCTTAGTATTCATGAGCAGGTTATAGAATTTATTAGAATATTTACACATAGTGCTTCGTATCTTTTTAGTTACAAAGACTAACATCTCTTGGTTATCTAACAGACAACAGGCTCTCTTTACTTTTGGGCTGCACATTTAGCAGGGCCGAAATGGGGGCCGTTTGCATCTTGGTGCTGTGCATGGTTTGAGACCATAGGTCTTATTGCTGGCATAGGTACTCAGGTAAGTAAACTACTCTGAAACCTAAGAGCTTCACTCATCAAAAGAATTAGTTCAAGACCTTAGATCAAGTTGTTTTCATGGTTTGTTTTGCAGGCTTATGCAGGAACAGAAGTTCTGCAGAGCATTATATTGCTGTGCACTGGAACAAACAAAGATGGAGGATACTTTGCCCCAAAATGGTTGTTTTTATGCATTTATATAGGATTGACCCTCATATGGGCTGTGCTCAACACATTTGCCTTGGAAGTCATTGCTATCCTTGACATTATATCGTTGTGGTGGCAGGTGAATTCCATAATTTCTCGCTATGTACAAATATCACAAATATTTTCATTGTCTTGAATTTAGCTTTGTACTGAGTAGAACTTAGAAGACATAACAATATCTTTTTCTTGTAGATGATTGGTGGCGCGGTTATCATTATTATGCTTCCTCTGGTGGCTATGACTACGAAGCCAGCCTCTTTTGTTTTCTCTCATTTTGAAATGGCAAGCTCAACAGGGGTAACAAATCATGCATATGCAGTCATGTTATCCCTACTTGTTAGCCAATATTCACTTTATGGATATGATGCAGCTGCACATCTTACTGAAGAAACCAAAGGAGCAGATAAAAATGGACCCATTGCAATTCTTTCTAGTTTAGGCATCATTTCAGTTATTGGATGGGCATATATCCTGACCCTCACCTTCAGCATTCAGGTATATGTTGTAACTTGTTCTAGTTCACAAGTATCTTTTTTTAAGTATTTATTTCTGAGTAACTGAATAAAGAAGATAGTACAGTAATGAGTAGCACTTGCAAATTCTATTTCTGCATACAGAGAATCAATCAAAATGTTGCTGAACACCTTTAAATTCTAGTCCACCAAAAAATGGAACTTTCTAACTAAGCATATGAAAGAGAATAACTTATGATCTGCATTCACTTTCTATAATGGATTCTGTTAGACTTTAGTAGGATCTTAATATCTTAGTTCTATTTGATTTTGACTTTGAAAGTTAAATCTTTCAATTAGTCCCTGGTTGAATATTTTTCTGATATTGTTAGAAATACGTTATCATTTCTAAAGTGTAATCTTGGACTTTACCTGACCATTCAGGATTTGAACTACCTATATGATCCAAACAACGAGACTGCAGGAGCATTTGTACCGGCCCAAATACTTTATGATGCTTTTCATGGAAGATATCACAATGCTACTGGAGCAATTATCATGCTTATTATCATTTGGGGATCATTTTTCTTTGCTGGGCTTTCTATCACTACAAGTGCAGCCAGGGTTGTAAGTAATACAGTCCTTACTTCAGATGCATTAGTAAAGGAAGAGACTTCTCTTTGCAGTCTGTTAAATGAGCTTAAAAGGACATTAATTCTGTTTTTGTTAACTTCCTATTTTCCCCTTCATTTCTCATGTCCTCTTCATAAGTTCATATATTCTGTCCACTTTCTTCAAAATCTCATGAAATGCATTATTTTCATATATTCTTAATCAGGTATATGCATTATCTAGAGATGGAGGAGTCCCATTTTCAACCATTTGGCGAAAAGTGCACCCAAAGCATAAAGTTCCCTCTAATGCAGTGTGGCTCTGTGCAGCTATCTGCATTCTTCTTGGATTACCAATACTCAAACTCAATGTTGTCTTCACAGCTATAACATCAATATGCACAATCGGGTGGGTTGGTGGCTATGCAGTTCCAATCTTTGCAAGGATGGTTATGGCAGAAAGTAACTTCAGACCTGGGCCATTTTATCTTGGGAGAGCGAGCAGGCCAGTTTGCTTAATTGCATTTTTATGGATTTGTTACACCTGTGCAGTCTTTCTCTTACCTACTTATTACCCTATCAAATGGGACACTTTCAATTATGCACCTGCTGCTTTGGGTGTAGTTTTGGGTCTGATTATGCTTTGGTGGGTTGTAGATGCTAGGAAATGGTTCAAGGGGCCTGTTAGGAATATTGATGGCCAAAACGGCAAAGTTTGAAAATCTTCTCTCTTCTTGTAAACAATATAGTTTTACACGTATTCTACTCCCTTTGTTCGTAATGATATGCATCTAGACAAAGATGACTAAAAATCTCCGATCAGCCAACAACAAGATTCATACGAGAAGATTGTTGTATATTTTTGTTAATGCCTGACAGATCTTGTAATAGGAAGGAAAAAAAAAAGGGGTATAAAATTGTTAAGAGTATGATACATCTGTTGGGTATGAATTGATCTGGATACAGTGGCAATTATGTGAATTTACAATTTTTATTAGTATAAACAGTTGGCCAGATTTGGCATGATTCTGATCATAAGTCTGCTAGTATTTAGACAACAACTAATGAGTACATCACAGTCGAAATTAAGTTTGCTTTCTATATACTTATGTTTATACATTGCACTAATATAGAGCTAAGTATTGGCCTGAAAAATCAGGTCATAACAGAAAAAGGTCTGTCAAAATCTGATGAAATCAGGACCAAAGTGGTCAGAAAATTGTGATCGGGGTCAAGCCACACCGCCACACTCCATGATATGGTCCGAATGAGCAAAGTTTTGGGCCAGACCATACTTGATCAACTATGACTACTGCCTAGGAACCATTTCTGCATCTACGAAACTCGGCAACTGTGGGAATTGCTGCATTTGTAATCTCAATTCTCTAACCTCCTCTACCCAAATGCTGTAGCTTGAATTCTTTGCTAGGACATCAGATGAAACCTCCTTGTTGTCTATCAACTTTTTTGCATATCCCTCGAATTCATCAATACCCTGCAATAACTGAGCCACATTGCTTGAGTTCTTCTCTTGTCTAACCTTCTCAATCAACTCCCTAGCTTCTTCCACATGTGCCCAAAAACACGAATCTTGTGTTAAACTCGCGAACTTGCTCCTCTTGCTCTCCTCTACGACATCACTATACTTCTCCCTCCACCACTTAGAGAAAAGCTCGTGTCTTCTCTCTCGCCCATTTCTCAGGTATTGTCCTTTCTTCAAGTGCTCACCACTTCTGTAATACTCTGCAATATCCAATGGCTCAACCAAAAGCTGATAAAAGCGAGAAGCATTCACCCATTTCCGCCTTTTGTGAAAATCATGAGGAAGTTCATTGTTATCAATTTTACTGATCACATTATCCCAAAAACTTGCTAGCTTGATTCTGAACAAGTTAACTTGATAGTCTCTTTTTGATGCTCTTCGCTTGAAAGAGTCGTAGTATCCCATTTGATTCTCCGACTCATCACAGGATGCTTTATACCACTCTATCTGTGCTCTGTGAGGTGTTATTTTGGCAAGAGCTATAGCAAGTCTTGCACTGTTGAGACTAGGAGTCAAACCTGTTTGCTTCACCATTTTAAAGCTGTTTTCGGCCTGTCTAGAAACTGATTCCTGCAAAGCAGACCAAAAGTATGTAAGCTGAAGGAAATATCTGATGTTAAAAATCAGATTTCTTGTCAAGTTTATAAATCAAGTACCTGACTTGCTAATCCTGATGACTCTACTGCCAACTTTAACCCTGCATCATAGCTCGACGCAGGAACATCTCCATGTATAAACCCTCTTCTCATCAGAAATTGGAAGGACATTCTCTCTACACAACCACCATACTTCAAGTGATCCTCGCAACACGATCCTGAGTTCCCCATTGCAAGCATCAAATGCAGCAACTTAACAACAGCATCAGCATTGTCAACACAGACAGTCCCTTCTTCTGAGTAGAACAAATAATTCCCAAAAGGCCAGTATGACCCTGCAGGAATTTCCATATTTTCTGCAGTCTCTTTAACTACTGCCTCAGTATAAGCCAGTACAAATCTAAACAACTGATCCTTTATTTCATCAGTTACACTAAAAGGTAGTTGCTCAGATTGAGATGTTATCGACAACTGAATTAACTTAAGCAAGCAATGGAGTTGAGTGTTGATGGGAGCTAAGGGTGCAAAGAGAAGCCTTGGAATTATATCATGTTTAAGCACAACATGGCAGAAGTTTCCTGCCCATCTTTGTCGAAGGAGCGATTTCGAGAGGGATTTGTTGCCTAAGAGGGGTGAACCAAAGGTAATACAGAGGATTTGTGGAGGTGAAGGAATGGTTTGAATGTAGGAAAGTAGCCATAATGCTGTTAGTGATGCTATTGCTCCTCCTATAGAATGTCCTGTCAGTATAATTGACTTGCTTTTCTCCAGTAGTGATTTCATCTGCATGTAAAACAATATGATAAATTGTTAATCAATATTATTAATTGTTTTTCCAACATAATTTGAAGATTATGGGTATTTGGGTTCAAAGAAAAATGAAAAGGTTTCATCTTGGCTTGTTTTGATCACAAGACTGAACTTATAGGGCTAATCATGAATACATTATAAGTTAATTTCACCCAAATCCACTGTGTAGAAATCGTAAACAATTGATATACTACTCCCGTTAAATTTAAAGGTTAACATTTACTTCTGCACGATACTTAAGACAACATGAGAGAGTGTGTAAAGGCGGCACAACAAGTGAGAAAAAACCAGTGGTTATTAATTACTCAACGATGTAAACGACAGTTAAAATATCAGAGATTTGTTGGGATAAGTTGTGGTAGAACCCAAAATTTTCAAATCAATTGTATGAAGTACCACTTCGTATCAATGATGCATGATTACGTTGAACTAAGAAGATCATTAAGTGGGTCAAGTAATGGTTGACTTGCGTGTTAGGTGGCTATTGAAAATTTGTACTCCGTAAAAGTTAAGTCGTCGCACGGAATGAATGTCTTGAACGCGTCCTTTATTATATGCATAATTACCGTTACAATTTCAACCTTAATTGCATAATTACAAGCCACTAAACTAGAAATCATTTTCAACCTCGATGAAAAGAGTGCGAATATCTCATCACATCTTATGTCCACTGAATTAGGATTTAAGGGATATTGATTTAGACATTTAGTGCTAATTCTAAACTTAGCAATATCTAAAGTTGTGATAAGTATACAATTAGATATTTAGAGAGGAGGTGTGCATTAGAGTAATTTCTAAGTATGGAGATATTTTCTAAGTTATAACTCCGTATAATACAAAGATTTCACCCAAATTTACTTCTAGTGAAACTAATTGGAGAGTTGTGAAGAAAAAGTTCACTAAAACTTGTATCTACTTTCCCAAGTCATGGACTCATGGATAATGTATAAAATCATTACACGATAACATCAATAATTTTTCTTAATGATCTCGAAATTCCCAAATCATGGATAATGAATAAAAATATTTCACAATAATAATTATTTCCTATTGATCTCAAAAGGTTCAAATAAAACTTCAAAACGTACATAACTTTATTTATATTAATCTTTGACTAATAGATATTATTTCTTAATTACTACAGATAACTTTAGAGCTATGTTTACAGAAGCTACAAAATATCAATATTTAGTCAAAGTAGTAGCAAACTAAGAGATTCATTTTAATTTCATCGTTGTTAGATAATCCAACAACCAAATCTGAAATTTACCATCAAAACAATAATAGTTAAGACACTCCTATTTCAAATACCAAACAACGTCACTCTCTCTCTTCAAAATTCAAGCTTTGCCTCTTTGACCAAAGATTCAACTTTGTGCCTTGTTCTAATTTTTGAAGTCCTACCACGAGTTTCTTGACCACTACAATTGATATGACAAGAAAAGGTATTGAACCTTTTAAATGTGAACACAATTTTTATTTTATGATTCTAAGTCTAGTCGGTCAATCAACTCCCTTCCATATATCAAACAAGATTTAGTAATTTCATTTTATTAATATTATTTATCCGAATAAACAACAAGGTCACTTATTATATAGGTTAATTATAGAAAAGAGAAGTTCGAACCTGTAACCTACCATACATATGCTATCAGTTTGTGCTACTATGCCAAGATCACATTGGTTTCATAATCTCATTATGATAATGTAAGAAAACATTAACTAGTACTCGTACTTGATGTTTCAATGTAAAAGGTGCTAATTTAATTTTACCAAGAATTATCATTTTTCAAGGTTAACCGGCTTTGACAAGTGTGTTATAACAATGTTGTATGATATACTTGAAAGACAACAGTTTCTAAACGTTTCTAACTCTAAAGTTACAATTAGGTTTGTTAGAAAGTGATTTTTTTTTATGCATGTCATTGTCCTCCAACATTTTTTTTTCTTTTCAAGTGTGTGATGTACTATAAAAGATAGGGATGCTTCTTTGAAACCAACTATGTAGTCCCATCACTATCTTACTAAGAATGTGAATAGATTCATTTCTTTAACTTGTTAAGGGGATGAAGTTAATGTAGGATTTTAAAATCTTATTGACAGCTACTATGCTTGATTAGTTGGCTAGGATAGTGGTATTGCATGTAGGTTTCACACAATAGACAGCCCCATTCCTAGAAATTTATGGACCCTAGGCATAATGTAGAAAATGGTCTCTTACGTAAACAATTTTTTTTATATGCAATAGTTTTAAATATAAGACAATGAATTAATCCCTCCGTTTTTAAATACTTGCTCCATTTCTCCATGCGCGGAGTTTTTGAAAAAATTGGAGAAAGTAATTAAATATGGAGGTGGTGGGTTAGGTGGAAGAATAAAAAATAATAAAAATCAAAAGTAATTGAGAGAATTGAAGGAGAGAGAATATGAAATTAATAAAATATAATTTATGTTAGGTTCACTAGGTGAGAGAAATGAATTAAATATTATAAAAGCTTTTCAAATAAGGAAATGGAACAAGTATTTAAAAACAGCCGAAAAAAAAAAGTGGAGCAAGTATTTAAAAACGGAGGGAGTAGCTTATATTATTTGAATAGTAAGTCTCCATACACAATACTAGAGTAATAACTTTGTATAATATTTCGGTAATTGAATAAATATGAAACGATGTGATTGAAAAGATTAATATTTTGAAGCAGATACTCATAGAATTCGGAAGATTAGAAGAAGAAGTGAAGAGGTTATATTGCATTGTTACCTCCACCTAATTAACATCTAAGTAATTTAATGTTAATTGCTAACTAAATACAATAATTATATTTTCAAAAAGTAGCTTTTTTTTAACGAGTAAAAACTACAGAGTAAAATTCTACCACTATACAAACTGATTTTTTTAAAAAAAAATTTAGACCCCTTTCTGACGTGGGCCTTAGACGGTCACACTCGAGGCCTACCCCTCCGAGCTGGCCCTGAAAATAGAAACACCCTAATATTCGGTAATAGTACAGTAATGTTGCATATCATATTCGGTCACTTTTTTTGTATTTGGATGGATGAGCATGAGAATCGAATCTTACCAATTGAGATAATTGACAAATTTATAGAAATATACAAGGAAGCTTACTAACCAATTAGAACATCAATCCCCCAATCCCATTAAACAAAACTGAGATTGTATAATAACCCTCCTAAAAGTGTTAATCATAAAAAAAAAAAAAGATTATTTAATGCATGAAATTATATCGTCACATCATTTGTTAATCTTGCTTTAAATAACCCTGCTAAAAGTCCTAATCATAAAACAAGATTGTATAATTGTATAAAAAGAAGAAAAATTAGATTTCGAAATATTACCTAGCAGCCCTATGAATCTATGATCAATACTCAACAGTATCTAAACAAGCAAGATTACCAAGATAATAGTATTTCTGAAGTTTATTTAATTTTGAAATGTATAAGAAGCATTATTTACTTAAGTAATGGTATTATTGAACACTATATTTCAAATTCACCTCAAAGAAGAATATACGTAGTACAAATTTATGTTACATAAACATAAAGGTTCAATAAAAGTATGTGTCTATGTGTCCAATTTAGTTATTTTGTGAAATTTTCTCTTAACATCAGCCCAATATTAAGGGTTGGAACTTAAAAGTGTTTTGAATTCAACCCATATACGAATGTCAAGAATCCTATACAAGTGGTTGAAGTGAAAAGAGAATTCTAGACAAACTTTTTTTATTTTTTAATGTCTTTGAAATATAATGGCTACCGAACTATTGTAGTTGGGTTATTTTTTAATGTCAAGTAAACTTTAAGCCATGCAATAAAATACACGTACATAAAACTCTAACAAAAACACTTACGTTAGTTATCTTAATATGAACGGGCCAAAACATAAGCAAGATAGAAATACACAAACCTGAGCTTGAAAACTAGGGCAGCCATAGATGCCAAAGAAGAGTTGCAAAAGGCCAACATGAACCATAATAGGAGCCTCATCATTATCATCCCCACGTCGTCCGAGCCCGGAGAAAAGCCCACCAATCTCGCCTTCTTGAAGGGCAACCATGTCGTTCATGTATGAGCCCGACCCTAACCCGAGATCATGCATGCCAGAGAAGGCAACGAGCCCGACTGGCCCGTTATGTTCAACAAGAAAAGGCCCGGATGCAGGGGAGTTAGCTTGGTTGCATAATCTCCATGAATCAAGTAATAGATTTGTTGATGCTAAGAAATTTGCCACCATTTCACTTGTTTCAAATCTGTAGTAAAATTATAAGAAAATTAACGTAGGAGAAAAAAAAAATGGAATTTAGAAAGACTTCAAAGTCAAGTAGAAAAGAATGAAGAAAAACAGGGGAGTTTATAATTGTTTTTGTTAGTGTTAATGTATTTTAAAGTTTTTCTAATGAACTTACATTGAACCTTCGGCTTCCATCTTCTCAGACTATTTTCTTTCTTTCTTTTTTATTTTTCTTTTCCAAGAAATGAGGTTCAAAAAGATGAAGGAGAAATTATTGACTATTAACTTTTTTTTGGATATTTTATTTATTTATTTGCTATTTTGTGGATACTATGATTAAAGTAAGAAAATGAATGTTGAGGGTGATATTTTGGGAGGATTGATAGGGTCATTTGTTGTCAATGTCAAATATTGTGGGAGTGTTGGGACTTGGAGTGTTGTTATGATGATTATCATTTTATTAGTTTAAATTACCATAACATGATTATTCATGGTAAGTGTATCATCATATGCAGGTCAAATTGTCAATAATGATAAGATGTGAATTTTTTAGGGTTAAATTTTTGTTTTAGGATGTATTAATTCTCTTTTTGCTCCATTAGAAAAGAATAATGTATACTTCGTAATGCGTTGAATCGGTGACAAACGTGTAACCATTATAAGCGATGAGACAAGTATCGATTTGAGATTTTACTCTTTGCAATTTTAGCCGCCTCGACTCACATCACCTCACTCGTCATACTTAAATAGTTTCTTTAAAGAAAAAAAAATAAAAAATAAAATAAAATTGTAGATTTACATCCAATTATTTGTAAATGCCTTTACGTAAGTATTTATAATAATCGCCCTTCATTTTGAAATTAAGTACTCCATGTAAGTTGGTTTAGTAATAGTAACTCTCTCATCTTCACTGTTTGTTCTTTTTGTTTACACAATATCTTTTAATGTCTTTTGTGATCTACATAAAGAAAAATATAATTATTGACGATTAACTATATTAACAATCAAAATAACTTGTTAGGAGTGGGCTGTCAATGTAGAAAGGGTGTATGGGTGATTGGTCTAAAAATACAAGGTTTATTTTTTTAAAGGTAAGAAGAAGCATTCCGGTAGTACAAAATCCCTCACCGGTTTAATATATAAGGCTCCTTGAGAATAACAAAGAAAAAAGTAAGAATACTCGTAGTCTCCTACTCTCAAAATGCTTCTAACAAGATTTAAATTTTCCGATTATAAACCTTACATTTAGATCAAGTACTAATTGGAATAGATTGGTAAAAAGACAAATAAATTATACAGAGAATATAAATTATTAGTTACCTATAAAAGGTGGGACAAAATATTTTAATTTATACCCTAGTGTCGGGTAAGGTAGGCTATAATAATAAGATCCTAAAAAAAAAAAAAAAGTCTCCAAAATTGAGGTCTAAAACGTGTAATTAGGGAATGTGAAGTGAGAAAAGGGGCAAAAAGTCATCTTTCAAAGAGTTTGATAAGCAAAAAGTATTTTTGGTGTTGTTGTGGATGTTTTAGAATTTGGAGTGGGCTTGCTTGACAACAACTAACAAATTAAGTGAATAAGTGGGCCTCTTAATTAGTAGAACCCTTTATTATGAATTGAAATCAGAGGTGCTTTGAATTTGATTTGAATATTGAAAATATTGTCAATTTGTTAGACTTGAATCACTCCATATCCACTACTCACTAGTCACTATAGTGATTTTTATGTATGCTCAGTATAAACGCGGTTCTATGTCTTTTAGAGGATAATCACGTCGTAATCGAGTTCGCCCCTTCATCTTAATTTATCAAGCCATACGAAGTATAATTATAATGTGTGTTCTAGGATTGTCTTGAATTGATTTGTGCAGAATGTTAGTCTAATATGACATTACACCTTACCATAAGCAAATACGTCGTATACTTATCTAGAATGATATGATACGTGACATGAAATCGCTAATTTTCACACGAGCAAAAATATGTTAAAGTATATACATAATTTTGAGTGTTATCAAAGAACAAAAAATCATGCTATGATGAAGTGACATACAGTGTGATATATTAATCATGATCATAAGGACTTAGCCATTTTGGGTTGCCCATACCTTGTGATTGGAGTTTTTCTTCGAAAGATTTACGAAGACGTGCACTCCAATACCATTGATGTCAATAGCTTGTATAATAGTTGTATCTACATACCTATATCGAGTATTGTTAGCAAATGATCCATATACATTGGACAAAGCACAAGTTGAACTAGAGCTAATACAATCTGCATTCCTTGCAGTAGATTCTACCTGTACACAGCAAGATTGAAGCAAAGGCAAACCTTCAACCCGTCATCTTTTTCTTCGTTTGAGGGTCCTCCACTTCTGCAACAAAAATTCAGCCCCTTCTCTCAATGAAGCCTTCCTATCAAACTCGTAGTTCCACAGTTCTTTAACAGGAAGCCTCCCATTGAGATTATACTCATTAAGCTCCCTCAGTGCATTTGTCACGGTATTTAACAAGTCTTCTCCCCACTCATCTTTAAGATTTTTCAACCTTTCGTCCTCCATATCTATGTCTTCCTTCATTACAGCAAGAAAATCGAGGAGAGTTATTACATTACATTACAGTAAATGTGAAGAACTATGAACATAGGTTACATACTATATCGCTGTGACAAAGACAGAACTTAGCATCATAAAAAAATAAAAAGAAACGATTACTCCATACAAAATGATATCAGCAACTCATAAGTTAATAAATCATATCCATTAAGATAAGATAGTAGTACAAAACTTAGGTAGGCCAAACTTTCAGCACTTTACCACTTCATCATAATTAAGCTAGGTTTGTTGTCATTCCTTTTTTTTAAAGGGGGGCTGCTGAAAGTATGAAACCCAACCATAAAGCTACCGAGCTAGACTGGGCCCTGGTCTCTTTACATAATTAGCTGACCCACTAACTGGACCGTTCAAGACGGACTCAGCTCAATGACTAAGGGTTTTCAATAGGTCTTATAAAAAGTTTGAGGGGGACCATAAGCTACATGAGCCCATCAAAGGTCGCATTATTGTCCGTATCTTTGCCTGGTTCAATTGATGGATGCCAAAAAGATAGACTTTTGATAAAAGCATGGAATAAGGATTATTGACAGAGTCAATTATTAAGTACCTTTATTATTACTCCATCAGAGAGAATGGCCTTAAAGGGATGCCAATCAGAACGATCTTGAAGATTTGATTCCCACAATGAGCATAATTCTACAGCTTTAACTTCTGCTATTTCGATGGGATACTTTCGCTTGCAAGCTTCCAAGAAACACAAAGAATCAAGCTCCCCTAGTTTCTTAACGCCAATGGTAGGATTTGGAAAATCTATCAACCCCTGAAACTCAAGCATACATATAAAATTAGCCTTAGATTTCGAAAATTAGCATGATAATAATTATCTTTATGTCAATCTAATTTCATGGCTTTGCACATCAAAACTGGTTAAAGTGCAGAGCCATGAAGGAAACCCAAAGCTACTATGACTAGATCATGAAATCAATACGAAAATAAATAAGCTAACCAGACTACCAGAGTATGGATTTCAAAAACCTACATTCATCAATGCTTCACGAGCTTCATGCAGCTCGCCCTTAGCCCTTTGCTCATTCACGAGTAGAACTGTTGCAAGGTTTTCTAAATCATCTACTTGTTCTTCCTTCTCTTGAAAATCTTTTCTCATTCCTAGAAATTGCTCGCAATCAGCTTCAAAGCTTTTCAATGTCTCAAGTTTTAGCTCGAGTCCTTGTCTACCATCCAGCTGGTTTTGGAGGTACAGTATTCTCTTGTGAAGATTTTCCAGCTCCAACTGTCATAAAATGACACCTCCAATTCAGATATAAAAATTACTGAATACTTCGAAGTAACTATAATTATAATAACCAAGCATTCAAAATTATTGTTCCAAACCTTCTGCTTTTCTGCCAGCTTCATCAAGGTCTCATCAACCTCTCGTTTCACTTTTTGAGGAACTTCAGGATAAGAGCTACGATCCTCGGATTTCTGAAGAATGATAAGACTAAGTACTGTCAAATACAAAGTCCTATATAGAATTAATGTAGATCACATACATGCATACATAAAAACGTCTAATGATGAATACACAAGAAAATACAAGCATTGTAAAAGCTTGATTATACTACATAACATCAAACTTTAGCTTTTCATGAATATTTGGAGCATCCTATTGGAGAAAGGACTTCCAACACTTAGATAGTAAAACCTGTTTCTCTGTTTTATCCAAAGTTGAGTATTCAAATGAGATGGGAGGGAGTAATACCTTTCTGTTTTCCGCTGAAAGCTTTTCTCTTACACTTGCACATTGAGCTAAATGCTTCTTTGACTCTTGACGGAGTTTCTCAAGCTCTTGTTTCCCAGATTCAAGCAACAACTGATGCCTTTCACATTTCTGAATGATCTTCTGAAGATGATTTTCAGCATTCAATAGTATACTTCTGTTCTCTGACATATATTATAACCCATGGAGTATTAATTGCTAATATAAAAAAAAAAATTAAAAAAAAAAAAGTTAAACTAAGTGTTACAAGATAAACTAATATAAAAATTTTAAAAAAAAAAAAAAAATACCAATTCAGCACTCATGCTTTCCTGAAATTGTCATTAATTGCTGTTATATGAATAATTTCAATCTTAAATAAAGCTAATGATCGTTTTTCTTTCAAAAAAACATGAAACACAAAAGTACATACTCGTATTTCATACCAAGAGGACAATGGTTTCCATTTCATATCAAGAGTAGTAATATTTAGCTTTCTATGTTCTGTAATACACTCTGGTGAGATGATTGGTTTACAATTGAAAAATAGAAGGCATTTTCAAGCTCCCCTAATTATCTGACCACTATCAGCATTACCTAGAATGCAACGCAGTACATCCTTATCAGGTATGAGTGCAGATTGCTACTTTTGTCTAACTAGCCCACAAATGTATCAGTAATTCAGTATACCATGCACTAAAATAGCTACAGGGGTTCTTTGGGATGAGAATTGGATTCATATTATGCGGGAAGGAAATAACATAAACATTGGAGTCGTTACCATAACAAAAGGACTAACACACCCGCATCCTGCTGGAGTGCATGGGGTGAGAATTTGTTATGTACTAATTCCGATTAATGTAATTCGAACAAGGAAATGTAATTTAAAGGTTGAATGCTTGAGTATTTGATTGATTGAAGATTGAAATACAAGTGATAAACATAACTTGAGGTTATGAATCTCTTAGTAGCTTTAGGCCACAACTCTCTCTAGTGTTTTCTCTCAAATTTCTGGATATCTTTCTAATTAGACTTCCTACATTACATATACTCAAGCTTAAGGAATACATGTGATTTACTAAGCTAAGAATGGAAAGACCATCTAATGACATTGCTAAAGCAGCTTCCTCTCTTTCCTTGAATCCTCTTAATTAACTTTGTCCTGAAGCTCATTGTCTCTGGTTGCCCTTGACTCTTGCTGCCCCTGTTCTGCGCGCCTTGAGTACACCAAAAGTGGTGGTTGACTTGGCTTCTTGACCCCGTTGACCCATTCCATTACAGAATTGTGATGACAAATGAAGTCCCACTGACATGTAACATAAACACTGGAGTCATTTTCCACTACCAGAGGACAAACAACCCTTCATCTCTATAATAAAAGAGAAATTTTATGATTCCAACCTATAACAGATGCATTTAAAGGTTCTTTTAAATTATATGAAGTACCTGCTTGTACTTCGAGGGTTTGGGGTGAACCAACAATATGGCATTCTTCGCTCCAATCTCTCTTTTGGTCACCAGCTTTCTTGTGAGTCATCTTATATGCAATGTAAAAATCAACTTCAGAATCTTAAAAAAGAATCATGAACCAGTGTAACAACTAACAACCAAGGCATTATAATAAGCTCACATCAAGTTGCAAGTAAACTGTATTCTACATTCATTTACTCCATGACAGAAATAAACCAATGATTTCAAATGATCATATAACATATAAGAACAAGTAGAAAGTAAAACTCCAATTATACCATTAAAATCAGATAATTGGTCATCTAATCTAGGCATTAGCTGACAGCCTGACATCAAATGTGCGGAATCAATCTTACCCTTATTAATCTCTTTATTGCAATCCCATTTGAACATAAACTGACAATAATTGTTAGCCTCTATTAGTAATCTTACTCCTTTCATCCCACAAAAAACTTATCGTCACTTTAACTTTTTGTACTATTCACGTACTCATATAGACTAATTTTCTTACTACTCATAATATATAAAGAGCAAAAGATACTCCCGATGTTTAGTTTCAAATTTTAAAATATTTTTAATAATTTTAATAATTAGTAATCAAAGTTGTCACGGAGTAATAATCAAACTTATGTATCAGCAAATGTACGAAACGAGTATCCACAAAAATCAAATCTGGTCGTTTGTATATGGTATATACTCCATAATTAACAAATATGGTGCAACAGATTTATACCAATGTATCGCTAAGATGCCAACTTTTATACCAAATCAATGTGGTCAATTGGCCTATCATAAACCATATCCTATCTTAATGACTTAATGACTTTATGTTTAGTTTCTACATATACTCATGCCTACCTACTTTATTATTCGACCTTATTTTCCATTATCTGAACTTATTGAAACTTATATTTAAGTACCTGAATTAATTTAGTTATAAAAACAAAAGGATCCTATACCAAAGACGAAGGCTTATTTGAAGGTCTCTTAACAAAATTACACTCTTTCATCAAAACCCAATTTCCACAGAAAAAAGAAAAGGAATCCGAATCGAAATCGTTTGTTGAATTCCATTCCATTTGTTATATTGACAGTGAACCAAACAGCCTAGCAAAAGGAAAAGGAAATTCAAGGGTATATTTGCATGAACATAATGATCGGAAAGTGTGTCTTAATAAACAAACAAAAAGATTAAATTTTTAACAAATGTAATAAAGATTGAAGGTAAAGGAATTACTGATTTTACTTACAATTTGGGAATGGAAATATGTGGACGATTCATCAACAATTCCGCTTTCTACCATTCCGCCTAAGAACAAGTTTTAATTTTGATGGAGAAGTGTAATTAGCGGAAAAAACAGTAAACATCACCAAACCCGAACTGCACACTCCAATTGATACTTTTACACTCTTTGCCGTAAATTTTTTTTATAACTTATTACATTATTTAAATTTTTTTTATATAATATCAATAAGGCCTTGTTCACTTCAGCTTAATTTCAATTCAGTTCACTTCGGCTCCTAATTTCCTTCTCTCATAATATATTCATTTCAGCTCAGTTCAGTTTAGCTCTAATCAGTTCAGTTAAGTTAAGTTCAGCTCAGTAAATGTGAAGAGATCCTAAAAATCATTAAAGATATATTGGTCAAAGTTATGTCTCGCTTTATGTGTCAGTTAAAGTAATGCAAATATAACCATATTACAGAGAGCACAATGATTGCTCCAATCCGATAATATATCATGAACCTAATCTAAAATAAATAACTCAGATCGAAAACTTCAATAGGATCTAAAAACTCTACATACATGATACACCATAGAGTACTTGTGGATCCAATGGTCTATTGGTGTTAGTACCACCTTAGTGAAGTGATATTAGAGGTACACTTGGTGTATAAGAGTACAAAAAAATCTTGTACACCAAACTCCCTATTGGTTGAAAGAGAATCTTATTTTGAAGTAAACATAGGAATTAAAAGTTTTTTAAGGAAGTTATTTCCTCGTGCAAATTTTGTTTCGTAGTTACCTTAATTGATTGATAATTTGATGTTCCACATGAGACTTGAGATGAACCTAGGTAAACAACTTTAATACAGAGTAACAAAAAAAAAAAAAAAAAAAAAACATGTACTATCAGTAGTAATAATAGTTTATCAAAATAACTTGAAGTACACGACAATTTTGGGACGTTTTCAATAGGTAGGAACCGTAGGATTACTAACACAGTCTCACAAAATGGAAGGAAATTCCTTCAGTTGAAATGTACTTCATAGTCTTCAAATATGCTAGTGATTGTTAGGGTAAGGCAAGCCGTACTCCACATTTTCAACCGCCTGCAAATACATACAAGATTAACGACAATAAATCAACAAGTTTAATAATATAGATAGCGTAATAATAGATTAAAACAGAGTACTTAATCTAGTACTACCTCAACCATGTTCTTTTCTGCCAACTTGACCGAAATCTCAGCAGCCTTCCGTTTAACTATTTGCGGAACATTAAGATGAGTACTACTCTCCTTGGAATTCTGAAGAATGCAGGAAATATTTATTCAGAGTAAGTTTACCATTTAAGGTTGATGCAAATGAAAAGGGATGGCTCAAATAGAATAACGAAGAAAATAAAAAAGAACGGATTGAGTAATTACCAAGCACTCAAAACTATTGGTCTCAAGAGTCTCAACCATGTGCTTTTTTGCCGACTTCACTAAAGTCTCATCACCCTTACGTTGCACCACTTGAGGAACCTTGGGATGAGAGCTACTTTCTGTGCAGTTCTATACAATGCAGCAAAATTTGTTTCAAAGTAATTAAGCTTACATATATGACTGAAGCAAATAAAAACGGAGGGGTCACAAAGGAAAATGCAGAGAATACAAAAGAATGAAGTAGTCACCAAGTGCTTGAAACTATTGCTCTCAACCGTCCTCTTTTCTATCAAATTCAACAAAGTCTCAACCCTCTTCTTTTCTGCCAACTTCACCAACGTCTCAGCAGCCTTCTGTTGAGCTATTTGAGCAGCCTCGAGATGAGAGCTTTTCTCAATAGATTTCTGAAGAATGTAGCAAAGATAAATTCAACATAAGCTTACCATATAAGGTTCTATTTGATGACAAGGGATGCCTCAAATAGAATAATCGTAGCAAATAAAAAGGAACAAAGGCAGTAATCACCAAGCACTCAAAACTATCACTCTCAACATTGTGCTTTTCTGCTGGCTTCACTAATGTTTGATCACCCTTATGTTGCACTATTTGAGGAGCCACGAGATGAGAGCTACTTTTTGAGGAATTCTGAAAATGCAGCAATCATTTCTTTAAAGCAAGCTTATCATATACGAATATAGAGGGAAAAAAAGAGTGGCTCAAATGCCTCAAAAAAGAAAATTCAGCAAATAAAAAGGGGAGGAGACCCTGGAGGAAGTAGATACCGGACACACAAAATCATTGCTCTCTGCCATCTTCTTTTCTGCCATTTTAACCAAAGTCTCAGCAGACTTTTGTTTATCTATTTGCAGAACCTCAAGATGAGGCATACTATCCATGGATTTCTGAAGAGTAGCAAAAGAGTATAATATTGAACGTATGAAATTATGAGTGTAGAAAATATAAAGGGCAAGTTCAATTAGTAAAATGTATGGATTGGTGGGAGTAATTACCAAGCACTCAACACTGTTAATGACAAATTAGAGGTGAAGAGAGAATGATATATATACAAAACCTACACTCATAAGATAGGAAACAATATTCCTAAAAGATATATCATATATCCTAATGATATATATTCTCAAAATAATATCTTAACATAAATATCCTAAATATATTATTCTCTTAAATGATATATACGGAAAATATATCACACATATATTTTCCGATATCTCTTACAGTTAATCTCAACCATTTGCTTTTCTACCGGCTTAATTAGAGTCTTAGCAGCCTTCTGTTGCACTATTTTCGGAACCTCGGGATGATAGCTGCTCTCCATGGATTTCTAAATTATTTAGCAAAAATTTCTCAATGTAAGCTTACCAAATATGAATGTAGCAAATACTATGGGGCTACTCAAAAAGGGAAATTAATCATCAAGCACTCAAAATTACACTACTAAGATTCGGTCAAATTGCGACCGTTTTACTACGACCATCATTAAAACGGTCGCAATTTATGAAATTTGCGACCGTTTTCAAAGCGGTCCCAGATTTGCGACCGTTCTGCGACCGTCATTTAGCTACAAAACCATCGCAAAAGTATTTTAACTTTTTTTAAAAATAAAAAAAGCGTGTAAAATAATTCAAAATATAAATAACCCAGTTGCGATCGCTTTTAACGGTCGCAAAAGTCAATAATTGCGACCGATTATTTGCCGGTCGCAAATTTGCGACCGCTAAAAACGGTCGTAAAAAGAACTTTTTTTTAATTAAATAAGGGTATAAAAGGGTGGTCAGCTAACTTAACCCTAATTCACTCTTCTCACGCCGCTTCTCTCTTTTCTCTCTCCTCTTTCTATTCTCTCTGTTCTCACGCTATACTCTCTCTTCTCCTCTTTCCTTTCTCTCTCTTCTCTTTCCTTCTCTTCTGCTCCTCCTCTTTGATACTGCTAGCCCGTCTATCCTCCTCACCCTAATTTTCTTCTTTTCTTGCGTTATTCACCGAGCAACAAACGGATTTTGCGTTATTCATCGAGCTATAAACAATTTATGGTGTTAATGGTCAAATTCGACCATAAAAATTCCAGATCTGGAGTTTTCATGGTCAAATTTGACCATATAAACCCAAAGAGGAAGAAATATTGTAAAAGGTATGTTGTTTTTTCTTGAAATTTTATTTGTTTTTATTTATTTTCGATTTTTGTGGGTGTAATTCATTTTTTGTTCGATTTTTTGGTCGAATTCGGTGTAATTTATGCCCATTTAATTTTCTTTGCGATTTAATTTATATGGGTTTTATTTCATTCGATTTTATTTATGTGATTTTGATACTTGTTCGAATTTGAATGTGGGTATAATATTTGTGATATTATTTATGTGGGTTTAATTTTTTGTTTATGTTTGGTTTTTTTCAATTTATGTGGGTTTTAATTCTTTTTTTATTCAATTTCTTGGCCGAATTTCTTGGATTTCATTTTTGGTCGATTTTTTGGTTGAATTGTTCTTCATTCTGGGTTTGGTGCTTTTTCGTTAATTTTGGTTTTATTTTTGTTAAACGTATGTTGATTTTTTTTTTTTTTTTTTTTTTTTTTTTGAAATACAAACGTATGTTGATATTTTAGGTCGAATTGTTCTTCATTTTTATCGGTTTGATTTTTGTTAATTTCCATTTTGAATTTGTCTATGATTTTTGGTAATTTTTTTTGATTTTTTGTTTGATATTTGCGGTTTTTTGCTTATAAATTTGATTTATTTTCTGCTGGGGTTTCATTTTATTAATTGATTTTTGTGGTTTCTGCTTGTAATTTAGATTTTGTGGTTTGTTTTTGCTTGAATTTGATTTATTTTTATTTTTTTGTTTGCATTGATTTCTGGATTTTGGTTTCGTTTGTTTTAGATTTTTTTTTATTTTTTTTTCAAATTTTAGCGACCGCTTTTGGCCATCGCAAATGAACATTTTTGCGACCGTTACTATACCAGTCGCAAATATTATAAATTACGACCGTTAATGTAACGGTCACGGTCGCAAATAAATTGCGACCGTCAACCAGTCGCAATTTTGAGTTTTTGCGACCACGTGAATAACGACTATCACATTACGACCGTTGACGGTCGCAATCACTTTTTGCGACCGTTTTTGCTATTTTTACGACCGTTAGAGACGGCCGCAATTTAGCCGAATTTTAGTAGTGTTATTGCTCTCGACAATAAGCTTTTCGGGCTACTTAATCAAAATAATTTATTTTTTTTGGGAGGGGGGAGGGGGGTGTTGATAACTAATTACCAAATTCTTGGAATTATTACTGGCATCCAAGGGCTTTTCTGCCAGCTTCACCGAAGTGTCATCAGCTTCCTGCTGCACTAGTAGAGGAACCTCAACATGAGAACTATTTTCCATGGATTTCTGAAGAATATTGAAAAAAATAATGTTTTTAAGTAAGCTTAGCAAATGAGAAGGTAGCAAATATTATAAAAAGAGGCACGTCAAAAGGGAAAATGCATTCAGAGAAGAAATGGAGGTTTGAAGGAGTAACTACCAAGCACTCAAAACTACTGCTCTCGACTATCTGCTTTTCAGCCGACTTCAGCAACGTCTCATCAGCTTTCTGTTGCATAGTTAATGAAGCCTCCAGTCGAGAATTACTCTCCGTGGATTTCTAAAAAAAGATTGACTAAACCTTGTCAATTCAGTACCACAATAATGAATAAATATATACATCTACTGAAAAAATTAAACATCAGATACATAAACAATATAGTACACCTGAGAAGAATTCAAGAGAAAACCATGACAAATATACAAATTTCCTCCATAAAACATTATCATGTTTCAATAACATACTCCTAACTCGTTATTGTTATTGAAGGCATTCATTTTGCTTAAACCACCTTAACTGTAATTCAGGAATTTGGAATAAGATCTACCTAAAGTGCTTTCGTTGAATCCTCGACACTTCAACATGAATATGGGCACTAGACACTTCAATTTGGGCGGAAACCATGGAAAGAGCTTTAATTAAGAATCTAAGTTTGACACTTAGTAAGTACTCACATTTTAAAATCCAAGAGTCTAAGTAACCTTTTTTTTCTTTTTTTTTTTGAAGAAGAGTCTAAGTAACCTAACTACCTAATTTAAAATCTAATATTTTCATGAAAATGTAGTGCATCATAGGAAAATAAATGAACATTAGCAAGGAGACCCTCCTCACAAGGGAAACAAATAACTTGGTACCACAAGATGAGCTACTTTTTGCGGAATCTGAAAAATGCAGCAATTAGGGGTGTACATAAATGAACCGGACCTGAACCGGACCGGATTGGACCGGACCCGGGCCGGATCCTTCAGGTCTGGTCCCGATTCTAAAAAAAGGTCTATTCCGGTTTTCGGTCTGGTCCGGGTTTAACCCGGAATTTCCCGGTCCAGACCGAAAACCCGGTTTTTTTAAAAAAAAACAAAAAAATTATTTTGGGTATAATCAAACAGTTCATTTCAATTTCAACGTTCATTTTCACACTCTCTCTCCTAAAAACCCTAAAATCACTTCTCTCTCACGGCGATCCTCCCTCACCGGCGATCCTCCCTCACCGGCGTTCTTCCTCACCGGCGATCCTCCCTCACCGGCGTTCTTCCTCACCAGCGAATCAAATCTCTCTCTGCGACTCCTCATTCATGGTTAGTGTTTTTTTCTCAATTACATTTACTTGTTGATGTTTGCATGTTGATTTTTTGAATTGTATTACATTTTTTGAGTGCATTTGTATGGGTTTTAGGGTT
Source organism: Chenopodium album (assembly GCF_948465745.1). Lineage (NCBI taxonomy): Eukaryota > Viridiplantae > Streptophyta > Magnoliopsida > Caryophyllales > Amaranthaceae > Chenopodium > Chenopodium album. The sequence goes on from NC_137846.1 coordinate 5,536,757, forward strand.
TCTTTGAATCTGTGGGTTTATGATTTTTCAATAGCTTTGATTCTGGGTTTTTGTTTTTTCAATGCCCACCACCTGTTCGATAAAATTACCCCACCTCCCAAACATCTTGGTATCCGTTGCTTTGCTCCTGTAAGTTATATTTTCTTCTTTTTTTCTGCATTTTTTCAAATGGGTTTTTGAAATTGATGAAGAACAACCAACCAAATCACTTAATTCTGCCCATGAAAAACAGAACGAGCTTCAATAATAATATTGATTAATATTTTTAACCTTTTGTTTTCTGAATGAATGAATTGGTTTTTTGTTTTTCCTGATTCAATTCTTTATTCTATATTGTTTATTGCTTAATTATATTATATTATTAACCATGGAACTGTAGAAAAGTTTGTTAATTTCTGATGTTTTTGTTGATATACTCTGCTTGAATGTCCTGTGATGTTTTGGGATGTTTTCAGTTGTTCATGTTTATTTATTAGAAGAATAGAAATTAATAGTACTTTGGATTATAGTGTTTGAAGTTGTAGAATAAAATTGATTCACTGTTATGTGGTTACAACTTACAAGTATGTTGTCCTTTGACTAACTCTATCTGAAGAATTAGTTTATTAAGTGATGAATAGGTTAATGACTTGTACTCGGTATCTTTCTACCTCTCACAATGACATTACATTATAAGCGACCATTCATGCTTCTAAGGCCTACCAAGCGTAAATTTGTCACCTTCTAACCAATGACGGATCCAGGAATCAAATATAGACCGGGCTAAATATCGATCTCTAAAGTTAATTCATACATTATCCTAATTTTAATTTACTAAGACAAAGAATAAAAAGGAAAGATTATAAGAAGTAAATTATTATACATCCTAAAGCTAACATAAAGAAACCCAAAAAAAAAAAAAAAAAAAAAAAAAAAGAGTTCAACATTGATGGGAAAAAAAAGCACAAAAAAGAGGGAAAAAAGTTGTGGCCTACTAGCATGTTTTGAAGCATTAATAGAGCCAACTTAGGCAAGGTGCATTATATTTGACATTATGCAACTAAAATAGAGATATAGGTTTTCAGGATCATTGGGCGGACCATGGCCTAGGCTCACCACCCCCTAGATCCGTCATTGCTTCTAACCTTAAGGTTGGGGGTTCAATCTTCACTAGGGACACTTTGAGGGTGAGGATCCCTTACCCTTTCCCCTTAGTCTCAAAGTGTCTGATCCGAAAATATCGGACCAAAAAAACCGTGAAGGTTGAGGTACGATCAGAGTCTTTCTCCTTACCTTAAAAAAAATAAATAAAATAAAATAAAAATTCATGCTTCTAAGGCCTACGACAACTACATACATCGTGTGTAGAGCACCTCTCTTGAGTGTTGAGTGTCTTGAGTCTTGATCACTCCTTAAAAAAAACTAACTAAAAACATTATCTACTCCGTACCACGTAGTACTTGAGTTAGGGGTAAAGGATTGCATACCATAACCATAAGGTAGTGTTGTGTGATCAATTCCCATTAGAGGTAATTAAGAATAGGGTTTTCTTTACGCTTTCATTTTAACAGATACACTTGTCAATATATTACTTAAACAGAGAGAGACAGAGAGTACTACCCAGACAAAAGTTATATTTTATGTTCAATACGAATGCATAAACTATATGTAGCATAACATATGACTAGTATCTTTCTGCCCGTCAAAAAAAAAAAAAAAAAAAAAAAAAAAAAAAAAAAAAAAAGACTAGCGTCTTTCTGCTCCTCACAATACCATTCTACATGCGCCCATCCATGCTTCTAAGTCCTACAACTACATTGTGTGTAAAGGGCCTCTCTTGAGTGTCTTGATCACTTCGACTGTCACTCAATAGAAATTTATCAACGACCTCTTCAATGACTTTAATTATCTTGACATCTAGGCAAACTTTGCCACCCTTTCGTCCAGCTAACGTAAACACACAGACATCAAACTCATGTAAATCATTGTCGCGAGCAAAATGAACCCACCCACCCGTGAACTGGCCTATACATCTTGTCTTGTCGAAGTTGTACCTTGCACGCCATTCCTTATTCTCCTCACCATTTACCCGAAGGATCACATCTTGATGGGAGGCAGACATATACTTGTCTGTCCATGCTTTTGGAAGAGCCTACATACATAAGCCCCAAATTATATTTTTCATTTAATTGGGTACAAAATACAAATATAACTAATAAAAGGGATCAATTCTATTATAATTGTTGTAGTCCTTGTAGATGTACATAGCAACAATCACTACATAAACAGTAATGTTACGGAGAATTGTGCAAAATATTGGATACATATCACTTAGCGCGTATGCATGACTTACCAATCGGAATGTCTTGGACACATGTGAGGGTGACATTATCATGGAGAAGCTCTCATCTGGTAACTCTTGCAAAAGTTGCCGTGCAAATTGCCAAGCCTTGTCTTTTTCCCTATCTGTTGGCTCTCGTTTCCTACTTGGGGTTCCATGATTTGGAGTCTTGTCGCTGACCAAAGCACCTTCCAATGTACACATGATTGAAAAAACATTAACAACAACATTCATAGTAGAAATCTAGCAAAGGTTAGGAGGATCAACCGATCAAGAAATTAAACTATACCTTGTCGAGCTTTCGTTAAACTCTTAGGCCATTCCAAAGGTCCTCTACTAGGCTTTCTTATGCTTTCAAGAGGACCTATGCTTTCCTTGCGTACGTTCTCTATAAGAGTAGTATCCCTAGCATCGCGAAGCTCCCCCCTTGGTCTCTTTGCGGTGTCCATTCAGGATCATCAATTTTCCGCTTAAGGGTTACTATATCAACTTCCTCATCATCCAAGTCTTCAGTAAGCTCCATAGACACATACTCAAACACCTGCTCCCTTGTATCATCTCTTCTCGGATTTTGCTCCCTTGTTTCAACTCTTCTCAGATTCTGCTCCCTTGTATCAACTCTTCTCGGATTTTGCTCCCTTAAACTTGTATCAACTCTTCTCGAATTTTGCTCCCTTGTATCAACTCTACTCAGATTTTGCTCCCTTAAGCTTGTATCAACTCTTCTCGGATTTTGATCACTCTCTTCATTTCTGTCCGACAAGACATTGGGATCTTGTGGAGAAGCCTCTTTCCTCGAATTGGCTATCTTTTCCTGCTCGTTCTCATCATGATCACTTTTCGGTACAAGAGATTTCTTAACAAAATAAGACGATTCTTTCTCAACTCCACAACTTTGTGCATCAAACATTGTAACCTTAAAATACGCATTATACTTGTACTTGAAGACGAGAGTGTCATTTTTCTTAAGGTTGTACGCGGTTACAAATTCGTTCCAACCCTCTCCGACAATTGAAGTTGTCTTGTTAGTAGTACTTATAAGTTGAACTTCCCAACTAGAGCTATCAATATCATCAGCTGGGCCTCTAAGAAACACTTTGTCTGGTAATCTTTTCTTTACATTTTCTGTGAATTTCTTAGGAATCATCTGATATCCACATCAAAGTACACAATCATACTAAGTGTACTGCCAACAAAATGTCATATGCATCACAAAAACAAAAATCTGATTATGATATATAGATATTAGATAGGTTTTTTTGGCCTTAATTAATCTTTAGTTCTAAACATGTACTCATATAGAAACAAAGCCTAAATGTCATATTGTATCATAGTAGTTCTAGATTTCTTGTAACTTACATGTTATTCACATAATAATAGAACTGATGATACCACTGTATTATTTATAGATCATATTAGAGTACATGTTAAAAGACCAACTCAACCAAAAGCTTAAGTTGATGGTTGAAACCTAGGAATAAACAGGTTATGTTAGATTCAAACCATTCGCTATTGATAGATGTAACCTTACAATTCTTGAATGGGGGAGAATTGAACATTTGATTATAATTACTAAAATATGTGAACAAAATTTTATTCCAATTAAGCATCCACTTCAAGTACCATACCCAAGTAATTTTTTTTTTCATAAAATAAATCAAACTCTCAATATCTTGAGATAATAATGAATAGTATAATTCAAGCATCATGAATTCATGACATTTAAAAACATAAACAAACAGGCAATATTGTATTTTATTGTAATTTTAACACTAACCTTCATAAGTTAAAATATGAAGAGAGTACAAAGAGAGTAGACAGTACTAAAGTATAGTCACTAAGATAAAATATGGTAAAAGTAGGAGAGGAGGAACGAGACTTACAAGTTGGGTTGTTAAATCCCTGGGAAGTTGAACAGAAAAACGCACAGTGTCGAATTGTTTCCAATATATAGTTTCCTCCATTGTTTTCTTAGTGTAGTCAATTCCACTAAAATCACCCCTTCTTTCCATCTTCTGCTTCTTTTCTTACTACTACAAATCTATAACAAATCACTCAAGTTATGTGAGTAATTGAGCATAATGAGAATTAACAAGTTTGAAAATTGCTAGTGAAATACTTGTAATTTGTCATCATTTCCATTAGTCGCTATTAAGGTTCTCCATAATAAATGAATGTTGCAGCCTTGTAATATTACTGTAGGTTTTGTAACTTTTGTCTAACTTATTTTGTAAGCAGGATCTCGTATTGTTTACGGAGTACTCCGTATTTCAAAACAAAATCACATCAAAACAGTGCACCTCGTTTTATTTGCGTTTATCACTAAATACTTTTGATTTTATAATTTTAAATTTTAAAAAATTATAATTATACTCCCTTCGTTTTTTTTTTTTTTATTTGCATCATTTGGAAATGCACGGTGTTTTAAAAGAGTAATATAATATGATGAATTGGTGAATAAATTATTATACTCCCTCCGTCCTTTTATTAAATTCTCATTCTAGCATTTATTCCTCACATAATAGAGAGAAGTAGGAATCTAATTAAGGGGCGGATGGAGTAGTAAAAGTAAAGACGGGGAGCATGAAAGAGAAAGTATGTGAGAGATGATATGTATTTTTATTATTTAAGTGGGAACCGTAGAAGAGAGAGATGATAAAATAATTTAAATGGGGATTAAAGTGAGAGAGAGGAATGATAAAATATATTATAAAGTTACCAAATATAAAAGTGATGCATTAAAAAAAAATCAATAAAAGAAAAATGATGCAAATAAAAAAAAATAAAAAAATAAAAAAAAAATATAGAAGGAGCATCATTTTAATTATACAGTCGATAATACAAATTTAATGGTTTCTTGTCATACGGTTTAGTGTACAAATAAGGGCTTAATTTGCAAATCGGAAACTAAGGTAGATTAAGGTCATTCCTTTTTTGTTAATTAATTTGTAGTTGTTTGATATAATTTTTTTTTTTTTGACGAAATTATTTGATATAAATGGTTATATACTTGTATAAACTTGTATTAACTAGTTTGATTAGCTGGTTGTATTAGGCTATTAGCTAGTTTGGCTAATAGATTATATCTAGTTAGTTGTGTAAAAGTGTTTTATAAATACTACCTAATAGATACTAATAATTGTTAGTTTCCTTAAAAAAAAAAGTTAAATGTTTTTTTGAGTAGGTCATAATTAGTAGTAGGTTGCCTAGGTAGTATAGTAGTAAATTAGGACAGTCTAGTAGATTCGCAAATGACAATATCACTATTCTGAAGTTCTAAGCAAGTAAGCAATAAACCTGATGGAATTTTGGCTCAAGACTGAAGATGTCTGCTTCTTTTCAATGACTTGTCTTTTCTCTGGTCATTTATTTTGAAATAAATCACTTGAACAGTTACACTTTAATTTATTTACTAGTAACTTTTTTTTTTTTTTTTTTTTTTTGTCAAATGCATTATTTTATAAGAAGTTTATACGTAGTGTAAACTTAATAATGTACAGAGTCCTTTATTGAAAAAAAAAAAAATTCATATGTATTTAAAGTAAGTTAACAATATTTTTCATAGTTACATTTGTATAATACCGATATGCTTCGTATCTATATTAGTTCTAAAAATTACGATAAAAGATACTCTAATAATCAAAGAAATTGATGAATAGTGTAAAATAAGTAATTATATAACAAGCATCAAACTCATGTATCATGTATTCATGTATGTAAACCATTTTGACAAGCAAAATGTGGTTTTGCACCCCAATGAACACCCCTGTTACTACGCCATTCTTTGTTCCTGGCATGTCCATTTAGGTGAAGGATCATCTGCTAATCTTGGTTGCTGGTGCCTGGTGGACGTAATTTTTTTGCGTGGTGAAGGATCACATTCCATGCCGTACGTTAATAGATCATTAAATCCTCCCTAGGAACACATCATTACATACAATTCACAAACAAATTAAAATAATGTTCTACAGCTTCTACTAAAGCTACTGATCTTCTACTACTATACATCCAAAAAGCAATAGATTTGAGGCAAGCATTATACCATTCACCACTTTATTCATGATCTTGATCTTCCTATGAATTTATAGCACGAATTATCTCAACCTCCAGGTAAATAAACTCGTAGTTATCTTCCAAAGGCTTAGCGAGACTGAAGACACAACAGTCATGTTCATACAAGGAATTTTCCTGAACTAACTTCCTCCACCCGGTAGTGATTGTACCCGTACAATTCGTCTTATCATAGTAGCACACGTACAAATGTGGATCATTCTCGTCTTTGCCCTTAACACGAAGTTTCAAACATTTATCATACTGGGACTTGACGACTTCATTCCACCAGTGTTATGGAATTTCCTGCATATATCCATCAGAACATCAGATCATATGGCTAAGACATAAAAAATTATTCTTATGTTAGTGAAACATTGTGCAAGTACTAGGGGGATGCAAATGAACACACCAATTTCATTGTCCCATAAACATGGGATCGTGACAAGGCAACAAAAAAACTTTTTTCGCGGTGCATTTGCAGCTCTTTAGCACGTTGCCTAGCCCTTTGTATCTCCATTGCTTTCTGATCCCGACTGCATGAATTGCGCGGATAGGAGATATACTCCGCTTCTGGTTCTAAGGCCACATGAAGAACATAAAATGAATGAGGAATATCAACATATACTCCGTAACATAAAAGTTTCAACTCATTTTTAGTCTCTCAAAACACCAATGAATACTTGATAGAATTCAAGAAAATTGAGCTAACTTACAAACATATACCTGCTTTCCTTTTAGTAGCTCTACAAAAAGCCAATGGTGTTGGACATGTTGGTTCTTCTGCATCTTTGTTACGAATGATACATCTCGAGGATAAAGGTTTATCATCATCTGATTCAGAATCTTCAAATAACACTCTTTTCTCCCTCAAACCTCTTGAGATTGAGCTCTGATCATTGTTACGTATCTTCTCAACTTCACCAATAGTTTCCTGCTTTAGGCTATAGGTATCCTTTAGTAGTGAACAACTTTGTTGAGATTGCTGAGAAACTGACTTTACGACGAAATGAGATGATTCCCTCTCACATGAAGTTTTCCCATTGAAAATCCTGACCTTAAAATAGGAATTGTTTTTGTATTTGAACACCAAAGTGTCATTCTCTTCCAAAGAGAAAGCAGACACAAACTCTTCCCAACCCTCTCCAACAATCCAAGTGGTATCGTCGAGTGTTTTAAGCTGAACTTCCCAGGTATCGATATTGACACTCGGCCCCTTGAGAGCCACCTTGTGAGGTAACTTCCCCTTGACATTTTCGGAGAAATACAGGGGAATCTCCTGATCATAATGTTAAACATGAAGGAAATTTTTCGAGTTGTAGTGTTGTATAACATCAATGAATGAGTGAATCAGCAATTTAGCACAGTTCAACCAATCACTAATACGTAAAAAAAACTTGTTGAATTGCACAAAGGTTAAGCATAGATGAACATGGCTCTCTAGTCTCAGCTTTTGATAGTGAAAGCTAAAAAACCTAATCTTGAGTCTTGACCAAAAAGTCAATTCACTAAATTAGTTAGGCAACTCTATATTGCTCGGACTTGGATACCCATGTCCGACACAGGTACGTGTCCAAGTGTCAAACTTGGCTATTTTACGAAAGTTTCATGATTTTGAAATAAAATGAAGTAAGTGTCGTACCCATGTCCGAGAGTCAAGGGTCCGACATGGTTACTTAAGGTGAGATGAAGAGTCTGACTAGAGGCAACTAATAGGGAGAGAAATTTACTGAGTACTAACTCATTGTAAATTTGTAATGAGCAAATTGCAGTAAGATATGGTTTAAGAACAAAATGAATGTTTCACCCCCCTGATAGTGCATAACACCCTAATTGTAACCATTAACCAGGCAAAAATCTTCTTGAAAGTACTTGAAATACATAAATTAATAATTTAGATATGTAAATCAGTTTCAATTAGTAACCTCATAAATCATAAACACACCATTAAAATCAGTAAAATTCAGTTTTAAACTTTAATCGCCAAAAATGAGTAAAACTTTTTCGAAAGAAGATGGGCATAAATCCAAATTAAACTAAATAAAATGGGCATAAATAACAATACATAAATAAATGAACACAAATAAAATTGAAGAAAAGAGAAGTATTACTTAGGGTCTGTTCACATTTACTTAATTTCAGTTCAGTTCAGCTCCAATCAGTTCAGTTCAATTCAGTTCAGTTCAGTTCAGCTCTTAATTTCCCTCTCACATAAAATATTCATTTCAGCTCAATTCAGTTCAGTTCAGTTCAGCTCCAATCAGTTCAGTTCAGCTCAATTCAGTAAATATGAACAGGCCCTTACAACTCCGTAAGATGAATTTTAAAGAAAGGATTCAGACTTTTCCAATACATGATCTCCTCCCTTGTCCTTGCGTCGCTACCATCCTCTCTTCCTAACATTTTTTTTTAACAATTTGAAGAATGAAGTTTCTAAAGTTTGAAGAGATATTAACAAAAGGGTGCACTGCTACTGCAAATTTGTGGTAACTTTGTATAAATCACTTCGTTCGGAATTTAGAAAGACATGATAACCACCCCTCACCCTCACCCCACCTCTTTCTTTTTTAAAAAATCTTGTGCGAAATAGTTGAATTTTTTACTGAACAATTTGTCAATGTGGTGTTGAAAAATAAAAAAAGTAGTAGAATAGTGTTCACCTAAAAATATTTCTCAATTTAGTGTCCATGTAGGTTAGAAAATTACAAACCTAGGTTATGGTTAAAAAAATCATTGAAAGAACTTTTTTCTAATAAAATCCTAATAAATATGTATACCATCAAATTAGTTTTTATTTTTTTTATTTTTGTTTTTTTATCCGAAGAGGGTTTTTTTCTATTAGTTACTTAAACCTTAATCGAGGAGAACATTAGAGATTACAGTAGGTAGGATTTCTTCGAGCCAAAGTTTCATTTATGCATATAAGATATATCTTTATCAAGTCAAACATCAAATTGTTTATCTTAAATAATGTTTACAATCTTAATTTTATTTAGCATTGAGCCTCATCATTAATGCTTTTGTATTTTATTAATTGTAAAAATGGATATAAGTACTATGGAGTATGAATATGATGTAGTAATATAAATTTTCTAGCATTTTTTTTCTTTGACAGCAAGTAACCAAGAATATTATTAAGCTAAGCTAAAAATATCTAGCAAAATAACAGAGCTAATTACCAAGAATTTTATTAAGCTAAACTAGAAATATCTAGCAAAATAGAAGAGCTAATACAAGAAGGATAGTCTTCTACCCAAACTCTCAAATCCTCATAGTTTCTACTATTTTGAGCAAGTTTGTGGGCAGCCACATTCCCACATTGCTGACTTGCGAGTAATCAATAAAGGAGCACAAAGCAGCTAGCTTAAGGATGTCCCTAATAATAATATGATCAAAGCTAGACATTTTATGCTTCCCCTGCTTCAAATAAGTGAATTGATTGTTGCAGTCCATTTGTAGCATATTTGTTATGGAGATAAATTCTCAAAAAAAAAAATATTTAACATGAAACATCAATGTTTGGAACAATGGTGAATTAAAGTTTGTAAAAAAAAATATGGTGAATTAAAACCCTTAGAGAATAGTATTGAGACTCCAATTATTTTTTTATTTAGACTTTAAATACAAAGCGATAAAAATTAGGTTTAGAGTTTTCCAATCCTACGTGAACACTACTTTGAGAAATATTTTAAAGTGAACATTATTTTAGTAATTTCTTTATTTTTTAGCACCAATTTGACAAATCATTCTTTTTTACAATTTATTTAATAATTTATTTATTTATTTATTTGAAACAACGATTTTTAAAATTTTCTTTAATTTTTTTTTTAAAAACAGCGATTTTTAAAATTTTCTTTAAAATATATTAGTATAATAGTATCCCTTCCTTATTAAAATATTTTAAATAACTACGAGTAGTGTTATAATTATACCCTTAAAATTTTTATTTCCTTATTTGTTTTCATTGATGTTAAATATTTTTTTTCAAAACTCTTAAGTAAATACTCATAGTGATCCAATTTAGACCATATCATACTTTCAAAAAAAAAAAAAAAAAAAAAAAAAATTAGATCATATCATACTATCATAGTAATCACACAAGGGAGTAAGGGACTATACCGTTCGATGATAAGTGTTGCAAATATTTAAGGACATAATTCCTTAATGTACCAAACGATAGGTAATTCATTTTTATTCAATCAAAGATAACATTAAACTATATGATACGTACTATGATAGACATAAAATATATGTATCTTTACCATATCTAACAACAAAATCACATACTAGTATTTGGGTAAGTCTTGTATGTGGCTAGCGGCCACATTGGTTTATAAGCTTCGTTTATATGTATGAGTGACTTTATTTTTTCATAAGAGCAAAAGTAACCCAAATTTATTTACGAGTAAAATCAAGTAATGTAGAAATAAGTAAGGTTGTGTTTGGATACTCGCATTTCATTTGAAATCATTGATTTCAATTCCAGAATTTCAATTTCTAGAATTTAATTCCAAGTTTCTTGTTTGGCAAATTAAGAGTTTCAAATTTGGAATTTCAAATTCCAAAAACTTGTTTGGGGAAACAAAAGAATTCATATCCTTTTTCTAATCTTTGTTTTTTTTTTCTTTTCTTTTTTTTTCACCAATGTATTTCCAGAATTCTGTTTTGCCTTTTTTTTTCCCCAAAAATATAAATTTTAGCACGAGATAAAAACGAGCGAAGAACGAAATTAAACAACCAAAAATTAGGGGAAAATCGACCCTAATTTCATCAAATTGACAAAATTAAACAACCAAAAATTCGGGGAAAATCGAAAGCTTATCAAACAGATCAAAAAGAGGGTAAGAGTAGAGAAATTCAAAAGCCACTACAAAGGAGGATTAAGGTACACTTTAATGGAGGATTAAGGTACAATTTAATGGAGGATTCAAGGTACGCTTCAATGGCGAAGAAAGCTCAAAAGCCACTACAATGGAGGATTAAGGTACGCATCAATTGCAGAGAAAGCTCACACATCGCTTCAATGGAGAATTAACAGAACACGTTGACGGAGGAAAGAAAGCTCACTAGTTACTTTAATGGAAAAGAACATGTTGCTTGATAGTAGAGAAGTCACGAAGTCACGATCTTCTTCAATGGAGGAGAGAGAAAATAGAATACCCAGCCCTTAGGAGAGAGAATTTGGGAAATTAGGCATAGGAGAGAGACTTGGGCTTTTTTTTTTTACTGAATGTTGGAATTTGGAATGATAGCTTTGGAGTTAGAATTTCAATTCAATCAAAATTAACTTAAGTTTTAATAAACTTGGATTTGGGCCAAATCCAATTTCCAAATTTAGAGTAAATCCAAACAATGTAATTGGGCCAAATCCAGAATTTCAAATGAAATTATGGTTCCCAAACAGGCCATAACCTCATTTGTTCATTCGAGTAAACCCTATTCTTTTGTTTTAAAAATGAAAGAATAATTCCACTTATTTAAAAGAGTAACCATTTTTTCTTATTTAAGTAATCTACATACGTTAAGGTAATCTCATTTGCTCATCACCGCGACCCCCTGTTACTTAATTAATTTTTTATATGTGATTATGTGAAGTGATCACACCATATGACTAGCCACATAAAAAAAATTTATGCTAGTGTTTTTATAAGAGCTCATACACTCATTTTTAAAGACATCTAAAGTAATCGGGCATTGCACTTTAAAGGATAACAACACAGTTTTAATTTGTGAGATTCACAAGATCTACAATGTACACAGTAGATATCATCGTCAAAACAAGTTTTTCAATAATAAGTTAACAAAAGTATTTTCATGATCACACATGATCAGCAAAACATATATATGAATTCTCTCAGATTCTCACAAAAACCGTTTGTTCATGCGACCATCCATGCTTTTAAGTCCTACAACTACATTGTGTGCAGAGCACCTTTCTCTTGAGTGTCACTTCGAAATTCATCAGTTTCCTCTTCAATGACCCTGATTAGTTTAACATCCAGGCAAATATTGCCATCCTTTCGCCTAGCTAGCTTAAATACACACACATAAAACTCGTGTAAAGCATTGTCGCGAACAAAATTAATCCATCCACCCGTGAGTTTGCCTGCAAATTTTTTCTTGCCGAAGATGTACCTTACCTTGTTCTCCGGACCATTTAAGCGTAGAATCACATCTTGGGTTGAGGCAAACATATACTTGTTTGACCATAATTTCGGAATAGCCTACATAAGCTCCAAATAATAATTCTTAGTACAAGTAATACCATTTTCAATATTCATTCATCACGTTAAAAATAATTCGACATTTTACAGATTGTTGTAGCTTAGACGCACACATATTAACAAACCAATCACACGGTCACACCACAATACATAAACGATATTGTAAAAACGAACATTGGAAATCTTTAGGCACGAACGAATGACTTACCAATCGGCATGACTTATGGGACACATGCGAGGTTAACAGTACAGTGAAGAAGTTATCTTTTGTTGACTCTTGAAATGCTAATTTCTGAGCCCTAGTCTTCTCCCTATCAGTTGGATACCGTTTCCTACTTGTCATTTCACACTTTGAATTCGAGTTGAGAAACAAATCATATGGGTCATTCACATCAAACAACAGCACGAATTCACAATACTAACAACAATTGTACGTTTTAAGAAAAATGTAACGTTTTTTTAGATCAAGTAAACCATACCATGTCGAGAATTTGTTGCACTTCTACGCCATACCAAAGGTTCTCTACTACGAGGCCTTCTTATTACACGACTTATTCTATCCTCGCCCACATTCTTTAAACAAGTAGTATCCCTAGCATCGCGATGTTCTCCCCTTGTTTTCTTTGCCAGAGTCCATTCAGGGTCATCAATTTTCCGTTTAGGGGTTACAATTTCAACTTCCTCATCCAAGCCTTCCTCAACTTCCAAAGACACGTACTCAAACACTAGCTCCCCTGCATCAACTCTTCTCGGGTTTTGATCACTCTCTTCATTTTTGTCCGTCAAAACATTGAGATCATGTAGAGAAGCCTCTTCCCTCGAATTGTCTATCTTTTCCTGCCTATTCTCATTATGATCACTTTTTTGTACAATACACTTCTTAAGGAAATAAGATGATTCTTTCTCGACTCCACAATTTTGTGCATCAAACATAGAAACCTTAAAATACGCATGGTTCTTGTACTTGAAGACGAAAAAATCATTTTCCTTAAGGTTGTACGCAGTCACAAACTCTTTCCAACCCTCTCCGATGATTGAAGTAGTGTTGTTACTTGTACTAAGTAGCACTTCCCAACTTAAATTATTTGGGTATGGAAAAGTGTCTTTTGTGTATTTAACACTGAGATAAGTTATTCCCTCAAAAAAAAAAAAAAAAAAAAAAAACACTGACATAAGTTAAAGTGAATCGCTAAATACCGCCAACATTTTTTATCAAAATCGTCAACAAAAGTTATGAAGAGACAAAGTTACCCTTATCCTGTAGTTAACTATCCTCACATAGCTTACTCTCTCATAAGGGACAAACCCAATCGACAACCACCACAAAAGCCGCCGCCGCCGCCTTCACCACCCATGCCACCAGCAGTCACGTAATAACAAATATTTATATTATGAAGTACTTTTTTTTTGACAAATAAATAATAATAATAATAATAATGATAATAATACTGTAAATAATAACAAATTATGTTGAAGAAGAGAATATAATGACTTGTATTCCTTCTCTAACATAATTAAAAAAAAAAATTAAAAACAAGCAGCAGATTTGTGAATGTAATATTGACCAGCGCCCAAAACGGTCGACCGTGGCCAACAATCGGCGCCAAAAACCGGTTGGCCTGGGTTACCACCTGTTTGAGCGCCGGTTACCGACAGTGTTAACCGGTTTTGTGTGCCGGTAATGATCGCCGGAGGTTATTAAAAAAAGAAGACAAATTGGTTTTGACTACCACCGCAATACCAGTTTATCACCTTCGACCAACCGATCGTCGTCATTGCTGCCCTTCCACCTCCAATGTGTACAGTGGCACCGCTCCCCTTCACCTCCGACTTAGAGCCTCGGTTGTGGTGGTGTAGTGGTTGGTAAATGGGTGACGAGAGAGTAATCACGATGAGAGAACTGGTGGTTGTGGGTGATGAGAGAGAAAAAAAATAGAGAAAAAGGAAAAAAGTTGGGGTGTACTAAGGGTATTGTTGTTCATTCATCTAATATGTTGACGGTATTGATAAAAATTGTTGGCGGTGTCTAACACCTTCCAAGTTAAATATTGTACAATAAAATCACTTACAATTTTATCTCTTCCCAATGACTTGTGTAATTTTCAATAAAGTTACAATTGCGTACAAAGGTTTAAACGGTGTCCAAAAAAAAAAAAAATAAATAAATAAATAAAAAATAATATATTACGTACAAAGGTTAAAAAAATAATACAGTAATTAATGTATTAGGTCCTTGATTTGTTTATTTTACTCCGTACCAAATTTCTCTAGTCATTATGTGTCTACACATACAAAATGGAATATGAAGGAAATTGAATATCATACGGAGTAGGGAATTAGAGATTCTCTTATAATAATGTGGGAATCAATTTACCCACCTCCTCCTTAGTTAATAAATTTCCTATGAATTTTCTTAGTATTCCTTCCTTTTTCGAAAAAAAAGTTCATATTTGATAGTTTTAGATGGTTAATAACGAAATTAATATAGTGAAAAACATCAATTAGATGTCACATATACTCCATATCAAGTATTAAGACATTAATTAACTTTGAAAATACATATGTTTGCATGAGGAATAGTTATATACTTCCTCCGTTTCTTTATAGTTGCAATACACACTTTATCACGGTATTTAAGAAAAGTAGACCTCACATGTTATAATACACATAAAATGGGGTTCAAAGGTTGTTAGAAGTATAATCAATTGGGCTATGTGCTTTAATTAAAGGTAATAGTACAATTTTCACCATAAAAACCTTTCTTTTATGGTGTGTTGCAATTATTGTGACATTTCCATTTAAAGAAAGTGTTGTAACTATAAAAAAACAGAGGAAGTATATTTGTAAATAGAAATTGTTAAACTAGGAATATGCAAATAATTAATTAATGGAGATGGTTGCATGAAAAAATGTATGTACAGTATGATAGAAATATATATTAAAACTATTTAATTGAAACGTAACCATTAAAAAAGACGTTTAAAATGACAACCAACTCTCTTTCAAAAACAGAGAAAGGGCCAATCAAACAAACTTAAGCAAGTTCTTAAGAATTGAACTAGGGAAGTAATAATATCCCATATATTGTAAATGAGAAAGTATTGTGTCACTCCAAACTAACAAAATGTTTCGTCAGCCTGGACTAATAAAATGCAGATTTTGATATCCTTAATTGGCGGGATGATATCCCCTATTGGCTATATGATATCCTTTATTGGCTGGATTATATTTCTACTGGGTAGATATGATATCCTCTATTGGCTATATGATATCCTTTATTAACTATATGATATCCTTTATTGGGTGGATGATATTTCTATTGGCTGGATGATATCCTCTACTGGCTGGATAATATCCTCTATTGGCTATATAATATCTTTTATTGGTTGGATGATATTTCTACTAACTAGATTATATCCTCTATTGGCTGGGTGATATCCTCTATTGGCTATATGATATCATGGTTGAATGATATCATATAGCTAATAGAGGACACTATCCAGCCATGATATCATGTAACCAATAATAGATATCATCCAGCCAATAAAGGATATCGTAGACACAATTATAAATGATATCATATAACTAATAGAGGATATCATCCAATCATGATATCGATCATATACTAGTAGAGTAGTAGCCAATATAGAATATCATCATTCCAATGGAGGATATGTATAACTTGTTTGAGGATATGTATAATTTGTTTGATAATATGTATAACAATGGTGGAACCTCCATTGAAGTACTTGTACTAAAGGTTATGGGTATAACATAACTTGTTCATTTCTCAACCAAAATACATGCATATGTTAGCAATTAAAATGCTCACAATTTAACATACAACCATATGGGACAATCAATTTCAACAATTATACATCACATAAGAAAGCCCCAATTTGATTTTTGGGCAATTTTCAAAAAATCTGAGAATCTCAAGCTTTCTCCCTCTTCCGCCATGGATGACCTTGTTTTTCTCCTCGCTGTAACCACCATCAACTTGTCATCGGGTGGAAACTTGTTCTTCATCACAAGAAGATCACGATGATCTGATACTTTCTTGAGTCTTGACTGACGAAATATTGCAACACCCAATACTTTATAATCGTAAATTATCATGACTGACGAAATATTGCCAGGCCCAATATTTTGTGATCGTAAATTATCATGGGAATATGGGAAGTTAATTCTCATTGCAACTTTGCAACCAAACAAGGCTAGATTATAATATCTCTGTATGAACTATAAATAAGAAGTATTGCAATATTTTGATAGCAGAGGAAATATGTACATTATTAGATGAGTAAGAAAGAAATCCAGCCCGTCAAAAATAAATAAATAGAAATCCAGCCCGTCAAAAATAAATAAATAAATAAAGGGGTACTCCATACGACCATACCCATTGTAAGACAATCAAATGAATGTGTGGATAGCGTAAAATTTATAACATCGCGATAAAATAAATGCAGAGGAAGTATATACACCAAAGAAACAAGGATTCATTTTATCATTTATTTCTTCAACCAAAAACATCAAACCATTATCATATGACAGATAATTTCATATCAATTCTTGAGAACTCGTGCTCATTTTAAGGTAAACATCTAGAAAATCTAGCACTACACTTTAATGGAGGACAACAGAATTTTAACTTGTGAGAATTACAAGATCTACCAGGCTTAACACAAGGTAATTTAAACAAACTAGGAGTATTATTAGTTGGAAAACCATCTTTAATCTCAGCACCAACATCAACAACAGCATTATTACTAGTTGATTTCGGAGTCGTAGTAGTTGCAGCAGAGTTGGCTGTTACGATTAGTAACATGATGCTAAGTATAATCACCAATTTTTGTACCATCATCGTTGCCATATTTGATCCTTTCCCCTTATTATAGCTACCAAATCAATAGATTTACGAGAGTTGTGGATTTTTATTTTAGAGGTGGAGATGAGATTATTTGTTCGAAATGTTAATGTGTTTTTATAGCTAGCATCGGACAATTATTGGTATACTATACGATATTACAATTGATTAGAGGATATTATGATGCATGGACATAAATGTTTGACACGTTGATGTCGACATCGATGTTGGACACACCCGATTATGTGTCCGACGACCGACATACACTCTAGATGATGTACACTCCAGACAATACAAGTAAATAAGATATATTTTCTCCGTTTCTTTTTAATTGACATGTTTGTTTAGTTACGTTTGTCAATATACGATTTCAATCGTTAATATTTTTAATTATCGATAAGTTTAAATTATAAAAAGTTGATATTATGAAAATATATACCGTAACGAATCTAACACATATTTATATTTTTCATTACGTATAAATTACAAAACATGGTCAAAGGGAAGTTTGTACGTGTCAACTAATAAAAAACGGAGGTAGTACGTAAGAGAATTGATAATGAGGTCATCAATATTAATTATTTTTTGTGGTTATGGAAATTATGGACAATAGCTAGTAGAGGAAAAGCATACAAGTACATGTCTTGAAAAACAATTGTCTATTTTGAAGATACAATTATTTTAATTGTTTTTTCCGAGATGATGTCGGCCATATTTGGCAATATTAACTGAAATAGAGGTGAAATTGATAAGTTAATTAAGGGAGAATATAAAAGATACATCTCGATTATTTAAAATGTGCTTGGAAAGAGTTGCCAAAGACCAGATTAATTTTTTTTGTTATACATTTAGTTTACAGAATTTCCTTTGTTATCTTAATAGGTCTAGAATTTATGCCTATCGGGTTTTAGGTTGTAACTTTTTTTATTGGAACAACTTATAAGAATTATCCCACCTTTTATAAGTTTTTTTCAAAATGGTCTAATCTTTCAAAACTCAATCCCACCTTTTAACCAATAATTGACCTTCAACCTAAACAACATGTGATTTTTGTAAATAATTTTGGGAAATTCTCCTTGGTAACATCCAATTTTTCAATTTCTCTACAGTAAATTGGCTAAAAAGTTATTATCATTGGTACGTAGCATTGGATTTTTTTATTACCAAAGATAATAACTATTTTTAATAAAAACCTTTTACCATGGTTGATTATGTAGCTTTTTAATAATAAAATTATTTTAGAAATAATTGTTTTACACAAAAAAAAAAAAAAAAAAAAAAAAAAAAAACCATCACCCAAGGCATCCACTACCTGACCCGCAGCTGGCTGGCGGAGCCAAGCTCCCCCACATCAGCCGGCGACCCCCACCCTTCCTCCCTTGTTGCCGGTGACCACTCACTCCTTCCCCCACCCCCGCAACACCTCCCATCCCTCCTTTCACGTACTCCCCCGCAAAACCACCTATCGACAACAAAAAAAATGCAGCAACTCGTTTTAATTTTCTCTCTCCTCCCTCTAATTTCCCTTTGCCGACTTTATGTCCTCGTCCTCACTCAAGATTATCTCAAAGAATCCGTCAACAATCCAATTGAAGAACACCAACCTTATTTAATTTAAGCCAACTTACCAAACACCTATAATTTTTTTAAAGTATCTATATTTAAAGTATCCACGCACAATGGTTGATAAAAGGTCCTTGCTTGCAAATTCTAAATAATTAAAGCTACTTATTAGCCGTTGTGGAGCTACAAGGTTGTAGCTTTGATGAAACTACAAAGCTATATAGTTTCACTTCACCCGAAGCCACTTTATTTGATTAAATTGATTTGTTTTTTAATTTATGTATTTTTTCTCATTTTTTTTATTGTTTATTTATTTAATTATTATTTTTTATTGAATAAAAGTTGTAACTTGCCGTTGTGAAGGTTATAGTTTAATGATAGAGTTCAGGAATGATGATGCGGTAACCCAAAGTTACAAGTAGATGTTGCTAGTTATTGTGGATGCTCTTAAGAACTTATTATTTAAAGTGCTTGAAATGAATTGCCAAATATTAGCTCAATTTTAGCTAATATTTTTAGCTACGTAGAAATTATGTCTTTTTTTTTTTTTTTTTTTTTTGAGAAATATACTACGTAGTTAATTTGAGTTTTTCGTGTGAACCTAAGAGAACCTTGTTCATGACTAATAAAGATATTTTAATTGCTCGTTTTAGTTGATCATAAGATAAGAGAGACTAATCATCATATTATATTGATTTATATTCTCTGTATCTCAAAATATAATGTCCCTTTTCTTTTTATGGAAAATTTAAGAATATTTGTGTCTTCAAAGTTCAATCTCTTGATAAGGGTATAATCGGAAAATTTTATGGAAACACACATTGTAAATGCGAAAATTAATAGGGACAGAGGGAATAAATGGTAATATTTCCAATGTATTTACTAGGGTCTTCCTTTCATCTCTTTACAGTCTACATTTGCAGAATTGTAGGTAGTATAATTGTGATCAGTTCGGTGGTATTTTAATTAATGGGGAAAAATGGGTGCACCAAAAATGGGGTTAACAAGAGTGAAAATGGCGGATTCAGATCATTCGAGGAAGAAGTTTACTGGACCAATTTCAAGTCTTTGCGTTTCTTCCAATTTCTTTCCTCTGATTTTCACTCCCAACTTGTAATCTCTCTTTCTGTCTTTATTTATTTGCTTTTTAATTTTTTTAAAAAATTCATTTTATGTTTTGTTGTTATTTGTTTCATCTGTTATTTTGCATTTGCATGTTAATTTTGTTTTGTAATTAGTTTTTAGTTTTGGGAGAAAGGGTTTGTTGGTTTGTTTGATTTTATAAATCAATGTATTCCGTAATTTAGAATTGGCATAATTTGACTTCTGAATTATGAAAAGAATTTGTCTTGAACATTTGTGTTTTAGAAGTACATGTAGCAATTCCTCTAGTTTTATCAAATAATTTAGTTTCTCATATCTACTAGAAGAAATCATGGAAAATTTTAATGTATTGTTTTATACAAATATGAAAAATGCATGTATCAATGTATCATGTTGTACTAATGTTTTCCCATTGCCATTCTAATGAATGAGATTCAGATTGCCATTCTAATGACAGTGTTACAAGTCTCTTCTTTTATCGATTTGTTCGAGGGAAGGGGGTGGTTTGGGTTGAAACACTATGAGACACTTTTAATTGTTAGAGAAGATTTCAATATGTTTAGGCAACTACAACAAGATGATTGAGCGCACTGGGAATTTTATTGTAGCTATTGTTGGAGCTAAATTGGTTAGATTAGCTCCTTTTTTTGACATTCTTGATTTTTCGAAGCATAGGTGTTTAGATAACTTTTGCCAATTCATATTCTTAAAATTTGGAGAGCTTAGAGTTCTTCTTGCTATCTGGATTATTGCGGTATGACTCTTAACATCTTGTTTGGAAAGTGGTCATAAATCACAGTAATGGTAGTTTGTTTGTAAGTATGTGAAGAAAATCGTATGTCATTATCCATGATAATGTGAGTACTTCATTTTCTTCATAAACTTTCATTACCATCCATTACTACTTTGAGAGGTGGAATCTAGTGGTAATAGAAAGTTATGATGAAAAGCCCTTTGATAAAAAGGGTATTGTTATCATCTTTCACAAGTTGTACCTACTGTAACAAAATTTGAGCTGTAATTCCTTGTGGGTTCATAACTTCGTATGACTGTCAAGAATGGCCTTTGTGATAAATTTTCTTGTAATAGACTTCAAATGTTTTTATTTGTTTGAACATTTATCGGTGGCATTTGTTTGTTGCTGCACTGCACTTTTGAGAAGTGTTTACATTTCTAAATGCATTTGTAATCAGAGTTACATGCTTGCTTACCCTGATTGTGTAATTACTGTACATTTTCTCATTTGTTGACAATTAGTCATGTTGTGAGAAGCATGGGATTGAAATATATAAATCAAAACATTTGTGGTTGAATTTCTGAAATCCGTTTCTTTTTCCTGAAGTGGATTTTAAATGTCATGTGTTCCTATGTATTATCAGATGATACCGAAAGAATTTTCTAAAAACATGTGGAATGAATTACCACAAACGGTGGTCCTCAAAAGCCCTGGGGGTTCTACATGGGAGGTACTACTTGTGAGGGATGATAACAACACCCTTTTTTTCAAAGATGGATGGAAAGAGTTTGCAAAAGCTCATAACTTCAAAGAAAATGACTTGCTCATGTTCAAGTACACCCGTGATTCCTGCTTTAAGGTTTGGATGTTGAGTGGAAGGAACTTGTGTGAGATAGCTGGCTCATATTTTGTCAAGAAATCTGCTCTCGGAAAAAATGATGCAGGTGAAAATTCTAAGTTAAAAAGAAAAAATACAGCAGAGGGTTCTGCCAAGGCTACAGGACATAAGGACAATTCAGAGCTTGAAGATTTGGACACTGAAAGAGCCTCAAGGAGGAAGAATCGTAGGAACTCTACTGTTTGTGGCTTAAGGAATAGTGGTGCTGAAGAAAAGAACCGTAGCACAGATGACACACTAGATAGAGTACCCCCGAGTGAAGCTAATAAAGAGAGAGCACTGCAAATGGCGAACCGAAATTTGACAGTTAAAAGCTTCATTGTTGTCTTGAAAGATAGTAATGTTTCCCAGTACTATCGCTTGGTAAGCTTTCTCTGATAACTCTTTCCGTTTCCTGCCAATTATGTTCATATGAGCAAAAATGGCCTTTGATGATATCTCCATTGTTGTTTAACAATAAGAAATGATGTAAGCCTCATACCATGACCAGTTTACCTGAAATTACTGTCAAAGTATGCCTCAATTAGGGATTACTTTGGTGGAATCCAAAACAAGCGTTACTTTAGGCAAATCTGCCAAAATATGGGGTTTTAAGGCTAATTTCCTCGACAAATCATCTGTATCACCTGTGCTTATTTTGTTATGTATCAGTCCTATAAAAGATTGCCTCTCTCTATTCTAGAACAATGCCTTAATCTCTAGGCAGGAATGAGTCTATAATTCCTTTGGTTGAATTAAGGGTAAACTACTCCATGTAATCTGGTACTTTGACGTAATCCATAAGATGCCCCCAATATTTTAAACACTCACAAGGTACTCTTTAATTGACTATTTTCTTCCTCATAAATTTGCTACTCAGTGTTGATTTTATATTGAAAGTGCCAAAAGTAAAATAGCTCGCCAAAATGCCTACTTGTCAAATACTCCTCAGGGGTCCATTTGTGAACTAAAATTTGGGATTGGTTTTAGGTTGTTATCATTGCTGTAGTGAAAGTGTGAAACCCAATATGCGATTTTGGATCTTCTTTTTAGTTATGAATTGTGATGTGTTTAGAAACAAATGTACTGGCTCTTGCTGACTAGATTTGTCTACTTAATACTGATTCCGGATGCAGGGTATTCCTGCACCATGGTCAAGGAGTTACCTTACTCGGAAACACCAAGATATGGAGCTCCATGCAAATGGCAAAAAGTGGAATGTGAGATTTAATGCAGAGCCACGGTATGGAGGCGGGGTTTTTATTTCTGGGTGGTCCACGTTCGCTATGGATAACTTGTTGCTAAAATCTGATGTCTGCTTGTTTAAACTGGTAAGCCAAAAGGATGAGCCAGTTATCTTTGATGTCTCAATATATCGCGCTATTCCAGAGGCAGCTCACCTCCCTTCTCATAAAACACCTAAGGTTTAATGCTGACTACCGCTGTTGAAACTCAAGAAAATCAGTCTCAGAGTATATTAAGATTTCCTCTTTTTTTTTTTTCTTTTTTTTTCTTTTTTTAGTTTTGTTGTGATTATATCTTTTTATCCTGTAAATCGTTTCGGTGTTGCTTAGACAGTTAGACAGCCTCTTAACCTACTTCCTTGACAATGAAAGGTATTTGCCATATATGCATCCCAATTTGGAGCATCATACTGCATTATTGCTTCTTTCTGAGGCATTTTGTAATTTATCTCAGAGAAGGCAAAGAAACACCTCATGCAAAGAGAAGGTAAACCGAAGGATAGAAGTTGGTGTATTGCAGCATCTTAGTACCTACAATAATTACTTGATATTGATAGAACTGACCCAATCTAGACCCCTTAACTGTACTCGAAATTGGATGACTCGTTTTTTTCCTGAACTGAAATTTACTATATACCTGACCCAATAAGACATGACTATATGAACCAAAGTGCCGAACCAGAACAACTTGTCATCTGTATCCGAAGTATCCAAACAACCCATTTGCCACTTCGCCACATTCACATCACAGTATATGCAGCTTTGATCACACGAGATTACGAGTAATGTAATGTACTTGCTAAAACTCTGACAATGAATGGATTGGGCTTGTAATCACAGTATTGTGGGCTTTTGATCTGTCATATCTTACTGTATATTCAGTGCAATGGTGCCCGCTCAATTTACACTGAAATACGAATAAATTTGTATACCGTATAGTTTTGTATGAAAAATCAATGATTATAAAGCTAATTAATTCCGACTAGCCTTTTGACTCATTCAATGCACGGGTTGTTATTTAGGTTAATTTTCCTGAAATGTGTTGCATATTTGTGTGATAATATACGTCGGTGTTGTTTTGGAATTTAATTAGGTACATATACATAGATAATGTGGGATATGAAATGACGTATTGGTTAAAATTATATTTTAAGTTTAGGAGATGAAAAGACTATTTTATTGTTTATGTAATGTGCACTAATTAGTTTAACTTTAATTTATTATGTTAGAAATGAAACACTTCATTTTCATACTTAAATTTACAAGTTTTAGAATACATAAAGACTTATACATTATATATTTTATTGAAAATATAATATATTAAGGGAAATACAAAAAGGGAATTGACATGTGGCATATGAGTGATTGTGATGAGTTGATGACATGTGACTTAGTATAGATTTGTGGTTTGTGTTTTTAAATACTAACTGAGTATAGATATAGATTTATGTCAATTTTTTTTCCTACTAGGTTTCGAGATGAGATTGTTTTACTATGAATATTAGGATGTTACTTTGCTTGTCAAATTATAGTTTAAATCATTCTTGTTACAGTTATTTATGGCTGAATACCAAGCAGCTTGTTTATATATGCGTCCTTATAGATATTAATCTGTATAATAAATGTTGGTTCCTCCCTTCGATTTTCTTTGGGCCACAAATATGCTGCAAAACTACATAATTATGATCCAAAGTTATTGAAGAATCTCATGGTCCATTACAACATTAACAACAAAGGAAGTTAATAGTTATTATATACAGTATTAACCATCTTCAATTTCTTAGCACATTTTGATTGTATTTTTGGATAGTTGTAACTTTGATCCAAAAGTCACATAAAGCTACTCTTTTTAATATCGGATACACTCAATAACATATGAGCTTATAACACTGACCGAGTAACACGTGTAATACCGTTCGAGTAATTCCTATAACACCGTCCGAGTAATTCCTATAACACTTATCGAGTAATTCCTATAACATTGTCCGAGTAATTCCTATAACACCGACGAAGTAATCCATGTAATATTGTTCAAGTAACCCCTATAACACTAACAAAGTAACCCCCATGATAGTTGGTCACACTGTGTGGCCAACCACATATACGTAAAAATTTCTGCATACCAATAATTGTGTTTTTCTTTAAAAAAAATATATTAATACCAAAAAAATGCCCAAAGATACATAAACTTTGCATTTGTAAGAAAATGTACCAACTACATACTTGTGTACTCGTGCATAAGAATAGAGGCTGCCCATGCTGGAGCAATCTAGGAATGTTTTTGAAATAATATTTACAAAGTCACCAATTATTTAGAAATTCAAAAACAATTTGCACTATTAAGTCATGATTAAAATTTATTTGAACTGATATATATTTTTGGAGTAGTTGCAAAAATAATTTCATCCCTATACAAAAAGCATATTCTAATAGAGTATAAAGTATTGCAATTTATTAAAAAATACACGCAAGATTTTATTGCAAAATTTACTTTGCCAGATGGAAGAAATAAATTAAAATATTGAATTATTATATCTAGCTATGTACAATATACCTTAAATTGTCTTTATAATTTGTGTTAATTAATATCCACGTGAAAACCCTAGCAAAGAATTGATTAATGTAACTAATGGAGTAGGGGTACATATGTTTGGTAGAAAAGGACAAGTCAGCTAGTTTAGTTAGGTGAAATTAATTAGTTGTGTGAGATGATTCAACAATATTCATTAATGCCAAATTTAATAAATGGTCAAAACCTCTTTCTAGCATTTATTACTCACATAATAAAGTAAAAGAGGCTTTTAATTTAGGGACGGACGGAGTAATTAATTTATGTACCCTAATTTAGTAAGCAACTGCGTATATAATGCATGTATTTCTCATTTAATTGCTCTATAATTTTGCATTTAAAAATTGAGTACTATTTCTCGTGCATGAAAATGATTTGTGAATGCTAAGAAAATGTACATTTCCCCACCTTGTTATTCCCCTCCTATTAGAGCAATTCACGCGTGATTTTGAAAAAAATGTTTAACCTTGTAACTTTGTAGGTAGAAGCAAGACATGAATGGCAATAGAATAAGACGGGTATGACAAAATTACTCATGAGTACCACGTAAAACATAATGTGTCGACAATCTCAAATTCATTTACAAGTCAATACTTATTAATCTTGTACAACTTTAATTAATAAATTGACAATTTGACTTAATTAACTTCATTACAACAGTTAATTTTACGTGTCATATGACATGACCGACGTATATTTTCATCGATAACAAATCATGAATGTCTTTCTTTTATAAAAAGTTATTTTTGACTAATGTTCTTGATCAATATTTATTTATTTTTTTTTTTTTTGGTGAAACTCATACATATATATAGTTGACTTGATCAATATATATAGTTGGAACAACCAGTCATGCAGCTAGGCTGCGATGTGCTCTGGGACTAGCCCCTCGGATGACCGGCATTGCACTGCAAGTACGACTGTTGTTGCCTACAGTGGCCCTAAAGGTCGCGGCATGTGATGGATCGGAACAACCCATGCATTGTCCTTGTTATATAGCATATACACTTTAGTTGATCATACACAATTACACATAACACAGCTCTCTAGCTGGTTAAAAAAGAATAGTAGTACAAATTAACAATATTGAACCATAACGTTAATCTATACGATACAATAAATAATCTAATATACTGTCAAATTTTATGAAACGGATTTAAAAGAAAAGTGTGAACAACATAATTTATGGATTGTACGTGACACTACAAAAAAAACAAAAACTTTTATTAATTTGAGCTGTGATACTAATAGTCATCCTACATCCTAGGCTACTAGCTAGCCTTTGACTGATGAAGCTGCAATAATCCACTCTTGATTACCGCCATTTAAAGGTTTTAAAGGCAGTCAACGCATAAAAGAAGAAGACTTACTAGATCGAAATTATATGAGTCTTTTTGAGTGGTTTGATCATTTGTTGGTTTTTAATTTGCTAATTTTGGCAACTTTAATAAGAGAGTCTCGACTTTTAAGTTGTAAGCAATGGTCCATGTTCATAATTGTCAGTGGACCAAATTATTAACCAAAAGTTATGTCCATGATGATATGGTTAGAGCCTCGTGTTTTATTTTATATTATATCGCATACTTTTAATTTTTTAAATAAAGTTTTTTAATCTTAAAAGTGTGAATGTAATATGTTGTTATATGGGTTTTAGATGCGATAAGCAAAATTTCATAAATTACATTCACAACACCAATTAAGAACGCATGCATATACTATAAAGAGAGGTGAGTACAATTATGATCTATCAATCACTCAGTAAGCAACGTGAAGATTTTTTGCTACTCTTAGATTTAGTTGGTCAATACTTTTTTTAATGATACGTAATTTTCAGATTATAACACTTTTTACCGTGGAAATCACTTTATGTAATATGGATTTGAGTTGGGTGAGACTCTAATTTATATACTTGGTTTGCTTTTCTAAAAAGAGTTGTATAGTTGCGTTTATAAGTCTCGAACACGAAACCATCTTATCATAATGTATTCTGCTTATAATTTTGTTTTACTACGTAATAATTTTGTCATAAAATTTTCCATTATTAGGATCGAGTATATAATGTCAAAACAGAATCACTTACCAAATTAATAAATGGATAAAAATCGAATCATACTTGAAATTAGGGTATATACATTGTGAATTCAAAAGAGATTAAGTTGTAGTACTCCGTACATATGGAAGAGACAAACAAACAAATTAAAAACCAACAAACTAGATAGTG
This sequence comes from Chenopodium album, assembly GCF_948465745.1. Classification (NCBI taxonomy): domain Eukaryota; kingdom Viridiplantae; phylum Streptophyta; class Magnoliopsida; order Caryophyllales; family Amaranthaceae; genus Chenopodium; species Chenopodium album. The sequence continues at coordinate 5,564,532 of NC_137846.1, forward strand.
GTAAATAGCTAAACCGTACTGTAGTTTAGTTGAACCTTCAAAGCTTGAAATTTATTAAGAATGCAATGAATGAATGCACAATATGCCAATATGTACTGTAACTGTCTCTTATTTTGGAAACAGGTCAATATTGTTTCCTCCTCACTACACTTGTTATCTCTAAAAGATTGTCACATACTTTACTCGGTGAATTTTCCACACTAATTTTTTGAATCTATTTATGTGTGTTAGTTGTATACATGCATAAATTGGTTTGTTTCTTAGAAAATTGAGGTTATTGGTTGGAATTTTGAAACAATCTTTTAGAGGCGGAGGGAGTACTTAAGATGTATTCTCATTAACTTGAAAAAAAAATAGTTTTGAATTCAACATATATAAATAAGATCCAATAAGCTTACACTATTTCAATCAGGGCCAATAAGTTTGATAGGATTTAATCAAATATTCATACAAGATCTTACGCCGTATTAATTAAATTTTTCTCAATATTTAATTTTGTCTTACAAGAATATCATTTTTAATAGCACGTAGTTGAATTATACTTTAACGCTTGTGTATGGACATGGAAAACTGTGCAAATTAAAATAGTCAAATGGAGCAAATTAAAAAGACCGGAGTGAGTACAACTCCATCGATTATTGATTAATTTCTCATGCATGCTTTAACATATATGGTACATTTTAAATCTTTATTGCAAAATTATTACTCTATGGTTGAGTAAATCTGCATGCATGAATGCATGATGCATCTATCACATACTATCCGTATGAAATAACACAATTAATATTCCTGCTTAGCTTACTAATGAAGCTGCAAGTCTACTTAACTTCACCCACAAAAAACACCAAAAGAAGAAAAAAGAACGATCGAAAAAGAGGGCAGTGACTTGTACGTACTACTGTATTCGATCGCAATTATATGCATGACTGAAAAAGATTAGGGTCGTTGTTTTTCTATACCAATTTTCAACGTGAAATGCAATATCATACGATGATTTTACAAATTCCTTGACTTTTATGCAATGGCCCATGTGAAGGTCGATCGAAGGACCTAGCAAGATAACTTGGACAAATCATATTACAAATTATTATTATTATTATTATGAATTATCATATATATAGCTTATCCTCTTGTTTAATTGTGGTGATAGATGAATCAATATCCTAGGATTCGTTTGGCATGCTGTAGTTTTCTGTTTTTTGATTTTTTGTTTTTCAAACTCATATGATATATGTCATATAATGAAACAAAAACTAGACAAACTTATTAAAATCATGATAATTTTGAAAACAAACAACAAAAAAGTGGAAACATCTTTTTCTTGTTTCCTGTTTTTGGTTTTTTGTTTTTAAAAAAATAGAAAATTGAAAACAAAAAACAATACCAAACAAGTCCTTAATTAATTGTTTAGTGTATTTTGTACGGAGGAAAGGGTAACGAAGGGCGATAATGGAAATGAATTTTGTAAAGAAAGTTATATGTCTTTGCCCATATCGGTCATAGTTAGTTGTCAATTTGTGATGTGGATTGTAGGAGCGTACAATCAATTATATGAATGTAGGTTAACTTGACGATCCGAAAGGAAAACAAAATTGTAGACTAGGTTTCCACTTTACAATTTGACAAGGATTATTGAGGAAGTTTTCTAAATTAGTTTAAAACCCGTAAAAATAACATAAAAATAAAGAGAAGATTTTGCGTAGAACAGACTCACGTGAGTCCAGTTTACAACCTTCAAACACACCACCTCCATTTTCTCTCTCATCCATTTTTACAATCCTTCATTCATCACCATTTTTTCACATTTTCTCTCTCCTCCTCATTCGGATCCTTACCTCATCGTAGAAGCTTCCTTTTCTTCTTCTTCAATGGTGGACTCTGTTGAACGCAAACCTCGACGACCTCTGCCACCGCTGATACCAGCCTCTTTGCAACCAATTGATTGATTATTGTGAAATCATATCCTGCTAACATAACGCCAAGTACTCACCAGCTAATTAAATGCAGATGTTTCAGTTTCCACATCCATCAAAGAACAAAAAAACAGATTAGATATATATTATCGAAAAATCAAAACCATCTTACACTTGCAATACACTAATCTAATTGAGTGTGTGATAGTAGGCTTATATTATTTACAGAGTATAAAAAAAAAATCTTTGGACTACATGTTTTGGGAGGAAGAAGGAATTCTTGTTGTGAGTTGTGACTCAAAGGAAAGCAGTTGAGCGTGCAAACAAGGAAGTCACCATGCCTGACGAACAGTATGTAATACCTAACCAATATTATCTAATACCTTACCAATATTATCTAATTTCTGATACTTATTATCTAATACCTAACCAATATTATCTAATTTCTGATACTTATTATCTAATACCTGACCAAAATTACCTAATTTCTGGCACTTAGTATCTAATTACTGATACTTATTAATCTGATCATTATTATCTAATTTTTAACAATTTTTTTTTTAATATTATTAGACTCACGTGAGTCCGTTCTACACAATACTTTTCCAAAAATAAATGGTTGGAGTATAAGGCCTTGTTTAGTTTTGTTCAAAAAAAAAATAAAAAATAAGACCTTGTTTAGTTCACCTTATTTTTACTTATTTCGGAAAAAATAAGTTCAGATTAGAAAAATTAAGTTCATATCAAATCAGATTAGAAAAAAATAAGTTCAGATTAGATCATCGTTTTATTTGCAGTTTTTTTTCGCTAAATATCTTTAATTTCGTAATGAAAAAATTATGAAAATTACATATTAATAAAATACACATTGTTACGAATCTAACAAGACCTCACTTATATATTTTTTCCGTAAAGATTATCGTATATTTAAGGTTTAAGTTTGGTCAAATTTGACATTCAGAACAGATCAGACCAGACCAGATCAGATCAGTTAAGTTCAGATAAGCACAAATAAGGTGAACCAAACAAGGCCTAACACTCAGACCGTGAAAATAAGGCATGGACATGACTTTCACTTGTTGTACTCCGTGTCCAACAATTGTACTCTCCGTTCTTAATTTTTTTGTCCCACTGTTAATGATGGGGTCAAAATTAAATAACTTTAATCATAAATTGTCGTTAATTGATACGAGATAATGTAGTCATGTAAAATCTTATTTAATTCATTTCATTGTATATTTTTATTAATATCAAGATTTTATAATTTTTATGCATATAAACATAGCTAGAGATATATTTGTTTAAAAATGTGTTTCAAAAATCGCAAAGAGTCAAATAGAGCACAAAAAAAAAGAAAAAAAAAAATGGGAATATGGAGAGAGTACTTACTTACCTTGGTGATGTTGGGCATGCAAACCCTAGTTAACAATGTTAAATTTGTTCTCAACATGTGCATTGTCACATAAACCTTTTCCTTTTGAGATTTGACTTTTAAACAACCATGTAAACATTAATACATTATACTCTATGCTTACCAGCTGGCTGCCTGAATTAGTTTAATGTTTCAGTTTCTAATAATTGTCGTTTACGAGTATTATTGCGTAAAGAAATTTAATTTTCTTAATACTCCATATATTCATTAGTGGTACAACAATTTTCCTACCCTTATATTTTGTAATATTGCTTGTTTCCGTACCCATATCCATAATCACCATTACGAAACTTTTTTATACAAAAACTTGTGAATGGTGCACCCAATTAACTTAACGTTAGCCTTTGCTGTTCATTTAAGGATTAAATGAACAATATTTATCAAAATGAGAAGAAAAAAAAAATAATCTTTTGGTGCACCGTGTACCTGAAAATATAGACTTATTCTCTTCCCCTTGAAACAAAGAGATCTGGTCTGATTTTAATAAGGTATGATATGAATTTTTATAATCTGATTTGATTTGATTTGATTTAATAATTTGACTAAACTTTGACCACATTGTAATACTAATCTGTAAAAAAAACATTATCAAAATGGATCTTGTTAGATTCGTCTCATTATGAACTTTTCAAATATGTAATATTCATAATTTTTTATAATACACAATTAACGATATTTAGTGATAGGCGGTCGCACACCTAACAAAAATAATAAAAGCCTAACTATCCTTCTAATATGTAGTAGGGTAAGTCGGGGTTGATCGCACATAGAAGGTAGTATCAATATCGGGTTGCTATGAATTATAACTAGTCGAGTCAATCAAAATAGGGTTGAGAATATTATACTACTAAAGCAAGAAAATCAAATAATAAAAACATCTAAAATTAAGTATCATAACTAGCATAATTAATACAAGACAAATTCTTACCCCAACCAATTAATTATACGTTCACAAGGAAAGATACGCCTTATAAAATACCAAAGAAGATATGCCCTAACTTCCTAATAATCCGTTCTACCTACTTCCATGGAGAATTTTATACCCTTAATTGATTTATTTAAATCCGTCAAAACCCAACTCCCGTTGCGATGTTGCGATCAAGACAATGGAATAATAACAATACTAATTATCCCTAATCTAATATTGGCATAATCACAATCAATTAAGCATGAACAATAAAAACAATTAATTGAGAATTTAAAAGAATAAATCAAGTATTAATCATGTTAGGGTTCAACTTAAATCTAGAAAATAAGACTAGAAATACATAATAAAAGAAAAGAGAATATAAGCAAAGAAGAAAAATACTAGTAATTAAAAGAAGAACTAACTAGTTGCTGCTCCTGGTTTGACATCATGTAGCTAGCTCGTTTGTGGAGTACAATTGCACTATAACTATTCCTCATTGTTTAGTTAAATCACATAAATGCAACAAAATTGAATTGAAATGAATCCCATTACGAAGTAATAATAGCTAATGGGTAAATACCCAATCGAGTTGAAAGCTTCAGAATCAGTAGTAAACTGACAACACACTAGTTCCTGTACTAGTGAATTACTACATGTGATAAAAATCAAACAATGAAGTAGTAAACTATAAAATCAGACCCTTAATTTCACAGCAAATGAGTGGTGTACAATGTTTATGGCCACCACCATACCCACACCCATTCGCTGTAACTTTCTCTTTCTTTGTGCAATGAATGCAACAATCTCAATTCAATTTCACCTGCATTTGTCGTTTTCATTTCCGTCTTTAAAAGTTGTTCCTGTTAAAATAAAAAAAAATCAAAACCGGAAGAATGGACCAACCGTAGAACTCCACAAACCAGCCACATGCTGTATCTCTTTCACTATAAATACCCATTTAACTGATCTTACTTTCTCCTTCTTCTGTCTTTGCCACTTTCCACTTCACACTCTATAGTTGCCAGAATTTTGAAGATTTTTCTGGGTTTGTTTTTGTTTGTTTCATGTGTTTTTGGGGTTTAATTCTGGGTTTTTGGATTGTTTGAACTTGATCAAGAAATGGGTACAATTGAGAAAGATCAAACTGCGGTGGTTTCTGCGGCGGCGAAAGAGGACAGAAGTGGGTTTACCCCTCAAACACTCCGTCAAATTCTGCTTGTTTCTGCTGGTGCTAGTCACTCTGTTGCTCTTCTTTGTAAGACCCTTCCCTCCAATTTTGGGGTTTACTCCCTTTTTATTTGGGTAGTTTTGCATTTTTGATAATCTGATTCTTTTTTGATAATCTGATTCTTTATTTTATGTTTATTGTGGTTGTGCTATTTTTGCTTAATTTGTTCTGGGGTTGTTTGATTATTGTTTAGTTTTAATTTTTGTAAGAAGAATTATGGTAATAGATAGAAAAAAAAAAAGTTGATTGCTTTATATGTGGAATAATCTTTGCTGAAATATACTCAAATACTGTATAATTGTATCTAGTTTAGGTCAATTTCTTCTAAATTGCTAATTATTTGGTTCATGACTTCAAGTAGATGGCAACTTGCTGAATTGTTAGTAGGATTTGGTAAAAAATAGTGAATTTTAATTTGATAGCCATAACCAGATTTGTATTGGTCCATTGTACATCACCGACAGGTGTACAAGTGTTTGATCCCGGATACTTTTAATAGCTATGTATGAACCTCGGACGGTTGAAGTGAAATTTGTAGTGGATAGATGATTCTTGGTGGGGGGTGTGTGGTGGTGACTTTGACGGTGTTCGGTTCATGGGGTGTCCTTAGGGTTGGAGGGATTTATTTTCATAGGTTGGGGTATCTTGTGTTTAAGAGGATACCTTGATTCAAGTTTCAGGTATGATTAATTAGATTCTTAATACATTGTTGTCATTTTGATAATTGACGCTGGATTTTTCCTTCTTCCGGGTTTTATGAAGATACTTGGCAAGTTTTTCGATAATGTGGATGGTAGACCTCTCAGGCTAGTCTGAGGTTGCGTTTGGGTTGTTAACTTATCTATTTCGAGGTCTGATCATCTTTAGTGCCGATTATTCCGGTTAAGGTAACCTAATTATATTTCTACCTAAAGTCAGTTATCCATCCCTGCCACATTTAGGATCGCCAACAGTTTTAAATGCTTGTTGGTTTGATCTTGATAATACATCTCAACTAACTAGAATTATTAGTTAATAACTAAAGTCCGTATATGTTCTCTTTTATCAGTTTTTCTAGACTGGATCAATTTCTTATGTAGAGCTCATATGATCCTGTTTTTTCATTGCCAACCTTATTTAAACTGGAGGTTAGGCTTTAGAATTGTGCTCAAAGCCTCAAAATTTGGACTCAGTTTCAGTTGGCACACTCTTTGACACATTTACTTATCTGTATTTGAGCTTTCCTCGCTTCTTACTGGTTGAGAGATTGTAATAAAATTATAGAAGGTAGAAAGGGGAAAATAGTCACCTTTTTGGCTTTGCCTTGAAAGTAGGGTTTGGTTTTGTACAAAAACATGCAATCTTATGTTACATTCATATGAAAATAATGATAACTCAACTAGTGAGGAATGACCATCAAAGAATTGGAAATTAATGCTTTGAATTTTTCAAAACTAAATCATGCTTGTATTCTTATGAACTCATGTTTTGTTTGCATCTAAACTTTTGGTTCATTGTATTAGCTCAGCACAATTTTGGTGCTTGACATTTAGTATTACCCTCATTCAGTCAAACCAAGTCCTCAAAGGACAAAAAAATAGAAAAGAAAAAAAAAAAATCTTTTTTTTATACTACCCCCATGTCATATTATTTGCAACGATTTGACATAAAGTGGAGAGGAAAAATGTCTAATCGTTGCAAATAATATGAAACGGAGGTAGTATATTGACTTGTGACTTATGTTGGTTTGTACTACATTCAGCTGGAAATGTGGTTTGCTCTTGGGGAAGAGGCGAGGATGGACAATTAGGCCATGGAGATGCTGAAGATCGATTTTCACCAGTGCAATTAAGCGCATTGGATGGGCATGATGTTAATTCCATTACTTGCGGAGCTGACCATACCCTTGCATATTCCGAGCCACGTGTGCAAGTCTACAGCTGGGGATGGTATGTTCTCCCACTGGTCATGCCATCTCAATTTTGTTTTGGTTTTTGATGTCATTTAAGGTTCTAGGTCCTATTGTGATTTCAAGTATTGCTGGAAGAATAGAAATTAAATTGATGCAAATTTTCAGGGGTGATTTTGGAAGATTAGGTCATGGAAATTCTACCGACCTGTTCATTCCTCATCCAATCAAGACATTAGATGGTGTTAAGATCAAGCAAATTGCTTGTGGAGACAGTCACTGTTTGGCAGTCACTATGGATGGGGAGGTAGCAAGGTTAGTTGTGTATATCTTTTTGCTCATCCTTATTAAATATTGATTAGAACGTGCACACCCTTATTAAATATTCATTGAGTTAGCAAGGTGCTAGAAAAACTTGAACTTAACTATTGCTCTTTCCCATTTATGATACATAATTTGTTACAATCAGAGTGGTGTTGTCAAGTTGCTTATTTTCTGCTGATTTGTCAAACTAAGGACTAATGCAGCTCTCTCACACACATACCCGCACTCAGAGATGTGAGCTGTGTCATTTGCATTTAATAAATTTTCACTCAATATATGTGTGATGATTCCCATACTACAACGTCTTATGAAACATAGTGGATCCCCTAGAAGTCCTAATCTTTTTTTTTGAATATATAGAAATTTGTGCGAGTTTGATCTAATGAGTTAAAGTATATTTTGTACCGATGAGCAAATCTGTTAATATAGGATATTTGATATACTAATATATCACCTGCTTGTGTCTTTAATTAATTGAAGTTGGGGAAGGAACCAAAATGGCCAGCTTGGTATTGGAACTGCTGAGGATTCTCTTATCCCACAAAAGATTCAAGCTTTCCAGGTATAAATAATTTTTCCAATGAACTGCGCTTTCATATATTAAACTTCTGTTTTATTTATAAGAAGGGCATGCTGTGATACATTGTAGATAAATTGATTTCTGACTTGAAAAATTGTAGATACATTATTTTTTGTTGTTTCTGAATTTTTTAGCTTTTAATTCTTTCCAGGGAATACCTGTGAAAATGGTAGCTGCTGGTGCTGAGCATAGTGCTGCTGTCACGGAATCTGGTGAGGTGTATGGCTGGGGATGGGGCCGATACGGAAATTTGGGGTTAGGTGACAGAAAGGATCGCTTAGTTCCCGAGAGATCTTTGTCAATTGATGTATGCTAAAAACTTTCTGACCTTTACTTTTGCCACGCAATTACTTGCAAGCTCTACTTATTTAAATGAAGTAATGAATGCTCCTTTTTTCTTTTGTCCAAAAGTCTTATGTTAACTCTATCTTGAATTTGCTTTCTGGTGATTAAAATTCTTCTTGAATTTACTGGCTAACAACTGGATGAACACCATCTTTAGATATTTTTTCAGAATCTAATATTAGGAAGGTGTTAATAGCTGTCCGATGATGCAGATCACTTTAGACTTGAGAGAGTAGAGACATGCAATTTTGTCATTATGAGTTATGACCATAATATCAGGGTCAAACAAAAACAGTGAACGATTCATTATAGCTATCTTACTGATGGCAAGGTCATAAGTTTATTTTTCATACCTGATTGTTAAACAATGGTTTATACTTTATACATTACATTTTAATGAATTAATGACCAAAAGAAGGGGTAGAAGTTTAAAATTTTGCCCACCAGAATATGGGTGGGGCTAACTCTGTTTGCCATTAGTTGTTGCCTCCAGCCAGTTGCCACCTTGTTGGCTACAATCTATCTCCGGTCCTAGGTTTTTTTTTTTTTTTTTTTTTTACTTTAACTACATGACCAAACTTGAACCAATAATATAGGCTTGTCAATATTCTTTTATGTTTCTCTAGATCTGTTAAAAGATTGTGCTTGCGGCTGGTAGCCCTCGCTTTTCTGTCTGCGTCTCTCCTATTTTGTGGATAGTAGAACTTCCTGGGAAGTTCTAATTCCCAAGTTTTTTTTTTCCAACCAAACAACACCATCTTCTTTTACTTCCTAGGAAGTAGGAACCGCCAATTCCTGTGTTTTCTTTTGTCAACCAAACAAGCACTAAGTGTGTTGCGGAAAAGAATGTGAGGGTGGGAATCTCTGATTGGCCTTTATCTTTATCCTTTGGTATTCTGTTTCAGCTTTTTAACTTTGGCAATTTTCTTGCATATATTAACAGGGCACTTGTCTGTTTAAGACACCAGGTCTAAGTTATTCAACTTCGGATGATGGTTTTCAATTCTCATTTTAATGAACATGAAATTTTAACCTTGACTTTATTTGATATGAAATAGAGATACTATGTTGCTCACTTGCTCTTATGCGGTTGATGGGATAACCTTGTGTTTTTATACGATGCTGGCGTTTTGAAATTTTTTGTCACATTAAATATTCTCTTTTGTCCTTCCCATATTTGACACCCTAAATCATTTAATGTTGCAGGGTATAAAAATGATTCAAGTTGCATGCGGATGGAGGCATACAATAACTGTTACCTCTTCTGGCAGTATATATACTTACGGATGGAGTAAATATGGTCAGCTGGGGCATGGAGATTTCGAAGATCACTTAACTCCATATAAGTTGGAAGCTCTAAGTGGTCAAATGATTTCTCAGGTTATGTATTGTTTCACTGCTTTATGTTATTTTCATTACTAGCTTTAGTATTTTTATATATGTTTATAGGGGGTGGGCCTGGGTTGGGTGTTTTGGAGTGGAGGCTGACTGGCTGAGTGTTTGCTATGTGAAAAATTGCTTAAAGAGTTGATGCACAACATTGGGCATCATTCCTTGCAGCTCTTTTAGTTTGTTCTCATCCTCTTCCACCCCCCCCCCCCCCCCTCCCCTTCTGATTTTGTTCTGGTATAGTTGTATAAGGTGTTTATTTTTTTATAAAGTATCAGTATCTGACGAGTAGACTTTTAGATCAATCATGCATAGGTTCATTGCTCTACACTATCTCTGCTTTACCTGTAAACTTGTGCCACAAAAGCACTTGAAACATACGTTTGACCATGAGATGAGAAGTAAAGATGAAATAGAATTGAGTGGTTGGGAAGCTGTCGCAACTTGTTTTTATGCGGAGTAGATGGTAAACACTTTTCTTTTCATTTGGCAAGAGGCTTGTTGATTACCTGTTACTCAATAACCATAAGATTCTAGTCATCCATGTGTTATCATCTTGCTTTGTAATGAGATTGCATCTCTGCCTCTCTGGCTATTTCAAGAGAGTTTATTAACTTATATTATTCAAGATACTTGTTCTTTATTCATGTCATATACTCATATGTTTAAATCTAGTGGTGCCTTGATTGAAGTATTGGGAAGGACCCAGAGTAAAGTCTAGCTATTTATATGTTGAAAATGTGGCAAATTGCATCAGACATTATGAGCTATGCCTCTCTACTGATGCATTTTAGATGTAACTCCGTCTTTGCGTACAATATGCATTATGTGATATATAGTTTTTTTTTTTAAAGTCAACTTATGCATCTTTTGGGTTTGCTTGATTATTCAGATCTCAGGTGGTTGGAGACATACGATGGCAGTTACTTCTGAAGGAAAGCTTTATGGATGGGGATGGAATAAGGTTTGTAATCCCTTGTTGCATTAGTGTCCTTTCGTTGTAGATCTTTGAGCGATGATTTATGTGTAAATCTGATTTAGGAGCTCATTGACTGCTATTGACATTCTTCTGCCTGAGCTTTAAAATAGATTATCTTTATCATCTGAATATGTCTGTGTTAGAACTTTATTATTGAGAATTGATTAAAATAATATATATAATGTTGCCTTCATGTGTAATTTGGCATTGTAAAGAGGTCAACTGGTTTGTTGTATGCCATTTCTGTTGCAACAGTTATTATTGCAAGCACAGATCATATTTCTTTTGCTTCTGAACTGGTCAACAAATTAGTGCCTGAAATTCATTTTTGACTTTTATTTATTCTAAGCCCTTTATTTATATTTAGAGCCATTGGAGGAGTCTTTGAGGTAGGGGATTCAAGGGAGACTTGGCCATTGGTTTGATTCTGACTAAAGTAAGTGATAAGTTTCTGTAATATGTTGAAGAAAACAAGCTCTAAGTAGATTAAGAATTGACCCACTAAGATACCAATCTCTTTCATGTAAATTACCCACTAAGAGAGAGTGAGGGATAGCTCATGTGGTAAGAGCTTCCCTCCCGGTTCCGGGAGATCCTGGGATCGATTCTCACCCCCCGCCCTTGTAGCTCTCTAAACACCAAAAAAAAAAAAAGAAAAAAAAGATACCCACTAAGAAAACAGCTTAGTCATGTAAATTGCCTGATATAAGTGTATTAATTGACAGTTTTTTACACATGTCTTTTACAATTTTCTGATTTTTTTAATATTCTTTTTTTAGTTGTCCAATGTGTTGATTCTATTGGTATTTGAAGGATTATTGTAGTCTCATCTACTTAATCAGATCTGAATCTTAGCTTTGTATGGTGCAGTTTGGACAGGTGGGTGTGGGTGACAATGTTGACCGCTGCTCTCCTGTGCAAGTTTTGTTTCCCCATGACCAGGCAAATCCTTATCCTTGTTGCTTCATTTGCTATTAGTTAAACTCATTTTTAGCCTCTCAGGAACACTCTTATTATTAACTACTTATTTGTTTTTCGAAATGATCACAGAAAGTAATGCAAATTTGCTGTGGATGGAGGCACACATTGGCTGTTACAGAGAGGAACAATGTGTTTTCTTGGGGAAGAGGTACTAATGGTCAGCTTGGGCATGGGGACTCTGCAGATAGGTAATATAAATTTCTGTTTTTCTTTTATGTAAACAAGTTGGGATATGATTAAAAATCCCTTCATTACTTTTTTTATTACTTTTTTTGGCTTTTGCTGTTGTATATATTGCACATGCGGCCTGCCCTTACCACTCTCAAGGTTGAGCCTGTTAGGGTATTGTACTATTGTTTCACACCCCTATGAAGATTATTATGCAACTTCATTGAGTAGGGTGGATATGATGTGCTGTTGATAAACCGTACAATATGGGTAATTATTTGGGTAGAAAGGACGTCTTGTTAACAATGATTTGAACTAGTGGCTGTAGTAAATTAATTTATATCTGAATCTGGTGAGAGGATCTTGGATGATTAAATGAAATAGCACCATTGGTAGTTCTTCAGCCAGTGCATGTATGAGGTAGTGAGTTCTGACTTCTGACCTTTCTTCTTAACTTGTTATTATCATCACTACTCTGTGGTTTATGCTTTGAAGCTGTATGCAGTTTTCTTGCAACGATCTTTCTGCCTGATAGTGTTTTAGTTTTATGTTGTATACATGTCGATAAGTGGTTTATGTGGTATTATATCAGTTCTTAATTTCTGAAACGCAAAGTTACTAATGTGTGTTTTACAGTCTGCGCTTCTCACTTCTGCCCTTCAGCGGAAGGTTGCATTGACAATGTAGACTGACTTGTATCAAAAGTTAAATTATTACACTAAATTGCCTTTTGTTTTGAAACGGAGTTAATATTTTCTGAAGTTCTCATAGTGCTACTCACTTCATTGGATATGATCTTCTGTTTGGGAATAAAACCTGACAATCTGCAATCTAAAGACTAAATTCGAAACAAAAACTCTAATATCATTGATTTATATCCTACAAATTGCAGAAATTCTCCTACAATGATAGAGGCCTTGAGCATGGAAGGGTCAGGTGGTCAAAGGATTGAGGCATCAAATGCAGATCCATCAGCAGGTTTTTTTCTTTCCAAGTTATCTTTTGTGATCATCGTACTATGTGAGGTTCTTGAAATTAACTCCTCTACTCTGTACTAACAGGGAGAATTTTGGTTCCACCATCAGGAAGATATGCTGTCGTCCCTGATGTAAGAATTTCTTTTGTATTTTCAATGAGGTTCCCTATTCTCTCTTGGAGATACACAGGGATTTGGATCTTGCTATAGTGAGAACTCTAACATCACACTACACTGTTAGATGGCTTCCTCAAGTACAGTATAAGTTTATCTGTAAATGTGGAAGCCTTCTAAAACAAATTTGTTAGTTTGAGAGATTCACTATCGCAAAGTATCCACTAGAGTTGATCACGGGCCAGATCGATGCCTGATTTATAGGTTTGCGCAAAAAACTTGTTTGTTAGACTAAGTTTGACGTTTTGGACCACACCCATAAAGTTGCCTGGACCATCAGAGCCAGCCCGTTGATCAGCTTTAGTGTCTGTGTCCCTCATCCATGTAATAGATTTGCACTAAGGTATTAAAACAAATTTCATGCTGTCTGCAGGAGCAAGCTTCAACTGCAGGCTCAAGAGACAATGGTGGTGACGCAAGTGTACCAGAAAATGACGTAAAACGGATACGAGTTGGCCCTGGACCTGCTTAGTAGCATGAGATATAGGAAGATTTGCAGGAACAAAGTTTCTTCTGAGCTTCATGGGACTGATCTGCGTGTATTTTGTATATATACGTCTGTTATTCAAGATAAACTTCATTGGATGTATTTGATCGACCACTCTTGATCAACGCTCCATTGTTTTGGTCTCTATCAATGCTTATCCCCCTGTTTCTTTTGCGGCGAATGTTTGGCTGTACAACAGTACATTTGAGAATTTGGGAAGATTTTGCAAAGTTGCAGTTGGGTCTTATTTGCGCAATTGCACTTTAAATTTTCAGAAATGATGCATGATCACATTGGCACAGTCCACACCTTAAAGGAACACTCCTAATTTCTATACTTTTTTATTTTCGCACTTGCAATGTAACCTTATGATTTTATGAACACCTTAAGGAAGCAATTAGAGTTGGTAAATGGACCAATCTATCAAAACCATTAATTTCTGGTAAGAGTAATATATGTGTAGTTCAGTTTGATTAAGTGGTCTGTTTATCTTCTCTAATTGACTTTCTCAAAGTGGATGTTATGAGGCTATGTTTTAAGTAAAATAAAAAGGACGTATGTAAATTTAATATGCTTATCAACAAGCTAAGCAAAATGGGAAAAATGTGCCTTTGTGTTCTTTGTCATTGTGAAGTACTATGAAGCATTATGAATTTATGATACTTCTTAAGTTCTTATATGGCTGATTACTTGGTATGATACATATGCACTAATGTAAGATGCAATAGTATATTAATTATTCGTTAGAAGAGGTTCTTACATCAAAAGAAGTATGTATATTAGACACAAATTGAGAGGAAGGGACTAAGAATGAGGTAATTTTGGGGTGACTAGAGTACAACTTTACAATGAGGGTGTAAAATAGTAAATGAGTATAAAGTCAATGATTAGTTAAGCTTAGAATCAAGGAGTGGAGGGATGATTAGTCCCTCCATCCCTTCCCCCGGACGGGGGGTTTAATTTCACCCCCCGATCCTCCCTCTTGTGGTAGGAGGGGCTCTCCGTAACCATTATTGTAAAATACAAGATCTAAACCGGAATTTATACTATTTATTGTAACAATTGACTTTCAAACCACAACTTGTTTGTCACTTATTTTTTTTGAAGGAAATTTCCTTATTTGTCTTGTTTTCACTAACGCAGATTTTTTTTATTTTTTTTTTATGTTTTGGGTAAAAATGGAGAAAATATGGTAGTTTCACCATCTTCTATGTTCTTACCCCAAACTGCCATCCTCCTCGTCGTGTATACAATACATGAATACAATCTTCCTTATTTTCTCTCTCCTCCCAAAAATATTATTTTTCCCACTAGATTACTAGTTTACTACTTCTTCTTACTTCAATTATTTATTTTTTTTGTCTCACCTTTTTCTTTTTCTCTTTTCTTTTTACATTCCTCCATTATTTCTTCCTTCAAACTCCATTAGTTTAGATCTACTACTAATAACCAATTTCTGGGAAATTTTTAATTTTCCCCAAAATTATTTTCCATGATCATCTTCTTCAACCCCATTTTCCCATTTCCCTAACCCTAACTTTTTCCCCAATTTTTCCCTCATCTGTCATTCTCTCTCCTCAGATCGTGGTGAGTTGAAGATAGATCGAGAGGAAAGAAGAAATGAATGATTTTCAGGGATTGTTATCAAGCGATTATGGGTTCAAACCTCAAGGTAAAGCTGCTCCAATGGCGGGTGCTAAATCCGGCATTAATTCTTCTTCATCTTCTTCTTCTGCAAATTCTGCTTTTAATTTCGAGATCGGAGGGTCAAAAACGGCGTCGTATCCCTCCAATTCGAAGAATTCCTCGTCTTCTTTGTTTGATGATCATGATACCCTTTTTCGCCCTAATCGGAAAAATACCTCATCTGATGATTTTGGGATTTTAGATGATGCTTTTGCTACTGGGGGGATTAAAAGCAATTCGTCAAAGTCTACAAATAATGCTAATTCGGTGAATTTGGATTCGATTTTTGGCGGCGGCGGCGGTGGAGGTAGTGATTCGGCGTCGAAGTTCTCTTCTTTGCCCGTTTTCGATAAGCCGGTTTACGATGATGAGGATTCGAGCTCGGCTAAGTTTGAGAATATCTTTGCTTCGGCTTCTTCTGCTTCTGCTTCTGCTTCTACAAAGAAGGGTGATGCCTTTGATGATCTTTTAGGGGGGTTGGGGAAGAAGGAACCGCTATCGTCGAGGTCGGTTGGGTCGGGTTCGAAGGGGGCTGATAAGGGTTATGCTGGTTTTGATGATTTGTTGCCTGGTTTTGGTGGTGGGAGTGCATCTTCAACGAGCAGGTATAATGCTGACTTTTTGCTTATTTGTTTTTTTGTTTGTTTGTTTATTGTGAATTTGTGATTGATTTGGAGCTTTTCGAGCAAGCTGATGCATAACTTTGAATTTGGTTGGTAATGATGTATGTTAGTAGATGAACATTGTTATTGTTAGTTTCCTGTGTAGTAGTTTTGAGCTTGTATTGCCGAACTTTTAGAAACTTGTTAGTCAAATATAGGCAATGTTAGCCGATTTGGTCCAAAAAGGATTCATTATTTTCCTACATTTGATGTCCCTTGACGATACCAACATAGTGTTATAGCCTTATAGAGTTATAGGTCACTTTATAGTTTCAATGCATTATAAATGTCACTTTACTGTACTAATGCCAACACTAAGAAATGGCTAAAACGATTGATGTTTTGGATCAGAGGGAGTATCTGGCTTGAAAGGTATGGGAAAGAAAAAGGATGGATGAAGAATTATATGGAATTAGTGTACACTTGGTTATCTGGTACAAATGTGGAGATGCAGTTGATTGTGACAAGAGTTTTATTGGGAGTGGTCAATTAGAGGAGGTCAAGAGGTTGAAAGCAGTGAGATGAGTTGAGCATTCCCTTTCGTAGATATTTTGGTTCGTTTTTGTAGCACGTGCTCTTTTTTTTTTTTTTTTTTTTATTGTAAATCTGAAGCTTGACACTTGACAATTTAGAGTGATGATGTTTTGTTGATATAGAATCTCATGGACCTCTTGGTTAGAAAAAAAGTCGTCATTTCTGTAAAGTAGAGATACACTGAGAATAGAAAGTCTATTTTTATCCTCTATTGGATCCTGTTTCTCCTAGTAATAATTATGATCATTGATTCGCTGAAAATGTATGGTTCTGGTTAGTTTTTTTTACACTGTTGGATGCTTTTAGCTTCTTTAGGCTGTATGGAAAACTGTGGATAAGAAGAAAGAGGACAGTAAAGAAAAGAAAACATCTAGAGGAAAATTATGTATAAGAGTAAGATTAGGGAGAAAGTGAAGAAAAGTTAAATGAAGAAGAAAATGCAGAGTAGAATTGAATCCTTTTGGCGTGGAGGGAGGGAAGTTGAGTAAAGAAACCTAAAAGGTAAGCAAAAAGGGTCGGGAACTACTTTTAGGTTTGATCGTTTGGTTAACTACTCAGTTCTGTGGGTTTGTGTGTTTCTGATTTGACCTTTTTTGTTCTTGAACTTTGTTAACAAACTTACAGTGCCAAAGTAGCCACCAAGGGGATCTATATCATCAAGTTCTAGATCATATTTGTAGATTATTAAAAACTCTTATTCAGTGTCTACGTATCTTAATTTTATTTCAAAATTATCGTGTAGCCGATCCCAATTATGGTATTAGGGCTATGATTGATTGATTGATTGATCGCGTGGCACAGATTTCCAGGATTTTTAAGGTTGTCTTTATTTGTTTCGTATAGTAAATTCTTGTCTTTATTGTGGCTTTTGTTTGGTTTGGTTTTGCTGTAATACAACTTTGGTTAAGGATAATACTTTCAGAACTAATAGACAATGTAGCAAGTTATTTCTTTGACATCATTTTAGATGTGGGATGAGTATTTATTTTTGTTCTCCTTTTCTATCCGACTCTTGTGCTGCATCTATCTTTTGTTCAAGTTTATTTTCGAGATTATATTAATAGACTTTATGTGGTATGTATTTGCTTTCTTCGTAGGATGTCATCGGATACTACTAAGAAAACCTCAAACGTAGTAGATGATCCTTTTGTTGTCCTAGAATCAACTTCTCCTCCTGTATCTTCCTCCTCTGGGATTTTTACTGATCCTTTGGATGAGATTGGTAATCTTAATGCTGGCAAAAAAACTGCTGAAAATTCTTCTAGTGGGGCAGCATTTGATGATATAGATCCCCTTGGTGGCTTTGGCAAGGCTGTACCTGCATTTTCAGCAGAGATCAATGGGGAAGAAAAGGAGGCATTCCGAGCCAGAGTTCCTGGACGACAAAGTTCAGTCACTGGAGATACAAACCAGAAATCATCTGTAAGAAGTCCTGAAAGAGGTTATGAGAAAAAGGTGTCGGTGGAGGATTTTCCAGAACCAAGTGTCTTTGAGATGCCTTATGTGTCAGCTGAAACTAGTAGGACTGCACCAAATGCTTCTTCTCCTGCTCATAGCAATGCTAGTTTTAGGGAGTCCAGCTCCCATGGACATGCCTCTCCTAATTCTGAGGAGAACATGGGGCCATCTGATGATATATGGCTCTCTGTATCAGAAGTTCCTCTTTTTACACACCCTACAGCTGCACCACCTCCTTCAAGACCTCCACCCCCAAGACCGGCACGCTTTTCTAGTGGAGAATTTGGTTCCTTTCCTGCTTCAAATGTACACAAGAAAGCTAATGATTATCCATCTTTCCCTGGTTCTGTGCCAAATTTTCAGAGTCCAAAATCAGCTCCTTCTGGTGCAAGTGGTTCTTTTGCATCTCCTATGGATGAACTTGAGGATTTTGCTATGGGAAGAAATGCCAGTGATGTAGATGCAACTCATGCAAGCTCAGATGTTCGGTCTGGTGAAGATTTTGACTCAAATTCAGTTGCTGCGGCATCTGCTGCAGCCATGAAGGAGGCAATGGATAGGGCCGAAGCTAAATTTAGGCACGCAAGGGGGGTAAGGGAAAGGGAAAGTTCAAAGGTCTCTAAAAACAGAGAATCCGTGCAAGTAGAAAAAGAGGAGAATCCTATGTATGATGCTCCAGAGAGAGAATTTAGGGAACATCAAGAACGACAAGAGCGTGAGCGGCAACAAAAGGAAAGGGAAGAGGAAGAAAGAAGACGAATGGAGGAAGAGGAGAGACGGCGAATTGAGAAGGAATGGGAGGAGAAAGAGAGAGAAAAAAGGAGAATCGATAAGGAAAGGGAATTTGGCAGGCAAGCTGTGGAAAGGGCTGCCAAAGAGGCACGTGAAAGAGCAGCTGTTGAAGCCCGTACCAGGGCTGAAAGGGTTGCTGTTCAGAGGGCACAAGCTGAAGCTCGAGAACGTGCTGAAAAGGTCGCAGTTCAGAGAGCACAAGCTGAAGCACGAGAGAGGGCAGCTGCTGGGGCTAAAGAAAGAGCTGAAAAGGCTGCTGCAGATGCAAGGGAAAAGGCAAAAGCTGAAGCCAGGGAGAAAGAAGCACGTGAGAGGGAAGCAAAAGAGAAAGAACGTGAGAGAGCTGCCAGTGCGGCAAGGGCAAACCAATCGAAGAATGAAAATGACCTTGAATCTTTCTTTAGCATGGGCAGAGCAAGCAGTGCACCAAGGCCCAGGGCTGCTTCATCGGTATGTTAAAATTTATACTAGGCTTTATTTTGACTTTTAATTGGCATTTCTTATTGTGTACACTTTTAATATTATTTCCAGGATCCATTTGAAACACAGTTCCAGGCTAAACCTACACCTGAAACAACCAGAGCGTCTGTTAACTCCTCCTCTAACATGAGAAAAGCATCTTCATCAACAAATATTGTTGATGATTTAAGTTCAATATTTGGAGGTAATGAAAAGAAAATGCTTGATTTCCTCAATTAGCACTGCATTTTCTTCCTTGCTTTTACTCTTTTCAAAGATACTTATAGATTCTCTTGTCTTTGTTTCCTGCAAAAGGCCCCCCATCATCTGGCGACTTTCAAGAAGTTGATGGTGAAACCGAAGATAGGCGGAGAGCCCGAATGGATCGCCACCACAGGACCCAAGAGCGTGCTGTATGTGCCTTTTTGTTATACATTCTGTTATTTTCATCCTCCATGTTGATGTGATCAATTATTAGTGATATATACATTCTGTTATTTTCATCCTCCATGTTGATGTGATCAATTATAGATTCGGTTATTTTCATCTCTTAGGAAGCTAAAGTTTAGATGACACCAATGGTGTGATATATACATTCAGGGAGATTCTACAAGTCGATTTCTGTTTCATCAATGGTGGAATGTGAAAATTCAGCGGTCTCCCGCTCTTTTTTTATTTATTTTTTTTATTTTTTTATTTTTTATTTCTCTAATTTTGGAGGAGTGGATGGGTGGGTGGTGGTGGTGGGAGTAATGTAGTATAGTTAGAAGAAGCGTTCCGCATGAGTATAAAGCTAATTGAACTGGTAAGATGCGTTTGGGAAAATCCTTTTCTTGGACAGACTCTTTGGTTGAGTTGCTGCTAGATTAAGAAGCCATTGTCTTGTGGAATTGCCCTCACAACTTCAGAAAGGATAAGAAGATTCACATGCTATACCTTGCATTCTAGTGAAGAGAA
This sequence comes from Chenopodium album, assembly GCF_948465745.1. NCBI lineage: Eukaryota > Viridiplantae > Streptophyta > Magnoliopsida > Caryophyllales > Amaranthaceae > Chenopodium > Chenopodium album. The sequence goes on from NC_137846.1 coordinate 5,584,854, forward strand.
TAAAGAAAGCATCAGTTTCCCTTTTTTTTTTTTTTTTTTTTTTTTTTTTTTTTTTGGTGAAATCAATCAATTAATTATATCCTTTTAGACCCTTTTTGTTAATGGTTTAAGAGGTGAAGAAAAAAGATTGGTTGAGAGTGTGGGCTTTGACATTAAAAAAAAAAAGAAAAATTGCCATACTCCCTCCGTCCTTTTATTAAGAGCTTGTATTCCATTTTGGGGTAGCCAAAATTAAGAGCCTATTTCTATTTAAAAGTTTTTGACAATATTACTCTCTTTTTGATGATTTGTCATCTTTTTCCTTGTTCTTTTTTTACTTTTGATATCAATTTCCAATACTTTGTTTCTCCCTCTCATCAATAATTCTCAATCAATTTTTCTTTCTCTCTATCTCTCTCTAACGTCACATGCATTTTTGTACATCCAATTTTTAGTTTAAAGGAATCTAAAACTTTCTTAATTTCTGTGAAAAAACCTAAATAGGCTCTTAATAAAAGGACGGAGGGAGTATATATTATTCCGTACTAGAAGTTATAGCAATATAAAGCTTACCCCATTTGCCTGTAAAATGATGGTCCACAAACCACCAACGTTGTGTTGTAATGTATGTGCGTGTAGGTGTGTAGTCATGAAAGTGTGGCTTTTTTCCCGAGTCCTGAGGAGTAGATGTCAATGATTAATTTTATGGGAAGACTAATGTAATGAGTGGAATGATTTCTAAATGATAAGCATTGAAATGAGTTGGTGAATTTTAATTTGCTGCCTGAAAGATTGAAATCTTTTAAACATCTGTGCTTGATCAGGTTCTTGTATTACATTGTATCTCTGGATGTTAATTTTATGTAGCATAATTAGGAAATATCTAAATAAGGTGATTATATTTGAGATTTATCATGAACTGTAGTAATGCAAGGAGGGTCAGCTGTCATGTTTGTGGTGAAAGTTTCTCTAAAGCATGTTTATTTGATTGGCAATGGTTAAAGACATGATCTCTGTGGAGGATATACATAAGCGAAGGAATTACGGTTTAGCCAGCTGGCGTAGCTTATGCTTATAAGAGGGGTAGGTGGTTGATCATCTTTTTGCTGGCTGGTTAGTCACGGATTTCCTCTTAGCACTTTGGCTTATCTTTGTTTGGGATGAGTTAGCCTTGACTCAGCTGGCCAAAAGTGTACTTGTGTCATGGGATGGAGGACAAAGGATGAAGAAGTCTTAGTTTTCTGGTGTGTTAATGGAATGATTATAGCCAGTAGAATAGCAAGGGTAACGCTTCTTTCCATCTAGAATTTAGAAATTTTCTTTTAAAGGATGCTATGCAGTTGGAGCAAATATGCCATTGTAGTCGGACCTTTGATCTGATTTTGTGGATTTTAGGTACATAATAACCTGAGGGCATGATGGTAATTTATGCAACCCTTTCTATCTGAATAGGTTAACAACTCTTCTATTTAAAAATAACACCTATTAGAGGAAATCATCTGAGGGAGCAAAATGTTGGCTCCTCTATCAGAGTAGGACGAGGAACTATGTTGAGTTACAGATTCTTCGTGGAGATGCTTGAATATTGGATTCTGTTGTATCTTTGCTAACGATTTGGCTGGCATGCCTTTTAATGTGGTCACTTGTGATCATTCTCTTACTTTATATATATATGTATTTAACTGATGATGTTTGTATTTCAGGCAAAAGCATTGGCTGAGAAAAATGCCAGAGATCTTGAGGTTCAAAGGGAACAAGCTGAGCGTAATGTAAGTTGAACTGCTCTTTTTAGGTGTTCTTGTTCTTTTATATTATTCCAAGTTTTTGGGGATTAGCATACGTACAACCTAGACAGATATGTACTCTCTTTTTGAGTTTGTCCTTTGTACATGTCTCACAAGATTATGTAGTTTGGCTTTCCAGCTTGTCCTTTTTTCATACCAGTTAAATTTTTATGGACAAAGTTATCTGAGAATTTATCTGAAACTAAATGAACTCTGATGGTTGACAGAGCTTAGCTGACACTAGTTTACAATGTTTTAATATACCCTCTTCCCAACCCTTGCATTTTTTTCTCATCTAAAGTATTTATATCCTCATTTTGTCCTTGCAATCATCTCCTTGCAAACTGCAAAGCCATCTGTCATGCTTTAGTAGGAGTGTTGTTCCCCTCCTAGCAAACTATATTATTGACCAACCATTCTTTGTAAATTGTTTTTTTAATTAAGCCATGGGTATCCTTGGCTAAATTGGGCTGAGGCTTTTGTTTAAAATGTCTCATCTGGGATCCTGGACAGAGATTATTTTCAAGTGAAGCGATGTAGTCACTCTCACAAACTGTTGCTTCTACTTGCTTGCCTAATTTTGCTTTTCTGAATGTCATAATGGGTGTCCTCTTCATCTGGGCTATAAAGCTAAAAGGGCATATTTTGGAGCTTTATATCTATGTATGGCTCAGTAGAGAAGTATGGGCCTTTACTGTTACAACACAAACTTTATTTATTACTCTGTTGTCATCAAGTGCGGGCATCATGTCATCCTTTTGTTATAACCTCCTTGCGGGTAATTAGTCAATTAAAAGGGAAAAGTATAGAAGCATCAAAGCTCCAGTTAAAGATGCCAAACATAAAAAGCTCTTTAGAGATTAGGTAGGCTATCTATCTTAAGTTCTTAACCATACCATATATGATCGTGCATTCATGTCAAATTGCTACTTTTCCGCCACTTGTACCATAAACTTGATACATTGCAGTGCTGCCGAATTTCCAAAATAAACCCTATATACCTACTTGAGTCCATGTACACTATAGGACTTTCTTTCTTTGCCAATTCAACCTTACCACACTTGGGTTTTTGTGACTACATTCCTCCATGCCTCCAATCCATCGGAAAGCCTCCTAATTCAGAAGACATGTTGCTGTGACAGCTTATGTGCATCATTTATGAAGCAAAAAGTATATGGGTTCATGGGGGGAATAGGGAATTGGACTTTCTCCAATTTGCTGGTCAAATAGTTGGAGCCAAAACACGGACTTGAATTAAATGGGCCACTACTCATTATTTGATATTCAGATGCAGAGCGCTTTTAAGTGATTAATCTCTATAAAAATTTCCGAGGTTTCTACCCTGCAAGAATTTTTGAGCATTGAAGTTTAGAATTCTAAAACTAGATGCTTTAAAGGTGTCCCATGAGGATAGCCACTATAGATAGTCTCTTTTCTTCCTAATGAATTATCAATACATCTGTTGTTTGTCTAGTGTTTTTGTTTGAGCCAAGTGTAAAAGCTCTAACTTGAAGTTTTCTCCTTCTGTTTTACCCTTCTCTGATTAAATAATATTTTTTTCTTATTAAAAAAATAAGTGTACTATTGACTGGTATATGGAACAGATGACATATGTAGCTGAAGTGAGTGTAGTCACTTGATTTGTATCTTAGTGGTTAATTTGAATAAATGGTTTTGTTTGACATGATTGCAGAGGTTTTCTGAAACACTTGATGTTGAGATTCGACGCTGGGCAGCAGGGAAAGAGGGGAATTTGCGTGCTCTCCTGTCAACAATGCAATATGTGCGTATAAATTCTTATGTTTTTATTATTTTATTATTTTGTCAACTAAAAATGCTCTAGACTATGGAAAAAAAAAATATTATGTTTATTTGTTTAATGTGGAGCAATGTATAAAAAAGCTCAAGGCGCACTGAAGCGAGAGGGGTTCTGCTGCGCCTCAATGCACCTCTTTGAAGTGAGGCGCACTATGTGGGCAGTTAAAAATTTTTGGCTGAAGTTTGCTTCAAGTGCACCTCAAGTGCGCCTTAGGTACGCCTCGGGCGCTTTTTGTGTGCCTAACCCAAAACGCCTCGCCCAGACCAAAATAAGCGCTCACCCTTGATCGCCTAGGCGCGCTTTTTCAAACACTGATGTGGAGCTCTTTTTTCCTAATTTTAAAAAAGCTTCCTTTATTCATTTCTCTCTAGTTTTTCCTCTTCATTTTTGTTGGTGTGTGGATGTGTTAAAATCTGTTAGGTGTGATGTGTCTCCATTTTTGTTTTGTGGGCTTGATTTGTTAGCTCTTTATATTGTGTAGTCCTATGGCTGTAGACTACTACTTGATCATATTAATTTTCAACTCGTTTTCTATATTGTTTATATACATGTAAAAATTTGTACTTTTGTTACCCAGTATCGTTTTATTGTTGGTATTAATATCATTTACAAGCTGATATAATCTCATACTTTATTCTATTTTATGGATCCATGGCGGTATTATTGTATATATTGGTCTTAAGGAATTTCTAAATTAAAGTATTTGTTTCTGGTTACCCCGCTCTATAGAAATGATTTACTCCATCCTAAATTAATTGCCACATTTTCTATTTTATTCTGTCACAATTTAATTGCAACATTAACATTTTTGGTATTTTTTTTATACTTTACCTCTTCTCCCAAGGTAAAATTTTACACCTATTTCCCTCTCTTGTTATCTTTCTTGAAATGTGTGCCAAGTTGGTTTGCGGCATTAAAATAGGACGGAGGTGAGTATAAACCTTCACTTTTCTGATCCGTAGCGCCTCATTTGTAAAATGTTACCACTTCATGTATTTACTTATGAGATTCATAGGCTCACGCTTTTTAAAACAATGGCATCAAGAGAAATATTTATCGTAGAAAGTATGATCTAAATTTTATCCCAATGGAAGAGGCAAAATGCCTGATCATTGTAAATTATAGATAGAGCAGTTCTGAGAGTAAAAGTCGTGTGCACAGAACTTTCTGTTTCTGGAATTGTGTAGACACCTTATGTTTCTGCGCTCATTTTCTGCCTGTTGGTTTTAATTGGTGATTGTGGCAATCTCTTCTACCTGATTTCGCTTACTAATTTTGCAGTTGTGCTATTTCTTTATTTATTCATCTTTGTGTTAGCTCAAGAGTTAAACTGGTTGGATATGCTTTTTTACCCCTTATGTTTGTCATGACATTTGGGGATGGAGGTTATGACAATGTAAATATGAAATATGGTCTGGGAATTGTATATGTGTTCATATTTGTATGGTTGGGCCTTTATTTGCTTGATGAATTTAATCATAGCAGCTGATTGCCGTCTGTTTTCTTAATCTTGAATAGGTTCTCTGGCCTGAATGTGGCTGGCAACCTGTTTCCTTGACTGATTTGATTACTGGTGCGGCAGTTAAGAAAGCTTATAGAAAGGCGACTTTGTGTATTCATCCTGATAAAGTGCAACAGAAGGGTGCCACTCTACAGCAGAAATTTGTTGCTGAGAAGGTGTTTGATCTGTTAAAGGTATCTGATTTTTCTTTCCCCCCCCCCCCCTAAAAAATTTTTTTATAGACATTGGATTGACAATATATTGAAGTTTGTTAATTTCCCCAGTTTTAAATAATTTTAGAATGAGAAGTTTCTTCTCAATGGTGAAATGATTCTCTAGTATTCAGGAAAGTCATATGCTTTAGGGAGTTTCTCCCATTTTGCAATTTACATCATGCACTTCTTGGTACACCCAAGATTTTTTATTTTAATTACTCAAATGAGCAATAATCATAATGGAGCTCCAACTGAACAAAAGATCAGAGAATAGCTTTTGGCATACCTAGAGTTAGGTACACCTGGGTAACGGAGGCTTTTCATTCTGCAATTTTTAAGGAGGATTTTTTTTCTTTGTTTGGGGGGTGGGGGGCTCTTGGCCACGATTCATCGCAATGCTGTGTAAGGAAAAATACAAAGTCCTAACAAAATAGGGATTTTTGAGAAGTGAATTTGGATCATGCCTGATATTAGCTTGGGATAATTTAATTCTTTATTTTATCTTGCCACATTTTTTTAACACTGTTGAATACTCTTCTTGATTTGTAATGAGTGTAATTTTGGAGTTCAGTATGGAATGCATTTGGGACTAAAGTGACCAAAGTTGCCTTTGTGGGAAGAAACAATGCACATTTTAGGGGTTAATAGGAGGGTAAACTTGGAAAAGTTATTAAACATTTGCATGTGAAACCTAAAACACTATAATGAATTTTTAAACTGACGCTGTTTGTTTAAATTGGAGGGGAGTAATGCATTACTCATTCGATCATGCTATAGTGATCTGAGTTCTTGTTTATGGTGTGAAAATAGGAAGCTTGGAACAAATTCAATTCAGAGGAGTTATTTTGAGCATTGGAGGTTTCACCCTTCTGAATATTAAGGGTGTCTTGCTTGGCATATTTTCACTCTTTATGCAAGTTTTGAGCTATTCTGGATAATGATTCTTGCGTCAAAATGCACGGAGTTGCTGTTCAGTCGGCTGGGTTATCGTTCTGTGGTTGATGAGATGCTTGAAAATGGTCAATGCCCTGCAGCTCCCTGAGTTTGTTGTTAAGTGATGATCGTACAGTTGGAACACGTTCTGAAGTTTTTCTAAGATGGTATAGAATAGCATTTGTTTGGGTGATCTGCCCATGTGATCGTTGTCATATTATTCATTAGCAAATGTCATCATTTTGAGATGCTGCGTTTGCATTGTATCCATTCTTTTTGCTCCTTTTTGTTTCATAATAGTCTAATCTGTTGATGAAGTATTCAATGTTGATGATACGTAATTACTCAAAAACTGATAATGCCAATTCATGATTGTTTAGAATTGTGAATTTTGATAGTATGATGATTGACGATGATGATTGATTATGAGACAAGATGGTAAAAAAAAACTTTTGTATGAGATGATATGTGATGATCAAAATCTTGTAAGGGATGAGTTTCGTCCCAATTATTGAAACATAATTTTGACGGAGATCATTTTGTATAAGCCGCGTCTTATTTTTTTTTTTTTTGAGATGATTCTATTGTTGATTGTAAATTTGCAAATTGCAGCCATTTAAAATTTGTATTTTGTAAATTGTAGCCATTTAAAAAATAAAAATTGCAAATTGCAGCCCAAAAGTTATGAATTATAAATTGTAGTCTAATTTAATTTTTTTCATCGATATGCGTGACGAAAAATATTCGTTTAAGATTTTAGCGGCCATTTTAGCCCTTAAGGGCCCAAATTGAGCTCGAAATTGGCAAAAAATTAACGTAAGTGCCTCGTTTTTACAAGGAAAAATTGCCCACAAGTCGATACATTTTTGTTATGCAAAACGAGGCACTAACGTTGTTTTTTTTGCCAATTCTGGGCTCGATTCTGTTGCTTAAGGCCTAAAATGAGCCCTAAAACCTTAAACGAACATTTTTTGACACGCAAATCGATGAAAAATTGAATTAGGCTGCAGTTTACAATTTATAACAACTTTTGAGCTGTAATTTGCAAAATACAAATTTCAAATGGCTGTAATTTGCAAATTTTCCTTGTAATACATTGTTCTCTGAACCAAAGTATTATTTCAAAGCATAAGTTGAATGCTTACTTGAACTTTCTTACACCAAAAAGCTACTTGTATATCAATTTCTTTTGGGCTGGTTAGTGATCACTGATTTTGATAGCTTAACAAGAAAAGTTAAAACAAAAAACCATATTTGGGAGGTTAATTATGCATAGTTTAAAGGTGACTTGTTGCCCTTTCCACAATTTCTTAAGTTGAAAACAACGTTACCAAAATGGTTATGATACCATTCAAAAGAAAGTCGAATTTAGAATATATAACATACGTTCCTCAATTTGCAAATAAAATTGGCAAGTTGTTAGATAGTTCCCTGTATATATGGCTTTTAAAATGCGGAAAGCTTATAGAAATGAAAGCACCATAGATGGATGTAGATAAAAGTAAAACAGTGGAATGGTATAATATATTGTTTATAATGATTATAAACTTCTGTAATCACTCAATTTAGATTCCAAAACTATTGGTTACACTTTAAGGAATTTCACTCTTTTTATATGATACAGTAGAAAAAGGGCACATTTGATGGTGTGCAATTTTGCATTCATTCCATGCATCATAAAATTAGGTCTTGTACTTTGTTGTTAAAGGGAATCAGTTTTAAGACAGTTGACAGGAGGATTGCAAAGGACATCTAGTTAAGTCCTTTGTCCTTTAATACATTATTAGTAATTAAATTGGGTAAACTCGTTTTCAAACCAACGAAGTTCAATCTAAACCGATTATAATCTGAAACGATAATGATTGGACCCGATTTTATCCGATATGTTTTGAACCGAAACCCATTTTCGAACCGATCCAGTTTAACCCAAACTGATTATGATCCGAACCAATTACAACCCGTCCTGATTAAGACCCGAACTGTTTTTAACCGAAACCCACTTTAAACGGGCTAAACCCGTTTTCAAACCGATCCGGTTCAACCCAAATTGATTATGACCCGAACCGACTAGAACCCGACCCGATAAGGACCCGATCCGAATAGAAACTGCAATTAGAAAAACCAAACCGAACTGACCAGATAATTTTCAAAACCGACAAAAACCGACCTGCTAATTATTTCAACCTATTATAAACTGACCCGTTATAATCCGAAACTAATAAACCCAACCCAAACCCGAATTGTTTACCCGAATTCACACCCCTAATTATTACTGATTTTCGTATCTTTGAGTTTTTTCCACTCGAAAAATTGATTTTGACATAACATTGTGAGTGTGTAGAGTGAAGGATCATATGTTAAAATGAAAATTGATACTTTGCGTTTCCCTATGAAATTTGATACTTTGAAGGCATAAGGAATTCAAATTGAAGAGCTTTGAAAGTTATTACTCGTAGCATAACTAGCGCGTAGTTGTCACGAATTGATTTTCTTGTTTTGTATTTTAGTATTCACAAGGTTTATTACAACCTAAAAGAAGAGAGTAGCCTTAAACATTGTAATTGGCTAAACAAAATATTAGGGCTTAACAGTAGTATTTAATTACAAAATTGTGTGTAAAACATTGTAATTACTTTGAATTTGTGTGAACTACAGTGGGAATTTCAAGGTGTTCATAATCCTGTACCTTGTTTTTGGAGTACCAAAAAGCGTGTTACTAAAGTGGAACTATAGAAGATAGAAGAATATTTTTAAATTTTATTGGGTGTTAAGTGACTATTCTTTCAAATTCAAATTATGTTTAGGCTAAGAGCTAAATTACTTGTGTTTAATTTGTATGTGTATATGATTAATTAATTTTGTGAGAAATCAATCCATTTAACTGTATCAACTAGTTTATCCATAGATGACTAAGGCATGTCTATTCAAATGTTTTCAGTCGGTCATATCAATTGATGTCTTAAGACTCATAACTAATGATACGTGTTGCACTCGTCTACATAACTCTTTTCAAAAATTCATTGTACATTTAGATTAGTCTAAATCCCACAATACTGAATCATAATTTGTACACATGGAGTTATATGTATGGGCGACAAAACCTCGTATTTATTCTAAGATTTTCCAACAAACACTATAACATTCTTGATGGATCAAGATTATTAAGAATTTGATCATTGAAATTTTATACTCCTTGTACTTTGACATTTTTTGTCTCACAAAAAGATTTTAATTGAGAAGAGAAAATACAAATGGAGAGAGCAAATTGATATTATTTTGAAGCCTTAATTTAACTACACAAGGTTAAAAAAAAAAAAAAGAAAAAAAAAAATCCCTACACAAGACCATATTTATTTATCAATTAAGCAAGACATTCTCAGTTTATCTCTCTCTTTCAAACCAAAAAAAAGTTTTTCACTCTCTCTAATCCTTTATTTTTTCGGGAGGAGGAGATGTCGTGTTTATCAGTTTATATTACACTTAAATACTTATAATACGTAATAAATTACATCATTAATCGGCTAAACATATAGAGAATTTGTTCAAAATTATATGTAGAGGGAACATTTATATAAACTACTATTTAAACAACTATATTTTGCACAATCAAATTAAACTTTGCACCATGGATTATTATATTAGCACATCATACACTAGTAAGAGGATTAAATTCAATGCTAATTAATTGACAAAAGAATAGAGTGGATACTCAATTCTTTAATTACAAGGTACAACACTAATTACACATAAAATAAGCTAGGGTTCCTTCATTTCTTAGGAACACTAGCAAACTTTGTTACAACATTAAGTGAAGAAAAACAAAGGACTTAAACTTAAAAATGAAATAAAATAAAAACACATCTGTACCACCCATGAACAACATGACTCTCCATGGACATTGTAATCTAATTCCTTTCGACTACACTCCTATGTTGATCAATCAATCGATCCAATAATGAATTGAATCTATCGCGTGCATCAATAGCTAGTTTTGAATGGACGATACACCTTAAGATCTGAAGCAACACCGGCAATTGATCCAGCAGCAGCAGCAATCGAAATCACTAGACAAGCCAAGCTCAACATTTGAAGACACACCCACTTTGTACTCCACTTAGGCAACTTCTTTTGAGCAATGTACATCTCAATAGGGAAGTACACGGTTAAAGGCCAAAACCCGAGTGCTCCAAGTAGTCCTACAATATCGTTGAAGAAAGGAAGAAGCATTGAAATAAGCGTGGTTAACACCACAAATACACTTCTCCACACCAATCTAAAGAGGTTTAGATTGTAAGGCCTTAAACCCGGAATTCTAATTTTGATATCTTTGGTGATGAAATCGCTGTCAGGCCATCTTTGGAATGCCCATTTTTCGATGAAGGCAAAGAGGGGTTGACAGTAGACTTGGTATGCCCCTACTAAGTGGATTACTATGGCTGCATTCGCGATGTCTAGAAGCCAAAAGGGGTTGTAGAAACCGAAACCAGTAAGGAGATTTCCTGGTGCAAGATCACCAAACGCGGCATAGCCCATACATCCACAGAGCATGTAGAATAACGTTGTTACTGCGATACTTATGAATGAGGCTTTCTTCATTGTCTTGGATTCTGCTGGTGGTGATCTCACAGTGTCCTGATCAAATCAACAGAAAATCGCGTAAATAACCAACTTAACTAATTAATTTAACCACCTTAGCAAGTTAACAGTCAAGTATTTCCACAAATTTTTACATGAGAATTAATTAGTACCTGGATCTCAATAAGAATGATTGAGAAAGAGTAAGCAAAGGCGATATCACCAAGAGCTTGGAAGCTCCTCCATATCTTCTGTGTTTCGGTCACTGTTCCTACACTTATTCCAGTGAAACTACCCTTGAAACTCTTGTTAGCTGTGTCAAAAAAAAAAAAAAAAACATGTTAAGTTTGTACAAAAAATTTAACCAAAATGCTTAAAATGCAGGAATATGAACCTGCTACTTGAACAATTCCTAGAGCAAGTCCAATGGCAGAGTAAGTGAAAGACATAACAGCCGCGACTATTGAGAGCCACCAAATTTGATCAAAGTCAGGAATCTGAGAGAATATGATTTCTGCAATTCCAAATGCTATCATATAAGGGTTGCTCGACATGTGACATGGGTTCTTCCCTCCACTGTCATGGAAGCAGTTTGATCGTTTTATCGCCCTGTCGAATAAAATCATTAGCACTCATGTATACATACTTAACTCAAATTTTTATATAGTACAAGATGAAAATATGCATAATAACTCACATCATACTAATAGATGCTGCAATGGTGTATCCTATTGCAACGCCGAAAAGGTTCACATACTGAATCAGTCCACATAATTTTACCTGTGCACCACCTAAAACAAACATAGATAAACCATATGTTAGTATGTATAAATTTTAATTCTGATACTATCTCCGTTAATTATTATTATGTGCAACAAAGGGATATTATTTTTGTTGCATATAATAGTTAATGGAGGTAGTATATAAGATTCTACTATTGCATATGAAAGTTAAATATATATACCAAGGTTAGATCTAACAGCATCCATGTAAGTATAGTTTCTCTTGCCCGAAATCGGGTCACCAGAACGGTAGCAATCGGCTAGAAGAGTGGAAGTGTAGTAGATAACAAAGGAGAACAAGAACATCACGGCCGGACCGGCGATCCAGCCAAGCTGAGCTATAGCCCATGCTAAGGAGAGCACCCCTGAACCTATCACTGCTGTTATAATATGTGCACTAGCGGTCCAAACAGTCCCTAACAAAAACAAAAATTAAAAATGGTTAAGAATCAAGATTATGTTTAGTGCATGAAAATGATGAGCTTTTTCCTAGGGAAAATTCTAGAGATTAATACATAATTGACTGTTACCTACATTTAAGCTAAGTGTTAAAATTAAAAGATATATTTAGGTTCGAAAGTTTAGTTTTTGGTACGAATACTTAAGGGGAAATAAAGAGTTTATAATTAACACGATATTGTAGTAGTGTATATGGTAGACATGTACCTGTTCTTTTGAGACGGCCATCATCATCGAAGCATGTAGATGGTTTTTGACCTAGCACGTCTATGGAGACGTCGAAGACATGGTGGTTGTTTATTTTGGCAGCACCATCACCCATCTTGAATTAAGAGCAAAAAATAAGGCAAAGCAAAGAATTCAATGAGAAAAATTAAAATAAAATTCAATGTTTATTTGAATAAATGTTTAAATGTTGATGAGCTGAGCTAACAATTAGCTAGGTGAACTTGAAAATTATATGATACATTTTTGGTTGGTAGGTTATATAAAATGAATTATATGAGCTGAATTTATAGGATTGCAAGAGAATATTTAGGCAAGTTTACATAAAGCCTAAACCTAAAATGTGACACTAGGAAACCTAATAGTATAAGGAACTAATTAAGGTTGAACACTTGTATGAACAAAAAGAGTAAGTGGTAAAGGGGTATATATATAAGTTGTTCAGATTTGCTCAAGTACAAGAAAGAGCTAGGAATCTTCACTGATATTGCTCTATTTGACCCTTCAAACACCCCCACCAAAAAAGGCGTTCGAGACTGAATTTACTAAATTACCCATTTTTAAAATTCCGACGTTTATGCCCTTCACCATTACCACGATCATAAAGACGATGATCTTTATTAGGGTTCGTTTTTCTCTTCTTTTTATTATAATGTGATTGTTAAGAATTTGGGACCATGAAAAACGGTATCCCCTGATATTGACTTCGGAATTTGTTCTAACTACTCACTACTTAATACAAAGAATGTAATTATTCTGAATTTTGCTTTTAACAACCATACATAAGAAGTCTTCTCTCACAATTATTTCATGTGAACAAACTTTATTCGTGAAGATAAACCAATTTATCATGCATGTCACATTCATCATGTAGATTATACATACTAGTCAACAATTTTTAGAAAAGATAGTAAGTCATGTCTTGTTAGAAAATTATAACAACCAAAGCCATCTATTTATCATAAATTAAACCTAAATATTAACTTAGAAAAATGTTGAATAACTTTATTTCCTCCAAATAAAAAGAAAAATATTCCTTACATTTTTTTTTTTTTTTTTTTTGAAACAAAAGTTTTCCTTTTATTAAATCAACACATAACACATACTAGTAAAATTAAAAAAGATATAATTATGTTATGAATGAAATGAAATACATGTTTATAATAAATTTCTTACCGTCATTATATGAATTTTCTTTCTCTCCTTTCCTCAAAAAAAATGAGGATTTCTTAAAATAAATATATACAATAGAGAGTGAGTAAGTGAGTATGTAGTGAAGATGGGTTTAGAGGGGCAATTGCTGCACTCTTTTGTGTATGATTTACGTTGTTTATATAGTGTCCAAAAGGAGCATAAATGTAACAAAAACATTATTAAAATATTAATAATATTAAATTTAAATTATTACAACAATATAAAATATAGTACTACTATATGATCCCTTTTGTCTAGTAATCTCACGTGGAATGCTTCTCCTCCATCCTTATTGTAAGAGAATAAATGCTGCCTTACACCATTGTATTTAATTTATTTGAGTTGATTAGTATCTTTACATTTTAATTGATTTTTGTAACAAATATGCCTTGTTTGAGAATTATGCCATCAAGATGGTTGAATAATGTCTACATGTTTCATTATTGTCTTGCTTTATTGTACTAATGTTTGGCCATATATGATATCATTGTTTTTGGTAATCCTTTATGCTATAAAGTCCAAGGTTGGGTTAGGATTGAAATTTAAGGTTTAATAATTATGTACTCCAGAATTTGTAAATTTGTATTCTAGCATAACCGACTATATATGATTCTCAATTTAGAGATATACGATTGTGTATGGATTATTATACAGACCGATCCATAAAGGTCCATATTAGAATGAAGCTTATGGAACGTAAACATCCTTACCAATATTATCTGGATCTTCCACGTGAACAGTCACTTGATCGACTTGACAAGAACTTATTGGGGCCATACTCCCACGTGGCAAACCTTTGAATTACCTTATAAATACCGCAATCATTAGATACAAAGGTACGATACATTTATTACAAGAAGTGTATTCTTGTCAATGTTATTAATTATTGTCGAAATTATATTGACTTTACCATCAAACTGATTTTTCTCAATCCATCCCCAATTCGAGGGTAGTTAACATACAATTGTACTGCTTTCTAGGTCACACTTGAGACATGTATATCGAGTCATTTTTAGAATTTCCAAATAGTATATTGTTACTTTTAAAATAGATTTCTAATAAATATCGGCTGATGACACTGACGTGACGTAGCTTGTAAAGATTTTGAGGTGTTTCTTGGACTGAAGAGTATGAAGATTGTACAACAAACGTTTATTGGCCTTGTACAAAGGAAAAGGAGAAGCTAGTTGTGTCCAGGGAACTAATAGCACAAAGAAAGGTCAGAAATAGAAAGGAATTTTGCAAATGAAAAAAAAGGGCATGAATATATAATATAGCCATTAAATTGCATAAAAGAGAGCAATTTGTTAATACAAATAGGATCTGATTCTAGCTAACAACTTTGTTGCCAAAGACTTTGGGATTGATAGGTTATGACAACTATTAAAAAGCACTTATCAATATATTAGTGCCTTTGGTATCTTTGAACTTTGAATGGATCTTTCTATTGATTATGACCCACTAATACTATTACCATAAGATTTAATTAAGTGGTCTAAACTATTTACCCATTTATTAATTAAACATAATTACTATGCTAATATAATAAGTATGTAGGGATTTATTAGAAAGGTTATTATGACAAGACACTTGTTGGACTATCATCATTTTGGAAAATAAACTTAACGTTCTACCATTGATAGTGGGTTGTTTAATTTTGAGGGGTGTGTGACCTTTTTCCTCCTTGTAATGTTGGTGGGTGGGTCTATCTCCCTTAGGTCGGCTTGAGTACCATCCACTTATATTAGTTTAAGAATAAGAGCGAATGTTGACTATCTTAGTTGGTACGTATTACGTACAATTGTATAGGTATATTTAGAAGATAAGCGCAATCTAACTACTGAATAGTTTAGTTGGTACTTTGTATAACCGTGTAGATTTTCATGATCATTAAAAGTGAAATCAAATCTTTACAAAATGTTAACGGTATAGAATACATGTTAATAGAAAGTTTTAGAACATGTTTGCCCTATAGATTGTAACTTTAATAATTAATTAAGTAGTTTTTCTTGTGCTAAGTATTTGTCGTTGAAGGTTAATTTACACGTACATATCAAGAGTCTGTTGTTCTTGCATTGGTATTCTCTATAAATGTGTATAATTACATTTGTCAATGACTTATTGATGTTTAATGTATTACATGACGACTTGACGAGTATATATTATTGAACAAGATAAGTTGAAGATAAGTTGGTGACAAGACATATATTTAGGAACATAAGTATTATCGATCTAATAATCAAAGGAAAAGTTCAATTTCATAATCTTTCAAATCAAAGCTCTATTGCCACTTGTTTATATTCATCACACATGTATCCACTATTTAATAACGTAACTAGTGTGTAGTCTGGATGATGCCGCGGGTTGTTACTTTGAACACTTATATATAATTAAATAGATAGGTTCATTCTTTATTATTTATTTATTCATTATTTAGGGCCTTTGATTTTCTGAACTAAACTGAAGTGAATGGTTTATGAGAGAAGGAAATTAAAAACTGAATTGAACTGAATTGAACTGAACTAATAGAAGCTAAGCTGAACTGAACTGAAATTAAGCCGAAGAAAACAGACCCTATTTCTTTATAATGGTTTTTCATTAAACCTCTGAATAAATTATTAATGGAACAACTATTGACTAATTATATAAACATCTCCTTCATATATAATTTAAAATATAATGAAAACAAAGACATAATTATTATTAAAATAATAAAAGAACTAAAATTAGTTTATAACAATATTTAATTTTTTTTGTATGCATTACCTCGTCGATGTGCATCATTAGCAAATAATAGAATCGATTTTTAAAAAAAATCACAGTCATTAAATGTTTAGATCTAGATCTCTGATCCATATACAAAGTATATATTTATGAGTCAAGTATAAAAACACGATTAATCAATAGATGATGGTAAGGCTTCTAATGCAAATTTTTGTGGTTGTGAGTTCAAATCTCATCATAAACATTTTTCATTAGAATATGCTCATAGTCGAAAGATAGTATGGCAAGGGTGTCATGGGCATATAAACATTTTTAGGAACGCTTTTTAATATAAAAATATAGATGTATACAAGTATATATATATATATATATATATATATATATATATATATATATATATATATATATATATATATATATATATATATATATATATATATATATATATATATATATATATATATTTTTCATTGTCATGTTTTAGAAAATTAACTTTTTTTGAAATTGAACTGAATAATTTATTTCTCATAAATTATTAATTGAAGTATAAAAAATAAATCTGAATTTAAATATATATATATATGCATGCATTAGGAGAATCAAGAGGTAAATTTTACCCTATTTAACATAAGGTAACTCATAGTCATACTGCATACGTTGTATTATAAACTAAATCTAACAATAAATTATTTTTATCTCCAATAAACATAAAGTATGTTCTAAAATTTATAAGAAAATTTTTTTTTTCCTAATATTATTTAACTTCTAAAGGTTTCCATGAATTGCTGTAATTTATGACTAGTTTTGTGCCCCGTGCGATGTCCGGGTTGTTTATTGAATTTTAAGATAAATTTTTAATCTATGTGACAAATTTTAAAATATATCATTGATATAAAATTAGTTAGGAATTGATGTGCTTTTGTGACGATTTGCTATCTAGTAGGCTTGTAATGACTAATAATAATGTTGGTGGAAATATTAGATTTGATACATTAGAAAAATAAAAAAATAAAAAATCAGCAAAAAATAAATTAAATAAATTAAATGTTCAAAGCCCGTTGGGTTGACTCGAACCAAAAACTTTGGGCAAGGGTTGAACATTTTTTGACACGTAACCTGAAGTGATCCAATCCGAGATGACTCATGACCCGATCCTAATTGACAGGTCTACATAGTAATAAAATTCTATTAGATTGTGAAGTATATTATTTTAACCGATTAGTATATATTATAAATGGATGTTTTATGCTTTGAACTAATTCCTTTGCCCAAAAAAATATTATGATATAAAAATTAAATTTATATGATAATTATTTAGAATTATAATCTAATTTGAATAAAATTATAATTCAATTTGTACATTTGAAATATTGGTATTTTATCGAAAATAAAACTCTAAACTAACAATTTTATCCTAAAATTCTATCCAAATAGAATTCTAAACTACTTTTTTTTTTATCTTAGGAAGTTTATTTAAATCTACGTCAAGTGTCGCTGCCTCGTGACCTGACTAAAAGTTTAGCTTTATATATTAGTTATATGATATACTATCAAGAGTGCGCAACAATTACATACTCTTTATACTTGAAAAGATTTTAAAGTCAATAATAACCACTTCACCTCTTCCTTCTTAAAATAGTTAGTGGTGGAAATTTATTAATAGAAAGTCAACTTTAAATTAGGTCATGATAAAGATTTCTAAATCCAAATTATTTGAGCACGTGAAAATTAATTATACTTATAGCTAACAAATTTATTTCTACAATTACATCATAATTTTGTCTTCATTTGATGTTCAATTATAGGATCTATTACTATTAGAGTACTATTTATATACAATCCTATATATGCTAGTCTAAGTGACAAATACCAAGTATAACAAATTATATACGCTATATTGCTTATGTTATAACTATTTTTTGTCTCCAATATCCAACCTTGAATGATCCATTAATTTTGTGATATTCATTTTTAGTAATCAAAACAAAAAGACTTGCTAATTTTGTTAATTGAGCTTTACAATTACATATTTGGCCAACAAGTGAATTTGTCTTGCCTATCATTTATTTGTAGAAAAATTATTTGACATATCATTATTTGGAGAACTTTGGAAAGCTTGTACAATTCAATTGGCTAGACCAAGGTGTAATTCAAACTCAAACTTAGATAACCTGAATTGGACCGAATCAAAATTGACCTTCCCTAAACTGCCCCGACCCAAAAGGTTAATTTAAAATAGAATTATCAATTGCTTGTTTTTTGAAGATTGACAATAGAACTTTGATTGGATTTGATTAGAAATACAAATATAACCAGAGCCAAACCAAATGACCTTTAGGTAATCTAGTATGTATAACCTTAGGTATTAGTATTACCATGTTAGACACTCAGACTTCTTTTCAAGCTTGAAAAATAAGGTAAAATCCTTTTGATTTCGTGTCAAACTTCAAAAATGAGGTATGACATGGATGACTGTTTATATGGCAAAGCTAATCAATACATACCGAATCAAATATTCAGATAAGTTATCTTTTGCCATTGCAATACAAAATTGTCCTACAAGTGTAAAGAACAGAAGTTTTAAACTATGCATACCATTGGCAGCGTGGCTCCAAAAGGTATGGGTCTTTCACTGTTTCAGCACCTCAAGCCTACAAAGATGTAGCTCACTTATATAATCTTTAGAATGGTGCCTCATAATCTCTCTACTTTTGTACAACGAGCCAAGCTTACATCACAAGTGAAGTCCCAGACGGTGCTTCACCATACACGAAGGTTCACAAGAGCTCACAGGATTTGTATAGTCCAGTCATCAGATATACGGACATTAGGTTTGCGAATTGTCGAAACAGAAGTCGTCTGAGACCGTTGAACCCGAAGTGGCCCCATCTCGATTTTGGCTTCCTTGTTTGAAGGCTCAATGAGGGCACTTTTTGGTTGAGATTTGTGCCCCAAAAGTATAATCCTTTCAATTACACATTCTGTTGAAAATAATCTTCCATCATTGCTTGAGGGTGCCGAGTTTAAAGAAGTAAGCTTGCCATCAGTAAAAATGAACCGGCGATGAATATAGGCATCACGCTGAAATTCAAAACTCTTGCCGTCGTCGACATAAAGTTCTCCTTCAGCTGATTGAGAACTATTGAGAGCTATTACCTGAAACAAGTACCAGAAATAGAGATAACAATATTACAAGGAGCATAATTAGCAACCAATATTTTTTACAGGAGATTTAAGGACTTTATCCAAAACCATCTAATTATAAGTTACAGTAGAAAAACACAGCTTGTAATCTCAGTTTTCTCCTAGCTGTTCTAAGTGTAAGGAGAAAAGAAGTGATGCAGCACAAAAAGTATGTTTCTTGCTTGCATAACTAATAATAAAGGATCATAGTTTGCAAAATGTCAACTCAGTATCCACAAATAAAAATGTTAATTTGACCCTCATTTAGACTTAAAAGTTCATTACTAACACAACAATTTTCAAATGCCAAAATTAGTTGAATGAACCCAACCAGATTTAACTATACTATATTTCTTTATCAACATAGGTAATACTATGCATTATCATGCGTATGACTTTAAAATTACAAGCATGACACGATAGACTCGTCCACAGATATGGAGATTTCGAGATTTTTGGCAAGACATCTATTTTTGCCTTTCTGGTAAGACATCCAACACCAACCAAACACATAAATAAATAATATTAAAAGCTAAATCAGAGGAAAAAAAATAAAACAGCACAACAGGATGCTTGCATGCTGAAACAATAAAGGATACATAATGAAAATTTATTAAATTATCTACATGTCCAATTTTATTATTT
Organism: Chenopodium album; assembly: GCF_948465745.1. Lineage (NCBI taxonomy): Eukaryota > Viridiplantae > Streptophyta > Magnoliopsida > Caryophyllales > Amaranthaceae > Chenopodium > Chenopodium album. Next base: position 5,604,872 of record NC_137846.1, read on the forward strand.
AAAAAATCTTTTCACACCCCCACTAACAGCTACATTAGTTTCGGAGCACAAAAAAAGCCTTTCCATGTCAGCTGTGTTGCACATTAACACAGTAGTGGAACACTGGAATTATGTGTTAATTGACAAGAAAATATAAGCACCCAAGAATTATCTGAAGCATTCGAAAATAGAAAGAGGAATAATCAAAGTAATGTCAAAAGAGAATAAGTAAGGATAGGTACTTCTATGATGCCAACAAGCAGACCTAAAAACTTCAGTATGAAATTCAAGTTAGGCACAAGATGCATACCAATGTATATGGATCATTCACCATCTGCGTGGAACTTCGGCGGTAACGGTCCTTCCTGGGGATGATGGTACCTGCTCTTTGGAAAGCTGGAACACCATCATCAGATACTTCCAATTTATGGATCACACCTCCCTTGTATGCGGCTCCTGTTCTCATATCATACCAGTATTGATCTCCAGGAAGATACACTGATTCATGCTTAGTTTGCTGGTTAGAGAACATAAAGAGGCATTATGATACTAATCACAAGACAAACATGAAACATAGAAGGAGATAAAGAATGAAAACAGAAGATCACTATAGTGAAGTAACAAAAACAAACCTCAGAGTACACTCCTTGCACCAAAATACTGTTGCCAACCATAAAGGCCTCATCATTGTTGAAGGTAGCTTCATCAGAAGGGAATTCCATCCACAGAGGACGCATAACTGGAGCACCTGTTGTGTTTGACTCTCTAAATAATGTGTAAAAGTATGGGAGCAACATATAACGAATGCGAATTGCATCCCTCATGCGTTCTGTGTTCCGCTCTCTGCAATAAAGAGAGAATTTTCAAGGGCTTGCTCAGAGAGAATTTAAAAGAAGCAACAATAAGTAGATACCAGACAATTTTAACGAATAGAATGTTCAAAATTCCTCTTGAGTACTCATTAAACAAGAATAATAAGAGCAAGGTATTGTTAGTCCCATTCCAAGTTCCATAGCAGACTATATATAGTATAAGCATGTACATCATTCAAATTAAAGGCAAAAAATCCTTAATACTTTAGCATTCAGAGGATATGCGTATTATAACCTAAGCCAGCAACAATCATGCGCTCTTCTCATAGAGGAGAAATTGGGGGACTCGTGGGATGATTATAGTTTTAAAGATACTGAATTGCAAAGCCCACTTGGTGGTTTGAAAAGCCCACGTCCGAGTCCAAAATGGAATGGAATTACTTGGGAAGAGTTGATGGGGGACACGGAAATTTCCAAGGTATGTAGTTGCTTATTAGAAGCATGAGGAAAGCCCAAATGAAAACAAATAAGAGTGGTCGTGGAGAAGGGGATTCATTGTACTGAAAAAGCTATTGCTAGTGCTAGTGTTGTACTGACTTACTCTATACCTCTATCATACAAATATTTCAAAATGTAGAGCTTCATGCTTTCCAAGGCAACAATTTAACCATTAATGTTATTTATTACATAAGAATAAATTATGAAAAGCTGATAGTTTGAAAGTAGTATCCAGATGAATCTTACAATATGCCAATCAACTATGTTTATCCTTACATACAAATCATAATGGATGGTCAAAGGGGAGTTTGTAAAAGTTTAGATGTTTGCAATATTAATGGAACAAAGTAAGAATGAGAAACAAAAGAACAGAATACTTGTATTAAGTATTTACACTCCAGTAAAATCTTCAGGTTGATTTTCCCCTCCAACCCTGATGGTTTAAAATTGAAATCTTGAATCCCTTGATAAACACCAGAATTTCACTCTTCCTAACCAGTGCATCTTCTAGATTCCTTACTCCATTATAAAGGTGTATTAAAACATGCAACAACCATTTGCTAGTTCACCCTAAATAAACAGTGTTATCAGATTGATAAACATTATAGGATGGATTTGAGTAAAATCAGTCATATTCCCATCCCCTCTTGACAATTATGGCTACAACACCATCCACAACCCCAACACTAACGGATCACTACTAGCTATTACTGTCTACAACCACCATCTTCTAGTGAAAGTACATCTTGCCAGAGGCAGCAAAAACCACCTCTCACAATAACCCACATAATTAAAAAAAAAAAAAAAAAAAAAAAAAAAAAAAACCCGCCGCCTAGGCTATTTATAAGAAAGTAATGACCTTTGGCAGATAGCAATATCAAAGAACACAATATGATCACTTCATCAACTCATAAATAGTTTCAAAGGACACAAGTTTATGAAATTTTCAATAAGATTAGTTTTCCTTTACTGTGAACGCCCTAAGAATAAGATACTTTTAGAATGAAACCAAAACTTATCAAATAATCAAGATGGAGAATGAAGAAGACAGCAACAAACGATTACAACAACAGCAACCAAGAACCAGCAACAAGATGATGTGATTTATTGATATGTTTTTGAACAATAATCATGTTAAAAATATTCAACATTTATCAGGTTGAAAATTTAATCTTCTCTGAAACTTTCTGATTTTATACAAACTTTTCTGCGACAAGAAAAGAGATGTTGTAGAAGATAGAACCTAAGAATCATTTTTTAATAAGGTCTTATCAACAAACAAAGTGATCAATATAGGCATGTAGATGTATTACTACAAAGTAAAGCAGACGGAGTGGTACAATCGCATGTTGAACAATAGTGGGCTCTATACATGAAACATGAAATATAGGACAACACTTTGAGGGACCAACAGAAAAATATTTACCCAAACAACCATGGTTCCCTTCTTTTTGTGTCATGATGGGCATGCCCACGGAAGAAAGGATAGTAAGCACCCAATTGATACCAGCGCACCAGCAACTCAGGTTCAGGGTTACCAAAGAACCCACCAATATCAGCACCTATAAAAAAGGATTATTGACTGAGAAACTGTATATGATTAAAATGTGTCTTTTGAGATGAAAGGACCCTAGATTACCAGAAAAAGTTATTCCTGTCAGTCCCAAGGCCAAAACCATCGGAACTGAAACCCTTAGTTGCTCCCATTCAGCTGTATTATCTCCAGTCCAAACAGCTCCGTATCTTTGACTGCCAGCAAAGAATGCTCTTGACAATACAAAGGGTCTATCCTTCCCCTCACCTCGCTTCACAAGTCCACCAGCTGTGCCCATGTGGAAATAATAGCCATATGCATTATGTAGCTCCCTGTGTTCAACACCTCCAACATGCAGTGCATCTCTAGGCATTGTAACCTGGTTGTTTCATCAAATAAAATGAAAATATTAAATCCACAACTGAACTATTATGAAAGATCATACATGGGATCATATCAAAGCATCATGCTGCCTCAAAGGAATACCCAGAGGGAGAAAACCAAATCCAGATATAATGTCACATATTCTACAGAACAACATTAATTATTCATTTAAAGCCATAATACCACGTTGCTTGTTCAAGAAGAAATAAAGAAGAATTTTTCAAGAATGTAAATTTAAGGACGAAATCAAACAAGTAAAGGCCATATCCTAATTCATGATTATAATTACAATTACAATGACAAGTTCCACATAGAACTTCAACTCAAACCAAAAAAAAAATAATAATAAAAATAAAAAATAAATAAATAAAAAGATGCAAGCAACAATTTGTAGCAAGAAAATGTGATTTCAAGAAGGTCTAAATAGGACGAGGTAGTGAGAGGAATATCTACCAAAATACCAGTAATCTAATCTAAATATAACTATATAACTAATAACTAACAACTCAAACCAATAGCACCAAACCGCCAAGTGTATACTACTCCTTTCCTTTTAATCTTTTATAATTCCTTTTTTTAAAAATAAAAATACAGGTATATATGACTATATGTACTGTTTGTCCACAAAGCAAGCGTATTTAATGAAGTTTCTTTAAGATTCCCCATAGCTTAAAATCTTTTACAAGCATACATCAACATTCACCCCTTCCACTCCCGAACTCTTCATATTCTCATAAGAAAAATACTCCCCCCATTCCTTAATTTTGTCCCACTTGACTTTTTGCAAGTTTTCAATGCCTATCTTTGAGAAACATATTTAGATGTAATTAAAATTATAGATTAATTTTTTAAAACTAAACATCTAGAACAATCTAATAAAATCCCACTGTTTTTTTCTCTATCATGTATTGCTGAATAATAATAGTCAAAGCTTCTTTCTCTTCATGCAAAATATTCCAAATGGAAAATATTGGGGGTACTGTATGAATTTATTTATTTTTTAAGAAAAACAAAATTTTGTTTTCCTTAATTCTACTTCTGAAAACCCACACACGGGTCAAATGGCTAGTTGGATTAAAAAAAAAAAATTGACCTAATCTAGCATAGTCATGTTCCACCACAACAAGGGTTTCAATTTTGGTGTAAAAAATACAAACATTTGTTAAGGGGAAAACTTTATCATTGAATTAAAAAAATAGACATAAGAATCACTCAAAGGGAAATCACTAAAACCATTTTAATTCCTTTGACTCATGATAAAATAGCTTGGAAGCATTTAGCTAGTTTACCAACATGTCCCTTTATTAATAATCCAACACTAATACCCTCCCTCCTCCTTTTCAAAAGTATAAGAATAAAATCCCTCCCTCAAACTTATCATTCTATGATGAGTCATTATTTCTTATGCTATGGCCTATGGTGTTCAGTGAAGATCTGTTGAGTATCATGATTTTTATTTCTTAATTCCCGTTCTCACAATATTCTATATTTCTATCCCCAATCCCATCCTCAGATTTCCCCTCAACATCATAAATAGTTAAAAAGTATACTATTGTAAGAGGATGAATTAAACAAAAAGATACCTCAGGTCCATTGAACACAGATGGCTCATTCATGTCATTCCAAATATATAATGAGGGTGTTGATCCAACATAGTTCTTATAGGAGAATTTTTCTGCCCACCATTCCCTAACCTCTGGACTCAACATATCCAGGTATGAGGAGGAACCAGGCCAGCACCACCCATCATAATCCTTCCCAGTTGCGTCCTTAACATAATGCCCTTTCTCTGAGGCTTCTTTGTGAATATAGTAGGAATCATCCCGCTTTATGTGTGGGTCAACAATAGTAACCATACGCCTGCCCTTGCCAGCCAACTTGTTCTGCATCTCTTCTGGATTTGGGAAAAGCATCCTATCCCACGTAAAGTACTTCTTTCCATCAGTATGTTCAATATCAAGCCATAAAACATCATACGGAATATCATACTCATCAAACTTCGAGTCAACATGATAAACATCCTCCTCATCCCTATAGTTCCACCTACATTGGTGATAAGCTGACGCAAAATGCTGTGGCATTGCAGGCATCCCCGTAACAGACACATACTGCCTAACTACATCCTTTGGCCCAGGACCAACAAAGAAAAATGCATCAATAATACCAGCCTCACTCATCCACAATGTATCAATCCTCTTCTGCTCCGAGGGCAACGAAAGCCTGGATTCCCCAGCATCCCAACCGTCCCCAAGAACATCAATCTGCATTTCAGCAGCATTCAACCAAAAGAACCCAGAAGTTCCCCGGGCCTTACCATGAGCAAGCATGAACGGTATCGATCCATACAACCCGAAAGGCGACTCATGAAGATACTCAAACACATCCAAATTGAAAAGCCTATAAGGTTCAGAAAATTCAATACCAGGGCCTCTAGTAGGCTTAAGTGCAAGACTTGTAGCATGTTCAGGAATACCATATACAAAATCAGCATCATAAAATGAAACATCAAAACTAATAGATTGAGGACCATAAGGCCTTGTATCAGTATGACTCCTAAAATTCTCTTCCCAATTATCCCCTTCATTTTTTTTCACCCTCAATTGCTCAAAATCAAACAACCCGTGCGAATTAATAGAAATGACACGGTTACCTCCATTTTTGTCTCTCACAAAGACCTCGAACGGGTCCCTTCGAAGCACGGCTTCATATCCATCAGCCAAATAGACAACAATTGAAGAAACCCCAGAATCTCCATCAATCTTCTCCTCAGAAAACCGCTTTAACCAGAGCTTTTTCTCCAGAAAATCACTCTCAATCACACTCGGAACTTCAAAACGCTTCTTGGGAGGGTTTAGGGTTTGATCTTCATCAATCTTAACCCTCAAAATCCCATCTTGGTAAGCTGAAAACCTCAAAATCAAGGGTTTTTGGACAAGATCTTCAACCCCATTATCCTGATTCGAAGAATCTGTGGAATTATGATCAATCTGAGGTGGGTTTTTAGGGATTAACTTAGCGACAAGATCGCCATCAGAAATTTGGACATCAGCAGCGATTAGTGAACAGGAATTGGGTTTTCGAGAACGAGCTCGATTGCAAAATGGGGTTTGATTGCAATTGCGAAATTCATCCTTTTTCCAGGAGGAAACAGAGGTGAAAATGAGAAAGAAAGAGAGGAGGAAGAAGAAGAAGAGTGAAGTGAGGTGGGGTTTGAAGGATTTCATAGTTTAAAATTCTGGGTAAATGTTAGATTGAGTCCAGAAATTCATTCATAATTCAAAGATTTAAGTGATTGAAGGGGAAGATGTGAGGAAAAAGAAAATTTGCGACTGTTTTTTTTTTTTTTTTTTTTCCTTTTTTTCTTTTTTTTTAAAAAAAATTTGGACAAAGACTCAAAGAGAACTTTTTTTGTTTTTTAGGAAAAAGACTCAAAGAGAACTTCAAACAATACAAATTGTTGTTTTGTATTCATTAGAAAATATATAAACTTTTTTAATTATGTATTCATTAGAAAATACACACTAAAATAAATTAAACTCATCACAAATTAAAAGTTATCTTTAAAGGGCTTACACTTACCTTTAGATGGACCGTCTTTCAATAAAATTAACGTAAGTCCGCCTTATACAAGACTTATTAGCAACTAGATGAAAACAAACTGAACGGAAATAACTACAACAAACCAAACTAACAAAGACACTAAACATAAAGATTTCGTGACACTTATGGATTTAGTAAAAGATTTTGAACTTGCAAAAACACGATTTATCTGACAAGGTTATAAAGACAGATAAAAAAAACAAAAATTATAGCGCCTTAGTAGAGGAACTTTTATATAAAATGGATTTGAAATTGTGATATGGAAGAAAGGACTGCAATTGGCAAAGGATTACAAAACACGAGTGGGCACATAAAAAAAATAAAAATAAAAAAACAAATACGCGTGGGCGAGACTTAGAGCTCGCAGCACAATGAATAATCGTAAAGCTTGAAAGCCAAAGAAGAATGAGCCCATGAAGGTCACTTGAACTTTTGACATGATACCCCCACTATTGGTATCCTCGACCTCCCCTCAAAAGGAGAATACATAACTCTTGGAGGGCTCTCAATTACCTCCTTAAAATATAGGATAAACAAAGCAAAGGCAACAACGACCAACGGTAAGCGAAACAAAATACCTTCGTCCTTCCAAAACGGAGATTGCAACCCCTGACCAAATAGATCTAGAATTCCCTTACAAGTTTCTTCATAATTCACTACAACGTACTTATTTATATTAATAATGTTTGGCTTATTATAATTCACTAAAAGTTAACGTACTTATTGTTATATAAACTAAAAAACTACAGTGACAGAGTCTAGGTAGCACCGCCACCACCCTTGTCTAGGTCATCTTCCGGCTTTCGATAGGGAGGTGGATCGGCTAAATAAGTAGAGTGGTATTCATGGCCAAATTTGAACTAGTTCTTCAACATCTTTGCCGTGAGAGCCTTATTTGCTCGTGCATCATCTTCCCCGCTCCTTCTTAAGTGCTTCCTACAACTATGAATCAAATCGCGCTACATAGTTTATAACAATAATGTTCGAGTTATATGGGCCTTCTAACAATTCCTTCAACGGATTTTGACAAGTGGCGGTTAAAACATACCCGGAAAAAAAGTTTCATTTTCTTTGGGTGGTCAAATACAAATAAAACTAAGGAAAATTGATTTTAATATCCCAACTTTGGTCAATTTTCTTTAAATAATCTCAATTTTTTATTATTCTAAAATAATTCCAACTTTCACTTGTGTATTATTTAATCAAGCCCAATCAATCATCAACTTATTGTAATAGGTCAATTAGACACGCGCCAACACATGATTGGTCTAAAAAAATTCAAAAATTAAAAAGGAAAAAATACCTCTTCCCTAGTCTTCCCTTCACCCCTGCCACCAATCTTAGGGTCTGTTCTCTTCAGCTTATTTTCAGTTCAGTTCAGCTCCTATAAGTTCAGTTCAATTCTTAATTTCCTTCTCTCATAAAATATCCAGTTCAGTTCAGTTCGGCTCCAATAAGTTCAGTTTAGTTTAGTTAATTAGAACAGGCCCTTACTCTACATTGTTATTTTTTATCCCTTTGAAACTTTTCAAGCCATCGCTGAACCCTCTCCTCCTCTTCCTCCTCCATAGAAGTCTTGGTTGGAGCGACTTATGAGCTTTTTATCTCCTCCATAAAAGCTTATCATCGAATATTAATTTCACAATCTAGGTTTTCATTGATTTATTTGTCAGCATGGTTAATCTAGGGTTTAGCCGTTTAGATTAATGATAAATTAAATTGTCGAAGAATGAGGACGCACCAATATGTAATGTTTGGATTATTGTTAGAGGTTATGGCAGTAGCAATAAATAGCATTGATTCAAGCTAGACGTGAATTCTTACGTGAGTGGATTGTTGTGACGCCTAAATGGACGATCACAAAACCTTTCACACAATCACACTTTTGTCAACGGTAATTTTTTTTGTTTTTAAACATGCCACACTTTCAAAATTGCAACCTCTCTATCGATGTAATGAGCTACCATTTTCTTTTACTCGATTCGCCACTATCAACCCCTACACAAAAAGGTTGCATTTGTGGGTTTCGTCAAATAACTTCTGATATTATGGCGGTTGTTAGAAGATAGCGACTGATGATGTTGACCCTGAACAAATTTACAAGAACAATATGAGTCATAAATTACTGAAAGTGATTTTGGCCTAGATTCTGGTGCGATTGAACATGATTTTGGTGCTGTAATAATCTATTCTACCTAAGATAATGGAGAAAAGAAAATATTAATTATGACATTATGTGTTAATGTTTTTTTTGTTTGTTTTTTCTTTAAGGACATTATGTATTAATGTGAGTATTAAGGATAAAATACTCTTCAATTTTCACCAATTTTAGGATAAGGCAGGGTGAACAAAACTTTCGATTATTAGGTCGGACATCTCAGCAACTCCAGAATAAGAAGTGCAATTACCTCCAAATAAGTAAATTTTTAAATTTTATCCTCTAATACTCACAACATTTGGGCATAATTTAAGCGATACTAAAAAAGCACTTGAATTACATTCAATTGCACCAAAATCTAAGCAAAATCACTTTCACCAATTCTATGACTCATATTATTCTTGTTAATTTCTTTATCGTCGGTAATTGGTTTTGGACACCCACTACACCTCTCGGATATTATTTAACAAAATCCAAGAATATATGTGTTACCACCAACACAGTAAACCTTAGTGTTTGTGTTAATAGTAGCGGAGTGAGTAAAAGAAAATGGGATCGATAAAGAGGTTGCATTTCTGTAAGAGTGACCTGTTTAAAAACAGTAGAATTACAGGTTCCAAAAGTGTGATCTTGTGAATGGTTTCGGGGTCATCTTTTCATGTGTCTCAGCAATCCAATCACGAATGGATTCACGTCTGCTTTTAACCAATATGATTTGCTATTAGTGTCAAAATTTCTAACAATGATCTTAAAAAGATTACTTTTTGTTTGTTGGGCTAAATGTAGTGATAAAAAAAACCTTTTGATCACCATATAGAGGGTGAGATGTCAGACTCATATTTACAGAAAATAGTTTTACGTAATTTGTTATATATAATTAGTTTCATGTAATTTGTTAACATTTAAATAATTTTATTTTTGTTTCATAAGTTAGTATGAAAATAAATTTATATGTTTTTCTTGATAATTTTTATTTTGTATTTGTCCATCTTGTAGGTGATAATGGTAAATATATATATATATATATATATATATATATATATATATATATATATATATATATATATATATATATATATATATATATATATATATATATATATATATATATATATATATATATTAATTATGTCACAAGCACCTTCGGATAATTCAATTGCTCTCCTTATTGTCGGAAAACCTGTGGTCGTGTCTCACCCAAATTCTATTTATTGGTTGTGTGCTCAATATAGGGAAAATATGTTGCTATGATTGGAAAACAAAACAGATCTTCAAAAAACTATTTTACGTGGTTTCGAAAATGACGAACATATTTGTAATTTTCAAGAAAGTTTATACAAACCCTTGCTTCACATCATTGATGACTTGTTTTGTTTGGTATGGTACGAGTATAAACCCAAAGACGGCATTAACGTTCTCCATCTCACCACTTATTTTAATTTCACATTCTTACTCGTGCACAAGAAAAAGCCTTATGTTATTAAAAATAAGAATAATTATTTTGGTATTACTGAGTTGGACATTCATTTAATCGGATGTCAAAACAATGTTAGTGAAGGCGTTATCAGTGTTGTAAAAGCTATGCTATTGTAAGTCTCCCAAACAATGCTATTGTAAGTCTCCCATCTCATCTTCATATATTTGGCAAAGGTAATAGTGTTTAATAAAGTATTGCGGTATATTTAATGGGTAACATTTAGGGATTAGTCTATCTTTTTCTTCTTCTATTTGTATGGTCGGCCTAAAGGTTTTAATTGAGTTTGTGATTAATTATGGATATAATTGTAAGGAGCAAAAATTGAGCGACCATAATTTGTGATTCTTTACATGATAATTGAGTGTAAGGGTTATTTCTTATTTGTAATTGTGTTGTTAATTGGGTTTGACTTGTTTTCAGTTACCGAGCAACTGTTGTTTTTGTAGGAGTTTATAGGTACTATAAGCGGAATTTCATGAATCATATTCATATGCACCTAAAATAGGATCGCATGCATAACACACAAAAATCACATAATCATACCTTTGAAGCGTGATCTCCACATAGCTATTCGATTGGCAAATCTGGGAGAGAATAGAGCCCCAAGCGTGATTCCTCTATTTAGTCCACGGGATTCGAACTAGCCGTCCACCAATACTAAATTGGTCGAGTGAAGGAGGAAAACCACGATCACCACCTTTAATGGACAACCGATCATCGCACGAACCACCACCACCATGAGCACACCAGCGGCGCCGAGAGAGGGGAGAGCCGTGAGAGAGAGAGAGAGAGAGAGAGAGAGAGAGAGTTTGAGAGGCTTGGTTTCGTGTTTGCTATTTAGGGTTCCAACTTAACAGTAAAACTGTTCTGTTGAATAACCTAGACACCTAGTCTACTTATAATCATATTATAATTAGATTAAGAAGCAAGCTTAAAACCTCTCAAATCTACTCCTATGCCCGGCTACCTAGAATGATGAGGCCCATTCACGGATCTCGTCCTCTAATGCTTGATCTAGGCCCTTTGTGTGACCTTATAGGATCCGTCCAATTAGGCTTTGGCCTATTTTACTAGGCCAAAGATTGTTAATACTTCTAGCTATGATATAACGACGACCCAAATGGACGAACTTAATTATCTCCATAATTAAATCCATTTATATATCTAGTTATTGCACTTGAAGAAGACATAAATCCTCCAGTTTTGTGACATTATGACATGTTGACTTAATGGAATACTGTTGTTTTCTGGAAATCTGTATATATATCCATATTTTTCAGTATTTTGTCTTGTAGAAATTTAGTATCCATATATGAAATTATCATCACTAGCATCATTGAATCTTTTAACAACAACTTGTTCATGGAAACGAATTCCCTTATAAAAACTTGTTGATGCTCCTTGGCTTATGATCCTACTCTTGCTAAAACCATCAGTAGCCGATTCGATCCAATGAAGCCATGAAGGTGCTTTCTTGTGGTTTAAAAAAAAAATGAAAGTGGAGAAGTTAGCACCAAAGCATAAATAAGAATGTTTCCTCAAAAAAAAAAAAAAAAAAAAAAAATCATAAATAAGAATGTGGCAACTTAATTTATTATTCACATTAATATTGGATTGCAATCATTAATGTCATCATGTAAGTCTGAAATTATGCTATTATGCTATGTGTTCAACTTTTTCTCTGCATTTATGGAGGCAACTAAGAATCCTAAGATACAATTCGACACTTTCATTGGCTACTCTCTATGGTGGCCCTTTAAGTAACCTCTCTAGTAACCCCACTTAAGAAACCCCTCAACTAACCCCACTTAAGTAACCCCTTATCGAGTAATCCCTCAGGTAACATATGTAATAACCCCGACCTCTATTAACCTCACTTAAGTAACCCCCCTAGTAACCCCTAACCAAGTAAGTAACCCCTAATCCTACACCACCTCAAAGCCTTAAACGCCATTAGGCTCAACCCCAAACACCACACCACCAGCCCCTACCCCACGCCACCTTCCCCTTACCCACGCCACACCCAACCAAACTGTAAAAAAAAAAAAGAAGGGGGAATTCTCTTTGGTGAATTCCAACTTTTTAATTTTCTAAGTAATAAACGTTCTTAAATTTTATTATCAATGGTAAACTTAACTTTTTAAAATTAAGTCAATTATAACATTAATGATTAATTTTAACTAAATATTTAACTATAGTTAGTTTATAGTTAGTTTTTATTTATTTATTTCAGAAATATTTTTTTTTTTAAAAAAATCACATATTCCCCCTACCGCCCAACATCAGCCACGCACTTCTACCTCCCCCGCCCCCGCCCCTACCCACGCCGGCGTACTGGCCGCCCAATCTTCCTCCCCTTTGCGCGCCTGCCTCCCCTAACTACCAGCCCCTTCCCCGAAATCAACACCCTCAGCCCCGAAATCCCCTCCTTGTAATCTCAAATTCTCAATCTCTCCTCCCTAAACGAAATAAGATAATTAGGGTTTCGGGATGAAGGTCGAAAATCATGGGTTTCTTCAAAATTCGAAGCTTCAGGGCTTGATTTCTCTCAATTTCAGTGTTTGATTTCGCTGGGTTTGATTTTGCTCGATTCAGGGTTGATTTTACTCAATTTTAGGGTTGATTGTACTCGATTTTAAGGTTTGAAGAAGGCTTTTTTTTTGCTTGTAAAGAGGGGTCACCGGCGGTTACTCGTTAGAGGAGAGAGAAGGGAGGGGATCATCGGCAGTGGGAGGAGAGTGCTCGAGGGTGGTGTGTTTGCGAATTGAAGGAGGAACAAAGTAGTAGAAGCGCTGCTATTTCAATGGTGATGGGATTGGTGGTTGTTGACTTCGGGGAGGAAAAGGGAGGGGAAGGCTAGAAATGGGGAGGAGAAGGGAGTGGGTGGTCGAATCGGGGTGGTGTCGGGGAAACGGGTTTCGGTTTTGCGGTGGTGGGAGGTTATTTTCAAGGGAGAGTGGGTGGTCGCCGCGCTAGGGGGAGAGTCGTCGGTTTCCGGCCGCCGGGAGGGGGCTGGGTTTGGGGAGGCGGATGGGCAGTGGGTTGGGGGAGGGGTTGGTTTTTTTTTTTTTTTTTAATTTTAATATAATTAAAAAAACAAAAAACTAACTATAGTTAAGGAAATAACACTTATTAATGGTAATCAATAATTTAGGTTTACCATTAATAATAAAATTTAAGAATGTTTACCACTCGGAAAATTAAAAAGTTGGAGTTCACCAAAGAGAATTCCCAAAAAAAAAAACACAAAACAAAAAAACCTATAAATACCTTAAAAAGTTAACAATGGCTTCGAATTCACTTTGAACATGGCTAAAAGACTGAATTTGGCCTTAAAAACCTCGAACTTGTTTTCTGGCGACGGAGTCACCAAACCACCATTATTCACCACGGAGTTTTGACAAACGAACCACGAAGAGGAAGACGATGAATATCGTACGATGGTGTGGAATTTGTGTTTACTGAGATGAAGGATCTAGCGTGGCTGTGTGGGCTTGAAGAAGAAGAAAAAAGAAGAGAGAAAAAGAATGTGGCTGGCCGCACAGTGTGATCAGCCATATATGAAACTTTGTGCATAAATTATACAGATTTTGATGGGGCTTCCATCGGATTTCACCGGTGGAAAGCCCCAATCTTTATTTTCTTGTAAGCTTTTTGCTTCTTAGGTTACAATAATATCTTCTTCGAAAGAAAGGGTTTATCTCCTTTGAAAGACAGGGTTTTTTCAATCTCCTTCGAAAGACAAGGTTTTTCAGACTCCTTTGAAAGACAAGGTTTTATTTGTGTTTAATTTAGTCTCCAGTTGTGCGGGGCTATGATTGATTATGGCTCGGATTCGGTTTACGGAATTAGCACAAAAATTTACTTTCTCACAAAATTGCGAAGCGACGACGGATCTACTCAAAAAGTTGTATGAGACAACGAATCGAGAATGTGCCGAATTGTTATATTTATGTATTTGGATTCTTAGCCCTTCCCCGATTAATTCTTGTTTGATTTTGTTAAATTCGTTTTCATTATCGTTAATTGTCAATTGTAGATGCCGTATGGCTTTAATTAATGAAATTTAGTGTCCTTTAGGACTTTTTTCAAAAAAAAAAAGTTTTATTAACAATTTAAAAAAATAATAAAAAAAAAACAAATGATAAATAGAAGCATTATAATCGCTCATATTATAGTGTAGCTTCTAAGTCTATAAATTTATCCTCTAATTCTACTCTCCAAGCCCCAAAAATATGGGTCAGGTCTAACCGGGTCTAGGTCTGGTCCTAAACCCATTGCAATCCCTAGGTAATATATGATGAGATGTATGAATGGGCATGACTTGCATGAGTCATTCTTATTTAAAAGGTAAAATATGTAAGGCCATAAACCCTTATATATATATATATAAATTTAAATTAGAACATTAAATTAAAATTATGATATGCAATATCTTGATACACATTATTGTAAATGGATAATCAAATAAAGTAAAAAAAAAATTCACTATTATGCATTAAGCTAACTTTGGTTTCGATGTTGTGAGATTTAATATTTGAACTATCAAAACCGTGCAATAACAGGGGTACTATACTAGTTTATCCTAATTAGGATATTTGTGAAATAGTGAGTGTTATTTGGTTAAAAAATTAAACTATAATGTTGTCCAGGGGTATTACAAATGTGTCATGGCAAATCTACTTTCCTTTTTTCCGCGTAAGCTTTCTTCCATATTTTCCTCAAAAACGAGTAATTTTGGCGCGACAAGATAATGTGTTACCTTTCTTATCTCTACTGCGCATCCTAGCTTATAAACATGAGATCTGCTTTTAGGGTTCTAGGCATCAACTATTATGCAAAATTGTATACTTTGCACCTTATAATATTCTTAATCATTATTCTTTCAAGCAATTCGAAGAGGCAATATAATAATCAGAGTACTACTCTTAAACCTAGGAGTGAAAGGTTGAAATATCTGAGGGTTTAACAAATCTATACTCTATTTAGATTTATTCATTTTCATTTCAATTTGATCTTTATTGTTCTTAAAGTTACTAGCATTCTATTAATGAGGTAGCAATTTAACAAGAACGTGAGCGATGTAAGCAATTAATTTTTTTATTTTATTTATTTTATTTTGCTAGTATCATGATAAGGTTTCTAATAATAATTGAAACTGTGATTTGAACATTTAGATTCGTGTTATTCTTTAATATTATTATTGTTATGTTATGTTGTTTCCAATGTTATAATGCACGTGTTTATTATTTTGATCACTTTTGATGTTTATAATTGGGATATACTTTATACGTGTATGTAATTGAATGTGATGCTAATAGATAAAAAAAAACCCTAGCCTCCCCCTCTCTCTTCTCTTTCCTAAACTCTAGCCTCCATTGTTAATTTCGAAGGGCTTCCATTGGATTTCGCCGGTGAAAAGCCCTATTTTTTTTTCCTTTAGGTTTTTTTTTTTCTTATTTCATAGGTTACAATAATGTCTCCCTCGATAGAAAGGGTTTATCTCCTTCGAAAGACAAGGTTTTTTCGATCTCCTTCGAAAGACAAGGTTTTTCAAACTCCTTTGAAAGACAAGGTGTTATTTGCATTTAATTTGGTCTCTAGTTGTACGGGGCTATAATTGATTATTGCTCGGATTCGGGTTACAAAATTAGCACAAGAATTTTTTTTTTCACAAAAGTATGAAGCGGCGGCGGATCAACTCAAAAAGTTGTATGAGACAACGAATCGATAAGGTGCCGAATTGTTATATTTATATATTTTATTCTTAGCCCTTCCCTGATCAATTCTTATTTGATTTTGTTAGATCTGTTTTCATTATTTTTGATTGTCAATTATAAATGTCGTATGGCTTTTATTAATGATACTTTGTATATAATGTACTCTAGGACTTTTTTTTTTTTTTTTAAAAAAAAAAAAAAAAAAGAATGTGACAAATAATCATTTCCGGGATTATCGGAAACAAATTAGGCCTCCATTTTTAAAAAATGGCTTCCAACTCCCTAACCTAATCCCCCTATCCCCCCTCCCTCCCCCCCACCCCGCCGCTTAATCAGCTAATCTTTCTCATTTTCAAATCACAAAAGAAGTTGTTTGCTTTGCCTTTCTTCGCCGGTTACAGGGGAACTTCAAATATTCGAGCTTTTAGCTTCTATGTATCATAAATGGGAACCTTATACCAAGTATTATGGAGGACAATATGGTCTTTTCATTTTTATATTTTTGGATTAATTTTTTTGGTGCAAGCATATTGAAAAGTCGAATTTTCCATTTTTCAAAAAAAAAGTCAAAATTTCCTACAAAAATAAAATATATTAATAAGTCACATTTAACTCATGAATTTTTTTGGGATACTAAATTCCACAATGGAATTACTTATGCCGCGGTATTAAATAACCACTCTACCCTTTTAAATTTATTATTTGACCTCACCTAATTTTCTCACCATTAACTTTAAATCAAATTAAATTCATTAGAAAAGAAAAAATAAAATTAAAAAAATCATCGTAAATTTTCTAATTAAATTAAATTTATTTTGTTGTTTTTAATTATTATTGAAAAAAAAAATTAACAATACACAACCATCTGTAATATGCAACAATACACCATGTTATAGTTACATGTAATATGCAACTATATCATAGTATAGTTGCGCATTACATGCGATTATACCATGATATGACCGCGTGTAATATGCGACTATACCATGGTATAGTCGCATATTACATACGATCGGGTACATCGGAATTTGAAAAAGAATGTTCGGCTCATTTTAGTGGTCGAAAATTACAGAGTTGATGGCCAATTGTCATAAAATCTACAATGTTGTTGTCAAGGTGGACCCGTCGTGGTGGATGGTCAGAGTTAGTGGTGCCGTGGCAGTATGGATGGTGAAGATGATGGTCAAGATGGAGCCATGGCTCAGAGGGTCAAGGTTAGTGTAGTGGGTCAAGTTAACAATAATGTTAAGGTGGTAGATCAAATTCAGTGGTGGTTAGATGAGTGTGTAATTTTCAAAATTAAAAGGGGTATGGTGGTCATAGCTTGAATAATTCTATTGTGGCAAATAGCAATTCACATTTTTTTTGAACAAATTGTGAAATTATTTTGAGTATTTTTTAAATATTTTTAAATGTGTTGGTCGGCCGTCGTAGATTGGAGAAGTATGGATTTTTTTTGACATAATTATAATTTTGTTATGGTTTTACATTCAAATGCAGGTAGGAAATAGATAAATGCATCATTTACATATAATTTTGTATGTTTTATAACAATAATTTGTTTTTTCTTTGTTTGAACAGGTGAGATTATAACAATTTACCGGTTGGGAGATGAGAAACATCTTTAAAGGGAAAGATAAAGGTAGATTAGTAGAAAGCAAAATGGTAACTGTTTTAGGGTTTAGCAATGTAGGAGAGACTTTGATTTTCTGATCAATTCACAGTCTATTTTTTTACTTTTAGACCTGTTATTCGATTTCAATCTGATTCTTTTGTAGCTACCGTTGGAAAATATAATGGTATTTATTTGGTGAAATTAATATCATTACAAACGGAGATGGAGTTGTGTGAATTTGATGGAAACAATTATATTCAAGGCTTTTCAGAGCACTAAATATAATATCAAGAAAAACATATAAATATATACTTTTATAATAACTCACGAAACTAAAATTTATGACATTAACAAATTACATAAAACTAATAATATATTAACAAATTACTTGAAAACATATGGTGTTGTTATAAAGATGCAATCTCATCCTTCTTATGGTGATCAAAATGTTTGTCCTCCTGTATTCAAATTTCTAGAATTGTTATGTGTTGTCGGATTATAATGTTGAGTAATTTTTAATACCAATTTATTATATTGGGGACGAGCTATAACTAAAGTTTGGATTATTGTTATTAGAGGTTTTGACAGTAACAATAAGTCGTATTGGTTCAAGACGGATGTGAGTTGTGATTGGATTTTTACATATGGTACATACAAGGACGACCCTGAATCATTTCACAGAATCACACTTTAGGCATCTATAATTCTGCTATTTTTATACAAGTCACTCTTCCAGAGATACAGCCTCTCTATCGAGGTAATGAGCCTCCATTTCTTTTTAGGAAATTTTGCATTAAACCACCTTTTATAACAATTTTTTATTGCAGGAAACCACCTTATAATATTTTTTTTCTCAAAAATGCACCTTAATCTAAATTTTTTTAGCAAGGCGACACCTTTGGCAGAAAAATAGACTTTGACATTGTATTCCGGAGTTGCTGATGGTCGTGAGGTTCGAAATTTGACAGATGAGGGGTGGACTAATTTTTGTTTTCACAGGCAATTGCAGAGAAACGACTATGTCGTATTTTCCCAACTTCCTGTTCCTGATTATTATTTGGGGCTAAGGGTTTTCAAACCTCGTGAGTTTAAAGCTATCAATGAGTTAATTGCGTTATCCACGAACCAGGTTGGGTTTCTTAATTTTTCTTTTTTGCTTAATTAGGGTTTAGGATTTTAATTTTTTTTTTGCGCCATGGATGTTTGCGCTTCATGAAGGTACGAGAATGGGTTTGGGAATTGGGTTTAGGGCTTGAGGGTTGGGTTTAAGGACGGGAATGAGAAAGGGAGGGGATGTGGTCACCGACGACGAAGGAGGGAGGTGGTTGCTGGCCACTGGAAGGGGGAGAGGGCTGGCAATGGGTGGCCGGGGGAAAAGGGAGGGTTAGTATTTTAGGGTGTCACGTGCGAGGCATGTGGTCGGGTCAACCCTGGAATACAAGGTCAGAATATATGTTTTCGGCCAAAGGTGTGGCCTTGCAAAAAAAATTTAGATTAAGGTGTGTTTTTGCAAAAAAAAAATATAAGGTGGTTTCCTGCAAAAATATGGTTATAAAAGGTGGTTTAATGTAAAATTTCCTTCCTTTTACTCGCTCTACACTATCAACACCAACACGAAGTTTGAATGTGTTGGTGGTAACATAGATGTTTGTGAGTTTCGTCAAATAATGTCTGAGAGGCGTGGCGGTTGTTCGAACCTAATTACTGAAGATAAAGAAATTAACAAGAGTAATAAGAGTCATAGGATTGTTGAAATTGATTTTGGCTTAGATTTTGGTGCAGTTGAAGGTGATTTTGGTGCTCCTTTAGTCTCCTCGAGATTTTGCCCCAAGGTTGTGAGTATTTGGGATCAAATTTACTTATTTGGAGGAAATTGCTCTCCTTGTTTTGAAGAGGAAAGGAGTAAGGTTCCTTTTGCTAAGGTATTTGACCCAACTCCGGTCGGCCCAAAGGTCTTAATTGGGTTTTAATTTGATTAATAATGGATAAAACTGTTAAAGCAAAAATTGAACAACTATAATTTGTGATTCTTTACACGATAATTAGGTGTAAGGATTAATTCTTATTTGTAATTGCGTTGTTAATTGGGTTTGTCCTGTTTTCAATATCCATATTTTTCAGTATTGTTGTCTGGTAGAAATTTAGTATCTATATTTATAGTTGTAAATTTCCATTGTCTTTTGCATTAATGTTCAATAACATGTTATTGACACATCAATTTAAATTCTGAATTTTCTAAGTATAATACATTGTGTGAGACATTTGTCATATTTAAGAACTCAACCAACAAACTTCTGATGAGTTAAATTTGCATTTATTCGGAATTTGGAAATTTTGTCAATTACTATTTCAAAAAGACTGACTTTGTGAATTACTACCCTATAAAAAAAAGTGGTTAAATACTACCCTAATTCAAATAAATTCTACTGATTACTACCTAATTGCATTGTCCGAGAACTTAAGGCATCAATGATGTCACTTTTCTGGTTAAACCATAATTAATTCAATTCTTACCTAATCAATCTATTTTAATTACAAAATTAAAAAAAAAAAAAAAAAAAAAACACCCCAACATTAAATAATAAACTCTAAATTGGTGTTGATAATGGGGAATTAGTCGTTAGAAGGGGTTGATTGGGGATAAGGGATTATATAGGAAAATTAGTTGGGGTAATTTTTATTTTTATTTTTTAATTTTTTGATTTAATGTTAGTAAAATACATTAATTAGGTTAATTTTAATTTAGTTAGGTTTAACCAGAAAAGTAACTTCATCTATGTCTTAAGTTCCCGGAAAATGCAATTAGGTAGCAGTCGGTAGAATTTATCTGAATTAGGGGTAGTAATTAACAACTTATTTTTTTAGGTGTAGTAATTCACAAAGCCAGTCTTTTTGAGGTAGTAATTGACAAGTTTTCCTCAGAATTTTGAAACAAGTTACTACCATCAGCAATCGTTAATCATTACACATTTACACTGCCAACATATATAAGTAAACTATTTCATTCAAGAACTCTAAGCAATCTGAGTAACTTTTATAAATTAAATAAACCCTAACCAATAAGTTTTTGAGATATAACTTTATCACCTTATGTTATCTTTGCAGGAAAACAGAAGCATGCTACAAAGAAACCTCGGTTTCACTTGAAAATGTTTATTCCCATGATTAGGTGTTGATGAAATCATCAAACAAATCGAAAGCGTGAAGGTAGAATTGATGTCGTACTGCAATCAGAAGTTTTAGTAGTAGAAATAGAGAAGATTCAGAGTTTTTTTTTGTTCACAATTTCTCTTCCTTTGCAATGACTACATAGACCGAGACACTGAGCAGCTTTTGAGCTGAATTATTGACACAATTGTAACAATATTCCAGCATTCACTATATTTTTCGAAGCCCCATGATAGGATGCTTGAAACTTCACATCCGGCCTCTTAGCTGGTAAATCATAGGCACCTGCAGTTCCCCTTTTAGCATCATAGTGCTTCCTTAATAGCCGGTCTTTTCTTGTTATCTAAGTGCACACAACACAGACCAACCTTGAGCATCCTTTCCATGTCTTCTATACTATACTGCCTCATCAGCCTCCAATCAATCAGCTTACCCTTTTCCCACAGGAACCATACTGCGGGGCTAAGTACCCCATTGTCCCAGCTGGAATAGTCGGTTTCCTTAATCTAGAATCTCGGTAATAGAACTCAACCAATCCTAAATCACCAAGTTTAGGGTTAAAATCCGAATCAAACATCACATTACAAGTCTTAACATCCCTATCAATGATCTGTCTGTTGCATTCTTCATGCAAGTATGTAAGACCAGAAGCTATACCGAGAACAATGTTCAGCCTTTTGTTCAAAAGTAAGCACAAGAAAAGCATCTGAATCTGTATGCAGATTCTGATCAAGGTTACCATTAGGCAGAAACTCATACACAAGGATAAGTTCATGTTTTTTTCACAGCACCATCCCATACACTAGGTTTTTATGCTTCAATTTTCGAGTCATAGCAGCACATTCATTGGTAAAGGTTCTAATGAGATTACCATCACTAGCATCATTGAATCTTTTAACTTGTTCATGGAAGAATTCCCTTATAAACACTTGCTGATGCTCCTTGACCTATGATCCTACTCTTGCTGAAACCATCACTAGCCGATTCGATCCAATGAAGCCATGAAGGTGCTTTCTTGTGGTTTAAAAAAAAAAAAAAAAATGAAAGTAGAGAAGTTAGCGCCAAAACATAAATAAGAATGTGGCAAATTAATTTATTGTTCACAACTTCACATTAATATTGGATTGCAATCATTAATTTGTCATCATCTAAGTCTGAAATTATGCTATGTGTTCTACTTTTTCTATGCGTTTATGGAGGCAGCTAAGAATCCTAAGATATAATTAGACACTTTAAATGGATACTCTATGGTGGCCTAATTAGGCGTACCACAAATTTATTCCATATCTTTTTCAATTTTATGAGCCTACATATGTGAATATCAATGGACTGCCAAGTATTACTCGTCATTCATTCAAGTATTACTTTGGGAATGAACAAGAACAAACAAGTTTCCTCACTTCAGTAATCTAAACGGAGAGATCATCGCTTGTATCAAAGTCAGTTATTCATCAAATGTAAATTTTAGAAAATTAATAATTAAAAATTGAAAAGCAATAATTAGATGCATCAAACATGACATACAATACAACAATTACATTTATACACTACTACACTAGCGACAAAGGCAGAATTAAAAATGTAATCTGTGTGAAAAAAGGGAGAGACCCTGCCAAAAATCTCAAGGCTTCCATAATTTCATGCTGCAGTCTTCACCATAGGTAGCCACAAGATTTATGTGAGGATGGTGTGTCACCCCGATTACATCTTTCTCATGCACCTGCCACGACAAAACAAACGATAATCAAACCAGATATTATGATTAACCATATTTCTTTCTTAAAATTTTTATGTTAAACCACTCAAAGTTACCTTCATCAGATGTTCCAGTTTACCAGACTGTTGGCTGAAACAATACAAATTTCTGCCAAACAGAAAGAATGTTAACAGGTGTTATTGAAGGGTTTCAAATCACGATAGAAGCTATAATTGAAGAATATCGTTGGTAGAATACCTGTCTTCACCAACACAGTAAATCCACTCCCCTTTTGGTGATACACAGGCCGCAGAAAAGTCTCCACCTTCTCTCTTACCAGAAGAGAAACTCTTCACAACCTGCATCAAGTATTTTGAGTCAGACAACGCTAATAAAAGTGCCATGAAATGTTGAACCAGAAATAATTTTCAGCCTGATTATCTCAACAATATTGTTGGCTCAGATGCAGTACATCACAAGATTTACAGCATAGAATGTGAATACAGCTTGCCACTACCAAAAGTAGCAAATGGATGAACAGCTCCTCAATTCTTAATATAATTTCGTGAAAAATGAGAGGAAATTTGAATCTATCTATGCAACTTAGTAAGTTCTTAAATTCAATTAAAGAAATGGTTCAAGGGAATTCAAGGGAATATTCAATTTGTTTAGTATAATATCAAATTCACTCATTGAGTATACACATAATCAGAGTAAAGCAAGGTTCCCTGACTCAAGCGCTAAATCAGTTAACAGATCTCTTTGAGTGCTATATTAAACTAAAATGTGCAAGAGCATACCTGTCCTTGGAGTGTCATGATATATATGGATGAGGTCTTGTTGCAAACGACAATGTGATCCATATTTTTGGGAAATAAATGAACAGAATTTACAGAAGCATCTCCACCCTAAATTTCAGAAAGGTAATGATTGTAACACAATACAGCTTCCATTAATTAAGAATAATATAAGAAGAAACAAACAACAAAGCATCAAAGATTACCCTTAAAGGCGGTGGTGGTTTAAAAGTCTGTAGACATTCAGTTGTCTTGACATCCCAAACCTGTTCCATATATATTACAAAAAGAAATATGAAATGTTAGAAAGGAAAAAAAAAAAAAGAACTCAGAGCCAGGCCTATAAGTATTTAATCACTTAGGCAATTCACCTTGACTGTGCAATCGCTAGATGCTGTGATCACACGGCTACCGTCATTTGTAAATATTGCGTGATTTACATAAGACGTATGCCCACGAAATTCTTTCAACAATTTCCCAGACTTCAAACCATGAACCCTGAGTTCAACCAATATCAGACATCACATTTTAGTGTATATATTGATATATTCAAATGCTGTGAGACCAATTTGGAGAGCCCATCAAATTAAGCCAGACAATGGAAATTGATTATGCAACACTAAGAAGCAAGATAAATAAAAAAGAAGAAGAAATGACTGACTGAAACATTTAGAGTCAAATATACGAGAAACTATAGAGAACAAAGAATACAGCACAGAATATTAGCTTTTTTATTTTTTATTTTTTTATTTTTTTTTACAAATATTATTACTATTATTTGAAACCACACAGAGCATTAGCTAACTGTAGATTACCAAATTGTTAGTACTACTTAAAATATTAGCTAATTGAATCATAAAAGTCGGAAGTCAATCACGAGATCCAAACCTGGCAGTGCTGTCAAAAGATGTACTCAATATCTGACTTCCATCTCGAGAAAAGCAAAGACTTGTAATTCCCATAGAATGAGCACGTTCAAGGCGTCGCAAACACTGACCGGTTCTAATACGCCAAACCTGCAGACAGGTACAAGGTCCAGCAACAAATTATCAGCAGTCCTTCCTTCCATGAATAAGAAGCTAATTAAGGTCAATGTAGAAAAGTTTCTATTGTTATAAATCAACATAAGAAGCTATACACAGCAAAATTATAGTTTTTGAAACATTACAATAGAGAATTAGAGATCAACCAGGACAAAATGCTAAATATCATTCT
Organism: Chenopodium album; assembly: GCF_948465745.1. Classification (NCBI taxonomy): domain Eukaryota; kingdom Viridiplantae; phylum Streptophyta; class Magnoliopsida; order Caryophyllales; family Amaranthaceae; genus Chenopodium; species Chenopodium album. The sequence continues at coordinate 5,629,525 of NC_137846.1, forward strand.
TAAAGACTAATGTCCCTCCCATTTATAACTACAGTATGACGCAGGTTCTTCACTGTTCCAGAAAATATAAATACGTCCTTACTTTGATCTTTCCATCTTGAGAACCGGACGCAAGCATCTCTGAATCTCTACTAAAATCAGCACAAAGGACTGCTTCCTCATGCATCATAAATGTCTCCTGTTAAAATACAAATCAAGTTTATAAATAGAAAGTTTAACCCAACAACAAAAAAGAATTCAATGAATAGATTTTACTCCATAAAGCTCAACACAGTTGCCCTAGCAGAAATTATAGGGATTTCTAAAAGAAAATTTTAATTTTTTATAGAACAACGCAAAATCTTCTAGATTAGGGGGATTTTTGTTCCATCAACTTGAAACATATCGAAAGTGGAAGGGGACAAGTACTTTTCAAGGGGGTAACTGATATCTTTCTCAACATTTGGAGCAGTAAGAAAAACAAGCAAAGTTTAATCACTGTGGCGGTGGTATTAATAGCTATACAAAAGGAGAAAAATAACTTTAAAAAATTCCACAGTAATACAATATACATCTAGAAATTAGTCTTCTCAAAACTACAATAATCCAAGATTACCACACAATTCTTTTGATGAGCCACAAGTTGCATAAATTGACAGACGATCAAAAGAAGGGAAAAAAAAAAAACAAAAATGACATCCAGAACAAATTGAATTCAGTTACAAACTCAATCAATCGACGAGGAACTTACATCAGCTTGGTACTGAAGATCTTTCTTGAGCTTCCCACTAACGTGATCCCATACCTGATCATGTAAATCTAAGAATTTATTTCAAAATAAAATGTAGAAAAAAAAAATCTAGATATAAGTACATACTATATATACCTCAATAAATCCATCAACAGAGCAAGAAACAAGAAATTGCCCATCAGGTGAAAACCGAGCACATTCTGGATGACTTTTCTTCCCAAACTGCATAATAGAATTCAATAAGTGAATGATGGAAATGAACCTCAAACTTTAATTAAATTTAAAATTACCCATGGAAGTCATCCCATATCCTATAGAAAGTTGCAGAAGTCTCACGCTGCATGAATCCATCTTAATAATTTTCCTTAGTGAGTTAATCTCTCGTATTTTTTCACATGAATGTAACACAGGAGATTACGTAGCATATATGACACAAAATTACACAAGTAAGAGAGGGAAACAAGAGACATTGTAATACTACTGCCCCAAACGAGGCAAGAAAGTCCTCAACATGTGAAATTCTCATAGAATAATAACAGCAGATGCGAGCAACCTGTACAGAAACTTCAATTGGATAAATTTTCTAAGGATTCCACTGCTCCACATCATATCATGTCCACTACAATCTCATTCTTATGTACTATTATATTTTCCCAACTACTTCAAATTGCAATCCTGGTGCCAATAATCAAAGAAAATAAAGGGGGAAATACATGGAACCCAAAACTCACTCCCACTATAAAATTAAATTTACACAAAAATGGACATACAGTTCACTAAGAACACCATTGTCAAGCACAAAGTATTTATTTGCAAATTTGTTAGCATAATATAAACAAATTTTGTTATATATGATTGAAAACCAATTCTACCTTGATAGTATGTGTAAGTGTCGTAGGATACATATCCTCAACATCTTGTTTCATTGCAGCAGTTCCACGGAATAAATCGAACTGTGTTCCAGGAGGAAGCAAACCTGACAGAACGGAAAAAGTAGTTCAAAAAACACTTTAAGCATAACATTTTTCAACCAGTGGGAACTAAAGAAAAAAAATACAACAGCGTGACAACAAGGGAACATATCCAAGAAATACCATAATTAACTTCTAAATTAGAGATCTTACTACTTTACTAGTACTTGAATTGTAGTTAAAGCATTTATTTGATGGTGGGCTAAGATGTGCAGATAGTTCAAGCAAAGGCATCAATTCAATGAGGAAATACAGTATAATGGCTACAACCTTCCATAACTAATGAGAAGCTCTGGCCTTGGGGAAAGCATTTAATGTATGTTTGTCACAAGCTCAAAACAAACATTTATAATACATAAACTAAATTGATTCAATGCACAAAAACTCCTTATAATGTTTAGCATTTCTATAACTTTATATTTGAAATTGTACTTTAGAAATTCAGTGACTAGTTCTAATATTCCTCTTCAGGAAATGGATATCATATACTTCCTCTATAGATTAAAAATGCACATAGCAAATAAGACTGAAAAGTATATAAATATGCTGTCAATTTCTCTTTTCATCCAAAATAAACACCCAAAAACAAATCTCAAGTTTCTCTTCCATAACATAAGATATAGAGTTCTGACTAACCTTGGTGCTGTTGCCACTTCAAAGCTTGCCCAATCAAAGCCATCAATCGTGATGGTGGAACAACAGAAACTTCTGAAGAAAGAGCTGAAATAAAGGGGTGAAAGAAAAGGAAAAGATATCAAGATTAACAAGTAACACAAAAGCCAAAGTCAGTTTTAATAAGAGTTGCAATTGTGTGAACAAAGAATTTGAAGCAATAAGGCTCGTAAAGCATCTCACTCATTGGTAGTTTAGAGATTTAGAAAAAAAGTAACTGAAAAGGCAAAGTACCATTATACATATTAATGATAAATCTTTTAAATGGGGAGAGAGTGCAATATTCATAGAGGTTCAGCAGACCATCTCACCAAACTTAAATCTATAATTTATCTTCCTTCCACTTATTTAAATGAACTATAATGGAAGCTTTAATCATATTTATTTTACTTAAAATTAAAACCAAAAAATAAATAAATAAATAAAATACAACAACAGACAATCAAATCATACATCATGAAATATTAGAGCAATGCAACGAAGAAAAGTAGACCTTGTGCAATTTGAGCACGTCGTCTTTCTTTAGTTGAATCTTGATAAGCCTGTCAAAAGAAGCCACTGATAAGCTAGATACAGCTCCATGAATGCTGACTGAAACTTTTGCAATTTCAATTGCAGGAGTGACAAAGCGCATTGAACATCAATATTGCAAAAATTACAACCATTAACAAATTATGGAATTAGAATCCTAAAGTAAATAATTAGTACACAAATATTTGTTCTACATACAGAATTCATATCTCATACATAATACTAGGTGAGACACCCAAATAATTAACCTCCAAAAGATTTTTATTTAAACCAAAAAAGAGGATGGAATTTATGCAAAATCATACTATATATCACAGCAAGATAACTCCAGTCGAACCAACCCAATCCAACCTGCGTAATACTAGATGAAAACCCAAAAAAAAAAAAAAACCTCCGAAGGTTTATTAGTTAAACCAAAAAAGAGGATGGAATTTATACCAAACCATACTATACACTATACATCACTCCAATATAATACCAGTCGACCTGTCGAACCCCTTCCCCCCCCCCCCCCCCCAAAAAAAAAAAAAAAAACACTACTGAAGCCAGGAAGAGTTCTTTTCTTGAAGACCCAGACCCATGGACCTATTCAGAAAACCCTATAAGTTGCATATCTGGCCTACAAATACAATAAAAACAAAGATATAAAACATCTAATTCCCCAAGCACAACACACTAACACACAACACCAGACAAAATGCAGTTTTCAATGTCACAAAATCCACAATACTTCATCAATTTCACCATTGTCTACACAAAGGACTCAACCTCCTTAAGGATCTCAAACAAACAAGGGATAAGGAGAGAAAAAAAAAAAAAAACAGGAACTTCTGCAATATTTACAAGAAGGAACTATTTACCAGAAATTCCTCAAAAATGTACAGATTATATCCAAAAAGCCTCTAAAAACACCAAACATATATGGAAGCTCATTTTACTTACAATCAGACAAATAATTCCAAAATGGGAACTTCAAAAACTGAACATAGATCTCTTTATCCAGGAAGAACAAAATAGGAGCATTATGGCAAGTAGTCACTTAGATGCAAAGAAGATAGGGGGAAGCAAACAGGGAGCACTAGTTCCCTACCCTAGAGGCCTAGACTCTTCTCAGTCTCAGAACTGTTCTTACTTAATTACTTTCCATCCACACGTACAAATAAATTAGATACATGAAAAAAAATCCACTAACTAGTGTAGAAAGTAAGCACAAATCTATAAGGCATCTCAATATATCATTGTAAATCCATATTTTCCTTATGACCACTTGATTCTTTAAGTAACCATGATCCAAGAGGAAACATCCATAAAATTTTCTTTAAAAGTGTGATGTTCTTCAACGTATACACCCAAAATCCTATTATGTATTCCAAGTCATAAAGTCGACTCTCTTCTTTAACAACACAGTCAACTAAAGAAATCCCACAAGTATCCAATAAATTAGTAACATCCCAATAATACTAGAAAGGTAAAGGCAGCATAAAAGGGAAGCTAGAAAGATAGTTAAGACACAACTAGAAATCCATTAAGGGTCATCGGTTTCACAAAGAAAAACATTGGGGGATACCCCTTGAAAAACACTGATATAGAGATTAGACATCTAAACTCCCCACACAGCAAGATAGGCCAATGCATCATAGAGAGGTGACTTCAAATAAACCAAGCAGATTAAACTTAAGACAATTCTAAGCCTTGAAACCACCTTAATTGCTTGCAATACACCTATATCAATTATTACTCAATGATGACCATCATAAGGTACAATAATAAAATCAACTACAAATTATAATAAACAAAGACAGCTCCCTCAACCTAAAATTAGAAACTTAACAAAATCCTACAGAAAATTGAGGGAGAGTTCTAGATTGACAATTCTAAAGTAATCTAAACTTATTCGGACTTGTCTGGACTAATTGGAGCTTTTCCAAACTCATTACTGATAAGCAATGCAACATCCATATATAACTAAGCATCATCAACATAGGTCATGTTTGACTGTTAGTAGATATTAGAATATATTAATGAGTTTGATTAACAAATAAAATATAGAAGTATTCAGTAAACTAAAAACTATAAATTAACATTAGTTGATTAGGTTAGTAGAGAAGCACATAGAAAATGAGGTACAATTTGCTTCAAAGTTCAAACAGTCACATACGATAATAAATAATATTCAAAGGAGAAAATGTGCACTTTAACTTGTAAGCAAATCTAATCTTCAACATGTTCCTTCCATAAGCATACTATTAGTATCCCTTTTGACGGGATTGCATCATCATATTGTAAAAGAGATGGTGTACTTCATAATGACCAATGACATCCTCCACTTATCATTCCCTCTCACAACCTAACTCACTTCATAATTTTCTTACTCATACTCCTCAACTCTTCAGCTCTTTTTAAGACAATTCATACAGCTCCTGAACTAACAACCCATTGCTTCTAACCTCATAATATCTTTTCATAAAACACTAACATCATCAAAATCCTTCTTATTCTAGTTACAAAGATCTTAAATTCTTGATATTCTTCTTAGGCTCTTAATATTCTTAATAACAGCCAAGTAGTCGTCATCTGCTAGGCTCAAAATTAACCAGTTAAGCCACACACAGAATTTAACTCAATGCCGGTCAATCCCGAGATCAGACCTTCATTGTATGAACTTTTCCAAGAGGTTCCATCCTACACTATTCCCTTGGTCATTAATAAGTAGCAAGCCTCAAACCCAGCCGTTCCTTTCCTCCCTGCCCTACCCCTGTACATAAATCTTTATCTACAAAAATAGGACTATTCTCATTTCTCAACTCTCACCAATAAACCCAACAGTAATCTCATTCTCACCAGCTGTCATAAATTGTTCAACAATCCAAATATTGCTACACCAGGGAAGTAATAACAACAACATAAGACGATTTAGAGTGAAAACAAGTACCTCATGCGGATCAAAATAGGTCCGAACAAGAAGATGCTCCAACCGCAAGTACCTCTCTGGGTGCTCTTGCTTCATCACTCCCATCACTTGGGTCTGCCTCAAAATTGCTCGGGCGGTGTCCAATTCTCGAAGCTCGATCATTTCGAGAACAATCTACCAAAACCCCAACAACAAATCATCAAAATCATATCTTACAAACCCCAACAAAAAAGATATTAATTGAAAATGCAACCACACCTGCTCGTACAAATCCTCCAATTTCTTCCTAGGAAGCTTAAGTTGAGAAACTTGAGGCAAAACAGCATCCCATCTCCCACTATTAACATCTGCAATGAATGTTTCATGGCTATCTACTGTGTTCAAAGACACCTGACATTCGCTTTGTAGTGTTTGAAACGTCTGATTTAAGGAATTTTCTTTGCAGAATTGAAGAACTATCTTAATCACACTGCAATTTTCACAAATTTCAAGATTAAAGATTGAAACTTTGCATCTAAAAAAATAGCAATGAAATTAACGTACATTTTTCTGCAAAATTGATTAGAATTTGAATAGAAGAAATTAATATGATTAAAGAATAGGAAAGCTTACTCTCGAGCTTCAATTTCAAGAGTAGACATTGTTGCAAATCAAAAGCTTTGAAGATGATTAACGAAAAAAATTGAAGAGAGAGAAAGAGTGAGAATTAATGTTAGGGTTTTAGAGTGATTTATTTTTGTTTTACGTATTTTCTGAAAATTTATGTTTTTCTGGAGAAAGAAGATGAACGATGAAGAGATAGGACGATGGGCTAATGCGCAAGCCCAGTCCAAACGAGGAAATACAGCAACTCTTTTTTGTTGGAGTGTTGAAGGGAGTAAGTATTGCACTTTGCACATGTAGAATGAAGTTGATTTGATTAGTCGGGTTTGAGTTGGGTCAAATTCGGGTAAGGAGACATTTATTAATGGCACAAGTTAGATAATGGACTCATGGTCAAGTGAAGAGATCGTTGATTCGGGTTTAAGTCGAGTTGGGTTAATAACAAGTATATTGTCAATTACTTCGTAGTCTATTGTCCATTGCATTAGAAAGATTTGGGTCTCATTAGTCCCAACATGTATTAATGTATATTAGAGCTTTCAAATGGTGGGGTGTCATGTTAAGTTTGCATTTGTGTCGATAATTGAATGTGTCAAAATTCCTAGATACTACTAATACAACCCATTTATTAGATGAGTTGGAACTCGAAACCGTTTACATTAACAGTTAGGTACGTCAACTAGCTAAAGTAGTTCAACTAGTTGTATCAAAACATGTTACTTGCTAGTATTTAAAAATTTTGAATAGTTAACTTTAGGTTATAGCCATATGGCCATACCTCGGTATTATATTTAATTAGTTTTGCTTAGAACATATCAACATTGACTCTACTTTAAACTATTAATCTCATATTGACCCACTTAAATAAACATATCACACATGCTCCCTTTGATCATACGACTAATCTCCTATTAACCCACATAAACAAAAAAAAAAAAAAAAAAAAAAAAAAAAAAAAAAAAAAAAAAAAAAAAAAAGAAAAGTAAATATACTCAATACTAAGTCCCTAACCCATTTCATGTCAAGTCATTTTTGCCAACTCTACTTATGGATAGGAGGTATGCAAGTTCTAGTTAAAGGGTGCAAAGGCATCACTTGCACTCCTGCATAAATTAGTACCTCGGTATAAATCTAATTGTCGCATTACTCATTCATATAATACTATCAACATTCTAATAGGAAACAGCAATGTTATAGATTATATTTGAGTAGTACGAGCTAATGGTAAAACACTTTTATAAGAGGCTTCAAGATCATAACAGCTAAGTCGATGTGTAACTGTAAACAAATATAGAACATGTTAGCAGTTTTTGCCACTCCCTATAGAATACATCCTTTCACTAACGCCCCTAAATATATCATTACAATTTCTTCCTCTCTAAACAGAAGGGTAAATATACAAACAAAAGTACAAAGACAAGAAGAAACTATTCCTACAGAAAAACACTACATCATTCCTCATTTACATGAGAGTCATCTTTCGCCAAACATTGTCTCCAAAAGAGCAGCTTCCTCTTCCTGCATCACACCACCAGATTTTAATGTTCGACACATTTTCATATTAATGTCATTTTTAAAAGAGAAGGAAAATGAAAATCGTTTACATACCACTAATGCATTAAATTCGGTCTCTTCGTCTATTGCACTTACAACAGAAGGGTCATCCAAAATATCCTGATATACAGAAACATGAATGAAGGATGAGAAACGTCTATCCCCAATTCCTCATTACTCATGCATTTTTCTAGAAGCAATTTCAATTCCAAATATCACGCCTCTTCTAAGATGGTTTAGCATGCAAAACACATCATGTGTAAACACATGCTTGAACAGCCATATACAGACTAGAGCAGCCTCCATTGTAAAAACCCAAGCACTCATATGAATCATGCCACCAATATGCATAGGCAATCCAACGAGGATTAAACAGCTCATGGGAACGGTAACAACAAGAGACAAGACAAATAAGCCAAACATCAACACTTAGGCTGTAAAGAGGGGGTTGTCCCTACATTTCCATGGACTTGGGTGTAAGGACAAGTCATGCGCCAAACACACAGACACTTGTAAAAGCACTAAATAAATATCCCACATCTGTTAGTTCTCCGAAAAAAGATACTGTCCCAAGAAGCAAGTGATTTCTTTCCTTCCTTGTTCCAAGACTAAGCTACTGATATTGGAATCATGATTTGTTAGACATTCTATCTAAGAACCAACCACAAATGATTTAATGAAAGACAAACTTTAATACGCCCCTTTAGGATCAAAATTATCTCATGTCATATCTCAAGCTGTTTACTCAATATAGATAGAGATATCATACAGATTTGGCAGTCCCATTATCTTTTATTGTATAAATAATAGTTTAAAGAGAAACTTACATCATCAGCAATTCTCAACTGGCTGTTCTCATCCTGTGCCAATAAAAAAGGAAAATTATCATCTATCTCATTCAACATGAACAGAACAGAAAGCTAACTTGACATTGACCAAATTAAGGCACATTCTCCATAGATCATGAGTCTTTATAAAATTAGTTGGCAGTTACGAAAATCAAAGCAAAGCTAACAAAAGACTTGAGTAGAGAATGTAAAAGGAGAAATACAATTGAAGTACCTTGACAGCAACAAAAAGAAGTGGTTCTGAAGGTGTGTAAATCATATAATGGGTCCCATCCTGAAAAGACCATAATGCAAAAAAGTGATGAACACATAATACAAAATAATAACGTCGCGTATAACAAATACCTAAAATATCAAAGAAGTCTAGTTTGTTTCCCACCAGTAATCATGATTGATAACTTGATATTAGTATATTATTAAAACCTTACCAGATGAAAACAAGTAATCTCAACACCTTCATTTGGCACACCTTCTACATCTTGCCCATCATCTGCATGATAGATGTATCATAGACAAATTTAACCATTTGAGGCACCCACAACCAGTGTTTATGCAAATTGTACAATGAATGGGAACAAAATCCATATCATAAAATTTAAAAACTGCCCATCAGGAAGACATTCATCAATTTATGTGAAAAGGCACTGCAGCTATGCAACTACCTTCTCAAGGAGCCCATTACAATTGCTTTTTCATCTTCATACTCATAGAGAATGATCTGGCATTATCACCTTTACAGTTTTACATGAAGAGAGACCATATTTTTGAACATTCACAACTGGCCAATTAAGACAGTTTAGGAACAAATTAAGATCTTGAAGCCCAGAAGGTCATCAAGGAAAGTTCGAATTGACTTTAATGATGAAAATGGTAGTATCTAACCCTAGACCTCTTTTAATTAGCTCTATGACACACAGAATGGAGAAGCGGACAGCTTTGAGAGAATCAGGTTTGTAGCACACTGCTTCTTGAGCTTACAATTGGATTGTCTTAAGCTTATAACACATGTACAGATGTACCCACTAATGTGTCCAATAACAAATGATGGCTAATTTTAGGTACATTGAAGCTTGAGCCAAACCTGGATCATCTCAGCTAAAACAGATAATGGATCCCTACACCAGAGTGCAAAATAGACCAAGCTCATAAGCTCCAGATAAACTAGCTATCTCAAAACATTTTCAAACATAGCAAATCAAGCTGAGATGTCCTCTCTTCACCCCCTTCCCCGGGTGAAAAAAAAGGATTTAAATATAGAAAAAAAAAATGGCTACCCCCTCTCCTTTTTTTCCATAGACCATACTAACTCAAGCATTAACTACTAAGTGCCTAAAAATTTACTATATACATGAGAGATTGAGGCTCACTGTACCTAGGAACAAGTCCATGCTAGTTTCAAAGCCAATGAATCAGAAGATAGAAAATGAGGTTGAGTAAAAGAAGAAGGGGCCAGTAAGCACCATACCTGATCGGAAGTCAAATATGCTTTCTTCTGAGTAACAAAATCCTCCACGAGCTGTATAGCAAAACCTGTTTTGCAAACAATAGAGAACATAAATAATCCCAAAGGAACTGATAATACACATAAACAGCCAAGAAGGTGGTTTCTTTCAGCCAGCGAACGAAATGCAAATTTCTTAAAACTTACCCACTATGTACCAAATGCATATGTATTTTAGCAAGTGCATAAGCAGCATTTGGAAGGATGGCTTCAACTTCATCATCATTAACCTGTAAATTAGAGGTGCTGCAAATTTAGAAACTTTTTGTTTTTCCTGACTCGACGAAAAATGGTGATGTTAAACTAAGACATCAACAACAATAAACAAAAATACTTGACTTTTTAAATAGGAATACGCATCGACAAGTGAAAAGCAAGGACAGACAACAAGGACATTTTAACAAAGATCAAGTATCACAAATTCTGCTTCACCAATGCCACCATATAAGCAAAGCTACTATTTCATTAACCATAGGCACAAAGGGATTGAAACCAGGGTGCATAGAAAACTGACAGAGTTAAACTCTAGGTGCACTATGTGTTTCAAAACCAAACTGATTACTTATCAGTAATAATAAAGGTTACATGGTGACATTGGTCAGAGAGCAGAAAAAAAAAAAAAAAAAAGCAGGAAATGGCAGAAGAAGTTATAATACTGAAGCCATATCCTAGAGTAAAAGCATAATATGGTCAGACTGTCAGATAGAGCAACAATGCCTAACAGAAAACATGACAAAATTGGTTAGGGTTAATTACTAGAAACAGAAGGGGAGAAGAATCAGGTTTAAAAAATTCCTAAGCAAATTATAAAAGACAGAAGGATAGGATTCGGACACACTAAATAACCCTCACAATGAGTACCAATAAAAAGAATACTCCCTTCAGAAGACAGCCACAAGATGAGTAAGATAAGGCACTCTTTCTAAATTAGACTTCTATCTGCTTCCTCCTAACTCGTGAAGCACGAGATGACCAGTTATCTTCATTAAAACTATGGTATTCCATATTTCCATGTAGTAGAATCCATCAAATATAGACTGCTAGAATTCACCATGTAGTCAAACAGTTCCAAAAAGTCAAAGCATAATGAAAACTAATAGGATAGTGGGAAGCAGAAACATACAGCTGACCATCCGTCAATATTTGTGCTCTTCAAAATTTGAACAGGCCTGCCAGTTAAAAACATTCCTATAAATGACATCCTGAGTTGGCAAAGATGACACAGTGAAGAACTAAATAAGTAATATCAAAAAACATACGTATCAACTGGGCACAGCAGCAGACAATCATCCCCTTTAGAATTGCTAAATACTCTCCTTATCATGCATTCCAATGGAAGGTTGTTGGTTGGATCAACCTGCACATAAACCATTAGTTACATATAAATATGTTTATCACTGTATAAGGAGCTCATTGCCTGAAACTAAAATCTGCCATCAAACCATGCCTAGCAATCATTACAACTATCCACAAGCTCAAGCTACTGACCAAAGGTCACAGCATAAGGTACGGAGTTCCCAATTAAAAGGCAATGAAGAAATAGACTTTAAGTCATACAAAGATTACATAGTTTGCAATCACGATATATCCACAAATTTGCATGCCCCAGCAATACCCTCAATCAATCTCAACTATACAAAACCTCTATTCATCAATTAACTCACCAAACAACCAGCACTTTATTCATCAATAAATCCATCAAACAACCAACCATTTTCTTATCAACCAACTCAAGACACATTATAAGGCCATGAAAGAAATTTATCACCAAATTCTACCCTCAATTTCTCACAGGTTTCAACTTTCGAAAGCAAACCCTCACAACATACAAAATAGTCTACATCAACTTTCAAATTCAAGCCCCCTATAATAAACCCATTTGCAGTAACAAGCTCCTTTAATCATCAGACCACAAGCACAGATAAATTCATTTCCATTACGGTCATTTATTACCACCTACCATACGAGCCGAAATAGAATTAACCCATAAAAATCAAACAATCAATATGACAAGCAAAATTGAGCAAAATTAAACCCAAATATCACTAAGATAAAATAAATTAAACAAGAAAAATAATGAAAGAGTTGAAAGAACACTCAACAATAGTAGCAATCCGCCTCGGGGCAACCATAAGAACACGGCCTTGATCATCAATCACAAACCCAGCTGGTGGTTTAGGCAAAGGAAGAGGAATATAAACATCTGAGCGCTTTGAATTTCCACCATTTTCACTTTCTTCTTCATCCAAAACATCAAAATCATCCAAGCTCAAATCTTCAGAAACAGGAGGAGGAAGAGGACCTTTCTTCTTTCTTTTCTTGGAAGATTTAACTGATGACCCACTTTGCTGTTTTGCAGCAGCACAAACAATGGGTTGCAGTAGTTTCTGGGGATTTGATGAAAAGGGTTTAAGGTTGGAAATGCAGATTGAGGTGAGAGAAAGTGGGATGGTTTTATGGGGTTGAGAAAATGGGGTTTTAGGGATTGATAATTGGGATGTTGAAGAAATGGATAAGGCCATTGTTGCCTCCCTCTTATTTCTGCAGAAATGATGAAAATTGGGTGTTTTTCCTGAGGTTTTGCCGATATTTTTTCCCTTTTTTTTTCATTTCAAAGGGTTTCAACTCACTTCACTCCGGGTTTTGTCACACTATTTTGTACTCGTAGTCTCGTACTCTATAGTACGTAATGCTGTAATGTAATAGACATGGGGGTATTTGGAAACTAGCTTTTTAGGTGTTTTTAGCTTTTAGTTTTTTCAAATTGGTCAAGCAGTTAAAAAATATGTTTGGTTATTGGCTTTTTTAAGTAGCTGAAAAGCTAGCTTTTAAGCCAAAAGCCAAAATCTAGTTGAAGCAGCTTTTGGCTTACGGCTTTTGGCTTATTAACATAATTAAATGTTGATTAATAATAATTAGTAATTAGTAATCAATAATCAATAATTAGTGATTAATAATTAGTAATTAATAATTAATAATTAGTGATTAATAATTAATCAATAATTAATAATTAATAATTAATAATTAATAGTTAATAATAATTAATAGTTAATAATTAATAATTAATATTTTTTTAAAACATAAATTATTAGTGTTTAATAATTATTATTTAATTATTAGTGTTTAATAATTATTATTTAATAATTAGTTTTTAATAATAGTATTTAAAATAATAGTAATTTATAGTATATTATTATTGATAATTATCAATTTATAACTAATACAATTATTGTTAATTAATAACCAATAATTTATTAATTTATGAGTCAAAAAAAATAATTAATTAATTATAATTACAATTAGTTATTAAAAAATTATTATCTATAATCAATAATTAATGTTAAAATAATTACTAATTAGTGTTGTGTAGTTTGACAACAACTAGAACCCAACAAGCCAGTTGACCAAACACTATAACTTTAGTCAAATAGCCAACTCAAAAGTCAATCTAAACAGCCAGTCAAACCAGCCAACAGCCAACAGTCGACAGCCAATTGCCAAACAGGGACATAATATATTCTTCATAAACACTCAATATTGTTGATTTGTATAACATATTTTAACACGCTTTTTTTTAATGTATTTTTTTGCTCTCATTTCTGACCTCCTCTTATTAACTTTGTTTTTAATCTTTTATTTCCTCCCTTGCCTCTACCTTCCATGGATTTTTAGCTTGCTTTGTCCCTTTGTTAACCAATTAGTGGGAGGTAAAACAACTTTGGCAGTTCTAAATACTTTATTGTGAAAATCCAATTATCATAAGCATGCGTGTTTAACACTTTTATTATGTTCATCATTTATATTTAGCTGATAACAGCACATGAAATGGCATCATGGATGTAAAATTTTGCAAATTTTGCAACAATTTCACTCTACTGATTCCACTTGTTACTATTACATTGAAGATAACACCACCTGATGAAGCAAGAACTTGGACAGAAGCATTTAGAAATAGGATGAGGTGAATCAGGCGATGCAGCAACAGTCACTACCTTGGCTGGAGTTGCTCTTGCAGCTCGCTGTTGTTGGGTCTACTAGGCTACTATAACTCCTTAGAGTTCACTCGTGAGGAAGCCGATTGATTTCTCACCTTACTTTGAAGATTCCCAATAAGCTCCCCGTGTTTTCTGTAGTTGAAGCTTTCTGTTGTCCTATGATTAAAGATGGCTTCCATTTGCAATGAACCAAAATGTGTGTCGCAGTTACTACAGACGAGAGCTCTGTATCTCTTGGTTTCTTCACATGTAGGAAATTGTATAGAAAAAATCATGTCTGCACACAATGTTTAGATTACTGTTTTCTCCACACACATCACCATTGAGGGAAACTAGCATGAAACCAGCCTCTTTTACTGAATCAACAGATAGCTTCGACTTCACTTTCACAAAAATATAGACATGAAATATTGTACTCTTAAGTCTTAATAATAATCTGCTCAAAACATATCACTTTTAGCCGAAAATTAATTTTGTACACAAAGGAGGGATATATTTATTGAATGAAAAGTATGCATTTCAATAGTTGGTACTACAATATTAATCTTGAATGTAATAAATGCCTCGCTGTTTCTTTTCCTCTTATCTTCCCCAATTCTCTGAAAAACCAGCCGTATTTTTTGTTGGTATGATGTATATGACTCAACACTCATAACGGGGGTGTTCCCTAACTGAATAAAACTAGGAAGTAGCTAATACAATTATCACTATAACTACCTATCAGCTGCAAACTGCTTCAACAGCAAGCCTTCTAATTGTTCCCGGACAATGACCTAAATCGAAATTATCTTTGCTCAACTCAATGCTGCAGTCCCTTCTATTTAAACAAACCTGCAAACAAATAATAATATAGCATATGAGGGAGGCTATTCTTATGCTTCTAAGAAACAGCTTAAGAATATAGGAAGAGAAATGTTTTTCACCTTTTCCAGCACAGATGCAGAATTGGGATCATGGCAGTCTCCCTGGATGTACGACTCACAAGCTCCCGAAGGGTTCCCAAAGCTGGCGAACTTAATAGCAGAAATGTGAGTATTACTAGGGCAGCTTAGCTGCGCAGTTGCCTTTTTATCATTGGTATCTTTCACAGAAGTGGTCCAGGATTCAACAGAGACAGAAGGATGATCTTCAGAAACGAAACTGCAAACACCAGTGGCTTTCCTCTTGGAGAATCTAATCTGTGTTGGATCTCCGCCGATTTCTTCAAAGATAACCAAAACATTGCCTGACGGCTTAAACCAAGACCGTGGAACATGATACCTGCACCAGAGGAAGTGATTTAGATTGACCAGCTAACAAAGTGGACAATGTTTTGGTTATCCTTGTGATGCAAAGAGCTTCTCCTTCTTCATCAGGTGCACTATGTATGTCGTGAACTTCTTCATGTAATACTGCATAGGACAACCACCAACACAGAAAAGTTAAAGATTCATGCTAAACATTTTGGCAATTGAATAGGTTTCTTCTAATATAAATCTAAATTTATTGCATATAAGGTTGGCGAGCCTGAAAGAAGAGATAATTCAGTACCTTCCATTGCTCATTGTCAGTCCTAAATACAGTTCCAGGTACATAGTGCAGCCAAACAGGAACCCCTCTGCAAAGAAACACATTGAGTTTTTTTCAACAATCATATAAACATCCGAAGATTGTGAGCAATATCATCCTAATTTCCCAACTATATTGAATAAAGATTCCTGAAAACAACAACCATACCCAAAATTCCACTCTGCTGCAACAAAGGGTCCAATACGAAGCATCATATACATCCCAGCCTGCTGCACCGTCTTCACAAACTTAACCAGATCATACCGCCCCTCAAAATAGTACTATAAGATCACCAACAATAATCAACAGCACAAGTTGGCAGATTAGCAAAAAGTATTACAGAAAAGGAAATAACTAACACGAATTTTCACATTTTTCTAACTCACATTGTCAGGAGACAATTCATGGCCGTTCCAAAATACATATGATTCAATGACATTGGCACCACCTTCCTTTGCCAGCTGAATTAAACCTGGCCACATCTACATTTTTCCAAAATTTTACTCAAATCAACAACAAAACAAGGACTCACATAGCAAATCACAGCAAAGCTTTAACATGAACATAATATTACAGTCCAGTCTCCAGATCATGACACTAAATCAACATGAAGTATTAAACTGTCAGTGTGATATACAACAATTTAACAAGTATCAAGTAGCAGTATAACAATAAACGACAATAACAAAGCCTTAGTTCCAAAATAATTTGAGCTCAGCTAACATTGTCCGATATAAATAATGGGACATTTAAAGATAATCCGTTGAAAGAGTTTGAGAATGTCAGTGTAATATACAACATTGTAACAAATACCAAGTAGCAGTATAACCATAATTTAAAATTCCCACTTGGGCATAAACCCCCCATAATTTACAAGTATTAAATGATTATTCCCTGATTTTGTTACTAAGCAAGCAACCCCATACACAATTAGTCAATTACACAAACAAAACAAATATAACATAAACACGATTATACGAAACGCAAATTCTTGTATAAGACGGTCCAATAGTCACCACTAGGTATAATATAAAATGAGTAAGAGATAATAGAGAGAAACATACTAACAGCAGGGCCACTACGAGGGTAGTGAATAGCAGTAGAAATAAGAAGCTTCCTTTGTCCGTCAATTATGAAAGAACGACTATTATATGAAATTTTTACTACCATATCCAACTGTTAATTGCAGAAACAATGCCAAAACCAAGCAATGTATTGAAATTAAACTGAAATAATCAAAGTGCAGAAGCAATGCCAAAACCATGTTTTCTTTGTAAGAAATTTCTACAGAAAGTGCAAAAATTCAGCTTAGAACTCCATTTTATTAGAGTAAATCAAATGAAAAGAATCAAGCTTTTAAAAGGAATTTGGGGTTTTTTTTACAAATATTTTTAGCTCAAAAAAATCAAGATTTTTTAACAGCTGGAGTTTACTAAATTTTTGATGAATTTGTTTTGGGGTAGATGGGCATTCAACTGCTTGACCAATTGATTGCTGCCTTTTGCAATTTATAGGGGTATGTGTAAGAGAGAGAAAGAGAGCAAGCTTTACTTATCTTGAAATAAAGACAGAAACTTTGAATAAATTACGACCCAAAAATGCAGATTTCAGACATAAGATACAATTAATTACTGATCAGTACTATAATCAGTTTATCACTCAACAGATAACACATGGAGTGACCGAGTGAGTAATTGGGTATTACAATCTAGTCCGTACTAATCATTACTTAAATAACAAAATGTATACTTGAATTTTTTTTTAATTAAACTATCGCCTAGCCACCTAGGAATGTGTAGTTGAATACATGGAGCTTTTGTATATTTGCAAAGTTGCTACCGATCATAATCTCTGCTCTTGATATACAAATATATACTTGTATGTGGCAGCGGTGGCATGCTTGTACCATTATCATTATCTACATGATTAACCAACTACACAAACCTACTGCGTTTTTAAAAAAGAAGCCAGGACAATGACAATCAAATATACTACTTCCTCTGTTTCGAGAAATTAGCATCACTTTGACAGTTTGACTAAAACTGTGAGTTTTTGGGAAAGTGATAATGCTTTTGAAACGGAGAAAGTTGTAAGCACCCCGTGTATCAACGAGAAACATGTAAGGTTTCTTCACCAAGCCAGACAGCTCATTATTTTGCCATATTCTTATTTATGCTTTGGTGCTAACTTCTATACTTTAATTTTTTTTTTTTTTTTTTTTTTTTGAAACCACGAGAAAGCACCTTCATGGCTTCATTGGATTGAATCGGCCACTGATGGTTTCAGCAAGAGTGGGATCATAAGGCAAGGAGCATCAGCAAGTGTTTAGAAGGGAATTCTTTTCCATGAACAAGTTGTTAAAAGATTCAATGATGCTAGTAATGGTAATATCATTAGATCCTTTACCAATGAATGTGCTGCTATGACTCGAAAATTGAAGCATAAAAACCTAGTGTAGTTGTGATGGTACTGTGAAAAAAAAATGAACTTATCCTTGTGTATGAGTTTCTGCCTAATGGTAACCTTTGATCAGAATCAGCATACAGATTCGGATGCTTTTTGTGTGCTTACTTTTGAACAATGGTTTAACATTTGTTCACGGTATAGCTTCTGGTCTTCCATATTTGCATGAAGAATGCAACAGGCAGATCATTCATAGGGATGTTAAGAGTTTTAATGTGATGCATGATTCGGATTTAAACCTAAACTTGGTTATATTGGATTGGTTGAGGTCTATGACTGGGATTCTAGATTGAGGAAACCGACTATTCCAGTTGGGACAATGGGGTATTTAGCCCCAGAGTATCTTCACTTTGGTGTTCCTACTATTAAGTTCGAAGTGGTGGTTTTGGAGGCATGTGGTGACTGGAAGAAGGCCAATCGAGAACAAACAAGGTTTTCTCATTGATTGGATATGAAACCTGAGGGAGAAGGGTAAGCTGATTGAGGCCGTTGATTGGAGGGCAGTATAGTAAGGAAGACATGGAAAGGATGCTCAAGGTTGGTCTGTGTTGTGTGCACTTAGATAACAAGAAAAGGCCTACTATTAAGGAAGCACTAATGATGCTGAAAGGGGAACTGCAGGTGCCTGATTTACCAGCTTCGAGGCCGGATGTGAAGTTTCCTGGGTCAACTCCAAAAACTAATTTCAGTGAGTACTGAACTAGATTAAGGTGCAGGTTTCTACAGGAGATAGTTTTTGAGCCATGATTTCAGATGTTAGTTTGTACTAGTCTTACATTTAATTTTTACTTGTAAGCATGCTGGTAAGAAAAAAAATGTACAGCAGAAAATAAAGTGTACCGATTGCATTTTCAAGTTTAATACATGAATTGCAGGGAATAAAAACCCTTTAATTTGTTTGAGAACAATTGTGTCAATACTTCAGTTTTAAAGCTTCCCTTCAAAAAAAATTCAGTTCAAAAACTGAGCTGCTCAGTGCCTCAGTCTATGTAGTCAACAGCACAAATTGGCAGATTAGCAAAAAGTACTTCATAAAAGGAAATCCCTAACACCAATTTCCACATGTTTCTAACTCACATTGTCAGGAGACAATTCATGGCCATTCCAAAATACATATGATTCAATGACATCCACACCGCCTTCCTTTGCCAGCTGCATTAAACCCGGCCACATCTACATTCATCCAAAATTACTCAAATCAACAACAAAACAAGGTTTGACACTGCAAATCACATTAAAACTTAAGCATAAACATACTAAAACACAGTCCACGGTCCACTTTATGACACTAAATCAACATAATATTAAAACTTCAGAATAATATACAAAATTGTAACAAAAATTAAGTAGCACAAAACAAATAATATACAACATTATAACAAATATATAGAAGATGAGATTGAAGACTTACAATATCATAGCTTGAAAGATTTACAACACCATAGCTTCTGCAACTTTGATTAGGCCTTCAACAATATTGTTTTGACATCCGACTAATTTTATGTCCAACCCATTAATACCGGAAGAATCAGAAGACTTTTTCTTGTGGATGAGTAAGAAGGAAAAATGGAAATGAGTGGATGGATTGAGAACTCTAATGCCATCTCTGGGTTTATACTCGTACCAAACCAAACAAAATAAGTTATCAATGATATGAAGCAAATGTTTGAATAAACTCTCTTGAAAATTATAAATAGGTTCATCATTTTCGAAACCATGTAAAATAGTTCCTTGAAAGATTCGTTTTCTTTTCCAATCGTAGCAGCATATTTTTCCAGGATTACTAAATTTACCCCGCAGCCAATAGGTAGAATTTTGGTCACGCACGGCCACAGGTTCCCCAAAGATATCACCAAGACAATCATAGAGAACTCCCTCGGGATCAGCCCAGTTTGTCCAAGACTTGCAAATGGTGTCATAGACAGCCATAACGAGAGCAGTTGAGCAAAGTGCTCGTGACATAATTAGTATTTTTTCCTCCCCTCTGCTACCTAGAAAAGGAACAACTACCAAATTCCATTCACCAATCCTAGGGTATGGCATCTCGGGTAGGGGTGAACATTCTCCAATTACTGGGTCAAATACCTCAGCAAAAGGAACCCTACTTCTTTCCTCTTCAGAACTAGGAGGGCAATTTCCTCCGAATAAGTAAACATTATTCCTTATACTCACAACCTTGGGGCAAAATCTTGGGGAGACTAAAGGAGCACCAAAATAACTTTCAATTGCACCAAAATCTAAGCCAAAATTAATTTCCACAATCCTATGACTCATATTATTCTTAGTAATTTATCTTTCTTCGGTAACTGGCTTCGAACAATCGCCACATCTCTCAGACATGATTTGACGAAACCCACGAATATCTTTGTTACCACCAACACAATAGACCTTGCTACTATTTTTTATAGTGGCAGAGCAAGTAAAAGGAAATGGAGGCTCATTATCTCGATAATGAGGTTGTATTTCAAGAAGGGTGACTTGTTTGAAAACAACAGAATTGGAGGTGCCAAATGTGTGATTGTGTGAAATGTTTCGTAGTCTTCCATGTATACACTGTAGCAATCCATACACAAAAGTAGTCACATCTTCCTTAAACCAATATGATTTACACTCAGTATCAAGACATCTAACGATAATTGAACAAGATTCCATGGAATTCCAAACTGCAATAAGATAAGTCGTTAAAAAGTACTCAACAAAAGAAGAAGACAACATAAGTTCGGACTTTCCAAACAAATTAATTGAAATCAAATATCATAATTCAAAATAAAGTTTGCAATTGATAATTCGAGTGTGCACAATACATTTGGATTACAAGATTATATATATTAAAAAAAAAATACAAGTAACAATAGTTCGATCAATTTGAATGTAGTTTGGGGAGGAATAAGTGGATGATATTTGTAATTTTGACACGCATTCTTTCCAAAAAATACTCTAAGCCTCTCACCCCTAATTTTCCTAAGTTCAAAATGTAAACTGTCAGATAATATAAACTCCTTAATCAGAGTGATTTCCATTGATCAATATTTATAGGGTTACAATGAGAAACCTAATCATATTAGGTAACTATAAGATATGTACAGATATCAAAGATAATCTTATACAAAATATATCCTAAACCTAAGATGAGAATATGTATATTCTCTATCATAAACAATGCAAAAATACAGCCTTAAATAATACTGACAGTTTCACTTCATGTTTTACCACAAGTCCACGGAAGGCACATACCACATATGAAGTTATGAACGAAACAACATCAACTATTCAACCGACAATTCAGCAATTCAATCAACAATTCAACAACTCAGCAATTGCATCAATAATTCAACACTTATTAAGTATTCAAAAATCAAAATTTAATTAATAAACAATTCAATCTACTATTTCATTAATAATATATAACTTGAAAAACCTGAATTATTGAATTGAGCAGGCTAAGTGTTTGACGAGTAGGGCGAGTGAGCGACGCTGGCGGGCCGTCGACGGGACTACAGTCGGCAGAGAAGCCGGGCAGCAGCTCGAAGAGAGGAGAGAGAATGAAGTAAAGGTTTTTGTGAAAGAGTGTCGTTATTTTCTTGATTCAGTTGCTTGATTTAATTTAATGCCCATTGCTCGATATATATATATATATATATATATATATATATATATATATATATATATATATATATATATATATATATATATATATATATATATATATATATATATATATATATATCAATTACATTATACTAAAGGCGAAACTCAGAGAACACTTGGCAAAATATTATAAAAAGTTTTCCCTCCAAAACCAGTTACTAAAAAAAACTTATTGTAATTAAATTATGACTTTTAATTTGTATAAAATCTAAAATAAATGTCCTTAAATATCAAATTGCCCATTGTAAATATAACATGTTTAATTAATTTCTTTCACAATATTTCATACTTTTTACTACTAAGTCTATTTATAATATTTATATCAATTATTTTTGGTAAAAATTATTGTCATTAGATTATTTAACAACCGTGCATTGCACGGGGTTTAATCTAGTATATATATATATTACTCCCTCCGTTCCTAATAGGGTGTTCCTTTTTATTCTTTACATTTAATATCTTTTCTATTTTGGTCATAAATTTTGGACAAAATTGTCCTTGTTTTACAATTTTTTTACTCAAAAGTCCTTAGTTTTTCATGTGCTATTGTACTTTTTGTACTATTTTAATAGTTTTCCAACATTTATTATTACTTTCTCTCTCCTCTCTCCTCTAATTTCTTCACCCCACATGCTCAACATTGTATTTTTCAATAAAATTGTACTTTCAATTATTGAAATATTCCAATATATCTCAACTTTACACAATTTCTTAATAACCGCGCATAATTCCAAACGTAAAAAACATTAGGGAACAGAGGGAGTATTAGAGAAAAAAAGAGGTGAGATAGATTAGTTCTCGACCAGGTCGCAACCCACTCATCTTTACTGCAGCCTGGTTGCGGTGTATCCTGTTCAACACATTAAGTTGCAACAACAACAGTTTAGTCCGCGACTTGGTCGCGGGGAAGACCAAAATACCACAGCGTGACCGCGGAGTACACTGCTTCAAACCCCAGTTATATTTCCCTCTTCTTCTAAAAATAAAAACAAAACGATAAAAGAGAAGGGGGAATTCAAGACTTAGGCCCCCGTTCTTTAGAGCTGCTCTGCTCTGCTAAGCCCTGCTCTGCTCAAATCAAATCTGCTCTGCACTGCTCTGCTCTGCTCTATTTTCAAATAATAATTAATAATAACAATAGTAATAATTAATATTCAATAATAATAATAATAATAATAATAATAATAATAATAATAATAATTAATATTGTATTGATGATAATAATTTATTATTTTGAATAATTATTATAATTATTAATATTAAAAATAATTAATATTTATTAATCATAATAATAATTAATAATAATAGTTATCATTATTAATATTTAATAATTCAAACTATTAAGAATTAATATTTCATAATATTATTAATTAATAATTTCTAATAATTATTACACTTCTTTCAAAAAAAAATAATAATAATAACAATTTCTTTTATAAACATTTGATATTAGAATCACAATGTGTAGAAACATTATATGTATGTGGGTATTGATTGTTGATTCATTGAGTTGAATTATTTTTCAAATCTTTCCATACAATTTAAGAATTAAAAAAAAAAAAAAAAAGAGGTTGTTTTCAAGTAGTACTTTGTATATCATTATTATTTTTAGGGTTAAAAATATATGATTAAGACAAATTTATAAGTAAAATCATTATTACTCATTAAATCATTTTATTTTAAAATTTTTG
Organism: Chenopodium album; assembly: GCF_948465745.1. Classification (NCBI taxonomy): domain Eukaryota; kingdom Viridiplantae; phylum Streptophyta; class Magnoliopsida; order Caryophyllales; family Amaranthaceae; genus Chenopodium; species Chenopodium album. The sequence continues at coordinate 5,653,191 of NC_137846.1, forward strand.
TGAAATAAATATAAATAAACCGTTGTCTTTTATCTTTCTACTATTAACATATGTTAAATATGGTATACATATATTTATGTTTTCACTCACCTAAATCAATGGTATATGCACTTAGTAATAGTAATAGTAATAATAATAACAACATTAATAATAATAACATTAATAATAATAATAATAATAATAATAACAACAATAACAACAACATTCATAATAATAACATTAATAATAGTATTTATAATAATAATAATAATAGTAATAATAGTAGTAATAATAATAGTAATAATAGTAGTAATAATAATAGTAGTAGTAGTAGTAGTAGTAGTAATAATAATAATAATAATAATAATAATAATAATAATAATAATAATAATAATAACAACAACATTAATAATAATAACATTAATAATAGTATTAATAATAATGTTGAAATCTTCTCTGCTCGGCTCGGCTCTGCTCGACTCTGCTTTGCTATCCTGAAATATGCTCTGCTCTGCTCTACTGAAATTTAATTTGCTCTGCTCTGTTAACCCCTGCTCTGCTCTGCCCAGAAGCTCAAAAGAACAGGGCCTTACAAGCTCATCTCTCTCCTATCACATGTAAAATCTTGCAACTTCGTCAGACCGTCACCGACGTTTAACACCGCAAGCAACCCACGACACCCACCATCTTCCTCTATTCTTTAATTTCTATCCTATAGTTCGAAATTTACCGTGCATTCGACTTTAATTTCCGAATATACAGGCCAATTTGCTGTCTTCTTGAGTGTTTGTGTTCGTTGGGTTTGATTACGGCCGAGGTTTATTTGCTACTTGAAATGGTATGTTTTGCTTGACAATCTTTTGGATTCCAATTATATTATTGACGATTTAGGTTGTGAATTTAGCTCAAATTTTGTGTGGGTACCTGTTATATTGGACAACATTGAGTGATTGTGATTTTTGGCTAGATAATTGGATAATAGAGTGATTGTGGGTGTAGATTGTGGGACAATTTGTGGTTGTAGCACAAATCAGAATTTCATCATGGCGCGCTCACCAAGTATTCGACAAAAGAACGTGTCTACAAAGTCTACTTCCAAGGCTAAATCGATCACCATGAAGAAAGGTCCTCCTTCTAAAAGCAAATCTTCTGTCTCTCATTGTAAAAAAGGGACCTGCTCAACCACAAAAGCCAAGAAGAAAGAGCGGGTCATTGATTATTATGACATTGATTTTAATGGTGATGCGCAGTATAAGGAGAAGTACGAGAAGTTATTTAAACGTGGAGTTGTTGCAACTCGTTATTGTGACCTCGATGCACTCAAGGCTTTGCATATAGAATATGATATTCGTTGGCTCTTTCAAACGTTGGTTGGGGTGACTTTCTTACTAAGAAATATCCCACTTACAAGAGAATCACACTTGAGTTTTTGAGCTCCTTAAAGGCGGTTGTCAAAACCGGATGCCATGATGTGATCACTTTCCCCCTGTACAATGTAGAGCATACATGGACTCTAGCTAAGCTTAATGAGGTTCTCAATTTACCTACCGGCGGTCCCAGATTAGCCTCAAAGTTTTGGAAGGCTGATGGATTATGGGAGATGTTGATTGGCAAGAACAAATATGACTCAAGTGCGAGTCCGGGTGCCTTGGTTCGCCACCCCCCCTTCGATATGTCCTTAGGGTGATTGCCAACACCATCTTTAGCCGTGAAGATAACAACAAGGTTCGAAATGATGAGTTATATATGCTCAAACATATGCTCTACGCTAAACCTATTGATGCAGGCGCATTCCTTATTCGACAAATGAAATCAATCGCCAACAAGCAAACCACTACAGGTGCCATTGTCGTGGGAGGTCTCATAACACCGATTGCTTTATACTTGGGTCATAAAGAGAATCTTGTGCAAGATAGCCTAGTTGAGGGATCTGATTCCATTGATATTGCTGCTTGTTCCTCTATGGGTTGGATACACAAGAGAGAAGGCACCACTCTTTGGTGTTTGGGGAATGATGATGAGGAAGAATTGCCCCCTCCTGAGATGATGACTTTGCGTGTTAAAGATAATTGGTCATTTCATGGCATTCGACCACATGCTCAAACACCATTGCTCCCCGAGCCACCCGCTTCATCATCTCTTCTCGAAGGTGCTAGAGTTTCTCCGATGTTGATTGAACAAGCACTTACAAAATTGCAAAAGTCTGTTGATGAAATCAAAGTTGAGCAAAAGGGAATCAAGGATCATTTAGCTTCCATATCGAAGACCTTTGCTAATTTTGGTGTTTGGTTGCAGTCTCAAGGGTTTCCACACCCTCCTCCTCTTCCCCCTCAATGAGGGTTTGTGAGTATCTTCTCTCCTTACTTGCCTTTATGATTTGCCTTTGCTATGTGGACATTGCAAGATTCAAGTGTGGGGAGGGTATTATTCATTGTACATATTAGAGTTTAAAATGAAAAGGCATAAGCATGTGAAACTTAACAAACTTTATGAGCATTTAAAATGACAGTTCTTAATACTTTAGTGCGAAATTCCAATTATCATAAGCATGTGTGTTTTACACTTTTATTATGTTCATCATTTATATTTAGCTGATAACAGTACATGAAATGGCATCATGGATGTAAAATTTTGCAACAATGTCACTATACTGATTCCACTTGTTTCTGTTACATTGAAGATAACACCACCTGGTGAAGTAAGAGCTTAATGAAAAGCATTTAGCACTAGGATGAGGTGAATCAGGCGTTGCATCAACAGGCACTGCCTTGGCTGGAGTTGCTCTTTCAGCTCACTTGTTGGGTTTACTAGGCTACTATTACTCCTTGAATTCAATCGTGAGGAAGCCGACTGATTTCTCACCTTACTTTGAAGATTCCCAATAAGCTTCCCGTGTTTTCTGGAGTTGAAGCCTTCTGTTGTCCTATGCTTAAAGATGGCTTCCATTTGCAATGAACCAAAATGTGTGTCGCAATTACTACAGACGAGAGCTCTGTATCTCTTGGTTTCTTCACAAGTCTGTAGGAAACTGTATAGAAAAAATCATGTCTGCACACAATGTTTAGAGTATTGTTTACTCCACACACATCACCATTTATCCCTACGAGGGAAACTAGCATGAAACCAGCCTCTTTTACTGAACCAACAGATAGCTTAGACTTTGTACTAAAATATTGTACTCTTTAAGTCAATAATAATGTAGACATATATCATTTTTAGCCTAAAATTAATTTTGTGCACAATGGAGTGATATATTTATTGAATGAAAGGTATGCATTTCAATAATTGGTATTACAATGTTAATCTTGAATGTAATAAATGCCTCGCTGTTTCTTTTCTTCTTTTCTTCCCCAATTCTCTGAAAAACCAGCCATATTCTTGTTGGTATGATGTATATGACTCAACACTCATAACGGGGGTGTTCCCTAACTAAATAAAACTAGGAAGTAGCTAATACAATTATCACTATAACTGCCTATCAGCTGCAAACTGCTTCAACAGCAAGCCTTCTAATTGTTCCTGGACAATGACCTAAATCGAAATTATCTTTGCTCAACTCAATGCTGCAGTACCTTCTATTTAAACAAACCTGCAAACAAATAATAATATAGCATATGAGGGAGGCTTTCTTATGCTTCTAAGAAACAGCTGAAAAATTAGAAAGAGAAATGTTTTTCACCTTTTCCAGCACAGATGCAGAATTGGGATCATGGCAGTCTCCCTGGATGTACGACCCACAAGCTCCCAAAGGGTTCCCAAAACTGGCGAACTTAATAGCAGATATGCGAGTATTACTAGGGCAGCTTAGATGCGCAGTTGCCTTTTTGTCGTTGGTGTCTTTCACAGCAGTGGTCCAGTATTCAACAGAGATAGAAGGATGATCTTCAGAAACAGAACTGCAAACACCTGTGGCTTTCCTCTTGGAGAACCTAATCTGAGTTGGATCTCCACCGATTTCTTCAAAGATAACCAATACATTGCCTGATGGCTTAAACCAAGACCGTGGAACATGATACCTGCACCAGAGGAAGTGACCTATACATGATTGACCAGCTAGCAAGGTGGATAAAACTAATACTCCTTTATAAAAAGATAGTGAAAATGACATGCACAACACGAACAGGACTATGGACCAAGAAAAAGAAACTCCTTTTGTGCCTGACGGAACCTGCTTTCTTTAATGAACATCAAATAGTTGAAAAGGTGTTCAGTAAGCACCCGGATGGGAAGTTTTGGTTGTAATCAATATCAAATCATGCTTACATATTGCATCTACTTACAGCAATATAGAAAGGTGCAAGATTAAAAATTTCAATAAATAAAAAATCATAACTATGTACTCGTACCATCTCTGGGTCGGTTCTCCACATCCGGTGCTGCACTTGTTGGGTAAAAATTTTCCACGGTAGTTACATTGATCAACACAATCATGATGCTTGGGACTTTTTCGAGGCCAATATCTTCCTATTTCTTCTCCATTCAACCAAGCTAAGCCCTTCCCCATATGTATCATATCCAGTCCTACAGGCTCATTCCCAGAGGGTGGGTCCACCAAAGCCTTCATAGGTCAAGCAAGTAAGAAATTAGATTGGCTCAAAAACTGAAAGCTAATTTCTAAATCTCAGATCACAAAGGCGTAGTCTCGACTCTACCTTGTACCATGTAAGTGGTTTTGTCTTACGTGGTTCAGTGGTCGACACCCAGTTTGTACTTTTCAAATCATCACCTTTATACAGATTCAATTGCTCTCCCAGTAATCCAATCTGGGAGCACAAAAAAAATTGGAACAATGTGAGTCAGCATGCGCTTCCTTTTGCAGTTAGTCATGTCAATACTAGTGCAAGTGCTCTCAACAATTGTACAGGTTGAAAGAATAATGTAGATATGCTCTATGAGAAACTAGGAACTACTTTACCGAGAAATGATATGATGGAGGTGGAAAACAAAAATAGAAACCTTATAGGTCCAATTAAATTTAGTTAGATTCACAGCTCCTTTGTTAAGACCTTTGATTTCAACACTTGTTAAGCCAGCTCCTATCCATTCGTACTGTGGCCCTGCAGTCTGGAGGTAAAATACACTTAGAACCCAAGAAAGAAGAGTAGAAATCAACAAGGACAACCATACTGGTAACTCTGTAGGTAATAAAGAGGACTTATCAAGCTAACGATTATGTAAATATTACAAACTAAATGAAAACAAGAAGCATAAACATATTGTTCAGGTGTCAAAGTGATGAAAGCTTACTTGCAAACCGACAGTCATGCTAAGAAGAGCAATTTCATTCTTTCCAGCCTTTAGAGATATGGGAATCTCAGATTCAAAGGAAAAGACCGATCCATTCCCAAATCCACTACCTGGATATATAGAAGAGTTAGTGATTAAGCACAAAAGCAATTGGCAAGAAAAATTTCCTTAGGTTCTAGTATAAAAGATATCGAAGAGCCGAAGAGGAAGAGAAGGAAGACAGAGAACATCTTTGCAGATAATAACAATAAATTTTGGCACAAAATGGGCACATTACTCAGAAGCAGTTGTTTGGTACTCCGTAATCTCATAACTGACCTAACATATATGTATGTGCTACTAATGTGACAGAAGAAAAGAGACTTTGATTTCTTATACGTAGTATAATAAAGCAAGATGTGGAAGGATAATTCATGTGTCACCTTGAAGTTTTTGATTCACAAAAACATGAAGAGCATGGCCCTTTGATTTTACTGATAATACTGGACTGCTTCTGTCTTTCAAGAACTTCTCATTACTGTCAACATACAGGCTGCAAATAAAAAAAAAAAAAAAAAAAAGAAGAACTGCCAGTTACACCTATGATCAAAAGCAAGGGTAATGCCAACTATCAAGGACATTAGTTAGTCTTCTTATTGTATGTTTACAGAATCCAGACTTCCGAGAGTCCATTTTTTTAATAGGGAAAAATACATGTAAACAAAGATGAAAGCAAACAAAAAAAATCAGGAAAATGACAGTAAACATGCCGAATACAACCTTGTTGTGATCCAGAGGTAGTCAGTAGAATCTTTTGTTGTATTAATATGATCGACAAAACCTGTCATATTGAATTCAGGTGTTGCCCATATTCCAGGTTTTTCAACAAACACTTTCCATTGAAGAGCTTTCAAGTCTTTGCTAGGTGGCACCACTGATGGCCTGAGATTCTCAGGCACCATATCAACCACAGAAGCCTGGGATCCAACCTGATGAAAAAAAGGCGGTAAGTTTGAATGCTGCATAAGGGCAATATTGCACAATATAGGGCATGCAATCCTCTCTGCTTTAATTTGATCCCACAACTGTTAAACACTGACAGGATTTGGTTCCCTTTCAAATTATAACAGGTCCTGATTACCAGAAAGCAATTGCCCAAAAATAAATAAAAAATGAGAGGCTTTTAAACCATGTTCCTTGGGACCAATTTCGACCAATTTGATATTACTACATATCCCCTCCATCGTTTCACTCCGGGGAGATTGGCATGTAGATTAAGAATAATGGATAGAGAAAGAAAAGTAAGATAAGGTTTGGAAATGGAGAGGGAGATAATAAGGAAAGTGTGTGGATGCAGAGACAAGTGAGAGAAATTAAACTTGAAAAGACAAATGTGAAATTATTTGAAGACATTGGACATCCATAAGGCAATTTGTGAAATCCATTCAAGGACAGAAGCATATTATAAAATACAAGGATTTACAAGAACATATAATATCAGATTGGAAAAGATATTTTATGTAGCTTCGCCAATTATTGTCCAAAGAACCTTACTGTTTACTACATTAGCCAACAGTATAGACAAGTTAGTTTTTGTTCTGTCATGGTTTATAAAGATTTTGCTAGACAGAGTAAAATAGTATACTGAAACAATGAGTAGTACAATAGTCTCAATGATAAACAATGATCAGGGGGATAAAGAACCTTAAATATGGAAACTGACCTTGGCAGTGTTATACACTACATTTTTGCAGTCTGGCAAGATGCTGACTGACCATGCAGGCAGATGGTACGTCTTGTTTCTGAATTTCACAACCTTATCAGTTTTGTTGTCCATATTGGCAAGGAAGGCTGCACAAACTCCAGATGAGTCTGTAAATACATTGGCCTGCATAGTGGTGCTAAATTAAGAGCTAGATTGATACCATACATATGCATAACTGCAATGCTATCTGAGATGACTATGGTCGGCAACTGGTCTAATCTACTAATCTTTATAACAGGCATACATTAAAATAACACAAAGATGTAACTTGAAAGTAGCTTGGAGGATATTCTCAATCTTGCAGAGCTCTTTGTGTAACATTGTGACTGTTTCATTGCATTAATTTCCATTATCTATTAAAGAATGAATTGCCCATACTACATTATCTCTTCAGTTTGGTTGTACAGAGGTCAAGAATTCGAGTAAATATGCTAGTGTCACATTAGGTCTTGAGACAAAATTGACAAGCCAATCTTTATAAACTGACTGACAACTCCAAGTCTTCTAAGTTATATCACTAGGAAGGAAATTGAGGAACCAAAGAAGGAAAGTCACCTCTTGTTGAGGACCAAGAGACACATTAGTCCTCTCTCCAGCAATCAGTGCATTCTCACACAACTTCAATGCCCCATGAAGTTCCTTGAGATGGCCCCACTTAGGAAGCCTTGGTAAGCCTGGAAGAAAAAAAGTAAAGAGGTTAATCATGTACAGCTCATCTTTCTACTTTCTTCCTAGGCATCAGAAGCGCTAGTGGTAATATAAAGGATGCAAGAGCATCTTCCATTTTGTTTTCTCTCTTAAAAATTAACTATAATTGAAAGATGTTCAGGATGAAGTGATGAACATTGGAAAGCAATATAGTAAATTACCATATTCATCAATTGGTGCATCATAATCATAACTTGTTGTGATAAATGGTCCACCAGCAGTGCGACCAAAATTTGTCCCGCCGTGATACTGAATAGAAATAATAACACACAAGAAAAGTGTAAAAGAGGGAAAAATAAATCAAATGCCTTTCCAACTTCCTCTCTTTTGTTCCTTCTCATTCCTTTGAACTTTCCCTTTTTTTAACTTCTATGTCAATCTCTACTTCAAGTGCCAGAATCATAGTACTTAACTGGGGTTATTTGACAATGGACATATACAGTAAATCAGTGACACAGAGATCCAGTTAACCAACCATGTAATAGTTGTGTACACTGCCACCCTTCTGAAAAAATCGAGCAACAGCATAAGCAACATCTTCAACAGGCCTGTGAGGATCCACGTCGCCAAATGTTTTGAACCTGGAGCAGAAGTCAAATAGTCTGTTCAATCATGAACCTATTTATATTGAGATGCTTAGAAATCTAAAAATTTGGAAAGCTCAAGACCTTGATAGACAAGTCAAAAAACATGCTAGAGAAGTTACCATCCAGGCCAATTCTCAGTCCAAATCTTCGGACTTTTGGAAGAACTTGGAGTAAAGTCGTCGCAGTAGAATCCATTACAAGTATTTATCTGCAAAAATTAGATGGTCGCTTCAACTACGGCTCAATGATGATTGATTTTGGTTAAGTTCCCTAAATTTTCATTAAACAAAACAAGACAAAAAACTGCAAGCATATGAATGGGAAACCTGTGTAAACCCTACAAATTCTACCACAAGCAAGAAACATCATTTACACAAGTTGAACTATATAATTCTACCAAAAAGGAGAAGTGATTTACTCACAACATTTACATAATCAGTAATAAAAAAAAAAAAAAAAAATACACCAGCAGTGAGGGGGAAAAGGCAAAAGGATATAAAACTTTGTGTCTGGCTATGTGAATGAAGAGAATATATAATGGTCATGCATTAAAATAAAATACTTCGTAAAATAAAAGGGTCATTCTCTCTCTTTATTCCTTTTTGGCTTTTGGGAAGGAGACTTGGAGAGGGACAAAAGAAGATAAAGAAACACCTCAACTAGCATTAAAAACAATCAAGAAATCCAATAATGAGTCATGTATATGGGATATAATGGAAGAGGAATCAGCCTGCGACTAAACAGAACCAACCACAAAGCCCAGAGGGATGATTAGATCAAGACATTGTAACACAAAATAATAAGCAGACACGAATGAACAGACATAAAACACAACTAGACAAGATTAGCAAAATAGTTTAAGAAGATTAGTTTATATTTTTGCAGCTATGTGACATGTGAAGGATTAGATAGTAAACCTTTCTGGGCAATTACATGGGAAGCAAGGAAATCACATAATTCACTGAGGTTTCTAACACCACTTAACAAATTCAATTGAAGTTGAGGCTAGCCTACAAATCGATGACTACAGATGTAATCTGAAATCAGAAATGAAGCTATAGTGAACCCCTCCCCCAATTCACACATGGAAAATGAACCTGCATATCCAAATATTCTCACCACAGGATCAGGTGTATCCCACTGCTGGCACATTATCCAAGGCACACCTGTGTTCTGAGAAAGGGCCATTTTGGCAGCCCACAAGGCATATTTCTTCCCTCCATCTCCATATGATTGTTCATAATATCCATACTCATTTTCTACCTACAAGAAAAAGAAAAATAACACAGTATTACATGAATACTGTTATGGTATGAACTAACAACACAAGAAGAGAAACATAACCAATAGAGCCACAACGAACTTGTGAAACAAAAGCAAAAAGTAACTCAATCAATCAAAAAGTACTCCAATGCCAAAAAAAAAAAAAAAAAAAGTAAAACAGAACTTACAGAAGTGCTCTGTAATCCTATACACTTAAAAACTCAGATATAAGAAATCCACAGGCCTTTTCCATGGAACTCAGAATCCTTCTTAGAAAGATGCCTATCAAATGCTTTGTAAGAGCAGAAAAGTTTAGCTTTTGAACTAAGTTCTGCTTTACTTGCTACTTCTAACACTTTTACGTTTTGCTATGCAGTGCAACATCCACTTCAGGACTTGCTTTAAACAACATTGCAAATAAATTTTGGCTTTAGCGCATTAATTGGGCATTTTAAAAGATACAACAAAACTTCAGTTTCAACACTCCATCCATTGGTTAGAACTTAGAAGATTCCATTTGAATGTACCTGAGCCATGATGATCGGACCTCCTTGTGATGCAAAAAGCTTCTCCTTCTTCATCAGGTCCACTATGTATGTGGTGAATTTCTTCATGTAATACTGCATAAAATAACCACCAACTCAGTAAATGTATAATTTGAAAAATTTATCATTCATACTAAACATTTTGGCACTTGTAAAGGTTTCTGCCATAAGATATCTAAATGTTATTGCATTTGAGATTGGTGACCCTGAAGGAAGAGATATTCAGTACCTTCCATTGCTCATTGTCAGTCCTAAATACAGTTCCAGGCACATAGTGCAGCCAAACAGGAACACCTCTGCAAAGAAACACATCGAGAATTTTTCACACATTCATATAAACATCCCAAAGATCGTGAGAAATATCAACCTAATTTCCCAACTGAACTGAATATAGATTCCTGAAAATAGCAATCATACCCAAAATTCCACTCTGCCGCAACAAAGGGTCCAATACGAAGCATCATATACATCCCAGCCTGCTGCACCGTCTTCACAAACTTAACTAGATCATACCGCCCCTCAAAATAGTACTATAAGATCACCAAAGACAACACAACCAACTGGCAGATTAGTCAAGGGTTCTACAGAAAAGGAAATAACTAACATGATTTTTACAAAATTCTAACTCACATTGTCAGGAGATAATTCATGGCCGTTCCAAAATACATATGACTCGATGACATTCGCACCGCCTTCTTTTGCCAGTTGAATTAAACCTGGCCACATCTACATTTTTCCAAATTTACTCAAATCAACAACAAAACAAGGTTTCACACTGCAAATCACAGTAAAGCTTTAACATGAGCATAATATTACAGTCCAGTCTCCAGATCATGACACTAAATCAACATGAAGTAGTAAACTGTCAGGGTAATATACAACAATTTAACAAGTGTCAAGTAGCAGTATAACGACAATGACAACAACAAAGCCTTAGTCCCAAATGAATTTGAGGTCAGCTAACATGAATCGTGATAAAGAGCTGTCCGATATAGAAAAAGGGACATTTAAAGATAATCCGTTGAAAGAGTTTGAGAATGTCGGTGTAATATACAACATTGTAACAAATATCAAATAGAAGTACAACCATAATTTAAAATTCCCACTTGAGCATAAACCCCCCAAAAATTTACAAGTATTAAATGATAATTCCCTGATTTTGTAACTAAGCAAGCAACCACATACACAAACAAAACCAATATTACATAAACACGATTACATGAGACGCAAATTCTTGTATATGACGGTCCAATATTCACCACTTGGTATAATATAAAATGAGTAAGAAACAATAGAGAGAGAAATACTAACAGCAGGGACACTACGAGGGTAGTGAATAGCAGTAGAAATAAGAAGCTTCCTTTGTCCATCAATTATGAAAGAACGACTATCATATGAAACATTACTACCATATCCAACTGTTAATTGCAGAAACAATGCCAAAACCAAGCATTGTATTGAAATTAAACTGAAACCCATGTTTTCTTTGGAAGAAATTTCTACAGATAGTGCAAAAATTCAGCTTAGAACTCCATTTTTTAGTGTAAATCAAATGAAAAGAATCAAGTTTTGAAAAGAATTTGGGGTTTTTCTTACAAAATTTTTTAGCTCAAAAAAATCAAATTTTTTAACAGCTGGAGTATACTAAATTTGTGATGAAATTGTTTTGGGGTAGATGGGCATTCAACTGCTTGACCAATTGATTGCTGTCTTTTGCAATTTATAGGGGTATGTGTAAGAGAGAGAGAAAGAGAAAGAGAGAGATCTTTACTTATCTTGAAATAAAGACAGAAACTTTGAATAAATTACGACCCAAAAATGCAGATTTCAGACATAAGATACAATTAATTACTGATCAGTACTATAATCAGTTGATCACTCAACAGAAAACACATGGAGTGACCGAGTGAGTAATTGGGTATTACAATCTTGTCCGTACTAATCATTACTTAAATATCAAAGTTACTTGAATTTTTTTAATTGAACTATCGGCTAGCCACCTAGGCATGGTACGGGGCTGATTGAACTTTGTGTACGCGTGTTGTGTTTTTTTTGTAGATAGGCTCACAGACGCATGTAACTCACTACCTTCATGTAATCATGTTGTGTCATGCCGTGTCTTCTATTTAGAAGGATTTTTAACATACATTTGTTGAAACACCCTCCATTACCCAAAAATTTGATCCAAGTATAGCTCGTGGTCCAATATATAAAAAAACCAACCGCAACCAAAATTCTGAAACCACATCAAGTCGTGTCGTGCCCGAACTGGCTTGCCTTTCTGGTACATGAGGTTGGATCCAAATGCTAAAAGTGAAACAGAAATTGCTTGAGATCCTAGTCCTAAAATAGAAGCTGCTTGAAATCCAGCAATTATAGAGTTACAACTATTGTTTACAGTTTGATACTTATTAGACTGATTGATTGTAGGTTAAACAGGTGACATTATTAGCAAAAATCGTGACAGAAATAATCAAATAAAACATTAAATTTGTAACAGAATCTCATTCTTAATCCCTCCTTAAAGTTATCAAATTAATAACCTAGATTATCTGAATTATAATGCAGAACAGTACAAGTAAAATATACAATGTCAGACCAATATCTTCCATTTATTTTCCATCAAAAATATCATCATTTGGGTTAAATATATTAAATTTCAAGGTCTCATGCACATAAAACTGAAAGACAAATCCCATGTCTTATGTTGGGCGGTGATTACTCAATTCAAGGAGCAAAATCTGGTCACCAGAAAGTGGGCCCTCTCTCGGATCTATGCATATGGGTGGATTGGGCTTATCACAGTCCAACAAGGACAACTATTGTGGGCCGGGTTTTAGCATGTGTATACTTAAATGCAGCCTAGATCTGGTCTGACAAGAGTGACACTGCACACTGAAACTCTACAAATATTTAACTTCACAGTTTCCAATGTTCTTGACGTAAAAGATGTTCGGATATGAGATTACAAATTTTAGGAGTACCAGAAGCAGTATTGTTAATATATAAAAGTTGAGGGGCGTCGTGATGCCTTTATTTCAGAGTAGATCAAATCAAAGCAGTTTTTAAAATTAAAAAAAAATAATAAAAAATAAAAATAAAAATAAAAAAAAGTTGTTAAATGACTTGAATCAGATTAGAAAATACAGAAGTTGATGTAAATTATGACTCTTATTAATCATCAGAAGCACAGTGTTTACATTCTGAGTAGTTCAATTTTATACATAGCGATATAGTAAGCTATCAATCACTTGTAAGTTGTAACTATGATGTATGCATAATTAATCATGAATTTTTTTTCCTGTAAAATAAAGAAAAGAATAAATAAAGAATCATGTATCATGTATGAATCCCTTCTGGTCTCATCAGGTATTTAATGTCACGTTTAACATTATTAACATTGCTGTCGCGCTTGCTAGTAGTCCAGGATATGGTGTTCACAGAAACTTTGAGAGGATTTCCACCAACTTCCTCAAACAGAACCAGAAGATTTTCTGACGATTTCAGAAAGGATCGGGGAATGTGGTACCTAGGATAGAATCAAGCATATCTTCAGTTGACTAATACCAAAATGAAAAATGAGACTCTAGTACAACTAGCAGAATGTTTTACACCGCAATATGATTGTCTTATCATTGTATACAGCATATTAACTAAGGTATATCTGTATTTATGCTGAATTATTGATGAGAAGCATTTGTCAGAGAAGTTCATTTTCTGTCTGAAATAACTTTATTAAGCTTGGAAATAAACTTGTTCTCAGGCTTTCTATCAGTTTTCATCAAGGATATTCATAAAGGAAAAATGGACATATGGCTTGTAGACTTGGCTACTTACATTGTTTGAGAAGGTTTTCCGTCAGGGGTCAGCAAGGACGCCCAATAACGACCAATACTTTGTCCATTGATCCAGGCTTCGCCTTTCCCCATACTGCTTAAGTCTAAGGCCACTGGATCTTCTCCGTCTGGTGCATCAAACGTGGTCTACCAAATTTCAAACCATAAAATTGTGTTCAGTATGCATCATAATATAAACTCTATAAAACCAGTCAAATTAAGACAAGGGACTTAAATTACTGTAAGCTTAAATAAGCTACAAATTTTTACCTTATACCAAGTGAGAGGCTTTGCAGTGGAAGGTTCAAGTCCACCCCAAACCACTTTTCCAAGGTTCTCTTCTTTATAAATTTGTGAATCTTCTCCCAATAATCCAACCTGAGGACAATGTTATCATTGTAAGTTTAATGTATTGGAAACTTAAAATAGATATCTTGACAGCTAGCAAAGGCCAACTACAAAGCCAAGATGAATCAAACCTTGTATCCCCACGTATAATTCACTGCTAAATCATAGGAATCATCTCCGTTGCATCTTACAGCCACTTCACGCAGTCCAGAAAACTTTCTTTCAAGATATGCTCCAGAATCCTTACATACAAAGTAGAACAAACTAATATGATCACAATGTAATTAATGCAAGCCAATGGTGTAAAATGGAACTCGTAACAAATATTTATACCGGTAATCCCACCATCACACTTAGCACAGAAATATTGTTTGTTCCACTATCCAACTTAATAGGGGTTTCAAGTGAGAAATTCTTGACACTGCGACTTCCATGTGCACCTCCTGTTTTTGTAATAGGTAAGAGAAAGAAACCAACAAGTAAGTCAAGCCACTGCATAACTTTATCCTTAGACACAGATAAATCAATGCTAATGACATACCAGCATATGCACCATTCACAAAAGCATAAGCAACATGTGCAAAAGACCGAAGATGAAGTACTGGTTCACTACAAGAAGGATTAGCTTCAAAACTGCAAAAACAACCACAAAAAATTAGAAGGTTAAATGCATAAACTCAAGATTCGTTATTTTCACCTATATTCTCCTCTTCTAAGCTTATAAAATAATATATAGCCTTATTCTGAAATTTATTTTAGCTGAAAATGAATTTGGTAACTCTGATTAGAACTTGTATTTGCTAAAACTTCTTTCAAAGGTGAAAAGAGCAAATCATGGACATCTTGTTTTAATATTTCAAGGCAAAAATCAATTTACCTTAGAGTGTACCAGAGATAATCAGATTCATCTTTTGTTACATTCATTTGTTCTAGTAAAGCACCTGCCTTCAAAGAAGTGTCTGAGAAGTTCGGTATCATCTCACTTAATAACTCCCATTTAGTAGCTGAGCTGATAGCTAGTTCTGATCTTGCATTTCTCTTTCCACTTTCTGTTGTTATCTGCGACATGAGAGACATATAGAGCATAAACAAATCATAGCTCATTCCTGTGATTGCAAGCTAAGTGCTAAATCCTAGAGCTATGATTACCGTTGCTGTGTTGAAAGTTATATTCACACAATCTGGAAGGATGCTAATTGACTTCGGAGGAAGTTGATATGATCTGTTCTGAAACACAACATTTGCACTATTTCTTGAGTCATTGTTTATTAAAAAGGCAGCACAACCTCCACTCTCTTCTGCGAAAACATATGCCTGGTTATTAAAATCATGATCATCAATGAGATGTATATACAAATAATCATTTTCTCTGACAACTGAATCAAATGAAAAACAGTCAATTACCGCCTGTAGTTGTCCCAAGGAAAGATAGGACTTCTTTCCCTCAAGCAAGGTTTTTGAGCAAGCTTTTATCGCCATATGAAGCTGCCGAAGGTGGCCCCATTTAGGTTGCCTTATAAGACCTATATATTGATTGAGAATAGAAATTAAATTATGTAATGTAAGTTTTATATACATGCATATGTGAACCAAACCTGGCAGTACTCACCATATTCATCAAGGGGTGCTTCATCATAGTAACTGGTGGTAACATAAGAAGTGCCTGTTCTTCCAAAATTTGTTCCTCCGTGGTACTATATACATGTCAGAAACCAGAAGTAAATCTGAGATAACTAACTATATAATGGAACGTGTTCGAAGTATTAAGAAATAGGGTGTATGAAATGTGACAGCTTAAGTAACTACATACCATATAGTAATTCACGTAACATCCATTATTTTTTGCAAGAAAAAGTGAGACGTGAAATGCAATCTCTTCTGCAGACCTTATGTATGGCTTCCCACCAAAGACTTGGAAGCTGTATCGAACAATTATAAGGTTACCAGAGAAGTAGATTTCTGATACACATAAATCTCAATACTTCGCTTCAAACTTCTGTTATTTTACTTAGTGTGACATATGTGCTTTATATTTTTTCATTTTCCTATCTGAGCTTATTTGCCTTGTTGGATGTAGAATATATTTGCCCAAATCTGAACTTATATTGGTTGTAAATTGAATTTGGTTACTAATTCAAGTGTCTAAAGATGCCTCGATGTGTGTTGGGGCTCCAAAGCAGAGTTTCAATGACAGTTACGGTATGGAACCATGCGGTTTACAACATAAAAAATTCCCATCACAACAAATAGTTTGATACCAAAAGGAAGCTAAGCACCAAAATAGCTGATTGCTTAAATTAAATCATACATACAAAGATGTCCAGTTTTCTGTCCACATTGATGGTTTGTTTGGGGAGTTAGGCCCAGCAAAGGTTTCCCCGCATTTCATTCCATTGCACGTATTAATCTGTTGAGTATAAATAGTAACTAAAGAGATCAAAAAAATTATAAGAACAAGAAAATGAAATTCCTCTATTCATTATAAATAGAAATGACAAGAAAGATTGGAATTGAAGGAACTAACCACAGGATCAGGAGCATCACTTTGCTTACACATCACCCAAGGAACACCGGTCTGAAGCCCAACAGCCATACCAGCAGCCCATTGTACATATGAATGCCCTTTTTTTCCAAAAGCTGCTTCAACGTTTTGATATTCATTTTCAATCTATTTGAAGATTCATAGTTTGTAAAGTTACAGGTTACTTCGAGAAAAATCATCAGAAATGCTAGTAACTCATCTTACCTGTGACAATATTATAGGGCCTCCTTGTGAAGCATATAACCCCTCAGATTTCATGAGGCTTACTATTTTTGTTGTAAAATTTTGCATATAGAACTACAAAAAGAAAAATACTTTTAGCTAAACTCCAAGACAATAACACACATCAGAGTAATGATATCAGACAGATAACAAGAAACAGCTCAATTAAGTACTTTGAACGGCCCGTTGTCTGTTCTATATGTAATGCCAGGGATGTCATGCAGCCAAAACGGAAAACCCCTGCAACATCACAATAGTGCATCCATTAGACCATTTAGAGTTGCATAAGCATCGTTCAGAAAACATATAACATCTCGTTACCAAAGGCAGGATAGCCTAGTGGGGGAAAAAATCAAAACAAACAAATTATGCAAATGTGTGAATACAGACCCATAACTCCATTCACTTTCGATGTATGGGCCAATCCTGAGGCAAACATACAACCCTTGTGCTTGAACCTCCTTGATGAACTTTACTAAATCATACCTCCCAGTGAAATCATACTGCATAAAACAAGATAAATTAACATCAATACGACTATATGAGGATAGAATAAAAGGAGATACAATAAAATCAGCATATTTTACCATGAATACGGGATAAAAGAACACACATACCTGACCTGGTTGGGGTTCATGGACGCTCCAGAACACATAAGTTTGAATTACATCCAGTCCACCGTCTTTGGCCTTGGCTATTAACGATGGCCACATCTGAATATCATTCAAAAGATTAACACAAGTCAGTAAGTCATTACTCACTAGGTGTAGCTTCATAATTTACCGCCCTTATATAAGATTATAGACGAATACATGACTAATTAATGAGAGCAACAATAAGATATTCATATTTTTTAGATTGTTAAGTCATCATATAATAAGACTACAGAGTAGGAAACACCTTAATATCTCAAATGTTCGAGGTAATGCATATGCATTTGCATCTATTTCTCCAATCATTACTTTTGCAGTTTGCCATAGTATGATTATGGACCCTAAACTTCTCTCCTACATAAATTAGAGACATATACATAGAGAATCCATTTTCTTAACATGTGCTACCATACTTATACTAACTCGATCAATTAGAGTAAGTTGTGTATGATTCTCGTCCATTTTATCACCACTAAATATAGATTTACATATACGTCACGTACATTCAAGACTTTACAACGCTTGCAATCACCACGAGAACATCCACCCTCACCACTAATTACACTTCAATTTGTCAATTCAATTCATCCATGATTATCACTAGTGACACTTCGATTTGTCTACTCTTGTCAATCATGATTGTCAAAATTGGTTTCATTAGAACTCGAATCCATGTAGTAATTGCACGTAGAATAAGACTTTGGTACACGAAACAATTCAAACAAATTTAGAACATCGCCGGAACCAATAACTAGTTTATAACTAATCAACATTTAAAAGTAATCATGGGTATCAATGTATCGATCAAAACTGAATTATAATATGGTTAATGTATCTTAAATTAAGATACATAACCATGATAAATTATACTATTGCATCACCACAAAAAAAGAATTTAAACTTAAAATTAATAAAAGAAAAGAAAATACTTGTGCAGACTGTAATCTGATTATGCTCCATTGATTGACTTGAATATTAGCCTATGAAATTTTGCAGGTGAAGAAATTTGTGTTCAAATTTATGGAGTTGTAAAATTCGCAAAAACGCAAATTTGAGAGGGGGAGAAATTGAAATGACCCTAACCCTCTCCTCGCGGGAAATGAAATCAACCCCTAATGTAAACGAGTTTCCTTGCCCCACGATATAAAGATTATTATAGGTGACGTATTACTCTTTTCGTATTTTATTACTCCCTCTACTTTTTCTTTTCCAGGTGTATTTTGTGTATCTCCTTCCAATTAAGGAGTATTATATTTTATTTTTCTACTAACTTCACTTTCTTTATATTTAATTTTTTTTTTACTAAATTACCTAAAACTCCGCACATTGAGTATTGGAGAATAAAATACGAAGGGAATATTTAACTAGGCTACATAGGTACTTTAATTGGTAGCCATACCTAGGAGTGTGCAGAAATGGACCTGGACCAGAAAACCGACCGAGACCGAACCGGAATTGTACCGGACCGGTTGATTCCGATCCGGTCTTCGGTCCTCACAAATTGGGGATTGGGTTTCCGGACCGGAAAGTGTATTTTTGTAATTTTTTGGGTGAAAATTTTAAATTTTACATTTACTAGTAAATTTCTAAAAAATTTAGGTACAAAACTTGTAATTTATAAATTCTAGGTGCAAAATAGAAAAGCACGCACACAAAAACAAGACGTTAAAAATGTATTTATATATTTAAGATATTAAAAAAAATTTAAAAAAAATATAACCGGTCCATTCCGATCCAAAACCGGACCAGACCGGAATAAACATGTCTGGACCGGTTGATTACAGTCCGGTCCGATCCCGGTCCCCAAAAAAAATCGATTTCGGGTTCCGATCCAGGTTCAATTTTGGATCGGTGCACAGCCCTAGCCATACCCATATCGTCATTATCGGGCACAAGGTACAACACTCGTACTACTCTGTATTGGATAATTTACTATATTATTTACACAATTTTAGTTCAATTTTAACAAACTTTGCTTCCAATTAATCATTTTAATGAATTTTATATTGATTGTTTCATCATATTAGAATATTTTGAGTTTTCTTTTTTAGAATATTTTGAGTAAAATACATCAAAATTTATTAGAAAAAATTCATAAATATTCTTTTTAAAACTATAAATGTACTCCTTTTTATTCCTTTATTTTTGCTCCATGGCTATTTTTCGGGTCAAATTTTGGAAACTTTGACCTTAAATTACCATTAACCTAAAAGAAATAATATAGCCATGAGGGATCTAGTTAGATTCGACTCATTGTATATTTTATTAATATCACATTTTTACGTATATGAAAATAAAGATATAAACATTTTAATATGAGTGTTGAAGACCGTGCAAAGTCAAATGGGACAAAAAAAATATAGGAACAAAGAGAGTATTATGTGAATGTGTGTCTTTAAATTTTGTCTTCTCAACAAGATCGAAAACAAAGGATTAAAGTTTTGGCTTACAATATTTTCCAAACGGAATACTCTTTATTCTTATTTTTAGTTTGTCCCATATTTCATTTTAAGATGTCCCATAATAGATTGGCAAGATTGCCTCAAAAAATTTACAGTTGTTTTCAATCTAGCTGCCTTGGGAAATTAGGCGATTTAGGTTTTCACTTAAAATAGACTCTATTTTACCATATACGAAGTATTACTTGGCCTAATGCTTAATATTGAAGTTTGGTGTAAGCTATGGCACATGTTCAAATTTTCATTAACGCATTTGTAATTTGCATTACCCTTGTTAAGAATTACAAGGCTAACTGCTATATATATATACTTATATGGCCTAGTCATTTTCTTTATTATCACTCACTCACACTCTTTAACTTTAATTACGAAACCTGCATTTCACTAGTAAAGAATTACAAGCTCAAAGTTGAAACTTGTAAGTTTTACAAAAAGACAGCTAATTGAAGCATTTTGAGTTCTGACATAAATAGCTTTATTTTTGAATCCAACAATAGTTTAAGACTGTTACCTTTACAAAAGCGTAATTCTGATAAAGATATGATGAAAATCATGTACCTTTTCATGTTTTTAAATGATGAAAGTTAGAATGTTATCTCTCTTTTTGGGGAGGTATGAATCGTGTGATATTTGATTGCTGAGTAGTTTCCTACCGTCCAACTCATGCCAAATTGCCAATGGTCTACATACCTCAATGAGGTTGCCATTGATACATCACTAGGTAATAGGATAGGTCACAACTTATTAGTTACTTAGTTCCTCGGTTAGGGCCTGTTTTCTCCAACTTATTTTCAGTTTAGTTCAGCTTCAACCAATTCAGTTCAGTTCAGTTTCTAATTTCCTTCTTTCATAAAATATTCAATTCATTTCAGTTCAGCTCCAATCAGTTCATCTCAGTAAATCAGAACATACCCTTAGTATATGCTCAAAGTCGGGCGAATGTGAGACTCTTTAGAGGATTAAAGTAAAGTAAAACACGAGATGATATCGTTTCTTACATGTACTCGGAAGAGAAAGCAATTGTTTTCATCTCGATCAAACTCCAACTAATATAAATCTATCTTATACAAGTAGGTCATGAAGATTTATGTCGTAATGTAAAATTAAGGATAGATAATATTCTTAGCTTCTAATTAATATGAATATGGATTTTCTGATATTAATTACATCAAAAATCTCTAATAGTATGAGGATCATTAGCGGTGTTACGTAAATCACAAGATGACATCTATCATTTCTTTCATAAATTCATACCAACTAATTTATCTTAAACAAGTAGTCGGATAAATTTATTGTATAATGTACATGTTTATTTGTTTAATCCTGTATTATTTATTTATACCAAAGCATAAGAAATTCATTTAAATTTAGCTCATTCAAAATATAACCAAACAGAATCACACAAAAACTTGTATGAAATAAAATTCTCATTGGAACTCCAATAACAACAAGTTGACATCTTTGCCAATACCAAAATATTCTTACATTCATAACCTACATTATTATACAAACTTGAATATATATGATTTCATGGTATTAGCACCTACATACCTTATGGTAAAACAATGTCTAGTCGAGTATCTAACACGAGTACTTTAAGATAGGAAAAAACCGAGAATACGTACTAACCTCGGGGGTGCTTCGAGGATAATGAATGGAACCGGAGAAGAGGAGCTTCCTCTGCCCACCAACAATGAGAGACCTTCCATCGTACGTTACTTCACCACCTTCTTCATCACTTCCTCTACTTGCAACTATCACCATTGCCAAAACTCCCATTAAAACCCAATATTTTCCCTCCATTTTTTTTTAATTACTCTCTTTTAATTTGATTTATCTGTCTTAATTTCTTCACAGGAATGAACAATGCTGCATTGCTATTTGAAGGAATTTATTGGCAGCACCTCAAACTAAGAGCATATAAGACTCAATACAAATGAAGAACTTTAAAGCTACTACTTTTATAACAAGAAACAACAAAATAAGGTTGAAAAAATATCCAACTTATTCCTTGTTTTTGGTCAGTTTTTAAAGCTGAGTAAATTGTCTAAATTAACCTCACAACTCACGGGTTTTGTTTTTTTAAAATTTCACTATCATTATTATTATAGCTCCTAATATGTTTGAAATTTTGGGCGGTCATGACTTTTAAGATTGTGACATACAAGTATACAACTTATGTTTCTTTTGTCTATTAAATTTGCCTTAAACACTTCCATCTTAAATACTCTGTTTAATATGTTTTGACTTTTAGTATAACTTGATATTTCAATAGTAATTCAAATAAAAAATCCTACAACTTCTTACTTATTACGGAGTAACATTTTAAATTATTTTATATAATAATAAAAAAGATGGTCAAAGTTGTATTCCGTATTAAAAGTCAAAGCATATCAGTCTTACCTTCTAACAGATATTCAGGAATGAAAAGAGTATTGTATGAATTTATTACTTTCACGTAACTACATTTGGTATCCCCGAATTCTGCTAATATCTTCACTATTAAATGAAAATTTAAAAAGCACAAGCATCTATACGACTACACCTCTGTTGAGTAATGGGGCAAACAAAAGGGGAAGAGAAAGAGTACTTATGGAACAAAATTAATTTGTTATATTCATTCTTAGTTATCATGATAAACCTTATAGGGTTAAATTAGGAATTTTACTATTTAAATATCATCCCTTTTATATTTAGTTTTGTTTTCCTTAATTAGAGGTTGGAAATTTAGTGGGAAACTTGGCTGAAATTCCACGGTTTTCCCTTCTAAGCTTAGGGTATAAGAGAGGAAGTTATAAATGATCCGTGAAAGGAATAATTGAGTCACTTTTTATGGCCGTTTGTTCACATCATTTCAATGCGGTTTGTTATGCGCATGACTATATGTTTATAACTTTAAATGTAGATGTGCTTGCTTACTAGAAGTGTGCACATATATAGGTAATAGGATAGTTTCTAATAATGTGTATGAAGTATGATCCTATTCATGCACTATGATCTAATATTGGTTGAGGAAAATAAGTAGATCAATGAACTAGGGAGCAATTTACATGTTGATTATGTGGAGCGTATCTTTTACGTGTTGACATTTGATCAATAGATGTCACTTAAAGGAGTTCACACACTAAGAACATTATCTTTATATATACATAATATATTATGTATTTCACAATTTCCATGGTTTAATTTTGACTAAATAATAAAATTGATATTCATAGATTAAGTTATCAATTCCCAACTCAACTCGATCTAAACTTGATATGAATTGAAGTTACTAAGAGAGAACCTGAACCCGACCATCTGACTCGACCCAACTCCACAATTTTATATTATGTTTATACACTGTTTAAAATATTTTTTTAGCACGACCCGAAATTTAACCCGAACCCGACTCATTGACCTTAATTGACAGGTCATATTCATATACAATTTTGTTCCAAGTGCTCGTGTTTATAGTTAATTACCATTAGTAATGAATTGAACAAGCTAAGTATAGGCATAGGCAATATATTGTAATTTTTCGAGATCATACATTTAATCTCCTTGTAGAAATAGACCATACTTTGTACCTACTAAAGATTATTCATAGAGAATCATATCTATGTTATCAACAAGACAACAAACTTACAAACTACCTCGATCAACATCGTAACAACAACAAAAGTAATACTTCGTACTTGTATTATCAAACAAAAAATAATAATATACAAGTATATATAAATCAACATATATAGATTAAATGAGGTGGCAAAAACAGATATTTATGTCATTAATACTAGTAGACTAGTAGTGTATAAAATGATTAAATGGACATTACATTTGCACATGTATAAAGAAAGATGTGTGTAAAAAAGTGACTACTGTACTTGGTATAAAAAGTCAATTACAGATTTACAAATAATTATACAATTATTGGTCATTGATAAATTATTAAGTCTCAACAGTATAACATTGACCTATAAGCTAACATACATATGAGTCCAAGCTACAGGTGAATTAGTTGAACCACCACGCCAAGTAGAAGAAGTGTGCCAAGTGCGTAAGATGCTGTAGAGTGTAATTATGTATGGCTTTGAGCTCTAATTAATAATTAATCCATGCACAAATGGATTTGAGCTCTAATTAATACCCATATGTCCCCTAACGGAGATTTCGATAATATATGTTTAACCTCAAACAACATTATTAAAGCCAATTCATTGAAAGACATATGACAAGAATCTATATGTGTCAAGTTGCAATTGCTCAACAAATGTTAAATCCAATGACATATCGATGTACCAATAATGTATGATGCAAGGCAAATGAGCGAGTCAGTTCGCTAGTACCAACGCTTCTAACACCTTGCTCATGACTCAACTCCCCCCACTTATCATTTGGTTTAGATGCCTCCCTCAACATGGCCAAGGCATGTTGAGCCATGCATGTAAAGCATCTCTTCCCCTTAAAATTAGAGTGTCCAATTAACAGATATATTATATGTGGCTATTATTTTAAATTGTAATACTAAATTTGAAACACTATTAATACCAACATTAGTAGGAAGCATGTATCAATGTATCATTACATATATATTCCTCTAATTTATTTACCCCGTATTGGTTATTTAAATTGATTTAACCTATTTTGTTTGATATTGTCAAATAAAGTTAAACAATGTTGTGTTTCAAAAAAAAAAAATAATTAAAAAAAAAATGAACATACAAACCCTAGAGTGTACTACTACCTCCGCTCATTTTTTTTTCCACATTTCCCCTACAACTCGTTTCTATAAGCTCTATATAATTTAAATTTATTATTTTATTGGCAAACTAAAACTACAACGTACCCTTCACCTTACAATATTAACCATCTTCATTCAATTTATCCTACTACGTATTTATTTACTTTTTTCTTACACCTATCGGCTACTACATACTCGTATTTAGTTACACAATACCCTCTTTTTAATTTTTTTTTAAAGAAAAAAGAAAACATTAAGAATCCCCCCTCAGTCTTCACGAGAGGAATTCCTAATGCCATCAAGTAAATAATACTCCGTAGGTTACAAAGATGGGAGAAAGACCTAACCTACCGAGCTAGAACCTCTAGTCAGCCCGGCCCAGGTATACATGGTTATTGTTGGTGGTTGCTGTTTATCAATTATCAACTTCCACACTCGCCACTATTATGTTTGCCGGTGAACTCAAAGTTCTCTATAATTTTTCTATAGAAAATATATCAGGTCAATGATAAGTCCATTTCTATATTAATATAAACCAACAACTAATAAGTATATCTAGTCAATAATCCATTTTGAAAAATGTCCAATAAATTCACAATATCTACGCATTCGGTAATCAACCGCCGGATTCCACGGCGGTCGTAGGCGGCGAATTTCCCGACGGCCTGGTTGTAGTTGAAGGAGAAACTAGGATTACTTGAATTCCGAGGTAATTTTTAGTATTGTAATCTGTAAATAATTATTCTGAATGTGCTAGGTATAGTCAATGATATTTGAATAATTGGGAGTTCCTTGTAACTCTAATCTACGAAGTCATACTCTGGTTGTATTTGCATCATGAATACTCCGTGTCACAACAAAGTTTAAAAGATTCTCACTTTTTGGAAATTTGATTACTTTTGCAGTTGTACAATATATAGATTTTGTGTTCAGGTTTACAAGTTACAAACTTTCAGATTATTTACTTGTTCACCTTCTTTGATATGTATTAGACCTCTTGTATGGACTGAAACTTCTGTCTGTTTCTCATTAGTTAGTATGCTTCGGTAAGACGGTAACTAAAGCATGATCATTTGATTCGGTTTGGGACAATTGCCTAGTTTATTTGATCATTGAACTATATTATTGAATTTCCGAGAATTGAACCTTCCCTTTTATCCCCAGTGGTAAACTGTCATTGCTTTTTTGTTAAGTATTTCACTTTCGCTACAGGGAAATGGCAGCACGAGATGGTAGTGGTGTGGATGTTATTTTGCCAAATTATATACTTGGTAAATCTACTAGCATTGTGTCATATGGCAAGATGAGAATTGCAGAGCATAAATTGACTGGGCATATAGTTACCATCAAGCGACTGAACCGGCAGAAGATAAAGAATATGGAAATGGAAGAGAAAGGTAACGACTATGTCTTACTGATTGTTCTCTCTGAACTTTCCTATTAACAAGGTCTTTTCGGCTGATATGTGTATTCTTTCTCCCAAGCATGTTTTAGTGTTTGATTTGTTTTTTTATTTGATTTGAAACTTTGTTCCTTTACAAGTTATTGCTGATATAAGGACATTTTTAAGGTTAGATGAAAATGGGTGGGTATGGTTTCAAAAGCAATTTAACACCAGGTAAAACCGTAAAATATTAGCTATTATCTGGTTGTGAACTCACTAAACTTTGTTCCTCTTGCTATTTCATTCTTTGGCTGATTATGAACCGGTTTTTAAGATGATGATGATATCATAAACTTTTGTCTGTTTTGTAGTGAGAAGAGAGATGAATATTTTGATATCGTTCATGCACCCTCATATCATTCGAGTTTATGAAGTTGTTGAGACACCATCAGACTTTTATGTTGTGATGGAGCATGCGAAGTGTGGAGAACTATTTGATTACATTGTGGAAAAGGGTAGGCTACAAGAGGATGAAGCACTGAACTTTTTCCAACAGGTAAACTTCTTTCTACTTTTAGGCTGTGTTCTCTTAAATAATCGTACTGGCATTTTAAAAATTGTATCTGTTGCTATCCTGGGATCTGTTGCTATCCTGGGACCAGATAATATCAGGAGTAGACTACTGTCACAAGAATATGGTTGTTCATCGAGACTTGAAGCCTGAGAACATTCTATTGGATTCGCATCACAATGTAAAAATAGCAGATTTTGGTTTGAGCAACATAATGCGAGATGGTCACTTCCTAAAGACCAGCTGCGGAAGCCCAAACTATGCAGCTCCTGAGGTATGATACTCTAGAATTCTGCTGGAGAAGAACTGTATAATGTAATTACTTTGATCATTCTGACCTGATTGAGCCTATATATATTGCTGATTAAGCATATAACAGTTTACGATGGAGTATGAATATCAATATTGGAGGTTCACTATGTCATTTTACTGCATCTTGAACAGTTATATTCTTCTCTTCTTGCTGCTAAATGTCCTCTCTCCTTTGTCTTAATTCGTTTAAAGTTGCTTATATCTGTTTATCTTGTCACTGCCTTTCATGGTGAAATAATGTCCATAAGTCCATTCTGTCCAAGATATGTCGAAAGAACTGAATTTCAACATGCTGTTGAGTCTTTAATTCCTGTACATTTATTTTGCCATTTCATTTTTCCATTGATGAGTAATGTCATTAGTAGATATCAACATAATGTGCTATCCTGTATGATATTTTTTCTGAAATATGCACATAGGTTATTTCTGGGAAACTCTATGCTGGCCCGTATGGAGTTGTGGTGTAACCCTATTTGTTCTCCTTTGTGGATTTCTCCCTTTTGATGATGAAAGTATGCCCAACCTTCTCAATAAAATAAAGGTACACGCTATTCTGAATTTATTGTCACTGGACAGTATCCATCTTCTTTTACGTGTGTTAAAAAAGGAGGGGGGGGGGGGGGATATCAACTTGTTGACCTACTATATGTGAAACAAGGTTATTTGAGATTTGATACTTGCACTTTTGAAGTTTTGAGTTAATTTTTATTTCTATTATCAATGCTCAATTGACAATTTTTTTTTCCTCTGGAAAGAAAATAAGTAGTAAGCAAGATTGCAAGAACACCCTTGAACTGGTGTGTTACCAAAACCTTGGAAAACATTATTGGCAAAAGGAGAAAAGAAAGTTATTTTGTTTCGTTAGAAATAGTTACTTGAATATTTATAAATGAAGTTTCAGCAAGATTAAAGGGAAATAGATGGTAATACATGATACTCTGTATTGAAATATTCATCTTTCCATAGTTGATTTTAAGAGATAAAGAAAGGACATGTTTAAAAAAGAAAATTAAACCAATATAGATTCTGGTCGTATTGACTATAAAGAAAACTTCACAAATCGTTGGTATTATACATTCCCTTCATCCGGAATTAGTAGTCGCATTGTCCCAATCCTTTATACTTACGAATTCACCATGATTTCACTAGTATATCCCTAAAGGATATTTGTCTTTTTCCCATGCTCACTCTACCACTCCATTTAACAGGGTATGTTCTGAAATTTAATTGTAGTTTTTCTAAATTTTAGAAACACATCCCAAAAAGATATTGGCTGGAAAAACTAAGGTGAAGCTGTCACATGTCCTACCTGCATATAATGGCTTTGTTCAAGATAATACACAATTGCCTTCTCAATCAATAATAATTGTTCTGGTTATGCATTGGAGAAACAAGGACCTTAAATCCAAGGATATAATATGTCCAAGGAGTTACTGTTTATAAACACTGCTATACTAAACTCTCTAGGGATTAAAAATTATGTTGAAAGAACTGCAATCAAATTGCTTTCTAGATATGTACCTCGTACTGCTTCTTAGACGCTTAGTATAGGTATTGTGGATGTGTGTAATATTGGTGTCATTTGATTTTTATCATTGTAGGCTGGGATTTATACAATGCCAAGTCATCTATCACCTGGAGCTAGAGATCTAATTTCTAAGATTCTTGTAGTTGATCCTATGAAGAGAATCACAATCCGGGATGTTCGTCAGCACATATGGTTTCAAGGTCATTCTCTACATTTACTTAACCATGCCACCACCAAATACTATGCAACTAGCAAATAAGGTTTGACCATAAAAAATTCTGCTGTCAAATTGCACCACATATGCTTTTGAAATAGTAGCTCTCTGATGTTTTGAACTAAGACACTCATGACTATCTGCCAGATTGGATGCCATCTTCTTTTGGTGCATAAAATTTAGATAGAACTTCACGAAATCTGCCTTTGAGGATTCTTGTAATGCCATCTAGACATCTCAGGAAGATATAGCTTAATTAGGATGTTCTATAACTTGCCTATTTCGTGTTGCTGCTTTTTGAACCTATTGCAGTCATAATTTAAATTAACCTTTGTCTTTGTAGGTACGGATTGATGAAGATTTACTCCAAGAAGTTGTTAAGATGGGATACGACCGGAATCAGCTAATTGAATCTCTCTGCAACAGACTCCAGAATGAGGTTTTGATAAGTGTGTAACATTTTGCAGACTGTTTTTAAAATAAACACGGGAACAAATTCAAACAACTGCATACATTTTAGGGGACTGTTGCATATTATTTGCTTTTTGATAAACACTTCCGAGCTTCAAGGGGCTATCTTGCGGCTGAGTTCCAAGAAATAAAGGTTCGTAATTTTTCTCCTCCTAGAGTAGTGACTTGCTTTAAAGTTCTGAGAATGGCTATATGGATAGTATATTGGGATAAACTTGATTCCTGTGCCTGACATTGTTTTGTGTACTATCTGGTTGTTGTTCCTTGAAAATTCTGGTGGATGTCATGCTGGATTACTCTTGTGAAAACTTGCAATTAACATATCTCGTATGAAGTATATTTATTGTTTTTCACTGTACTATATTGGAAAAGAGAAAGCAATTACCTCGGCTAGTAGGTGGCCATCTAATATATTTGTTGCAGTTGCATGCTTATGTTTTTCCGGAGAACCATTTGATCGGTATGCATTCAAATGAAGTCACGTTTCACGATGCTGGGCACCAATTTCGTGGTTGTGATGATTGCCAAGGAAAGAATTTTCCTATTGAGAAGAAATGTTCTATCGGATTACAGGTTGGTTGTTATGTACTAACGAGTTTCTTGATTAGTTTCTGCTGGAAAAAAATTGGGCATTATAGCATGAAGTGCAAATGGATTCCTGGCATTCTTGGTCATCATGAAGTGATTGTTGATAACCCAGTACATAGTTCTGACGAAGAGTCAAGCATAGCTGAAAATGATGCTGTGTTAAGGTCTCCCAATGCCGTGAAGTTTGAGTTGCAGGTATGTTTCATGTCTAGATTGTTGATAAATGGTTCTGGTCATTATGATAAATAAAGTGATTCTCTAAAATTTTCTGATTCATCTCACTCAACTGTCATAAGTTTAATAGTACTGTGAAAAATCGTCATACTAGCACTAGCACGCATTGCTACTCACTGCTGCAATTTGGGCTTCAAACTAGGCTTAAACCATCCATTGTCGCCGCATTACTGTTGTAGGCTACCATAATTCATAACATTCTTTCTGCATTGATCTTTTATTCTTTTTGTGTATCTGTTGTAGGCTATCATAATTCATAACACTCTTTTCTGCATTGATTTTTTTATTCTTTTCTGCATTTTCCGATGTGACTCTCACAGCTATACAAGGCCCCTGAGGAGAAGTATCTACTTGATCTACGATGGGTTCAGGGACCGCATATTCTATTCCTTGATCTTTGCACAGTTTTCCTTGCTCAATTCCGTGTGCTTTAGCAACCAATAACCAGCTATATCAAATGTTCATAGCATTAATATAGTTTGTTGATATGATATATGGTTCTGAATGTGCATTATATTTCTTGATAGAGTGAGTTTGTTCCTGATCTAGGTACTTACCGGGTAGTGGTGTTTTATAATGATATTCGGCAAATATTGTAGTCTCTCCCATCTCATGGTCCGGCTAAGTCTGAACGTACAAAGACGGCATCTCTTGTGATGCAATGTAGAAAGGAAAAACTGGTTGGAGTACTATACTACCTCTGTTACATTTTATGTGCAACTTTTGAATATTTTATATCACACAAATAATACTCAAAAGTTGCACATAATAAGTAATGGAGTTAGTATTTAAAACCGCTGACATCTTAAGTATAGTAAGATCAAATAAGAACAGGGGAGTAGTGGACCTAGTGCTTACTGCTTAGTGTTTCTATCAGTGAGATTTTGACATTACTAGTTAGAGTTTTGGGCCAAAATACGGTCCTGAATCATCATACTCTTTTGCAAGTGATCCAATAACGAGTCCTCTGTTTTCTTCTGTTTAATAAACTTTTTAATAATGTTAACCAAAATTTTACATAGTAGACAGTTCTGTACAAGTACAAAACTAACGTGACCATAAGAGCAAGTTTAGCCCCAAGTCTTAAGACTTGAATGTGACATTATTTTTTGTGGCTTTCATTGAAAATGATGTCATCAAATTCTTGTTAAGACTCAGTAAGACTTGCATAAATTTATCACTTTAGCCCTAAGACTTATATTCTTGTTGTTATCTGAGGAAGCGTCGCCGGCGGTCGGAGCCTAGGGTATTGTCGCGCGGGAAGGGAGTGGTTGGGCAGGTGGGGGTAGGCAAGTTGCGAGGGTCTGATGTGGCTCGAATTGGTGGCGATTGGAGGTGGTGCGTGCGGTATTCAGTTATGCTGCTGTTGTTGGTGTCGATTGGTGGGGTTGTTAGTGTTTGCGTGGGTGTTGTGGGGGTGGGCGGGGTGGCTGGTCTTTGGTGGTGGGTTAATTTTTGGAAAATTTTGGGAAATATAAGATTGGGTGGTTTTCCGTTGAACATGTGGGTGGTCAACGCCCCGTTTTCCGTCAAAAGGTATGATTTTGTAAAAAAAAATTTGGTTAAGGTATGATTTCGCAAAAAAAAAAATTATAAGGAGGTTTTTCACAAAAAAAATGCTTTTAAAAGGAGGTTTTTGACAAAATTTCCTATATATATATATATAATATAAAAGAATGATAAAAATAAAAGTGAGGTGGGTCCCAATCTCAAATTTTAAGTTGAGTTTTGGAATTTCGAGACTCAACTTGAGACTTGCTTGAGATTTAAGAAGAAAAATGGGAAAAGTCTTAAACATAAGTCTTAAGACTCAAGATAATGATGTTATGGGGCTAAACTTGTTCTAAGAAAGAAAAATAATACTCCCTCCGTCCCCGAAAGAACGACCCATTTGGCCTAATTTTAGTCCCAAAAATAATGACCCATTTGCATTAAAATACCCACCAATTTGCAATAATATTTGTGCAAAATTAGCTTCCCCATATAAAAATTTGATTTTCCATGTAATTTTATTACTTTCTCTCTCTATTTTTTTACAAACCCCATGTAAATTTATCTTTTCAATATACTTTTACTTCTTTTTATTTAACTTTCTTAATACCCGCGTAATCAACCCAAATGGGTCGTTCTTTTGGAGATGGAGGGAGTACGTAACTTGTGCAAAAGTGCATGATAATAATTACTCCCTTCGTTTCTTTATTATTGTCATATTTTATATTTTACAAACAAATAAAACGAGAACTTGCAATTTAATGTTTCTTATTATGAAAAAATCAATTAGACTCCATTTGCATTAGATTAAATTAATAAAAATGTAAAAGTATAAACAAATAGGAAAATATAACAAGAAACAAAAGAAAAAGTATGCTTGTTAGATATCTCGTCAAAAAAAAAAAAAATTAAAAAATTAAAGTCACGAAAATGATTAAACCTTTCATTTAAGTGACAACAAAAAAATTTGGAAAAGAAAAAAAAAAGTCACGAAGATGATTTTGAAAAATCATGTTGTAATTTTTAAAACTTAGTTGGAAGAATATTTTATTAATTGTGTACAATGAACCACAAAAAATAATGATGTACTCATATATTATATTCGATATCAAATACAACCTCCGTTAACTTTTAGTTGCAACTTTGGGGTATTGTTTGTGAGATATAAAATATTTCAAAGTTGTAAGTAAAAGTTAACGGAGATAGTATGAAGTATCTACGTAATATGTACCTCGCTCTCTCACAATATAAGAAATTAAACAAGATGAAATAATAAGACAATTAATTTCAGTTTTATCAGCTATAATAATTGTTGTTATAAGTATTGTAGCCGTATACTTTTCTCAACTTGCATGGAACTAGTCAACAAGGTACATGCTCATTTTATGCTAAATTTATACAATTGCACCATTTTGTTTCTGATGCATGCATGTTGGTTAAAAAATACACCATTTTCTAGAAAACATTATTGCACGTGAGGTTTGAAAACTTCATCATACTAGTCAAAGTAAACATGCATTAAATTTCATGTACTTGACATAAAGACTTGATTTTTTTTTTTTTTCTAAATATGTTTGATTAATAGAACAAACCTACATCATGCATAATCGGAAAGTATCAAAGTATGCAATATTATTATTGTTAATATACATGTCCATTTCATATTTTTATGGTCATGAACATATAGAAAATTTAGAATTACTTGTATTTTTTTTTTTTAAATAATGAAAATGATAAAGATGTGTTTGATTAAGCTTATGATGAGTTGATGAGCATGATCAATAATGTGGACTTATAAAATTTGTAATCTATGTAAACAAATTATTTCACGAATTAAATTCCAATAATTATCTTGTTAATAGTAAGGAGCTCTCTAGTTAAAGAAAATATTACACTCGTATTAAAAGTAGGTACTTAAAATTCAACATATATTGGATTAATGTAAGAAAAAGTTGGGTAAAAAATAACTCGTAGATTATTTCTAGTCAAAACTAGTTGCTATTTAGCACAGTTTATTTGAGAAAGTACGGAGTATATAGAACATCAAAACATGACTCTCCCGTGAAATTGGACCCACAAAATTGAAGATTTTGTCAAATTGTCAAAATGACAAAATAAATTCTAAAAAAAAGTACAAAGCATAAACTAGAAAATAATGGAAAGAGAGTAGCAAGTTCTACTGTCAATATCTATTGGCAAAAATATATCGTCATGCCATAGGTCATACTTCACATGTCATGAGAAAATCAAATCTGGCCAACTTTATGATTTGATTAATAATTATTATCCTAAGATTTATTTGAGAAAAAGGAACAATATTAACAACATTTTAGACAGATTTCTGATGCGCAAAGATTTCATCAGATTACTTTTTTGTGATAATTCTTCCTCATTTCAAGAAGGATCGATCATAATCATAATCATAATCATTTACTATGACAAAATGGTTGGCAAACACCATATCAATGTACCATAATGCTTTTATCTTCATTTTTGTTTTTACTTTTAGATACATCCCTCTATTCTTATTAGCACTACCAACGGAGTATTACGATGTCTATATCAGTTTGTTATATTCGTTTCAATGTATATTTTTACAATATTAATTATTATGAGTTGTATTAGACATTACGAAATTAGTAAAAATAATTTCTACTTTCAATTAGTCTTTAATTTGTTTAGTAACAAGTAATTGGCTAGCTACTGTCAATACTATGATCTAGAGCTGCAAATGAGTCGGGCTAATAATGAATTTATGAAAGATCAAAACAAACCGGCACACCCCGACTTTTTTACAAACTCATTTCATACGTGTTAATACAATATATGTGCACGCTTGCATGACCTGGTTTATGCCTATCTCTAAATATTTCCTCAATTTATTCTTTATCAAATTTAGCATATCAATTAAGGTATTACATTTGCCAACACTTGCCTTTGCCCATAATTATATATAATTATTGACTTCGTATCGAATATCAACTAAAAATGTAAAGTTTAATCAATCAAGATGTATAAAATACATGAATAACATTTATACCTTTTAATACATGAATAAGAATTTATATGGTCAAAATTAATTTATAGATAAGTCAATATGACAATATTTGGTAGAGTAAAGAAAGATTTTTCTATTAGGATTGGACTACTTCAAGGATCTACATGTAGTTTCATCCTCTTTGCATCATTTATGAGCTAATGAAGAAGATCAGACCAACTAGTTAGTTTACAAAGATATTGAAATTTCATTGTTCTTTCATGTGGTCAAACTTTCTTTTGACATGGAATATGCATAAGGGCATAACCCATTAGTGGGATTCGAACACTATTTATTAGTTTATATTTTTGTTTATTATGAGAGTCATCTTTTTATTATTAAATAAAACAGAATTAATTTGTTGAGCCTTTTTAGAGTTTAATCTACTATACTCCGTAATAATCTTATTGGTAAAAATTTCTCTTTTAATAATTATTATCAATTCCTAATTTATAATAGAAAATGAAAATAAATATGAAATTGAATAGAGTTATAGCGTGCTCTTCGTTGGAGGCTTTAAACACATGATATGTACTACCTCCGGTTCGTATTATATGCAACTTTGGAATTTTTTATATTTCACAAATAATACACCAAAGTTGCATATAATAAGAACCGGAGATAGTATATAAACCTAAACATAAAAATCAGGCACAAGATACAAAATCTTCTAAAAGTAGTGTTCATGCTACGTATCTACATTGCTAAAGACTTCATAAGAAATACAAGTACTAATTAAGCTCCAATTATGTACGATACGTGTCACTAATAAGTGATTAATCATAGCAATGTCACCTATAATGGCAACCTGCCTTGATTATCATGAGATTATAATGCTCTTATCTCTATAAACAAAAAGCAGCTACACGTGTCACTCTAATAAGTGTTAGGAAGGTGTTTTTGAGCACTTTTGAAGTTGATGCTCTAATGAAAAATATCCAAAATAAATAACCGCGTATAATTTATAAAATAATAATATAAATAAAATTAAGTGTGAAAGGAATTTCAAGATTTTTTTCAACATCAACAAAGCGAGTGAATATCAATTTCTGTATTTTTCTTGGAAATTTAGCTAAATTTGATGAAACAAATTTAATTGGATTCATTCACTATGAAGTGGACCAAAAATAAAGGGCTACTTGATTTGATTTCATAGCTTTAGTTTTCAGATATACCTGGCAAGTTGCTTACAATTTTATTCAATTTGTGGTTTTGATTGTGTGCTTGTTTTTATATTTTGCACTTTTTTTTTTTTCTTTCTTGATGGCTATACTAGTACATAGAACAGCCTATGGAGCAACAAGCCAACAAGCACGACACATGCTTGAACATAAGTGCATATGCATCACACACGCGACACGTTTATTCAATATATGTAAAACCAAGTACATTTAAGAATGGTTAAGCTTTATGTTACAATCCACCACATGTGATTTTTAATTAGTTGTCCTTCGAAAACATAGAGAAAGAATGACAAAATTATTGAACAAGCTTGGTACTTGGTCTCTCAGCTCGGACTAATTATCATCAATTAGTTTTATCCCTTCTGGCACGGCCTAGGTTTTTATGTACGTGATGATCAAACTCTCATCATTCGACACGAGCTTATAACATATACTATTTGAAAAATCATTAATAAGCATTTGGAATTTGTGAATTTTAGATATTTTACCTCACCTCTCCCCGTCAATTGAATCCATGTAATTTTGCATAGGTATCAAATAATACATTAAATCATTATGTAGCTAAGCTTCCTTTTTGATGTTGACCTAACAAAATAGTTTCGAAGTACAAACTTTGATTTGTAAAAACTAAAAAGAGATAAAAAGGAAGGTTCTCAAATGATGCAATTAGCATGCCTTCTAAACTCACCGATAGTTACTGCATGTCTACGTACTAAGCATATCATATTAATTAATTATATTATATGGTACGGAGTATTTTGTATGTCCCATTCACTAGAAAATTAAACACTTATCTAAAAGAGATTAATAAGTAGAATCGAATCTTATGGGTTAGGTTAATTAATCCTACTTGCATAATTAGGTGATAATTTGGGACGTAAACATCTAAACAGGTAGGTTATGAAATTTTGGTCAATCACTACGTTGTCGTTTTATACCAACATATAAAATCAACATAAGTTACTGTAGTTTTATTGTTTTTTCTGGAGATTTCTTCTTTGTTTGGAAGCATGCAAAATACAAAAAGAAATTAAAGTGGATATTATTTTTTTGTTTGAAACCTTGAAATACAGCACAGTTTTTCACTCGAAAAAGAAAGTGCATGAATCATCATATTTATTTGTTGTGTTGTCTCATAAAGTTAATATATCTAAGGACATCTTCAAATTAGATAATATTTTTGAACCTAAAAAATGATCTAAACAATGTGACTGGTAGGATTGTGAATTATGTTGAAATTCTTTCTGAGATTGATTTAGATTTGCGGTTTTGTTAATGCATAAATATATACAAGTAAAACTTTATTAGGCATGTTCTTTTGA
The DNA here is from genome assembly GCF_948465745.1 of Chenopodium album. Lineage (NCBI taxonomy): Eukaryota > Viridiplantae > Streptophyta > Magnoliopsida > Caryophyllales > Amaranthaceae > Chenopodium > Chenopodium album. The sequence goes on from NC_137846.1 coordinate 5,690,383, forward strand.
ATTGAATGTATTTTCGTCTTCATTTCAATTCAGCTCTACTTAGTTTATGTTAATTACTTTAGTTTAGTTTTGTTCAATATAATTTAATTTAGCTCAATAGAATAGGGGCTTGATATCATAAATGAAAGGAGTAGACCAGGATGATAATCAAGGGTGTTGCCTGATTGGTCACCTTTTCTGCTCCATATACTATCAACGACGACAACTAATGGTCAAGTACAAAACCTTAACAATCATACCCGACACGGTGAGACAATTCTAAAACCATACGAACTACCTCAAACCCCTGTAATTTTAGCAAAACCAACCTTTAATATTTAACTTAACCCTGGCCCAACCTAAAATGAAAATTGAACGAGTGACGGTGCAAATCAATTGTTACGGAGTACATAGTCTTGAAATTCAATGTGATTGAAGTTGGTAATATTTCATACGAGTAATAAATTACTTGAACTTATTAATTTGAATGTCCCATTTACCACAACTACTTGTGCATCATTATTACACTTTGCCCGCCGCCCATCACCCACCTCAAATACCAATCATTTCTACCTATATAGTGGTTATATCTATTTAGCTAATCCAACTCTAGATAAAAATGTACTTATTTTTCAAAAATTAATACAAATATCAAGTAAGTTAATAAGCAAAAATCAAATTATTCTAGTGTGAGAAGAGTATGAATATATACTCCATATATGAAAATTAAACTTTCAAATTTATTGTATTATTACTCCGTATTTTTTTTATCACTATTTCAATATTCACAAAGTCACAATCCGCTAAAATCATAATCAAAGTCGTTCTAATTGATTTGCATTACTGTTCCATCCCTATTGTCGAGAATGACCACTCTATTATTTAAGCTCCTCAAGCAACAAGTAACAACGATCTAAGCATTATTGTTGACAATCATAGCCTAGAAAATTTCCCATTATTTCGTATTGTGTAGTAATAATAATAAACTTGTCAAATATATATTGAGCAATTATTATTAGGATAAACAAAAAGGTGACAACAATGTCCTATGGTCCAATCATATTCGCACACATTTTAAAATAACTTATTGTACACTTCATCAACATTTGAATATGATTGAGAGAACTAGGAAAGGAAAAACCGAGGCGTCCCAAGTTAGTTAAGCTTGTTTCTTTGTTCTTATGTTAATTTTACCTTATTTCTTTTCACTAATTATTAGTACTAGCTACTCTATTTATTTATCCATTATTGATTAGTGATCTGGAGTTTCTTTTTAGAGAACATTCTTGACGAGAAGATGGTAGGTGTCCTAACTATTAACCTTACACCTTTATCACTTGTGGGGTGTTTAGTCCGATTTAGGGCCTATTCCGATTTACTGAAAATAATTAAATTGAACTGAACTGAACTGATTGGAGCTGAATCGAACTGAACTGAAATAAATTGTTTATTAAAGAAGGAAATTAGGAATTGAACTGAAGTGAGCAGATTGGAGCTGAACTGAATTAAACTAAATTAAGCTGAACAAAACAGACCCTTATTATAAGAGTAAAATTTATGAAACTTTTGAATTTCTCATAACTTATTAAATCTGTATCTTATAATAAATCTTTCTTAGTTATTTGAACTTTCTTCAAACTCATTCTTGTCTAATACAATTTAAGTAAAAATTAGTCGACCAAAACACATCAGATCATAAGTACTCTCCCCGTTTTTTTTTATTTGTATCACTTTGGGTTGCACAAAGTTTTAGGAGAGTAATATAATATTGTGAGTGGGTGAATAAATTATTATAGTAAAAGTAAGATGGGGACCATGAAAGAGAAAGTATGTGAGAAAGGATAGATATTTTTATTATTTTAGTGGGAACCATAGAATAGTGAGAAATGATAAAATAAGTTAAGTGGGGTTTAAAGTAAGAGAGAGAAATGATAAAATATAGTATAAAGTTATCAAAAATAGAAGTAATGCATTTAAAAAAAAAAACACCCCAAAAAGAAAAGTGATGTAAATAAAAAAAAACGAAGGGTGTAATTTAAATATCTAATTATATACATTCTCTACCATTACTTCTTTCAATCTAAAAGTTATAGATAAATGTCTTTATTTTAACAGGAAAAAAAAGGGATTTTAAAATTTGTAGAAAGAGTAAGAAAATGTTTTGATATTCTAAGTCTTAATTTTTAGTCAAACAAATTAAGGGTCTATTCTCTTCGGCTTAATTTTAGTTCAGTTCAGTTTAGCTACAATCAGTTCAATTCAGTTCAGTTCCTAATTTTCTTCTCTCATAAAATATTCATTTCAACTATATTCAGTTTAGTTCAATTCAGTTCACTTCAGCTTTAATCAGTTCAGTTTAGTTTAATTTATCTCAATTGAGTTCACCTTACTGATGTCAATATACTTGTACTTAAACACGACGTATATATTGAATTTTACAAATCGGAAATAATCACGTAAATCTCATACTACATACAACGACCCATTATAGGTTAAGCTACTTGTAATAATATTTGTATAATTTATAGTTTTATACATTTATACTACTACTCTCTCCACTATCCAAATCGAAAAGGAAAAAAAAAAAAAAGTGAATAAAAAAGATAAAAGAAAGTGTAAAATGTCAAAGATCGGGAAGAAGCATGCCACATAAAAAAGTTAGAAAAAGCATATTCTAGTCATTGGGTTGGATAAAAGAAGCTTGACTTAAAGCCTCCTCACACGTGGGAGTCCACATCATACTCCCCCACTAATGACGTGTCATTCATATCAATTTCGATAATTATCTCACCGTCTATTTCAACACTTGTCCTTATCTATCCACCGTCCCCCTCTCTTTTCTCGATCTCATATTATATATTGCACATTTTATAAGTTTATGATTTAAATTTGTACGTAGTACTAAAATTGAGAATATATTCTACTAATCTTATTTAGGAATTAGGATAGGGTTCACTTATAGCATGACACATAATTTCACATACATTAAGTAAAATATATATGACTCATAATATATATATATGAAAATTATAGTTCATAATGATTGGAACTCATGAACGAAGGCTGTGTTATGCTCGTTCAACTTGCTTTTAATTTAAATATGTATCATTTTAAATCTCATTTGCTTTATCAGATCAGTTTGTTTGTCTTTTTTCTACATTACCCATCAATATATTACCTTAAAAAATCTCTCTAACTTAATCAACCTTGGCTTCTTTTTTGATACAGTCTATGATTAAGAGTTGGTCACTCACTTTGTCCTAAATTTAGGTTTATTACATATAATTGAGAAATTAATAAATGATAGAAAAACCACTCAATAAATAATTATTGTAACTTAAAGTAATAGTACAATCTATTCTAAAAAAAATGGAATAATATGATTTATTTTCATTTAACGACTTGATTAAAAGAAAAAATCTCTGTAAAATTAAGTTAAAAATAAGAGGGTTTCAAAAGAACAAAAAGTTAAAGATAAGAGAATATAGTAAACTCAAATTAAAAGTTTTTTTTTTAGTTATAAAAAAATTATTTATGAATATCTGCTATATTAATTTCTTTGATGTAGAATATAAATTATATATTTTGACTAATGTCCATGAGACCATGACTCCATGTGCATTTATTAAAAATATCTCTTAGATATTCACTTCACATGAAATTAGTTTTTCTTTTACTTAAAAAAATGTACAATTTGACACATACCCCGCACATAAATTAAGTTCAACAACATTTTATATCTCCTAGCCGTAGCAAATAAAAATAAAAATATACTTCGTGTAATAAAGTTGATATATTTCCTGGCCAGGGGACTTGCGGCATCCACATCACGGGCTAGAACTACCAATTTAAATGGAGTAATTAACGCATGCAAATATGCAATCTTGATTATATTAGCCCTTAACACAATTCACTTGGCTCTAACACGACACCATTAAATCAACTAATTTTCAAGGCATCTATGAGTTTCATAATACTCTTTTTGTCCCTTAATTATATGTCTATTTCTCTCTATTATTTAAGTAATAAATGAAAGAAATAGGCATATAATTAAGGGATGGAGGGAGTACATTATTTAAGATGATTTTTTTATTTTTTAAATTTTTTTTTATTGATTTAACAGAAGGGTAAATTATACGGAGTACTTTGTATGATCTGACTAATACTTCGTAGGGATAAAGTACTTTGTAATACTACCTCCGTTTCATATTATTTGCAATGATTTGACATAAAGTAGAGGAAAAATGTTAAATCGTTGCAAATAATATGAATGGAGGCAATAGATAAAATGGTAATCCGACTACAAACTATTCCATTATGATTGCACTCATACATCGAATAAATTGATCATACTCTTTTAATTTAAGGCTTGCATGAATGAGTTAATCAATAAATTAAATTTGTATGCAACATATTTATTATTATTTGTTTTGAAATGTATTTGCACACATTCATTTAACTTATCAATTAGAAATGACTAGTGTTTTATTAGAAACAACAGTATTAAATTACCGTGAACGTTAATTATGTAAATCCAGCATGATTCCTCTATTTCAAAGAACTAATGACTTGTTGACTATATATATATATTAAGGTTTTTATCTAATTATAAAGGGTACATAATGTTATAGACCTAATATGTACTTTGTACTTGATTTGAAAAATAGCTATCTTGTTTACCACCAAATTAAACTAATATGTAACCCTTTAATGGGACTCTAATTCAATTTTTATTGACAATATTTACGTAGGTAGTACTTTAGTGTTACTTTTTTTTATTTATTTTTTATTTTTTTTAATTTTTTATTTTGAGTATTTTCGTAGACTGTAAAAGACTTACTTACAATAAGCAATAGAGATAGAGGTACAACTTGAACCGTACAAGTAAACTGAGTAATAGATAAAAAGTACCGAGCATATATTTAATTGTTTTTCTTAAATTTAATTAGCATAGTACAGATCAGTAATATAGACGAAATTTTATGCTCATTACAGGGGTGGTTTTGAGCATGTATAGGATGATCGATCGTACAAGACTCCTTAGTGAATAATTAAAAGAGTGCCTCTTTTTTTAAATTTACTAAAATATTTTTTCTAAAAAAAATAATTTTAGGGCCTAATTTAATAAAATTACATCGGACCATTTCAGTATTAGTATTAATAGCTCCGCCTCTGCTCGTATAGTACGAGTAATATATTCTGACTCCGTTGATAGTATAATCACCAGCTACTTAATCGTAGTAGTAGCTGGTGATTAGTTAGAAGTCTCAGCAAATGAAAAATGGACGAAGGGGAGGTCAACCGAAGGTTTTCAATTACTCGTTTATAAAAAAATTAAGTTAAAACAAAAAAGCCCAACTCTCTCAAAGTGACGGAAGCAGTGACAAAACAACTCAAAAGTACGACAATGAGAGGTGCATACGTGGTAACTCCTGATTGGATAGTCAACACGTGTCTAGGCTGCGGTCAGCTGAGTGCTTGTCATCCAAGTAATGTCGGCTCAGCTGTCGATGCATTGTATTGGGATATTACCCCGCTTTTGGAAGTTTTCTAAGTCGCGACAAAATATTGTACAACTCTCTATTCTTAAAAGATTGTCTCATTATATTTTATTTACGTTAAATTTTTACAAAATTTAATTATAAATTCTCACTAATTTACAAGAAAGAATATAGTTATGTGCAATTTGATAGTTTTGTTAAAAATTACACCCTTAGAAAATCAGCTTTTATAATTTCAAGGTGTATAAAACGAAGATATGTATGTATTTTAAACATACCGTAAAAAGAATGTGATCATTCTAAGATGTAGTGATAGTAAGTATTTGGAAAATTAGCTATTTGTAATAGCGAAAAAAAGTTAATTTGATGAAAAGATTTGGTGTTAAATAATATTAGTTGCTTGGAAAATTATTTCGTAAATAAATAAATATAATATATGTATACTCGGAATTAAAGTCCACATTTCTTATATGTAGTTTCTAAAACGTCACTCTACCAACAATGAGGAGGATGATTGTAGAAAATGGTCAAAACTTAAAGTTCCACAATCACGTAAAAAACTCTTTATGCAAAACTATTACATACTAAAAAAAAACTTATACTTTTCGCATTTCATTTTCTTATTTCTTACATCGATTGACATTAAAAGTTTATTAAAATTGATTAATCTTCATGTGTATTGTGTGTTGAATTAGTATAACTCTTTGAAATCATAATTTGGATAAGGCTTACAAAAATTACAGCTAATCTTAATCACTTTTGTTAAAATTTAGTCAAACACAATACATACACTACAAAAATTACAAATAGCTTAAACTCATGACGATCTTTTCTCAATATTGAAACACACAAAATAATTTACAATCCTATAGTAAATTCCTCCGAAAATATTCATACATCCACCTTAGAGTTAAAATATTCATACATCACCATACAACTGACACAACTCACAACTTGTGGCTTGGCCTTTGGGGTAGTATAGTAGACTAGTAGTACAACAAATGTAAGAGTTACTCATTTTTAACCTAAGAGTTGAACATTTGTTTAATGAGACCAACCTTTTAACAATTTCAACCAAGGGTAGTACTCCAAACACGTGCGAATTAAAAAACCAAAAAACAATAAAATAAAATTATAAAATAAAATAAAATAATAAACCCCACCACATACACCCACCTCTTGACAGAATCCTCCCTCTATAAAAAGGGAGTGAAGTCCTCTGTCCGAAGGCCCGTGTTTTGAGCAGCTTCGACTTCGGGATTACCAAAACGAAGCAACAACAAAATTATCTCAACTACAAAATCGATTAATCGTATTTCTACCGCTACTGTTGTATCGATTTTCAAATCTTGTCAATCCGATTCGATTCGATTGATCCGATTCATTTTTTAAAGAAAGAAGAAGAATAATCAGTGAGAAATGATGAGCGAAGAACTCGTTTTACCGCCTGGGTTTCGATTCCACCCGACCGATGAAGAATTAGTGGTTCATTACTTATGTCGCAAGTGTGCTTCTCAACGGATTTCTGTTCCTATTATTGCTGAAATTGATCTCTACAAATTTGATCCTTGGCAACTTCCTGGTAATTTTTCTCAATTTTTTTTTTTTTTTTTTTTTTTTTTTTTTTTTTTTTTAATTTTGTAAATTTTTGTTTGATTTATCTTGAGTTTAATAGATTAATAACCATAATTTAACATGGATGGATCCCCTTTCAAGGCGAGATTCTTGGGTAATTGAATTATTTTTCATCTGGGTAAGTTAATTAAATACATATAATATACTTCTTACATAACAAAAATGAATAAGAATTTGTTCAATTTATGTAATTAATTTGAGAAAAATGAAATTGATTGAATTTTGTTGTTGATTTTATTTTATAGGGATGGCGTTATATGGTGAGAAAGAGTGGTATTTCTTTTCACCAAGAGACAGAAAATATCCAAACGGGTCAAGGCCGAATCGGGCCGCAGGAACCGGGTATTGGAAGGCAACCGGGGCGGATAAGCCCATTGGAAAACCCAAAACTCTTGGTATTAAAAAAGCTTTGGTGTTTTATGCCGGAAAAGCCCCTAAGGGTGTTAAGACTAATTGGATAATGCACGAGTATCGCCTCGCTAATGTTGATCGATCAGCTGGCAAGAGAACCAATCTTAGGGTAATTTTCATTTTAACTTCTTATTAATTTTGTTCATCTCTAGTTTATGAATTCATAATCTTGATTTGTTTTGTTAAATGTTAATTAACCATGTTAGAGTAATTTCATGAGTTAAGGGTAAAATTGGAAGTGTGAAATGTGGTAAGGGTAGTTTGGTCATTTAATAATTTGTTGTGATATTTTTAATGTTTTTTTTTTTTTTTTTTTTTTTTTTTTTTTTTATGTTATTAAAAAATTAAAAGTACGGCTAGGATCTCATGTGATTCACTAGGCTTTTCTAGTGCCACCCTAGTGCTACATTAGGGACCACCCATATGAGGTTTATACATATGAAGACAAATACATTCTAGAACATGGAGCCTTCCAAGAAGTTCTTGTGTTATTGGCATTTTTCATGAGAATATATGATTTTTTGATATTTAAATGTATAAAATTAATTTATTTTTATTAGTATTTTATGCTTATTTGATTCATCCTTACATTAGAGATAAGATAAGGCTTATCTTTTAATTGTGACACCATTAAATTTTAGGTTCACATCTTTACCAACTTTGTGCTTGGTGTGCTAATTATTTTCGACCCGTGGCCTAGTCATTAACATTGAGTCAATTATCGATGATCTCGATGTATGTACATACATAATTAAACTCGTTACGCAGGGTGTCACATTATTTGACCAACTGTTATAATCTAATTGATAGCGATGAAATAAGAATGAAACGTTTTTCATGTATACACACATTTTATCACGTTATATTTACCTAAGTGAAAGATGTCGAATCATGATTTTATTTCAATAATGTCATGCTTAGTTGTAAAAAAAATTGTTGCTTGTCATGTGTTGTAATCTAGTACAATTATTATTAGTTTAATTACCATAATTTGTTGTTGTGACTTGTAAGGATTGGACTTAGGGGGTGGCAATAATTAATGGATATAACATCATATGATCATCTCTTAAGCAACAATAATAATGAGATTCATAAGTCAACAGTTTAGCTAGTACATTTGATAAGATTATTGACGTGTCAGTTTGTCACAATTTTTTCAATAAATGACGGTCCAAATTTCAAATAATTGACATATTTTTATTTTCAACTATTTCAGCTTGATGATTGGGTGTTATGCCGTATATACAACAAGAAGGGTGTGATTGAGAAGGACTATAGCATTGATCAGAAGTCCAAGCCCATGTCAATGCCCAATTCCATGGCCCAATACTCAGACTTTGAGGATCAAAAGCCCAATATTTCCACACCGGGCCAGACCGTGCCCATGGGGTACATGACCCCATCACCCATTGCCCCGGTGAAAAATGACCTGCTGCATTTCGACACATCAGACTCGGTCCCTCGGTGCCACACGGACACGAGTGGGTCGAACCATGTAGCCTCACCCGAGTTTATGTGTGACAAGGAGGTCCAAAGTGACCCTAAGTGGAATGAACTAGGCAAGAGCAACCTTGACTTACCTCCGTTCAATTACATGGATCCATTTCCTGAGGACCCATTTGGCCCAACAGTCCACTTTCAGAATGATCAGATGACCAATTTTCAGGACATATATATGCTCCTTCGGTAAGCTAGCCCGATCCGGCCGGAATGAAGTGGGTATGGTAGTCCGATCCAGTGACAAGCTAGTGAATTTTAAAACTTAGGATGCTGATGAAGAATAGTTTTTAGAAGGATCATTAATTAATCCTTTGTAAATTCATTCTTAAGATTCAGCATGTTAATATGTAGTTTTACCTCTAGGATTATAATAGATTTTAGGGGCTTTGTAGAACAATTTTTTGTTATCCAAAAAATATTGCGGGGAAATTTAATTATTCAGAATTTCAGTACTCTTGTCTAGACTCTAGAGATCAATGTATATATGATGCTAGTATGTTTCAGTTGCAAAACTTTTGAGGTGAGTTGTTTTGATAATATATGACTATATGAGGAAAAGAAACTATAAAGTGTTTTCTTACCCTTTTTTTTGTCATACGCAATTGAATATTCTAATAACGTTACAACTTTAAGTTGAAATAAAGCGAAAAAGAACCCCAACTTAAAATTGAAACCAAATGCACAAATGTGGTAGTGGTCTGGTGGCAAAGATTGAAGGCATGAGAAATTGAGAAGGGACATAATTAATGGTTCAATTTCAATTTCATTGCCATTGCCTCAAGTTATCACATACACAAACTTCAATTTCATTGCCTCACGCTATAAATGTGGCATAATTTTGACCACATTTCATGTCCTTCTGATTTTTCAATTATTGTTCAGTTTAGAATAAATGATGAGATTTAATTATGAATATTATTTTTCTTTACTTACTTGCACTCGTTTTTTTTTTTCCACATTTATAAGATTCTTCTAAACTCAAGCATAATTCGAGATTAGATACCTCACACTAGGAGAGGAAAAGATCCTTTCCTCACAATTGGATGACTTATGTTTATGATAAGCATATAGTCAAAATCAAGTAATTTAGGATAACTATGACTAATATACAGTAAACTATATTGCTCAAAAACAAAAAACAAAAAACAAAAAACAAAAAAAAAAAAAAATCCAAAAATAAAAATGAAGTCCTTATCTTTTTTCTTGCCACTTTATTTGACTGGATCATAAAAATTACAAAGACGGCTGTAGAGATTTAAAATGATGTTGTGATTGGTTCACAATCAGCTTAAGAGTGGGTCCCATCTCAATGCAATTTGCGGCACACACCCAACAACATGTCTTAATCCACGTCTCATGTTGTTATATGGTTGGTGTAATTTTGATGCTCAATAAAATAAAAGATTAAAACTTTTATACAAGTATTATAATTTCATCTTTATACACAAATTGAGTAGAATTGAGCTTGCTTCGAGAATCTTAATTATGAGCATCTTTGAAATTATGAGGTTAATTGAGTCAACAAATTATATTTTAATAGTAATTATATAATCTTATACAATGCTTACAAGAGTGGCAAAGTCCGATATTATTAATATAATTTGTAATAAGAATGCAGTAAAAAATTCGATTTGTAAGGTTTATTACTCAACCTATATAGTCTATATATTTATATTGCTCAAATTTTAGTTAAATTCAAGTGTTGTTACGAGCTAAATTGATCTTAAAGTTTTCAACTCATGTTGAGAGGTTTCAAGTCTACAAGCACATTTTTTCTGTTTTAAGTTCACAATTAGTTATCTTTCATATTTAAAACAATTGTTTATTTTATCCATCAAATTATAAAGTACACATGGTATAGTTAATACGAAGTAATTAATTATTTACAAAATGTACTATACTTATTGACTTAAATTACACATTATAGATGATAGACAAACTACCACCAAGGTATATCAATGCTTATCCAATATTTGCGAATAGAGCTCAACTTGCATAACATTATTGTTCATCTGATCATCTCACTTTGTTGATATATTTATTAAACACCAGTTAATAACTACTAATCGTTAGAGCTTTCACAAAACCAAATTATACGGCTTATTGCTAGACAATGTATAAGAAGCTCTCTAAAGGCAATAGTACAGGGTTTTGGTAAAGAGCCAATATTAGGTATGTTTATCCAATTAAAAGAAATTAGTACTTTTTTAGAAAAAAGAAATTTATACTTCCTCCGTGTTCAAATAAATGAGACGTTTTGACTTTTTACACTCTTCATCCAATTAACTTTGACTAATGTTTGTGATTTATACATTAGAATAAACATATTTTTGTAGGTATAATATGAATAGTTAAAATAATCGTTTCAATGAATAGTTTATTATATTTAATTGTTATAATTTTTACTTATTAATAACTAAAGATATTATCAGTTAAAATATTATATTGACATACGCGCATAAAAATAACATTTCCTTAAAAATTTTCAACCCGTTAATAATTTGTTCAACAAAATTAGCTATTGTGATAAAAAAAAAATGTCAAAATTAGCTGTTCAAAATTTTCACAGGCTCCGTAGTACGAATTAGTTATTTAAGTAAGATGAGCATATTCCCTATGTGCTCAATATCAAAGGATGTGACCACAGTTATCCTATGACGAAAGTACCACAGTTTCAAATTAAACCATCGAACTTGCATTTGAGTATGATAAAAGGCAACTAAATAGTTAATGGGTAAGCAAAACCCACGAACGATTATTCCTAAATAAATAAACGAAATGAAATGAATGAGTTTGGAAGCATTTGCAGATAAAACAAGACGCCAGAAAATTGTAGTATGCTTTACGCAATAACTATAGTTATGTCGACGAATGATGGCAACATTATGATACTCTGGACCAACTTGATCATATGTTTTAGTCCAAATTAATTTAAAAGGTGTCACTACTTCGATTCAATTCCCACCATCAAAGATCCAATATTGGACCATGATGCATATGTGACCTATACATACAAGTACATAGCATCACTGTATAAAATTATATATTCTTTTCGTTTCACATTAGCTGTAACAGTTTAATTTTTTATTAATGATTTTTAATGTGTTACGTACTTTAATTAATTATGTTTACTATGTATTGACTATTCACTATGGAGTAACTTAAATCATGATATAAAATTATATTTTAAAAATTGGTATAACATAAATTTTTATGTGTTTGGTTACATCGTGTGATCAACCATTACAGGGGTTATTTCGTTATTGTTATAGAGGTTAATTCGTCAGTGTTATAGGAGGTTACTCGCAATGTTAAGGGTTACTGGGTTAGTATTATAAAGGTTACTTAACCAGTACTTAGGAACCCTTTTTTATCCGGCCGCATGGTGTGATTAGCTGCACACAATACACGTTGTAAATATAAAATTACCCATATCATGACAAAACTATCACAAATTCTAGTGACAATTTTTTTCTTTATTATTGGTGAAGAACAGGGTTCAAGTCTCTGGAATTTGAACTTAAAAGTAGTTTGGAGCAATTATTTTGGAGCTTAAGAAATGCAAGGGCTATTTTTATTTACTCCGTATTTATTTTTGGCGTTATAAAGCTTGATACTTGTCAATTTTGTTTTTGATTTTAATTTGAAAATATGAGTATAAAGTTAAAGTTAACTAATTATGAGTAAATCCTTTGTCTTAAATACAAAATATAATAGTTTTGTATAATAAAACATTACTAGCTCAATCTCATTTTACTAAACCTATTTAACATATTTTTTGTGAGAATTTCTTGAACAAAATGACACAGGTCTAATTAAATCAAGAGACTATTTAACGCGAAAACGACCTTACTAAATTATATTCAACATATCAACATATGTACTTGATATCAATTTAATAGGACCATATATACACAATTGCACCATTTACACATAGATTTATCGATTTGTTAGGACCATAAAATCAATAAATAAGTGGAACACTAATTACCTAATAGCTATGTTACTTTGCCTCATCAAACAGCAAAGTGAGTCAAAGTTACCACACGTGAGGTTGTGGCCGCGCCGCCAGTGACTTTGAAAAATAATGGAAACTTTCATACTTCTCGTGGAGTAGATATTGTTGTTGTAACTTCTTTTAGGAATTTTTAATTAAGGTCAAAGCTTATTAATTTAGATTTTATTGTTTTACAAACACATATTATATGGAGCTTTATCAAATTTGCTTTATTATTTGTTTTCACATGATTTAGTCTCTGATATTTTCAAATAAACAACAATAAATATAAATAATATAATTTATTAGTTATAGAGGTGTTTTGAATTGAATACAAAGTCTTAATAAATCAGAGTGGATATTCCTATTAAATATAAGATGATAGTCAAAATACATTTGATACACTTTTACAATTGAAAAACTTTAGAAACTTTATTAGCTTTTGAAAACTTTATTTGACTTCATACTAAATCATCATTGATCTATGTTTTAGTAATGGCACTTTGTAAACTACTTGTATCATTGTATTTAATTAGGCAGTAAACATATCATACAATCAATTGTAGTGAAAAGAAATATATAATGACAAATTGAATGGAAATAGTTGCCAATTTATATACTTGAGTTTGATTATTTTTGCACAATTGACTTGTGTTTGATTACTGATTTCAAATCATAGCAAAAGCTAATTGAAACAAAGTTGACTTAAGTTGATATTATCATGATCCAATCGGATGCAAATGTTTATATATATATATATATATATATATATATATATATATATATATATGTATATATATATGTATATATGTACATATGTATATACATGTACATGTACACATGTATATACATGTACATGTACACATGTATATACATGTACATATACATATGTATAGCCGATATAAATACTTTGTATGTTATACATAGTAAATTAATCCGCTAACCAATAGGGATAATGACTATATCCTAACACAAACTGAAATAAATCAAAATAAAAATAATTCATAATTTTGAGAAAAATTTGTAAATATATTTAGACACTCATGTCCCAGCATTAATAGTGGAGTGTGAAAATGGAGCTTTGATGGCAAATTATGGGAGTCAGAAAGTAACTAAACAAGCCAACTTTGCACGTTTGGGCCTTAGTCCAACTCTTTGACAATGTAAACTCAACCTCTTCCAACTTCTAAGAGTCAAACATGCATGAGATACATCATTATAAATCATAATCACAAGATAATTAAAGCTAATTCAATTAAAAAGAAATTATCCACTAATACATCTTTTGAAATAATTCACCTGCCTTGTACTGTAATCAGGATTAAGTTAATATGGATGTAATAAGGTTTAATGCATTATTAGTCCAACAATGTGATCATTTCATGAGTTATCTTAGTGAATTTGACTGCTCGATTCATACATTTGATTCGAGAACAACATGCTTATGTATAGTTTTGATTAATATATCGGTTTGTAATAGAAAAATGAACGTCTTTAGCAACCATTTTGATTGAAAGTCTACCATAGAACGTTAGTATCTGGTTGATTATAAGAAGCGAAATTTATTTCAACCAAACAAATTACACTCACTAAATACTGCATCCTTTTGTAAAATTATCTTTCTTCAAAAAGTCATGTCCTTTTGTGCTGAAGTAGAGGGAAAAGGTTAATTACATAATTGATGTTTATTCCTTGTCTCTCTTGAATCTTAATCACGATTAAGGACTGGAATTAAAGTGTTTAAGCCCAAAAATAATGTTAATATTATGAGTATATGACCCTAATGTACATGACAAGTATCTGCCTACTTACAACTTCTATTCCCTGCCTTGTATATTATTCAGTATACTTACATATCTAACAATTGACATCTACTTGAACAACCTTCATAAAGAAGCTGCCAATCCCCTGGGAAGTTTTTCGCAGTTAGCCGGTCCCCATCCAATCTTATTTTTCTCGTTATCATAGACCACCATCTTATCTTGCATCGATATATCTGTAACAGGAAAAAAAAACAGTCAAGAAACTACTTAAACAGCTAAAAAAGGCGATCAACACAAGGATTATGTCGTAGCAATCTTTACCTCCAATGATGTTGTAATTCCGTAGTCCTACTTCAGTACCGTTTAGAATCCCCAAACAGGCGTTGCCTTTTATCTAGCATAAGGAAAAAATAGAAGCACAAATTGCTGTATCAGATACTGTCAGGAATTTAGAAAGGGGTGCAGAAGAAAATGACAGTCTGAAGGCACTTACTGAGATAATGAGATAATTCTCAGGAGGGATTTCGTAATGAGCAGCATATCTGCCTCCATCTCCAAAGCTTAAAGCCAGAGGCTTGAAGTATTTTTTAACATCGCGGATGCTTTTGAAAGGTTTTTTACCTTTCCAGCATACAGGAAGCGTGTCATCATCAGTTGCATCTTTCAGAGACGTTCTATGTAAATCTCTCATCAACTGCAAAGCAATTATTATTTCTCAAAAAACTGTCAAAACTTGTAATTACTTAAGGCATTATTCTTTTCATCTGCATTCTACTTATTTGAAATTATCGAGCCTAATTTGAATGTAGTAACGGTGTAAATAAAGTTGGTAGCACCTATCTGAACTCATTGTTCCTTAACTAAATTTGTTTAGAACAAAGCCTTATTCTACAAAACAATGATAAATCGAGTTTATGTCTTTGTTTTCTTTTCAAGATTCTCACCAGGGAAACTAGGGTGTTGTAAGCTTGAGAAGCTAAATAGGTGTAGGAACTTCCACTGTCGAAAATCACCAGAAGATTTTCAACTCCAGTTGCTCTCCGACCATAAATGAGCTCAGCAAATCCGGGTGAGTAGTGTTTTCTGGAAATAAACATTGTTATTCACTAAGGGACAACCATAAATCAAACCAAAGTTTAACATTACCGAAAAGGTGAAAATGGTCTTACGAGTAACCCTGAGTAGTGTTTGTCCAAACCAATCGTGAAGAATCATATAATTGATCTCCGAAGAATACATAACCTCCCCCTCGCGCACTTAAGCAGTGACCGACAACATTCTTGGTGAAACCCTGATCACTGAGTTGTGAAACAATGCTGACTTTCCCCTTGCCAAGGCCAAGTACCCCATCCAAGGGATGGTGAGATGAGCCTGGGATTTGATCATAACCACATCTGCAAATTTAATTAGTAAAAACCTTTACACCAAACTAACCATTTAAACACATTAACACAAAGCAGGCTAACACATTAAAGAACTAACCCAATTCCTAAACGAGGGCTTTGTCTGTCTCCGTTTGTGAGGTTAAAATGCATTTCATCCCTTAAAAGAACACCAAGAGAAGAACCACCATCTGCATACTCAACCTCGTAATCACATTGCTCAGGGCTTTCACATTTGTAGTATTCAGGTTGCACTGCAGCACAGAGGGGATCTCTCGAAGCTACTAGGTCAGTGCTGGGTTTATAAAGGGGATGAGGAGCCTGCAGTTAATTTTCAAACACAAGCAATAGTCAGTAAAAGCATGATAATATACTTTGGAGTTTGACACAGTCATCAGACCAAAAAAACCCCATTCCTATGATTTGAATCACAGTATGTAACTTAAAAGTAGATAAGATAAAATCAATGAGAGAATATAGTATATTGTTTAATGCAGAAACAATCACAAATCAATCAATTTAAGAAAACTAAAATTGCCACTTACCCTGGTACATCGGACACAGGGTGCATCACATTGGAGCCAAGTGAGATCACTGCCTGTATCAGGATCAAGAAAGTAGGGTCTTGGAGGATTTCCTACAAGGACTTGTACATAGTAAAATCTGCAATGCAATTACCGAAATACTTGAGAGACTAAATTCTTTAAAGATAACAATAGATATTTAACTTCATGAACATATACTATGAATTCAGTTATCATTGTGCTATTAGTCAGCAACAAAACAATGGTCACCATCTAGGAGCACATGACATTCGCAGCCTAAATCAAATTGACGAAACTCAGAGAAACAGCTAAACTCCCCCCCCCCCCCCCCCCCCCTCTCTCCCCACTCCTTTTTCCTTTCCCCCGCCCATGATCTGCGAGAAAGATTAAATGATATATCAATGAGTACATACCATAAGATGCACCCAATTACATGAATTTTACTAAGTGTGTCTGAAAAGACTAGTAGAGAATTGCCCAAATTTTTGGAATGATAATCTATCACGGGCACAATTTGCATATCAAAGTGGACAATGTCTGACTAGAATACATCAACTATCAACCCAAACCAGTTAATAGATAATCAAACTACTCCTCTGTCGGAGTAGTTGTCACATTATCTCAATTTGTCACATTCAAGGATTCAATATGAACTTAAATTACCTTGACAATAGCTGTAACCCTCCCAATTTCTATCCGCCATTTATTCCAAATGGGAATATACATTAAAATCCAAGCACAATCCATCAGTATTTTAGGAAAAGATTATCACTTTTTTAAACATCCCAGAATGATATATGTGACCATTAATTTCGGATAAAGGGTACTTAACATGATAATTGGACACATCATATTAGACCATAAACAGAATTTCCAGAAAACAGTCCACCAGACTACATAGATTATATCTGATCCTTATCTGTTACACCAATCAACACAGATCACACATTACGCCCACATTCTAATAAGTAATAACTAACCTCTGAAACTATCAATGCAAGTTTCTCAATTTCACCAAGCTTCTACTACACAAATACCAGAAATTTCAATGAAAACAGACTTTAAACACTAATCAACCTTAACAACCAACAAATGCTTATTAAAGACAAAACTATCGATCAAGTCTTCAACCATCAGTTCAACCATTTCAATCGAGCTAGTTCTCTAACATCACCCAAACTCAATGAAAACAAAAGAAGAAGATAAAAAGAAATCGAACGAGAATTACCCTCGAGGATAGACGTTTCCATACATAGGAAGAACAATAGAAGAAACCCTCCGATGAAGAGAATTTGATGAAGAACTTGCTCCTAAAAGCATTGGACGACCTCTATAATAATAATAAGGCTGTCTTTCATTATTACCATTAAAACTACACTCTAACATTGATGTTGTGCTCAAAAAGAGCAACACCAACAACCATAACATCTCTATCCATCCTCTCATTATCTTCACGTTTTCGAACACAATCAGATAATTCAGATATTAGTTTCTACAGTTGGGATTGTTATCAAGGGTCGTTTAAATAGTTGTAAAGTCTTATTTATACTACATGCTAAAAAACAAACACTCTATACAAAATAAAAAATAATTAAAATGATTCTGTTGGGATTTCTTGACTTGTTAGATGAAAATATGTATTGCCTACATTGGAATAAATTGTTATTGTGACATCGTTTTTGCTTCTTTTAGGATTTTTCTCATGTTCTTTTCTTGTTATACAATGAAGGGGGAAATAAAACAGTGTTAACCCAACTGTAATTCTGACTTGGGGGGTGAAACAAAAAGGATTCTTTTTTTTATTTTTTTTATTTTTATTTTTATTTTTCTATTTTTATTATTTATTATTTATTATTCTTAGGTGGGAAAAAGGAATCCTTTACACAATAAGCTTTATTTATTTTATGTTAGATCATTAAAACTCTATATAATAAGTTTATTTTTTTAAAAATTTTATAAGAACTATTATTAAGACTTTATATGAGTAATAGTTTACGAATATAAAAAGACCAAATGGGTAGGACTTCAGGATTAAAAAAGGAAATTTCCTGAAAGTTTCCTTGAAAGTTTATTTCTGGACCAAAATGATTGGATGTCATTTTTTTACTATTCATGCGGTATATGGTCTATAAACACGAAGACAAATTATGGAAGTGGGATTACCAACTTTGTAAAAGACAATAATAGCCTAACCCAATATCAATAACAGTACTTCATACGTCTGGAAGGGCTGAAATTATTTCACATAACTAGTTCAAATTACACTATCAATACGATAATTGACTCCGTCCAAAAAGAGTATTTGTACTTCGTATGAAATACTACAGTACTAACATTATAAAATATGTTATTGTGAAGAAATTAAAAATTTTTAAAATGACAATCAGACTAACCTGTAAAACTGATATGCAACAATCTGAAGACGAGAGCAGCAGCAAAATCCACGCAGTAGTTGTGACAAAACAGGCTGGCAGCATAGCCTTCAAATAAGATTGTGTTTAGGAAGCCAGTTATTGAAAAACATCCCCAGCTAAATTCCTACGAAGGCTGTCATATCAAATTCAATCAGCAATTACTAAAGGACTTCGTTCTATTAAATTGTCTTCCAACTTTACAACCTGTGCACATGTGTCAAAGACCCACATTTTCCCTCTAAAAAAAATAAAAAATAAAAAATAAAAAAATGGGGTACTTCGTGATAAGTTTTTTAAGGAAAATAAGGGAACGCCGTGCTGCTAATTATCCCCCGTCTCATAACTAGGTTAACATAAACCAATTCCGGATGTCACATAAATAAGCAATACTCCCTCTAACCCCTTTTGTTTGCATCATATGAGCTCTCACATAAAATGGGCATATGGTGTAAAAAAAAGGAACAGAGAGAATATAACACTTATTTTTGGGTACGTTTTATCGTTTAAGTGAAGACCCATCTTGTTGGCTCATCCCCTTAAACAATCTGAACTTAGCTTTAGGAGGGAGGGAGTATATTAAGGAACAAGCACGATATAAGCAGAAATATTCTTACTAAAAAAAAGGTCATGGTGAACAATTTGACTTGTATTTACATGCAGATTATTGTGTCTGAGCAAGAATTTTATTTATTCTTTAGGTACTCTCATAATTTTCTTCCTCATTTTCATCTTTATTAACCAAAAACGCAATCTTGTACAAAGTATGTGCATAGTCTTTTTTATGCGAGGAGAATTATGGACATCTTGATTTAACTCTCCCAAAGTTAATCTTTCAATGTCATTACAGTCCTGCATTTATTTAATACTATTATTTAATTCGTAAAGATCATACGGAACTGACACCTCTTATAAGTTAGCCAACGTGTTAAAATGTTACATACTCCGTAGGTTACACTTGAGAATTGGGGGAGGAGAAGGGAGGAGAGGGCGGGGGGAGGTAAGGGAATCCCTATTCTTGCCATGGGTACACGAAAAAAAGAATTATATACAACATAAGCATTTTCCACTAGGAAAATAGTTTGTTTAATATCTATTTCAAAAATTTACAATGCCATCACTGGTATATTGCATGTTAAGACAGAATCAGATTCTACTCATATCTCACTCAAAGTATCACATAAATCACAACCCTTAAACCTGTTGTGAGAACTCTATGCCAATCTACAGAATACATTGCTCCACTATTTCTCAAACTTCTCTGGTAGCCCTATTGTATGCAAGTCAGCTTCCTCAAAATTTGCCTGCAACTTAGCCCAGACATTTCTTATGATAATCCAGAAAAAAAGCTTGAACGACCCTGGAAAATAAAAACCGGGTTTAAAACTCCAGGAGAGCGAGAAACAAGGAACCAGGAACATCCAAGGCAATCATCAGTCAGGCTGTGGAGGATATTATTCAGATGAAATGGATTTCTACATATAACATATTCCGACACACTTCAGAACGGGAAATGACTTGCACTTAAGAAACCCATGGAAGTAAAAAAGGTCTGAGAAAGTAAATTTTGAGTATAGCTAATTAAGTAATTAGTAGGTTATTTGAGTCACCTAATATAGAGGGTGTTTGACAAAGAAAAAAACCCAACTCCACATCTTCCAATTACTGGTGCAATTCCTAATCCAAGTCTCTTTGGAAACTGTTCCAAGATTTCCAACTGAAGTCAAGATGCTTAAAGGAGATGCATCAAACCAAAAATGAGTTCAAAAGGAAAGAACTTGACCTAACCCAGCAGTCCAGCACACATCACAATAGTAGACCACAAGTGCAGAATGATGAGAAGCAGCTTACCATTCAAGTTTCTTCTACATATAGTCCACAGGGAAAAACCAGTTGGTAATAGATCGATATTTGTGGCATCTCTTACAGCCCTACAGAATTACTCCTTCTATCGCAGTAAGATTGCACTGAAATTAAGGGGAGGAAAAAAATAGAGGGCTGATTGCGGCGTCTGACTCCCCCCCCCCCCCCCCCCCCCCCCCACACACACAAAAAAAAAAAAAAAAAAAAAAAAAAAAAAAAAAATCCTAAAACTGCCAGAGGACCTGATGTATCAATAAATTCCAACTCAACAAGGATTTGTTCAAAGAGAATCGTTAGATTACTACATAATCTCAAACCTCAAATACCCTAAAAGATATAATGCTCTCCACTTGATCTCCTTTATCTCTGTTTGCCAAAACTCCTCAATTATGGAGTCTTCAGGCCTTTTGATGATAGGATCTCACATCACACACCTAATAAAAGAGAAAATAAAAAAAATAAAAAATAAAAAATAAAATACAATCTTTAATATATGGAGTACTTCATCATTTTAGCAACAATTTCACATTGGCTTTGAAGTCCTAGTCCTCTCTTTTGTACAAGAATTTCTCCTATTAAGAAAAGACACCTAAATAGCATTTATTCAGCACTAATCTTGTAGACTTCCTGACATAAAAGCAGGATATGAATGGTTATCTGAAGAGCCTTGACATCCACCAACCCACCACAACACTTTCTCAAGAAATATGTTTTCTTAAACTCCCACCCCAGTATACAAGCACACAATCTACATAGGATCTCCACCAAGATAGCAGTCACCTAAAATCTAAAAGCAAAATTTCATCACTAGGAATTCAAAGACACTAGTATCGAATCTCTATATTAGCACCAAAAGCAGGGGTGAGTTTTAAAGAAGAAGAGGCTAATTTCCATCTTGCCATAGTAAGCTTCCCCAGATGGATAATAAGCAAGGACACAATGCAGATAATAGATGACAGTATGTAGGAGAGCAGGACTGGAGATACAGGGATATGACCAAAGTTATTATTGAGCAATAGCGCTATTAGTCAGCATTATTCATGTTTTCTATGTGGAGTTAGAGACTTAGAGCTGAAGTCAAAATCTCCTGCAATACTAATATGACCAAAGTTATTATTGAGCAACAGTGCTATTAGTCAGCATCACTCTCCAAAGCCAGTAATTAATCTATCAAAGATAAAAATGTGCTTTGGGATGTGTAATCCCCCTCCATGTTGAAATATTAAGGTATGAAGAAAGTATAACAAATTTGGAAACACATGTTCCATTGAAGTACAGGGCAGTTTAGATGCTATAACACACCTTTATGTTAAGAGAATTACTGCATCTTGTTGAATGTTTGATACAAAAATCTTGGCTGTATCTATGATCAGCAAGATAAAATATGAATTGTACAAGGACATTATCAAGCTGGGCCCTTTTAAGATAAGAGAGATGTAGAATAAGAGATCACAACACAAGTATTACCTCACAATGACATGATTGACAACACACCAATGAGAAATGAGTACGCTTTGATGCTTATGAAGTTATGAGTGTTGATTTATGCTATAACATGGTCTACACTTATCCCGTCTTTCAGCTTAGCATCTATCTCTACAAGAAAATATAAATCTCTATGTATTTATGCCAGTGAAGGAATACAAACTCAAGCCAGAGACACATACAAGGGCATACAATGAAACAAATTAAAGAATGGAAGAGAAATTATACCACAAAAATTGTAGGATTAAATAAAAATTACAATCCAAGAATGAAATTCCTTCGTCAGCATATGGACAATCTAGTACACTGTAAAATTAGTCATGTGGCACCTCTTACCATAAACAATAATATTATAGCCGGGTAATGCCAAAAGGATGGGTTTGGCTACATGGACAAAGATGTCATCCACATGAATTGTTCATGTGAATCCTTCTCCACCACCCCAATTCAATGCTATGAAGTTGGAGGGCCTAGTTTTGCACACCTCTTTTTATCCCTTCCATTCAAATCATCTTTGGTCTCCCTTGGTTACAACTAATACCTTCAATTTTCCAACTTGTCATCCTACAAAGTGGAGCCTCCTGACGTTGATGTTGGACAAAGCAAATCACCACAATTGATTCTAATTCATCTTACCCTAGGTAACTCTCTAAACCTACTTTAGATTCTATTTTTTCTCGTGACATTACACATTCGCCTCAAAGAGTCAAAATACACATCTTTTACATGTTCATCATGCGAACATGATATTTTTATAAGCCCGACGCTTTAAACTGACCAACAAACACCAATCCTATAATATTTTCTTTATATAATCAGAGGAATAATGAAATTGCATAGTGTTTAGACAATCTTCCATCTTACCCCCCCCCCCTCTTCTTTTCTATCCATCCAGACTTGATTCCGTAAATATCTCAATTGATAACTCCAATCTTCGGTACTTCCCTACCTAATAATTGGTAAAGTATCCATCTTTGGTTTCCAAATTTTGTCTCCAAAGTTCCTACTTATCACTAACATTTGCTTTAAACGCACCCGCCAAAACATTATCATCTGGAAACAGTATACACTATATAACAATAACCCATGCCCGTATTCTATCAAATACAGTGATCCATTCCTTTCACTTTATTCTGCATATTTTACCATATATAACCATTTGCACATTCAACAGGTATCACAGCACATACACAAAGATTAAAACACTGCAATTAGGAAGCCTAGCCTACATTGTATTGTGGGTAACAGAGAGATCCTATTCATAACGATCAGCAGGAGAGAACACAAAAACCCAGATTATTGCAATAATGTGAATGATTAACCTAGACACAGAATGCTTTCAAGCTGAAAGAGGAGTGGCAGAAAAGCTCAAACGATAACAATGAGAAAGAAACCATTTGGATCCTTGAGATTATTGCAATATCGCCTATTTGTCAGTTTGAAAGGTAAACTGACTAATATAGATTGTAATCAACAAATCAGATCTCTACAGAATACAAACTCAAGCCAGAGACACATACAAACTCAAGCCAGAGACAGATCTTTTAAAATCTTTTATTAAATATTTTGATTTCTGTTCATACCTTATAATTAAATATATATGAGACTTTTACAGTATAGTGTTTTCAACGATTTCTCCTAATGTAAGTATTTTAAATTTGTCGAGTGACTCATAAAAAAAAAATATATATATTTTACGAGTTTTCTCACTACTTTTGTAAATAAATCATTTTTAACACCTAAGCTCTTTTGGATGTTTGAAACTTGCTGGTTTTCCTTACTTTGATTGATGATTGTTGAAAAAGTGTTGATATTTAATGAGTTAATGTGTTGGTCGAGTTACGAGGGCGTAACTCCTTTTAAGGGGGATTATCGCAATAATGTGAATGATTAACCTAGACACAGAATGCTTTCAAGCTGAAAGAGGAGTGGCAGAAAAGCTCAAACGATAACAATGAGAAAGAAACCATTTGGATCCTTGAGATTATTGCAATATCACCTATTTGTCAGTAAACTGACTAATATAGATTGTAATCAACAAATCAGATCTCTACAGAATAGTGACTGATTTGTCAACACTAACAACATAGTTTCTTAACCAATCAATCAAAGCCTTAATCCCATAAGTGGGGTCGTCTACATGAGCCAAATTTCATTATTCCGTGTAGTCATCGACCAAAATCTTCCTCCTCCATCCCTTACGATCCAATGCCTCATCCTCATACAAATCCACATACTTCATATCCTTCCTAACTCCTTCCAATCAAGTCAATTTCGGTCTCCCTCTCCCAAGAAATATGATTCTTCCCAAGAAACATAGTTTCTTAATCAAAGAATGAAAAATGATTCTTCCCAAGAAAAAGCAAAAGAAACTTTGTTCCTCCTTTCTCCGCCTTACTTAGCATATTTTTTACCACATTTAAACAAAATTGATAGCTGATAGCTGCCAAGCCACAAATCCTGAAAGAAAGGTGAGCCTAAAAAGACAGATGCTAGGAGCTGCAGCATAGGAGAAAGAAAATAAGGGCGCATTTGGTTCAAGAAGGGGAAAGAAGAGAGTTTAAGAAAGGGAAACATGAGGAAAATAAAGGATAGACTTCAAATTTGTCTTATTGTTTGTTTTAGATCTAGGTATGGAAATCACTCAATATACCACTACCCCTTCCCTTCTACTCTTCCACAACCACAACCACAACTGCAAACACCTAACTCAAAAGTGTCGCCCTAGTCATAAAGAAACTGATTAGTCCACTATAAATCCCAAGTTTTGGTACATGATAATCAAAAGCATACTAGTTCTTTTGACACGAAATGGGAAGAAAACTTGTCAGCATTAGCACCATGAGGTGTATCACAACTTTTGTAAGCTTGTAAAAGCTTTTATTGTGGAATTTTGATAAGGCTGTGTCAAAGAACCCAACAAAAAGGTTTTTTTTAGGTTATTTCAATATTTGCCAATAGCATAAGGGTGTTGTGTGTTTTAATACATCTAAGTCGTAATCAAGCATTTAAGCCCATAGAATTGTGAGAAGGTAGCATGACATGCAGATGTGGCCTCCATCTAAAATAAGCAAATCCATTGGACTATCTCTTAAACCTTCAAAGTCAATCTCCAAATCATCACCAAACCTCCAAAAAAAAAAAGCTTCAAGCTATTCCAGTTACTCATCTTGAACTTGCTGAACAAACCTTCATCAAGGGAAGTTTGATCTTTGATGACCATCACAAAATCAAGGAGTTAGTCAGGCATTCAAAAGGAAGGGTCTTTCCAAGATGTTTAAACACATGGGAGGAAAGGCCTTTCCGAGATGTTAATAACGATTGATACCAATTGACCCCAATTTTATATGTTGGAGCTTCATAAATGTTGGTTTACTCAAGAATCTGTCTCTCATGCAATGGCTTGTATTTTCTCCCAAAATTTCCAATTCAACTAGTGGCGCTATTCTAAATGTTTTCATAAAAGGTGAAGACCTAAAAGGGGATATTCGCCAAGGTATCCCACACTTCTTTCTTTGATTGGGGTATCTTCTAACACACTTTACTCTTTAGTCATGGATATAAATTTCAAGTTCCATCCTACTCATTTTTTTTTTCTTTTTTTTTTAACTTAGATGGTTTTATATAGAAGATCTAAGTTTTATTGGCGTTTTAGTAACACTGTGTCCTTTCTCCAACAGACCACTCAGAAGAGCCAGGCAGCCAGATCCAGATGATATCAAATCTCTCAGCACATAGCCACATAGCACACAAAATTGGCTAAATATCTCAAATAATTAAATGCTTGCAGCCTAAGATCAGTAATATAAATTTTGCATACAGTTGCATGCAATCTAAACTCTAAACTATAAACAAAAAACTTCATCTTGATGGATGGTTAACATGCAATTTGAAAGCGGCCACTCAGCCTAAGCTTGGTCCATGAAAGGCTTGTAACTCTTCAAAAGCCATATCTTGACAATCATAGTGAGCTCCGACACTTTTATTTTTTTAGCTCTTCTATTTCTCCCTGAGGTTTGTGATTAACTAACAGCCTTAATTTGTGCCAATGGAAAACGAAAAAGGAACACTATCCCCATTTTTCACATCCAATGACATGTAAATCTTTTTTTATACAGGTTATCTTTGCAATCGTCATACTAACACAAATCAACCACTGAGTGCTAACTGCTAACACAAGAAATGAATGTCACAGCTACAGGATTGAGAGAAGTTGTATCTAGGCAAGCAATAGAACCATCACATCTACAAAAGGAAAACTACAAAATAACCCACTGATCCTCAGTCTATGAGAAAGAAAGCCCCATTAGAATACTCACAATAAAAAACTTATCAAGGTGCCTCCAAAATATTGACTCACAAGCAAAGCGCTAAATAAAATACCAAATAAAAAACGATTATCAAACAATCTAGTTTTCTCAAAAGTGGAGTTGCTTAGAAAAAAGAATACTAATCAGGACAATCAAAGATAAACTAGAACAATATTGAATCAGTTTTCATCTAATCTACAAGATAGTCAACTAGTCCGCAACATATTAATTACTATCCACTCCTATAGTCCATAATTTAGCCAGTCGAGTGAAAGTAGGACAGAGGCAAGGGTGCAAACAAGGCTGGAAGCCGTCCAACTTCCACTAAAGAACACTGATTTCACTAAATCATGGCTTCCTAAACAACTCCCAGTGTCCTTATGGAAATTTTGGCTTCCTCTAATTTGTATACTATATAGGACCATCAAACGCAAGTCTTATCATTTATATAAGCTAGTAAACACAAAAGCAAAGGGAAAAGATCCTTGCATAAAGGGAAAACACCACAGGTACAACTAGTAATTTGCAGACAATTTTTCGTTTCCCGTGAGGCCAAAATCCCTCCCTTCTACTTCTACCCAAAACTCATGATTTTGTATAAAAACTTAAGATGCAAACATCTCAATTACATACAAAGCATGAAAGCAGTATCATGTATTATACAGCAAAATGAAGATTCTCACCAATAAAAAAATATTTTCTTTGTACTGGAGGAGCTAGGAAGTAGGAAGACTAAAAGCCAGACCATCAGAGCTTAGAAAGATGAATCCACGCTAAGAAGCAGTAGTGAATGCTGGTGATTCCTCGCAACACTTCAAAACAATTGCCGGAGCCCCATTATCTAGCTTATAACTGCTATAGATTAAGTTGTCTTTACATTGTGGGATTGCTGAGTGCCTTCTGCTATATGTTTTAGTATAATAACCAAGCTCCAATTTGCACCTTTCAACTTTTGACAGCCTCCTCTTATATGTCCTCATAAGGCAGTCATGTTCCTCCTTGATCTTTACAGCTCCTGATGACCACCGCCTACAGTGCGTTCTCTGAGAGGAATCAGGTTCTTTCTTGCCCTTAGCTTCTAATGATGCTCGCCCCTTCCTGCTATACGTAATCAAGCAACCATCTAGATCACCATCTTGCTTCTCATCTTGTATTCTAGCACACTTATGCTCAAAATCTTGTATAGTTTCAGGACACCCACTTTCCCCATCACCTCCAACATTGCTAGGTTTGCTAGAGCAACTCGGGTCAATAGCTGCCTGCAATCCAAGACCATCCACCTCAGGCACATCCTCACATTGCATATTCAACAAACACGAGTTCCTTGATATCCTAGGTGAGCTATTCATCGCTCTATGCAACCTAAAAGCCAATTGTGCATCCACATCAACCGCGGAACCCTGTTGATCACCACCCCTATCTACACTAACCAAACCCGCAGCTCTACTCGCTACAGCAATCGCCTTCGTTGCATCCATCACCTTGTTAAAAGCCTTCTCCTTCGCCTCACGGGCAGCGGCAACCTTCTTCTGAGCAACAACATGAACATCATTCAAAGCATCCTCACCTCTCCCCATATCCTGTGAATCACAAACCCCAGAACTCCCCAACGAATTCGTCAAATCACCCCCGGTTTTCGCCACTTTACTCTTAATTTTACTACCAACAACCCTAGCTTTATAATCATTCTCAATCAATTTCGGAACCCAACAATCAAAACAAACCGAAAATTCATCACTACAATTACTACCATTACCTGAACCAAAAGGAAACATCGAAGCGCACGCCTTATGAACCCTACGTCGACATCTCTTGCACTCATGAAACGACTCCATTGATGAAGATGAAACCCTAGCTAAACAATAAGAACAATATTGCGACGATTCAACAAGATTATAGCAACATTTACAAAGAAGAACGATTCGCCACTCACTAGCAAGGATTTGAAGCCGATTTTTAGGGTTTGTACTATTGATGTGACGATTACAGCAATTGCAGTCTGACAAATTGGGCAACTCCCTCGTTTTCTTCATCCGATGATTTGGAGGTGCAGGTGGAGGAAAGTCCGGCGAATCCGCCATTGACGCCGGCGAAGGTCTCTTCATCGGAGTCGCCGACGAGGAGGAGAGAGAAAATTAGGCTCGGAATTATCTGCAATGTGAGTTAGGGTTTTTGCAGAGAGAGATTTTGGGGGTATTGGTGGCTTGGTGCTTAGCACATTGTCAGAAAAATACTGTTTGTATTCTCACTGCCTCTGTTTCTGTTTATTTTTTTCCCCTAAAATTTTCTGTTTTTTCTTCTGTCCTATAAAAAAAACAGGAACCCTAATTTCCTGAATTTTACAAAAATTCAAATTAAAAAATGCTTGATGATGACAAGTGGATTGTGGCATACAAATTTTGTAATTTTGTTAGAAGATGTGAGTGGAGTTACGAGTGTGATGTCGTCAATGATACTGTATTAACGAGTTTAGGTGTTGGTTATAACTGACATGTGTTTATATATCGTGATTGGATTTTTTTTTCCTTAAACAACATTCAATTTTGAGAAGGTCATGTTAACGAAGTTATGATATATTAAGAAGAATTTTAGATGCACAAAGGGGTATGTTATATTCACCGGATTTTCTTATTTTGAAATACTCCTATCTTTAAAAGCTTTATTTAGATTGTATGTTAAACTTGGATATCCCTTGTTTAATCTTAATGAGAACCTATCTAAAACTAATTTTACTAACTGTGTGGTAAGATTTTGTTACTCCTAAGACCTTAATTAAACTTCCTTTTGAACACCATTGTAGCAGATTGTTCCTTTTTTGTACAAAATAATCCAGCACCAAAAATAGGACTGGTACATTAGAGTAACTAAAATAGGTATGATCATGTAAGTATAGTTTGCTGCATCATCAGCAGATTAACAAATTTTCAGAGAGAAAAAGGCTCTGATGATTACTTTGTACAATTCTTTACATGAATACAGTTCTGTTTTACATCTTGCTTAAGGTAAAGATTATGGGGTGATTACATGCAAGATAGTGTCATTGATGGATGATGAGCATTCCCCTTCAACTGAAATGTCCCTAATAAAAAGCATTTTGCAGCTGCTTATTGAGTTTTTGTAAGCGAAATCATATACAGCTAAAGGCTTTGGTTTGGACTTGATCACTTCAAAACTGTCTTTAATTTTCTGAACCTAATAGGAGATTGCAAAGTAACATTACTTATATTCAACTAGAAACTGCAACATTGAAATGAGAAATAGTAAGCACACAAAAGAAAGTTAACATTCTGAAAATCGCGTCTTATGTATGTACTGAACACTGATTTTACTCACAGAACAATATAATAGATAGCAAAGGTCCAAAAGTCTCCTGTCATTAAAGGAGGGTTGTGGTGCGCCTAGGAAGATAATTGGCGCTGTTTTGCTACATTGTCCAAGTAAAGACAGTATAATAAGAACTAGCAACAATGTGCATGGTAGCGTATTATTTACTGAAATTGAGCTACTAAAGGCCAAGTCATGACAACTTACAAATGCTTTCCTCCTGAGTTCTGATTGATCACCTAAGAGGCTAAGACGACCTTTAGAGACATCATCTTCCTCTATTAGTTTCTTTAGCCGTGTAAAATGGGCCAATAACAATTCTTGACATGACTTCGATTCCATAAGAATATAAGATCAATTCAAAACAAATTGGTCCAACTCTGGTCTCAGAGCCGTCAATCTTATCAATATCAAATTGATACTTGATGTCCTAGGTAAATAAATCCTTAGCTAGAAGGGTTTCCTGATTTTATATCTTTCATAATCTTTATTTACAGAAATGGTAAATATATTAGATATTACTGCATTATACAGCAGAATTGTAAAAACAACAATTAGAAATTGTAAAACCAATACTTCAATAAATTAAGAAGTGTACATACACAAAATCATTATTTCTGTTACATGTGGTATCAAAAAATTCCCTCAAAAAACAAAACAATATATGGAGTATCAATCTTTATTCTTTAGACCATCCAAGTAGGGCAGGAATGATCTGCATAATGCTGCCACTCAACAAAGACTTCAACAGATTTAGCTTCTTCAGCGTGTATGGTGGATACCTAATAGATGAATCCCCATCAAAACTTCTGTACATAACGGCCTTCTTATGGCTGAATGCCTCAAAAGAGAATTTTCCATGGTAGTAGCCCATGCCACTCTCACCGACTCCTCCAAATGGTAATGCATCAACAGTCAGCTGTATCATAAGAACATAGCAGCAAACTTTTGTCAGAGAAAAAAAAAACTGATTTCTGTTTTGCAGAATTGATTTAAGGAAATGAAATTACATGCAAGATAGTGTCATTGATGAGCATTCCTCCAGCTGAAACGTCCTTGACAAAAGCTCTTTTAAGCTTCTCATTGTCAGTGAAAAGATATGCTGCTAAAGGCTTTGGTTTGGACTTGATCACTTCGAAACAATCTTCAATTTTTTCAACCTAAAAAAGGAAATGGCAAAGTAACATCAAGTGACACTTATAATCAACTAGAAAATATAATAACAAAATGAAAAGGAACATTGATGTATAAAAAGTTCAACAAAACCGAGTTTTATGGATTCAACACTAATCATACTTACTGTTACAATAGGTAGCAAAGGTCCAAAAATCTCCTCTGTCATCACAGCAGAGTCTTTTGGAGCATCTACCAAGATGGTTGGCGTTATTTTCCTACATTGTAGAAGTGAATATAAGGTAAGAGCTAGCAAAAATAATGCTTGGTATGCAGGAATATATGATGTTATTAAGACCACTGAAGAGAGATACTTTGGTGGGCAATGTTGAAGAAAGGTATCCCACGAAGGTATGTAGACCTAGTTAAGGATATGTATCGGGATGTGTCAACAAATGTGAGGACATGCGGAGGGTTGACAAAAGATTTCCCTATTACAATCGGATTGCATCAAGGGTCTGCATTAAGCCCTTTTCTTTTTGCAACGGTTCTAGATGAATTAACTAGACCAATTCAAGATGAGGTTCCATGGTGTATGCTGTTCGCAGATGATATCGTTTTGGTGGATGAGACTAAGGATGGGGTTAATGTCAAGTTGGAGCAATGGAGGCAAAGGTTGGAATCTAGAGGGTTTAAGCTAAGTCGGAGTAAGACTGAATATTTGGTATGTCGTTTTGGCACTCAGAGGGGGACAAGCAATGAAGTGGTGAGTTTGGATGGAAAGGATTTGACCATGAGTGAATGTTTTAAGTACCTAGGGTCGATCATCCAGAAGAATGGTGACATTGATCAAGACGTGACCCACAGGATTAAGTCAGGGTGGCTTAAATGGAGAGCGGCCACGGGAGTGTTATGCGACCGCAGCATTCCCTTAAAGTTGAAGGGAAAATTCTACAGGACTGCCATAAGACCAGTGTTGCTCTATGGTACAGAATGTTGGGCTTCTAAGAAAGAGCATATTAAAAAGATGGAGGTTACGGAAATGCGCATGTTAAGGTGGATGTGTGGAAACACTTTAAGAGATAGAATCAGAAATGAGGTTATTCGCAAGAAAGTAGGTGTGGCGGGCATTGTAGATAAATTAAGGGAAAATCGTCTGCGTTGGTTTGGACATGTAAGACGGAGACCCGAGGGTGCACCGGTGCGAAGAGTGGAAGAGTGGGACCATGGAGGGATTAAACGAGGAAGAGGGAGACCAAAGATGACTTGGTTGGAAGGAGTGAGGAAGGATATGAAGTGCATGGATTTACGTGAGGATGAAGTTTTGGATCGTAAGGGATGGAGGAGAAAGATTTATGTTGATGACTACACGGAATAATCAAATTTGGTTCATGTTAGCCGACCCCACTTTTGGGATTAAGGCTTTGATTGATTGATTGATTGATTTTAAGACCACTGAGCTTAAGCAACTAAGAATCATGGAGCAATGCACGCCTTACAATTGCATTTCATCTGTTTGACCACCTAAGACGATCTTATCAGAGACACCATCTTCCTCCATTAGTTTGATTAACCGTCTAAAATGGTACAAATTTACAACTCTTGACATGTCTTTTGAATTCAAAGGATCCTTCCCAAAAAAGTTGTCCAACTCTGAACTTAAACCAGCAATCTGTCAACCAATAAGGGTAATATCAACATATAAGACAATCTATAACCAATAATCAGTCCACAACTCCACACATTATAAGACATCAGCAAGAACAGTTGCATTACTAGCTTTGGAGCAAAATCTTTAGTGGTAATGACATAATCCGCAGCAGTGCAGGTCTGCCCGATATTGCAGGACCACTTTCCTGCTATGATTCTTCTTGCTGCAACCTGTAGTTAAAATTATGAGGAACAAATACTAACAAGGATAAGTATAAATATAGATTTTTAGTATAGGAAGGATTAATACTTGCAAATTGACATCAGAATCAACAACTACAGGGCATTTTCCTCCAAGCTCTAATACAACAGGTGTGAGGTGCTTTGCAGCTGCAGCCATGACTATTCGGCCTACTCTTCCACTACCTAAGAAATAGAGATAGAAACTAAGGGTTTTCGGAGATGTAACTATGCTGAAATAATGAAATATTGTGTCAAAAACAAGTACAAATATAACCTGTGTAAAATATTTTATCCCACTTTTGCTCAAGAAGGGCAGAAGTTTCATCAACAGCACCCTCAACAACTTTTATTGAGGTACTGTCAACATATTCTTGAAATAAGTTTGCTATTAATGAGGATGTGGCTGGAGCGATTTCTGATGGTTTTAGCAGTACTGCATTGCCAGCTGCTATTGCACCAATCACCGGATCAATCGATAACACTGTCAATTTTATTATGTATAAGTAAGACTGACAATGACATACAAAAAAACACATGTTCCTTTGCTTAATAACAAACACAAGCCTAGGATCCAAATCAGAATCATAGAAGATTAATCCGAGGTATTCTCTTACATACAGAAAGGATAATTCCATGTTGAGATAACAAGGACAATTCCAAAGGGTTCTGAGATAATCTCTGCTGATGAAGGAAATGTTGTCAACGGAGTTTTCACCTGTAAGAATCATGGCATTTCCTCCTTAAACAAGTTCTAACTTCCAGATTTCTTTCAATATTAATCTTAAGTGTCTAAAAGAAACTACTCACCTTTTCTGGCGTCATCCACTGCTTTAGTTCCTTAATTGCCAACTTGCATGCAGATTTTATCATGTTAATCTACATTACAAAAGATATACATTAAATGCAGATTGTCTACTAAAATTTGAAACATGTAAGCTTTATTCCTCAAGGATAAATTCCATGTAAATTACATGTGTATCATCATACTTGAATCGAATAACATAAATTCAACTTCAGTATACATTCGGATCCTGCAAAGTTGACGTCCAAAATAACTTAAAAAAGCTTTAAAATCTGACCTCAGCGACAAATGCTTCAAATTCAGGCTTAGAAAGATCTTTATTAAGAGCTTCAATGATATCCTTTTCCCTCTCATCAACCATTTTTGCGATACCCTCCAACTGAGCAACTCTCCATTCATAAGTCTTAGTCTTTCCAGAATCATACTGTTGTCTAAGCTCCTTAACTATAACTCCGGCTTTATCTGTACCAAAAGATGCCTCCCCTTTCTCTTCTGCCATTACAGAGATTGCTGCACTGGAACTTCACAGAGCGAGACACAATGATCAAACATTTGGCATACTAAAAAAAAAACTAAATACGAAGATAATAGTTCTTCAAACACATTTTGTTACAACTAAAAGAGTGGATCATCTAGTGATTCTAGTCCACTCATCATGCCTCTCCTAATGTTGAAATTCGAAACCATGTAAGAATTGTGATATTGTTAGGTATATATACAAGTAATTCAACTCGTTAGATCAACTGCACCAAGATATAAGCCATTCTTGGACTACAAAGATTAAACGAGTATACATCATACATGTCATTTCTATAT
This sequence comes from Chenopodium album, assembly GCF_948465745.1. Classification (NCBI taxonomy): domain Eukaryota; kingdom Viridiplantae; phylum Streptophyta; class Magnoliopsida; order Caryophyllales; family Amaranthaceae; genus Chenopodium; species Chenopodium album. Next base: position 5,725,113 of record NC_137846.1, read on the forward strand.
ACGAGGAAGTATAAAAACCCACATAATGAACACACACATATGTACACATTTTAATCTGCAAAATTTTTACTATCAGGTTAGTAAAACACGTAACTAAAAATTAAAAATTAAACTCAACACGGCAACAAGTGCCAAGAACCTTAATAAACATGTCCATGTGTGTGGACCTAGACATGTCAAACGTCCCATTAACGTACTCCCTCTGTTTTATGATTAGAAGCCTATTTTTCTTTATTATGTGAGTAATAAATGTTAGAAATAGGCTTCTAATTATGAAACGGAGGGAGTACTATGGTTGGATCACAAGTTGGAAAATTAATTAAAAACACATTTCATTTTAACATGTAATTAGTTCCTAACATTATTGAAAATAGATGATTCTGTCAATTCTTGGAAATAAATTCATCCAACAACCATCCATAATAAATCTTTAATTAAGTCAACACCTTATCAATTACTATCATAATAAGCGAGAAAGAAAAAATACCAGTAGATACGAGAAGAAATCGTAGGACGAAATCGAGTTTTAAGCTGATAAACTGCCTTTGATGAAGAATAATTATTCCATAAACAACAATTGTAAGTAGCCTTGCTCACCCCTGCTCCAAAGTTTCTATACAATAACAGGGGAGAAACAAAAAATAAATAAATAAAATAAAATAATTAATTAGATAATATCCTGTAAATATAATAAAAATAAACTCCCTCGGTCTGAAATTAATTGTCACGTTGATAGTGTAATATTTCAGACCGACAGCAGGGAGTATTTGCGATCTCAATAGAAAGAGAAGATGGGTTATAAAATACCTCGGATTATTCTGAAGTTGAATGGAGTAAGCAATGGAAGTCATTGATTTATAAATGTTTGAATGGGTAAATAATAATCCTTAAAATGTGGAATAATGTGATTACCAGGAAAATTGGTTATGATTAAAAAATAATTTTGATGATGGTAGCAAAGAAAAAAACGAAATATTAATTAAAAGATAAAGGAAATAGTTTGTATATTTTCTGGTTGTTATTGGTTCTGTTTCTTAAACGACCTAAAGTCATAACTGTCATTTAGCGGCCTACTCGTGATTATTTTTATTTAATGATGTCACATTTTCACTCACTCCCTTTATTTAATTTTTTGTCTCTTTAACACGTACTACTTACTATAGGAAGGAAGAAGAAAGATTGGGTCAGTGTTACTATTGGGCCATCATTAGTCCTTGTTATTGGGTGGGTTGGGTTAGAATAGTTTGAAATAAAAGGTGTGTTAAGGTTACAAGAAAGGTTTTAAGGGGAAAATCACAAAGATTATATAATAATTTTTTTTTTTTTTTTGAAATATTAAAGTGTTGCTGTCTCATGACTTGCGATGGGACTCGGTTAATATACTACGGGTCTATTCCGATTTACTAAAAACAATTGAACTGAATTGATTAGGATTGAACTGAACTGATTTGTTTATGAGTGAAGAAAATTAGGAACTTAATTGAACTGCACTGAACTGAACTGATTGAAACTAAACTGAAATTAAGCTAAACAGAATAGGCCCTACGTATTAGTGATGTGATATGTTTTGCATGTTACTTTTTTATATATATATAAGTAGGGTAGATAACGCGCACGATGCGTGCGCCATAGCTAGCCATATCCGGAAGTTCTTTCGGTTTGGTCTTAAATCAACAATTTAGTTGATTTGTTTAAAAAAAACTGTAGGGGTATAAATGTCCAAGACAACTAACATTAATAATAGAAAATAAGCTAATAAACATTTTTTAGGGTATAATTGTCCAAACACTATTCATTAATAAAAACTTGTACATTTAATGTGAATATATATATATATATGTAAATACACATTGAAGGGTATAATTGGCATCACACTATTCATACGAGTAATCTTATATTTTTTATAAGGTAGGGAAAAAAACTTTTGTAATTATTGGAGTGTTGAACTTATAAATCAATCCCAAAAGCAATTATGTTGAAACCAAAATAATATATACTGTTTGAGCCTAGTCCATGTCCTAAGCCCAATGTAGCTAAAATGACAAAATACTCCTTTATATAATTCAGCCCATCATCCTTAATCGTATACTCGTATTAATCATCATAAAAATACAGATTTACACCTAATCTATCTAAGAAAGTACAAGTCTGCCACATGAAAGTACATCTATAAATTGCAAGATGGATAACTTTTTCTAATCTCTCATTTGCTTTCTATAAAGTACATTCATTGACTTGAGCATCGGAAGGACATTCTCGGGTCAACCCCTCAAGCAGCTTACCTTCTCTTTCTTGCAGGCAGAACTCTCAGACACCCTTGCAAGGTGGAGCTTAAGTACATTTGCACATTGGACACCTTGCTACCAAAAATATGCTTACACACTGAGGAGAATTTTGTTCCCAAAAACATATATACTACGTATTAGTAAGTGATTACCTAAAAAATTCATTGGTAAAGTATGATAAATTTTACTTCATTTGTCCTAAACGAAAATGTTATTTTATCCCAAAAACCTTGTGACAATAGAAGTCTTATTTTGCTTTTATTTATTTTTATATTCACTTTTTATTAACCAAATCATTTTTTAATTTCAACTATAACCAATTAAGCTCCACTTTCTTCTTTTTATATTCACGTTTAATCAACAAAAACTCACTATATATATATATTTTTTTTAAATTCATTTTTCTAAAAAGTTTTGCAAACAAAATATGTGACTTTCAAGGCTATGTTTGATAGAACTTTTAAAAATTTGGCCAAATCAAAAACAAAAAAAGGTTTTTTGTTTTGTAATGTAATTAATTTAATAGAAATTAATAATACAAGTAGCTTTTGCCCTAAAGTTTAAACACCATATCGTAAACTAGCACCGAATTATACTCATACTCTGCATCGGCTAAACCTAGGCCATATCCATGTTTAAGCATCCATGAAATTCATCATTCTACATTGATTTGGCAATCTTGAGTCTTGAATTTAAACATTCTTGATATGATTGAAGTCACAAAATAGTCAATAATTTGTACTAAAATTTTCACACAATAAAATTCTATACTCATTACTATCATCATACAAGTATTATTCGTATGGGCTCCATTCTCTACCACCTAAACATTGGGCCAACTCATTCATTCATCCTGAAAAATCGAATACGAGTATAATTTTGGGTCCATCGTTCTCTCTCTCTTCACTCCAAAGTACAGTATCAATCAAATTCAACTCAAAACAAACACAAAATTCCAAAATTCATTCATTACCCCCATAAAAAAACCTTCAATCAAAAGTTGTTCTTCTTTAATTTCCTGTAAATTTCTCTTTCTCTCAGAAAAAACAATGTTATCTGTAAAGCTGGTTAGATCTCTTGTTCTGGGTGAACCCATCATCAACCCTTTTCATCTTCATAATCATAATCATGATGATAAAAATGGCAATGATGATGATGGTGATGTTGGTGTTAGAAAAACCCATGTTGAGTATGATGCAGATGATGATAATGATGATGAAATCAACAAAACCCAGAAAATGTTGAAGAAGAAGAAGATGCCATTGTTGTTATTCATCCCAACTAAAGAATTAATCTGTGATACTTTTCGATTAGCCGCCATTGCTAGAGATATTGGCATGGATTTTCACCCTTCTTCTTCTCTCTCTCATCTCCTATTTTCATGGCCTTCATCATCATCTTCATCATCATCAACAACAACGTTTTCACCTTCACCACCATCTTCATTATCATCATCAAACAATCGACCTTCAGTTTCATCGAATACAACAACATCAACTTCAACAATGTCGTTGTGGGGTTGTCACACAATTCCAAACGACGCCGTTCCGATCCCTTTTCCTTCTCTCTCTACTGCTTCTTCAATCTCTCTCCTTCGTTACTTTGTTTCTCTCTCTAAAGGGTTGTTCAAGCTTGTATTCCTTGAGATTGACCCTAATTCTAGGTTTAATTACTGTAATTATGATTGGGATTGTTCTTCGAATGTTGCTCTGGTATCTAGGGTTTCTGGGAAACAGGTGAATTCAATGGAGGATTTTTCTAGGGTTTTAGCTGGAAATGGGTGGTCTCTTTTCCGGTCATCGGAGAATAAGAAAACGGCGTCGTCTTTGGTGTATTTGTTTAGAAAGAATGAATCGAATCGGGTTCGGGCAAAGAAGATGATCAATGGTGGTGGTGGTGGAGAGTGTAGGATTAGGGAGCTGAGATTGCCTGCATTGGACTTTAAGAGTGGAGTTCCATTGAGGATTTTGCAGTACATCTTGCTCATGACTGATGATCTCTTCTATCTTGCATAAATTATTTGGTGAGTTTTTACTTTATTTTTTCTTGTTTTAATTTTTGAATGTAATTTGAAGTTTTATGGAATATATGTTATGCTTTTTGGTAGAATAATTGCAATGTTATTGAATTCAGGAAAGAAATATTCTTGATTGTGTATGTAGTATGAAATCATTTGTTTTCTGAATGATGATTAAGATAAATTAGGAATTGTTCCATTGTTCTGTAGGAAATTAGTACCAAATTTAATCAGTCTCATTGCAATACAATATGTTGGAATTAGGGGATGGGCGGTTTCAAAATTTGTATTAAGATAATTTGTTTTCAGAGGAGCACTTCTTCATGGTTACTCTGAGATTATGTTAGTGAAGGGCTGGTTGATTTTCGTGGTTGCCTTGCGATTAGAGTAATGCTACTTTGTATAGTTGTTACTCTTGTTAGCCACCTGACTAGGGTAAAGAGAGAAAAAAGCCAACTTTATTCTTACTCACTTGCTCTTTAACTTTCTTGAAATGAAAGTAAAAATGTTATTTTTGTTAACTTTTAGGTTGGGTAATAGTTAGCTATTAGCGTTTTTCTTGTAATAACGTTGGATTGTTGACTTGGGATTGTCTTTTTTACCATTTTGTGTAAAGGTGGAGGCCTTTTGAATTAGATTGATGGCATATCGACGATATCGTTGTACGATAAATTAATATGTTGGCTATTAACGTAGCAATGAAAGAATTGAAGTGCTTGCTGCTGGTTGGTGGCTCTTTTTTGTTCCTTTTATATTATTCCTATTGCTAATAATTTGCCAATTAGAACTTTTGAATCATAAGCTGTATAGTGAAGGGCAGAGGTAGTCATGAATATGAACCTTGTGCTGTAGCGGAGCTAGAATTTTGTCATGTGGGATTGATGTATGGTATACCTGTATCTCAATTGGTATAAGCTAAACAATATCACAATGGATGATGTGAAATTGAATGTAACATGCCCTTGTTTTGAGAAGTGAAAGCGATTTGACCAAGGGCCTAGATCACTAGATGGATTGTCTGGCCACTTTCCTCACAGTGTTGTTCCACCTATGATTGTCTCCATCTGTTTGGAGTAAATTTTGATAATATATGTTCTCTAGAATGTATGTGTTGTGTTGTTTTTTCTTTTGGCGGTGGAGTGGAAAGTTAGAGGGTAGGGGGACCAGCAAATTTGCTCCGCTTAATCAGTCTGTTTTTCGTTAGCATTTATGCCAAACTAACTATCTAGATACTGTCTGCATTTTAAAATATGAGGGGCTAGTAATCATGTATTGTCACTTTTAAACATGGACCTTTGAAAGAATGAATGTTAGACACTTAGACTTATACTAATAAGATGTTTAGCTTTTGTACAACATAATGTCAATTCCCAACGCATCCAATTAGGTTTATATATACATGCCAATATCAATTTTGAATCATGATGTTTTTCTTTTCTGTCTGTTTTTTTAATGCAAATCTGCTTTTCTATGACGTTAGGTATAGTTGATCTGTATGACCCGGTGTTTATGGTTTCTTTTGAAGCTCTGTTTTAAGTGTTCAAACTTAGTTTGGGTTTGACAAATTTTCAAATAGGGATTGTGAAAATCATTTATGTAATACTCAGTAGTTTGTCAAACACAACACTATTAGCTCTGTACTTGAATGGTGTATACTACACCAGAAACTAGCTACACCAATTTACCTCTACCTTGACATTAGATAGAAAAAAAAAACCATCAAATATCTTTTGTTATGTTTTCTTTATATTTTTCTGCGCTGATTTATCTTAAAGGAGTTACATGTGAACTGCGAAGATCTCTACCCCTCTGGTTTGTGTTATTACTGGACCCGGAATTCTCTGTGCACCTGTCGATCATAGAATTTTACATGGCAGATTTTTTTTGTTTGCTGTAGTTATTCCTTCCACGGCCTTCTTGTTCCCTTTAAGCATATGCTTTTGTGTGCATACATTTATCTCCTTTCTACCCTCCTAGAAAATTAGATCTGCTTTACACTAAAGGACTAAAGTATGCTGCTGAACTTTTACTATAAAGAGCATGTATTGTACTTTTTCCTTATACGATTGATTACTTCAGAGTTGGATGAATGTTTCCTTATTCTGTAATCAATTTTGTTCAGGGGCTATGCAGCTTGAATCCCAATATTTGGCGGAGTTCTTCAAGTAGACAGCACAATTATGCGTGGATCACTTCTACTTGGCCTGGAGAACCACAACTATTCCAAGGAAAGCAAGGGTGAAGAATATCAGCAAAAGGAATGCAGCATCAGCTGACAAGGGAGTTCTATATGGAAAGCCCAAGCTTGATAGTGATCCAGTATACTGTACCAGATCGAAGTTCAATCAATACATTTTTCACACCGATGAGTTGTTAATATAGTAGACTTTAGCAACGTGAATAAAACTGTAAAACGCCTGTGTATTCCATATGTGTAAAAGTATTCTCACTGCACTTGGAGTTTATGAAAAATGGAAATTATGGATCTATTTAATTAGGGCTTGTTCTCATACGATTATTTTCAATTCAGTTCAGCTCTAATAAGTTCAGCTCAGCTCTAATAAGTTCAGTTCAGCTCCTAATTTCCTTCTCTTATAAAATATTCATTTCAGTTCAGATCAGCTCAGCTTAGCTCAATTCATTTCAGCTCAGCTCAGTCAATGAGAACAGACCTTTAGTCATGTTCTTGTATGTGTACCAAAGTATCATGATTCATTACTATCAACTCCTTGATTACACTGAGAGAAAAATGAGTGGGTATAAAATTACTTCTAGATGTACCATGGACACCTTGGTGGTTTACATGATATGATACTCCCTCCGTGTTTTTTTAAGTGACACACTTTGACCGACACGTAGTTTTAAGAGATTTTATTGACTTTCATAAAATAAGATGTTAGTGGGGTAGGTTGGAGGAGTGAGAAATGATAAAGTAAAAGAATGTGAGAGGAAGTGGAGACCATGAAAGGAGTGAGAAATGATAAAGTAAGAGATAGTGGGGTGAAGATATATTATTAAAATGTAAGGAATTTCTAAAAGAGGAAGTGTGTTACTTAAAAAAAAACGGCCGTTTAAGAAAAGTGTGTCACTTAAAAAAACACCGAGGAAGTATTGTCTAGAGTTAACTTTTGAGTTGAGATTTTTTTTTTTTTTTTTTATAATGCGAAGTACAATATAAGTGTTTCATAAACCATTAAAAGGAAGATAATATTTTGGCATAAGAGTTTCACTGACATCAAAATTCCAAAGCTCTCTAATAATACAAACCCTTTTGTTTTAACTATTGAGAAAACAAACCAAAACAAGAACTCTACATATATGCATTGCCTTACTAGCTCTTTTATGAGGAGGAGCTTTGCCCAAGAAGTTCACCTAGAATCGTTCCTACACCCGCGCCTACACCTACAACCACACCCACCCTCAACTTAAGCCACCTCACCATCGCTACATTTTCCTAGGATGGAAGAGGACCATTATTGTTTATTGGCATTGATTGCAAGAATGAAGTCAAAAATTATCTTATTGATCATCACCAAGGCTCATTGAGTGCCGAGTGTAAGAGTGTTGTTCGTATCTCAAAAACGACCTGATTTCCTTAGTCAAGAGCACTTACAAGCATGCTCGGGTGCCGCTATGCCTTTTAAAAAAGTTCTCTTCAAGTTTGGCCTAAAATTGGTACCTAAATCATACTCAACACCAATTCAATTTTAAACTTTACAGAGTAGTTAATACAAACTTAGATTTAAAAACAAATGAATTTTAGGGCTGAAATCTCCAAACAAAACAATTTCAATAAAATGTGGGAAAGAAACACAAAAAACCAACAACGAACCAAAGAATATAGGAAAAATTGGCCGCAACAACACCAACTATGATAAGGGTGCGTGTAGCAGCACAACCTTTTAAGGGTGCGGTTTACAGCACAAACTATGTAATTGGGTGCACATATTAGCATAAATGACACTAATGAACTAAGGTTCCATGGAAAAAAGTGGAATCTTTATTATTTTATATAATTGTTTAAACATTATTTAACTTATATGATTTTCCATCATGCGTGACTAAATTAGCTTTACCTTTTATTTATTTTTTTCATTTAAACATTTCTTAACCTCCACCATAATATTAAGCGGATTCGTTCAAAAAAAATTGTGCTATTATTTTCTTTTGTCCGTTTCTCCAATTACTTTTTCTAATATCGATCTCACATGATTGACTTAGTTTCCTATCCCTTCCCACTTAGTTAAATACTAAATTGATAAATAAAAAAAAATTCATTTGAATACCTTTATTCTACAAGATTTCAAGATACATAGATAACTTTCTAATACCAAACCCCACAAAATGATTTTAAATACTTAATTTAAAAAATAATTTTAGAATTGGATTTTAGGATATGTCAAATTGATTTTCTTGCTTTGATGTACAACACTTAAATTGTGGAGGTTAAGAGAGAATAATTTAAAGGGAAAAAATTAATTATAATGGAAGAGGAAACTAAGTCAATCATCACATGTGATGTAAAAAAAAATAATTGAAGAAACAAACAATAGAAAATAATGGCGAAAACTTTTCGAAATAATTCAATTTAATGGTTATTTAATTACATGAGATGGAAAATGGACAATTACGTAGAATGAAATTAATCAAAAATATTTTTAAACAAAAGGCATTAAAAATATTTAAGATTTCACTTTCAGAAGAAAGCTAAATTTTGCCAATGTCATTTATGTTGTTATGTGCACCCAAGTGCATAATTTGTGATGTTGAGTACACCCTCGAAAGATTGTGCTGCTACACGCACCTTTGTCATAATTTGTGTTGTTACGGCCAATTTTTCCAAGAATATATTACAACTTTTACGAGTATAAATCTTTACAAGCCTGCAATCAGCTGAACTACAACTCAACTGGTAAACTTCCGAAGCAAGTCCTTCGACGAATCACTTAAGTTACCTGATGACAAGAAGCCAACAATTAATGAAAAAGTGTCTGCATCAGCTTCAAATTTCTTGCCAGTCATAATATCACAATAGTAAAATGCATTTGACAAGTCATTGTTGAGAATATATCCTCTGATGATAATATTATAGGTTCGTTCATCAGGGAGGCAACCATCTTCCTCCATTATCCTCAACACTTGACCAACTTCACTCATGAGCCCCTTCTTGCAGAAGCCTTTGATCATTATATTGTACGTTCTAATATCAGGTTGAAGACCCTTTGATACGAGATCGGAGAAGAAATTTGCCGCATCTTCAAGTTGTCCAGCCTCACATAAGCTATTCATCAAGATATTGTAGATGGAAACATTTGGCTTAACACCATTATCCTCCATTTCTTCAAGCAATATCACTGCTTCATCAAGCTGTGCAGTTTTGCAAAGGCAGTCAAGCAAGGAAGCATAAGTGATGGCATTGGGAGATATTCCATGAGCCCGCATTTCCTTGAACAGCTTATGGACAAGTGGGAGTCTATTGGCTTTGCACAATCCATCGATAAGAGCGTTATAGGTAACAACATTAGGGGTTATCCCTTTCCTAAACATCTCTTGGAAAATGTTTAGGGCCTTGCCAATGTTTTTAGCCTTGCAATATCCATTAATCATAGTGCTGAAACTTACGTGGTTAGGCTCAAAACCATTTTTAGTCATGAGATTAAGTAGGTTCTCTGCATCGTCCATCTGACCTCGCAAACAATATCCATCCAGTAACGCACTGTAAGTAATGATGTCTGGAGCCACACCTTTCTCACTCATGTGCTGTAAAATGGCCTGTGCTTGATCAACACAGCCATCTTTACAAAACATGTCAACCAGCATGCTGTAGGTCTTAACATCTGGTGCTATGTTGCTCTCTAACATTTCGGTTAACACACGCTTAGACTCTTCCCCAAAGCCGGAATTGTAGAGGCCTCGGACCAAGGAAGTATAAGTGACGACATTGGGTTTAATGCCCTCAGTTTTCATAGAGGAGAATAGGTGCAAGGCCTCTTCTAACAGCCTGTCCTTACAAAGACTATCGATAATAGTGCTGTATATAACAATGTCAGGCTTACAACGACATCCAGATTGCATTTTTCTAAGAAAATTGAGAGCAGACGCATTATCACCAATCCTACAAAGCCCTTTGACAACAGTATTATAGGTAAAAATGTCAGGTTGGAAACCAAGCTTAACAATTTTATCCAATAATTGAGCAGCTTGGGGTAGCTTATCACAATGGATATAGCCATTAATTAAGTTATTAAAAATGACAGAATCAAGGGGATACCCAAGCTTAAGTATTTTACCAAGGAGAGAAAACCCGAAATCGATACGACCCAAATGACAGTAGCAATTGGCAAGAATACCAATAGAATGCTTATCGGGTCGAATACCATACGATTCAAGCTGCCTGGAGAGAGAAATGACGGTGGAATGTGGGTTTAAACGCTTCAATTTGACAATTGCAGTGAATAGCTGATTGAAATAAATAAGAGAAGGAAGAGGGCGCAAATTGATCATTTGATTGAAGAGTAAAAGGGGAAATTTAAGATCAGAAAACCCTAATTGTGATTGTTCTATAACAGAATGAAGAAACAATTCACGATCATTATCAAAATCAATTAAAGTAGTAGCAGGTTTTCGATTGGGGGAATAATGCCTGAAATTGAAGAGCGAATAAAGAGGAAAACGAAGAAGAGAATACGAGTAGGTATTACCTTTGCCGACATGGAAGAAGGCAAGAGAAGCGGAAGTCGCGGCACCATAACCAAAAGAGGGAGCTCTGCTCATGAAATTCATACTGTGAGTCGTCTTCTTCAATTTCTCTGTGAAAATTATGACAGCACTACAACACTAAAATCTCAAGCATGCAAGTTCGAAAAAAAAAAATTAAGGCGCTTTTTGGTTCATTATTAGTAAAGGAAAGGAAGGAAATGGAAAGGGGGAGAAAAGATAGGAGTAGGGATGGCAATCGTAAACGGATATCCGCCAACCCGATCCACCCGATTTAATTTAATGGACGAAAATCCGCATTAAATGGATGAAGGGCGGATGACGGATGAAGCGGGTGACGGATCGGGTCGGATTCGGGTGGGGCTCCGCATCATCCATCACCCGATCCGTCATCCACCCGAAATTATATATATATATATATATATATTTAAAAAAAATAATTCTGTACGAAATTATAATTTTTTTTTTTTGAAAAACTGTACGAAATTAAATATATATATATATATATATATATATATATATATATATATATATATATATATATATATATATATATATATAAATATATAAATAAAAATTTAATAAATAAATATATAAACCCCCCCTAAATTCAGAAACCCTAATCCCTAATTTTGAACACCACCCAGCCAGGCAGGCACCCACTCACCCAACCACCCTCATTCTCTCTCAGACTCTCACACTGATTCTTTCTCACTCAGACACACTCAGTCCCTCACCACCGGCCCACCGCTCTGCGACAATCCGGCGGGTTCTCTCACCGGCGATTCGGCGACAGCCCGACCATCCTCACGCACCTCCCTCTCTCTCACTCGCACTGGTTCTTTCTCACTCAGTCTCAGTTTCGCGGTTTTCGCCACACTCAGTCCCTCACCACCGCTCTGCGACAATCCGGCGAGTTCTCTCACCGGCGACAGCCCGACCATCCTCACGCACCTCCCTCTCTCTCACTCATACAATCAATTTCGCACTGATTCATTCTCACTCAGACACTCGCGACAATCCGGCGGGTTCTCTCACCGGCGACAGCCGACCATCCTCACGCACCTCCCTCTATTTTATTCTCGTTCAAGCCCTTCAAGGTATTTTTCTTTTTAGTTTGTTCTAATTTATTCTACTAGTGTAAAGCCTAATCAAGTAATCATCTAATAATTTCTAGTTGTTGAAGTAATTGACTTGATTTGTAGATCTGAATTTGTGAATTGTTGTGACGATGTGAACCCATCTGATTTGTTGAAATTTCTGATTTGTGTTTTATATGTAAATCTGAATTTTGAGTATATATATTTATTGATTGAAATATGTTCTGCTTTCTTGTGAATATATTATAGAAAAAATTACTTTATGCTTCATAACACTAGTGCTAAATTATATTGCTGTCTTGCTATAAATTTTAAAATTCATTACATTCATTCAATTGGACTTAGGAAATAAATCAAGTAATCTGGTGGAATGACCTACTAATATTCATATGTATTATGTTGTGGTTTGTAATGGGTTTTAATTTAATGGAAAGTGTATTTATATTGATGTAATGCTGTGTTTTATTTGCTGTTTATGCATTATTTCTGATTTGTGTTTTATATGTAAATCTGAATTTTGAGTATATATATTTATTGATTGAAATATGTTCTGCTTTGTATTTTGTATGTAAATCTGAATTTTGAGTAAATCTGAATAAGTCCACTTATATTTTGTATACATACAGATATAAATGACGATTGATGTGGATGATGTTGGATCCAATTATGATGATTCAACTCATTCCACTCAGCATACTACTTCCCCTTCTCCACAAACTACAATGCAACCACCTCCTCTTCCTCCTCGTCCACCCAACAATACTTTAGAAGAAGGAAGTGAGGCATCAACACGAAGAACATAACAAATGAACTTCATGTTTTTTATAATGTTGTGTAATTTGAAACTATTTGCAATGTTGTATGCATATTTGCAAGTTTGTATTGATTAGTTGTCGGAAACTTTGTTTTATTTAACTTGTGACAATCCGGGAAACTTTGTTCTTATTTTACTTGGGACAAAAAAGGCGACACTTGATGTTTTTTTTACAAGGGTAATACATAATATCGATAATTCGATGTATTGACATCAATAATATGCAATAACAAAATTCATGAATTTATATATTAGAAATTATAATTATCATCCGTTTATCATCCGATCCACCCGTTTCACCCGCGGATGACGGATGGATCGGATGCGGGTGACGGGTTTTGCGGGTGACGGGTGGATCGGGTGGAGCGGATGGTGGATGCGGGTGGATGCGGGTGAAGCTCCATCCGATCCGAATCCGATCCGTTGCCATTCCTAGATAGGAGGAGGAAAAGGGAAGGGAAAGTGATTTTTATTTCTCGGTGTTCGGTAAATGTAAGGAAATGAAGGGAATAGAAAAGAAACAATTTTAATTTTTCTCTTTCCTCTCAAATCCCTTCAATTTTGGAAGGTAAGGAAAGTGAAAATTTTGTAAAGGTTCTTTCCTTTCACTTCCTTTCCTTTCCTACCAAATCCCATATCATTTAGCATACCAAATATGGGAAAATTATAAAACTCAGTTCCTTTCTTTTCTTTTCCGACCAAATCCCATCAACCAAACAAAGCCTAGGAGAAAGAAGAAATGAGACATATCAGTACTCATACAGGCGTCACTTCAGATAACCAGAAGAAGTTTACCAACAACACGGATCTGGTATTTGGGCTGTTCAGATTTTTTAATTTTTAATTTTTTTTTAAAAAAATAAACTTTTAAGTTTTAACAAGCCTCGGGTCGGATTGGATTTTCGAGATTTGACGAGTTTGGATAAGTTTGGGTCGGGTCAATTTTTAATCGAGTCTAGATAAGTTAGAAAAAAAATGATGTTGTCCTTTGTTTGGTACAAATTGGGAATTAGATGGAGATAAGCAAGAAATTTACTTAACTACCCTTCGTCATACTTCTCCTCTTTCCTCCTCCTTTCCTTCATTGACGGGAAAAAAAATGTATTTTGCTTCATTAATTTTATCCCCATCCCTTATACCAACTCCCCCTAATTATTATTATGGAGGGATAACTTGTATTTTTATCCCTATCCCTACCTCCTAAGTTATTCCCTTCCTCCATTCCTCCTAAACAATCAAAAGAAAATTTAAATCCCCTTCCTCTTATCCCTATCCTCCTCATTTTAATCCTCCAAACAAACACCTTCTTTAAGTATTGAATTGTGTGTAAAAAATTTTAGATAAGACAAATATAAAGCTTGGACTTAATGTATTTTTATGTACTTCGGGCCAAAACAAATTGGATTGAATTGGGTATTTTTTGGGTCAATTTCGGGCCGGGTTGAGTTTAGATCAGGTCAAATCAGTTTTGTTTAATTTGAGTTCAAGTCGGATCAAATCGGTTTCAGATTGAGTTTAAATCGGGTCAAATCTATGTCGGGTTAAGTTCAAATCAGGGCAAATTCAGATTCTAGTTGAGTTCAAGTCAGTTATAGATTGGGGTTTGGGTCTAAAATTCCTCGAATCAAACAAAATTAATAACAATTTGAAATGGATGGTTTTTTCGGATCGGTTCGGTTATGACACCTCTAAGTACTCGTATTATTTTTATTGGAAAAATTGTATCCAACCAATACTTGTTTTTTGTCTACTGTAGGTCTGTAACCACTTATAAAATATTATTAGATTTAATCACCTTAATAGTTAGTTCTATTTTTTAAAAATGAAACATCGTTTTGTTTTTTTTTTTTATTTCAAAACTTACTCTGTTAAGGTTTTATAGTCAATTGGGTTCGATTTAAGTCATAATAGAAACTAAGTTATTGAAAATGTCTTATTTTGTGTGTTAAAAATTACTTCAATTTGCATTACACACACATGGTGAAACATTTTCGATACTTTTTTTTGGGCATTTTGGAATCCAATAAGTTTTGGCATAAAAATTGAAAATTTTAATTAAAAGGTGGTGGAATATATTTTTTTGCGTTTTGTAGGTAGTTAAATAAAATAAACGACTTTTTTAAAAAAAAATAAAAGCCGAAAAAACAAGTGGGTTATGTTAAAATAGGGTAAAACAAGTGGTTTATGTCAAAATAAGGTAATAAAAAACAATTAATACAATTCTTTTTTTTTTAAACTATAAAATAGATGAATTAATACTTGTTTCGTTCCATAAATATTGCAATTGCAACATTTCCACATTGCACATTTTATTTTTATTTTTTTCTCTCCTTTTTATTGACATTTTTCTTTTCCCCATCACATAATGAGTCCCCATCTTTATTTCTTCCTCTCTATCTCTCTCATCTTCTTAAAATACGTGTCCCAATCCTCATGTTGTAATATTTGAAATACGGACAAAATATGAAATACTTCGTATCTACTAGAGTACTAGTAACACTCTATCTATTTCAAAATAAATTAAAGGTTTTTGTCCCG
This sequence comes from Chenopodium album, assembly GCF_948465745.1. Taxonomy (NCBI): domain Eukaryota; kingdom Viridiplantae; phylum Streptophyta; class Magnoliopsida; order Caryophyllales; family Amaranthaceae; genus Chenopodium; species Chenopodium album. The sequence goes on from NC_137846.1 coordinate 5,740,584, forward strand.
TTTAAAAAAATAAAGGTTTTTGTAAAGAAAAAAAAAATTAAATCTGGTAGACTGGTAAGTATTGGTACTTTCCCTCAAAAAAACAAAAAAGCTATGTCTAATTCACTTTATTTACCTTTACTTATTTGATCAGAAAAAATAATATCTAATCAAAACAAGCCATTGCTCTATTCACCTTAAAACAATGAATTCATAGTTTTAGTTCAATAAATAAATAATTAAATAAATACGGAGTAAATTATTTGGTTCAATAAAAATAGTTTCCTTTCACTAAAACTAAGTTTTAATCTGCAATAGTCAGAATTTTTAAGAACAAATATTCTATAGAATTAGTAAAAACAAGTTCAGCTTTATAAAATTAATTTAAATTCAACAAAAATAATTTAAATTCAACAAAAATAATTTAAATTTGGTAAAGACAATATCATTTCGCACAATTAAGGTGAAGTGATCATGACATAAGTTATGATCATACTTTATTGTTTTACGTGCGATTATTCATGGCTAAATAATTTTAATTTCTTAATAAAAAAATTATAAAATTACATGTTTGGAAAATACATTATAACAAACCTAACAAGACCCCGATTGATCATGCCCCTGTTTTTTAAGTGCCTCAATTAGATTATATTGGGCATGTATGCCAACATCAAATCTTGACCAATAATACCTGTAAATCTATAATGATCAATAAATAAAATTTGATATTCAAAAACTATACATTGAAGCGATTACAACAAGTACCAACATGACCGCATGACTATATTTTTTTTTCTTTTAAACGAGTCTAAATCACTAATATTGGTATAAATAAATGTGCAGTGTAATTTTTTTCCTTATAAATTAACATACATATAATGAAAATCCAAGCTGGAAAATGATCCGGTATACAATACGGAGTATAGAGAATGTGTAGTCGATAAAGTTTTCACACTTACAAGTTATAAATGTTAATATCCGGAGCAGTAGACTTTATTTATTTCTTGGGTAATGAAAACTACCTTACTTTACTAGATTAAGATTTCTCACATGTAAGATGTAACGCAAAGCCTAGTTACACTGAGTAATAGACTTTTTAGGCCTTGTAACCCCAGGGCCATGGGCGCTGACTTAGCCTAAAGCCATCTTTAGTTCATATAATACTTTATTTGTTTAATCACAGTATTTTTTTTACTTGAAATAATGTATTGTCAATCGTTAAATAATAAGTGTTGCTAGCATAAAAATAAATACTATCGATAAGAATTTCGGTTATATTGGGTCCAAACATCTCAATTCCATCCTATTAAGAAATCCAAATTTTCAAAATAAATATAACCCGATTCAGTCTGATTTTTTAAAATAATAAATCCGATCTAATTTAATAACTTGGTTGGGCTAAATTTCGATTTTCATCCGAATGATGAACACGAAACACCCCATATTTGGCATAAGAGTTTGTAACATCAGAATATCAATCTCTTAAATATTTGGTGAAGATATTAATCTCTTTAATGCTTACAAAGGTAGGATAAACAACATTAAGGTAAAAAAAAAAAAAAAAAAAAAATCTTAATTAGCAGACTTAATTTAATTAAAAGACTGAAGACATAGCAAACCCATCTACTACAAATTTTGACACTTATAATCTAATGATTATTTAGCTATAAACACCTGTAATAACAAAGTTAACAGATTAATGGAATACAAACTCTTAAAAATTTATCTTCAAAGTTATCTTATAGATTTAACGGAATACAGACACTAATCTAATACAAAATTATAATATGAATCTTTTGAAAGCCAGCAATTATGTGAACTACAAACACTAATCCAAAACAAAGTTATGATATGAATCTTTGCAAGCCTGCAATCATCTGAACTACAAACACTAATATAATACAAAGTTATAATATGAATCTTTGCTAGCCTGTCATCAGCTAAACTACAACTCAATTGATAAACTTCCAAAGCAAATCCTTTGACGAATCACTTAAGTTACCAGAAGACAAGAGGCCAACAATTAATGAAAAAGTGTCTGCATCAGCTTCAAATTTCTTGCCAGTCATAATATCACAATAGTAAAATGCATTTGACAAGTCATTATCGAGAACATATCCTCTGATGATTGTATTATAGGTTCGATCATCAGGGGGGCAACCATCTTCCTCCATTATCCTCAACACCTGACCAACTTCACTCATGAGCCCTTTCTTGCAGAAGCCTTTGACCATTATATTGTAGGTTTTAATATTAGGTTGCAGACCCTTTGATACGAGATCGGAGAAGAAATTTGCTGCATCTTCAAGTTGTCCAGCCTCACACAAGCTGTTCATCAGAGTATTGTAGATGGTAACATTTGGCTTAACACCATTATCCTCCATTTCTTCAAGCAATATCACTGCCTCATCAAGCTGTGCAGTTTTGCAAAGGCAGTCAAGCAAGGCACCATAAGTGAATACATTAAGAGCAATTCCATGAGACCGCATTTCCTTGAACAGCTTATGGACAAGTGGGAGTCTATTGGCTTTGCATAGTCCATCGATAAGAGTGGTATAGTTAACAACATTGGGGGTTATCCCTTTCCGAAACATCTCTAGGAAAATATTTAGGGCCTTGCTAATGTTTTTAGCCTTGCAATATCCATTAATCATAGTGCTGAAACTTACAAGGTCAGGCTCACAACCATTTTTGGTCATGAGATCAAGTAGGTTCTCCGCATCATCCATCTGACCGCGCAAACAATAACCATCAAGTAATGCACTATAAGTAATGATGTCTGGAGCCACACCACTCTCAATCATGTGCTGTAAAATGGACTGAGCTTGATCAACACAACCATCTCTACAAAACATGTCAACCAGCATGCTGTAGGTCTTAACATTTGGTGCTATGTTGCTCTCTAACATTTCGGTTAATATTAGGTTTAATGCCCTCAGATTTCATAGAGGAGAAAAGGTGCAGGGCCTCTTCTAACAGGCTGTCCTTACAAAGACTATCGATAATAATGTTGTATACAACAATGTCAGGCTTAGAACGAGATCCAGATTGCATTTTTCTAAGAAAATTGAGAGCAGACGCATTATCACCAATCCTACAAAGCCCTTTGACAACAGTATTATAGGTAAAAATGCCAGGTTGGAAACCAAGCTTAACAATTTTATCCAATAATTGAGCAGCTTGGGGTAGCTTATCACAATGGATATAGCCATTAATTAAGTTATTAAAAATGACGGAATCAAGGGGATACCCAAGCTTAAGTCTTTTACCCATGAGAGAAAACCCGAAATCGATACGACCCTAATGACAGTAGCAATTGGCAAGAATGCCAATTGAATGCACGTCGGGTCGAATACCATACAATTCAAGCTGCCTAGACATAGAAATGATGGTGGAATGTGGTTTTAAGCGCTTCAGTTTGATAATTGCAGTGAATAGCTGACTAAAAACAATGAGAGAAGGAAGAGGGCGCAATGAAATCATTTGATTGAAGAGAGAAAGGGGCAAATTCAGATCAAATTCACATCGTTCTCTAGCAGATAGAAGAAACAATTTACGATTATTATCAAAACCAATTAAAGTAGTAGCAGGTGTTCGTTTCGGGGAATAATGTCTGATAATGAAGAAAGTAAAAAGTGGAAGACGACAAGGGTATTGAAAAAGGTATTACCTTCGCTGCCATTGAAGAAGGCAAGAGAATTGGAAGTTGCGGCACCATAACCAGAAGAACGAGCTCTGCAACTCATAAAATTCATGGTATTTCTGAGATTTCTTCTTCGATCTCTCACTAGTTGATAGCTAAAGTAGTGAAGTGGAGTAATTTGTGTAAGTTGTGAGAGCACCACCGTCTCGTTCTTTCAATACTGGAAGGACTGAAGGAGAATTGAGAATGACTAGATGGACTACGAAGGGTCTACGGGTGACCGGTTGACCATTACTACGGGTGACCGATTGACCATATACTTCGGGTGACCGAGTAACACCTAATCGATCAATCGTATACTAACTCCGAACCGATTGAGTAATTCCTGACTGATCGAGTAACTCCTGACTGAGTAAACACGGTCATACAGTGTGACTAATAATTATAAGTACGAAAGTTTGTTTTTTTATGTACTCCTTAATTAATTTTTTTGGGTGAGAGAAAATTAAGGTATTTCTAATATTCCTTAAGTCAAATTTTTTATTAAATACGGAGTATGAGGAGTCAAATACTACCTCCGTTTCATATACTCGCAAGTCGCAATAAAGAGGTATTATTTATAGGATATAAAATGATGAGAATCGATCTTAGGATCACCTGAAATCGAGAGAGAAGTTCTAACCACAATATTCTTTTGTTGTGAGTAATATGAATAGAGGTAGTACATTATCACTTTCTTTCGCTTTCAATTTTTAAAATATTGAATCGGAAAAATCGTAATGGTTGAAATTCTTGAAATCAAGTCAAATTCCTGAACTAAACCTCTAATAAAAAGTCAAACTTTATTTTAACTTAGTTTTTCTTTCCCTCTAACAAACCGCGCCTTCCTCTATTATCCATTTCTTCTCTCAAGATGGTTACTTGCAAGTTCTCCCTCTTTCTCTCTCAAAATTAACCAAATTACAGAACCAATTTCACTCCAACAATTTTGAATTTGAAGCAAGATTTCTTGCTCAATCAACAATAAAAAATGTTCAGCAAAGCTCAATGCTTTGATATCAGCTGTTTTTTCCAGTCACCTTGTCATCTACACACCTCATTCACCATCAGATTCTCAGTTTCTCCTCTTGAAATTCATGATTCTTCCAAAAAACCCAGAAATTCAAACGTTCTTGAAATACCCAATAAAGGGCACAAGAAATTCCGTAGATTGGAGAAGCAGAATATCAACCCAAGTGGTGCAATTGATAAATTGAGTAGAAACCCACATGATTCTGTTGATGAATTGGCTAAATTAAAATCTGAGAAGAGTCGAAATCATCAAAATAAGATTAATGGTGTGGTTGAATTAGAAGGAGGGCGTGGAAATTTTCCTACAAAAAAGTTGCACACCAAGTGTTCGACGAAATGGTCCTCTTATGGAGGGTGTATTCCGTCTATATTGTTGGCGTTGGAGAGTATTAGTGACTTAGACGAGGCGTTTAGGCCGTGGGAAGAGAGTCTAAGCAACAAGGAGAGGAGTATTATTTTGAAGGAGCAGTTGAGTTGGGAGAGGGCATTGGAGATTTTTGAGTGGTTTAAGAAGAAGGGTTGTTATGAGTTGAATGTGATTCATTATAACATTATGCTTCGGGTTCTAGGAAAAGCGCGGCAATGGGGTGAAGTAGAAAGGTTGTGGGATGAGATGAAGGCGAAGAGGATTGCACCGATTAATTCTACCTATGGTACCCTTATTGATGTTTATAGCAAAGGCGGTCTTAGAGAGGAGGCTTTAGTTTGGCTGCAAAGAATGAATGAACAAGGCATGAAGCCTGATGAGGTTACTATGGGAATTGTTCTCCAAATGTACAAGAAAGCAGGGGAGTTTAGAAAAGCTGAGGAGTTCTTTAAAGTGTGGTCTTTGGATAAATCAAAAAAAGGGAAGAGTACACTTGAGTCACACAGAGCCAGCACGATGAAGGTGAATTCTGGGGCGCAGCTTAGTTTGAGCTTGTATACATATAATACTCTCATTGACACTTATGGGAAATCAGGGCAGCTTCAGGAAATGTCTCAAACCTTTCAGAAGATGCTAGATGAAGGAGTTATTCCTGATACAATAACCTTCAATACAATGATTCACATTTATGGGAATGCTGGCAGGTTGGAAGAGGTCAACAAATTGGTGCGGAAGATGAAAGAACTCAACCGCGACCCTGATACTAGAACATATAACATTCTTATATCCCTTTATGCTAAGCGTGATGATATCAACCTTGCTTTTAGTTACTTTGCTCAAATGAAACAGGCATGCCTACAACCTGATCCTGTGAGTTATCGCACCCTTTTGTATGCTTTCTCTATAAGGCAAATGGTTTTTGAAGCAGAGATGCTTATCTCAGAAATGGATAAGAGGGGTCTTGAAATGGATGAATTCACGCAGTCTGCCCTGACTAGAATGTATATTGATGCTGGCATGCTTGAAAAGTCATGGTCATGGTTTGAACGTTTCCACTTCGAAGGTAAAATGACCACGGAATGCTATTCTGCTAACATTGATGCATATGGAGAGCGCGGGTATGTTAATGAAGCTGAGAAAGTTTTTGTTTGTTGCCAAGAGAAGAACATAATAGGTGTGTTGGAATTCAATGTGATGATCAAAGCTTATGGCATTGGTAAGAAGTACAATAAAGCATGTCAGTTGTTCGATAGTATGGAGGAGCTAGGTGTTCTGCCAGACAGATGTAGCTATATATCTCTCATACAATCGCTAGCAGCTGCGGATTTGCCTCATGTTGCAAAGCCCTATCTGTTGAAGATGCAGAAAGCAGGTCTAGTGAATGATTGTGTTCCATACTGTGCCCTGATCTCAAGCTTTGCAAAGCTTGGTCAGTTGGAATTCGCCAAAAGCTTGTACAAGGAGATGATTAATTATAATGTGCAACCTGATGTTGTTCTTTATGGTGTGCTAATTAATGCTTCTGCAGAGAGTGGAAATGTTACAGAAGCCATGGACTATGTTGATGCTCTGAAAGAGGCAGATCTCTCGTTGAATGATGTAATCTGTAACTCCTTGATCAAACTCTATACAAAAGTTGGGTACTTAGAAGAAGCATTAGATACTTACAAACTGCTTCGATCATTTGAGAAGGGTGCAGATGTGTATTCTTCAAATTGTATTATTGATCTTTATAGCAAACGATCAATGGTTAGGGAAGCAGAAGAAATTTTTGATGATATGCAGGAAAGAGGTGAAGTAAATGAGTTCTCATATGCAATGATGCTTTGCATGTACAAACGGGTAGGCAGACTAGATGAAGCAATGGAAATTGCAGAAAAGATGCAGGAACTAGGACTTCTGGCGGAGCTGTTGAGCTATAACAATGTGCTTGCTCTATTTGCTGTTGTTGGAAGACTAAAGGAGGCTGTTTCGATTTTCAAGGAGATGATTAGTCTTGAGATTGAACCTGATGATGCCACTTATAAGTCACTTGGATTTGTTCTTGTGAAATCTGGAGTTCCCAAGCAGGCTGTTGCTAAGCTGGAGGTAGAAAGGAAGAAGGATACTAATAGTGGTTTGCAAGCATGGGCGTCAGCCCTCACTTCTGTGGTTTGCACGGACAATTATGGCGATTAAATGCTCATTGATCAACTTCGGATCCTTGTTCTTAAGTAGCCATTGCTGTAAAGAGTAATGTAGCTGTTGCCAATCCACGCACGCAGAAGCATGTAGCTAAATCGATTGTTTTCGTGCTCATGACGGAGACAGATGCTATGGAGGCTTCTGGTGCTCATGACGGAGACTGATGCTATGGAGGCTTCTGGTAAAGATTGTACATTGTCTTGCAATATAATTCTATGGATTTGTTTTTTTCCTTTTATCTCGTTCTTTTGTAAGCTTGAAAATAATCTCAAAAATTGTACAAGTAATGATGTCAAATAAAATTTTGTAGAAATAGAAGGAAAGTTGTTCATCATCAATCTGGTTTTGTATTTTATTGTGTGTTGCAAAAAAAAAAAAAAAAAAAAAAAAAAATATATATATATATATATATATATATATATATATATATATATATATATATATATATATATATATATATATATATATATATAAAATAAAATAAAATTACTCGTATATTAGGTAGCAACATAATGAACATTTAGAGATAAAGCATGAGTAATCAGAATCAATGGCAGATGTTACTGGGAGCAGCGCAGGTAATACCCTGTTGGATTCGACAATGGCAGACACATTCAGATCATACTCAATGTTACAGTGACTTCCATCAGTTTCCAGAGATATTAGAGCAGCACAGCAACTATTGCTTATAACCTGATTATACCCGAACCCAGCACATATTTACAAGTCATTAAATGCAGTATAATTATTACTTCGCTCCTAATGTTTTTCATGTTTATCATTCATCAAAAGCAATTGTTAAAATTAAGTGATTATTATTTGTGATAGTTGCACAATCCATAGGATCAACTCCCCAATTCAATCTGTAATCCTATCACAGCTAAAAAGGGCTGGGTTTGGTTTGGATGGAAACAATCATCATTAATATTTGAGTTATCTGGTACTGATATTATTGATTACTGTAATCGTAGCTTCTGGCCATCTGATACCTACAATTCTACTAGTGTTCCAGTATAGTCCGCTTTCTGCATAATCCATTGGACTGAGTATTTGCTAGCACTTGTTTATAATATCAAGTGATTGTTTATAATATTACCCACTAAAATCTGGTAATGAATCCATGTCTTTTGTCAAAGATTGACAGGACCTAGTCATTAATTACAATGTAAACAACTTAAAAATTTCCATGCAAAAATCGTCCACCTTCAAGACTGAAAAATTCACAGAAACAGACCTTATAAACATATCATAGACGTACATATCATAACAGAATTCATGTTGTATGTGCAGTATGTGTCCGTGATGCCCATATACCAAACACAAGAAACCAGAATACAAACAAGATCGCCCAGTATCGTGCTGGTCCATATTTAATCCTGGTTAGTACAACCTGCAGAAATTTCAAGAAAATTGCATCAATTCATGATAGCAACTCCTCAACTCAGAACACAGCCTTGCCAATGTAGTTAGGAGGCTCTTTGATGACCAAAAGCATGGCTCTTTATTGTGCAACATTAAAGGATACCCTTGAAAAAAACTAACAAGACAACCCTATGGGGAAAAAACCACTCAAGTTTAGAGCAAGTTATTGCAAGACTGTCTCATTCCAAATTTTGCCAATTGTAATATAAGATATTATTTACGTTTGACAAACGTGAAAGTTAAAGAGTTGCAACTAAAACAAAACAGGAAAGTAGCATGACTTAAGGTCTAGATAAAAAAAATAATAAAAAAAATAAAAAAAAACCTTTCACATAACGGTTACACACATGGAAAGTGAGACCAATTATGACTAGGTAGTAGGTCAAACATGATGTATTGATAAATCAATTACATTTGCAACTAACACATATGCTGATAGGCGTATTTTGTTGCAATATGTAAGTAATGAATGTAAGTATGCACGCATGCACAATGTATCTATTTTGTATGTGTAGACATGAACTAATGCTTAGGCTTCTATTCTACTTAGTAAATCATATGGTCCACTACTCCACTATATGTGCAGTGCATTTCCTTCAGATGGCTCCTATATTCTTAACATCTCGTTATTACATATAGGTGATCTCGGGTGATTAAAAAGAAAAAACAGGACAATTTGCTACAGATGGCAGAAATGAACTTAAAGCAAATCAAAACACAAACTTAAATACACTGCATATAAAACACCTCAATAAAAAGCGAAGATAACTACTTACAAAGCGAAAGAAGACAACAACAGCTAAGGCACAAACACCTCCAAGAAGAATATGAAGACCATTTTTTGCTATTTTCTGCAAATAAGAACACAGCTATAGTGTAAAGCATGAAAATATTATTTGATACAACTATCATTTGTCCACTTGTCAGATCATACAAAATTATCATACCAAACAAAATCAAAGACAAGTGCCAAAAGCAAATTAATTAGCCATTACATCCATATGAAAATATCAATGACTTCTCATCAAAAAACGTAAAAAAGTGACTGGTTGCTCTTTGATGATAAACAGGAACAACAGTAACACCATATATCAGTCCAAAGGGTCACTCTGAAGTCTGAACTATACAGGGGATCAGAAGTATTCATATTCAAAAATTATATTGGGTAGTTTATCATTTATGCCCTCAAGGGATCAATTTTGCTACCCTTGTCAGCATTTATGAACAGCAGATTCAACCTAAGAACACAGGAATCTGAATTGCTGACATTTTCATAATTTATCAATCACACAGGTGTAGAGAGGCCTTTATTGTACACATGAGCTTTAGGTTATGGTTTTTATGAATCTTTTCTCTTCACCTTATATAAGAAGTTAAGAACTTTATCACTTGCGTAATATGTATCTTTTAGTTGCATGTTGACAAAAAAATAATGATAATTCATTTTTTGGAAAATACACATTAACAAGATCCCATCCCACTTGACAATGTTATTTCTTATACATTAGTAAAAAAAAATGGGCAAAGCTTAGTCAAATTATGGTATGATTAGATTAGAACAAATCACCTTATTTCAGGTGAAGAGAACAATAACCTTATTCAATCAGCTTATTAATGATTAGAAACATATCATATTAGATGAGACTAGAACAATTAGACCAAAGTCATCATACCAAATAAGATGTTATTCCTGGCTCCTTATTATCAAATAGTCATAATTCCATACAAAAACGAAATATGACAAACAAGAGCACCTTATTTTCAGGTGAAGATAATATACTCTCTTGTTTAACCAAGTTCTCAAACTAATCATCAATAAGATCTTGGACAGGAGGTCCTCTGTACCTATGTATCTACCAACTCATCCCCAAAATGATTGTTTAACATGTGACTAAAAGAATCCTTATTTGTTGCAGCAAAGCCTTCACCAATTTATGAAATTAAGCCAAAATGCAAAGTTTGTGCAGATGAGCATTTCCAGAGTAGATTTTTTTTTTTTTTTTTTTTTCTTTTTCGGAGAATGTAACAAGTACATAGAAAAATGAAACACGGATCTTATATTATGCAAAAATATGTATATAATTACTATGACTTCAAATTAATGTTGTAATCTAAGATTTATCAAAAATATGTATTTAATATTGCAAGAAAATAAGAGAAAATGATACTCTAAATATATACAAACATTAAACCAAACGTACCCTTCCAACACGAGGAGCAATGAGCCATGCAAGAGTAATAGTAAGCAGGCCTGTTGCTAGCAAAATCCCCGTACCTTCCACAGCCCATTTTGTAGCTGGATTCTGAGGAGGCGTGACATCTTGAACGACAATATTTGCAGGTGGTTCTGTAACAACCAGAATTGCTGGGGCATTTTCACTGCTGAAATTATTATGACGGTGGTGACCATGTGGATTAAACCACAAATAAACCTCACTAAGCCGCTGCCTGCGAATAGCTGCAACAGCATCAGGATCAACCCCAGAACTACCATGTACTTGTGCAGGATTAGGTACCCCACTTGCAGTCCTATCTCGTAATGCCTCATAATCTTTCAAAGAAGCAAGGACTTTCTTATAATCAGCAGTGCTAATATTACTTGCAACACATCCACATATTTCACAGACAGTAGACCCATGATTAACAAACCATTTCAGAGCACAAGCATAGTGTACAAGGGCAAGATCATTCTTACAAGCACATCCAAGTTCAATTAGTGTGTCCCGTTTATGACATGCTCCCATTTCTACATCTGTATTACAAACAAAAACCTCTCCTGTAGGGCTGATGAATTGCACATACCCAGGCTGCATTTTCTGATTTGTGTCCACTGATGCGCTACCCTCAACTTCATTATGGGCTATTTTCATGTGAGGCTCATGTAGCTCCTTCACATTATGTGACTCCTCTAGAAAGGGATCTATCCCTAAAAACCCCAAAGCAGCATCCCCTCTTCGGTCAGATTCAGCACATTGGCACACACGACAAGCGGGTAAGCCCAACTCCCTATCTATACTGAGATGTGATGCAGTTGAAGCCCTTGAACTATTGCTTTTAGTTGGTGAAGAGCTTCCGCTACTAATTTCTAGGCTCATGGTTTCTTTTTGGCTTTCCTTACCCATCATACAGGTTGATAAGATGACCCAAAAAAGATATACTTACAAAGTCATATATCATTCAACCAGCTCAAATAAGACTCTAATCAAATTAATAAATTTCCCTCTGTGCTTCTCTAAGAAAAAGATGAGGTGCAACAATATCCCCATATAGATTTGGTAGGCCTACTATACTGAAGTAAAAAAGGATAGATACAATTGAAGTTTTTAGCTCGAAACATTGTGTTGATGGCTTGATGCTTAGAATTACAGCATTATTTTCCTCTCACCACGCCAAGATACCGTTTTCGATATAAGGAAAACCTGACTTTCTGGAGCATGCCTTGAAACCTACATAAATCACATGGTATATTTTCAATGAACATAACTAACATTTTGAAATCATGTTAAGTCCATGTAGTGCTGCAAGTGTCTCAAACATAACAAAAAAAAAGGGAACACATTGTGAACTCTGCATACTAGTATTTCAAAGCCAATACAACAACACATAAACACATAGTTGAAGGTTTTAGCTGTGATTTACTTCATTGGATCAAGATGTCAAAAGCTTAAATATAACTTTAGCCAATCCAACTTCAATGCAATTGGTTAAGAAACTACCAAATAAGCAACTCCAAAGTTCCAACATCGTACATAAAAAGTTATGTTTTTAACTTTTTATACTACCTCTGTTTTATATTATGTGCAACAAATGAGCTTGTACGGACTCCTAGACAAAATTTGTTTGGTGAATGGAGAGAGAAATAGTGATGCATGTGATGAATAGCGATAGAGATAATTGACAACCTAAAAAGGAAAGAAAACATTTGTTTCACATAATGTCTAGCAACCATGTTTAGCAAATGTCGCACATAATATGAAATAGAGGCACTATTTCTATAAGAGCACTTAATGCACAAAATTTCGAGTCTTTTCCCTTTTTGCTATTTTGAGTGCCACTCATTCAGAATAAAGGAATGAAATTGAAAATATGTATTATTCAATTAAGCCATACCAGAATAAGTTAAAAGAAAGAAGAAAAACCTAAACACCCCCCCCCCAAACCCCCCTTTTCAACCTTGTCACACACCTGGAAACATCTATTCATTCATTTTCCCACAAAGTTGAAGCAGCTAATAGCTAGGCTATTCAGTTATTTTTCGAATCAAATAATTAAAAGGAAATGATGTCTTTCAGCTGTAGGAGTGAGGCTAAAGGTGCCTGACTGCAATTGAATATATGAAGCTGAGTTCATGTGAATGTCCCCCACCCCTCTCCCTTTCTGCTGAACAGTGCCAAAGGCCATGAACATCTCTTATGTCATGTGAATCTCCATTATACTCCATAAAATTCAACTCTTGATGTGTTTGAAGTCCACCTAGGATAACTTAACTGCCTTGACTTTATACACACTCTTTAAAAGTTTAAATATTTTCAATGCCAAAAAAAGTCACACAAATTTTTTCAACATATGAAGTTAGATCTAGTGAGATTTTGAAAAGGCAAGGGCAAACGAAAAGAACAGCATTCAGATACTTGATTGCATAAACACAACCTCCTTGTAATGCTTCCCAAGACAAACAGCAACCCCAGGAAACATGCTACAAGCAGTAAAGTTGCGAACTTGCTAGTACAGTCTTCGCATACACTCTACCCTCTGAAAATTGTGTTGCTTACAAGCACATCTAAACTCCAACATACCTAACAAATGGTAAACTACAGTCTTCTATGGACACACACGAAAAGCGGAAAGCGCCTAATCGAGCCTCTTAGAAGGCAGCCAAGACACATTTTAGCAATCAACATGAAACATCAGCACGCATTCTATGCAAAGGTGTCTGAACTACTTTCCTACAAAAGCTCCTTGCAAAACCCTCTAAAAACCCAAATCATCAATGCAATACTTCTTACAAAAGAACCTCAATTACACAACAAGTTCATATATAAACCCAAAAGAACTTCACAACAATTTTACCACAGCACTACAGCAAACCCTTAAAGATATACCCAATCAAAAAAAGCAACAGAACATTCAAATTCCAAAACAAATCAAGTCAAGCAAATTCAACAAACCCCCATTAAAAATTATTATAATATAATTTTTTTTTTTTTAAAAAAAAAAATCCTAAATAAAATTAAAAAATGATTGATAATAAGTAATCAGTCAATAAGAGTCAATCAATTAAAAACCCAGAAATATAAATCAATAAATTAAGCAAGAAAAATAAAGCTAAAATCAAAATTTATTGACAGAGAGAAAAAGACCACACCTTGAATTGGGTATTGTTGCAAAGCAAAGTAACAATGGAATCAGATGCTCAACCACCCACCAAATTAGATATATTCAATAAAAAAAAACTACTGTTGAGATCCAATCCACAAAAATCTTTGTTTATTGCTCAATTTACTGAATTTCTTTCAATAATTAAAATTATTAAAGTTTAATTAAAATGGTGGGATGTGTATGTTGCTTGTGATAGTGAAGTAAAGTAAGCAAGAAGCAGCGAAAAATGGGCGGTTTTGTTTTGTGGGGAGAATTGAAGGAACAAAGTAGATGTCACGAGAAACTGTACAAAAACAGCCCCACTATTAAAGATGAACTTTTGGGCATGTTAATTGTTACTGAGTAGTAGTACTATTTGGGGATTTATTTCCTTGATTTTTACAGAGATTAATTACTCAGCTATTGTAACTTTGTAAGTATTGTTAATGGATAGGATGAAGTCATGTTAACAAACAACGTAAAGTATGAAGTATCATTAATTGACTTTTATTTGTTGTCTCTCTTGTTTTGAGAACTAGATTCTTTTTTTCGTGATTTTAACTCTAATTAATAGTCGGATATACATGGCTGGAGAATATAGAGGATCTTTGAAATTTTATTACCATTTGAATTGTTAAATATAATCTTAAGACGTGAATTCTTACATATAAGTGGAGATGATCCTACTTTGTCTCTGCAATATCTAATTTTTAATTTTTTTTTTTTTTTTTTTGGGTAAGGATTTTTGTTTGGAGTTAGTAAATGTTTTTTTTTAAAAAATGAAAAATCGTAATGTACAATCCTAATTTATACTCCGTAGCTGAGAGGATCAGATTCTTGCATGAGATATTTATTCAATGATGAATTTGAGGATGTAATGGCGAAATAACAAATTAAATTTTAAACTTTTATGATCAAATCTAAATATTACCTCCTTTACATATTAGTTGCAACTTTGGAATATTTTATCTCTCACAAATATTACCCAAAGTTGCAACTAATATGTAACGGATGTAGTATATGTTTGGTAGGATGTAATACTCGCCCCTCTGTAATAGTTTACTAATGTTACAGATAATAAAGGATATAGATACACAGTAGATTCGAGTATACCGCATTAATTAAGAGAATTTTTTTTCTACTTTATTTATCGTGGATTTTAGATGAAAAGAAATGAACTTGATGATACGAATTCCTTCCATTCGTTTATGCTTAACAACCCTAGGCCTTGGCCTTGGGCCCAATATATGCCAAACCAACATAAATGTTGAATCATGCAAAGCCTAACCCTCCTTAATGAGTTGAGCTATTTTATAAGAGGAGGTCCTACGACCTAACCGAGGCTCACACTTGTACCTAGAGATGGTCACTAGGTTGGGTTAACCATGACTTATTTGAACAAGCCCAATCAATGGTTTGCCTGAGTTTGAATTGATGATAAATTGATAATTGATCACACGCTCAATACAATCCAGCTTCAAAAAGATAGATTGTTGTTAGGTTGAATAATTGACATCACAAATCTAGTTAGACACTTAAAACCATCCTAACTCAATAGTCATACCAGTTCAAGTACAAATTAAAAAATAAATACCTGCACCAGCCATCTCCCAACATGTGAACCACACGCACCTAGCCTAACCTAGATTGATCAACCCATATACACCATCCCAAGTCGAACTAAAACTCATCCCAATTCGGATGAGCTCGAGTCAACCTATATACACCATCTGATCAACTTATTAACTTAGCATGTAAACGACTTGGGTTATTCTAGTGTCAGAATTTTACAACCTAACCTAACCAATCAACTCCACCTACTTAACAACATCAAAATACTACAAATAACTATCTCAAGTACTAAATAGTTGCACCGGCCATTTTTTTAGGGTCAAACTTATCAAATTTTGATCGTAAACTTTTACTTGTATATAAGAGAAAAAAACATAGTCAAAATGAGAATTATTGGAAACATAGCTGATCAATAAGCATTTAAAATAATATTTACTACCTCCGATTTTTGTTATTTGCAACTTTGGATCTAAAGTTGCAAATAACAAAAATTAGAGGTAGTATTATAATTAAAATATTTTATTGTCAAATTAGTCTTGCATATGTCGTAAAAAAATAGTGCAACTATTTTGAAGCAGCTACTAGGAGGAAAATCACTACGGTGTACATTACTTTGCCTTTAATTTCCAACCAAAAAGAAAGAAATGACAAAGTAAAAAAAAAAACAGCCACCTCTTCAGACGTGCACATCACTTTACAACGGAATATTGTTACACATTTATATTTCCTCTCACTAAATTAAGTATGTGTTCAACCTAAAATAGATCTCTCATATATGATGACACTATTACTAATTCTGTTTAAACAAAATAAAGTAATGCTGGTGACTTGTTTAGTCGTAAATGGTTGTTAGTTTTGATGATTTAAAATTTAATATTTCTAAGTAGTGACTTTAATTATAATGAAAATATACTACGAGTACATTAATAATATATAGATGTGTATGTTCATCCTATAGTAAAATTAAATCTTGGTTAGTTTTATTTTTAAAGGATACTTAAGTTGATAGGAAAATGATGAATTTTCAAAAACAAAAATTTGATCTAACTATGACTAATATCAGGAAACGCTGATAGTAAATGCGGTAATGAAATTATAAAATTATACTCCTTACAAAATTATAGGATAAAACAATGTTATTGTGTCATCATTAGGAGTTGCATTAATAAGTTGACTTTTAAATTGTGTTATAATTTATTAAAAATGAATGTTGCACTTCCATAATAATTTGGTCCGACTTAAGTATATATGATGACACTATTAGGATCCTATTACAAGAAATAATTATACAATATATATTATATTATATCCTAACACCATACTCTAATTTCTCTTATATAATTCATAAAATGGAGGATATTGATATCAACATATCTTCATACAATTTCCATTACAGTAAAATTAAGAGGAGAGGAAGAGATTAGAGGTCAATGGCGTTGACTTTGAGAGGTTTAGAGCTGTGTTTGGTTGTAGTTTTACTATCAATAGTTTGTGGTATTCAAGGAGAAGAAGAATCTGTGATTACTTTGGATCATTCCAACTTCACTGATATTGTTTCCAAACACGACTTTATTTTTGTCGAGTTTTATGCTCCAGGGTATGTTTTTTCAACTATTTTATTTACGTTATCTATTATTTCTATCTCTATCAACTTTTTTGTGTGTGAGACAATTACCATCTAAACAAGAAGAATTTTTAGAAACGAAGAGAGAATATGCTTTGATTTTAGAATATAATGTAGTAGTAATGATTAATGAATGATGCATGAATCTATAGTACTCCATATTAAAGTCGCAGAAGGGGTATTAACTATTTAGACGGTATGCATGTTAGACTTGAGATTGAAACTCGTCCACAAATATTTTCTTTTATAGCTCTCTCCTTAAATCATAATCTCCTTTAATTCTGTTTTCAGGTGTGGGTTTTGCAAATCACTTGCTCCAGAGGTAATAACAAACTTAATATTAATTATGTCTTTCAAACATTTTTAATCTAATCATCCCTCCATAATCAATCCTCATAATATGGTCACTATTACGTTGTTTTACAGTATGAGAAAGCTGCTTCTATACTAAAGAAGCATGACCCTCCAGTCACCCTAGCGAAAATCGACACATATGAAGTTGTAAACAAGCCTATTGCTAGGCAATACAGAGTTAGTGGCTACCCAACACTTAAAATTTTCAAAAATGGAGGCAAAATTGTACAAGATGAATACAAAGGACCGCGAAAAGCAGAAGATTTAGTTAAGTATGTGAAGAAACAGCTTGGTCCTGCATCTGTTGAGATTACATCAGTTGATGATGCTGCTACTGTTATTGATCAAACCAGGAGTTTCATTGTTAGTACACTTCTCTAATTACGTTCTTTAATTAAGATTGATTAATCGTGTTTATTATACGTGACATATATGTGTACAAAATTATAGCATAACGTTTAAATGATCATGTACAGGTAGGAGTATTCCCTGAATTTTCAGGGGAAGAATATGAAAATTTTACCAAGTTAGCTGAAAAATTGAGAAATGATTATGAATTTGTTCATACATTGGATGCTAAGGTTCTTCCTAGAGGCGATTTGTCGGTCAAAGGACCGATGATTAGATTGCTTAAGCCATTTGATGAACTCTCTGCTGATTTTGAGGTAATTGTGAGAGTTGAGAGATTATATTTTGTTAATTTGATATTTTCCTAGTTAATTTTGTAAATGGTTTGTGTTAAAAAGTATAATTACAAATTATTGATCATATTATAATTTTGCTACATGTTTAATTTTCAATTTGATTCCACAGGATTTTGATTTAATTGCTATGGAGAAATTCATTTTAACAGAAGATAACCCTTCAGTCACGGTGTTTAACATGGATGAGCCCGGAAATCCCTACATTGGTAGATTCTTCTCCGAAAGAAATCTGAATACCAAGGTAATTAAGGCCGGCCTCTTATATTACTTGCATTGTAGCATAATCCTTTTGTTTTAGACTAATTGTCACATTAATAGCGTAATTGTCACATTGTTATTAATGAGTTTTATTTCATATGAAGTCACGTAAATAATACCTATCTTTGTTATATTTTTTGGCAGGTTACCATGATTTTGAACTTTGCTAGTGATAATGCTGCCGCACTTAAGTCCAAATTTTATGATATTGCTCAGCTACTCAAAGGTGGCAAAATAAGCTTCTTATTAAGTGAACTTGAGTCTAACAATGAACGTCTTCTTAAGGTAAGAAGGTTACAAATCTTACAATCCATCGCAAAGCTTATATAATTTCAAAATCTACTTAAGAGTTAAATATGACCTAATATTTAGAGACGGAAGATTTATTTTGTATGAATACTATTTTAATCTAAGATGTTTGCTTTCTGTTATGTTTTGAATGATCTAGTTTTTCAAGCTCGACGAATCTCAAGTTCCTCTCATCTATATACAAGGAAAAGGTGACAAAAAATATCTCAAAGCAAATGTTGAACCTGATCAAGTTGTGCCTTGGTTCAAGAAATTCCTGGTTGAATTCTTGTCACCTAAACATTTATTTGTTTATTTTTCAATTTATTTATTTATGAAATTTTGTTAATAAATTCGAAAATAATTTAATTTAATGCTTGTATATAGGATGGCAAGATAAAGGAAGACGTAAAATCACAATCTATTCCTCAAGAAAACAATGAACCTGTGAAGGTGGTGGTTTATAAGAACTTGGAAGATATGGTTTTCAATTCTGGAAAGGAAGGTACAAATTAAGTTTCGCTGATTATTATAATTATTACTCCGAAGTAATTTTAATTAAGAGTTTAGACTTTTTTTTTTAATGTCTACTTTGTGTCCATCAACAATAATCGATCATCTTTAATATATACTCGTTATATTTGTCAATCAATACCATATATCTACATCATCATTGTTAGTGTATATAATTTCATTTAACTAAGGGAAAACGACCCTCATATATGCTTTCGAGAGGAAAAGATCGAGTTTGTGAAATTAATTATATTAATTTAACCACAATTGTTGATCCATGTATTACAGTTTTGCTAGAGTTCTATGCACCTTGGTGTGGCCATTGTAAGAAGCTTGCCCCAATCTTGGATGAAGTTGCTCTCTCATACCAAAATGATCCAAATGTTTTAATTGCAAAATTTGTAAGTTTTTATTTATTCTAAACCACTCGAACTTCAAATACTAGGTATAAATCTAGTAGTAGCATAACTATGTTACAAAACACTAAAATAAATGCGTGATTTATCAGGATGCAACTGCAAATGATATCCCAAGTGACAAGTTCGTCAAGGTTTCAAGCTACCCAACCATGTACTTCATATCATCAAATAAGGAGATAATTAAGTACAATGAAGGTAGAACAAAAGATGACATTATCAACTTCATTCAGAAACATAGGCATGACGCGAAAGACAAGGATGAACAAGATTCATTTAAGGATGAATTGTGAAAAAACAATTAGCTTGATAAAAAAATTTATTTCAAGAATGGTTTGATCTTCCAAATAGACCATTTTTTAAGGGGAGCATCATCAATTGTTCTAATTTCTCTGTATTTGTGGACTTTGTAGTTCTAATGTTGACGGACAAATGTCTAATATAATGTTTAATTTTGTTTATATATTAGTCATTTGATCTTGCTTTTTCAATCAAGCATCAGTAAAAATTACATGTTTTCATATCGTATTTTCAGGAGTTTTTGTTAAATATAATTATCAAAATTTATGTCACACTAAATCTCGTTGTAGCCAAACACAATTTCTTAAGTATAAACATCAATATAAATCAAACTGACAACTTTACAAATAAAGATAATCAAACTGACCTAGCTTACTAGAGCCAATTGAAGTACTTGTAATATGTATGACTTTATTCAGTGTTGAATTGTCATCCCTCAAATCTAGATTCCACTGGATTTGAGTCCAAAAAATTCCAATATTAATGGATACACTTGTTAACGACATGTGCTAGCTTTTCCAAATGATAGTTTTATTTGACTTAGCTTGGTCTTCTTTTTTTTAACTAATTTTCTCAATCCAATTTAATACACTACTACTTTATATACTGACAAAATTAAGATCAATATTAATTTGTACTTTGTATATATGAACTTGGTGCCTAGAATTAGTATTACATGTTATTAAAATTTTAAATGAATAATCATGAATTATCTATGTAAGGGTGCTTGACTTTAATTTGCACTCTGTAATTTTCATTTACTATCTCCGTTAAACATTAATTGCAACTTTGGGGGTATTATTTGTGTAACAGTGCCTTTTTGGTGCAGCAGGCCACATGGTGTGGCCTACTGCCAAGTCAGCAAAAATAATGGGAGTTACTGGTATTGTCAGGGTTACTTGTATTTTTCAGGTGTTACTTGTATTTTTTTTTTTCAGGAGTTACTTATATGATTACTTATTTAGGGGTTACTTATATTTTTTTTTTCAAGAGTTACTTGTATGGATTACTTATTCAGGGGTTACTTGTATCATTTAGGGGTTACTTGTTTTATTTTTTTCATGAGTTACTGATTACTTGTATTTTTAGGGGTTACTTGTTTTTTTTTAAGGGGTTACTTGTATGGATTACTTATTCCGGGGTTACTTGTATGAGTTAATTCAAGAGTTACTTGTATGAGTTAATTCAAGAGTTACTTGTATGATTAATTATTCAAGGGTTACTTATATGAGTTACTAGCTTATTTAAGGGTTACTTGTATGCATGGGTTACTTGTATGAGTTACTTATTCAAGGTTACTTGTTCAAGGGTTGCTTGTACGTATGCCCTATACCAAACCAGTAACACCCTACAAGTAACCCCGACCAAAATTAGTAACACCCTACAAGTAATCCATGACCAAAACCAGTAACATCATACAAGTAACTCTTGAAAAAAAAAATTGTATTCTGGGTTACTTGTTTCTGGAGTTACTTGTAGGTGTTACTTGTAGAAAGTTACTTGTATTCTGGGGTTACTTGTATGGAACACTTGAATGGGTTGAGTAACCCCAGACCAAAATCTCGTACCAAACCAATAACACCCTACAAGTAACCCCTGACCAAAACTAGTAACACCAATACAAGTAACCCCATAATACAAGTAATACCTACAAGTAACTCCTGACCAAAACTAGTAACACCCATACAAGTAACCCCAGAATACAGGTAACACCTACAAATAATCCCTGACTAAACCAGTAACACCCATACAAGTAATCCCAGAAACAAGTAACACCTATAGTAACACCATACAAGTAACCCCTGCCGCACCATGTGGCCAGCCGCATACAAAAATTTGTGTTTGTGTAATATAAACTATTCCAAAGTTGTAACTATATTTAACGAATGTATTATATGGTTGAATATCTTGAAAGCATAGTTTGACATACATATGCCCCCATTTTTTTTTGGTTCTATATGCAAAATTAAGGCCTGTTCTCTTACGTTGAAATTCAGTTCAGTTCAGTTCAGTTCAGTTCAGCTCAATTCAGTTCAGTTCAGCTCAGTTCAGTTCAGTTCAGTTCAGTTCAATTCAGCTCCTAATTTCCTTCTCTTATAAAATATTCATTTCAGTTCAGTTCAGTTCAGTTCAGTTCAGCTGAGTTCAGTTCAGCTGAGTTCAGTTCAGTTCAGTTCAGTTCAGCTGAGTTCAATTCAGTTCAGTTCAGTTCAGCTGAGTTCAGTCAATGAGAACAGACCCTTAGTCTTTATTAATGTCGAAAAGTCCTCAAAGAAATGTTTTTTATTTACACTTCTTCCCCTTCTAAATTACCTTTCATGCATAACTACACACTTCTACACTTCTAAGTAAGAGCGGTTTGGAACTTTGGATTAACTTATATTTCAGATAATATATCGATTTTTTGAGTATAAGATAGATATTCAAATCGATACCTGATATCCAATATCCAAAAATTAGATTGGTTTATTGTTTTGCTCAATCCTATATATCAACCATAAATCCATAATGTATACACACATATCAAATTGAGTTCACACAATCAAACTAGCTAGGATCCTCAATCATGATTTCATGAACTAAAAACACTTATAACTGTGATCATTATAGGATTATTAACTGAAATTAGATAATCAAACATGATAATGTGAGTAATTAAGGCAGATTCCCATCCACCAATAATTTATAGAAATAAACTACCACGATTCAATTATTTTCTACATTTATTTTTTCATATCTCACTAGCTATCAAAATTTTTCTAAAAAAAAAAACAAATAATGATTAATAGAGCATTAGAGCTGACCAAATTAAATTAGACCAATCAGAAACTTCCATGACAAAGCACATCCAATAACACATCGCCACATCAGCATAACAACTATCAACGTGCTTATCACGTGACATTAAATACATTTCAGACAGTGCTCTTTCCTCACTCTATAAAGTAGAATTATTTCAAGATCATTAAATCAATAATCTCTCAAAAAAAAAAAAAAAGTAAAAGGAGAGAGAAAATTGGTGGAAAAATGGCGCCGAGATTAGAGGTGTGTTTGGTAGTGGTATTATTAGCAACAATTAGTGGAATTAAAGCAGAAGTTGAGAAAGAGGAATTTGTAATTACACTTGATCATTCTAACTTTACTGATGAAGTATCCAAACACGACTTTATCCTTGTTGAGTTTTATGCTCCTTGGTATGTTTCTAAAAAAAAAAAATTCTTGCTTTTTATTTTTTGTTAATTATGAATAATATGTACGCATTTCTTAATTAATTCATCTCCTTGTGTTTTTTAGTGTAGTATGTAATAGCTTATATGAAAGTTTTGCGTGCTAATTATTGTTTTATTTGTAAAGGGGTGAAATTCTTCTTTAGTTACGTTAGTTACTTCCTCTATCCCTAAATAATTTGATGGATTTAAGTAAATAACTCAATACTCAAGTACTCGTAAGTGTTTTCTAAAAGAAAAAAAGTACTCGTAAGTGATTACGATGAGATTAGTAAAAAGATCAAATGACATTATAAGATATTTATTAATTTTATTATTATTACTATGAGTACTTGTTTCAAATATGTGGATCACATAATAGGGAGGCCATTCAATCCATGTGTTTCTTGTGGTTTTCCAACAAAATAAACATTGAGGATATTATGGGAATTTTTTTTAATACGGGTGACCCGTATTGACATTGTATGCTTTTATCCACAAGTCCTTATCAGTTGAGATTTTCCTTCATTTTGTGTCTGATTCTATTATCAATGATTGTGTAATTATCAATTAATAATAATTGTGGATGGCAATTGCCAACTACGAGTATTTTATAATTGGTAAAAGTGTTGAAGACATAACATAAAACACTTGTAACAATACTTGCCAACCACGAGTATTAGTAATTGAAATTTGTTTAATTCATACGTACCTTGTTGAATGCTATCTCTACTTAGTAAAATACTCCGTAATTTTTATAAGAATACCTAGACATATGATTATATGAATATAAAAACACTTGTAACAAAATATATATATATATATATATATATATATATATATATATATATATATATATATATATTAATCTCACAAATCTTCAATTCTTTGTTTCAGGTGTAGATATTGCAAAAAACTAGCTCCAGAGGTAAAAATTACCACTTCTTAACATTAACATTAACCATTAGTCCATTACATTAACATTAACATTTTTCACACAACATGGTAACTAGAAAGTAAAAAACTTGGCTTAATTACACACTGGGATTATAGCTAAAACTTGAAATACTCGAAAATGGTCAAATTTCTGAGATAATAATTCTATGTTAATATGTTACTTTTACTTTGTATTAGTTTCATCATATTTTTTATTGTTCTATATTATTTGCTTTATTACTAACATTTTAATACTAAAATTCTGTTTATGCAGTATGAGAAGGCTGCTGCTACACTAAGTAAGCATGACCCTCCAATCACCCTTGCCAAAGTTGACCTTAATGATGAAACTAATAAGGAGCATTTTAGGTCCCAATTCGAAATCAGAGGATTTCCCACGCTTAAAATCCTAAGAAACGGTGGCAAAATCGTACATGACTATACGAATCCTCCTCAAGTAGCTGATGATATTGTTCATTATGTGAAGAAACAACTTGGCCCTGCCTCTACTGAAATCAAATCCGTCGATGATGCTGCTAAAATTATCAGCCTCATTGAAGAGAAGAAAGTTTTCATTGTTAGTACATTCTTAGCATATTGCTTTAAGAAATTTATTCTTTTTCGGACATGTAATTGAATGATGTGATATGGGTGCGAAAAGGCCTAAAACAATGTTCATTTGATCATGTAGGCAGGAGTGTTCCCAAAGTTTGAAGGGGAGGAATATGAAAACTTCATCAAGTTAGCTGACAAAATGCGATCTGATTATGAGTTTGGTCATACATTGGATGCTAAGGTCCTTCCAAGGGGTGATTCGTCTGTCAAAGGGCCGTTAGTCAGATTGCTTAAGCCATTCGACGAACTCTTTGCAGACACCAAGGTAAGTGTGGCATGAAACTTGGCAATTGTTATTTTTTGCGACCATCTTTGAAGAATTTGCTGTTTCTGAATTACATACAGAGTTTCTGACAGTTTTCTGAATATCAGCAAATTACTGATTTAATTGTTTTTCCTCTTATAGAATTTCGATTTGGATGCCTTAGAGAAGTTCATCCAGGAAGAAGATGTGCCTTCGGTTATTCCATTTACAATGGATCCCGGAAACACCTACCTTCGTAAGGTCTTCTCAGGTCAAAACACCAAGGTAACAAGATCTCTTAAACTTCCTATTATTCGCGCATGAAATTCAACTGATGTACCCTTGCTTTGATACTTACCATTACAATATTACACCTTTTACAGTTTAGTTTTATGAGTACTTGAATCACTAAAATTGTTTATAATGTTTTGATCACTTCCATGTATATACTCATTTAGGATCTTTATAACATAGCTTGATTTTCTTATGCAAGTCATTAACACTAATTCATTGGTTTACTATTGCAGATCATTATGATTTTGGACTTGAAGAGTGAGAATGCTGCAGCATTGAAATCCCGGTTTAATGATGTCGCTGTCCTACTTAAAGGGGACAACAAATACTTTCTACTTGGTGACCTTGAAGCAAGCAAAGATCTACTCAAGGTTCATGTCCCTTGTTATGTTGCAAAAGATTTTCCTAGGCTTTATATTCATCTTAATGATTACATGTTCATCTCGGAGATATTTTTATAGACTAAGACGATTAATATTCTTACTGTAGTTTCTTAGGCTGATACAGGACTCTTTTGTGAAATCTCTGACATGAACAAATACATACTTTCATAACATGTCTATCTAACCAAGATTTAATTTCTTTGTATTTTTGGGAAAAATAGCACTTCAAGCTCGACGAGTCTCTAGCTCCTCTCATCTTTATTCACAAGACCGAAGCTGAGAAATATCTTAAGACAAATGTGGAACCAGATCAACTTGCTCCTTGGTTCAAGAAATTCTTGGTAATTTTTAATCTTGTGATCAAGCTTTTCTCTGTTCTTAAACTGTACTATTGTTTGCAGTAGTCGGTCCATTCTGAATGAACAAATTAAATGGTTGCAGGATGGAAGGTTAGAGCCATTTTTGAGATCGCAACCTATTCCTGAAGAGAACAATGAGCCTGTTAAAGTTGTAGTTCTTCACAGCTTGCAGGATATGGTTTTTAACTCTGGCAAAGAAGGTCTATTTCGCGCTACAAGCTACCTTGTGTTTTAATGTTTCTTTAACTTTGATTAGAAGTTCTTTCATCGCGGCATATTTGATGAGCGTTTATCTACTAATTTTGATCTGTCTTTGCAGTTTTCCTTGAGTTCTATGCACCTTGGTGTGGTCACTGTAAGAACCTTGCTCCGACTTTGGATGAAGTTGCTGTCTCATATGAAAAGGATCCTAACATCCTGATTGCGAAATTTGTAAGCTCTTTAATTCTGTTTTTTGTTACACTTGAAATTAAATTTTGGCTAGTGAAGCAATAAGAAAAACTGATACATTTTTCTCCTGATATATTAGGATGCAAGTGCAAATGATGTCCCAAGTGACACTTTCAAGGTTGAAGGCTTCCCAACCATGTTCTTCATTACTAAAAATAAAGAGATAATCGAGTACAATGGCGGTAGGAAAAAGGAAGACATTATTGAATTCATTGAGAAGCACAGGACTGATGAGAAGAAGAGTGAGCCCGAGATCAAGAGCGAATCAGCGAAAGCAAGCAACAATGTCGATGAAACAGTTGCAACCAAGGATGAATTGTGAAACTCATAGCTCAATTGTTTCTTTTAATGATAATTTCATCCCGTTTGTCTTGATCTTTTACTCTTTTCTTACCAATAAAGAGGTGATGAAAGCTCACCTATTTTTCACGAGTTTGTTACATCTACTAATTGTGATCTCAAAGGATGGATTTGAAAAAAATTCGATGCACATTATTCACTTTTGTGCAAGGTAAGGGGTCAATTGATCCACTTGCTGGTTGAAAATAAAAGTGTGTTAACCTTTTATACCTCGTAATTCTCTGCAACACAATTTAAAAAATTAATGATCAAATATGATTTCGGACATAAAAAAAAAAAACCAAATGAATCTCATACGAGTACAAATGATAAAAGAAGTAAAAATCTCCTAAATAATCTCTTGTAACACACAAACTTATTTGTGCTTAATTAACTAATGTTATGTTGTGGATGAGCAATAGCATCTTTCTTCATACCCCAATCATGAACCCTTAAATGAAGTTCAGCAGCAGCAATCAAGAAATGAACGGCTTGGATTGGACTTAAGATGTCCACCATATTTCTAAGAGTTCTCAACCGTAGATCATCAGCCCTCCCTAAAATCTCCTTAAACTTGTCTTCCTTAGAGTCAAGTGTTGACTCAACTCGTTCTTTCACTAACTCATTCCCAACTCGCCCTATACTTCCCGAGTCGCGCATTAACTCGGTTGCTATGTGTGATAGCTCAACCATGGAGGTATCGGCTACGGTGTCTTGGTGAGCTGCAAGAGTTTCTGATAACTCTCTTTCTTCTCTTATAGTTTGAGCTTGCAACTCGTTGACTCGGTTGAGTTGACTTGGTGTAAGGTCACCTAGGTTGGTCGTGCGCAGCCCCCTCAATAGCTCACCGAACCCCGCTTCGAAGTGCAACCCGGCTACTGAGTATAACAAGTGGAATGCGGAGCTCGGTCTCCAACCGCCAATCCATAGGAAGGACTCCTCGAGGTGGGACCGCCACGAGGGGGTCATCATACCGAGGACGTCGTGCTTTACTGACTCGTACTTGACTCGGTAGTAGTTCTCGTAGTGGCACATGACCCGGCTCACGAGCTCGTGTAGAGACCGAGTCAACTCAGGACGTGGCTGAGTTGACTCGGCATGAGCCTTGGACGCGGCCTTGAGCTCGTCAAGGTCGCATGCCTGGTCACCGAGCCAACGCTCGAAAAACCCACTAAAAGATTCGTACCTAGGCTCGGTATCCAGGCTACTCGATCCCGAGCCCTGGATAGATGAAGACATAACTTTTTCGAGGTGCTTGCCTATATTAACTATATAATATATATATAGGGACCAATATAATAATTTGATGGTTTGTTTGTTACAACATGGACATCATCATATAATATTTGTAAGAGAGAAAACAAATTAAAACATTGTAAGGTTTGATCAAATTCATGTCTATACTATGCTTTATATATGCTACTATGCTAGTACATATAATACTATGTAACAAGATACGGAGTAGTTTAAGAATTAAAGAAAAGTGTACAAAGAACTAGTGGAGCAAAGTGTAGAAATACCAAGGGGGATGAACTAGCAGGTTTTCCTCTGTTTCACAAATTCGAATTAAGCAAGTTGTATAATTAGTTACACGTAAGAAATGCATGGTGAGATAACGAGAAGTAAAGGCATGTGAACAAAAAGGTGTAAATTGGTTGGTTATGAACTGGAAGTACAAACCCCACTTTATTTGTTAAAATTATAATCTAAGACAGTTTTTTGTTGGATTTGGCAAGTTGGTAGCCTTACCTGCAAGTAGATCGATAAGGCACGTAGTCAAAGCGTAAGGTGTAAGCATAACCCACTAGCTAACCCATATGGGTAGAATTGAGCGACTAAAACCTTGCATAAGGGTTTGCTTTTATAAAACAACAGCTAAAGATTTGACGGTATTCTCAGGAGGTTTTTGTTTCTCGTAGTATAATGATTACGCTACGTGTTTATGCAGCTCTTATACAACCCCGTGAATAAGGGGATATAGGAATTTTATTAGGGGGTACGGAGTAGTTAATAGGTAGATGGGGCAGTTAATTGTGCTGCATAGAATATACAATGTTATATATGATACTAGTTTTATACCCGTGTGATATTATTGTTTATTAAATAATTTTTAATTTATATGTTAAATTTTAAAATATATCAATAATACAAAATTATTTAGGAATTGATATGCTTTTGTGGTAATTTGCTATCTAGTAGGCATGTAATGACTAATAATAATGTTGGTGGAAATGTTCGATTTAATACATTAAAAAAAATAAAAAAAAATTAACAAAAAATAAATTAAATAAAATAAATGTTCAAAACCAGTTGGATTGACCGAACCCAAAACTTTGGGCAAGGGTTGAATATTTCTTGACTCGTAACCTGAAGTGACCCAATCTGAGATGACTCATGACCCAACCCTCATTTACAGGTCTACATAGTGATGAAATTCTATTAGATTGTGAAGTATATTATTTTAACTGATTAATATATATTATAAATAGATGTTTTACGCTTTGAACTACTTCTTTTGCTCCAAAAAATATTATGATATTAAAAAAATAAATTTATATGATAATATTTGAGAAATATAATCTAATAATTTTTTTAATAAAATTGTAATTCAATTTGTAGATCTGAAATATTGGTATTTTATCAAAAATAAAACTCTAAACTAACAATTTTATCTTAAAATCCTATCCAAATAGAATTCTAAACTAACTTTTTTATCTTATGAAGTCTAGTTAAATCTATCCAACGTGGCGCGACACTTGGCGAAAAGTTGGAACGCCAAGTTTCGCTGTCTCGTGACCTGGCTAAAAGTTTAGCTTTATATACTGTATTAGTTATATTATATGATTGGTTGTGGTATTTTTAGGAAGTAAAGTTATTATCTAGGGAACTATAACAATTTTATCCAAAATGTTACAGTAAGCTGTTAAAAAATGTTTTTTAAATTACATGTACATATAAATTGTTGTTGTTTCTACTACCTCTATTAAATGATATGTGCAATTTTAGAATATTTTATAACTCATAAATAATACCCCAAACTTGCACATAACATTTAACGAAGGTAGTATATATTTTGGGGAAAAAAAATATTATATATTTTAATAGGCTAGAAACAGGGAAGGTGATTATTAGAATTGGATGGAATCAACCACAGCAACAGGGAACTAATTTGTGGCAATTCAATCTTCAAAGACTTCAAAAAACAATAATTTGTCAAAAATACTCACATGGCCACAACCTCGACATTGATTTCATCCCAAATTAGTAGGTGTGCACGGTGCAGTAAAAAGGGCAACCCACTCATAGTATATACAAAGTACTACTTTATTAATACTTTCAAATTTACAGTTACCTATCTTATAACTTTATTTGTTTAACTATAATCGCAATATTTTTCATTTTTCACATATCAATAATCAATGTACATATTTTTTTAACCACTTATATATTAGTAGGCGTGCACTGTGAAATAAAGTAATTGTATAATAAAAACTGCGAAATTAAAAGTATAAAGAATACTTGTAAAAGAAAAAAAATATATATAAAGAATAAATTGAAGCAGAAGGAGCAGTATTTTGCAATTTCAATACTACTCCATAGTATTTTATTCGAATGATTACAAGACAAACCACCGACTATAATTATTTCCCATACATAAATCCAAAATCACCCATCATATCTACATTCATATTCTCATTTATGTAAAAACTCGAACAAGCATCAACTTGTTATTCTATGTATATCAATATTCAATTATAATTATACAAGCTAGTTATTAGACTTATAACTAACCATGACAGCAAATTCAGGCAATTACGTTGCTATAAAAATAATCACACTAAGCTTATTTATACTCTTATTATACATCTATAGGAAATTATGGGCTGGGCTGAGGACCACCAGGCCCAACAAAACCACGGGCCTCTTTCGAACTCTTTGCATCTTCATCTTTTAACTTACCCCACTCATGAACCCTTAGATGAAGTTGAGTATCAGCAATCAAGAAATGAACGGCTTGGATTGGAGTCAAAATGTCAACCACACTTTTAAGCGTTTTTAGCCGTAGATCATCTGCCTTCCTCAAAATATCTTCTAATCCGTGCTCCTTTGGTGCTAGAGCCGAGTCAACTCGGTCTTTTACTGAGTCAACTCGGTCAGACTTCCGAGTTGCTGACTCAGCATCCCGCTTCAACTCGGTGTAGTTCTCAGAGAGCTCAACCATGGATGAGTCAGCCATTGTTTCTTGGTGTGAAGCTAGAATCTCGGTCAACTTTCTCTCTTGGTGAATGGTCTGTCTTTGTAACTCGTCAACTCGTCCGAGTTGACCCCACTCAGTAACTCACTGAGTCGGGCCTCGAACTGTAGCCCGGCCTTGGAGTAGAGCAAGTGCACGGCCATAGTGGGCCGCCACCCTCCGAGCCACAGGAAGGCGTCCTCGAGCTTGGATAGCCAGTCGGGGTTTAAGACGAGGAGGACGTTCTCCTCGATCGACTCGGACCGAGCCCGGTAGAACTCATCGTAGTGAGTCATGACTCGGTTGACGAGTTCTTGGAGTTGCTGAGCCGACTCGGAGTGGGTTTTGACCATGGACTTGAGCTCCTCCAGGTCCCGCTCCTGGACTTGGAGCCAGTCTAGGAAGAACTTGTTGAAAGGTGCAGGTTTAGACCCAGACTCAGACTCAGACTCAAACTTACGTTTTGGCATGTTAGACTTAGGCCCTGGCTCAAGAGAGGATAAGGGTGAGTTTGAGTTGGATGATTGCATAATTGTTGCTTTCAAAGTAGTGTGACCAATGATCAAAAGAGAGGTCGATGCCTAGCTCATATGTGCTAATAAGCTTGGTAGCTAGCTTAGTTGATGATACGGATCAATAAAAGAGTTGCGAATGAACGATGTTAGTTGCACCATAGGGTATGTAGCATAAAGTATGACCCAAAAGTGCATGAGTCGTTTCTTGTTAGATAACTACTTATAGTGTACTATGACAGTGTTAAGTGGCATACTGTATGTATGCACTTAAATTGAACTCAAAGTCGGCTACTTGAAAAAAAAAAATATTTAATCTGCGCCGTCATTGTTTGGATGAGACTTTTTTTTTTTAAAAAAAAAAGAAATAATGATTTGGTGTAAAATCGTGAGGACTAAGAAACTAAGGAAGCAATTATCCAAGTGGGATTAGAACTTAAAAACTTTTAGAAGGTCTTGGTAGTCATGGAAGACATCAGATTTTTTGTAAGGAACGCATAGGACAAATGTATGTAAATGGCTAAATGCTTTGGAACAAGTACAATACATATATGCATTTTATACCAATTTAAGCTTGGTCTAGTGGTAAGATTGTCAGCTTCTGACCTTTAAGTTGGGGGTTCAATTTTTATTAGAGACACTTTGATAGTGGGGATCCCTTACACTTCCTCCTCACTTTCAAAGTGTCTGGCCCGTAAATAGTGGACCAAAAAAATTGTGAGGGTTAAGGTTTAGTTAGGGTCTTTCATCCAACATACAATAATTTTATTGTACATCGGGGTCACTTTTACAAATTTTTTGGGTAACTTTTATCAATAAAGCATAAATATTTCGTAACTTTTATTTATGTTAGGGTAACTTTTAAGCATATCAGGGTAACTTTATAACAGATGTACAATGTTCTATTGTACATTCGATTTATTTAAAAGTTTGTCAAAAACTAATCTATTTGCTACCTTACTATTTTTTTTTTGAACATACCTTATTGAATTTTTAAATACTTACGACGTCCACACTTATAAGATTGCTATAAAATATCAGCATTTTTTTGGTACAGCAAGCCGCATCATGTGGCAAGGGTTACCCGAGTTTTTTTGCTGGGGGTTACCTGAGTTTTTCAGTTAGGGGTTACTTGAGTTACTCGGTCAGGGGTTACTTGAGGGGTTCGGACATGGGTTACTCGAGGAGTTCACTCGGTTGAGGGTTACTCAGTCTGGGTTACTCGAGTTTCTCGGTCAGACCGCATACAAAATATTGTGACTCGAGTAACCCTTGACCGAGAAACTTGAGTAACCCCGGCAACTCGAGTAACCTCTGATCGAAAAACTCGAGTAACCCCTGATTGAGAAACTCAAGTAAACCCGGAAACTCGAGTAACCCCTGACCGGGAAACTCAAGTAACCCTTGACCGACAAAATCAAGTAATCCCGAAAACTCCAACAACCCATAACCGAGAAACTCAAGTAACCTTTGCCGCACGGTACAACAGGCCGCATATAAAAATTTCTGATAAAATATTATTTTATATTATTTGTAACATTTATTACTATGCTGACATACAGATAAAAGTGCTACAAAATATTATTTTATACTTTCTCTGTTTCTTTATATTTGCAACACTTTACTTTTCACGTTTGCCGATGCAGTATTTCATTTATTAATTAGCAATATGTAAAAATTATAAATGTAAGATATTAAAATAGTGTAAACCGAGACGAATTTAACAAGATTATACATGACTATATTTTTTCTTACCTATAAATCATCAAAGCTAGTCAAAGTGAAATACATTAATAGGAATGAATAAGTATGACTTCTTATGTGCATATCTTGGTTGAA
Organism: Chenopodium album; assembly: GCF_948465745.1. Taxonomy (NCBI): domain Eukaryota; kingdom Viridiplantae; phylum Streptophyta; class Magnoliopsida; order Caryophyllales; family Amaranthaceae; genus Chenopodium; species Chenopodium album. The sequence goes on from NC_137846.1 coordinate 5,774,048, forward strand.
TGTTCATGACTTATATTTATACTTAAAGATGGAGCTTGAAATAAATAATTAGAATATTCCAGCACTCCCTTCATCATTGTTATAACCATAATGTTCTAGAATTTAATTCTAGAAAAATAAAGAGCAATAGAGCAATATTAATCATGCTACATATATCCAAAAGCTTCTTGGTCATGCATAAATATTAAATACTCCTTCAAAACAATGGGCCAATACAATTTAGGCCACACCCAATAGTACTTCACAATACATGTACAAAGTTTTATTTTTCTGAATACTTGACAAAAATACAAGGCGAACCATATTGGTTTATTAGAGGCTTGTTAGTTGTTACCATATAGCTGAAAAAACATTTTAGAATTCCATAAATTACTAATCTAGCTACTATATTTTTTTTAGGACTACGATAATTAATTAATCATAGACTTGGTCGTATTAGCATCTGCGAAATCAAGTTGGTTGGGATTCAATCCTTATTAGAGACACTTTGAGGGTGGAGATCCCTTACCTTTTCTCTCTTTCTCAAAATATTTGACCCATAAATATCAGGTAAAAAATCGTGAAAATTGTGATACAGTGTCTCCTTCTCCTTACCTAAAAAAAAGGTACCGATGAAAATACATACTTGTATACTACCTTAATATTCACATACATATCTTATAATAATACTAAATATTGGATTGGAGTATTAATAATACTAATTAATGACACTAATAACATAAAAAGAATGACATATTAAATAACTAAGTTAAATTGGATTTTTGTTAATTAATGTTGTTGTTGGTTAGCATCATCAGCATCTTTGTCCTTCCCCCATTCATGAACTCTCAAGTGGAGCTCAGCAGCAGCAATAAAAAAATAAACGGCTTGGATTGGACTTAATATTTCCACCACTTTCTTAAGCGTCTTCATCCGTAGATCACCAGCCTTCCTAAATATCTCCTTCAACTTATCCTCTTTAGGCCCTAGTGTCAACTCAACTCGCTTCTTAATTGACTCAGTCCCAACTCGATCCCGAGCTTTCGACTCTGTAGCCTCGCGTGAGAGCTCAACCATTGAGGAGTCAGCTATGGTCTCTTGAAAAGAAGCTAGCTTTTCAGTTAACTCTCTCTCTCTCTTCCTTGATTGTATTCATCTGTAACTCGTCAACTCGGGTGAGTTGACTCGTTGAAAGCTCTCCCAAATCACTAGTTTTCGACGACCCGTCGAGCAACTTAGTGAGTTCGGACTCGACGGGAAACCCTCCAATGGTGTACAATAAGTGAAATGTCATACTAGGTCTGCACCCGCCAACCCAAAGGAAGGCATGCTCTAGTAGAGACCTCCATGCAGGAGTCAGCATGCAGAATACGTTCTGCTTCGCTGACTCCGACTTGACTCGGTAGTAGCTTTCATAGTCACATATGACTCTGGCTACGAGTCCTCGTAGATTCTGAGTCAACTCGTCTAAGGACCGAGTTGACTCAGTGTAGGCCTTGGCGGCCGCCTTGAGCTCCTCGAGGTCTCGTTGTTGCTCAAGGAGCCATGTCTCGAATACCCAACCAAAGGACTTTGGCCCGCCTTTCCTACTACCGCCACCCTCGGCATTATCATGTTCATGTTGAGTTTTCCTTGTATGAGCTGCTTCTTTGTTCTCACCCCACGTATGAACCTTGAGATGGAGCTGAGCAGCAGGAATAAAAAGTTGTACGGCTTGGATTGGACTTAAGATTTGCACCAAGTTTTTCAGTGTTCTAAGCCGTATATCATCAGCCTTGTCAAATATCTCCCCTAAATCTCCATGCTGAGACACCTCAGTCATCACCGAGTCATCAGATGACTCGGAAGACGACTCTTTTGGAGAAAAAGGCTCACCTAGAGACAGAGTCAACTCAGTCTCCGCTTTGATGGTGAGCCTTTGCAACTCGTCAACTCGGACGAGTTGACTGGGCAAGATGTCTTTAAACTGCTTCATGCCCACCCCCTTAAGCAAGTCGCTGACTTCAACCCCAAGCTGCAACTCGGGGTTGAAGTCTAGCAAGTGGAAAGCCATACTAGGCCTCCACCCGCCAACCCAAAGGAAGGCGTCCTCAAGGTAGGAAGGCCAAACATGGGATAACAAGAGGAGAACATGTACACTATCCTTGATTAAGTCGGACTCGACTCGGTAGTGGTTCTCGTAGTGAGTTATGACTCGGTTAACGAGTTTGGTAAGGGTTGGAGTCCACTCAATATCAAACTCGTTAGTCTTGGACATGAATGCCTTACAGTCTAGCTCTTGAAGCACTAGTAAATCATCAAGTACCTCACTAGCCATTGTTGGTTCGATATACAATTGATGATAATGTGTTTTTTTTTGGTGTGTAGGCTTAATTAATTAATGTATAACGATACAAGCAATTGATCTAATTTGTATAGACGTATAGTATTGTTTCTGTCTGGACCTGATCTCCCAGGAACTCGGACCTGAGATCCTGACACTCCTATCGGCAAGCTGAGAACCTACACAATGAGAAGAAGTTAGTTAACCCCGGGGTGATCCGGGGATAACCACTCCGATGATAAAGTCAGAAAATGTTTGAGAAAAGAAGATAAGTATGAGAGAGAAAGTAGAGAGAGAGAGAGTAATTAATGCCCTCATTAATGAGGTCTTACCTATTATTTATAATGACCCAACTTGACAGGTGGCTCTCATCCATGCAAAACCTCTTGAGCCAGGTGTCGAGCTTCTGCTGCCACGTGCCGAATTCCGACAAGCCGATATGTCTGCTTTTTGATACATATCAGCGCCTTTTCACAGTTACTCAAGGTTTGATCACGCGCTTCTTCAAGATATCGACCTTTCCTAGATATCATCCCATACAATTAGCCCCCCAAGTGAGGACGCATGATCACAAATCATCGTTCTCAGTTAACCTAGCCAACAAACTTAATCTAGCTGAGAAAACTTTGGGTTCCACTTCTCATTCTTCAAATTTCACCTCATTTTAGAATTTCCATATGACACAACGTTTCTTGCACTCTGTCAAGCACTGTGCACCAATGAAACACTACTGTTATCCCTGTTGTTGCTCCAGTTCGTTATGCCCATTTGTCTTACACTCAGACACTGCAGCGGGTGAAGTTTAAGGATACCTCAGAGGCTTTATTCTGACCTGACGGTGTGGCTACAACTGAACTTATTCGTGTCCTTTAAGCTCTATATTCTTTTGCTGAGAAGATTTGTTTCTTATTTTTGCAATATTCAGGACGACTTTTGTATAATGTTATAATTCCTTAGTATATTCATTTGCATTATCTTTGGTGTGATCTCTCAATTTTATACTCTGTTATACTTCATCGACACATTACTCTTATTTATTGACTCCGTTCCCCCCCCCCCAAGTGACCTTGTGTGCCGACAGCAGACAAGGTCTACTTGTTACAAAATCTATGGGAGCGAAAAACTCCGTTCCCCCCCCCCCAAGTGACCTTGTGTGCCGATAGCAGACAAGTTCAACTTGTTAAAAAATATATGGGAGCGAAAAACTCCGTTTCCCCCCCCCAAGTGACCTTGTGTGCCGACAGCAGACAAGGTCTACTTGTTACAAAATCTATGGGAGCGAAAAACTCCGTTTTTCCCCCCCAAGTGACCTTGTGTGCCGATAGCAGACAAGGTCTACTTGTTACAAAAGCTATGGGAGCGAAAAACTCCGTTTTCCCCCCTAAGTGACCTTGTGTGCCGATGGCAAACAAGGTCTACTTGTTATAATTTACGATATGGAAGCACAACCGTTTTTTTTTTTGAGCGGGAAAATTAATACACGTGTCGTAAATCCTACCGCTGCTTTTTGAAATCGATTGGCGATTGAGGACCGTTGGATCTCTGAACCGCCTTTCACCTCAACTGCCTTTTCAGTTTCTTTCTTTTAGATCAAAATTTCGCCATTTTTTCTTTTTACTTCTCATTTTTTTCCAAGTTTTCTCTCAGTGCCAATTATACCTCAATCAAAGCTTTAATTTTCTTGCTTTCCCCGAATTTGGTTTGCGCATCTCAGTATATTCAGCGTGCCTTTCTTCTTCGTCACTTCTTGCCACTTAAAGACATCGAATCAGCAATTTTCGTCGAAGGTATTGTCGCACCCTAACCCCTGATTTTGCATGTTGTTTTTATTTTCTTATTTTTAAATTAAATGTCTGAAGATAGTGTTGAAGAGAACTTCCCTAACCTTAGTACTGCTAGGCGTCGTTTAATTAGGCAATCCCTAGGCAAAGAAACCGGTAGTAATCAGGGTAATTCATCCTCTCTTTCTGATAATATAGACTACCCATTTGAGACGTTATCTTCTGAAGAAGAAAAACGCGCTTTTATGCTACATAGGGCCATTGCTCATCGCGAACGTGCTTATTACCCCACTAATCCTGATATCCCTGCCGATACTGAAATTCTTGACGTTGAGCCTGTTAGTGTTCGTTATCACTTACGCAGCTTTGCTGGGAGACGGTATTTTAATCAATACGGCACTAACGTTGGCAATATAGGTATAAACACCATGCCAAGGGTAAAGAGTACCAGTTATCAGCCTCGAGCTGCTGCCCGTGAGGCTGCTGAGGCCGCCAAAGCAGCTAAGGCAGCCGAAGCCGCTAGGGCAGCTGAATCCAGTAAAAGACCTGGGCAAGGTCAAGTCGTGAGTTCTTCTGAAGAAGAACAAGAAGCTGATATCCCTGTAAACCCCCAGGAAGGTCCGTCATCCCCTGTTCATGATTCAGCCGTGAACTCGGTCTTAGGAGATGACGAGACTCAAGAAGGTAGTGTCAATACTGAGAGTAGAGAAGATATTGTTGAATTGACGACAGAAGTTATCCAGGAAGAAAATCTGGATGAGGGTTATAATTCTGAAACAGATAGGGCTGAGTTCGACAGCCTATTGTTCTTGCCAACGACGGGAAGGTTGCAAAAGCAAAAATAAGTGATGCTTTTAGGAAAACGGTAATTGAAAAAGATTATTGTCGTCGTGCCAAAAGGTTTTTCAACTTACCTGATGGGTACGAGTTATATCTTCCTCCTTCTGGGGCTTCAGTGTTGGACTGCCCGGTAGGTTCTGTGGCCATTTATATGAAACATTTTGATTTTGGCCTCCGTTTTCCTTTACACCCTTTTGTTGCCAAAATTTTTAAAGCTTGGAATGTTTGCTTAGTTCAATTAACTCCTCCAACTGTTCGGGCCGTTATTGCTACTGTTTGGGTTATGTTATATCGGAACTATCCTCTAACCCTTAACGTATTTAGATGGTTAATTACCCTGAAGAGGGATGGTCAATCAGATGGGTGGTGGTCACTATACACTCAGCCCCACAAATACACCGTTCATCCCAAACTATCCAGTTGCAAGGACTGGAAAGATAGATTCTTCTTCATGTCGGTCCCAGAGGATTTTCCTTTGAGGAGAACCTTCTTTAGACCTCATCCCCGTTTTGACTCAATTCCCGAGAGAGATCTCGGTAAGCATGAAGAAAGAGTTGTCAATCACTTTGACATCTCCGAATTTGATGACGGTGACGGCAAGGTTCGTCTAGTTCCCAAGGTGTGGGTGCCGAATGTGAGTTACATTCCGGGCAACGCGCCGCTTTCTCGTGTCGGTCTCTGTTGGACAGACCATCATGGTATTATTTATTTTGCTAATTTCTTACTTTCTGCTTCATTCTTGATATTATTTATCTGTATCTAATTTTTCTTGCTCTTTGTTCTCAGGCATAGATAAGTTAGAAAACAGGAAACTTGGCCTATCAGCCGACGGGAAGAGAGTAATTAGGCGCTGTCCTAAGGCGTCAAGTCCCTACGACACACTTGCCAGTGTTTGTGGTCGTGCTCCCACTGTCAACGCAAAAAGAAGAGCTGAGATCATGGCCGACACAACGCCAAGAAGAGAAAGACTACATCACTCGCCAATCGGCGAGGTGGTGGCGTCGTAATCTCTAGCCCTAGACAACCTGAAGGGCGTGGCGAGAAGAAGAAAGACAAGTCGGAGTCTGAGAAGACTCCACCCATCACAAAAACAAAAAGCCCTGAAGCTGTTGTGAAGAAGGTTATTCAGGGGATTGAGATCGAGGATCTCACCGCTGCTGAGTCCCCTCGTCAGCTTCAGCCAACCACTACAATTGCTCCTACTACGGTTGGCTCAGATTCGAGCATTCCGGCCTTGACTTACCGGTCCAATCAATGGATCTAACGAGTCTCTAGAAGGTTTCCAGATGAAGTTTTAAAAGGCTTCGTTGTTCCTGCTGGTCATTCCGGAGACCGTTGGCAACCTAACATGGATGTCGGCCGGAATGAATCTATGATCACCGATGACCCAATGCAAGGTGGGAATCTTGGTTATCGGCTTCTGAGCAACCTTACTCTACCGATGGACAGACCTGCTGGTCCAATCGGTCCCCTTGCTGCTACTCACATGCATAACATGATGAAGGTACATTTACTTTTGCTATTGACCTTGTCTACCTCACTCTCTTTTTTGCATATCCTTATGCGTTCTGCACACCTTTATTACGTATTTCTCACTCTTTGTTTATTTTTAACTTTAAACATTTCCCTGTTCTCAAGCCGTCATGTCTGGTACGGAGCTTGTTGAGATGTACCGTTATTATCAAAAGAAGCATCATCAAGCCTCCTCCAGCCAAAGCGCTATGCAAGAAATCATCAACAACGCTGAAAGAGCCTTAGATGATTTGAAGAAAATAAAAGAAAGAGACGACAAGGAGATGTCGAAGCTGAAGGTTAAGGTTGAGAAGGTTGCTGGTCTAGAGCTGGAAGTGCAGAGTCTGAAGACTCAAATTACTGAAAAAGATAAGGCCATTGAGCGCCTTCCTTCAGTTGAAAAGGATCTCGGCGACGCCAGAGCTAAGATAAGAAACCTTGAGGAGAAGGTTCAACAAATGGAAGCTGATAAGCCTGGTATTCGCCAGAGAGCAGTTGGCCGTTATCTAGCTTCCAACGAGTTCTGCTCCAAGCTCCAAGATCGTTTCGATGGAGGTTGGACTGCTGCTCAGAGATGTGTTGCCCATGCTGCCGGTTGGAAGAAGGAAGATTGGGCCAAGGTTGAAAAAGCTTTCAACGAGGAAGCTTACAAGATCCCTTCCGGCTTCGAGGCACAGCAATTCTCTGAGGAGGATTTGTACAATCTGGTGCCAAGTGCTGATGACGGCCCCGAAGATCCCAGCATTTTGAACTCCCCAGTGCCTGAGAATGCACAAGCTTGAAGGGGTGGGCAGTCATCACCGACATCTTCTTGTGGGTCTTGTATTATTGGGCCTTATCAGCTATAACTCTCTTTTTATTGCCTTTTGTGTGTCTTAACATTTATTTTGACAATGCTGTTTTATCGGCATATACCCCTTTTTTGTGGTGATGCCTGTCGATTGTCAACTTTACTGTTGTGTAAACTTAACTCATTTTTATTATATTTTGTTGCTTATCAATTGCTTACAAATTTAGACATCCCTTATCATATTAATTAGGGATAAGATATTTTATGTTGCGAATTTGCCTACTTAAACAATGTTATCGTAACTATATTACCTTGCAAGAAACAATTTGTAAAAAAACAGTTTGCAAAAAACAGAGATTTACCTGATATCCGCCATTTTTCAACAATTATCAAACCATGAAAATATCATATTATAACAGCCTTAACAACCTGTCATTTAAAAATTATCAATGCACGATATCTATCTCATTCTTTACTCCCCCCAGTGTACATAGTTCGTGGACCTGAACTATGTATACTAGGTAGTAATTACACGTTGCTGGTCCAGATTATAACATTGGTCACCTACTGCTTTGTTGTTTCAGCCAGTTAGGTACCCTCTCGGCGATCACTTTCTGAGCTACGCCTCATATCGGCGTATACTCGAATTGATTTGGCCGGTATTATATTTTGAACCAGCAACCTCGCGAGTTAACGTATACAACTGATCAGGTTGTATACTTATTAACTTCACGGAAGCGGTTTTGAGCTGTCCGTCCCATTTAACGATGTTCTGTTAAATGGAGGATGCCTATTTCCAACACACGTTGTCTGAATACTTCTTCATTCATCACTGATACCCTTTTTTGATATCAGCTTCACATGAAAATTTTACACTATACATAGTATTTCTTCAGCATAGCCGAGTTCCATACATTCTTTAGGGGTGTCCCATCCAAAGTTTCCAGATAAAACGATCCCTGGATGACGACATCTCTAATTCGATAAGGTCCTTCCCAACTTGTTGTCAGCTTTCCATCTTCACTTCCCTTACCCGTTGCCACTGTTCTTCGCAGTACTAAATCCCCCACAGTTAACGGCCGATGAGATACCCTTTTGTTGTAGGCCCTTGACATTCTTTCCTTATATGCAGCTGACTTAACTGCTGCTTTTTCTCTGAGTTCTGGCAGAAAGTCTAACTGCTGTCGTAGGAGTAAATCATTTTGGTCTTCACAGTAATGCTGAACTCTAAATGTCGGCAACCCAACCTCTGCTGGTATAACTGCTTCTGTACCAAATACTAAAGTGTAAGGTGATTCACCCGTAGCTTCTCTGATTGTCGTCCAGTTTGCCCACAATATCTCCGGAATCAAATCTGCCCACAAACCCTTTGCATCTTCAATCTTCTTTTTAATTGCCGTTATAATTTGCTTATTTGCCGCTTATGCCTGGCCGTTAGACTGCGGATGGCATACTGCTGCATAAGCAAATTTCACTTTGTACATCATTAAGAGATCTTTGACTGGCTTACAATCAAATTGGGTTCCATGATCAAAAACCACTGCCATCAGCAACCCAAATCTTGTGAAGATACTCTTCCATATAAACTTCTTCACTTTTGATGCCAATATCTTCGCTACTGGTTCTGCCTCAATCCATTTTGTGAAATAATCTATCCCCACTATCAGAAATTTCCTTCCACCCGTGGTCGATGGGAATGGGTCAACTATATCCATCCCCCATTGTGCAAAAGGGATTGGATTTAATATCGGAGTAAGATCATTAGGAGGCAAGTTAATAACTGGGGCAAACTTTTGGCATTTCTCACATATTTTAACATAGGCCACTGCATCTGCATTCATCGTTGGCCAGTAGTACCCCCTTCTCATCGCTTCTCTGGATAAGGCTCTTGCTCCGAGATGTTTACCACAGCTACCTTCATGTAATTCTTCCATCAACCTTGCTGACTTAAAATCCGTTACACACCTCTGTAACGGCAGTGAAAACCCCCTTTTGTATAACTGACCTTGGTACATGACATACCATACACTGTCTTTTCTCAATTTTTTCAACTCCCCTTTATCTGTCGGCACTGCCCCATGAAGAAGGTATGCCAATATCTTATCATACCACTGGTCCCCGATATCAGCACATAATACCTCTGCTGACATCTCATCTATGCTTCTCTGCTTTAAAACCTCTACCATGACCGTTCTTTCCAAGTCATTAAAACTCGAACTTGCCAACCTTGCCAACGTATCTGCCTGAGCATTTTTCAGTCTCGGAACCAATTTTATCTCAAAATATTGCAATTGCGCTGCTAACTATTTCATCTTCTCCAAATACTTCACCATCGCTGGCTCTCGAGTTTCATACTCTCCACTATATTGACTTGATACCAGCTGGGATTCAGTTGTTAAAACCAACCGTTTTGCCTCTACCGCTATCGACAACTGTATTCCAGCTATTGCAGCTTCGTACTCGGCTTCATTATTTGTTGCCTTGAACTTAAACTTCATGGCATATTCAAACATTTTCCCATCTGGTGCCGTTATCACAATTCCAGCCCCTGCCCCCGTTGCCGTAGCTGAACCATTAACTGATACCTGCCATGTTCCCAATTCTTCCTCTTCATCGGTATATGTAGTCTCAACAATGAAATCCGACAATGCCTGAGCCTTGATTGACGTTCTTGGCCTGTAGCTTATTTCATACTCCAATAACTCTACTGCCCATGTCAGTAATCTGCCAGATGTATCCATTTTGTGTAATGATTTTTCCAAAGGATGGTTGGTTAATACTTCTATCGGATGTGCATCAAAATAAGGCCTCAACTTCCTAGCCGCCACTACCACTGCTAACGCCATCTTCTCTATCACTGGATATCTGCGCTCTGCCGCATTCAGTACATGGCTAACAAAATATATCGGTTTCTGCTGCTTCTTCCTTTCCACCAACAAAACGGCTGCTACTGTTTTTGGTGATGCCGAAATGTATAACTGCAACACCTCTCCCTTATCGGGCCTGGAAACCGTGGGAAGAGACCTGAGATGATTCCTTACTACTTCTAGAGCATCACTCTGTTCCTTTCCCCATTCGAATGCCTTGTTCTTTCTCAGTACCATGAAAAACGGAAGCGCCTTGTCAGCTGACTTGCTGATAAATCTGGTCAATCCTGCCATCCTACCAGTCAATCTCTGTATATCACGAATGGTTTTCGGTTGCTTCATTTCGAGCACCGCATTCACCTTATCTGGATTTGCATCTATTCCCCGTTCACTGACCATAAAGCCTAGAAACTTCCCTGATCTAACCCCAAACACACACTTCTCTGGATTCAATTTCATCTGATATCTCCTTAACGTCTCAAATGTTTCCCTCAGATCTGCTATATGGTCTTCTTTTTCTTTACTCTTTACTATCGTATCATCCACGTACACCTCAACATTCCGGCCCTTCTGCTTCTCAAATATCTTGTCCACCAACTTCTGATATGTCGCTCCTCCTTTTTTCAACCCAAACGGCATTGCCTTATAACAGTACACACCGGCATCTGTTATAAAAGCTGTTTTGTTCCTATCAGCCTTATGCAAGCTGACCTGGTGATAACCCGAAAACGCATCCAAGAAACTAAGCATAGCATGACCAGAGGTTGAGTCTACTAGCCTATCTATTCGAGGCAATGGGTAGCAATCCTTAGGGCAAGCCTTATTCAGATCCGTAAAATCCACACACATTCGCCACTTCCCTGTCGGCTTTCTCACCATTACTACATTTGCCAACCATTCTGGATACGTGCAAGGCTCAATGAACCCTGCTGCTAAGAGCTTATTCACCTCAGCCTGAATTGCTTCTATCTTTTCAGTTGAGAAATTGCGTTTCTTTTGCCTTATCGGTCTGAACTTTCTATCAACATTCAGCTTATGCTCCATCACCTCTGGATGTATCCCCGGCATCTCACTTACCGAAAACGCAAAGACATCTGCATTTTCACGCAATAGGCTTATCAGATGACATCTTGTGTCTATATCCATATCAGCCCCAACCTTCACTGTCCTACTCGGATCACCTGGTTGCAACTCAACCTGAACAGTTTCTCCCCCTGGTAACGGCCTTGGAGTTTCCTCTGGCCTCGTGTCAAAGTTCTTCATGGTTAAGTCTTGGACTGTTGGTTCACCCTCTCTTATCGGATTGCACGGTATGGGAGCATTGCCAACTGGATTCTTTAAGGCGGTCACATAACAAGCTTTCGACATCACTTGACCTCCATACACCTTTTCTACATCCCCCAAATTTGACACATAAGCTATTGCCAAATGGTAAGTCGACACAACGGCCTGCATGTCATGTATTATTGGTCTACCGATAATTGCATTATAGGCTGACTTGACATCCACCACCAAAAATTCTGCCATTACATCCCTTGCTTGTGGCCCATCACCCAACCTAACCGGCAATACTATACTTCCTTCTGGCCTTACTGTGGATCCATTGAAGCCAATGACAGGATACGATACCGGCTTCAGATATTGCCTCCCTATATTCATTTCTTTAAAAGCTTGTACAAATAGCACATTTGCCGAACTGCCCCCATCAACCAGTACCCTTTTGATGTCAGCCCCATTTATTTTAGTTATCAGGACCAGTGGGTCATCATGCGGGAAAACTACACCCCGTGCATCCTCTTCTGTAAACACTACTTCAGGTATTGCAGCTGGCCGAGGACGATTGTCCACATCCAGGGCACAAACCAGATGACGGTGTTCCGCTAAATGCTTCTTTGCTCCACTAATCGTTCCTCCATGCACCGGCCCTCCCGTTATCACATCCACCCTTCTAGTGGATAACGGGGGCATTCCTACATCTCCCTGTCGGACTACTCCTCCTTGCACCCTTTCCGGTCTTGCCTCTATCCGTTGCCTCTCAACTGTTTGTGCCGGTTGTTGATTCCTGCTTGTGTTCAACCGATATTGTGTTAAGTGCCCTTTTCTGATCAATTCCTCAATATTATCCTTCAACTGCGTACATTCCTCTGTGTAATGCCCCACATCTCTATGGAACATGCAATACTTCTTTACATCCCTTGGCCTTGCCTTCATGGGAATCGGCCTTGACCAATCTTCTCTATTCTGATTTACTGAATAGATTGCTGCTCTTGGTGTATTCAAGGGAGTGTAATTACTGTATCTCATTGGCAGCCTTGACGTTCTTGAATCTTGCCGGCTTCCTCCTCCCCTTCCTGGAGCGGGAGCTCTCGACCTACTACTTCCAAACGATGTCCCTTCATGCTGACTTTGCCCTCTTCCGGCAACGACATGTCTACTACTTGTCTTCATCAATTCCTCACTCTTAATGTAATCATGAGCTTTGCTAAACGCCGCTGCTAATGTCGGCAGATTTTTCCTTGTAAGGTAACGCTTGAAATCAGAATCAACCAAGTCATTCATCAAAGCCATCACAGCTATTTCTTGTTGCAGTTTCGGGATTGTGTTTGCCTCATTGTTAAATCGCCTAATGTAATCCCTCAAGGATTCATCCGGCTTCTGCTCTACGGCCATCAATTCTCCAGAGGTTCTCTGCCGCACACTATTGCTGACATATTGACCCACAAACATTTCGGTCAATCTTTCAAAACTATCTATTGATCCAGCTTCAAGGTTATTAAACCAATCGGCCGCAGCCCCAATTAAAGTAATCGGAAAGACCTTACACCAGACTGCATCTGAGTTGGTGTACAACATCATGTGTCCCTCATAGGATGTTATAAACCTCGCTGGGTCCCCTCTTCCATCGTACCTACAAGTCGGCATTTTCACCTTTTCCATCGGCTGGTCTAAAAGATATGTTGGGCAAAAGGAGATGCCCTTAACTGCACCACTGTTCTCACTACCTGCCCGTCTACCTGCGAACTTCTCTGCTGTTGTGTTCTCGTACTTACGGTGTGACTTGAGGATTGCTCAACCCGTCGTGACATAGTATGGGTTCTTATCGGCGACTCATGCCGGGGTCTCCTGGGCGAGTTTATCAACTGATTGTGCTCTTCTTGATTGTGGTGCGGTGTTCCCCTATCGGCCTGAGCGGCCCCCCTTTCAGCCTGTGCCGTCTCAGCCTCCTTTCTCTTCTTACTCATTGCACTCATCACCCTTGCTGCTGTCTCCAATTCATCTGGTGTGAATGCTGCCATAGGATCCTCTGCCTCCCCTCCACCTATAGGGGAGGTTATCGGCATATGAAACTGGTTATCCTCCAGGGTATAAGTTTCATCCACTATCTCTACCAGAGGTTGCTCTACTGATTGGTTTACTACTTTTCTTGTCACGAGTGTTTCACTATTACCGGCCATAATTGTTACTGTTATATATATTATATTTTTTTTTTGTGTGTGAGGTTCTTAGGCGATAGAAGTGATCAATGTCCCCTTCTTCTAGCGCCAAATTGTTTCTGTCTGGACCTGATCTCCCAGGAACTCGGACCTGAGATCCTGACACTCCTATCGGCAAGCTGAGAACCTACACAATGAGAAGAAGTTAGCTAACCCCGGGGTGATTCGGGGATAACCACTCCGATGATAAAGTCAGAAAGTGTTTGAGAAAAGAAGATAAGTATGAGAGAGAAAGTAGAGAGAGAGAGAGTAATTAATGCCCTCATTAATGAGGTCTTACCTACTATTTATAATGACCCAACTTGAAAGGTGGCTCTCATCCATGCAAAACCTCTTGAGCCAGGTGTCGAGCTTCTGCTGCCACATGCCGAATTCCGACAAGCCGATATGTTTGGTTTTTTATACATATCAGCGCCTTTTCACAGTTACTCAAGGTTTGATCACGCGCTTCTTCAAGATATCGGCCTTTCCTAGATATCATCCCATACAAATATATATGGCAAAGTTGAGGTGGCAAGGTTGTAGTGATTTCGTCTCCACCTCATAAACAAACCCTTGTTAATCTACAATCTATTAGATCAACTTGAATTAAACTTCATACATGCACGATACAAGTATGTGGGTTGAGTGAAATTTGTTTTCTCGAATTTTGGTCTTATCGCACCATGTTCCATTACTAAACTCAATATATTACTCCATAATATTTATGTCTCTAAAAAAATCTGTAGAATAACGGAGAATACATCTATTTATTAACATATACTAAAAGCGAACCTATAATGATACTTGGCACAATTTTCATTAATTATTTTCCTGCCAATTTCATTATTTCCGTATTTAATTATTATTATATATATTTTATAATATATCTATCTATTAACCTATACTAAAAACGAACCTATAATGACACTTGGCACAATTTTCATTAATAATTTTCCCGCCAATTTCATTATTTTCGAATTTAATTATTATTATATTTTATAATATTATTATTTCCTTATTTCCTTATTATATTTTATTATATATTTATATTCTTATATATTCTTATAATATAATATTTATGTATGACTCTATTACATAATATTATTATTAAACTAATATAAGAAAATATATACATAGTAAATATATCAACCATATCGTTCACAAAATAGAAATAATGTGAAAAGGCAGTATAAAATATTTTCAAACTTCCAATATTATTTTTATACTCCACAATACATACTATCTAAATATAGTTTAAATTTACCATTAAATATTACTTTTATGCATGATTGACAAAGCAATAAAAGAACATGGAAAAGACAAATTTACATGGAAAAGTTAAATTTGCACAAATATTGTTGCAAATTGGAGGAAATTTTGGTAAAAAAAGATATAATGATACTTGAAAAAAACTAATGGGACTATCATTTTGGGATTTAAAATTGGTCATAAGTGACTATCAATAAGGGACGGAGGGAATATGTACCTGCCACGACCTTATATATGAATTTAAAAGTTTAACTATAAAAATGTTGTATGGTATTAAAAAAAAAATTCAATATAAAAGAACAATCTTGTGATGATATCTTTAGATTCATTAGTTTATATATGTATTAAAGTATATGATTATAAGAATGGTTAACACTTACTAATTTAACTTCCAATTTTTCGTAAAAAAAAAAAAAAAAAAAAAAAAAAGGAGAACAAAACAATATCCATTACAAAAGGTCTTATATAATGACCATGATTAATAATAATAATAATAATAATAATTCAATTGTATCTGTACATGACACGGATCTTACATTATATATATATAGACACACACGGAGATATATACACACCGAGTAGTATTTTGCTTTGGTACGTTGTTTATATGTAATGTTGTAATAATCCGTAGTATATAAATTAAGCTGAAGTACATGGTACTCGTAAATGCATGTAATGCAATTGTTATCGGTGTTATAAAGTGGTGAAAGTGCAAATTAGATTGGCAAGTGGAAAAATAAATTTTTTAAAAAGGGATTTTTTTTCTTCTAAAGGTAAGAAGACAGACCTTGATCGTATCTTAATCTTTACGGGTTTTTTGGTTCGCTATATGCGAGTCAGGCACTTTAAGAGTGAGGGAGAAGAGTAAAGGATCGGATCTCCACTCTCAAAATGTCTTTAATAGAGATTGAACCTCCAATCTTAAAATTAAAAGGTGATAAGTTTATCACTAGACCAAACTTAGATTGATAATGTGTTGTTTTTGTTGGTGGAACAAAATTTAGGAGGGAAAGTGATTGAGGCGGTGGTATTTTAAGGAGCTACAAGATAATATATCTTCTATGCCCTTGGAAATGGGCATGGATCATATAATAATTAATATATTTTTAGGATTATCTGCTCCGTATATAGCTAGCTTGGTTTACGCTAGTTTTCAAAGAAGACTAGAAAACTCCTTTCATCTCTATATAATTCTCGCTTCGCACATAAGATTTCCTATATAAAGGTTTTATTTTGTCTACATCTAATACTACCTCCATTTTATATTATTTATAACGATTAGATATTTTTTCTCTTTACTTTATGACAAATCATTGTAAATAATATAAAATGGAGGTAATGTATGCTCCCTTATATCTTAGCATGTTATCGTATCTGATACTTATATATTATTATTTGTCTATTAATAATATTCGTTTGATGTATTTAACCTTAAAATACAGTAAATAATAAATATAAATCTGAGATACACATAAATATCGTTGTATGACTCTTCAATTAAGATACGTGGGCAATGTGGCACATCTTTTGATAGAGTATAGTGCATAGCAACACTACTGCAACAATCCAACACATTAGTAATTTATTATTAGAGTAACGTCACAAGATATTTATGTAAGAAATTTCACATGGCTTCACTAAGATATGTATGTATTACTACGTATTATTTTATGCTTCACAATTCAATTATTAATGCAATCATTTTATCTTCATCTTCTCTGTTTGTTTTGTCTAATTGTTTACTCTATACAAATTGAGTACACTATTATTACAGCCAAGGATAAATTTAAACCTTATATTGCATGTCCTTTAAATAACAAAATCACTTCATTGAAAAAAAATAAAAAAATTAAAGATATAACACAGTTTCAAGTGCATACAATTTTAAGAGTTATTCTACCTTAATTTAAATATAAAAAAAATAATACAGAATACGAAGTAACTTAACTTTTACAACATAAAATATTCATTAATTTAAGAACATACGAGCCTGAGTCGGGTAAGTCTTTCTGATCATAATTTAACATAATCACATTAACTCATGAGCAACTAACCCGACCCATCCCTATGCATACGTACACACATACTTATCTCCTAATAATATACGCAGTAATTATGTTTATAAGACCAACTAATTTTTCATTGCAATGACAAGTGCACCAGCTTTATCCTTCTTCTTACCCCATTCATGAAGCCTAAGTTGAAGTCCAGCAGCAGCAATCAAGAAATGAACGGCTTGGATTGGATTTAAAATCCCCACCACATTACTAAGCGTTTTCATCCGTAGATCATCCGCCTTCTCAAATATCTCCTTCAACTTATCCTCTTTCGTCACTAGTGTCGACTCAATCCGCTCATCATCCGACTCACTCGACCCTACCAAACCCGAAAGCCGAACCATCGACGAGTCGGCCACCGTCTCTTGTACCACAGCCATCAACTCAGTCAACTCCCTCTCATCCTTAACCGTCTTAGTCTGCAACTCGTCGACTTGGGCGAGTTGACTCGATGAGAGGTCACCCAAGTCGCCGGTCCTTAACCCGTCTAGCAACCTAGTGAGACCGGCGTCGAGTTGTAATCCAACAATGGTGTATAATAGGTGAAATGCCGTACTCGGTCTCCACCCGCCGATCCATAGGAAGGCATGCTCAAGGAGTGTCCTCCATGAAGGGGTCATCATGTGGAGTACGTTTCGTTTTACGGACTCCGACTTGACTCGGTAATAATGCTCGTAGTGGCTCAACACCCGCCGGACTAGTCGCCGGAGGTTTTGGTTCGTCTCGTGTTTAGAACGAGTCGTCTCCGTGTACGCCACTGCGGCGGACTGGAGCTCGAGAAGGTCCGCCTCTTTTTGGCGGATCCATATTTTAAAGAACCCTCCAAAAATATTATCGGAGGGTTTAGTATCGTCATTACTTCTATTGGTATCGTGGGCGTGGAGTTTTCTTGTATGAGCGTCCTCTTTGTTCTTACCCCACGCTTCAACGTTGAGGTGAAGCTGAGCGGCAGGAATAAATAATTGGACGGCTTGGATTGGACTTAAAATTTTTACAAACTGTTTGAGTGTTTTCAGCCGTAGATCATCTGCTTTGCTGAAGATTTCCCCTAACTCATGATGATCATTTAGGGCGTCGGCGGCGATAATTATGTCCGCCATCATTGTATCAGCATCACTATCTTTCTGCGCCATCGCTAAATCAGACTCAATATCTTCGTCCGCCTGAGCATCAGTGTCGGCAAGAGAATGAGTCAGCTCCGCCTCCTCCCGAATAGTGTGCCTTTGGAGCTCGCCGACTTGAATGAACTGACTCGGCGAGATGTCTTTAAACCCGCCCATGTTCACCCCGTTAAGCAACTTACCAAGCCCAACCCCGAGTTTTAACTCAGGATTGAAGTCGAGCAGGTGGAAAGCCATACTAGGCCTCCACCCGCCAACCCAAAGAAAAGGGTCCTCCAAGTGAGAAGGCCACTCGGGGGACACCAAGAGTAGGACTCGTACATTTCCCTTGATCAACTTAGTAATGACCCTATAATACTTCTCATAATGAGTTATGATCTGGTCAACAAGTACCGTGAGGGTTGGGGTCCACTCAGTATCGGATTCCTTAATCACAGCCATAAATTTCTGGCGATCTTGCTCTTGAAGAGCAAGCAAATCATCTAAAACCTCATTCACTAAAGTTTTGTGTTTAACTTTTGATTCTATCTTCTTGTTCATTTTTTTTCTCCTTAAAGAATTTTTTTTTTTGTTGAACTAGCTTAATAGATTTTCACTAGTATACCAATGTATATATATAATCCCTTAGGCACTTTGCACAATTTTCGAGGTGCATTCTCAGCCACTATTTTTAATACTCGTATTATTTTATTTTATTCATTCTTGTATTTCTTCCCCAGTTCCCCCATCAATTTTGCACCCCTAATGAAGATAATATTATCATGAAGTCTCAAAAAGAAACTAGTCCATGACAACTTTAATAATTCAAATAAAATTATCTTTTTTATAAGACGAATACTCTTGTATAATTAGTTTCACATTGATAATGTTGTACAAGATGAGATCATCATGGTCTATGGCATTATAACAATTATTAAGTAATTGTTGTCATAAATAGTATGTGGTGGAACCGCAAATCGGGCAAGTGGGAATTGCTAAATTTAGGAATACAACAACAACGCTGCATTGCGTTGATAAATTGTAGTTACGTGGAGTTTGATCCGTGCTTCATGCAATGCCTTCTGTCTAGCTAGCTGAATACGGAGTACTTCGTATGAGTTAAGGTAAAATACAATTCCTATACTTTAATTTGGTTATTGTAACATTTTAGTTCCTTAACTTTTAAATAAGGCAAAGTAGTTTCTCAACCACAATTACTCATTTTTCAGGTAAAAATTAGCTGACTAGGGCCTGTTTTGATTTATTGAAAACAACTGAACTGAACTGAACTGAACTAAACTAAACTAAACTGAACTGAACTGAACTGATTGGGGCTGAACTGAACCGAACTGAATAGAGTTGAAATGAATTGTTTATGAGAGAAGGAAATTAGGAACTAAACTGAACTGAATTGAATTGAAATTAAGCTGAATAGAACAGGCCCCAAGTATAGTTTAGAGACCTTAGTGCACATGTGGCAATAAATTTAATAATTTTAAAAGCAAAATTTAGGGACTTCCAGTTGATGAGTTGGCATTAATTAATTAAATTAGAATTGAAAGTTTAGGAACATATAAGGTGAGGTGGCTAATGTAATAATTATAGGCTAAATTAGAATACGGAATACTTGTGCTATACTTGTTGGTCTCATTTTATTTGTCCCAATTTTCTTTTTGGAAATAAGGAGCAACATTTTACTCTCACATTTACAAAATTTAGTATCGCTTTTTTTTTTTTTTTTTTTTTACTTTCTCATCATTCTCTGATTCTCTTATTCATCCAAAATAAAGTAAACAAAAGGTAATGGATTTTCAAAGGGACAAACAAAATGGAAAATTATAGAATTATAGTGTAAATTTTTTTGGAAATGAAAAGAGGGGAAAAGAAAATAAAAGGAGGAGAGATTAAATAAAAATAAGAAGAGTAAACAGAAAATTTAACTTCTTTTGCCGATTAATGCGGTTCAGTTATTCTTTGCTCATGGATATATGTTGAAGGAATGGAACCGAACTTTTTTGGTCCTGTTTCAAAAGGTGGAATGCCCAGAACTGGTTTCTCAGTTCCGACCCATTAGTCTATGTAATGTCCTGTACAAATGCATTGCTAAATGCCTTACTGGCCGTCTTCGCCTTGTTTTGCCGCATTTGGTTTCCTCCTCTCAGAATGCTTTCATCCCAGGCAGGCTCCTTTTGGATAATGGTCTTCTGTCTCATGAACTTCTCTTCTATATGAATAGCTCCAAAGCTCGAAAAACCTTTTATGCAGCTTTAAAGTTGGATATGAACAAGGCTTATGATCGAATGCGGTGGGATTTCTTGATTCGAGTTTTAGAAACGTTCGGTTTTCCTCCCTACCGGATTCGTTTGGTTCAGCAGTGTATTACAACAGTTTCTTACCAGGTCCTGGTTAATGGTGATCCCACTCCTATGTTTCATCCCCTTTGTGGTCTGCGTCAGGGCAACCCTCTCTCCTCGTACTTGTTTGTTTTATGCATGGAGATCCTTTCTGTTATGCTTCGCCGTGCGGAAAATCTTTCGCTTATCAAGGGTATTCGTATCTCGCAAGGAGCTCCCTCGATTTCCCACCTTTTCTTTGCTGATGATTCCCTTTTGTTTTTTCAAGTTTCTCCGACCTCCTCTGCTCAGATCATGTCTCTTCTTAAGGAGTTTTGCAAGATTTCAGGTCAAATGATAAACCTTTAGAAGTCATTTGTGAAATTCAGCCCTAACACTCTGTTGGATTTTCGAGACTTCTTAGCTCAGAGCATGCGTCTTCGTAGCGCGGACTCCCTAGGTTCTTATCTCGGTCTCCCAATGGATTTGGGACGGAGCAAGGTTGCAGCGTTTGGCCATCTAGTGGACTCGGTTGCCAAACGACTTTCGCAGTACGCTTCGCTTCGGCTTTCAACGGCCGCTAAGCTGGTGATTATTAATTCAGTTCTCATTGCTTCGTTCAATCATGTTCTCTCGGTCTTTAAAGTTCCAGCTTTGATTTGTGATCGGATTGATCGCATACTGTCTCGCTTCTGGTGGCGTTCTTCGACTTCTTCGAAGGGCCTGGCGTTCCGGTCCGCATTCCTTTTGTACTTACCAAAAGGTATGGGGGGTCTAGGTCTTCGAAGTGTGGCATTGTTGAATTATGCTCTTTTGGCTAAACAAAGTTGGCGGATCCATCTAAATCCGTAATTCCTAGTGTCAAAGGTCATGCTCTCTAAGTATCCTTCTCTTGGTTCACTTCGGACAAGCAGGATTTCTAGGTCCTCTTGGGGGTGTCGAGGTCTTTTGGATGGTATGGCAGCTTTATCTCATGGTCTCGCTTGGAAAGTGGGTTTAGGGTCCTAGGTGAGAATTTCGGAGGATGACTGGGCTCTTGGGGGTCCGATCCAATTTAAGGGTCCGGCTGTTGAGTCGCATTTACCGACTCATGTTTCTTCTATTATCGATCCGCGTACAAACGCGTGGGCTGTTTCTTTGATTCATCGCCTGTTTGACTCTTTGTCAGCACAACGAATCTTGTCTTTTGAGAGGCCTCTGATTATAATGGACGATTTTGTCTATTGAAAATTTACTAAAGATGGAAGATTTTCCATCAAGACGGCGTATGCATTGTTGGTTCGTAAATTGATGGCATCGGTGCCTAGCGTTCCAGCTTCTGATTTGTGGTGGAAATAGTTTTGGGGACTTTCCCTTCTTCCTAGATTGAAAGTCTTTGTCTGGAAGTTACTACATGACGCTCTTCCTCTGATAGACACTCTTTACCATCGTGGGTTGCCTGTCTCCCCTATTTGTGTTTTTTGTCATCACCATAATGAGACGACCTCTCACCTGTTTAGGGATTGTTCTTTTGTGCTAGAGCTTTTAGTTCGTAGTCCGTTAGCCTTATCCTATTCCTCATTGCAAGAAAAATCCTTCGCAGTTTGGTTCACATATATGGTTGTAGCACTTAAGGGTAGTAAGGACCTTAATGGTTTGTCTTATTTCATTTCTTTCATGTGGGCTGTCTGGTTATCTCGTAATCACAAGGTCTTTAGACAGGATGTTGTCTCCCTGTCCGAGATTCTTCATCTGGCAGAAGAATGGGTTTCAAAGCTGCTGAGGCTGATGTATTTTCTCAGCATCCTTCTTCGCTCCAGCACCCCGAGAACGTGGCTTCTATGCCTTTGATGTCTGGTTGTCTCCAGGGGAACCTCCATGATTCCCTGGATTGCTGCCTTTTGCTAGACGGGGGTTGGAATATTCATGATAATTCGGTGGGCATTGGTTGGGTCTTCCGGGAGTCTCTCTCGGATCGGATCATTGAGGGTGGCCTTCGGGCGACTAAGTCGTCATCTGCACTTCAAGCAGAGCTTCAGGCATGCTTATGGGCGTTAAGGGCGGCAAAGCGTAAAGGGTTTGTTCGTCTGCAGGTCTATGCGGATAGCCCTCGGGTGGTCTCTCTCCTTTCCCGGACATCTGCGGATGATATTACTTGTCTTTGGTTATTGTTGGCTATTCGGGACGTTGTCAAGGATCTTACAGCCTGTAGGGTTAATTAAGAAGGGTTCTCGTTCTTGGGTGTCCCCAGCTCACTGGCTTGCAGTTCAAGCTCGTCGTCGTCTTTTATTGTCTTGGTCCTTTTAAGAGTCTGTTTTTTTGTTTTTTTCTTTGCTAGTTCTCTTTGTCTCAAAAAAAAATAAAAAATAAAAAAAATAAAAAATAAAAAATAAAAAATAAAAAACTACTTCTTTTGTCGTCCATAAGAAAAAGAATAGCGGTGGTTTAGTATTTCTTAAGGAAAGATATTAATCTTTGATGATATTGGAAATATAGTGTGTCAATGTGTGTGACTTTTTTTTTTCTTTGGACAAGATGTATGTGACATTTCGCTCCTTATAAATGTCAAAAGGATTTTTATTTATTGATCAAGTTGCGGTATCTAGGCAATCTAGCCTCCTATTAGACCGCCAAATTATTTACTTTCTCTATTTTTTAGTGTTTTAATTTCAGTGTTAATACGGTGATTTAACTAATAATATATTTAATTATTAATAAATATAAATTATAAAAGAGATCTCCTAATGTAAAAGGCATCAAATGATAAAATAAAGATTTCTTATCTACATAGTTATATTAACATATAGTATAACAGAATCTTTCCTTTATATACTCCACCTTTTTTTCAAGGTTTTTCTTTAAATTTGGCATCAAAGTTATATATATATATATATATATATATATATATATATATATATATATATATATATATATATAATATTGTAACTTAATATGTATTCATGGGTACACGTTAAACAAATTGATTATAAAAGGTTTATTTGGAAACTATACATTAAGATGATGGGTTTCAAACTTTCAATAAATACCAGCTATATGACTATATTAGATTTCATGTATAAAACATAAATATTGATTAAAATAATGTATATGTAAGTAGTACAAAAATCAAATTGAGAC
This sequence comes from Chenopodium album, assembly GCF_948465745.1. NCBI lineage: Eukaryota > Viridiplantae > Streptophyta > Magnoliopsida > Caryophyllales > Amaranthaceae > Chenopodium > Chenopodium album. The sequence continues at coordinate 5,797,492 of NC_137846.1, forward strand.
ATAACATTTAAAAAAATGCAGAAAATATATCATAAATATTTGATGATTTTCAAATATACAAATCTAACTACGAGTAGATCACTTGTGATCATGTTTGTTTTATGGGTAATGATATATATAGCCCTTAGGGCTATGTATAAGCAATAAATATATTTCTTAAAATGGAATTCATGACAAAAAACACGCGTAAATCGGTATAATTAATGTAAATTTAACTTTAATATTTCCTTTTTTGACTTCTTATACATAGCCCTAAGGGTAATGTTTATCATTTTCTTTGTTTTATATATACGTATTGATAAGAATACACAAATAGGACAAAGAGTCAATTACGAGGTTATAAATCTTATAATTAGCAAACATTGTAACTGTAATTCAGAACTCCGTATCACAATGTTGTGGCTCTGATTTTTGTGTAAGCTAGAATTCTTGAGAGGATATAAAAACACTTTATAACTTATAAAAAAATTATTATAAATTTGTAATAATAATTTTTTATTTTTTAAAAAAAAAAAAACCGACATCGTCTAGATGTATGCTCATAATTTCATATTGATGTTAAAATGATGAATTGAAAACAAAAGATGGATAATATATGGTGAAATGTTCATCCTTAAAAACTCAATTCAGCGTCATCTTTATGGATTTTTAGCAATGACGACAAAGGAGTTAAATTGTTAATTATTACTCGTACTATTAAATCAATTAAGGGTCTTTTCTGATTTACTGAAATGAACTGGACTAAATATTTTATGAGAGAAGGAAATTAGGAACTGAACTGAATTGATTGGAGCTGAGCTGAATTGAACTGAAGTGAAATGAATATTTTACGAGAGAAGAAAATTAGGAACTGAACTGATTGAAGCTGAACTGAAGTGAAATTTAGCTAAAGAAAACAAGCCCTAAGATAAAATATGCATCTAATATACTCCCTCTGTTTTTAAATACTTGCCCCACTTTTCTTTTTCGGCCGTTTTTAAATACTTGCTCCATTTCCTTATTTGAAAATCTTTTATAATATTTACTACGTAATTCATTTCTCTCACTTAGTAGACCCAACATAAATTATATTTTATTAATTTTATATTCTCTCTCCTTCAATTATCTCAACTACTTTTATTTTTTATAATTTTTTATTCTTTCACCTACCCCACTACCTCCATATTTTATTGCTTTTTTCAATTTCTCCCAAAATCCGCGCATGGATAAATGACGCAAGTATTTAAAAACGGAGGGAGTATACACTATACATAGTGTTACGTACTGAATGAGGTAATGAAAAAGATGATCTGCACTTCGTATATTATACAAGTACAGAGTAATAAATAGAGTTTATATGGCAGTCAAAATATAATATATGGTACATTGGTACTACACTACAACGTAAGTATGTAATTGATGCGGTGAGATATGCAAGTAGATCATTTTTTTTGTCTTCATTAATCATCCTACGCAACTGCGCACATAATTTCTTTTGAAGAATGGTCAACTCCGTTCTGCTTCTGTGTTAGTTTTTACATTTGTCTAAATATTACTCTTTAGGTTATATTCCGATAATAAATATATTGAAACTTATTTTAGTTGAATTTAATAACAAGTATACAAAGTATATAACTTTTATTTTTTTTTATTTTTTTTTTATTTTTATTGTACTCCGTGTAAATTAATTAATCTTTAACTCATTATTTGTCGGTATATTGCAATATGGAACAGTCAAAATAAGGTGAGGAGACTATTTTCTTTCTTAACACAAGTTTATTAAGCAATTGGGTTCGCTTTACTTGTCCAACATAAGATATTTATGTGTGCACCACATAGATATCTGTACAAACTCATACACTTTTCTTCATACTTTTATGAAGTCATCCAACAGAAGGTTTAACGCAGATTTGTTATTAGGATCGACCAACATGAATGCGCAGTATACTCCTCTTGAAGGTGATTGAGTTAACATTAATTTTTTAAAAAATGATGAATATCATAGATGAGGCTTAAATTACAATTTTAATAATCATTTTTCTGTAAAAATAAAATAAAATATTTATATATATATATTTATAGGGGTGGAAAAGGGCATGTACAAAGTACATAAGAATAGCCAGCGCGCTGCTATACCAAAGTGCTGGCACAGATCCGCAATGAGTTATACGATAGCAGGCAACTAATGTTACAACAGAACACCCTAAATTACAATCAACTGAATCCCCTGCATTTCACGGCTATTTTGCAAATGCAGTCGGGACACTCCAGGGATGTGGCCAGCATCTCAACATGCCTCCATGAGTCCATGGCCCTCCAAGCAGACAAATCAGGGATACATCTTTCATTTCGAAGAAATCTGAGCAGTTCTGCTTCAGAAACATTAAGACAACACTTGCATCTCTTAAACAACACTGCTCAGGCTTCTCTCGGACTTGGATTTCACTAGTCCCAGGTTGATGTTGGCATTTTTTGGGCATACTACGGAGTATTTAGCAACGGGGAAGGACTGCAGGAGTCATATGGCCATTAAATTTGTTAGAATGCTACGGTTGGGACTTCAGGTGAGCACGAACATTGACGTAACTTCTATCCTAATTATGACATCCCTCAAAACCTTCTTGATTTCTGCTGTGTAGGGTACCCAGGCAACATTCCAGGATCCTTTCTTCGCAGCTGCTTCAAAATGATAAAACATATCAGACCATATGCAACCAGCATATCCCTAGACTAGTTTAAGGAGTAATAGAGATTAGTCTAAAGAGTAAACTGTGAGATAGTGAAATAGTTCCAAAGAATGATTTAAGAGCTACAAATATAAATACAGGTATTAGCAGTAAAAAAACAATCTATGATTTTACCAAGGGTGGAATACATCAATATTTGATCCAAATTACAAATTATTGCTAAAGTCAATTCAACTATGCGCTGATTTTCACCTCCCAGAAAATTGAAATCTCCAGATTAAATAAACTGGAAAAGATCATTTCAGGGTTCAGTTATAGCCTTATACGGAGTGGGTGAGGAATTGCGGAATCAAATTTGAATGGAGATAGAGGGATACAATCTTGGAGTAAAACCACAGAGCGAAATTTGACTCTTGAATAAAGGGGAATTTAGAGGGAAATGAGGATAATGGTGAGATGATCAAAATACTTGTTTCTTTTTTTTTCACAGAAAAAGGCTAATGGTAGAGGTAGAAGATAGTCCATAAGAGATGAATTTGACAATTTACAAGGTAATTATTGCCAAAAGTGTCAATTATTAGATAGTTCCAGACAATTTTGTACAAAAAAGAAAATGCTGTTAAATTTTAACAAGATGGATTATACAGAGCTGTACCTGCTGCTGTGGGTGACCTTGATTAGCCACACCTCGTTGCATAGGGATGCCTCCAGGGTTCATTGCACCACTCATTCCAGCCTGAGAAGAGATGTTATATGGTGCTATGCCTTGAGGCGGCACTCTTTGCATACCAACCATATTCATTTGTCGAGGTACATTTCTGTTAATATGAGAGCCTTGCATGTTACCAGCATTTGGAGGTGGAGCCTGAGAGAAAATATGAATTCAATACATGCAATTATAATCTGAAGTCCAACTACTAAAACACAAAACAAAATATTCTTGCAACTATTATAATATAGTCACCATTATATTTATCATGAGATGTTGGAATTCAGGCAAAGGGATGGAGGACATTCAAGATAAACGCATAGTTCTATGAAGTTATAATGTTATATAGAACAGGTTTTTCATTTCAACAGGTTACTTGCCTCTAGATGTCAAGTTCAATAATCCTTTGAAATTGATAATCCTTCCAGTCTTAGGACTACTTTAAGTCTTTCAACGGGATGATTAATACTATGCATCTATTAATCAAACCTAAAGAACTGAACATTTTTCTAGCTCTGGTTTTGTGCACATTAGCAAAACCAGGTTGGTCCAATATTAACAAAAAACACATCTTACAAAATAAATAGAAGATTCCTCTGAGATGATCAAGCTATTAGCTTTTCAACATTCATATGATCAGAAGCTGAACTTCCAACTCCTCCAGTGTTACATGTTATAATTACTAAATCTTGCATCTATAGTCCCTGCCTACTTCTCTTCCACAGCATGGACTCATATATATCATTCAAAAAATATCCCACAAAATAGTGAAGGGGCATTGGTTCCCTGTTTTCCTTCGGTAAAAAATTCTCTTATATCTCACCTTCCTTTACCCCAGAAGAAACATGTTCTTCTCAAGCACCACTCTCAAACCAGAAATACATGCTAATATAAATTTCAGATACACATGTAAGAAACAACATGAAGGAAAGCGCGGGGCGGGGGCGGGGGCGGGGGCGGGGGGGGGGGGGGGGGGGGGGGGGTGGTACAGCCCGAAGTGAATTATGTTAAATCGCTTATGATACAAGATTTCTGCAATTGTTAATCATTGTACGCTCACAAGTTCCAAGCAGCACATCAATATGCATACCTGCTGTGGAGGTTGAATGGTTGCTGTTCCTTCAAAATGAGTATTACTGTCCACTGGTCGAGCAGGATAATTAACAACTTTTTCTTCAGGCCGGGAAGGAATAAATGCACTGGAAAACATTATCATGGTTAAAATAAAAGTAAATTGTTTCCAATTGATAAATGATCAGTCCCACAACAGCATGCAACTTGAGTCCAGTACAAGGGAGAAGAGTAACTTACTTGCGACCTGGCAAAGGCTCCATCTTGAAGTACCTGATTTAAAAATATGGGGAAAAACACAAAATATTAATAACCCAAAGACTCCTTAAAGACCTGAAGCTACTCAATCTGGGGCAAGTGAAACTTGAAAAATGGAACTTTCATGCTGACACGGAAAGGAGCAAGTAATATATGACGAGTCAAGAAGAGACATTAATGTTTCCAAAACATCAAAAGTGTGCAAGTCAATCATAATCAGATAATCTTCCTGAAATACTTCCTCGTTTTTATAAAGATTAAACCTTTAAAATTTTCACTTTCCAATGCAAATCTTCAATTGTTAAGATCCTTAATCATCAATAAGTAAAAAAGAAAAAAAATTGATATCATAAATTAAGACAAATCTAACAAATAACCTGTTTTCCAGCCAAGCTGCACATTCACTTAAAACTTCGGTTACATAAGCCAAAAAATAAGACTTTTGAGAAATCACAAACCCAAATGGTCCAATAGAAACCCTCCCCCCCCCCCCCCCCCCCCCCCCGCCACCGCCCCTGCCCACAGATACAACCCGAAATTATGCAAATATGTGTTACAAATCACACACTCTGTCGTCAGATAATTGTCATGTATAGTTGTATACTACTAGTAATTTGGTCAGTCCCGATTGCCCTTGTTACCTTCAATGAAAAATTTATCCCACCTAATTCACTAAACCCTCAAAAGAAGACTTTATTCTTACTTTTCCAATATCTAACAAACACCTACACTACCTACTATACTGTTAATATGGGCGCCAAAACCCAAGATGGCAATATTTTGAGGACGGAACAAGTAATTTCAACTACTCTTTTTCTGGGAGTAATAAAAGAAATAAGGAAAGGAAAGTAGTTAATTGACTATAATTATTATTCAGACTGTGGAACCAAGCTAGAGTGCATGTGAGCATGGTGCCATGGATATGACCGCGCGCGGGGGGGGGGGGGGGGGGGGGGTGCAGAGAAAAAGGAGAGGTGCAAACACGGGCTCCCAAGGTTCCTGGTTGCAAATAAACTGGTTTCCATTCATCATGGGCCTCCCAACCAGCAGCTATGCTGCACGATGTGTCATAGAAAGATTGGGAAGGACGAAAGGGGAGAGGCACATGAGTAGGAAATTTAGTCTTTTGCAGTTCTGGTAGATAAGTAGGTCAGCTAAAGGGTAAGTCTAACAACAGAAATACAAACTACAGTGGTAGGAGACTAGGAGTCCAAAATTCATCAAAGAAATAGGGAGCTGAATAATTGAATAAGACTGTGGCTACAAGTAATTTTACATAGCACACCTAACGAAACATAATTTTGAAAACCTTACACACTATTTAACTCTCCAAATTCAATATAAGTTTAGTCCAGCAAGAGCAATGATTCTTTAAAGCAACAATAAGCTAATAACTAATAACCACCTAATGGTGTGAGTATGTTCAAGTCATGATGCAAATAAAAGGGGGAAAAATAAAGAGTAATCTGAGAAGAATGATAGTCTTACTCATGTTCAAGTGCTTGTGCAGCTGTTAGTCGCTTGTGAGGATCGTATCTGCATAAAGTTCAAAGGAATAAAAGATCACAAAAGTTAACAGGATATATATTTGAACATAACATGAAAATAAAATGAAAAATCTTCCAGGAGAAAATCACAGAAACAAGAATCATGAAGTGTTTACAAAGGTCAATAAGGTTATACAACTAAAAGAAAATTAACAAATCAAAAAATTGATGTAGTGCTATAAACACTGATACACACAAATACACAGGTAACGCTACAGCCAAAACATTGCAGTAGCACACTTACTCAAGCATTTTGGACAGTAGGTCATAAGCAGGACTTTTGGGAGAAAGATGGACAACACTGTAAAGCCCAGGATTGTCGCTGCAGAAAACGATGAGTTAAAAAAGGGTAAATACTTAACGAATTAGCAAATATGTAGTAGTAAACAGGAATATAAAATAAAAATATGATCCTCGTAAACAACATGACTACACAGTATATTAATAAAAAATGTTGGTCAGTGTCACTTGCCACTAAAGACTGAAACCAATCACAAACAACCAAGGAGAGAAAGAAAGAAGTGCAGGTCCACTCACTATTTATGCCCTTGAATATGCTGTGTATCTTGTTGCCAATGTGGAAGATTTGCAAGTATAGGCCACTTTTCTGGTGTGGGATGACCTGAAGTAGAAGGAAATGACTTAATAAAGAGCAGTCGGTCCTCAGAAAGAAAATTAGCAGCCAATTCTAGCTAGCTTACCTAAGACTTTGAATATTTTGTCAAGTTGATCCAGCTATAACAGAAGGCATCCATGTTAGAAAGCAACATTAATAAATTAGACCAAGATCAAAGCTCAGGAAATATTCCTCCGATTCATAATAGCTGCAACACTTAAACGAATTTTCAAAATAAATTGCAACATAACTTTTTTTGGTAATTGCTCCCCTCTCTCTCTCTCCTCATAACGTTTTTAAATAATTGCAACATAACAGAGTAATATTTTATAATTTCAGCAAGATCATCACAGATAAACCTTTAAAATACCTGAAAATGATTTGGTGTGCCTTTGACTTCCGCACCTTGAAACAGTGGCTTTAAAGTCAGAAGCTCAGCAAATATGCATCCAACAGCCCACATATCTATTTTTATTTTTGAAAATAAAAAATAAAAAATAAAAAAATAAAAATATCAAGGGTCAGCTCCAACGGGAAAAGAATATTTAGGATAAAATTTAGGTCAAACGAGAATCTAAGGCATTGCGTGATGCCAATAAGGTTGTGGGTAAAGGAATTGATCTACAGCACACTTAATAAAAAAAAAGGCTGGATTAAAGGAATACCAACAGCACTAGTGTAGTGTTTTGCCCCAAGCAGCAGCTCAGGAGCTCGATACCAAATTGTCACCACAACCTGCACAAAGGCTTCAAAATGTGAGCAACTAATTCGACAGATAACCTACTTAAAGTGAATCAATCACAGTCCATATATTGCAGGTCAAAAAACTAAATTAATACCCCGTTGTCAGCCAATGCCTTTAATGGAGCCTGGTATACTCTTGCTAATCCAAAATCAGCAATTTTAACAACTCCCTGTTCTTCTCCTTCGCCCATAACCTTCAAACATAGATTCCAAAACAGACATATATATAAGCAAATGAAAGTGCAGACTTCAATAATTTAGAGACATCAACACATGGACGACATAATGCACAGCCATACCAAAATGTTTGACGGTTTAAGATCTCGATGGATGATCCAATTACTGTAGCAAAGGAGACAACAAATTTGAGTATTTGGAGGAAACATAACATTTGCATATTATAGTGCCTTGCTAATGACCATACCTATGTAGATAATTAAGGCCATTCAGCAGCTGCCAGAGCAAAGACTTAACTGTGTACTGATTGATTGGTTGATTTACCTTATCTCTATGATATCTAATGATCTCCTGCAGGACCCAACAACATGCAGAGAAAGTAGCAGGATTAATAAGGTAAGTTATCCAGTAGAAATTACGAATACTTTACAATAAATTTGTATCATTATTTTCATTCAATATTAAAGGGGCAGGCTACTCACATATAAATCATGCTCCGCATAATCAAAGGCCAGGTACAAAGACATGTCTGCAGGATTGATGTGTACATTCACAAGCTTAACCACATTTTCATGGGAGATTTCTCGTAGCAACTGCATTTCAAAGAATGAAGATATAAACAAGACGATAGATACAATAGCTTTAACCCTTACAACACCAACATCATCATTATCACCACAATGCTTCTAACAAAGATTCCACTCTATGCAGTAATAACTAACAGTGGTCGAACGTATGCAGTAATCTCCTAGATTTCACAAAACGAAAGCATATATCTAGCCCTTGGAATGTCCATATGTTATACAAGTAATTAACTTGAAAAGAATACCTCCGGTAATCAAAGAATGAACTAATCGACACTCTTCCAATATCAAAAATAGAACACCAACAATATACCATTTAAACAAGTATGCATATTGAAAGTATCCTGGAGTTTTATCGTGAACAATCTCCAACAAATCCTCTTATTTTCAAAATTAATAGAAATAAATCATCATGCTCCATTGATGAAAGCTGAAAGCTTTAACTTTCCTAGCCCATAATTTGATAAATTTCACACATTCCCAGTAAACCCCACAAGCTAACACTTCCCCTTTCAATTCAAAATTCAAAAGTTCAAAACTTTTCACAAGTGAATTACAAAATTCCCAATTCAACAAAGAAAAAAAAAACCCTAATTCCAATCAACCATAAAACACCAAGAAAAAAGAAAGAAAAAAAAAATCCAACCTTTATCGATCAATCAAATAATAAACAAAACACCCAAAACTTCAATTACAATTACAATATTGTGCAACAATGAAAACCCAAAAAATATTGAACAAAAATAAAAAAGAAAGAGGAGAGAGAAACCATGATTTCGCGAATTGCAGTAGGGGAGATGCCATCACCATCTTTAGATTGCTTAAACTTCTTAATAGCAATTGATTTACCACGATGAGGAGAAGGGGGTTTAACACGGGCTAAGAACACCAAACCATAAGTTCCTTCCCCAATTTTACCGATCAAATCGTACTGTTGCAGCCATTCTGGTTTGTTGCTGCTGTTGTTGGAGTGTTGTTGATGTTGTTGCTGTTGTTGTTGATGGTGATGATGTTGTTGTTGTTGGAGATGATGGTTGCCCAACATCCCTCCACCTCGGTTGCTCATTGTTGCTGTTGTTTTGATTCTTCTCCCATGTCTCCCAATTGACTCTATTTTTTGTTGTTTGATTTGGAAGTCCACGGTATTATTACGGCGGTGGTGTTATTAAATCTTTGGTACTAATTGGAGTTCCGTTAATGGACAATTAGACAGGGTAACCCAAGGTTATACGAAGTATAATTTTGAATTTGGGATCGAGTTGGTCTTATGGACATATGGACGGAAGATATGGGCAAGGTCAATATATATATTACTCGTATATATTTTATTTACTATCGCCCAAAATACAAAATATAGAGTATAGATTTTGCTACTTCAGTTAGGGTTTAATTAAGGGGGTTGTTATTTAACGCCCACAAATTACTCAAAACGCCCGCAAAATTACAAAATAATTACGATATTACCCTTGACTCTATTTCTTACCCTCTTCAACTCTATTTGTTATCTTCCATCCCTTTCATAACTCTAACTCTCAAAACCGAGCTAAAGTAAACTCTACCACCACCGAACACCGCCACGGTTACCAGCATCAACACCACCGCCAGTACCACCAACACCCAACACCACTACCACCACTATCACCACCACTATCACCACCACCACCACCACCACCACCACCAGCACCACCACTATCGCCACCCGGTTACATGTCGGAGGCGGAAAGCAGGGTGTCCACCCCGCCGGACCCACTTGGTGAGGTAAATTTTTAATTTTTCTCGCCGAAAATGTACAAAACCGCCCGAAAAAACCGCTTTGACCATGGTCAAAACGCCCAGGAAAAGCGGTTTGACCATGGTCAAACCGCCTAGGACAACCGGTTTACCGTGGTCAAAACGGGTTTTCTAGGCGGTTTGACCATGGTCAAACCGCTTTTCCTGGGCGTTTTAACCATGGTTAAACCGCTTTTCCTGGGCGTTTTGACCATGGTCAAACCGGTTTTCTAGGGCGGTTTTGTATTTTTTTTTTAAAAAAAATCTTTGCTTTAATTACTATTATTATTATTATTATTATTTCTATTATTATTATTTCTATTATTATTATTATTACTATTATTATTATTATTTCTAATATTTTTATTATTATTATTTCTATTATTATTGTTATTATTTCTACTACTATTATTGTTATTTTTATGATAAGTAGAATTAAATTGTGATCATTGTTGTGATTATTATGTTTTTTATTTCCATTATTATCATGGTTATTATGCTAAATTTCATGTTATTTCTTTGTTTAGGCGTCATTGCCGGATTATGGGGGTGATGGAGTTGACTACAGTGCAGTCTTTATAACGTCAACGATGTTCCCAACTTTTGAAGAGGCCTTTGAATGGGCTCAAAACATCTCTATTGGTTGCGGCTTTTTCCTTACAAAGTCTTCGTATAAGACACAACGAGATGGTCGGCCGGTCAAGTATCTGAAGTGCGATCGTGCCCATAGAAATACAGCCGAAGACAGGGATATGGAGAATGCTGTACGAAAAAACACAAAAAGAAAGGGTATCAAATGTCCTTTTCGGATCAAGATCACATGTGTGGTAGATGATCTTGGGTGGCAAATAATTCCTGTATCTGGTTTGCATGGCATGCACAACCACCCTATGATGGTTTATCGAGAGGGTCATAGACAAGTGAGTGGTTTAAGTCCGGCTGCGAAGCAATTGGTTCGACAAATGAGTTCAGCATGTGCAAAACCTAGTAACATAATGGCAGCTGTGAAAGATGCGTATCCCAATGAGAACCCTAACATGAGGCACATCTATAATTTCAGAAGTCGTTTAAGGGTTGATGATAGTGAAGGGAGAGATGTCGTAAACCAGTTTCTTCACTTGGCCAACGAGCACAAGTACGTTAGTTGGGTAGCTGCTGACCCCGACACACGTGTTGTCACCCATGCCTTTATGGCACATCCAGAGATGGCGAATATGTTGCGGACTTATCCACATGTCATAGGGATGGATTCCACATACAAGACAAACAGGTACAACATGGCGTTCTTCGAGATTGTTGGGGTCACACCGACAAACCAAAACTTTTTGATCGGGTATGCTTTAATGAAGACAGAGTCTTATGAGAGTTACAAGTGGGTGTTGGAGAAATTGAAGCTGTATATGGGTTTTGAAGTGACTCCTACTGCGATTCTAACTGATCGAGAGTTGGGACTGTTGAAGGCGGTGAAAGAGGTATTCCCAGACACAGCTCACTTGTTATGTAGATGGCATATCAACAAAGATGTGTTGGCCAAGGTATATCATTTGTGTAAGAAAGATATGGTGTTAGCTGAGAAATTTAGAAATGGGAGGTGGTCAAAACTCATGAATGCAACAACTGAGGCTGAGTATGAATTTGAGTTGCGTCAAATGAGGGATACTTGGGGAAGATCATGGCGTACCGTTGTGGATTATGTGGAAAAAACTTGGCTTGTACACAAGGAGAAGTTTATCCTGGCATGGACGAATCAGGTGTTGCACTTTGGCAACGTGAACACGTGTAGGGTGGAGAGCCAACATTCTGTGCTTAAACAATGGCTCGGTAGTTCCAGAGGGTCGTTGGATTCAATATTCAGTCGTGTGCACCGCGCCACAGAGGGTCTGCTTATTGGAATTCGTCATCATTTGGAGGACTCCAGACGACGAATTGGAGTGGAGTATAGGGGCATGCCGTTGCACAATCTCAGTGGCCATATGTCCTTCCACGGTCTCAAAATTCTGAAGCATGAGGTGACCAGGATGAGAGAGTTATCTGATGATGTGTACGAGCGATGTGGTTGTGCGTTGTTGATGACACACGGCCTACCATGTGCTTGTACCATATATACCTCGATTCAGGGTGGCACGGGTTTATATTTGGATCAGGTCCATCCTTTTTGGAAGACTCTCGTCATTGGGGATGGTGTAGGCATTCATACTTTTGCTGATGAGTCGGAACAGGACACTGCACAATTTAGATCCCTAGTTGATGAGGTTCTACAACGCGACCCCGGTTTTGTGCGGAGTGTGAACCGAGTGTTGTTTGCGGAGCTTCACCCTGAAGAAGGAGATTACGAAGAACCTGAGATAAACGAGACAACCAGGGGTCGACCACAAGGCCAGCAGTGGTCCTCGTCTACTAGACGGGATGCAAGTGGGTTCGAGCACATTCCGAGCAGTCGTAGTCGTGGTCGTGCTCGTGGGCGAAGTCGTGGTAGAAGCAGGGGTCGTTCTACATCCAGCTCCGGTCGTGGAATATCAAATGAATCTGTAAACATGAGGACGCCACCTGGTATAAATTGTTATTATTATTAATATTTTTGTACATTACGTAATGAATGGCGAATATGTAATTAATGTGTTGATGATGTATTTACAGGTAATCAGATGAACATCGACGAGTTTTTGTACGTCGATTGGCTTCCAAATGTCATGTTGCCGTATTTGGAAGGATGGGTAGACCCTATCGGTGATGGCAACTGCGGATTTCGTTGTGTTGCAGAATTCTTTTGGGGTAACCAGGAGGAATGGATATTGGCCAGGACTGTGATTGCGAATGAGATAACCAGGCATCCTAACGTCTACTCTCACATTTACGGTGATCAATTGGAAAATGAGGTTCGTCGTATCACGTGGACTGGTGGTAGGTGCACAGGCGACCATTGGATGGCAGTGTTTCAAGACTTGTTCCCGATCGCAAATCTGTTCAACGCTGTCATTATGCTATTCGGTACAGGCATTGATGGTGTAGGTGTGTATCCATGCATCACTGTGTTACCGTGGAGTGCCCCGTCCACTTCCACGGGCCCGAGTAGGGAGCTTGCACTACTAACGGTGGGGAACTATCACTACGTGCGGTTGCAAATGTCTCCTAATTTTCCTGTTCCCCCAATAGCCGGATTTTGGTATGACGTTCGTGAATTTAGCGTCCAAGATTGGGACCAACGATATGCAAGTAGGATAGCAACATGGCATAATATTAATAGAAATTCTACTTGTAATTAAAAACGCAATTTAAATTCCAGTTTTAATTAGTTTTTAATTACAATTTTAGTTATAATTAAAAATTACATTAAATTCTATTACATTCTCATCATTGCATCCCACGCCGCAATAAGCTCCTGGGCCTCAACCACTGTTGGGGTGACCTCACCGCCCGTGTCTGCAATGAATCGCCGAATCACATGCATGGAACGACCCATCCACTGCAAAATACAAAGCAAACAATCATAACGTATAATATTTTGTACAATAATAAAATAATACAATGATGCACTTCATAAAATACTTACGTAATCAGTGTTCGTCCTCTCTGGAACTGCCGGAGGGGCTAGTTCCGCAGTATCGCAGATAAGCCGAGGATGGGAGTACGTAAAAAACCATGGCAAATAGTCAGGTGAGCATGTGGGAATCTCATCTAGTAGAGGTGGATGGACATGCAAGCCGAGACAGCAGCTCCCAGGACCGAACTTCTTCCATAAGACCTGACCCCGAAAAGTGACGCTGTACGACCGGACATTAGCAGGTCTATACGCCTCGTCAGGGACAAAACCAGGGAGCGGTATCCCCTACACGTGACCAAGTTGCCGTAAGACCCTGTCTGGGTTATACGGCTCGACGATGTCCCGACACTGTATACAGCCCATGTAAGTGGTCCTCGGGACGTCCTGCGCAGGGGTGAGAGAGTAGGGCCGCCAGTTAACCTGCATATGCAATAACAATAAGAATGTTACGTTACATGACAACACGTTAAACAATATTACACATTTAATAAAACAATAACCATACCTCAGCATCAGTCATCTGATCAAGTCGGGCCCGAAATGATGCGAGTCGGTGCTCATCCCTGGACTGTGCTCTAGTATCCCACATCGAGGCACGAGCCTCACCAGGCTGTACCACCAAAGCTCCCTGACATGGCCGAAAGGATGGGAAGTACTCATATATCCATGCCTGGAGAAGCGTGAGACAACCACCAATGGCCTTACACTCAACACGGGAGGCGATACCCAACTGACGATAAAGGAAAGCAAGTGCAGCTGACCCCCAAGAGTAACGGTCAAGATCGTCAGTAGACTTCTTCAACTCCAAAATGCAGGAGGGAAGAAGGCGGTTACCACTCTTGTCAACGAATAAGGTGCTACCGAAGAGTGTAACAAAGAAAGCCATGAACTGAACGTCGGGAACCCGATCCAACAACTTGCACCGCTCATAAATGGTAGTCACCGCAACAGCACCGTTTTCCCAAACTGCTCTTGGTTTCACCAACAGCTCATCCCTACTCAACCCCAGCAACTCCTGAAAATCAGCCTGGAGAGACGCACTGTCGCTGACCATGTCCACCAAGTCCCCGTCAACGGGGATCCCAAGAATGTAAGCGACGTCGTGTAGCATGATGGTCATCTCACCAAAAGGGAGGTGAAAAGTGTTCGTATCCGGCTGCCACCGTTCAACGAACGCAGAGATCAGAGGCCAATCAATGTGGGAATGCATGATAGACGGCAAGTGTCGTAGTCCAGTGACACTAACGCGCTCACGTAAATCAGCACTCAACTCTGTCTCCCACTCCTGCAGCGACTTGCACCACTGAATCCTACTGTGGCACCTCAACGACTCACGATCCTGTCCGACCCAAATACGTGACGCAATATGAGCCGCATAGCTGGGAATAAGACTCCCATCAACTGGACCCCCCGGCATCGCCTCCTGAACAAGCCAAGTAGTATCCGCGTCTCGAGCAGCACGAGACCTACGAGTACGGCCAGTGCTCGTACTCGCACTACTAGAAGCCACAAACCTCCCTCCTCTACCTTGCATGACGAAAACCCCTGATGGCGCCTCCTCGTGCTCGCCTCCTGCGGAAGTCGAGGCATCCTCCATGTAGTCATGATCAGGATCATAATCGTACATGTCATCATCCGCCGCTCGAGAAGCTGCCATCTCCCTCCTAACAGAAGCATCAACACCTCGAGATCGTGTATGTCGAGGACCTGATCCTTCGACATGTGTGAACTCGATGTTTAACCTCCTCATGTTTCGTGGCTGTTATTTAATTAATAAATGTAATTGGTATACGATTCAATAAATTTAATATATATAGAAATATAAATGCAATTACTTTTTTTTATCTAATTTCCTAAATATAATGCTATTAATATATAAACTAAAATTTACCAAATATATTAATTAAACTCAACGTAAAATATAAAACTATATTAGTTGATTATCTAAACATACACCTAATTATTTTAAAATTCAAATACACAAATACATTATTTTATTTCTAAACATAAATTTAATAAAGCTACACATATAAAAAAACAAATATATACAATATCATTTTTTTCCTAAACATATAATTAATAAAGCTAAACATATACGAACATATTATTTAATTTCTTATACATAAAACGTGAACTTAAATTAAACAAATATATATAATTAATATTTTTTTAAATTATACATAAAACGTGAACTTCAAATAAATATTTTTTTTTTACTAAACAAATATTAAAATTAATCTAAACAATTAATAAACAAATATATTATTTGTATAAATTTAAATTAAAAAAAAAATAATAATTTAAATTCCAGTGCTCAAACCGCTCAAGATATCCGGTTTGACCATGGTCAAACCGCCCAGTGAAAACGGTTGACCGTGGCCAAACCGGATTTCCTGGGTGGTTTGACCATGGTTAAAACGCCCAAGAAATCCGTTTCGACCACGGTCAAACCGCCCAGGGAATCCGGTTTGGCCACGGTCAACCGTTTTCACTGGGCGGTTTGACCATGGTCAAACCGGATATTTTGAGCGATTTGACCATGGTTAAACCGCCTATTTTGGGCGATTCGGTCAAGCGTTAAAAAAAAAACCGAACCTGCTCCTCCGGCACGCCGTCTTCCTCCCTCGACCGTCCGACGTTCTTCGTCCTCGGCATCTTGGCGGTTCTCCGGTGGTGTTTTTGGGTGCTTGTGGTGGTAAGGGGGTTGGGTGTTGGTGAAAGTGGTGGTGGTTTTTTGTTTTTTTTGGTTTGAAGGGAGTTGAAGAGAATGGTTTAGGGTAGAGTGGTTCAAGGGTAGAGTGGTAATTTCGTTGTAATTTTGCGGGCGTTTTGAGTAATTTGTGGGCGTCAAATAGCAGTTCACTTAATTAATGGTTAGTTATTACTCCCTCTATCCCTAATTGTTTACTCCACTTTTCTTTTAAAGGTGTCCCAAAAGATTGTCCCACACTACTTTTGGCATGCTTTTCCACTTGTACTCTTTTTATCTCTCTCCTCATTGATATTTGTGTCAACCCATGTACACAATTTTTTGCCCAAAGCTTTAATAAAGTGGATTTATGGTTTGGG
Organism: Chenopodium album; assembly: GCF_948465745.1. Lineage (NCBI taxonomy): Eukaryota > Viridiplantae > Streptophyta > Magnoliopsida > Caryophyllales > Amaranthaceae > Chenopodium > Chenopodium album. The sequence goes on from NC_137846.1 coordinate 5,814,244, forward strand.
GCAAACAATTGGGGATAGAGGGAGAATTTTTTTTTCTCGATTTGCGTTTTAAAAATATTCCGTTAAGATTTTAGGGGTCATTTTGGTTATTAAAGAACCAAATTGAGCTCGGTATTGGAAAAATAAATAAGTGCCTCATTTTGCGTATCAAAAATACATTGTATGCGAATTATTGATAAAAATTGCTCGGGTAAGATTTAAATGGCCATTAAAACACCCAACTAAGCTCATAATTGATTTAAAAAAAAAAAGTAACGTGAATGTCTTGTTTTGTGAACTAAAGAAATAGTCATTACTTCACTCCTCCCATAGTGGTAAGCACCAAATAAAAAGGAAAATTTTTATTACAATGATATAAAAGATTTGAAATATATTGTTATAATTCTATTACACAAATATTGTAAAAAAAGATCTCGTCTAAAAAGAAAGGGAAATTTTGGAGGGAAAAAACGACATCAGAATTTGACACATGTCAACCCGTGTCTATTTTAGTATTAAGTTATTAATTGATTGATGGTTATACATAGAAAAGTGTAAAAATAAGAATACTAATAAAAATAAGGAAAAATTGTCAAAAATAATAGAAATTTGAGCAATCTGCCAAAAATAAGTCAAATTTTAAATTATTTTTGAATAATACAAACTTTGAGGGTATCCACTCTAAACAAGCTATTTTACCTACAACTTATTTAGCCGATTAATTTTTTTATTTATCTTATAAAGTTGTTTAATAGTTTTAAAAAAAATAATACAATGCTATGTGTTCCATATAAGTCTTAAGACTCAGATAATGATGTCTAAACTTGTTCTAAGTGCAATTAGCACATAAAATTAGAGCAAGTAGCCCGTTAACGTGGAAGCCAGTGAGCCAGGAAACACCCAAACCTCACTCTATTCAACCAATTCAACCATCTTTCACTTTCTTTCTTTCGAATAGATAAGCAAACATTTGATGAGTACGAGATACTGATAATCCTCCTCAATGTCGCAGCTCGCATTGTCCTCCACATCAACGCTTCCCCATTTTAACCGTAAGTTTCCCTCATCCATATTTCTTACTCTTTCTCCATTTTCAGCACTCAATTTTACTTCAATTTTGCTAATTATTAGGCCTTTAAACCCCTGAATTAAGAATGTGTTGTATAATCGTTTCAACCCGATACTTGTTTTTTTTTAGGATTTTTTATAAGTGGGGTTTATGTATATTGGTTTAATTGGGAATTTTGAACGGTTTACTTGGACACCCTTTTAGCATATTTTGCGATTTATTTGTAGTTTCCAATATATTATTGACAAATGAAGTATTATTGGAAGATGGGTGAATATGGAAATTACAAATTAAATGTTGTTGTAGAAGAATTATTGATTTATCCTTTTGTGGGATTTGAATTTGTGGTGTTACATGCAATGTTGTTATCTTAACTTAATGAATCAAATTGTCATTTATGGGGGCATTTTTGAGTGATTGTCCATGTTTGATTAATGGGGGGCGAGCTGATTTTGATCGGATTGCATTAATCTATATGGTATGCGGCATTGCTGCCTTGGCTATTGCTGATGGGTGTGAAGGAAGTATGTTGAGGTTGTCGCTGGATATAGGCTATTGTTGGTGTTAGAAAGAGAATTGAATTCACGGTGCAGTAAGAATTGAAGTTAAAAGAGAGGAGATTGGGCTGGCGAGATTGAGATACTAATGCCAAAATGAATTCATCACAAGCTTCATTGCTTATGTTACAAGATTTAAGTTTTAGGATACCTGTTTGATTAATAAGGATGAAGATTAGTTGTTAATTTTTCACACTTGCTATCAATACTATCCTTCTTCATGGATATGATGTCTTTCAGGGTGTTGTTTATTTATACTCTGTTACGTTACTTGGACTCGGGTACCCATGTCCGACACGGATATGTTTCCAAGTATCCGACCCGGCTATTGTGTGAAAATTTTCCATGATTTTGAACTAAAATGAAGTGTCTAAGTGTCCCACCCATGTCCGAGTGTCGAGGGTCCGACACGGGTACGTGAGGTGAAACGAAGAGTCCGAGTAACATAAGTTGTACTCTTGGCTTTTCCATACGTTGCCTTAGAGAGGGGTGGCGTGATCATGGAGAGAAAACCTGGAATAAAAGGTTCAAAATCAATGTTGTGCTGCTCTTCAGTATGGGCTGAAGTTAGATTGTTTTGTTAATTGGTTGATCCCATACTGTCAGCAAGTTTTTGTTTTGAGAGATCTGGAAAGGACCTTGGATTGACCTTAGTGCACAATTATGCATGTTTACCTTATATTTCTGTGGAGCTTATATTGTCCATTTCATTTGTTTTCCTTTCTGTTAAATTTTTGTTTGTTTACTATTACAGGAACCGTAAAGAGACTAAATAAAGTGTTTCCCATATTTACGGGGCGATATGCAATCAAATCCTCACTATATGGGAAGTTTCAAAGGAAAGGATTCTCTACTGTCGCTTCAGCTAATACAGGGATTAATGGGGGTGTTGCTGAAGTATCCGAAAGGGAGCAGGATATAAAGCATTATATATGGCCAGACAAGAAGGTTTCAATTTATTTAATCCATGCAATGAACATCCATTTTATCCAAGAGTCACATCTTATTGTGCTTTCACTCTTTCAGTGATTTGGATTTGGGGATTTGGTAGAATGAAACAGTTAGCGGTCACTACAACTGAAGTTTGCCTGAGTGGCCTGACATTTTGTAAAAATGTTATTTGTTGCTTTAATAATCATGATTGAGCCTTTTGTTTCGTTGCATGAAGGGCCAATAATTGGTTTCATTACCATGACCTTTCACAGAGTGTATGGGTGGGGACCCTGCTTGGTTGGTCTGCCTTGAAAATAATGATATCATGTTTGATGCATATAGTTTACCATTGCTTAATTAGTAGTTCTCACTTCTCAGTATTAATTGACAGGCATTAACTTCTCGAAAATGTTACTCAATTGGCAGTGTTAGAAGATAGATCTTTTATCATTCTTTGCATTGTAACTGGATTAATAAATAGGAGCCACCTGTTGTTGATGTTTATGAAAACATGCGTTAACCTGTAGCACTTCCCTATGCTTCGCGTGGTCCATATGTTTTGTAGATCATCTGTTTCAGGTTTTTTATCATTCTTAATCTCTTCTGTCATTAATTTATCTATTGATGTATCTAGCAAGTGCTAGCTGCTTGTTTTGTTTTTCATATCTGGTATGTCAAGTTTGTGTGTTGTGTGAGTGCACCTTATGACTTTAGGATTCATTTCTTTCTGTAAATAGCATTTCAAATTTTAGTAGAAACCATGTGTGATCCCCTCTTCCCTTTTTTCTTTGGTTTGAACAGAGGCCTAGGGTATGCATAGTTGGCGGTGGATTTGGGGGCTTATATACGGCTTTAAGACTGGAGTCTCTTATTTGGCCTGATGGCAAGAAACCTCAAGTAAGTTATCGTTGGTTTCATCTTGCATTAATATTCTTTTCTGGCTGGTTATTGTAGGATGTTATGTTAAATTGCTGCAGCCTGCACACAACTAGTTTTGAACAGACTATTTTTGTTCCATAACTTTTGTCATGTTTCCTACGGTTGGGATATGTTTCGAACTGACTATGTGAAATATTTGTCATCACCATTGGTGTGAAGTTGGATATCAGTCATATCACAATGTTAACCGAAGATATATTCCCTTTGTCATGTATTTAAGCTACTACTTTTGCACAAAGATTAGGTAGTGTGACAAAGTAGAGGGGAAAAGGTGGTGGATAGATGGGTGTGGACCCTCACTTTAGAGAAAAGGTAGTGATTACTGAAAATAGATGTAACCCACCTTAAAAGACGTCAGTTTGATTTGGGATCCAGGGAGTATATTTTTCTGTTAAGTAAGGTGCTTTAGTTTCAATATTCATTACCATAGGGGTGTAATTGTATTTTTTGTTTTGCCTTAGACAGTAATGAGCAGTTCTGAAGCCAATGAGTCCGGTCCTTTTAATTTGCAATTTATTGATGGAAAAGGGTGGGGTAATTTGATTGTTAAAATTTGCTATGATTTCTAAGTGAAATGTTGAAGGTGGCCATCACTAAATTATGATGGCCTGAGCTGTGAATTGAGCAATTCTTATTTTTCACTAATATCACCTATGCTACTATAATACTGTTTGATTCTTTCATGTGGGACCAGGTAACTCTCATTGATCAGTCTGATCGTTTTGTTTTCAAGCCAATGCTTTATGAACTTTTATCTGGAGGTTTGTTTTACTTCTTGAGAACTTATCTTGTGAACGTTTTCCTTAGTATTCATCCTTGCACTATCAACTCTTTGTTAGTTTATATTGTAAACCTTTAAAGGGATTTAATTGCAGAAGTGGATGAATGGGAAATAGCTCCCCGATTTTCAGAATTACTGGCAAATACTGAGGTTCAATTTATACAGGACAGAGTGAAACTCCTCCATACCAATGATCTGCCCACAAGCGGTGGTCAAAGTAACCCTTGTGCTGGAAGTGTGCAACTTGAAAGTGATCTTCTTATAGAATATGACTGGTATTAGTTTTGTCTTTGGTAATCTCCAGTCTTTAGTGTGTTCTGCATTTGTATCTTGCATACTTGCTTTTGGTATCTAGTATTGCAGTAAGAGACTTATTTTATGTATGGTACATCTATGGGGTTTTCTCTATGCGATTGAGCTATGTGGATTTGCACTTGATCTCTTATAACTTAAATTATTATGTTTCACTTTTGAAATCAATTAATAATTTGTTAATCGTCTTTTCTATACGTGTCTAACATCAAGGAGGTGCTATTTTTCTTGGCAATATTTCTTGTAAGATATGGCATAATGATGTAAGCTGTGAATGTATGTGGTTGCTTAAATCTAGTTGCTATTGCTCAGGCTGATTACTTGTTTGTTTGTTTGCTTGGACAGCCAGGTTGGTTCTTGCTTTGGGGGCTGAACCAAAGCTTGACATGGTACCAGGGGCTGTAGAATATGCTCTACCATTTTCCACTTTTGAGGATGCATGTGTAAGTATTATAAATTGATTGCTTTATTTGTTGGGTATTTGTACTTACCTTGATGCTGGCGTGGGACATTACCCATATATATTAACTCTGTGAGTATATGGCTACTTACAGTGGATTGGGTTGACTGTAAGGAAAGCAAAACACAAAATTCCAGTTACTATTGAGTATTGACACTTTAATTCTAGTTGTTTACAATGGAGAGAAAAATAATTATAAATTGCTCTGTGGATTCTCTTGTTACATCAGAAACTGCCTATCATTGGAATGATGGAATCTAGAGCAGCATGATGATGGTAGTAATTCATGTAGAGTAAAGCCTTAAACCCTGAAGTATAAAAATAATAAATGGATGGCAATAACTGTTGTGGTGAAATATGGTGCTTTGCACCCCTAGTCACTTTTGGTGAAGAGAATTCTGCCTGCGATCTAAAATAAAGTATACGTATAGCAACTTTACCTCTCTGTTCGTAAATTGTAAGGGAACTGTGCTATGTAGCAGAAAATCTTAAAAGAGGGGACATTTTTTTTTCCCTTTAACAATTTATGGACTATGGAGTAGCTTTTCCCTCTATTCTATGTGTCGTAGAGCTTACATAGAGCAAGTCTCTACAACTTAAATTATTAACTTAGATTTGAAGTACACACTTGCTGGAGAGGGCAATAGAGAACTTGAGATTCAATTGTGTTATCATTGGGTTGGTGTTTGGTGTGGGGATGAAAACAAAGTTTGTCCTTCTCAGCCAAAGAGTTGAGGCAGTCAGTTCATGGCCCAACCGCCCGAGATAGTATAAAACTGTAGGATTAACAACATAGCTATACTTCGTACCCTTGTATATTATTTGGCATGTATAGCTGTTTACCATTTGGTCTTTAAAGATATATTTACCATCTGACCTGATGACATTTGATGTTTATTACGTGATCATCATTCATTTTTACAGAAAGTTAACGACAAATTGAAAGCGTTGGAGCGGAAGTATTTTGGCGAGGGATCCCCAATCCGGGTGGTGGTTGTTGGGTGTGGTTACTCTGGAGTGGAATTAGCTGCAACAGTATCTGAAAGACTGAAGGATAAAGGAATTGTGCAAGCAATAAATGTAAATAACACAATTTGTCCATCTGCCCCACCTGGTAACCGGGAAGCTGCCTTAAAAGTAATCTGTCTATTGTAAACTTCATGTTTTTATGCTTTATTGCTATACAATCTATTCCTTCTCCCCTTCCCTTTTATTGCTTGTGTTGAAGTGAGATGTTCAGATGCTATTCTATATTATTTTGTCGGCTTTCTATGTTTGATAGAATACTTCCTGTTACGCAAATCCTGATTTATTTTGTGACATCTATAGGTGCTCTCGGACAGAAATGTTCAGCTCTTTTTAGGGTATTTTGTTAATGCTGTAAAAAGAGCTGCTGATGTTGAGGTACTGAACCAGTTGACAGACGAGGGAAATAATGGCATGCAGCAAGATTCTAAAGAACTTGTTGTGGAAATTCAACCTGCTGAAAGGGGCCTGCAAGGGCAAAATCTGGAAGCAGATTTAGTTCTGTGGACTGTTGGCAATAAGCCTCGCCTTCCTCAGTTGGAGCCCTCTGATAAGCCCCACATGCTTCCTCTTAATGGCATAGGACAAGCAGAAACTGACGAAACTCTTCGGGTAAAGGGTAATCCACGTATATTCGCATTAGGTGACTCCTCTGCTTTGAGAGACTCCAGTGGAAAGCCTCTTCCTCCTACTGCACAGGTGTAATATAGCCTGCAATTTTTTTTCCTATAAACCTTTGCTGCATCAGTATCTGTTTTGGGCTTTTGGCCACAATAATTTTTCTTTCATCTTTAATAGTGGCTTTTTTTTTTTGCTGTCATATCTTTCAGGTAGCTTTCCAGCAAGCAGATTTTACAGGCTGGAATATATGGGCTGCAATCAATGATCGTCCTCTTCTACCTTTCAGGTCAGATCTTCAATTCCTTTTTGTTTATTGTATGCTTGTATGATTGAGTAATTTGGATTGGCCATCGGGACCAGGCCTCAGCTTATTCAAAGAACATTTCCTGCCAAAATATGTTACTTCCTTGGTTCCCAAATTTAAATCCCATTTGCCTTTTGCACAAGTTTTTAGGAAGGTGAATAGAGTAGTAAGTTATTGGGGTTGGTTAATTAAATGTGAATAAAAAAGGAAGATGTTGGGGTTTGGTTGATTAAAAGTGTATAAATCAATAAATAGATAAAGGTATTTAGGAATAGAGGGAGTTGTCTCCTTTAAAATAACTACTGTAACTGTTAGTTGCCAATTTAAATGGTGCAGCTGAAAAGAGATGAAGTACTTGTCACCCCTATAATTTAGTTCCCTTGCTATTAACACTCTGATATTACATAGTTGAGGTGAAACAAAGAGCCCGAGTAAGGAGTTACATTTCCATTACGTACATTTCATAGGAGGTTTAAATTTTATGCCTTCAATCGTGATGCTGAGCTGCCACTTGCATGTCATCTTTTACAATTTAATTAGACTTTATATACTCATTTTAAGGCTCTTATAATTTCTGTTCAGTACTCTCAGGAATTTTCTGCTATGATGGCTGAAGATTTAGCTTAATCTTCTGATATTTAAATATATTTTGGCAACTTAAATTTAGACCTATTGTAGTTGAAATTCCATCCTTCAGGTTCATTTGAATGCTCACCAGGCCACGGCTGTATATAACAGGCTCATTTAAGGCATTTTTCTCTGGCCATAGACCCATTAGTAGGAAGATATTTTTCATCCAGGTCTACTGATTTGTTCCCCTCCCCCCAAATAATGAACTAACCCTATATGCTTTTCTACTGTGTTGTGCATAGTGCGAACAATAATGATAATGTGAATCATGCTGACTTGTACTCTTTGGTGTTTCAGGTTTCAGAACTTGGGAGAGATGATGACTCTAGGGAGATATGATGCTGCTGTTACTCCTTGTTTCATTGATGGATTAACCTTGGAAGGACCTGTTGGCCATGCAGGTAAAATTCTACTTCTTCAGCCCTTTCAAAATACCTATCCTCTTCTATTTATTCAAACCATAATTCTTTTGTTATCTTGCCGCAGCGAGGAAACTGGCGTACCTCATCAGGTTACCAACTGATCAGCACAAGATTAAAGTTGGATTAAGCTGGTTCACGAAGGAGGCTATTGATTCTGTGGCAACTCTGCAAACTACCTTAACCAAAGTCCTTTCAGGCTCATCATAGTATTTTGCAAGTCATGTACTACTAAAAGTTTTCCACAGGTGAGATAACTAGTCAGATTTTAACATGCACAGGAGTAAACTATGTATTGCAGTTGCTGCAATTTACTATGTTTCATTTTTTTTTTTTTTACAAATAATAATGTCCATTGTAGGGTGCTAGATTACTCGTACAAGCTTACAAGCATTTCTGCTCTCCAGTCTATTTCCACAATCCGTGTTTGGTGAATCTCGAGTCCAGAATGAGAGAATAAAGGTAAGTTGGAAATAGAGTCGAGTGTTGCTTTTGTTTAAACTAAGATTGTATCCTTAATACTCTTTGCAAATTACTCCGTATATGCTGTATGAATGCCATCATCAATTCAGTAAAAATGAATTTACCTTGAGGATTTAAATAAACACAATATCCTCAACATTAAAAGTTGTAGAGTCACCTTGTAGGCTCATTACATACATTATTGTAACTGTCACTCGCGTTAGATTTAATTATCGTTTTCAAATAGAATTTTTTAATTCTTTTTTAAATTGATAGGAAAATATATCTGTCGTACTGTATGTACTTTTGACTGCAAAACCCGTTCCACAACTTTGGTTAAATTTGTTTTAGTGTCCTTCAAAAAATTAAGTATAGTTTGTACTGGGGTGGTAGCAGTAGGGAGTTATTCAGATTTCAATATAATGATATTCCAAAAGATTAATGTTCTGCTGAAGGAACCTTTGATTATAATCAGAATTCACAATGTTACTAGAAGATTCTTAATTTTATATTTTGATAGATAACAGTATTCTAATGTCTTTAATAATACTGTATATTTTAAGGGATAAAAATTCTGGTTTTGTACTTAAATCGAACTATCCTATGTTTTTAATATTGAAATCTGGCTTATTATTTTGTAAACACATGTAATATCAGAGTTAGATATTGAATCAAATCCAATTACCAAACTTTATAATTTATCTTAAATTATAGCAAAATGATATCAATTGTCTTTAGTTCTTTTAAAAAAAATCTTTCAAGCTAAATTTCTTAATAATACTGTATTTTAAGTAAAATTTCTGGTTTTGTACTTAACTGAACTATCATAAGTTTTCAATATTAAATCTGGCTTATTTGTTTTTACACACATGTAATACCAGAGTTAGATAATGAATCAAAGACCAATTACCATACTTTAAAATTTATCTTAAATTGTAGCATTATAATATCAATATCTAGAGTCCCAATTTTATACAAACACTTCTTAAAAATCTATAAATACCCCTTTACCTCAGGCTCCAAAATACACAAATCAACCCTCAAACCCTTTTGTTTTATATTATTGAGAAAACAAAACAAATATCCTACAAAAACAATGAAGACAATTATATTCATCGGTTTACTAGCTCTTTTCGTAGGAGGAACCTTTGCCCAAGAAGTGCAACCAGAGGTGTTCTTACACCCGCACGGGCCGCGTCTACTCCCACATCCACACCCTCACCCACACCCTCTCCCTCACCTTAAGCCACCTCACCATCGCCCCATGTTCCCTGGATGGAAGGGGGCATTGCCACCATTGGCTGATTTGCCACCATTGCCTCCATTGCCTGCTGGCATAGATTGCAAGAATGAAGTAGGAAATTATCTTATTAATCATCCTCAAGGTTCATTGAGTAATGAATGTTGTTCGTTACTCAAAAACGACCCAAGTCCCCTAATCCAGAGCATCTACAACCAAGCATGTTCCGGTGGTGCCGCACCCACTCCTAGTGCCTAAGAAATAGTTTTAGTACTATTGATACGGTAGTTTTATTAAGAGTAGTATTTTTTATAATGCGTCATTAGGAACTTTAGAATGAAATAAATGTGGTAATCACATATTTAAATATGTACTGGTTAGCAGTATAGTTTATTTTTGATACCATCATTATTAATAAAATTTATTTATTTAGCTATTTATTCTTGTTGTTTTTTTTTTTAGAAAATATTCTTGTTGTTATTTTTGCGTAAAACCTTTGCAATTTTGTTTGTTTTTCCCTTGTGTCGTGTTCGATTTTCGGTTTGAATTTAGGTTAAATCCGATCCAATTTGAATATAATTTGGTTTTAAATTTTTCTATCCGATCCGATCCAAATTTCTCTCCCAATCTGATATAATCAGTATTTAAATTCGGTTATTTGGATATGTTTTGAAAATCTGAATTAAAATACGTTAAAATGTAGCATCTAATACAAAGTCTTAATATTAATACAAGTCTTCAAAATCATGATTAAAATAAATAGTTCATAGTTCAACATCAAGTCATTAATAAATGAATACAAAGTCAGAAAGTCTCCCTATTTATTTTTAACAGTAGTCAGTATGTGATTTTCTATTTTTTGGTTTTTTGTGTTTTAAAATTATACTTCCTCCGTTTCTTTTTAGTTGACACGTTTCTTTAGTCACGTTTATCAACGTACAACTTCAACCATTTATATATTTAATTACCGATAAATAAAAATTATAAAAATTTGATTTTAAAAAAATATAATCCAGACGAATCTAACAAGATCCTGCAAAGTCAAAACGTGTCAACTAAAAAAACGGAGGTAGTATGATATATGTCATATAATAAATAAAAAATTAGTCAAACTTATTGTAGTATGATATATGTCATATAATAAATAAAAAATTAGTCAAACTTATTAAAATCATGATAATTTTGAAAACTGACAATAGAAAAGTAAAAACACCTTTTTCTTGTTTCTTGTTCTGAAAACTGTAAACAAAAAACAATGCCAAACAAACTCTTAATTTTAAAATTTGGTTTTCGGTTTTATTCGGATTCAATAAGGGTCAATCCATTCCGAAAATCTGAATTTTTAAAAAATATTAATCTGATTGGATTGGATTTCGGTCATCATCTAAATTATGAACACCCCTAATCCAAACTCGGATCCAAGACATGATGAATTCAGGGCATGAATCTGCCAACCGATCAGAGTCAAAGTTTTTTGTTTTTGTTTTTGTTTTTACTTTTTTTTTTTTTTTTTTTTTTTTCTACTTCATATTAAAAAATTAGGCATTCTGACAGAAGGAATAAAAATTCTTGTTTTGTACTTAAATCGAATTATCATAAGTTTTTGATATTGAAATCTGGCTTATTATTTTGTTGTAATGTCAAAGTTAGATATTGAATCGATTAATCGAATACCAATCACCAAACCTAATAATCATATAATCATAACTAATATATAAAGCTAAACTTTTAGACAGGCGACGAGACATCGACACTTGGCGTTCCAACTTTTCGCCAAGTGTCGTGCCACGTAGGATAGAGTTATATAGAATTCAATTTGTAGGATAAAAAAGTTAGTTTAGAATTTTATTTTCAATCAAATTTAGATAGAATTTTAGGATAAAATTGTTAATTTAGAGTTTTATTTTTGATAAAGTACCAATATTTCATACGTACAAATTGAATTATAATTTTATTCAAAAAATAATTAAATTATAACTCTCATAAATTATCATATAAATTTATTTTCTATATCATAATATTTTTTTGGAGCTAAGGAATTAGTTCAAAATGTACCACATCCATTGTTTATAATATATTCTAATCAATTAAAATAATATACTTCACAATCTAATATAATTTTATTACTGTGTATAGACCTGTCAATCGGGTCGGGTCACGAGTCATTTCAGATAGGGTCATTATTTCAGGTTACGGGTCAAGAAATGTTTTTCACCAATATTATTATTATTAGTCATTACATGTCTACTACATAGTTTAAATCGTCACAAAAACACATCAATTCCTAACTAATTTTATATCAATGATATGTTTTAAAATTTGACATATAGATTAAAAATATATCTTAAAATTCAATAAACAACTCGGGCATCGCATGGGCACAAAACTAGTATCAATATATTCTAATGTCTTTAGCCCTTTATCTTTATAGTTTATACTAATCTTTCAAGCTAAATTTTTTAATAATACTGTATATTTTGTGGGATAAAAATTCTGGTTTTCTACTTATATGAACTATCATAAGTTTTCAATATTAAATTTGGCTTAATATTTTGTCAACACATACATGTAATATTAGAGTTAGACATACCAATAACCAAACTTAAAATTTATCTTAAACTATAGCAAATTAATTTCAATATCTAAAGAGTCCTTAGTTTATACAATCACTCCATAAAAATCTATATAAACCCCTTTACGTCAGGCTCTAGAAATTATACAAATCAACTCTCAAACCCTTTCGTTTTATTTTAGAATGCACAAAACAAAAACCCTACAAAAACAATGAAGACAATTATATTCATTGGTTTACTAGCTCTTTTCGTCGGAGGAACCTTTGCCCAAGAAGTGCAACCAGAGGTGTTCTTACACCCGCATGGGCCGCGCCTACTCCCACATCCTCACCACCCCCACCCCCACCCTAAGCCACCTCACCATCGCCCCTTGTTCCCTGGATGGAAAAGGGCATTGCCACCATTGGCTGATTTGCCACCAATATTCCCACCATTGCCTCCGTTGCCTGTTGGCATTGATTGCAAGAATGAAGTCGGAAATTATCTTATCAATCATCAACAAGGTTCTTTGAGTGATGAATGTTGTTCTTTACTCGAAAACAACCCGAGCCCTCTAGTCAAGAGCATTTACAACCAAGCATGCTCCGGTGGTGTTGCATCCCCTCCTAGTGCTTAGGAAGTTATTTTAGTACGTTATTAGCATTACAATAGTTTAATTATTGTCATTTATATTATGCAATAATAGTCATTAGGAACTTTAGATTAAAATAAGTGTGGTAATCACATATATAGATAGGTACTGGCAGTTCTAGTAGGTTCATTAATTTTGTAGTTTTGATATAATAAAGTTTATTTATGGATTACTCTTATAGTTATTATTACTCGTATTAATTTTGCATTTTTTTTTTTTTTTTTTTTTTTTTTGTTACGATGATCTTTTACGCGAATATCAGTGCTTTATAATTTTGGCCTAAATTGGTGTCTAAATCATGACGAAGTATCTACTCCAGCCAATATTCGAACCAATAGCTTAGGTTTTAAAATACAACTGTACATGCAACCATTATGATCATTGTAATATACTCCGGTACAACAATTCTACGGCAAATCATCGGTTGATACTAAAAGTTTAAAACATAGTGGCGTGTTGATCTGATTACTATGATTTTAATTACCATTACTAAATCAAACTTTGCAAGTATATAAATTTTATGGAACTCCAAATACTCTATAGTCTATACTAGTTTTGCTGAAGCAATGTCTAATGATACTCGTTTTCTTCACTTCTACTTGTAGCTTCTTTTACCAAGAAAGAGAAATTTTAGTGAAATTAGATTCCTTGTTGACCTTTTTTGATAGGAAAGAAAGTTGTGTAGAGACATGATAGAGTTATGAGAAAGAAAATTTTGAAAAGCTTAATTATATTGATGTGATTCCATGAGTATATATAGTACACGAGTAAGTAATATAATACGACTAGATACACTAGAGTACTTGTCTAGGTACATTAGCTAAGAATAAGGGATATCTTTGACTATCAACCTAAAGAGTAAATCAAAGGATTGCTAATTATAAACAATATCAATAAATATGATTTGATCAAATCCTTTACAAGACATTGGTATTATTAAAAAGAATAAAATAAAAATTATTTTGTTCGTATGTAGAAACGGATAGTAGACCATGTAGTGGGTGATATGGGGTAAAAGTGAGAATTCCCTTATCATACAAAAATAAAACAAAAGAATGATGATAATTATTATTTTTTAAAAAAAATCCTAACGGAAAAGTTAGAAGATATATCAAAAAATAGAGGGAATAATAAAAAAAATCTATGGACACGATATAATAGTAAGATTCTAGGTTTTTTTTTAATAGATAAGACTATATTAGTGTTTTCAAAATCATATATCTCTAAAGCAAAATATCTTGATTGATTTTTCTAAAAAACTATAGATATGATATTAATTCGAGGTGATAATTTGTAAGGATAGAAATTCTGATTTGTACATTAAACAAACTATTGTACTATGTAATAACGTAGTAGCTATAAGACTATAATATTAGAGTTTGAGTTTGAGTAAAATACAAATTCTAACAGCTTATAATATTACTATACCTAATAATATCAATCCCTAGAGAATCCTAAGCTTATACAAATACTCCTTAAAACACTATATAAAACCTCTTTATACCTCAACTTTAAAATCACACCAATCAACTTTCTAGCTCTATTGTGTATTATTGAGAAAAAACAAACCAAAACACAAAAAAGAAACCCTACAAAAACATGAAGACAATCATATTCATTGGTTTACTAGCTCTTTTCATAGGAGGAACCTTTGCCCAAGAAGTGCAACCTGAGGTGTTCCTACACCCGCACGGGCCGCGCCTACACCCGCACCCACACCCTCACTTTAAGCCACCTCACCATCGCCACATGTTCCCCGGATGGAAGGGGGCATTGCCTCCATTGGCTGATTTACCACCATTACCTCCATTGCCTGCGGGTATTGATTGCAAGAACGAAGTAGGAAATTATCTTATTAATCATCCTCAAGGTCCATTGAGTGATGAATGTTGTTCATTACTCGAAAACGACCCAAGTCCCCTAATCAAGAACATCTACAACCAAGCATGTTCCACTGGTGCTGCATCCCCTCCTAGCGCCCCTCCTAGCGCATAAGAAGTTATTAATAAAGTAACTAGTATGCAATAGTTTTATTATTATATTTTTATATAGGCGATTATAGTTATTAGGAACTTTAGAAATTAGAATAATATTTTTTTTTTTTTTGGTGAAAGAAATTAGAATAATATAATTGTGGTAATCACATATTTAGATATGTACTGAATTACGATAGTTCTGATCTCCTTAGGGAAATTATCAGTTTGCATGTTTTTATAGTACGTAGTAGTTCGTTTTTATATCATTAACTGAGTTTATGCGAAAGTTAATTAGTCACATTATTTTTTATTTATTTATTTTTATTTTGGCCATTTAATTATACGCAATAATTTGTTGTTACTCGTATTCCTACATTATATGCTTGGGTCAGTATAATTTTGGCCTAAAATTAATCATGACTAAGTATCTTTACAGTTTTAATTGGACAAAATTCAAGTTTAATTTGTTAATCCATACTCGAAACGAACAGATCAGGGTCACAAATATAATTTTTTAAAATTAGGTAATTGACAAATTTTTTTCTCTAGAAATATGCATTCCAAATAGTAACAAAATAATATATATCCAGGTACATGATCTATAACCCTACACAGCCAACCCAATATTAACCGATAACTGATTTGACCTATGATCTGAACTCGAACCTGCATTTGACCTATTAATCCAAAACTAGTTTAATTTGACCCGATAATTAACATTCCGAACACTAATTAACACTTGAACAAGTCATAGCTTGAAATGGTTTAGTACTCTGACACAACCTTTTATTGGCCCAACTCATGGTGACTTGTAAGTTGTAACTCGATCTTATTAGACTCTTTCTTGTCAACTCAACTAGTCATTGATCTTTTATACTCCCTCCGTTTCATAATGTTAGTATCGTATGTAATCAATCACATAAAATAAGAAAACAAATATATTTGGAATCTAACATTAAAGTACAACAGATTTCATAATTAGTTTACCTTATTTAATTTTTTTTGATTTTTCATTAGGAAAGCACAAGTCATAATTGTATAATTTATGGTAAAAATTTCCTTACTTAGAGTCATGCCATCAATCCACAATCAATTAATTCCAAAAAAAAATCAAGTTATAAATGAAATATATTCAATATGGGTAGATCTTTTTAAAACGCCCAAAATAATATATGGGACTAACATTATGAAACGGTGGGAGTAATACTATTTAAACCTCCTTTATACCTCAGTTTCAAAACCACACAAGTCAGCCTTTAAAACCTTTTGTCGAGAAATTAAAACAAGCCAAAACAAAAACCAAAACCCTACAAAAATAAATAAATAAATAATGAAGACAATTATATTCATTATTGGTTTAACTAGCTCTTTTCATAAGAGGAAACTTTGCCCAAGAAGTACAACATACAGGAGGTGTTCCTACACCCTCATCCACATCCACACCCACGAGAACACCTTAAGCCACCTCGCTACGGCCGCAACTTGATCCCCCACGGATGGAAGTGGTCATTGCATTGCCACCTTTAATTTGCCTGATGATTTACCACCATTGTCTGCTGGCATTGATTGCAAGGATGAAGTAGGAAATTATCTTATTAATCATCCTCAAGGTTCATTGAGTGCTGAATGTTGTTCCTTACTCGAAAACGACCCAAGTCCCCTAGTTAAGAGCATCTACAATCAAGCATGTTCCGGCGGTGCTGCATCCCCTCCTAGTGCTTAAGGAAACAACGATAGTAAAATAGTTTTATTTAATATCACTCCGTTTTAATTTTTTGTAATGAAAATTTTTTTAGGAACTTTAAAATGAAATTATTAATGTGGTAATATCTCTAATGTTTTTGCCCCTTTTGTACTTAAATACCATACGCATGTAATTCGGGAATCCAGCTATTATATTTAGGTATGAATGCATAAAATATCGGAGTTACGTTAAAGATGGAATCAAACCCTAATTCTAAAATTTATCTTTTTGTCTGTTCATTTATTCACAATACAACTCCTCTTTAAGGGGGCATTTGGTTCACATAATTAAGGTATAAGGTGTGGGTTTAGAATGGTTTAAACCCATACCTTATGTTTGTTTTATGATTTTAAGAGTTTCAAACCCATACCTCAAACCCCTAAAGTTGGGGTTTAGAAACTTTGGGGGGAGGTGGGTTTGGCTCATTCATTCTCATATTTTTAGGTATCAAATAAAAGAAAAAAATTGCATTTTATAAGCATACCAAATATATGGTATTAAGAATCAAGTTCCAAACCCATACCACTATGGTTTCATTCCCGATTCCAACCCCATATCAGTTTGCGAACCAAACGCCCCCTAAAAAAATTATATAAACCCCTTTAAAATGAATGCAACTAGCGCATAGCTGCTATTTGTTTGGAATGCATATAGGAGGGCTAATTGGTAAATTCATTTAATTTTGTGATTTTTTAATTGCTACCGTGGTATTTTTAATGTACTATTCTATTATACACAATGGCATTTTTAATGTACTATTATCCATGTATTTTATATTACTAGAGTTTGTTTTAGTAGTACTATTTATAGCCATTATAGGTAATAGTGGTACAATATTTGTACCACCAGAAGGAAAAAAAAAAAAATCACCACTTTTTTGTCTTATAGCTGCTAATGTAAATAACAGTTATACGCCAATGGTTAACCTCTAACCCTAAGAAAACATATTTTATCTTGGCACATAGCTCCTATGTGGTTTCAAAATATATAGGAGGGTAACATAGTCAAATGACATTCATAAAGCTATTTTTTTATGGTTATAGCCATATGTTTTTGTATAGTATTATGCATGTATATGATATTATTAAATTAATAAATTGTCTAAGTAGTACTATTATATCTCACAGTATTATAACATTTGATGTACAATTTACATACTTATTTGTACCTAGAAAAATATTTAACCACTACAACATTTAATAGTACGATGGTACTTTATACTCAAGTTAATATTTACAACTTAGCCATTCTATTTGTTTCGTGCTATGTGAAAATACTTCTCCAAGAAAACAAACCAAAAATCTGACAAAAAAAAAAAAAAAAAAAAAAAAAAAAAAAAACTTGTATATTCAATGGTTAGGAAAAACCTTTGCCCTAAAAATGGAAGGAGAAAGGTTCTTAAGCACTAGGAGAGGGTGCAGCACCACCGGAACATGCATGCTTGGTTGTAGATAATCTTGACTAATGGTCTAATCTAAGTAAGGGCATGTTCACATTTACTTAATTTCAGTTCAGTTCAGTTCAGCTCCAATCAGTTCGATCAGTTCAGTTCAGTTCAGCTCCAATCAGTTTAGTTCAGTTCAGTTCAGCTCCTAATTTCCCTCTCTCATAAAATATTCATTTTAGCTTAGTTCAGTTCAGTTCAGTTCAGCTCCAATCACTTCAGTTCAGTTCAGCTCAGTTAAGTAAATGTGAACAGACCCTAATTCGGTTGTTTTTGAATAATAATTAATAATAGAGTTTAGTTTTTTTTAAAGGATAATTTCATAAATAATATTTATAGATTTCTAAACCAGAGATTTAGAGGAAATAGCATAACTTTTGCACTATAATCATAACTTTTCTATATTTTCTGTACAGCTCATACTTCATTGCTTTAAATTTGAACTGCCGATGTTTTAATTACATATAGAGTTGATGACAAGACTCAATTGAATTAAAGATTTAGTGTTGGAAATAATTTAATTTCTGAATAAAGTAGACTTTTCAACCTAAATGGCCCGAAACAACTGAAACCCAAGGTAGAAGAAAATATAAAGAACATAAAGAGAAAAAGGGAGAAGAGAAGGCGAGGAATAGAGTTTACTTAAGTTTAATCTTTTATCCATGCTTTTGTTTGCCGATCTGATATTATACATACACAATAATTTAATCTTTTGTAACAAATTACTTTCTTGTGTAAGTCATACAACAATTTTGTTCGACATATTCAAGTGAGGTAGTTAATAAAAATTGCTTTTTTTTGGTGTTTAGAGAACTACAAAGACAATACTCACAAGCAGGGGCGGATTATTTAAGGGGCTCAGTGGGGCTTGGCCCCTGTTGGATTTGGGAATTTTTTTTGTAGCAAAATGGAGTAAAAGGCTGATATTTGCATGCGCTTAGTCCAATAAGAATGGCCCAATAAATACAACAAGCTAAGTCTCTTTTTATTCGCCTAGGAAAGCAACCCAATTCCCAAATAATTAAAGTCTGACAACCCACAACCCCATGTCCCCCCCACCCCCACCCTGCTACGGTTACATTTAATATAATTAAGCACTTTTTCCAAATTACATGTCAAAATAGCAATTGTTGGCTAAAACCAAACAAATTATCAATATACGGTAATTCGATTGTTTTTTGGTGCAATCAAATTGGTAAGTTACTTTGATTAGTTTTTAGCCAAAAATATTTTATACCCCTTACCATCTATTACAAATTCATATTAAATTTATTAATAATTTTTATAAGCTTATTATATTATATTTTTTTTAAGACATGCATATTGCATACAATTATGTTAGAAAATTTTGGCCCCTGAAACAAAAACCGTCAAGATCCGCCACTGCTCACAAGTCTTTATATTAGCCTAAAATTGGAACCCCTAAAACATGACAAGCTAAGGTCGTAGCTAGTACTAGAAAAGTAGTAATTCGTAATGGATTGCTTGTCGTATAAATTGATTTTAACTAATTTATGCAACATTTATCATGGTATGGGGTACTAGTACAACATTATAATTTATAAACTAAAATTTCAATTGTAGTTGATAAATTTCGAAATTTCAAAGCACCGAAAATGTAGTAATATACAATATATAGACGTAAAAAGTAGGTGTCATGAATAAATTCATGGACCTACAAACTATATCACTCAAGAGCAAATGATGGACGTTAATTAAATATGTATGGTACACATATATAATTACATTCTTCGTATATTTATACTTACGTTACTATGTTAGCACCAAAAAGGCAAAAACATATATCTATATATATACATGATGACTACAGGAGTTACTAAATAAAGTTATAAAATAGCAAGCATTTAATAGAGGGACTTAATAATAGAGTTAAGCTAGTAGGTTGTATTAGTAATACTGTTGAAGCTAATTAATCTTGTTTGTCTTTAGCATTATTGCCCGAGGCTTGAGGGCATTGCATTATAGTTAAATTATTCTAATTATAAATCTGAGAGTATATTTTTGGGGTATACATATATATTTTCCGTTCCAATTTGATCGGATGTCTCTGAAAAGACGTGTGTATATGTAAGAATATTGATGATTGGTCTTGACAATGGTTCGGTTTGGTGGTGTGCCAATGTGAGAGAACATACAATTTTGTTTCTTAACAAACTTTTTTTAATGTATTGTTTAACGACTACATCATTCACCTACTTTAACTTGATTAATTGTTTAGTCTTTAAAAGCGATGTGAAACATTTGTGTAGCATTGTGAGTTACATTAAACAGAACTTCACCTTTATTATCGCTACCATTTATTGATTTTGGATTTTTTATTATTTTATTTTAATGTATGCTAAAAGTATGATTTAGGTCCAAAACTATATATGTTTGATTGTAATTAAGTAAGTCATTTACATTTCAAGTGCGGGTTATTAATACAATGTGGTTTCATGTCGTTTTTAAAGAGGGATTGATGTGTCGTGAAAATATATATTTTAGGCAAACTAATTTAGCGAAAAAACGTCGTATTCAATTCTTCACTTCTAGAGATTATCGGCTAATTAATAAAAATAGACATGCCAACAACTATAATTACTGCTCTGTTACTAAGATCGATAGTGAGATTAAGATGAAATAAATGTTTGCGTTAGGCGCCGGCTTTCTTGATACATATATTGATCACTATTAATTATCAAAAAGTCATTTCTTAAAAGTATAGAACTATTCATTTACATTGATCCTAGGTGAATTAGGTAAATGGAGTACGGAGTACATTACATTACATATATTACGGAGTACGGAGTATGAAATAAGGAGTACTACTATCTTATTCCACTCCTTTCGATTGGAAATATCAAATAATATTAAAGAAAAAGACAAGAACCGCATATAAAAAGCTAAAAATAGAGATAACTAGATGAAGCCTGTGCGATGCACGGTTTGTTTGAATTTTTTAAAACAATTTTTTTAAAAAACTCCCCTTTATATATATATATATATATATATATATATATATATATATATATATATATATATATATATATATATATATATATATATATATATATTAGATTGACAATAAATAAGCATATATTACACCGATTTACTCGTAAATTGTCGATAAAGTTTTCTAACTTAATTAAAAAAAAAAAAAAGTATATTATATGCTTATATGCTTATAGCATTACCCTAATATTAATACGTCATTCTTGCATATAATGTCTTATGGTAATACTTGCGCCGTTTCACAAAAATTGTACTTCATAGTATAATATTAGAATTAGGCTTCTAATAAAGGGATGGAAGTAGTAATATTAGACGTATAGACTAAATACAAAGTACTCCATAGTATAATTATAAATTATAATAGTACATAGTACATACTACACTACTACGTATTACTATTTTCAAAAAAGATGGCAACTTCTTCTACTCCGAATAACACTGTAAAATAAATGATACTTCGTAGTAATCATAAATTAAGGACCTGTCTTCAACTTAATTTCATTTCAGATCAGTTTCTAATTTTTTTTTTCTCATAAATAATTCAGTTCAACTTAGTTCAATACAATTCACTAAATCAGAATAGACATTAAATAACTTGGAATGAATCTAACAAAATTGTTAAAAGTCTTAAAACACAAGACTTACCAAATCTTAAATGCTCATCAATCGAAAAAAAGGAGTCAAACGTTACAGTTAAACGAAAAATGGAATAAGTATGAGACTATTATTAACCCTCAAACATTTATGATTGATTTTAAGATGGAGGAAAAAACTACTCTCTCAATTAATAGTAGCCTCCAACTCTTCATCCCCAACCTTGACTTGAAATCAAGTTTTGAATTTTTTGGTCAAGAACTATCCGCTGAATATGTATTTTTGCCAACATTTTTGTAAAGAAAAAAAAAAAAAATAAAAAAAAAAAAATATTTGAGGTTTGCCAACATCTATCCCCTGATTTTTTTTTATTATTTTTTTTTTTCAATAAAAATTACGGCTAATTTTATAAGTAACACTATCTATTGTGTTTTCCGGCTAGCAAATGCAGCCCATTTTTCATGTTTTCTCCAAATTTGTTATATCTCTCGTATTTATAAGGAAAAATTGATAAGAATCATATACATGATTTTTAAGTGATCTTTAAAAAATAAAATAATTTTTTGATTATTCCAAAATAATAACCGAATGCCACTTTTGGGGGCACTATTTGCCTTTAATAAAATAAAAAATCCAATAACCTATTTATCGGGGTAAGTATGTATAACATGCTAAAAGTCATATAATTTTTGACAAGTTTTCCTATTTATTACTTTCAACCTTCATTTCTCATCTTCATTTCACAAAAAAAAACATCCAAAACATCGAATATCAATTGCACAACCTATTGAAAACTTAGATGTTATGGATGATAATGCAATTTTGTAAAAGTAAGGATAAAATTCCCAAAATTCCACTATTTTTCCCTCGAAATCCCATAAATAATTACTACCACTCTTCTTAAAATTACAAAAATACCTCTAAGACAGCGTCTCTCAGTGGATCACCTAAGCAATCCACACGAAATTAGGATATTAAAAATAAAAAAAATAAAAATAAAAATAAAAAACTTGATAAGGACCTATAAGTTGAGTAACTATTTTTTTTTAAAAAATTTAGAGACTAGAAATAAACACAAAAGGTGATTCTGTAAACTTGATTTGATCTCACATCTTGATTCTTGATTACCACATAAAACTCGAACCAACTGAGAGTGAGGTGTAGCTAAATTGGTAGACCTCCTTTCCCGGTTAAAAAAAATCTCAATCCTAATCACCCGGCCTTGTAGCTCTCCCCACGCCAAAAAATCTCATTCTAGATGGATGGAATAGCTAATAGTCAAATAATAAGAATAGTCCACTCAACTCAAAAAAAAACCGCGAATCACCTTTCTCCTCAGTAACTATTTCTCCCCAAAATCTCAACCTTAAAACCTTTCCAACTTTCATGATGTACGAATATTACCCATTAAAGTATGATCATTTTCATCCTCATCAACTACAATATACTTTTCCCAAGTACAATTTTCCACCCTTTTTCTCTCTCCTCTACCTTTATATATTGAGAATGACTCCTGGGTTTGATGGGTATTGGGGAGCTATATCACATTCTTTAAATCCTCTGTTTTTTGTTGAACAAAATTATCAAAAAAGATGGGATTTTTTAGGAGTGAAAGTGTGATTTATAAGCCTGTTGATGAGGTTGATCTTGGTCCTGAGAGTGATGAAGTTTATATTAGTCCCATTGTTAAAGGTTTGTTTAATTGTTCTTGTTTTGTCAATGCCCACCAGGTGTTTGATGATATGTTTGTTCTTTTATTTTTTTTTATTATGTGACATTTATTGGTTGATATGATATTGGTTGGTTGAAATCAATTTTGGGATTTAGTTGAATGGTATAGATGGAGTATTTGCATAATGCCAATTGGGTTTAGCCCCTAAACTTTAATTACTAGTAATTATTTATGTGATGTTAATTAATAAGCATGAGTAAAAGAAAACTTGAGTGTCAATGAATATTATGGGAAAGTAAGCAAGATTATTAAGTATATGGTAAGGATAATTGTGAAAAAAATTAGCTATGGTAAAAAGATAATGACTTAGAATCCTTTAATTATTTAATCAATTTAAGCATTAGGGTGATTATTCTATTTGTAAATGGAAGGCATACTTGGATTGAGGGACAATGAAATAAAAACTCAAAGTAAGGGGAATGAATATGAAGTTAGTTTTGATAGAAGTAGAAGGGGTGATGCAGTTATGATGCAGGGAGGAAGGATGGAAAATATTACCCTTGTTTGGGAGTAATACATTACTTTATTGAAATAGTAATAAGTATTACCTCCAGAATGAACATAATAGATAGTATCCCAGATTTCTCCCTCACATAATCAATTAATCACTACATCAGCCTATCTACCTTAACCTTCATCCACCTTCAATCTCCTTAAAATTCTTCTATTTCCTCATAAATACATTATTCCCAATCCAAGCATGCTCAAAGAATGGTAAAAGCAATATGAGATTTAGGGTGTGAGGGTGTATCTTACGAGCCCATTGATGAGGTTGATCTACGACGTGACAGTGATGATGTTTATATGTTAACCCTCGGTATCAAATGGCTCTTGTGGTTTCATAAATCCCTCCTGGTATATTGATTATGTTTTTGTTTGTTTCTTTTAATTGTTTTGCTTTTATAAAATGAATTCTGAAAAATGAGTAGTAAAAAGGCTCGAATTTGGTTTTGGTTTTGGTTGATCTTAATAAGGAGTATTTTTTGTGCATGTCAACATCGATTTTATGTTTGTTTGGGCATTTTGGGCTGGGTTTATCAATTTTGTCAGATTTTTTGTTCACAAAGTTTTGTGACAATGAAAGAGATAAATGTAAGCATGTAACTGATTCCTGAATCTTGAATTCTGGGTTGAGAATTTATGAGAAGTAACATGTTGATAACAGTAAAGATTAAGCGATCATTAATTGTAGTCGTCACTAAATTTTCCTTGTTGTGCTCAGCTCCACGTATGGCAGGAATATTGGTCAAACTCTTTGTTTGGATTCTGGAGTGCAGGATAGTTGGAATGATGTTGCTGTATTTCCTCAAGAAAGACAACTTGATTCATAAGGTACTTAAAACTTTGGCCACTTCTTGTTTGATAATGCTATTACATACCAATAGGCATAGCAAAAAAGATGATAATAGCTGTAAAAAGCTTCTCAAAACAATATGTCTTCAAATACATTTATGTAGATGAGAAAAACCTTTAATGTTATAATTTGTTTCTTACTAATATAAGTTCTGCAGCTTGTTTCATATGCTGAGTTGGAAGAGTCACCTGTATATGTCCCATTACATCCTTCTGAAGGTATTACCCTGCTCAGGAACACTTCATTTAGGCGTTACTATTAACTATAAAGCTCATTTGACCGTGCTCTGGAAAAATTTCTACTTTCCTGCTTTCATATTTTTCAATCAATTCAGTATATCAACTCCTTTAGATATGAATTTATATGCAGTATAAAAACACATTTGAGTAATCATCTTCAGATCCCCCAGAGCAAGAAGTGCAATGCATCAAATCTAACAGTAATCCATGTGAAAGAGTACAAGAGGTGCTAGAATGCCTGCCTTCTTCTTCAGGAAGTATTTCAAGTGGTACAAATCCTTGGTTTCGACGCTGGACAATAATGGACTACTCAGAAGCCTACAGATCTGGAGTGCTGACTCCAAGCATGGTATAACTTTGCTGTTAATATTTATGGAGTGCTTATATGTCGTTTCTTTGGCTGTAACCTTATATGTGTGAAATTTTATTGCATTTCTTCCTTTTTTTTCTTCTTTTTTTTATTTTTTTTTATTTTTTTTTTATTTTATTTATTTTTTTCTTTTTTTATTTTTTATTTTTAAGTTTGGGAGGTGTACTTCCCCTTTCAATGTTAAAGTACCTTATTTTAATTCTTATCCTTTCTAGCTAGTTATAATATGTATTCATTCATGTGTATGCATACCATCTTTTACTTTTGTCCAACAATCAGAAATGTGTCTGTTTTTGGATGTATGTCACATTTCAAGGGAACAAGTGGTTGAAGTGCTTCTTTTAGTTTGTTTGCAGGTGGCCAAGCGATTTATTAGAGCTGTCGGACAATCATCTAATACTAAATGCAATATGTCGTTTTTTATTAGTTGTGATGCCAAAAATATTTTGGAGCAAGCTGCTGAGTCTACTCTTCGTCATAATAAAGGTACTAGAGTTATGAGATAAAGTAGTTCTTTTATTTCACATATTCCCACAATACTAAAAATCATGTTTCCTGTAATCCTTTGAGCAACTGTACTGATGACAATGAATGAACTGCTTGAGTGTGTACGTGCTACCGTTAGTTCAGTGTCCTCACATTAGTACAGATCAATCAACGGATCTTTTGATTTTCCTTTAACCTGAAAATCAGTAGCATTTTTTTCTTCCCTTTTTTGTAATACGATTATACGAAGTATATAACGATGTGCCTCACTTGTTCTCCTCGTGGTCAAAACGTCTTGCAGGAGAACCACTCTCTGTGCTGGATGGAGTGCCAATAGCCATCAAAGATGAAATAGACTGCAACCCTTATCCAACTACAGGTATGCTTATTTCCATAGTTTCTAAGTTCCTTTACTAAAACATAAAGCATTCTTGTGATTATAGTTTGTGGAAAATACTCTACATTTTTTTGTTATCTCTTTTAGGAGGTACAAAATGGTTGCACAAGTTTAGATCCTGCGAAAATGATGCTTGTTGTGTTGAGCGTCTGAGATCATGTGGTGCGTTACTTGTTGGGAAAACCAACATGCATGAGCTTGGTGCTGGGACAAGTGGAATAAATCCCCACTACGGGTAGTTTGCCTTTCCTCATCTATAATCACATATATATTCTCTCTATATTTATCCAAAGATCAAGGAAAACTGTGTAGGAAAAAAGGGGCTGTGTAGAATACTGTTAGTTTGATGCAGTTCTGCAGAGAAAACTTGTTGTACCATAAATATTTTATAATTGAGTTTCTTTTTTTTTTTCCCTCTTCCTTGATTGCTGTAGGGTAACTCGAAATCCTTACAACACCAGTCGGATAGCTGGTGGATCTTCTAGTGGCTCTGCTGCCGTTGTTTCTGCAGGATTATGTCCTGTTGCACTTGGTGTTGATGGCGGCGGTAAATATAATATCATATTGATGCATCACATTAAATGCTCTTGTACTCAAATTGACAAGTACTGAATACTTGGCAACATATTAATGCAGGCTCAGTCCGTATGCCTGCAGCTCTCTGTGGTGTTGTTGGTTTCAAGCCAACTTTTGGACGTGTTCCTCATACAGGGTGAGTACTATGTTCCTGAAATTCATCATCATCCGGGGAAAAAAAGGATTTATCTTTGTCATTCTTTTGCTGTATTATTTTGTTTTTTCTTGACAATATGAGGTCCAAAATGAGTCATTTCTTATTTTGTTTATAGCGTACTTCCTCTTAACTGGACAGTTGGGATGGTTGGAATTCTATCTGGTACAGTTGAAGATGCTTTAATAACGTAAGCATTCCTTTGCTACGTTCTCAAGTACTTACTCTCTTCATATGGGCTAATATCGCTAATAATCATGGGCTTTGATTTCAGTTATGCAGCTATTAGTGGTCAACTCCTCTCAGATCAGCCTACATTTTTGGCGGTAATGTTGCTTTAACTCATAAGATAAGTATAAGTTACAAGAATACAATTCACACTTCAGTGTAATACACAATCCAGCATAAAGTTTTTTCGCCATGAAATTTTTGAAGAGGAAGAGAAATCAGTGAATGACTAGAATTGCTTTGTAGGAGATTGTCAAAATAAGAGTATGACAATCATGCTTCACCAAGAAAGGATAAACTTTTTAACCAAAAAAAAAGGGAAAAACTTAGCCACCATTAAAACCTAAGAATATAATATGTTTTCCTAATGACATAATAGCATTATGTTAGTTTTAGTGGAAGGCCCTCAAATAACACAAAATGGCTCAGTGGTTTTACTTCAGTAATTATTAGTGTTTTCTGCTCCTTTTGCTCACTTCTAGAAACACAGTCTGCAATGAATACTTTTCCTTTGTCTAGGTTTGATCTTCTGCTTATAAGAATTGTCCCATAAAATTTCTAGTAGAAAGAGTCTGATCGCTAACCTTGTTTGACACTGAAAGTTGCCTTTTATTCTAAGCTTATCAAGTCGATCTGTTGCTTGATAGCGAAAAGTTACCCCTCTAATCTTCATTTCTTTCTCTTAAGTAACAATGTAAAATGCTGTATATTGGTATTGGTATTGCCATTTTTGTCCTTTGACCACTTGTTGATGCACAATAGTATGGATTATATGTTGATTGTAGACGTGGTGTTGTGATCTTACCAGCCTAAAGTGAAATTGCCTCTGCTGAGACCAAAGACATCAATTGGTGATATCAAAATGGCGAGATATGGAAAGGTTTGTAGTTCATCTGACCTTCTATGTGCTACACATCAAATAAATTTTGCTGTAGAATCCTTTCACAGTCAACCATTCTAATGATTCTTTAACTTCTTTATTTAATTCTCCTGGCATAGTGGTTCGATGACTGTCACTCTGATATCAAGCTTTGTTGCTCCCACGCTCTTGATAAGCTTCGAAAGTGTTATGGATGGGAGGTAATAGATTCATTCCCGGCAATTCTGTGAATGATATGCTATATATAACCTAGTGCTTACTTTTGTATGCTGGAGACCCTTTATATAACAAAGACCCACCATGAATTCAAGAATTTTAGTAGGAAAGAATGGAATGGATTGAAAATTTTCAATATGGTCCTGTTAAAGTTTGTTTCCTTCATTTTCCTAGACTGTAGAGGTGACAATACCAGATATAGAAACAATGCGACTAGCACACTATACAACAATTGGTTCTGAGTGTACTGCTGCACTTGACCATCTTCGGCAGAAACTGTAAGTTCTGCCATGCCAGATTGCCAGCGCCTTTTTTTGTCAAGTGTTCTTCAGATTAATATGCTTGGCTGACTAGCTCTTTTTGTAATGTAGTAGGAACTCCTCGGAAATTGGATGGGATGTACGAGTGGCACTTTCTATTTATGGTGCCTTCAATGGCATGGAGTATATTAAATCTCAGAAAATCAGGTGATTCTTGTGCATTTGGCTTAATGACTATAAATGGTCTGAACAAATGTGGTGGGATTACCTGTTCACAGATGAAGAATAAATGTGTCTTGTACATGTTAAATTTACATTCTTCTGTACTCCTGCTCCTGCCAATGAAGTGATTTCTGAACACAACACAAAGCACATGAACTAAATCTACTAATTTTGTTTTGTTGTTGCAGTTCAAATACTCCTCACTTGTGGTTTCCCTGATTCTATGCATTAAATCTTTTTATGCTTGAACATATGCAGTAGGTTTCTTTTTCTTTGGGAGGAAGAGGTTGTGGAGGGAGGGGATTAGTGTCGACTCGGTGTAATTTATCTTCTGTCATTTGTCTGCAGGCACCGACAGATGCTTTTACATAACAAAATATTTTCGAAAGCAGATGTTATTGTTACTCCGACAACTGGGTATTGTTTTGCTATGCATCCTACTCTCTCATTAATGTTTTGGGCCTTGGTCACAGATGTGTCTAATGCCAAATTGAGTACCTTTTTCTATCTGTGATCATTAATGGTCTGCTACCTCATACGTCAAAACAATTTATTTCTTTTTTAGAAGTTAGTTTATACAGTACTATCAGCTACAGTAATGTGTCCCAATGTTATGCCAGTGTTACTGCTTACCTGATCAAGGATGATGCTTTAAAAACCGGTGAACTCGATTACATAAATGGAGGTACACATGTTAAAGCACTTCTGTATCTTCCAAGTGTTTGAAGCTTTAGATCTTCAGGCATACTTTGTAATGAATGTAAATAAGTCATCTTCAATATACTTTGTTTTTTCCAGCTGCACTGGTACGCTATCAAATAGCAGGAAATTTTCTTGGCCTTCCTGCAGTTACTGTACCGGTGAGTATAATATATTTTTTCCTTTTGCATTCACTGCTTGAAAGTGAAACTGTGGTCAATCCTTTCAGTCTTAGCTAACAATTTTCAATTACTGTTCTAGATTGGATATGATGCAGAAGGATTGCCTATTGGCCTGCAATTTATCGGAAAACCATGGGCTGAAGCAACATTAATTCACATAGCATCTGCTGTCCAGGTAAACCTTCCTGTTTCTAAGAAGCTTCTTTAAGAACTGTTATATTTTCTCGAAATGCTAGTTTCAATCAAATAGACATTCCCCCTTGTCAATCAAGTAGTCACAGTGTGGTCTCTACCCTTTCATAAGAAAGATATGACCATTATTTTACTGAAACACCTATATAATCCTTCCCATTTTCTCTCGACCTCTGCATTTAGATGGGGTTATGCTTGGAATTTATCATATGTATTTCAACTTGGGAATGTGACAACTTGCTGCTGTACTTTTTTAAATGATGAAAAATTGTATAAGCTTCCCACTGTTTCTGATGTTTACTAACTTTACTTGTTTCATCAGGCTTTGTGCATCTTAGACTACAAGAAGCCAGCAGTTTTCTATGATCTGTTCAACAGTTCAAATCAATATGATCAGAACTGACCATTATTGAGAGCAATGTAAATTAGATTTGGTATATATTAAAGGGGTGTCTGAATGTCTGATCTTCAGATATACTGCCGCACGTCAGAGTTGAAAACAAATCTGTACCGCGAGGCTATATTTAATTACTGTTGAAATATGATTGTTTAGTGATTATAGTTGAAACTGTAATATGTTCAATTTAATACAATCTGTTTGGCTTGCATTATTTATGTTATGCTTTGAACAATCTCCAGATCTACTGTGCCCAACATAATGAAAGTTGGAAATCATGAATCATGATTTTATTTTGTAACACTCGACAGTTGATAAAAAATACGGCTACAATGATTTACGGTTAATAAACATATGAATATGGTAGAACTTGAACCTAAAACATTACCCCGTACTATGTTCACTTGTTAGTCATGTTCATGAGTATTTGTGCCTAATTGTCCCAAGGAGCCACAAGTATTTTAGATTTATAAGGTCTATATTGTGCTATTGACACGTTGTTTATCTAGCAAATCACAACTCATAATTTAAAGGGGGTAATCCAACTCGGCTACTCCAAACATATTAGATTGGAGTTGCAATGTCCAAAAACAGTTTTATAGAAAGATAATCTCCTTTTTGGTTTGAGAAATTTTATTTTGCTTACAATATGTAGCATATACTTTATATCTATCAACAACCAATTCATGTGAACTTACCCTTTTCCCCTATGATACTTTAAACTCGTGACAAAAGACACTATTATACCTCAAGTCCTCTAAAATATACGCGTGGTGCAAATGATAAGATTAAAGAAACAAAGGGTATGCAAAGTAGGAGTATGCAGAATTTGGCTTGATCTTCAATGACTCATAACAATCTCTGCTTCAAGTAGTGGTTTTGTTTTGAACATAAAAAAACTCTCACTTTATGAAAAGAGATTATAACTTAAAGTATAATTTTTACCTTGAATTGTACAAAAAAAACAAGAGTGAATCTCATAACTGATTCTATATTGCAACATATACAAAGTATCACTTAAAAATATTTTATTCTCATGAAGAGAAATGTTAGAACATCGGTCAAATCATGTTCATGTTAGATATGTGTTACTAGTTGTGTTATCTGGTTCGATAAAGAATTATCGATATATTTGTTAGTTGATAGCTATTTTATGTAACTTGAACTTCTTATTCAATCCTTCCCCAACCCACCTATTCAAACATTTTTATTTTTTTGTGCTCAAATACTTAGTATCTCTTTTTTGCCAAACATCTTTTATCAAAAATCCCATTTATATGACTTACAAGTTATATCACATTAGAATTACATTGTGTATTTGTGTCAACTTGTTTATATAAATTAATTTAAATTCAAGTCATTCTAAATTTAATTCGGACAAAATTATTCTTTTACCATGATTCAATATTTTAAACATCAAGAAACCTTTAAATTTATACTCTATAGGATGTTATCAAAATTCCCTTACCAAGTCAACAAAAACCAGAATTTCCTTTTACATAGTTACTCGTACTTCCTCTATCCCAAATTACTCACAACAGTTTGACTTTTTACATTATTCACACATCTCTCTTTGACCATCATTTTTAACTGTTATATGAAAGTCATTGTAATCATATAAGATGTTGTTGGGTCTATTTTAATGTATAGTTTCTTAATATAAATTTTTTATAACTTATATAAATATATAATAAAAGATATTAACAATCAAATATGTACATCAACAAGCGTTTAAAACGTTAAGTAAAGTGGGACATAGAGAGTACATTCTTACATTAAAAAAAAAAAAAAAAAAGGTAAAAACTTTGTAATTTCCACAACTCCTCTTCTTTCGAATTCATAATCTTTGTCAAGAAAGTGAGAAACATCAAGAAAAGACTGCTTGCAAAGTTACAATCAATCTTTCTTCCATTCTACTCACTCTCTCACAAGATCTCTTAGCAATTTCATCGCAATGGTGCGTCTTCTTTTTTTCCCCCTTTTTATATGAATTAATCGTTGTTAAAATTCTTCTCTTTCTTTATTTTTTTCTTCAATTTCCTTTTTTTTTTTTATTTTTTTTATTTATTTATCGGGGGCTTATTTTTATCATCATACCCTGTGTAATTAGTCTCTATGTGATGAGTAAGATTTCTATGCGAAAATTCAAACCAACCTGTTTAATTTTAATTTAATTGTATAATTTAATTTAATTTCCCACAAATTTAAAATAAATAAAAATCGACACTTTAAGGTCTGGGATTTAAGAAATCATGGTTCTTGAATTTAATTTTTTGTTTGAGTATAATTAGGGATTTGGGATAAATACCCAGATGATTAAAGCATGATTAGCCATTAAATTGGAAGATAATTGAGCTCTTTTGATGTTAAATATACTGGGATTTTGATTTGGGCCTATATTTGATGATGGATTGAGGAAATTTAGAATCTTTTTTATTGGGTAGAGGTTTGATCTCTGGATAAATCAATTGCAGGTTAGAATGAATATTGTATAATGGAGTTTGAATAAGTTTTATGGAAATTGTGAGTTATTCTGTGCTATGAACTTATGTGTTTATAATATAGGCTTGTTAGTCCCAATATGAACAATAAATTGCCCCTAATATTTCGAAAGAGACTCCCACCTATGCGCCAATAAATGGAGGGCCGAGCTTAAGACGATGTTGTCAATCTGAAGTTGCAACTATATGGATTAAACCATTATTCAGAAAGACAACAATGAACTTGATAAGTCGTCGTAATTTGTTCCATTTTTTCCAAAGCTGAAGGATTGTGAATTTTTGGGTCATTGGTGCGTTTTAGATCAGTTGATTTTCTCAAGGGTATATCTTGAATTGAGCTCATTGAGATTTTACATGAAAGAATTATTGTTTTGGATCATGCGATGATTTGATGAATATTAGAAGACATAAAGATTCTCCATTTTTCATGGCCTGTTAATTCTGCTGTTTGTGACTTTGTTATCAGTTTTGCATCCAATATTCTCAGTTTATAGTAAAATGCAGATGGTACGATAGTGTTCTTACTTTGTAAGCATTTTGTACCAAAATACTTATTTTTGGTGCTAACTAAGAATGCTTGTTTTTTTATTTTTTTATGGTATTAATAGAATTCTTTTTGGTATTACATGTGTACCAACTAGGAACAACTTAGAACCAACTAAGTTTTGCTTTAAACTAAGAAGTTCCCTCTATCAATGTTCCCTTTTTTGTATGAGGGAGGGCTTGGGTATTGTAACCCTTAAGTGGATAGTTTTTGGTAGTTAATAAACTTCTATAGTACTCTGATGAGTTTCTATTCAGTATATGCTTTCTCCATGGTTGTATCGGTATTTATTCAGATTAGTTGTCAGTATGTAAGAATTGATACCTATGTTCGTCTGTCTTTATTATGAGAAACGGTTTGGGTAGGAATTGAGTTACTATGGTGTGCTCCAAGTAGTGAAATAATTTGTCTGATGCTGATGCCATGATGTGGTTTTTTTTTTTTTTGGAATTTTTTGTTTTAGTGAAGTTTGTTGACTTTGATTTTCTGGATTTGGTAATCATATTATTAGTCAAGTGCTAGAACAGTGAGGAAAGACAAGCCACGTGGGCGTCATCATGGTCTCACTCAACAAAAGAGGCAAGAGATTAAGGAAGCTTTTGATCTGTTTGACACTGATGGCTCAGGTTTTGAATCTATCTAGTGTTTTTAAGTTTTGTACGGTAATGCATCTATTTTGCTCTCACCTGATTTGTTCAATTTGAATTATATAGGGAATATTGATGCTAAGGAGTTGAATGTTGCTATGAGGTATTGTTCTTTGTAAACCCAGAGGTAATTATTTTCTTCTCAATTACCTGACCTAAAATTGTGTGGTTGCAGGGCTCTGGGTTTTGAGATGACTGAAGAGGTATTAATCTGTCATTTTTGGTTATGCGTTGATTATGATTGTAGCATTTCTTCTGAATACTTGCACAAAAATGATTTATGTTCCTTGCACTCTTCATTTTATCCTCAATTACCCATGTGGACACATGCACTCGGACAAGGTTATGGACTCCTTACCTAACACGTCATTACTTACCTAGGCACCTTAATTATCTTGAACCACATATTCGTAGATATAAAATAATACAGGTGAGAGACAGTGAAGAGGAAGTTATGTGTATATATACACACAAATGAACTTTAAATGAGAATTCATTCAAGAATTAGCAAACAAGTCAACTTAAAATTGCGTTTATGAATTTACAACTGGAAACGAAGATAAAATATTTTAACATGAGGAATATGGTTCATTAATGTCATGTTCTATGCTAATGTCTAATTTAAAGACAGCGTTCTCATGTATGATAATTTTGGCACTTGAACATGTATTTTTTCTCTGTGCTTATTCAATGATACCATCAACAAACTACAGTATATTCGGCATCTCTCATAGGCTCCATGTATCCCCCCCACCCCACCACCAGAAAATAACTTTTTAATGTCTTTTAAGGCATCCTTTTGTAGATATATGTTTACAAAAGTTTCCTCTGGTTTGCAATAAAATATGGGCAGGGCAATTGGTTGTAGGGGCTAGGGTTTCGGTTAAGAGCTGGTCTTGACCTTTTGTCTTATTTCAGCAAATCAATCAAATGATTGCGGATGTTGATAAGGATGGAAGTGGTGCCATCGATTTTGATGAATTTTGTCACATGATGACTGCTAAAATGGGAGAAAGAGACACTAAGGAGGAATTAATGAAAGCGTTCCGTATAATCGACCAAGACAACAATGTAAAGTTTAGCTATTCTTCATTTATCGTTATTTTTTCAGTCATAACTCATAAGTGAGATATTTAAACCATGGTTGGTGGTGTAGGGAAAGATTTCTCCTGAAGATATTCAACGTGTTGCAAAGGAATTGGGTGAAAACTTCACTGTGAAGGATATCCAAGATATGGTTGAAGAAGCAGACCGAGACCGTAAGCTTCCTCCTTTTTCTGCTATGATTATAAATCTTATACTTGATACTTCCCATCTCTATATGATTGAGCTCTTCGGAATCAGAAATTGTGTGTTAAAGTTCTTTGAATACCCGTAATGATTTGTAATTTAAAACTAAACTCTTCTGTTCAGCATCTTGGACTAGCCATCCTTAAGAAGGAAGTTAAAAGATCATCAATTTAGACAACTTAATATATTTATAGATGTAGGTTAGCTAAAAACACACTGAGCTAAATTCAATGTGATTACATTCCTTATTTCTGATGTTAAAAAAAGAGTGCTTATTTTCTAACCATATAGTGGCCTCTAAATCGTACAGGTGATGGCGAGGTCAATGTTGAGGAGTTTTTGAGAATGATGAAGAGAACGTCATTTGCATATTGAAATTGAACCTTGATTAGCACTGCACCGTGTTTTACTAGAAGCTGCCCCTACTGCTGTATTTGATGTTTACATGTCGAAAGCTAATGCTGAGCGTTGCATTTGCTTGGTCTAGCTATTTTCCTTTGAAGAGTGAGGGATTGCTAATGTGTGTTTTATGGGCTAATGCTGTTTTATCTGTTTCCATATAAATTATTTGTAGCGAAAACTGATATGAATTTGATATTTCTGTAGAAGTAATGTTAATGCTGAAAATTGTGGCTTTTGTATCAAATTTTTCTCATTCCCACGACGGAGTCCTACCTTTATTGGTCATGGAGCGGACAAAGAACTAGATATTCATTTTGTCTAGAATTAGTTATCATAGTGTCCTAGTTCATCCTTATGAAGGATGTTACCTGAAATTTTTGTAATAAGGACACTCTAATTTTCTACAAGTAGTTTATATCACACTGTGAACCTATGAAAAATCCTCAATTAGGTAAGTCTTTAGAAATTATCTCAATTCAATAATCTTTTATATAATTTAAGAGTCGTTTTTGCAAAACTTCATCGCAACACTCCAAACCCCCAACTTTCAATTCTCATGCACTCTTTTTTTTTTTTCCTTTTTAATATATTTAAGAAAATAACTTCCACATCCCAAATTATTTTTAAAAAAACAAAACAACTTCCTTTTAAAAAAAAAAATGTAACTTTCATTTATGTAATTTTCACTTATACTAATTTTTTTCGTAACGACATACTTATTGGGTACAAAAAAAATAAAGTAAAAAGGGGTGGTGATTTGTGAATTACTATTTTATTAGCAAGATATAGAAAGTGTTTTTTTTTTTTTTTTTTTTTTTTTGTGTGAGGTGTTTGTTACATTGTGGTAATTTGTAAATACAATGATTTATTTTAGTAACAAAGTTTACAACAAATGGGGTGGTGGCGCAGTTGGCTAGCGCGTAGGTCTCATAGCTTCTGAGTAATCCTGAGGTCGAGAGTTCGAGCCTCTCTCACCCCAATTTTTTTGTTTGTATAACTTTTTATTACAACCTAGAGCAAAGCTTGGTTCTTTGGTATTTGTTTTTTTGATCTCTACAGCAGAAGTAGTAGTAATAATAAACGTTTTGAACCTCGAATACAAGTTCTGAGGGAGAAGACAGGCAGGAAGTTTCATTTTCTGCAAATACTAACACATTTTAAACAAAACGTTAAACTGAATTGCTGCATCTGCAAAACTTGACTTGTATTATAATTACCGGGGCGTGCTAATTAGCCAAAATAATATAGAGATGTACAAAACTTTCTTTATACTTTGCCAATCAAAAATGTGGATCAACAAAGTTACAAAAGTTTATATAAATTGCCTGTACACAATGTAATGATGTACAAATCCGTGGCACTGGCTTGAAGTCAACACTACCTAAGAGGTTATTTCGCCTCTTCAAATTCACTCTTGCGAAATCCTAGCTTTTAATCGTGCTTTTGGTTCGTGAAAAAAACTTCCCAAGCCCATGTTTGTCCCGCCTGTCTAATGACATGCCTGCTTTAGCATCATCTTTTGCTAACTTCCCATCATCCTCTTTGCTCAATGTTGAAGTATTAAGAGCAGTATCAGAAGATAATGTATCTGGTTTTACATCATTTTGAAGCGGTGACTCTTTTTCAGAGACCTCCAATAGCTTCTCTGAATCCAAGAAGAGATCTTCAAGTGCTGCGAGGGACTTCAGTTGATTTCCAAGTGATGCAATTGTCTTCTGACACTCAGCCATTTTATTCGCAGCAACAGCTAGCTCCTTTTCCTGTCATACATATCAACATTTAACAATCGTAAGTAATATAGCTGTTTTATGATACTTTGACTGTGTATATCATCCCATTCATCAGCATAGTTTACGCTTGCATAAAATACTAGCAAGTTTTATGATCAATTGTAGTGCTGAGTTGGGTCTTTGTTAAATTAAGGGATCACAAATTTAAATCACCACCAGCTTATACCTTTCATCTAAAAGATTCTAAGATCATCTTATTGATTGATTGAACAATTTATTTATGTTCTCAAAGGAATAAACTCGAAATAATTATGTGAAGGTTTATGATTGCATCAACTTGACGACTTCTAGCTGCATGAATCTACCCATTCAAAGCCACAAACACTGAAAACAAAGTTTTATAAGCCTGCTGCTAAATCTATCTACTAGTATATGATCAAAAACTCTAATAAATTTAGACCAAGTAAACTGACCTGCTGTTTATCCAACTCATCTTTTGAGATTGGTGAAAGCTGAAAGCCAGCTTCAGACTTCATTTTTGTAAGTTCATGTTCTAACTTCCTACACTTAGCAGCAAACTCGGCAGACAATGCTCTCTCTTTTTCCACCTCATGCTCTAATGTACCAACTTTGGCAAGTATGGTTTTAAGTTGTGACTCTGCTTCTTCTTTCTTTGCATTTGTCATCTGAAGCTCTCGATTAGCTGCTTCTTTTGATCCATTCACTGAAGCTAATTGACTTCGCCAGCTTTCAGCATCATGTTTCATTCTTGAAAGCTCATTCTCTAACAATTTACACTTACCACTAAACTCTGCTGACAGCTGTCTCTCCTTTTCGGCCTCTTTCTCCAAGGAACCAATCTTAGCAAGCAAGGATTTAGCCTCAGAATTTACATCTTTTAGTTGTGATTCTGCTGCTTCTTTCATTACTGTTGTGCTCAAAAGCTCTTGCTCAACTGCCTCCTTTGATTCATTCATAGATGCTAACTGACTTTGCCATTTGTCGTAATCATGCTTCATCCTAGAAAGTTCATCTTCCAAAGCCCGACACTTTTCTGAAGAGTCTGCGTATAATGCCCTCTCTTTTTCAATCTCACCCTCCAGAAACCTGACTTTAGACAGCAGCATTTCTCTCTCATCCTCAATCGCTCTATGCTGGGACTCGGCCTCTTCCCTTCTTACATTGGCATCATCAAGCTCCAGATCAATCGCCTGTCTCAATTCATTTGCCAAATCTAACTCAGCCTGCAACATTCCTAACTTTTTATTCGTTTCTCTTAGCTGTGCTTGTGATATCTTTAGTTGATTCTGACATGAGCTCAGCTGAGCACCTGAAATCTTCAACTTATTCTGGCATTGAGATAATGCCAAAGCTAAATGTACCTTTTCTGATTCAACAATCTCAATCTTCTCCTCAAGTTCAGCTATTCTACCTACCATGGCATCAAGTTCCGATTTAAGTGAGGAGCTGTCATTTGTACTATGTTTGTCTCTCGAGGTTGCAGGTCCAAGAGAGCGGCTTCTATTTTCACTTTCCGGCAATGCTGCTAGCTTCTCCATCTCTAGGAAATCATCCATGAGACCAATTTCAGGTGAAGGGGGCATATGGGATTTCGAGGGGCCTTTCTCAATTTTAAGAGCAGATGACCATGAATCTGAACGGCTCAACTCACATTCATTTAACCTTTCTCCACTATCTGATTGGCTGTCATTGAATGACTTAGAGTCATTAAATGAAGTTACTTTACGAGCCATGTTTTTTAACCTACGGCATTCAGCCTCAAGTTTAACAACTCTCTTTATGCTCTCTAAGTGATGTTTACTGGCTGTTTCCGCTGTTTTTGTGCTTAAATCCCTCTCAAGAGTCCTTATTTTTAACTCTTCTAATTGAGAATTAAGTTCCTGTCGCAAAGAAGCATTTTCTGTCTCTACAGAACCCAATTTGAGGCGAAGATCAGACTCCAAAGAGGCAGCAGCTTCCACCTTAGCATTTGCAGTTTCAAGTTGGGCAAGAAGATCAGACATCTCAATGTCCAGCTCAGACTTGGACTCTGCATCTTGTGATCTCTTAGAAATGGCTTCTTGAACCTTCTCATTTTTCTCTTCTCGCACTTGTCGCAACTGCCTCAGGCACTCCTTGAGGGCCCCATCAAGGTGGACTACCCTATCCTCAAGTGACGAGTTTTTCTTTGTTGCAATATCAAGTTGCTGCTTTAAAGTGACTACCTCATTTTCAGCCTTTTCCCAACCTAAGATTCAATCAAATAATAAAATCAGCAGATGAAGATAGTTGGAGGAAAACTTTTTTGTGTGTAATTGTTATAAGGTCTATCAGGTCTGAACATTGAAATTCACAAAGAACATAATTCAAAACGAGAGTATGGTTTCGCAGCAATAACAGAAGGCTTGGCACAGTAATGACTAATGAGCTACAGGAAGCAAAAATGTGACTGCACAAATATTTTGGGGAGAAAGAACATGAGATATACCTGTAACAGCTTCCTCTGCAACTTTGGAATGCTGCTTCACCAATTCCTCCTTTGCAGTGATAGTTGCAATTGCAGCAGATAGTTTCTCAGTCAAAATCTTCACTCCATCATTGGCATCTTCATCAGGTGGTGCAACTTTCGAGGTAACTTCTGGTGATTGTGTATTTTGATTTGGAGATGCCTTGAATAATGTAGAAAGTTTCATCAGATACACGGCATATAATACACCATTCTATCAAGGTAAACTATTGCCATAATTACATGTTTTTATTTAGATATGCCTTCAATAAGAAAACTATTCCAATACCAGATTCAAAACCAATAGTCTCATCTTAGATTGTACTCACAACTTTGCCAATGTAATAACTTTTGCATTGTATGGAGTACTGGTGTACTAGTCTCATCTTAGATAGTCCTCACAACTTCATCAATGTAATAACTCTTGCTTTGTACGGAGTGCTAATGTACTACACTTCTATAGCACCAATATGATCATTCTCACCCACCAAGTCGGGCTTGGCGAACAATACATGAAATCTAAATAATTTTGGAGAACAGAACATAAAATCTATGCAAAATTCTTTGTTTTAGTTTGATACTAGCTATCAGCAAAAATCTGAAGTGGCACAAGTAATAAGTTAGTAAAAGATGCATTTTCACTTGGAATCTTATTCAACTTTAATGTTCACAAAATTACCTTAATCTAAAGTAGAATGTAATCCTATCTTATATCCCCTTCCAAGCTCCAAGCTAAGTATTACTAAGTTAAAAAAAACTACTAAAATATAATTCAATGAGTTATACTTTCATTAATGTCACAAGAATGAGCAAACTGGCATTTAATACACATTGATAAATCCATCCTTATGACAATAGTATGTTAGATTTGAATTAAACTGATGCATAACACATTGTGATCAAAGCAAACTAGAATTAAATAAATCTAATTGAAATTGACATACTTTAATTAACCAAGATTTGAATTGACTTGAACACAATGTGATCATTTACAAACCTGATGTTCATCTGAAAACCTCTCAGAAGGAGATGATAGTGATCCTGATCCTGATACTGAGCTATCGGTCTCGGCCCCCGGACTCTTGTCCGAGGACTTCCTCCTCCATAGCCAACTCCGGCGGTCCATCAATTGATTCACCTTGATCCCACTTCACCTCATCACCCTTCAAAATTTCTTCAAAATTACAATTCAATTTTTTTTGCCCCAAAATTCAGCAACTTTCAATATTTTGAACAACCCTGAAAAGATGGGCAATATTTCAGAATCTTCAGAATGTGCAAATTTAAGGATCACCGTACTATAATAGATAAGGTAGTTTTTTTTAAAAACAAATATAAAAGGTTGGTGCTTGCCAACAAACTATTGATGTTTGACAATGAAATTTGTCAGACCAAAAATTGAATGTTTCTTTTTTTGTTTTTTGAAAATTTAAAAACTTTGCTTGGAATTCAATTCTCAGCTGTTCTAACCTCTAATGATAGATGACAGAAATCTGAAAAATTACATAAATTTGCCAAGAAATTATAAAATTCTGAAAATTTCAAAACTTTAAAATTACTTCAAAAATTAAATTTTAGAAGAAAAGGGGTTTGATTGTTACCTACAAAAGTATCTCTCTTCCTACAGTGACAATTGACAAACAGAAGAGAAGAAGAAAGGGATGGGAGGATAGAGAAAGTTAATTATGATGAGATCATGACCCACAAAAATCATTCAAAAAAAATTAATTAAAAAATATCAATGAAATCTGGAGAAATAAAGCAGAAATGTGATATACCCACTGATTAGAATATCAAAAAGATTGAATCTTTGGTTAAAACAAAGACACCCAGAAGCTTAAATCAGTAATTTAATTAGTGAATAAAAAAGGGTAAATCTCAAATCCCAAAAAATTAAAAAATTGAAGATCTGAAGAATGTCAGAGTGTGAAGGGAGTTTGGGATTAGTGAAATTATATTAATTAAGGGCCTGTTCATATTTACTGAACTGAGCTGAATTGAACTGAACTGAACTGATTAGAGCTGAACTGAACTGAACTGATTGGAACTGAACTGAACTGAACTGAACTGAATTGAGCTGAAATGAATATTTTATGTGAGAGGGAAATTAAGAGCTGAACTGAACTGAACTGAACTGATTGGAACTGAACTGAACTGAACTGAACTAATTGGAGCTGAACTGAACTGAACTGAATTGAAATTAAGTAAATGTGAACAGGCCCTAAGAATGATCTGCTAACCATGTGGGTTACCAACCCAATGACATGGAGTCTGAGTTGGACCAAGGTGGAAGCTTAGGTGGACAATATGCTAGTTTAAAAAAGAACTGATTTCTAGGTAATTAATTATCTTACTAGATTAATGTAAAAAAGAACTGATTCTTAGTTTATCTTTTTTTTGACTGGGGAATTCTACTCTTGAAATCTACGCAATTAAAGTACTACTAGTAATTCATTGATTCTTAGTTTGCCTTTTAAATTCTGATTACATTACAAATCTAAAAAAAAAAGCATTCTTCTATTCTCATAATTTGTATAGTTTGAATGTTTGATCAATCAAAAGAAGAAAAACAAATATACAATCGTATCTTACTTTTAAATTGTCAATCGTTATTGTTTGAGATTAATGTGGATGAACCGGTGATTATCGCAGGTATGTACTATATATATATACATGTCAATGCATCAAGATTTTTTTTATTTATATTTTTTAATAAGGGAAAGATTTTACTCATTATTTTATATAGACAATGCATCAGTTTATATATATGTGGGTATCTTTTAATAGTATTCCTCCGCTAAATCCCTCGGATGTTTCTATCTTTTGTTTTTTTCGTAAAAGACTGATGATGTTTCTATCTTATATATGCATTTGGTTTTTTTTTTTTTGTTTTTTTTTTTTTTTTTTGTTTTTGTTTTTGTTTTTGAAAGAATGAATACAGTTATATATATAATTTTGTTATTGTTGATGTAGGAGTACCATTCGTAGAGTATGACATTGGTTAATTTAAGATAATAACAAAAATATTATATGTTTAGAATGTATAATTTGTATGATATTATTTTGATTTATTTTAGTATTCATATAGTCGTTAGTTAGGCGTTTGTTTAGGAGTATTAGCAAGGCGTTTGTTTAGGAGTATTAGCTGGAAGATTTTGCCATATATATTTTTTTCTATAACTAATATTCACTAATTAATAAAATCAAAGTATCTTACCTTGCTTAATGAATTCTGGTAAACACTTATATGGGCATGAATTTTTTTTTTTTTTTTTATGTTTTTTATTGTATAGGACATGATTTATTAAAACTAATATTTACTAAATAAAACTAATATATATGTATTGTATATAATGTAGATGGACCCTCCACAAGGCTTTGATTTAAATATTGAATACTCTATTCTACAAGATAAGAATGAGGTTGTGCTTGATGTGGGAGAAGATTGTGATGAATCTAATGACGAATTTGATCTAAACTTAGACATTTTTTACGACGGAGATAGTGCACATTCTGATTTTGAAGATGGTGAAGGTGGTCAAATTGGTAATGATGTGGACAATGTGGAGCATGAAGGTTTGTGTGATGATGGTGTA
This sequence comes from Chenopodium album, assembly GCF_948465745.1. NCBI lineage: Eukaryota > Viridiplantae > Streptophyta > Magnoliopsida > Caryophyllales > Amaranthaceae > Chenopodium > Chenopodium album. Next base: position 5,857,750 of record NC_137846.1, read on the forward strand.
CAAAATGTCACTACTCCATATGTTGGGATGGTTTTTGGATAGGCCGAAGAGGTGATTAACCATTGCCATGAATATGGGCATCACGTTGGGTTTCAAATCAGAATTAGAAGCTCCGAGAGAATAGAGAAACCGAGAACTATGACAACGGATGTAGGCATTGAACGAAATCGGCATATAGAAGATTATAGTGATTGTAAGAGATTAAGGTTAGTTTGTTCAAAAGAGGGTAAGTTTAAATCGAAATCAAACAATCCTCAACGAGCAACTAAATCAAGTGTCACGGGATGTCAATTCAAAATAAATGCATCACTTAGTTCTGATGGTTTATGGAAGCTTAATAAAGTTCAATTAGAGCATAACCACCCTTGTGATCCGAAAAATTCCAAATTCATGCGAAACTATAAATTCATTAGTGAACAAAATAAGAGAACAATCTTGGAAAATGACACGGTTGGTGTTCCCATTGCAAAGAATTATAATTCATTTGTAGTCAAGTACGGAGGCCGTAATAATGTTCCTTTTGATGAGAGGGATCGTCGTAATTTGATAAGCAAGACTAGAAGACTAAGTTTACAACATGGTGACTTTGTTGCGATGAGGAGGCATTTCTCCGAAATGATATCAAGTAATTCAAATTTCTTTTACATGTATGACACCGATGACATCAGTGGTGCACTAAAGAATGTGTTTTGGGCGGATGGTAGGAGTAGAGCAGCATGCAAAGATTTTGGGGATGTCATCTCATTTGATACGACATATGTCTCAAATAGATATAAAATGTCATTTGCTCCGTTCATTGGAGTCAATAATCATGGTCAATCTATCCTTCTTGGTTGTGCCTTATTATCCGGTGAAGCGACTGATAACTTTGTATGGTTATTCAATGTATGGTTAACATGTATGTCCGGGAAGGCTCCGAAGTGTATAATAACTGATCAATGTCAAGCCATTGGTTAGTGTTTCTTTTACTCTTTCATTTTTATTTTATTTTTTGGAATGGTTAGATACTAGTACAGTAGTACTAGTTTTTTTTTTTTTTGAAATGTTAAGATATCATTACTAGTATATGGGTTATATTGTGTTATTTTTTGGAATGGTTAGATATATAATAGTAGGCTCACGTAAAAAAAAAAAGATATATAATAGTAGGCATAATTTTTTTTTTGTTTGGTTAAGTCGTTAAGATAATGGTTAGATATCATTAGATAATACGAAATAGTACTAGTATTTGGGTTATACTGTGTTATTCTCTTGAGCTATATATCATGCAAATCAAGCTGTACTTGTGTTGGCATGTATGTTGGATTTGTAATCATTAGTTTAGTGACTTTTTTAATATTTTTTTTCAATATTTATGCCATTATTATTCACATCTGTCATTGCAATTTTTTTTTTTTATTTTTTTTTTTGACATTTTACTAAATTTATATGAACTATTAATTTGTAGGTAATGCAGTGGCTGAGGTATTTCCCAATACTCGACATAGATGGTGCTTATGGCATATTGTAAGGAATGCAAAGAAACATCTCAATAAGCATCCAAAATGGGATGACGTTCGTAAGGGATTAAAAAATGCTCTCCATGATTCACTTACTATTGTGGAGTTTGAAGAAGCATGGCAAGATTGGATCAAAATCTTTAAGCTTGAGAAGTATAATTGGTGTAGGGACATGTATAATGTTAGACATCGATGGGTGCCTATATACTTTAAAGCTACATTTTGGGCCGGCATGTCTAGCACTCAAAGGAGCGAAGGTATGAACTTTTTTTTCAAAGGATTTCTCAATATCAACACTACTCTTAAGCAATTTGTGGAGCAATTTGGTTTTGCACTAGCTAAAAGAGTAAAAGAAGAGGATAAAGAGACTTTCAATTCGAACGATTCACCATTACATTGTGCAACAGATCATGTGTTTGAACATGTATTTCAAAAGTTATACACCTCTAAATTTTTTTTTGAATTTCAACAAGAAGTGAAAGACATGACTTACAACAATGCTACTAAAATTTATGATAATGAAAAACAATGTGTATATGATGTCATAGTAAGGAGAAAGTGGTATGGCCGAACAAAACGCACTAGTTTTCAAGTAAGTATGGATAAAGGAACCCTAGAAATACGATGTGATTGCAAGAATTTTGAATTTAAAGGGATCATGTGTAGCCACTCATTGCGTGTTTTACATGAAAAGTAATGTGATTATGTACCCGAACGGTATATTTTGGATCGATGGAGAAAGGACTTGCCTAGAGAGCATCTTAAGATCCCAGTTCCTTATTATTCTTTACTCAAGAAAAAACCGGAGGAGATGAAGAGGTATGAGAAATTGCAAAATAAATTTGAACCTATTTCAACATTGGCAATGATGAATGACAAGTTTTTTGATGAGGTATTGAGTTCTCTTTCCGAATTAAGTGTGAAATCACAATCCATCATGGAGGATGAGCATGGACTCATGTCTCAATGTTTGACCAATATTGGCAAAGTATATGGTAGACGAATCCCTAAGCATGTTGTTGTAACTCAAGGCCAAGATCTTGAAGTTGTTCACACCAACAACGATATGGATCCCGTGACTGACCCAATAGATAAAAGAGGGAAGGGGAGAGGGCCAACAAAGCGTAAAGGGTACGCTAATGATAAAAGAGCAAAGCAATCCACAAATGCTTCCGACGTTCCTCATGGATTTCAAATATATCCCCCGGTATGTAAATTTATCTAATATTACATTTTTTTAATTTTCTTTATATATTTTTCTTCAACCTGTGGTGTAATTTTATATTTTGATGACAATTTTTTTTTTTTTTTTTTTTTTTTTTTTTTTGTAAAGCAGTATAGTCAACCATATGGCATGTTTCCTAATGTATATTACAATCCCCCATACCATGTCACGACACCGGCTCCAATGGCAGTAAGTATATAGCTATATAATGGATTTTTTGCTTAACTATATTTACTATAATCATTATTATTTTTTTATAATTTTTTATTGTTGTGTTATGTAGATGCAAGGTCAATCGATGCCGTTTCAACCATCGACTTCAAATATGTTCAGACGTTAAGACATTGAGCAATGGAAGACAAAATCATAAGCTACAAAATACAATTGTATTGATTGAGATTTATGTAATGAGATATTTTTGTGTTTTTTTCCCTTTAATTGTGGGTGCATGAGTGGTGCAATAGCCTAGTGGGTAGATTGATAATTTTGGTTTTTGGATTCACGTTAAGTTGGAGATATGCTTTTATAGTTTTGGGATTTCAAGTAATGCATCACATTTTATTTTTTATTTTTTAAAAAAAAGCTATGTAGATGTTGCAAATGATTAAAGGTTCAAATTATTAACAAAAAAAAAAAGATCGACTAAACTTTTTTGAAATAAAAAAAAATGTACTCGGACTCGCCTAAGTTAAATAAACCTGAACACGTACAAGGTAGTACTCGGCTTGGCTTGACCCATTTACACCCCTATTAATGATCATCAATGAGGAATATATTCTATTAGCAAATAACTAATCAACAATATAGAAAAGGGATTCAGTTTTCGAATAACTATAATTGTTTGGATGTCATGTGTATATATATATATAAATTCAATATAACAATAAACTTATGATCGATAGATGTATTCAATATAATCCAATAGTTGTTTATCAATGTTAATCACCGTTGAAACCCTTAACCCTAAACCCTATACTTGTTAATCATTAACCCTAAACCCTATACTTGTTTATCCATATCCGTTGAAACCCTTAACCCTAAACCCTGTACTTGTTAATCACCGTTGAAACCCTTAACCGTAAACCTTATACTTGTTAATCAACGTTGAAACCCTTAACCCGGCCTAAACCCTATACTTGTTTATCCATATTATTGAAACCCTTAACCCTAAACGAACCCTTTACTAGTTAATTACCGTTGAAACCCTTGACCCTAAACCCTATACTTGTTAATCACCGTTGAAACCCTTAACCCTAAACCTTACTATACTTGTTTATCCATATTATTGAAACCCTTAACCCAACCCTAAACCATATAATATTCATATGATCAATTTATGGACATCATGGCATACTTGTAAAGTTGTGATTGATAAACATAAAAAAGCAATTGAGCGACATTTTACGTTTATAAGTTGTGATAAATTGGGGAACATGTGAAAGATATAAGAACATGTGAAGCTAAGCTGAGAGTGAAAGAGAGAAAGAATAGACTTTTATTTGTGCAATTATTTTTCTTTCCAATCTAGGATTTTTTGAGGAAAAATTGGGGAAAGTGGGGTCTATTCATTAAAAAAATGAAAAAATTGTACTAACATAAGTTTTTCAAATTGTATGGCTTTATTCCCGCCCTTGAAATATGCGATTTAACTCATCTTGTTCAATTTCATTGATGTTTGCCAAAATTTGTGTAGTCATAAAGGGAGAGAAAAATATATTAAGCTTGACTATGTGCCTAAAATTGTAAAGCCTAATAATGTGGGTTGTTGAAATTTTCTATTGTTGGTTGGAGTGGTTTTTTCTCAATGATGGAGAGTGTTTTCTTTGTAAAAAAAAATTTGGTCTATCTATCAGGTAAATTACTTAACCTTATACATAAGAGTATAGGCATAGCTAATGGTTGTCCATTTTGGGGGGGCATAAAGAGAGAGAAAAATAAATTAAGCTTAAAAAATGAAAAGTAGTACTTTTGGTGAGAAATGGTTCATGACCATTTGTTGAGTGTGGGCATTTAGTGGTATTTCACCACTTGTTCAACAAAGAGAGGTGGTTTAGTTTTATTTTTCTTTAATTGATGGGGACTCACGTGGGAAATGGAAGGAAAAGAGAATCAATGCCCACAAAATTGGAGGGCAACCAATGTGAGTGTATGAGCATGGAAGTTGGGCATAAATGAGATGGAAAAGAGAGAAAGTAATAAAAAATATGATGACCTCCATTAGCTTGGGCATCCATTGGCTATATTCTAAGTTAGGTACTCGTATTAAAACGGATAACGTTATTATATTGAATCCTCTATACATAACATTCGGTTACTATAAGTAATCCAATGAGGTATGGTCAGATCATATGGGTATCCAAATATTTGAATCGAAAACCTGATTTGATTCCAATCGAAAATCAAAAGCATAAAATTAATAATATCATGAAACACATGTCATACCCTGATTAATTTTTAATTCGGTTGCATAATCTAAATTATATATTGGCTTGAATATCCTATTTTTTGATCGAATTGAAATTGGTATTCGAATTTTCAAATTTAAAGTAGTTTGGCATATCTTTAAAATCACTCTCATATTTAATAATGGTAGTATCATTCAACTCAGCAATACTAAAAATATTCGGATTATCTATTAGAAATGGGTTGGATATCTAATAAGTAAATGTAGTTATCTCCTTGTTTTTGTGTGCGTGTGTTTTAGACATTTAAATCCAACATTTTGGGGGTAGCTTTCATGAATTTTGTAGGTTTGCACCTCTAAAGTTTTTTCACATTGTATCTTTTTGTGTTTTTGTTACAATTGTATGGATATATATATCTGCATGGAGTAGAGACGTGGAAAATATTAGATCAATACACTTTAATTTCGAATTGCTCTTTATCCATGTTTCTCAACTCGGACAGCTATGGTTGGTGTTAACATAATTAGTGTAATTATACTTTGTAGTTCAATATTATAATATTATTGATTAATCAAGTTTGCAAAGAAAAACAATGTCAAAATTCATGTAAAATCAATGTTTATACTTTATGTTAGCATTTTTGCTACTCATCGTTGAATTATGATCTTATTTTAATACTCACTTTAGTAATTGTGACTTCACAAGCATGAAATAGTTTAGTAGAATCCCTCATCTATGTATCATATGAACAACGTAACAAATCTATATAAAGAGTGTATGGTGTTTAAAGGAATACTTTTCACTAAAAATAATAATTAACAACCTTAAACAAAAGTGCCACAAATCTAACTTTTTCTTTAAATGAAACAAAGCCTACAAAGGTATCAATTAATATGCTTTCCTTCCTTGCTAATCTTTTTGCTCCATCTAATTGATGCATAAATCATGGTATCTAAATAAATAAATAAAATGTGTCGGTCATGTTAAAGACCACATGAGTACATACATGCACATTTATGCATTATGTTAGTATGTTTTGTAATGATTTGAATTTAGGGTGAGAACAAATAATTTGATTAGGACTTGCATGCACGCATCCATAATTATATTTCTATTCATTTTTTTTTATATAACTATCTTACTTTCATATTTATAGTAAAGGTCCACTTTGATGGTCCATGATTTTATTTTTTTTTTTCAAAATTTGTTCATTTCATTATTTCAAGTTAGCAAATATAATCTTTGTTATTTAGTGTTTGGTCTCATTTAATTGTACGTACACAATTTTAAATGCATATATCCAAACTGTTTATAAGCTATGTGATTAAAATAATAACCGCGGGAGGGACTTCACAACAATTCAATCAATCTAACACTCTTTGCATTGTTTGAGAGCATGTTGCCCACCAAGATAGATGGATTTGAATTACGAATAATTAAAATAATAATAAAAAAAATAGATTTAAAATCGATCATAAATTTAACAATATATTGAGTTTATTATTTTCTTATACGTAGTATATACTACTGTATATGCATACTGATGCATAATCGTATTAATTACTCGTTTTAAATGAGCTATTCCAAATACTCAGTATATAATTAGATAAACACAAGGCAAAACTAATAGACATTGATATTGTTTTATTAATAGAAAAAGCCATACAAGGGTGTTGATTGCTGGTTAATGATGGTTAGTTTGATTGGTAAATAATAGAGTGTGATCTGGAGTAATTTGACAGATGTGCTTATCACGTTGGGCCCACGTTGCACCAAGTTCTATCAATTGGGGGATAAGAAGCTGATTTTATGGGAATTATTTAGAATCATGTCACAATTTTCTCACTATTGCTGAATGCAACATTCATTCATGTCAATATTAATAATGTATTGTATATACTTTCTCCGTTCTTTTTTTATTGCACCATAAAGGGTTTTACGCTTATCAATGCATTACTTTGGCTATTAATATCTTTAATTATAGTTTTGTAAAAATTATAAAAAATTGATATTTAAAAAGTAGATTTCAAGACGAATCTAACTAGATCCCACATGACTATGTTTTTCCTAATAGATAAATCACAAAAGATGGTCAAAGAAGATTAAGTGAATAGTGTAAAAGTCCTTATGGTGCAATAAAAGAAAAACGGAGGAAGTATATCTATATGTGATGACCAACTTATGTGTGTGTTTATTTGACTTTTAGGTATTGGTAGTAACATGTAATCATTTGTAATTGAGGTGTACGTCAAAACCAGCTTCTTCTGAAAGTTGTAATGACGTGTTCATATACAAGCCTAATTTAATGGCTCGTTTTCGAATTTTTACCTGAAATAAGGTGTTACAATATGATGATAAGTTTAAAATATTGATCAGATTTGGACTAATTTTTTGTCAAATCACTTGGCTCATATCAAGTTTAAATTTTTTGTTAAATTTGTCTCAATAAGTACTTTATTTATAATATAATTCTCATAATCTTCATTAATATGAAAATAAAGATGTTTAGTAATAAGTGAACAAAAACTAGAAATTTTGGTTTGATCTAATTTGAATGTTCCTAGCTAGCTAGCTATAAACGTAGTCATAATTTGATTACATTCTAATAAAATAATAAGATTTAATAAGTTTATGAGACAAGGTGAAAAGAACAAGTTAAGTTTTGATAGATTCACTTAAGGTCAAGTTACGATAATAGGCTCAAACATGCAGCTCAACTCATCATTATAACTCTTACTTGTCAATATGTACTTATTACGGATTCATATGTAGTACTACACTACTAATCATAATAGCTTAGAAAAATTCACCTTCGTTTATATACTAATTAACCCCTCTCTTTGAAATTAGGAATAACATTTAGAGACAAAAGGAGTATATAAGAATTATGAAGTGTTTATTTTATGAGCATATTGTATACATAATTGAAGTTGAATTGTGGAAAACATGTATGGCCTATAGCAAAATGGATTATTTGAAGAAGCAGGTGAGGAGCAATAATAGAGTCATCCATTCCGAATTTCCAAGGTATACTTGGGACCTTTGTGAGTTGTATAGAGTGGAGGATAGGGACTTCAGGAAGCTCATCACTTCAATTTCTGTCTAACTTGTACGTGTGTTTCCATGAGTCTTTGTATAATTTTGTGTCATAGATGGTCCAAATGGTCCATAAATCAAAGCTATGGTTGATAGCTAGAGTGGCCTAGTGTTCATGAATTATATGACACGATAATAGTCATTGATGATTTGAAGTTAGTTTTGTACTAATGTTTAAAGTTGTCACTTGAACATGTACGATAGATTTTGATATGAACGCCAATGCCCTTATACTTTTCAACTAATAAAATTAAATTTAATTTTGATCAATAAAGCTACATGACAAAAATGACACAATCGCACTTGCAGAAGTAGAATTAAAATTACAAATAGCTAATAATACTCGTGTAAGTTAATCAAATAAGTCAAGTGAACCAACCAACAACTAATATATCGGACATAAAAAATAATAAGGACCATCCATCCAAAATAAAACCCGGTTCATCAAATGAGATCAAACAATAATTCAAACTCAAAAAGGCATCCATGAAGCATCTAGCACAAGCAATTCAAACAAAGCACAATGATCAAAATTTTCAGATCCATGACCCTCTTTTGTCTAAAGTTTGATGACAAATCTACAATGATGACATTGTGGATCATAAGTTCATAACTCAACACTACAATTACTCAACCCAAACATAATAAGGCTGAACAATTATAATCATAACATTATGGACTTCAATATGGGCCAACATATGGGCAACATATTATGTTCGAATGTTCTTCCCCCACGTTGCAGGCTCATAATTGGCCACTTGGCCCATTATTACAAGGTGGCTTAAACTCCACGTTACCCAATCAAAAAATATTTTTTTTAAAAACGTTGGATTTGAATTGAACTCCAATAATTTTGGGTGGGAAAAAATCACGAAAATCGAGATTATTTATTTTGGCGCAAAATAGGAGAGAGAAAATCTAAACTCACCAAAGACAGAATTAAAAACTCAAAGTGGGTCCACTTACAACGAAGGAGAGAGAAATTTTAATTTTATTTTTTTTAAAAAAGATAAACCCTAGCTCTTTCTCTCTCTTCTCATCCCCAAATTTGAAAAAAAACATTTGACCTTGGAACCCTAGATTGATTTTGCCCAATTTGATTTGTGTTTTTATTTTGATTGTCAATAAATTAAAAATTAAAAAAAATGAGTTCTTCTCAAGTGGTACCACCGCCACCGCCGAGAAGAACTAGTTTGACCCAGATACGGCAGCCGGCGACGGCGGCGAAAAAATCGGCGCCACCACCTGAAAATGGAACCTCCTCCAAGCCTACTTCACCTCCGTAATATTTAATTTTTCTCTTTTTTTGGTTGAATATTTGAATTTTTGTTGGAATTGAAATGGGGTTATTGATTTTGTAATGGGGTTATTGATTTTGTAATGGGGTTATTGATATTTGAAATGGGGTTGTTGATATTTGAAATGGGGTTTTGATTAATTTGGATAATGTGAAGAAAAATTGGAAATTTAACAATGTGTATGAATGTATGTAGGTCATCTGTTGCGGGAGGAGAGAGAACGGTGAAGAAGTTGAAGTTGTCAAAGGCATTAACGATTCCGGAAGGGACGTCGGTGTCGGATGCTTGTAGAAGGATGGCGGCACGTCGTGTTGATGCTGTGTTGTTGACTGATTCTAATGCTTTGTTATCTGGAATTGTTACTGATAAGGTTAAATTGACGTTTTAGTTTGGTTGCTTATTGATTGAAATTTGTGTTTTTGTTGGGGTTAGTTTGATTGATTGATTGTTTGTTTGTGTGTGTGTGGTGGTTAGGATATTGCTACTCGGGTGATAGCAGAGGAGTTGCGACCGGAACAGACTGTTGTATCGAAAATTATGACTAGGAATCCGATATTTGTGACTTCGGATACATTAGCTATTGATGCCTTGCAGAAGATGATTCAAGGTTAGAGGCATTTTCTAATGTCAACTCCATTTCATTTTAGAGTTTTTGTTTTGGTTGAAAGTTTCTTATTTTCCACATAACGGAAGTATTAAGTAGAGTGGAATAAAACTAGTAGGATGAATTTGGAGTGGAATTAGAGGTGTCAAAAGCACACCCGACCCGACCCGATCCGAAACTGACACGAAAAATATCCGATTCAGATTTGGACTCGCGTAGACATAATAATTTAGTATAACTCAACTTTAAAATTTGACCCCACCCGACCTCATCAAACCCGATCCAATCATTCGAACTGACACCCCTAAGTGGAATAATGTGTTAAATGGAATACATTTGAGACCATTAATATGAAAAATTCCATAAAGAAAAAGACAATAGTTACTTTAAATTGGGGGGAGTATGTTGTTCCTTATAGTGCATTGTGAAAATTGGTGGAGTAAATAAGGTCCTAGTTCTAGTGCCAAAAATGAATCCAAGCTGGTTTCCTTCTCCCCTGCTACATGTACGGGTATTGTCTCTTACAAATTTATATAAAAAAGCTTGGATTCTGATATTTGATGCTCAATAGTGGTTTATGATGTGAACCAAGGATGCAAATGATCTTCTTAAGTTGTTTTCAGTAATGATATGATTGCATGGCTGGACCTTTTTTTTTAATGAACTCTACCAAAAATAGATGTTTTATGAAGAGAATGTTTTCTCCAAGGAGTTGAAAATGACTGCCTTTAAAAGAGGAGCATGTCCTTTTCCATCAACGAGGACCATTCTTCCAGCAATGTCATATGTATTTCTGATTTAAATCACCTGAAATTTGTCTCAACAATGTTGTTTTACAAGCTTTAAAATGGTACTTTTTGGTGATTCTTTTTTTCTGATCCAATGGGAGCCATATCATCTATAGTTTTCAATGTTGGATGTCTATTTTGTGGCTATCTGTTGAAAACTTTGTAATGCCTTCTGTTACTGCTCAACAGGAAAATTCAGGCATCTTCCTGTAGTAGAAAATGGTGAAGTGATTGCCTTGTTGGATATCACAAGGTGTTTATATGATGCCATATCAAGAATGGAGAAAGCTGCTGAGCAGGGTAGTGCTATTGCTGCTGCAGTTGAGGGAGTTGAGCGTCAGATGGGAAACAATTTCAGTGGTTAGTTAAGCACTCCCCCCCCCCCCCCCCCCCCCCCCCCCCAAGCGCATGTGAACGAGAAAGAGGGTTTGTTCACTTGTTTTGTTCAGATATGCTGAGTTGTCTGTCCAAAATTCTTACTATATTGGAACAAGAGTTTTGAGCAGTAAACTTGGGATTTTAAAAGGCTAACTATTTAGGATGATTTTCATTATGTGCTTCCTTTCTTTGTTTTCCCTTTCATACATCAGTGTCCCAAAGCTCCTTCAACCTTTTAGTTTGTATAGTTCATGCTCATGCTTGCAGAGCTGAGATAGTTTACTAAGTGGAGTTCATGAGACACCCTGAACTTTATTAGAATTTAACATGAGTGATGTTTGTCTCTTTGATCTCTTTCATTTCTTTCTTATGACTTTATGATGGCTGACAATTTTTCAAATGGTCTTCACTTTATCTCTTTTCCAGCACCTGTTGCGTTTATAGAGACATTAAGGGAACGGATGTTCAAGCCTTCTTTGTCGACTGTTATCACTGAAAACACCAAGTATGGATTGACTTAAATTTGCATATGAGCTATTTTGTATTGATATATTGCTTGCTGAGTTTGTGTTTGGTGCTAAGATGTATGGCTTTGGGTCTTTCAGGGTAGCAACAGTCTCACCGTCTGACCCTGTTTCTGTTGCTGCAAAGAAGATGAGGGACTATCGTGTTAATTCAGTAATCATAACAAGTGGGACCAAAGTTCTTGGAATCCTAACGTACATTATTTTCACCTAGAATTCATGTTCTCCTGTGTTGTTTCTTGGGATAACTTCCATTTAAGGTGCATTATGTTTGTCTTGCAGGTCAAGAGATATACTCATGCGGGTTGTAGCACAGAATCTTTCACCTGAGCTAACTTTGGTGGAAAAGGTTTTGAAGCTCAACGTTCTTTTAAGAATAGCTGTTTCAATTCTGTTTCTTTCTAATAAAATCTAATGCATGTACTCCTCCAGGTGATGACATCCAATCCTGAATGTGCAAATTTGGAAACAACAATTCTTGAAGCATTGCACATAATGCACGATGGGAAATTCCTTCATCTTCCAGTTTTGGACAGAGGTAAGGATATAGGCATTGGTCATTACAAGTAGGTGACGATTAAAATAGGTGATCTATGCTCATTGAATGTTCCTCTTATTGTTTTTGTCCTGCAGATGGATCCGTTGCTGCTTGTGTTGATGTCTTAATGCTAACTCATGCTGCTATTTCCATGGTAATCATTTTCTTGGTTCGGTTTTATAATTGTGTGATCATGTAATTGTGGACCAATTATTTTGTATTTCCTTCAATAGAAACAACCTATTGTCACCTTTGTAAATGCTGTACACCTGCATGTGAGTTTATAAATTGGGAATGGAAATGGAAACAATTGTAATAACATTTTAATTACTTTATTGAGAGTGTTTTCCATTGTTACTTCCTTTCTTCTTTTCTGAAATCTTGTGGGCATTGTTGTCCAACTAAGGTATTGCTATAATGTCTCAAGTTATTGTATTGATGTCGCAAAGACGCAAACACAGCTCCTTGTGTAGCTCATTGATATTAATCTTTTGGCCTTCATTTTATATGAAAGTATTTGTCTCCAAGCTATTGCCTTCTACCCTTTTTTGGTAAATACAAAAGATTGACAGTCTTCAAATTGCCTTTGCACTATTATAGAGGGTTGTACCTGATACATGGCTCTGAAAACCATTTCTACTTGTTGGACCTTCAAGGCTCCTTTGCAAAAAAATAAAAAATAAAAACAAAACAAAATTAGTTCTGTGAAATAACTGAAAAATACACTTTATAGAGAGCACATGTCGTCCACTGATTTTGTTTTTGTTTTTTTGTTTTTGAATTTGTTTTTTTGTTTTTGTTGTTATTTTTTTGTTCTTTTTATCTTTTGATTGTTTTTAAAAGAATTCCGTATCATCTAAAACTCTGAATACCTATGCTGTTAAAATTTTGCCAACATCTTGTGGGACTTCTGCAAATTAATCTAAATCAGTATGTCTCGTAATGAATTTGTATAAGTTTGTATCTTGGTTTAAGTGTTCAGGATTAAGGCCTTCCCAAATCCAGACCTGCTGGGTATATGTATATGTTTTTTGGGCTGGATATATGTATATGGTTTTAGTGCTGTCGGTCTAGTCTTCTGGTGTAATTATTTTAATATTGTGTAATTACCATTGAGTTTATAACTACTGTTTAATGTTTATTTTCTTACCATTTATAAGGTGGAGAATAGCTCTGGAACTATGAATGATATGGCAAACACAATGATGCAAAAGTTCTGGGACTCAGCACTTGCATTGGAGCCACCAGATGATTCAGATTCTCATAGGTAATTGTTTTCTCTGGATTGTCCTTCAAGCTTTATGGTCTTGTTTTAACAGGGATTATTTTTACAGTGAAATGTCAGCTGCGCTGATGAATTCTGAAGGAACAGATTTGGGAAAATATCCATCACTTGGTCTTGGAAATTCGTTTTCATTTAAATTTGAGGACCCTAAAGGGCGTGTTCATCGATTTACTTTTGGTAAGTGTCATGTAGCATCTGGTTTTAGTTTGCTTGGACGTTAGGAAAACACTTCAAATCTCCTTGGTAGCAATATATACTGCCTTGGAAAATTTTCTGCCCAAAGTATAAAGCTGGTGCTGGCTTCTTGATTAGATAAAATTATTAAATGGGAAACTGAATGGATCTTCTTATATGAATTTGTGGAACAAAGATTGTATTGGGACTTTCTTGAAGAAAAATTGGGTGCATTTATTTTGGAACATTAGCAGTATCTTTTATCCTCTTTGAAAGTTTTTCCAGTCCTGTAGTGCATTATCATTCCCTGGGTTTTCGTGTTACGTCAAATAAAAAGTTTAACTTAAGTAAATTGTAGTGCTCGTGTATTTTCCCCGTTCTCCGTTTAATCTCTCTCGGTCTGTCTCTTGTCCATGCCTCACAGCCTATTCCCTTTAGTTTTTTATTGGAGGGGAAAAGGGAATATTTGAAAAAATTTCTTTCATTATTTCCTGGTGTAGTACAACTCTCCTTAGTTGACGTGGATTTGGATTCATCTTTCTTCCTTATCTAGAGATATTTTTGCTCTGGCTTGATGTTGTCCATGTACACTGCTAATTGCAGCAAGAGCGGCACTGTTCCTTTATTGTATGTTAATCTTTGGTGAAGACTGACATTTATGATTTGGATTGTGTATGCTATGCATTAATTGCTACCCTATTATTTCCTGTAACCCCTCGTGTTTTCTAGACCCATGTCCCATGACAGTGGGTAAATTAGGCATTTCCACTAACGATATTCCTTCCTGTTGGATGTACTTGTTGGCTCAACATTTAAGGAGTGGACGATAAACCACGTCTTGTTTAGCAAACCTTGCATCAGCGGATGTAGTCATTTGTGGTGATGAGTAGTATATTGTTTTGTGTGATTAGTAACAGTTATATTATTTAATGGTTGATGTCATAGTAGTTATAGGGTCATTGAGGTTAATGGTTTGGAAAGACCATGTTTGTGAATATGCAATTTTACTTAATATTTCACAGTTTTGTGTTGATGGAACCTAATTTGACGTCCCTGTCCCTTTTCTGTAAAATTTCCTTCAGCGACCGAGAATTTGGACGAGCTTGTTTCCGCTGTTATGCAAAGAATAGGGTCTAGTGACAGTGGCAATCGTCCACAATTATTGGTAAGCTTGTGGAGTTTGTGTTGTGATAATTCCGTTTTGGCCTCCCTTTTCATTAGATGCATGGCTCTTAACATTATGTTCCTTTGATTATAGTATGAAGATGATGAAGGTGATAAAATATTACTCACTTGTGATTCTGATCTCATTGGTGCTGCGCTTCATGCAAGATCAGTGGGACAAAAGGTACTATGTTTTGCCCATTTTTGCAGGGTCTACCTACAAAACTTCAGTGCATCATTTTGAAACTGTATCATAATATCCAGGTTCCCAAATCAACCACTAACATTGATTAACTATAAGTGTTACCATGGGCATGTTAATATTTAATTTTATTTTAAACTCTTGGTTTCTAATTTTCCCACTAACAGTAATTGATTTCTAGTAGTCTATATGAGAGAGGTTTCTGAATTTGGATAATATTTGACACTGCATTGCAGCTTTAGGATTAAAAATTTCCATTTTGCAATGCTTGTTTTTATTGTTTTCCTAATAAAAAGTAAAAACAGACATGTTTAGCTATTTAATATGAACAGCTATACAAAAGGATCATATTGTAAGTGAGATATGTGGAAGATTAGCTGCTTTTATGCCAGCTTTCTTCTAACTAATAAAGAATAATATGGGAATTTTTTATTTTCAAGGACAGCAGGTAAGGACAGCAGGTAAGTTCAGCATTGCACCAAAAGTAATGCTTTGTGAGGATAATCTGATATTCATTTCCCCCATTTCCAATCCAAAACTTGAGTGCTGAAAAAATGGCCAGTTATTGATTTTGATTGATGCGATATATACCACTGACTTATGTTGTAGTTTTTTTTCAACTTTAAGTAAATTGGGGACCATGCATTCTGGACCAGACCTACGTTGTAGTTTGTTTTATTACCATGATCGCTTAGAACTATTCCTATAGATTGCCAAGGCCCACTCCACCTTCATTTGTTCACCATGTATTCATCTAAATGGGATTTAGATGCATTAGATAATTAGATATCTGTCACCTTGCTAGATTTGTTCCTGGAAGCCTTGAATTTGGAGCTCAGCATGACCAGATCCAGTCATTGTGCCACGGTATTCTGGATTCTAAAGATCCTTGATATTTTAAAAAATAATTGGGCTCGCAGAATACGATTGTTGAAAATGATGATATTTTGAGCTGTAGCAATGAAATAATTTCAAAGTTGAAGTCGAGATGTATCAAGCAATCAAGCATTCGCGTTCAGATTTGTGTATGGAAGCTGCAGATTTGCAGGCCTGTAATGTCTGGAGAATTAAGATTGTAATAAACTCTATCACAGAGAAGCTAGTAAATGCAAATCCGTTCACAGAAATGGTTTGGTAGTGGGAGCCGAGGAGGCAGCTGGGAAGTGGGGTATGCTGGAGGCAGGGGATATGGTGGTCTTCATGGCTATTTTGATGGTGGGGATGAGAAGGGGGATGGTGTGGTTGGTGTGAATTTGAGGACTTGAAGGGGAAAGGTGATTTGAAGATGAGGATTGATGCTTCAATCTCCTTGCTTTGAACCAGAAATTAACCCTGGTCACACTCACCTTGTGCATCAGTGCATCCTGTGCATGTCATGCTCATTTATCACAAAATAATTTTACTTGATTTTATAATTGGATTCAGAGCAGCATACAATTTCAACTGAATTCTTCTAACTGCTTGCTTTTGTCAACAATTAAATTCAAATGAAATAAGTTACGATATAATTTCAAGTTTAGCAGATTTTAAATACGTAGTAAGATAAGTTCAGGTAAGCTTAAAGAAACTAAGTAGAATAGAATTGACCCTTAATGACAGGTTTCACTTTCCATTATCACCCCCCATATCAGGAGATTTATATATATATTTTCTCGGCTCTTTATTGTTATCTTTTCCTCAACAGGTTATAAGGTTGTTTCTAGAGTTCCCTGAAGCTGTCAAGGAAACCAGTTCAGAGACTAGTGCCGCTGTTGTTGAGAGATCTAGATGGACATCAGTTCATTCAGGGATTCTGGCAGGTACAGTGATGGTAACAGCTGTTGGTGTGGTGGTCTATTTGAGGCACGTAAAATGCTGAGGTGTTGCATGGAATCAGTACCAGGCTGCAGACATTGGCGTCCTAACATAATTATACTTTTACTTCCCATGCTCAACTTGAGCTTGGTGTAAACAAAATCATGATTTGGCCTCAATTGATGCCTGCTTCTTTGTGGGAAGTTGTTAGTTTTCCCAAACACGATGTGATATGCATAAGTTTTTGTTCTTTCGGGGCCATTGTGACCTTTAAAACTATCCCATATTTTTTGTAAATTGAAAATATATAAAGCAATCAAGCAAAGCTTGAATCTTCTGACATCTTTTACTACTCATGGTGGTTCACCTTACAGAAGTATGACTTTCCTTTTCGGTTGGTAAAATTAATAAAATTTTTGTAAGTTCTGTTCAATTGTTCTTGAGTCTTCAGAATAAGCTTCTGCCAAAATATTGTTATCAACATTCAACAAAGTGCATATAAACGATGTTACTGTAAATGAAATTATTTGCTCACGAAAATGTTTCTTCTGGATCTTATAGTTTCAGAATAAATTTCTGAACTAATGAGTATCTATACTCTGGTAGGAGTAATCCTAAGGCCGAAATTGAGTCTTATAGCTAAATACTCACTAACTATAATAAAACAATAATTCACTTTTAAATAGGGACATAGTAAACATGAACGCTAAGCTATCTTCAACTTATCACCTACCCTAGCTACAGGGAGCAAAAGCTTATCTAAGAAATCAACAAATATATTTAGCCTTGGATAATGCGGATGATAAACTGTAAACTCCTTATAACTGGCATTAATCAGTATTATCGTGTAGTTCCATAACGAAAAAGGCTACATTTTTTCTGGCTAAATTAGTACGTTCATATCATTCACCGAAAAATCACAATTACAGGAGCAAATAGATCAAAACTAATCTGAAGCAATTATGAGAATGAGTTCATACCATGATTAATATCACAGTTCAAAATTCACTAGAGTTTGCCATAAAATATTAAGTTGTTTCATTGTATCATCAACAATTAAGTTTTAGCTCACTTATTTATCTAAAGAACAAGCCATGAACTAAATACAATACGGTTTCTACAATAAGGTTTCTGCTGTAAATTTTCTGTATTTACAGAAAACAACTTTACCAACCGAAAAAACAAAAACTTCTAAGAGTTGTATTGTAATCGTCTGCAGGCTTGTAGCATACTATATCAGGTAGGTTTCAGATATTATTTCTGTATCTGTCACGCAAGGAAAGAAAATCAGTCAGCTTCAACCCAGCATTTTCATAATCCATACAAGAAATGGGCGAACATTATGAAACAAACAAAATGCTCTATATCAATTAAGAAATTATTACTGTAACAGGCTAACAGCAAACTAAGTCTTCAGGTTTTAATGTTTTATGGCCTTGAATCCACATGATGAAGCAGCGGATTCTAAAGCTATTTTGGGTCACTACTCAGAAAAAGAAGCATAAATTGTTAGCATTTTTTGATTCATGCTCAAAGAAGAGTTACGAGTATTAACAAAATCAGGCCAGTGAGAATCATGTAGCAAGATGTTATTACATCCATTCAATTGGCATAAGATCTATACCTAAAGAATCATTCAATCAAGTTCAGAATAAGATTCAAGCAAAAGATCTATACCTAGGGTCATGGAGTACCAATTACGCTGGAATATTCTCATTGCCTCCAGAGTTTCCACCGGGAATCACTTGAGTGTTGGCATTTCCGGAATTATCATTATCCTGAGTCTCCTCATCAGGTTTGATTACATCTGCAATTACTTTAGGGACCTCATTTAGCAAGCGCGACTGCTCTGCCTCTGACTGTAGCAGGTCTCTCCTTTGACGAGATTCAAATAATGTAAAATACATCAAGGTTAAGGATAAATACTTCAACATAGTTAGTAACTATGCATGCAATTGCACATGAACAAATTGGTGACTGTATCAAAGAAACATCCAAAAGCAGATTGATGTTGCACAAAAATTTATTATCGAAATAATTGAGGGAGAAAAAAAAAATACAATGATGACTTCTAAAGGATATTCCTGTCTCCGTCCCTTCTCATTTGCTAGATCAATGCGATTCTTTAAGATAGACATTTCTCTGGAGATCCACTGTTGGACATTGCAAAGAAAACAAAAAATTAAAACCAGTAAATCAAAATAACTCAAGAAGAATCAAAGCATGGTCCCAGTGTAGAGTAGTCAATGCTCAAGATACAAGAGATCTATGCAAAGAGAGATTATAAAATATACAAGAGAGCAACATTATTCAATAACAGAGCAATGTCCCCTTATCCCCCGCCACCCAAACACCATTATTAAGAGATTATGCCTGTGCCTTGAGAAATGATTAGGGCATAGATAGCACCTTGACAATGCTGTATACCAAGGACTACATTAAGAGATTATGCCTGTGCCTTGAGAAATGATTACAAAAGTAAGCTGAACAAAGTACATTCCAATATTAGTAATAGAATTACTCACATATTTTGTAATATCTTCATGGATTTCTTTTGCTTTCTTCTCAAGCTCCACCTGTTCAAACCAATATATTTTAATCAAGAATTACGTAAGAAATTTCATTCTCTCAAACAAAATCACCACAAAACTTCAGTTGCAGAAGGAAAAATGAGATACCATGCAGCCCTTATTAGTATATTTTAGCAAAGCATTCAATACAAAATGTTCTGCTATTTCTGGTCAGCTATACATTATTACTTGAATATAAGTTCAATTAGAAAGAAAAACCAAATGGTTATCCCATTAGATTCATTACCAAACTTTCAAGACAATTTTACAATATCTTATACTTATTATAATAGTATTCCTTGGAGTTCTAGTAAAGCTGAGAGAGCTTACAACAGTAGGCCTAGGAATAAGGCCATTGTCCACTTTCTGACGCAATCCTTCACAATCTTCCTGCATATAACAAGGAATTCAATGCTAATAGTTAGTGTTCCTACTCTGAAATACGAAAACAAACATATGAAAGGAAATAGAAGGCAAAGGGTAAATCCACCATATTAAAGGGAAAAAACAAGAGAACACACAATCTAATGTTAGATGCATATAAAAAGAGCTACATATATCACAGCAATGAATATGGAAATGGAAAAACTAATGTAGTACGCCAAAGACATGCAGTTCCTGCATGCTGATAATGATTTCGTAGGATGTCATATTCTCACCTAGTCAAGGTTCATTTTACACTTTGTTGAGAATAAGCTCAGATTTTACAGCATACATGAATATTAGCACAAAGAATCTAAATTAAGGGCAGTAACATGACTAAAATATTAATGCAGGGAGAGGGAGAGGGAGAAGGTAAAGTAATATTTTTATTCATTTTTAAAAGGTGACAAAAATATTAATCAAACTTTTATCTGAAAATTACATCACATGTTTGTAAAAAAGAACTAAAGATTAGCAAATTTACTACAATGAGTCATTACACATCCATAGTATAATATTAGGAGTATCTAATTGATCAAGTACCTCAGCTATATCATCATTTGATAGTAAGCGAATAGGAACATCATTAGCTAAATTAGATACTTGAAGAAAAACCTTTCCATTGTTCTCATCACCAGAGTTAGAGATTCCTACAAAGGTATAAAAGGAATAAAAAAAAATCAATACAATAAGCAATTGGGATAGATAAGGAAAGCAGTAAGTCAAGTGCTAACTTCCCAGTTCCCACCAGTTTGTCACAAGAGGAACAGTTCAACAGATATAGAAACATGAATGATCACTGTAGAGTTAAATTTATTTGAAGAGTTTTCTGTCATAAATGACAGCACTGCAGTGTCCTGTTATTATGCTTTGATACTTATGTTGAACAGTTGGTAGGAAAAAATAAACGAAGCACAAAATATTTTGACAGTATATATGGGTTAAAGAAACAAATTACTAAGGTTAATACCATATCCATCCATTTAGTTTACACATCACTCATCATCATCATCTCATATTCATTACCTTTTACTGGAAGGAGTTGATATGGACACCTTGCATCAAATGGTTCTGACTTGACTTTCACGAAGCTTCCCACCACTTTGCTTTCAAATGTTTCATGCTGCTCCAACAACTTTTCCATTAAACACCTCTTCAAGTAAACGAGCTTCATATTTTGTGGAGTTATAGTTGCAAATTGACTATAAATAACTTGAGCAACAACGATTGGTTTTTTAGGCTCCTCAATCATCGCCTCTTTCTGTTGAAACTTTTCCATAAGTGATCCTTTATGCTGAAAAGATCCAAGCTTTCTCCACCAATTCTTCTTTATAGGTAAGGAGGCCTTTTCCTCCTCACAGCCTGAACTATATCCTTCACCTTCTGACTTCTCTAGGTTTTCAGAAAAATGACCTTCTAAAGCATCATTTATTTTATATATGCTAACTGATTTTCTTCCTATTAAAGGTCGCAGTCGTACATCACAAAGAACCTTCTTCTTTTTGTCTGGATCAAACAGTTTATTTTCATGTACATACTTATTGACCATTGAAGCCACATCATCCTGAGATAGCTTCTTGCTCGTATCTACTCCAATAGATTCAAGGAACGTTATAAGAACTTTGGAGGCCCAACCTACAAACTCAATTCTTTTAGGACCTTTGCGCCTTCTTGGCAACTGTTTGGGTTTCTTTTTCTTACTAACTATTACTGGCTTTACAGCATTATCACCATCACCATCACCTTCACCTTCACCATCACTATCATGATCATCATCAGATGTCAATTCTTTATTGTCTTCCTCTTTGACAGATTCATCCGAGTCAGAGTGATGCAACGGCCGAGACTTATGTGACTTATGAGGTTTGTCCCTGTCATCATCCTTCTTTATTTGGACATCTGCATCATGCAGATCTTCTAAGGTCAACCCTTCCTTTTCCTTGACAATATCCCAGTATTCCTTGAAAAGGCCTTCATATGTTTCCCGGTCTTTGAAGTCCACTTTTTCCTGTAAGATATAAATAAACCAATTAAGTAACTATAAAGGCCACAAATTTAATTTGATATTCATCAAGTTAACCAAACACCAATTGACTCTATTACCAGTAATCAAGAAAACTAGATGGACCATTTCAACATTAAAACACACAAAGTGGCCACAGGAAATAAATTCATTAAAACTTTGAAGCAGCAGAGAGCTGGAATAGGCAGGTACTGGGGTAAAATAGAAAAGGATAAATTATGTTCAGATTTTATGTCATCGTCACCAAAACAAGGTATAAATTAAAGATACAGAACACATTAAACACCTGAGAAAGAAAAATAATTTAGGGAATAGGAGGCAGCATATATGAGTATGAAGATCTGAAATAGCCTTCGTCACCAAATCTTCATAAGCCATTTACGGAAAAATTCCTATCACTCATCTGAGAGCACTTAATCTCATCTAAATACGATTATAGAGAAAAGGAGATCAACACAAACATCTATAAAGAAATATTATGTAAAATAAATTACAAAATGAACTTATACAAATTTGCCTCTATCAATTCATATAGAATTACTCGGTGCTATTGACATCATCAATGCCAACATGAACTCTACGCCCATAGATGAGTCTTATGTCCCGGTCACAATAAGGGGAGTTGTATTCAAAGTATAACCTTGTCCACGTTAGATGGCGTACACCAGGGGCCAGGATAAGCACCTAGTTGGTAAAAGAATACAGGGCATCCCCATTTTCACCCCCAGCATTTATGTCCAAATATCAAAATATAATATGTGGAGTAGCTACTTAATGATATATGCATCAAGTAGATAAGAACCTGCAAGTATTAGAGATTTCACAAGGTATACATCAAACTATAGATTTCATACAGCACTGATTTACAAAGTGCCCCATACCCCATCTGAGTCAACATCCATGCCTTCTTCTCCGAGTAATGCTAGCTTAAGGCAGTCATTGCAGAACCCTTTACCACCTGCAGTTTTTGCAAATGCAGCATCCTTGAAGCAGCTTTGGCAAACAGCATTCGGACAGAGGAAACACTGGTACTTTGAATTTCTTTTGCAAACAAGGCAATTATGCCATCCTGAAAAGAAGCACTCGTCATTTGTCAAGTTTACTTGCTTGAGCTTTTTGACAATGCAAAAAACCAAGAACACCCTATAATTGAGACGAGTAGAATAATAGACACAGGATATCATCGATGGAAATGCAGAATCTGCCTCAACCTTTAGGCCTAAGATATTACATTTATTAGCTAGATATACTTTCTTTCCTATCCTAAAAAAAAAAAAAAAAAAAAAGTTTTAAGGAATTGCAGGAGCACCTTGGCATATCAAACTGTTAACTAGAAAAATTTTCAACTTGAACTTATGGAACGCCAAAAAAAGTGCCAAAAGTAGAAAAAATTTCAAATAAAACTGAAGCTTTACTATTATTTATTTAAAAAAGACGAACTTGTGCATTTGCTGCTAATTGGCATACTTACTCCCTCCGTCCTCTTAAAATGTCCACCACTCCAATTCGGGATGTTCCAAAATAATGCCCACTTACTAGACATGACAAATTCTGTTAAACTTCCAATGCTACTTTTTTTTGGCTATTGTTAAAAAAAAAAAATAATAAAGTGAAGAACATTGGCTAGTATAACACAACTAAAGAAAAGTGAAATGATATTTCTTACCCTTGCTGAAAATTGTTAGTGGTCGTCTTTTATTTTATTTCATTATTTTTTAAAAAAAAAAAAATATGAAACAAAGGGTGTAACAATTTTAATTAGATGGTGAAGATGGTCTAACATTTAAGACTGGCATTTATCAATAACTAATCATAAACATGAGCTCAAAGGCATATATATAAAGCTGATGTTTAGGGAGACCAAATTTGGACCCTAAGATAGCATTACTAATGGCACGACACTTTGTGAAGATTCATAGACAGATTTACCACAAATCCATGGATCATCAGTATCTTCAGTTGATTCTTCCTTTCCCACACATTCAGCGTGATAAGATTTCACACAACCCCTGCAAAGTCAAACCAATCACGAAGATAAGGAACTTAGCAGACATGAAAATGAAAGGATAAAACAAGGCCACACCCACGGTCCAATTGTCTGATAGGTCAAACGATACAGTACACATTTTTGAGACTATTAATCAACAGAAAAGGTCATTGTTATTTATCATTATCATCTTGAAAGATAAATAATCTTGAATTTCAAAGAGTTGAAAGTTCAGTATAGTAACATTTTCTCCTTTTCAATAAAAACAGAAAATTACTTCGTATAACATAACATAAGTAATATACTCAATCTTGCAGGAATCCCTTATTCCATTGATGACTCAATCATCACCAACTTATGTTCGAAATACTACTTCTTCCGTCCCTTAAAGAATAGTCCACATTCTTCATTAAAATGGTTGCCCTTAACTAATGTCCACTTTATACTTCTAATGCACAAAAAAAAATGACAATTATATAAGGCCAATAAGGGATTGGGGCATGTGCAATGCAGGTGGTAATAAATTTCGGCAGATAGAATAAATTTAGGTGAAATTTTGTGGCTCTTTGTTAAGCCCTTTCTGCTATTGCAGAAGCTGCAATTAAGCCCAGGAACAAAGGGATCTTATACAAATATTTCTTACTGTATAAATTTTATACCAAAGTTTTTGCGTAATTATATTTCTTAATTATATTAATTTCATCAAGTATTCTGGAGTTTTATATGTAGGGGCTAGTTTATACTATGTTGAAAAAAAAGTGTATAAACTAATACCACCTGCAATGCACGTGCACGTGCAACCAACCCCAGTTTCCTCATCTAATGCTTTAATCATTCATCTTCCCCATTTTTTTCTTCTTGTTTTTATCATTTTTTTTTTTATTTGGATGCGGGTCAACAAAGCCACAGAGTGGCAGATTCTCATTGACTCTTCAAGTCAAGGAACTTGGATTTTATGTCCAGACAATCTTTCTCAAATCCGTCTACATCAATGTCCTTTACAGCCTTTAAATAGTACACCAATTAATTTAATTGCAAAAAAAATAGATTGCGGGTAGTACAAAACCAAACCCGTCTACATCAATGTCCTTTACGGCCTTTAGATACTTACACAAATTAATTTAATTGCAGAAAAATAGATTGCGGGTAGTAAAAAATCAAACCCGTCTACATCAATGTCCTTTGTGACTCTATGTAAGCTAAATAATTAATTTCAACTGAATAATTAATTTTCAGGAGAACCGGATTATCTTTCCCTGTTTTCTCTCCTTTATTTCGCTTTACCGCACCAAGCAAAAAAAAACTTAAATTTTTATATTATTATTTATTAATTACATTTTATTTATTTATTTATTTTATTCTGGGGGAAGCATGACTCAACTCAATTGCTCACCTACTCATAAAATCATAGTGAAAAGGTCAAAACAATTTCGCCAATTAATAAAAAAGGCACAAAATTATTGAACAAAAAATTACAAAACCAAAAAAAAAAAAACATATACCCAGCAAAAATAATTAAGAAAAACAAGCAATTTGAAGATTTTTATCAATACCCAGAAACAAAAATTCATAAAAAAGATGCTACATTATTCCACAAACTTTATAGAAGTATAACAAGTAAAAATCAAGGGGATTTTTTTTTTTCCTTATAAAAAACCCAGAAAACCCCAAAAAGATGCTACATTGGACGAACAATTAATGATCAATAAACAAAATCAACAAAAAAATAATGGAAAAGATTCATACTTGTAATCACAAACCATCAAAAGACCACCATCTTTGCAAACAAAGCAGTAATCTTCAGACTCAACTTCTCCTCCTTTAATTGGTTCTTCAATTATCTCCTTTTTCGGCTTGCTGATGTTATTCTTTCTCTTCCTCTTCACCATTGTTGATTTTAGAGAGAGAAAAAGAGGAGAGAGAAATAAAGAGCAGGGGAGGAGGACTGAATGACTGATGTTGTTGTATTTGTGAGGAGTTTGGTGGTTTATTCAATTGCTGTAAATAATACATGTAACAAATTAATACCGGAGTAATAATAATAGTAATAATAATATTCCGTAAATATTTTCTCCGTCTTACTAAAATTGCAACAAAAAAGGATTATATTTTTTTCAAAGCGTAATCTATATCTCGATTAGGAGTATTGATAACCACAAATTTTTAAATGAACCTGGTTCACACTAATTTATTGTGGACCACTAATATTAGAAAAATTATGGTTGTTTTATTAATAAAAAAAAAGGTCACTATAATAAAAATAAGGTCACTATGTTGAATTAAAAGTCATTTTGGTAATATATAGGCTATAAGAGATTAATTTTTTAAATGAAATATTTTATATACTGGTCAATATGAAAAATAAAGGTCAGTATGTTAAAATTAAGGTCATAACGTCGTATTCAAGTTCACAACAATATTAAACGTTATACAAGTTTTAATAAACATTACTAAGTTAAAAATAAGGTTACAATATAAAAAATAAGGGTCACTATGCTCAATATAATGTCAGTTACGTGTATAAATCTCGGGTCCACAATAATATATTATTGTGGACCAGGTACATGCAAGTCATTTTGATTGATAACAACTACAGTAAATAAAAGTGATACAGAAACTAATTTTGTAAGAACTTAGAAAAAAAAATATTAATATACTCGTTCATGTGTATAAATAGGGTCAAAACTCAAAAGTATAACGTTGCAATAATTAAGGATCGGAATAATGGAAATAAGAAGGGAAAGAAAGACTTGTGTATATGCTCCTTATGTTGGTTTTCTTAGGTCACGGGAGGGAAGTAACGCCCCCAATATGGATTGACATATGGCTTGGGATTCTCTCCCTTTAATTATTGTGATATGTTGATATAATATTGGTTTTGGTATTGTCGATTTTTTACCTTTTTAGGAGGAATATTTCCTTATTTTATGAGGCTATGGATATAATTCATTGTATTTTATTGATTTTATTCAATAATAAGGAAATGTTACCCAAATTGAACAACAATTATGGGAAGCACTTTTTTTTTTCCTTTGATAAAGATGCTGTGACAATTATTAAGTACTCGTAACAAAAAAAAAATAAATAAATAAATAAAATTGTTGTACTTTGCAATCCGCGTTTATAAGAATTTCTAAGAACAAGTGAAGTAAAGTTGTCTAAACAGATTTCTTCATTTGTTTTTCTCACGTGAAAAGAGCTGGTAATACAGTTGCTCACTTAATTGCAAGGTGGGATACTAACGATAACTTCTCACGTGAAAAGAGCCGGTAATACCGTTGCTCACTTAATTGCAAGGTGGGATACTAACGGTAACTTCTCACGTGAAAAGAGCCGGTAATACCGTTGCTCACTTAATTGCAAGGTGGGAATGTGGGATACTAACGGTAACTTTTCACGTGAAAAGAGTCGCTAATACGGTTGTCTATTTAATTGCAAGGTGGGATACTAACGGTCTCGGAACGTGTTTGTACGAACTCCTTCTCCTATTAACTTTGGTAGAACTTGATTTAAAATTTTCAGCTTACTTTTTCTAAAAAAAAAATAAAAAAAAAAAGTGAATATAGTCTTTCATTTACGCTAATATTTTTTTGACACAAAGAGAAAATAACACTATGAATATATGGTCTCAGGAAAAAAAAAAAAAAAAAAAAACCACGGGCCTGTTCTCTTCAGTTCAGTTCAGTTCAGTTCAATTCATTCATCTCCAATAAGTTCAGTTCAGTTCAATTCAGTTCTTAATTTCTTTCTCTCATAAAATTAGTTCACTTCAGTTCAGCTCCAATAAATTCAGTTTAGTTCACTTCAATCAGTCAGAACAGGCCCTACGAATATATAATACGGAGTAGTTGATTAATTAGTAATGTAGCAAATTTCTCAAAATAGGAAATCCATTATGGTAAATTGGTAATTTTTGGTCATACTGCACAATAAGATTTATGACGGCATCTTTTCATTTTCTGTTTCTTGTCACATTCATCTTTTCCAAAAAAAAAAAAAAGTAAAAAATACAGTATTGTTTAAAATAAAATAAAAAATAAAAAAAATAAAAAAAACAAACTGTTTTTATCTTTCTTACTATTGAGATAGGAATGAATATAATCTCAAGACTTCCCAACCGTCACTTCTTTACACCAAACCGGCGACGCCCTTTCCGGTCACTCAATCCTCAACCTCTCTGTTTTTCATGGTAAAATTTTTATACTACTTTTTTTTATTTTTATTTTATTATTATTTTTTTTTTCTATTTAGTATTTGCAAATTTATTAGTTTAATTTCATTATCCCCATGTATACCATCTACAGAAGATTTTGGTTAGTAGTGGGGTTTTATTATTTTTTTAATTTTATTTTTATGTATAATCTACCTTTTAATTTGATTTATTAGGATGTATCTGTATTAATGCACAAGTTATGGACGGTTGTTTTATTGAAAATAGTAGTAGCTATTGTGGAAATTATTCGGTAATTATATAGGATGAAATTTGTAGAATTTGAGGATTAATCATTGGAGAGTTATGAGTAAAAGTTGGAATAATGACATTCGGCACCATTTACAACCATCTACCAAACGGGCCGATATGGTTTCATACTTTTCCTCCGACATTGCTTATGGTGAATTGCATTTTGGGTTCATTGTTAGTACTTATTAGTTCGACCTCGCTTATGGGATTAAGGCTTTGATTGATTGATCGTTAGTAGTCTTAGTACTTAGTAGTGTGATTGATGGCCTTAATGTTCTCAAGTTTTAATGGGATATTGATTCGCTTTGCCACAATGCTGATACTAATATACTAGGATAATTGTTGTTCAGTCTTGTTTTTCTTGTTCTGTCTTGATTTTTATAGGATAGTATTCTTTAATTTTCATGTCTGCTTTCAATGTAGTGTAAAAGAAGTATTATCAGATTTACTGATAGTAGTGTTGTCAGAAATGCTTGTTTCGTAACTTGATTTGATCAAGAAAGAACCTACAACATTATAATTAGAGACTCTTCCCTTGTGTTTCAGACTTGAACCAACTGTTTGGTTTTGAATTTTGTATTGTGTAAACAATCTAAACATGACTACAGTTCATACTTTTTGTTTCAAATGACACTTTTTTTGTCTTGTCCTTATTTATTCTCTGGATTTTTTATCTGCAGTCGGATGAGGATACGCAGCACTTTTTAAGCATGCTTGATGCTGCTGCTGAAGGGGCTTTTGAAGCGTATGCAGAGGTTTGTTGTCTTTCCTTTGGCTTTCAGTGTTTTAAATCATTGATATTATTTGCTGCACTTGTAAAACCATCAGTTTGTTTATTCTATTTTGGCAAGTAAGTTTATGATGCTTATACAATCGAGAATCAGCTGGTGTTCCTTGGATAGTAATCTATTAGTATATCTGCATAATTCTACCAGACAGACGTTGAATCTGAATCTATTTGTTTCTGTTTTTATCTTTTGGAAAATTATAGAGGATGGTTTCCGAATCCAGTACAGTTGGTGTGCTCTCCAAACAAACATTACAGCATAGCCCAAGTTTGCTGCAGGACAAGGAGTTAACTACAAAGTTAAGTCCCCAAATTAATATTTCCCCTACATCAAACCCAAGCAGTTTCCATAGTGAGCCACAAATCAGTAGGAAACGCCGTCGATTTTGTGAACCCCAGCCGAGTTTTCAGCAGCCAGTTGCTACTAACCAGATTAATTTAGGCCTCAGTGAAAAGAATTCATCAGTAAAGCGAGATATCCATTTTGTTAGTTGGCCACAAAACTTTACTTTTCAAAGTGATGAGGTGAATAAGTCTGTTCAAGGATCTGAAACAAAACAGCCTTCCTTTTTTGTTAAGAATCATCGTGAATTACCAAGGAAATTACCTTTCAGAATTGGAATGAACTCGAACAACACTAGTTTGTTTGCTCTAGATGGAAATAATGTGGGAAGTGATAAGGAAGAAGTGGATTCATCTGTGGATTTTTCCAAGGCAATTGAGGACGCGATAAGCAGAATTGAGTCCCTTATTCCATCACTTCAAAAGCTTGTTAAAACTGACCAGACAGCAGAGCAAAAGAGTGTTGATGATTTGGGTTTGTCCAATTTTTCAAGTTCAGCAAATCCTTTAGGCAAGGAAAAAGACTTGGTAGCAACTAATGAGCTACGCCTCACTGAAAAGCCGGCTGCATTTGGTGAAAATATGCTTTTTAACCAAGGGAATCTAATGCTTAGAAAAGGCAACTCTCCAGCTCTTTCTCAGGTCAAATGGAGCGGGAATATTGATTCTGTAGGTCACGGTGATGGTATGCGACAACAGTTGCTTTATCAGAATGCAGATTTTGATCCTATGAGAGGTGAGATTAAATGCTCGAATGTGACTCAAAGAATGGCTAATAAACAGTCAGATTGGGTATCAGCTCAAAGTGATGATGGAATGAAGGGAGTAGAGTTGGTGAAGAATTCAATTGCTCAGTCAATCAGCCAGGTTCCTGGGCCTATGTTTAAGGCCGACTTTGGTAGATCTGAGTCACTTAAAGGTAAATTGAGTAGGAATGGATCTTTTTCAAGTCATGCCTCAAAACATGGACAAGGTTTGAGGCTATTGCCACATCAGTCCTATCGTGGAGAGGCTTTTGAGAGAGAAGCGACATTGAAGCCCTGCACACAAGTTCCATCTGCAGGGTATACAAGTTCCATGAGACATAACAGAACAAATAATACGTGTCATCCTCATCAGAAATGGAGTCAGAGCCATACAAGTGGAAGAATTGCACAAGAAATGGGCCAATCATCGAAGATGATCAGGTCAAGGGATTTTTCAAACAGAAATAGTCTAATCAGGAAAAATATTAAGGGGCCTTTGCACAGCAAGGTTGCGCCTCATGATGAAATCTCAGAGGAAACGAGTTGGAATTCGTGCGATTCTTCTGGTTCAACAACTCAGCAAAGTGGCTCGCCATCTTCTTTGAGTGGGAGTTATGAATCATATAGTTATGACAGTGAAGAAAGTGAGCCCCTGCATGAGAAAGTAGTCCACTCAACAAGGATGAAACAATCTGAATTTACCGACAGTACTGCTTCAGGTTATGATGATACTTCTTCCTATTCCAACAGTAGAGATGACTACTCTGATGCAAAATCCTCAAGCCAAGTGAGTTCAGCACGGCTACATAAGTGGGACCCACAAAAGGAACGAGGAAAAAGGAAAGGGAGATTGAGGAGACTTGGAAGGAAGCTAGGGATGATATTTCACCATCATCACCATCACCACCACCATCATTATAGGGATGAGTCTGATGCACGTCATGCTAGATCATTTTGGAAACGACTTGGAGAGATGTTTCATCACACAAAAAATGCCAATCATCGTCAGAAAATGAAGTCAGAGAAGCCAAGAAAATCTGAGGTCAAGAGTTTGGCAAAGAGAAAACAACCAGGACATTTTCATGCACTTGTAAGTGGGCTAATGAAGCACATGAAGCATTCTGAGAAACCTAAACAAGTGAAGAATGGTTTCAAGGGGATTGGAAGTGGCCGTCATGGGGGTAAAACGAAGGGGAAAAAACTGCTTTGGTGGCCGAAAATTCATGGGGGAAGAGGCGGAGTGAAGGTGCCCATTAAAGGAAAGGTCAGGCTCGGAAATTATAGGACAAAAAGTTTTGCTGCAGCTAAGATGATTCTGAAGAAATGAAGGTGTCTCATTGTATTTGTATCTATTATGTATATATATGCCAAAGTTGCTTCATGTTCCTCTTTTAATCAAAACATGAAAATCTCTTTATATCATATTTTAGATGAATTGCCTAGCATTTTCTACATATTGTAATTATAATTATATTTTCTTCCTCTGTTTAAAATAAGATGCATTCATTATATAATTATTTAAGAGTACAATTTTGTTGGCATTCTATGGCTATTCCATATTACACTATTTACACCCCTTTTGTACATCTTTGTTTACAAATTATATGTAAGAAAAAAAAATTATGTCGATGACTCGATGTGAGATGATGTTAAACTCGCTTAAATTGTCTCGCTTATAATTTCAAGTTAACTTTTCATAACTTTTACTTATTATACATCGGTTGATGTAACATAGGAATCATGTCAACAAAAATAAAATGGAAAAAGCATATTTCATTAATCAATTTTTATATCCTTTGACTAGGGGTAAAAGAGTCATTTGGTCCTCTCTGTCGACATGGCAACTTTAGCTATTTTCTATCCTTTTTTTCGAACACAAATAAGTGGAGGCTAACGGTAACTTGATGGCGGCAGTCTGTCATTATTCAACATTCTAAAATTGCAAAAATCTGGTTTTCCTTTCCTCAACCAACATTCAAACACAAGACAAAATAATCATGTTGGTTGATCCGCATCACTTTGATGGCTACCCTATGCATTCCCTCTCCTCCTCTTCGCTTCACGATGTCGATTACAGGTTCTCTCCTCCCCCTTCTCTAGCTTCTTTCTTGTTAATTTCTCTGACATTCATTCGCTTATCTCATTTTTCTGGACTGTTTTTTCTTTCCTGCAGCTGTGGTTCTTGTGGGTATGATCTCAACCTCAATTCATGTAATCGTAATACCTCTGTGATCGGTTCAAAGTACTACGGAAAGTCTGTCAAAAAGGGCATCATTTCTTTCCTGTCTATAGACGAGACAAGGTTTAGTCGAACCCAACAGCTTAGGTGCAAGCCTTATTTCGAGTCAGCTCGTTCATGGGGGATATTTCAGCGAAGAACTAAATTGTTATGCCGGAAATGTGGCAACTATGTTGGAAATGATCGTAATTTTAGCAATTTTGGCCGCTCTCATTCTTCCAAGCAGAAAGATATATCCCCTGATTCCATAGGTTCATGGGGATGGAATGGGGATTCAGATGCAGCCGGGACTTATGATATCAGGATTCGCGCTCTGCAGCCTTCTTCTTGTGACGAATCTAATATTTTCAGCAATGATATATGAATCAAATAATTTATCAAATTTTAATGTATGAAAAGTTTCTATTGGTCTTGCAAATTTTAAGGCTCAACTTTGTCTATGTTTTCAACTTTTGTTTTGGTTAGGCTGAGACTTAAAGACTCTTGGCTCTTCCATGATACCAGAAATATAAGTGGTGTTATATTTATTCAACCCAAGTTATGTCTATATCGTTTAATTTTGTAAGCCATTCCTGTGTATCTAAAGATACATAAGTTTTACATTCTGTACTTTCTTCAGCTTTATCACTATCAGATGAACTATTACCATTTTTCTTGTCACTGGAAAGACTTGTCTGCTGCCTGTTGGGGTGCCTTAATTTGAGTGATAGAAGACGGGATACTTCATGTAGGCCGCCCCATTTTTCAAGGGCACGGGCAATGTCATACCGTCCTGCAATAATAAAATTCTTCTCAGTTTTTATATCTTACAGGATTAAAATCAAAAGCCTACAAAAAAAGGCAATAAATGATTTTTTTTTTTTCCTTCTGGAAACAAAGCTGTTCAAATATATTCAGGTTGGGAAGTAATTAAGCAATGATAGTTTGACCTGCGCGTTCAAATGCTTTTCTGCTGGGCATATACGATGGATCCATCCCCCAGTTCTTTTGAAATCGATGAATCTGAAATAGACAAGGAGTAGATACTTTTATTAAGATTCTAAAAAATTACATAAATGTTCCGTTATCTTGCTAAAATTCTAGAACTTACCTCCACCTGCAAATTTTCAAGATTGTCCCAATAACCTTTGGGTTTTCGATGTTTATAAGCAAGAGACAGGTTCATCAATGTTGCAATCCTCCTAAAACCGCCCATCCGGTTGATTGCCTTCTCAATGTCAACCCTACCATGAGAACGGAGTTGTTTCCTCATGGGCATGAATCCATCCTGCCCATGCTCAGAAACAAATTTCAGGAGCTCAGACTTTAGAACTTCAATATCCTGTTGCAAACCAGGGACTCTAGGCTTTTGCTTTATGGAAGTTGAACTGCTACTGCTCAATTGAATTTTCACATTCCTTTGATCAGTTTTGCCTTCATTAGATGATGTGCTAGGCTGCTCTTTGCAAGTTTCATCCTTCTGCTCCACATGTGGTTCATCATGTTCGTCAGAATTTGTTCCCATCCTCTTCTCAATGTAGTCTCGAATTGCACATAAGTTGGACGGAAGATCCTCATATATAACCTACATATTCATATTGAATTGTTCATCATCTCTTCCAAGCTAATATAGCAGCATCATCCGATTGTAAGCATTAAAAAATACTCTATGCCGAATTGTTAACACAAGAGGCAACCAGATTGCAATCAGATAACAATCCGATTTCAACTACTTCTTGAATCCTAACCCCTTGGATAATTAATTACTAAAGTTGAAGTTTTAGCATACCTCTTCCATTATTGATTCTGAGAGAAAAGTATCTTGGCGCATTTTTGACTCCACAGAGTACTTTAGCAATGTGTGATGGTTCCCGAGCTGCTCAAGCTGCCACCTGCCATGAAAAGAGTCGAAATCTCCCTCAACCTGCTCAAAGCTAATTTCTTGCTCGAGCTGTTCACACAAGTCCATGACAACCCGTGCATGGAGTACCATATATAGTAGACCCTTGCATCCTTCCTGTGGAAAAATGGGTAAAAGAACTTCACTCACTTTAATAAAAATAGAATAAGCTTTAAACCAGGATAATAGCTATTGGGGAGAAGAGCATAGAATTTTTAGGTTTATGATTTCAAGACAATGATGCAATGGACATAAGAAGATTGCCTATTATGTTAATACAAACTAGAATTAAAAACATATCCTGTTTTTACCTGAAGGATGCGAACTTTGTTGTTATCTCGAAATAAAACTTTGCTGATTGCCAAATTTGGAACTATCCTGCAGAAACATATAGCTTAGTTAGCTAAGACTGAAAAACCTAATGCAAAGAAGCAAAAACCACAGGTCAAGTGTTTTTATTTTATTTATTTATTTATTTTTATTATTATTATTTTATTTATAATCTTAGCCAAGTAACAATTCTTTCAGGTGGCCTTGGGTTGATATTCATGGAAACATCATTCAACTAAACAGATTACTTTTGTTTACATGGAGAAGTTTTGGAATGGTCAGCACAGAATTATTTCAGAAAGATGGTTAATTCAAGTCATAAGAATGTGTATATAAAATAAATTCATCCAAGGCAAGGATTTTGATCAATTTATCCGGGATGAACGTTCTCCATCCCAAGATAAAGTTTAAACAAAATTCAGGCAAAATTAATTAAACTTGCGAAAAAAAAACTGTCAAGCACAACTAAACTGAAGAAAAGAACTAGACAACATTCTGATTCATGCAACAAATTGGCTTTACTCACTCTGGAAGACTTTCATAAGTAGTTAAAACATCCCAGACTTCACGAACAGGAGCTTTTACGGTAATGCTAGCAACAACACAGCGATGAACACCACCATTTTCCTTCAGTACATAAGTTGTTGTCAGATAGACATAGCAATTAGCAACAATGAGATCCTCTCCATCAGGAAAATCAATTGAAAATAGTTAAAGTCAATTAATTACCAATAGGCCATCAAATCGACGAAGATGAATCTCATCCACTAAGCAGGGTTTGTCAAGCCTACAAACTTTACCATATATCCCCCAAGTACTATTCAACTCAGAAGGTGCCTGGGGCAAGGGCCCAAGGATAGAACTGGAGGAATTCTTCTTTAGCTCCTCTGTAGACATATCTTTCTCTTTTAAAGTACTTGGCAAGCTAGTGCTACTAGTATTAACTGAATTTCCGCTTTTTGAGATAACTAGTTTAGGCATCTTCTGATTTCCCACAACAATGCTCTCAGCTCTGCAAGCCAAGGCTCGAAGATTCACAGGCAGGTCTGATTGAATAATCCTCTCCAAAAAAATTGCTGGAAAGTTGAACTTTGGTATGACATTGACCTCGTAAGATAGTGTTGTCTTAGACGAGGATCTGAGATTATGCAATACAGAAGCGTGTCAAAATAGTACAAATATTGAAATTTGCAGGTTTTCTTAAACAACAAAAGCTGTCTCATTCAGAAAAGCTACTTTCAGTGGAAGACATAACAAATTGTATAAGGATAATATTTCTAAAGGTTCTCACAATTCCAGTTGCACAAATCACTGATATAACTTTTAAAAGTTTGCAAGCAATATCTATATGTGAACAGACAGAATAGATATTCAGTCAGTGGCACCCTCACAGAAAATATGTCCATAGTCTAATCAGAGTTCATAACAGATTAAGAGATCAACACATTTAGCTGTTACTTCAAGATTTTCGACAGATGAAATGGCCCTTTTTTCCCTTCTTTTTAATCCTGCTTCTATAATCATAGAGAATGGCAGACCTAACTATCAATGTATCATACACTTGTGATGAGAATCATTATAGTTTTGACTTGATTAGTCATTCCTTCATCATTGTTCTCACTTCTCAATGTGTAAAGCTCCAGTTAAAGATGATATTAATGTTGCCTCTCTACTCTAAAACTATTATCCTAATAAACTTAGAACAGCTACAAATTTAATTAAGAGTGAACCCTAAAATTTCATTGGGAACAGTTATCATACCTTCTCTTTGATTTTACCGACCATTTTCCTTCAAACTTCTTGAAGTCTCCATCCACCATGGAGAAATGGAGTTCATGGTCACTTGGCTGCATCAGAATCGATAATTACTTTTTGATGTTAAAAAAAATGGTTTACGTCCATAGTGTTAGATAGGTCATAAACAAGTTTCCATGCAAAATATCTATATAGATGTGAAGCCACTACAATTGGGTACAGAAAGAAAGTTCTGTAAATTTGAGGCTTTGAGCTATTGACAGTAGATTATAAATCTAACATATCTCGCTTTATAAATGTTCACATTATTTTTCTTCTATAAACAAACTATTAGAGCCTAAAAAGAAATGTAAAATCAAATTTACTTACTCCCTCCCTCCGTGTACAGCTTGAATTAGTCACATATACAGAGATGCAATAAAAAGTTTTTAAGAACTCACTGAATTAGGAAATTCTTTGAGATCCAAGACAACACGAGCTTCAATATGCCAATACAATGCCCTTTGGAAGCCTCTTTGCTCTAACCACAGTCTACCAGGATACGGACAAGGAATTCTTCCACTGGCAAATGGCAATAGTAGGCCATAGCATAACCATTAAACAAAAGCATCAGAATGAAGCAGGTTGGAATGTAAATAAATGTTTCACAAGAGACAAAGATACTTTCACCGCTAATTACAGTAGACACTGGGGTGAACAAGAGGAACAAACTTATCATGAACATCATATGTTAGTAAGGCCGTGAGAGCGCAACTTGTTCCAATATCAAACCTCTTATACCTCCCTTATTACTATGTACATTTCATAGGGATAATAAGAATTACTTTGGGAACCTTGTTAATACTTCCTCTTATACCTCCCTTATTACTACGTACATTTCATAGGGATAATAAGAATTACTTTGGGAATAATGCACCATTGAGTCGTGATCTTGGGACTCCGCTACAACCCAAATCACAGGGTAAAATTCACAACTAAGTTGATATTTACGAGCTATGATCCCTTAATATGTCGAACAAACCAATGAAACATTCATCAGATCCAGTGGTAAACAGCAAAATGTCAAACATTAGTTAACTTCTAACTTTTAACAAGAAGATATTACTCCTTTCCTAAGGAGTAATTTTTACCATCTTAGCAATATCTGTTCTTTTTGCCAACATACCTTAAATTATTAGTCTGTTTAGATCAATTATCTGCTTGTATACAACACTCACTACTCCCTCTATCTCAATTTAACTTAGACATCTATATATTCTCGAGAAACATAGTCTACTAATTAAGAGAGCTCTAGCTAGAATCAACCTTACCAAGATACTAACAATTAAGAGAACTCAAGCAAAAACTAACTTTACATGAATTTTTTTGGACAAACTAGAACCATTAACATATTGTTGCTCCAAAACGGGGATGCCCCAGTTTCTCGTAATGAGAAACAAAATTTATTTCTCACATGACATTTTTGTAGATTAACCAACAACTTTATTCAACTTGATTCAATTGTGGAGCCCACAATAATGAAAAAGTTGTTGATTTATTCATGAAAATGCCCCTATGAGAAACAAATTTCATTTCTCAATATAAGAAACAGGGAATTTCCCCAAAACAACTTTTGTACTCTTACCAACAACTCAATAAGTGTTATGTAATCGGAATTGCTTCTATAATACTCCCTCCGTTTCATAATTCTCTATATCCGCCTTAAAGGCTATCGCAAACATACGAAAAACTAACTAAAGAGTCATGATTCCATCAAATTTTTACAAGTAACAAAAACCATAGCATAAGATTTTAAAAAATTAAAGATGAAAGATTACCTACAAACAAGATTAGGTACAAAATCAGCAAGGCGTTCATAATCAGTAAGAGCATTCCAAACCGATTCGACATCGGAATTGACAGTAATCTCCGCCTTAATCCGACGCTCTCTCCATGAAATCACTTCAACCTCACAATTCACCTTCCGATCCCAATTTTCTCTCTCCTCCACCACCTGCTGTTGTTCACCAACATCTCTGTTCCCTGCTCTTTCAAATCCGCCATTAACGGCGTAAGCATTCACAATCACTCTCCCCTGTTTTCTGCAAAATCTAGGGTTCAGAATAATCTCATAATTGTCAAAAGTGTAGATTGAGGTTTCGGATGAAACGTTTCGAATGAAACGTTTCGAAGCGAGAAAATGTAGGGTTTGGCGGGAAATTGGGGATTAGGGTTTGTAGTAAAGGAGAGAGAAATTGGATTGAAGATGTAGGAAATCATGGAGTTTGATACTTGATTTTTTGTGAAGTTGCAGTAGATTTTTTTATTTATTTTTTTTATTTTTCAGTGTTCAAGTACAGAGAGAGTGAGAGAGGTGGTTAGGGACCGTTAATTGGGTGATTTTGGCGCTGAGTGAAGTGGGGAAGTTGTGGTTTGGAGTTAGGGGTTTGTTGGTAATTTCAAGATTTAACTTGTGGTTGGAACTTGGAAGTTTTATTTATTTATTTATTTATTTATTTATTTTTATTTTTATTATTATTATTTTTTTTAATGAAAAAGGGACATGTCACCTTAATAGAGCTTATAAGCAAATTGAGTCCACTTGAATTAAATCCGATCAATACTTAGGGTCTGTTCATATTTACTGAACTGAACTAATTGAAACTGAATTAAACTGAACTGATTGGAGCTGAACTGAACTGAATTGAACTTAATTGAATAGAGTTGAAATGAATACTTTATGAAAGAAGGAAATTAGAAGCTCAACTGAACTGAATTGATTGGAGGTGAACTGAATTGATTGGAGCCGAACTGAACTGATTGAAGCTGAATTGAGCTAAACTGAAATTAAGCTGAAGTGAACAGGCCTTTACTGTCTTAATTTACGTCTAGAAAACCCATATAACACTATTTTCTCTACTCGTAGAACTTTACATAGTAAATTTTTCGAGTGAAAAAGCGTATAGGAACAAGTGAATCGATAATTATGAAAATGAGTTGCGATAAAAACTTGTCATCTCTTTATCACGATATGTGAGGTAGGAAATAGAGTTGAAAAAATTTGGGAGGGATGGTAAATGGAAGTTGAACCATATGCGTCCAAATGCGTATCATGTGGCGTGTGGCACAAGTGCACAACTAAGGCCTACTAGTAAAAATACCTAAAACCAATAAGTCACAGATTTTCCAGATTTCAGATCAGCCAATTAGGTAGCACAAGATAAGGCAATGCTGCTTTCAGGAAATAGCTTCTTGTGCACCCATATTTCCCACCACTCCCTCGGAAAAAAGGGAAAGAAATTTCCCACAACATTTGCTAAAAAGCCAGATTTTCCAGAAAACAAGCAGAATCCCAATTTCAAATTCAAGATCTCTAGCAAATTGTTGACTCAATCTGCCATTGGAATTCTGGGATTAGGATTTGTTGATGCAGGGTAATAATTCTTCCTTCCCTATGTATTATTTACATACTACTCGGTATTATTTACTATGTATTGTATCTTAATTTGTGATTATTGTAATACTTATATATGTAACATTGAATTATTTGGTCAGATATAGTGGAGATTGGTCAAGAATTGGAGTGATTTCTAAAGAAACGGAGGATTTGCTGAAGATTGCAGCTTTTTTAGTGGTTCCTGTCTGTTTGTTTGTTATATTATCTGTTGCTAAAAACCCAGAAAATTAAACATCTTTAATAAGAGACAATTTTCAAATGACCACAATAAAATTGTGGCCATTGTATTAAATTAAATCACGAGCGTTCATTTTTATTGACTAAT
Source organism: Chenopodium album (assembly GCF_948465745.1). Taxonomy (NCBI): domain Eukaryota; kingdom Viridiplantae; phylum Streptophyta; class Magnoliopsida; order Caryophyllales; family Amaranthaceae; genus Chenopodium; species Chenopodium album. The sequence goes on from NC_137846.1 coordinate 5,898,028, forward strand.
GTGTACCTTTGATATGATTTATTTTTATTTTATATTTAAAAAAATTTGACAACAAAAAAATCAAAAAAAAAAAATCACATTCTTATCGGTTTCTTTTCAGTATCTTCTTTCATTACTTCTCTTCAATCTGATTATAACAATTGGCTTCAAGTCCAACCATTCAAATAGAGTTGCTTGAATTCAAGATTGCTTTAATTTTTTGCTTGATTACAGATTTACAGGTACTTGATGGCTTGATGCGGCAATATTGAAAAGATACGGACATACAATATAGTTTGGTATTTAAAAATACTTTAACTGCAAGTAATTTAAATAGAAAACTGGTTTGTAAAAGTACAATGAAGATTAAATTATTTGTATCCACTTCAAAACAAAGAAAACAATGAAGAACGATTGAAGAGAAGTTAAGGGAAAAAAAAATTACTGCTTAAACAAAGAAGAAACTGAAAAAGAATGTAGTAGGTTTTTTATTTTATTTTATTTTATTTTATTATTTTAACAAATAAAGTAAAAAGTTAACTATATCAACAGTTTACATTAGTCAATAAAAATAAATGGTTGTGATTTGATTTAATACAATGACCATAATTTAAGTCATTCCTTTAATAAGCGAGTGAACTTTTTTTTTTTTTTTTTTTTTTTTTTTTTTTTTTTCTTCTTATTTTTTAACTGCAATTGCATAATGTGTAAGCAATATCACAATGTGGTGCCTACAAATTAGGCTATAAAATAGGCTAATAATCAGCAAAAATCTTTGACTGGAATTAAACGAGGGAGTCACCATAACTACGAGCTGAGATGTACATTGACTAAACAGAATGTAGTCATGTACTAGTACAAGAATCTATAATTAAAACATTACTGTACTTTTGTAACACTTGTAATATATCCAAATAAACAACGATATATACTCTTGTGAGTGTTACGGAGTACTAAATTCCTGTTCTCTTTACCTTAAAAAAATAATATTACGTAAAAATAATTTCAGTTCAGTAAAATTCAATTTTCTTAAAGAAGAATTATAATAGAAAATCATTAAAAATAATTTCAATTCAGCAAAAATAATTTCAGTTCAGTAAAATTAATTTAAGTTCAGTAAAATTAATTTAAGTTCAGCAAATATAATTTTGTTTCGGTAAAAATAATTTCAGTTCAGCAAAAATAAGGTGAAGAGAACAGGGACTAAGTACTATATTATATACTAGGTGGACTTTCATATATACTTTCTCACTTATTAATGTATGAGTGTTTTTCATATTTCCTCCAATTTTTTATTTGTTTTTTTAATTGCAATGTCGAAGATTTTACGCTTGTCGCATTGACAAAGCCGACAATGCGCATATTATAACTAGTTAATTAAAAAAAAATACTCATATTATAAAACTAATATCTTAAAGTTTGAATTATAAAAAGGAGGTAATTTAAAAAGTATATTTCGAGACAAATATAATAAGATCCCACATAGATATGTTTTTTTTTTTTCCCGACATCTTTTATATAATTTAAGAGTTGTTTTTGTAACTTCTCACTAAAATCCTCTAAAATTCCAATCATGCAATTGTGCACTCCTTCTTTCATTTATTTTTTTTTTTTTTTTTTGAATAACCTCTAAATAACTTCCTTTCTCCAAAAAAAAAAAAAAAAAAAACCTACTATATAACTTTCACTTTACTATTTTCCTCTTTCTAACTACACATACTACATTGTACATAGTTGCACTCTAGTATGTATAAATAACAAAAAACGATCAATGCACGGTTGCACTCTAATATGTATAAATAACAAAAAACAATTAAATAAGGTCCTGTTCTGATTTACTGAACTGAATTGAATTGATTGGAGCTAAAGTGAAATTAAGCTGAATAGAACAGACCCTAAGTGTGCATGCACAACTAACAATAGTTACGTCAATTAGCTTGTTAACAACAGTTACATGCACAAGCACAACTAACAAGTACTCCCTCCATTTTTTGGGACTTTTAATTTTGCTCTATTTATTTGACCCACTTTCATCAATAATTGTGAATTATGTATAAGAAAAAACACTACTATATACTTGTAGGTGCTTGTTGAAATCATGTCAATGAATAAATTATTAATAATAAATTATTATTATCTATATTTATTAATAATTAAAAATATTATTGATAAAAGTTTTGCATCAACATGTACACTATACCAAGCTCTACTGAGTCACTTAAAAAAATGGAGAGAGTATCACAACTAATAATCTTGTTGTAACTACACTTTGCCAAAGAAAGAGTTAGGGCCTGTTCATATTTACTTAATTTCAGTTCAGTTCAGTTCAGTTCAGTTCAGCTCCAATCAGTTCAGTTCAGTTCAGTTCCAATCAGTTCAGTTCAGTTCAGCTCTTAATTTCCCTCTCACATAAAATATTCATTTCAGCCAATTCAGTTCAGTTCAGTTCAGTTCAGTTCAGTTCCAATCAGTTCAGTTCAGTTCAGCTCCAATCAGTTCAGTTCAATTCAGTTCAGCTCAGTTCAGTAAATATGAACAGGCCCTTACACTATATAATTTTTTTATTTTTTTTTGAGGGCAGACTAAAGCCAGACTTACACTATATTATGAATCCACATTAAACTAAAAAATTTACTCTGTATAATAATAAATAAATTCTCGGTAATTTTTTAATTTTAAGCCAGCTAATGGATGGGAGTATTGAGTACTGACTCGAGCTGCCGACAGTACGTGGCATGCTGCATGCAATCATTTTTGTAAGGAGAAAAAAAATGAATACATTGTATCGTATTAGCTTTAATTGTATACGAAGTATGTGCAAAAAATATTTTTAAAAAAATTCATTATTCAGTTTAGTTTTATACCTGGCGTGAAATCCACGCGATGTTTAAAAAATGCCTTTATTATAACCAAATAGTAACAATTACGGAGTATTATTTATAAATAACACGAGAAAAGCACCAAATAACCCTATAAATAGAAGGCTATAGAGAGCTTAAACATATCAACAATCCAAATAATCCTATACTACATACCCTGCCAAGTGCCAACTAATTTATTTATTTGTTTAAGAAAAAGTAATAATAATGAGGAGTTCAAGTCTTACCATAATGATGGTGATGATGATGGTCCTTGTTATTCAATTCCAACCCATTTACTCTCAAAATGATGTAGCAACGAATAAATTCATCTTCGAATGTCTAAAAACGCTGGACTCATGTCCAACACCTTACGAACCAATGGACTGCTGTTTGGAGGTGACATCGCTATATCAGCGCGATGATAGATGCATATGTACACTCTTGTCAACCGACGAAACAATAGCTGATATAAACAATTCCATTGGTTTCATCAAAGATGCATTCGATAATGCTCAACGCTGCATTGATAAAGACTTAGTAGCTGAGTCGTGCAGACCAAAATCTACGTAACCACGAGATCACGATCGTTTACTTTCATTCATTGTTACGCAGTGGCGGATGTAGAATATTTAAGGTGGAGGGGCACTAAATAAAAAATAAAAATTAAATGCTTGTATAAAGACTTGAACCCAAGACTTTTAACACAAATTAAATGCACTATCACTATGGCAAAGCTAATTTGATGTTATTTATTGCATTAAAATTGTATTTAACATATAAATTTACATCTTTTACTTAATAAAATTTTAAAAAATAAAATAATGACGGGACCGGTGTCACCCAGGCCCCTTAATAGCTCTGCCACTGTTGTTACGTACCGCTAACATTGAAATTTGAAAATAATGCTGGCCTGGTGTGAGTTAGTTTACTTTGTTTTTTTTTTTATTTGTTGCTAGTGATTTTCATATAAATGCTGGTGTGCAAAATTCGTGTCTTTTCAATACTTTTCTTGTTGATAATAAGGAATGACCTTGCCACTTCTCCATGTATTATGTATGGGTTAATGGCCGTAGGCCTATTATATATTGATTCACCTTCATGATGACTGATGATCGATCTAAGGAAATCGGAATATTATTGCATATTTTTTTATACTCTACACTGTACATTTGTACGTACTCCTTTTGTTCCTTACTTTTGACATTTCGTAATGGTGTTAAAAGGAGTAATGAACCGGAGTGCTAAAATCATCTATTATCTTAAGCAAATTGCTAACATTTCAATATATAGATGTTTTTGTTAAAAGTTTCTTTTAATTCCTTGAATTTATAGCTTCAAAAACTGTGAATGTACGAACGCCCTTATGTTTAGGAGCGGGATCCCCCCAAGAACGACCATTCTTGTGGTGGTACGGAAGGCATGGACTCCGCGAACGTCCTGCGCCCCCCTTATTAGGCCCCTCCGAGAACCGCTACCTATTGCAAAGCGGGGGCTTTAGCTTAGGGATTGGGGTAATTCGAAGGCTACACGTGAAAGTATTCTTTAGACATATGTTACCCTCCTTGGACATCTGAGGAGCTGATCTGCTTTGATCAAGGAAAAAGCCCAGTCAGCCACCAACTCGGTGCAGGTCACGTGACCTACACGGCCTTCGCTTTTTGAGGCTTCCTTTACCCACATCTCTATGTGCCCGCTCCGAAAATGGATTGAGCTCTCTGCTGTGCTCTTCAACAATTCTGTGTAAGTAAAGCTTCTCGGTCCTATAATCTCTCAGAGGCATCAGCACTAGCTTAGTTAGCCGGCTCAGTGAGTCCCTTCTTCCGTGATGAACTCTTGGCACCAGCCCTACATTTTGTCTCTGTGGACCGAGGAGAAGGGGGTTAGAAGACGACTGTCGGTATCTGACCATCAGATACCGACGGTCGGTATATCTTTGAAAGCTCAGACGGAGAGCCTACCGGATTAGGAATGCGAAGGCCTTTCCTTCGAAAGTTTTTTGAATTTTTTTTTGTAGTGACTCGTATTTTATTATGGTGTCGGATCCCAAGTTTTTATGGATTCCTTCTTTGTTACCGGGGTCGATCCCAAAGCCGATTAGACGGAATTAGTGGTTTAGGTCTTACCCTGGCTTGAGTCTGCCCTTTCTAGTTAGATTTATCCGTCCCAGCAACGAACATCAACTTCAGCGTCGTTGACTTCCCTTTTAGGAGAAAAAGCGTCCAAATCGATCAATAATATCAGAATCGGATAAATCGGTCCAGACCGACTTACTAACGGGTAATATCTTCGAACTTATCTCTCAAACAAGCAATCCAACTAACAGGTTTTGATGAGCTGCCGGTCTCCATATTCATCACTTCGAGCTCGCACAATGGTGCGTAGCTTGCCCACACGAAGAAGAGTAAGGGTATAAGATATTCTTTCCTAACCACTGTGAAAGTATTCTTTAGACGTATGTTACCCTCCTTGGTAACCTCTATCTTTTTCTACACGGAACTGGCAATAGAATCTCAATGGAGGCTATCCCGCATTCCGTTTTGGAATCAAAGAAAACCAATATATGGAAGATGGCTTTTTTAGGTTGTGATTTGAAATATTCGGGGTGATATATAAAGGCTAAAATCGTCCATGCTTACACGCAGGAGCGCTCACAGACTCTCGCTGGTTCACCCGCGCTATGCGTTCAAGTTCCGAACCCAAAATGAAACACTTTTCCTACAGGCAAGGGGTTCCTATCAAAAGCCGGCCTACCATCTTTTGCTAGCCCGGGGACAGGTTCAATCTTCCGACTGCGGTCCACATATGGGTGGAAAAACGCTTGCACAGTAGGCCCAACCACCACACTACACGTATAGACGCGAACCCCCCTCGTTACCGAGATAAAAAGGGGAAAGGACGTCCCCCTTGTTTATCCTAATGCAAGCGATCCAAGTTAAAGGACTAGCCCTTTGCCCGTTGAATGAACCTTTTCGCTTCTCTCTCTCTACAAAAGACAGATACAGTTGTTTCAGGCCGAGCCAAGCCCGGATCCAGCTGAAAAACGTAAATCTGTGCACGAGCCTATGCAAACCGGGTTAAAGGCGGTAGATAGCCTGCGATTCCTTCCGGGCTATATAGGGAGTGATTTCCGTTCTTGAGTGAATTCTGTCGCGTGAGAAACTTGTTTCGAACTGTCCCTTTTTTCCTGTTTTTTAACGAGTGTACCATCTTCTTTCTCATTTCGAAGAAAAGGTGCGGGAGGAAAAGGAAAGCGGAACCAGATCAGTAAAAAAATGGTCCTCTTCCCAACAGTTGTACTTTGTCTTGGGGCGTCTTTGGCTTTACGAGAGAAAGCCCGCCGGAGCGAAGGAGGCAGGAAAGGAACGCCCTCATCCCGGGTTCCGGTAAAGGATCGCCCGAATATTGGGTAGCTGTTGTCAAACCAGGTCGAATACTTTATGAAATAAGCGGAGTAGCCGAAAATATAGCCCGCCGGGCTATCGCAATAGCGGCATCGAAAATGCCGCTCCGTGGGCTTCTTCTTTTTCTGAGCCTGCTCGAAAGGTAACTCGAGTGTGAAAATCCAAAAATAGTACTCTCTCCGTTTTTTTTTATTTGCATCACTTTCTTTTTTGGGGTTTTTTTTTTAAATGCATCACTTCTATATTTGGTAATTTTATACTACCCACCCAACTTATTTTATCATTTCTTTCTCTTTCATGATCCCCACTAAAATAATAAAAATATCTATCCTCTCTCATATACTTTCTCTTTCATGGTCCCCATCTTACTTTTACTATAACAATTTATTCACCCACTCACAATATTATATTACTCTCCTAAAACTTTGTGCAATCTAAAGTGATGCAAATAATAAAAAAACCGGAGGGAGTTTGATTCCCTTTTTTAAAAAAACAACTAATTTTATTACACCTAATAAAAAAAGATTAATAGCTCAATAATTCATTATAAAAAGACAGGAAAATGAATTGGAGTATTTCAATCATCCATTATTTTATCCCAATAAAATATTTTAATTATATAATATACTCCATACTGACTGAGTTACACCTTAAGAATGAAAATGAAAAAAAAAAAAAAAAAAAAAGGTTCTAATGTATGGTTCTTTTAAAATTATTGATTCCTCGGCCGTCTCCATTTACGGATCATGCAGCCATATTTTATGAAAGAAGCACCAAATTAATAACCCTATAAATAGAAGGCGATACAGAACCAAAACAAATCAACAATCCAAATAATCCCATATCATACATTTTATACTATCTGTCAAGTGCCAACCAAAATTTATTTATTTATTTTAATTTTTTTTAAGGTAATAATAATAATGAGGAATTCAAGTGTTAGCCTAATGATGTTGATGATGATGGTTGTTGTTGTTATCCAATTTCAACCAGTTAGAGCAAGATTAGCCCTGTCTCGTCTTAAGATTTTTTTCACATGCCACATCATATATTAATAATTTTTGATATTTATTTTATAATTTTGTTAAGACTCTTTAAGATTCAACTAAATTTAGATCTTTATTCCTCAGACTCATTTAAGATTGCTTAAATTTACGTACTATTTTTATTTTCTTTTTTATATACGATATCTTAATAGTATAATTTGCAATCGTGTCGTAAGTTACATATCTTACATAGCTGAAAAATAATATCAAACCACTAGATACAAAATTATAAATAATAATGAAATAACATGAATATTGCATTGTGATATATATACATAATACCATAATCGTAAAATTTACATGGTATTTGATTAAAATACAACAAAAAATAGCAAATAAAGGAATACTTTGTATTAAAATACAATAAACAATTTTAGCAATAAATATATATACAATAGTCAATAACATGAATATCAATTAAATTTACACTTTACATTTTTTTTCAATAAAATTAAATCAAATTATTGTTAACGATAATACTTTCCAAGGGAAAAAAAAATGTGCTTTCGTATACGTACATAGGCAAAATACAGTGTATAAAGTATTAAAATGAGTCTTAAGTTGGGCCTTGAATTTTCAATACTCCATTTAAGACTTTGCTTCATAAATGCAGAAATTTTGTGAAGTCTTGTCTTAAGATAGTTTAAAAGTGATTTGCTGATATCATGTATAATCTTAAGACCTAGGGCTAATCTTCCTCTTAACTCTGAAAACTTTACTTGTATTATATTTAAAAAAATAAAAAAACACGAGAGAAGTACCAAATAGCCCTATAAATAGAGGGCGATAGACAGGGCCGGCCCTGAGGGTAGGCCTCGAGTGCCGGCGCCTAGGGCCCACGCCAAAAGGGGGCCCACAAATAAAAAAAAATCAGCTTCTATACTAATTGAAATGTGCTTCGTACTTGTTTAAAAAAAAAGGCAACTAGTTTAAAAAAGATAAGAAGATAATTATTGCATTTTTTTTAGCAATTAATATTAAATTAGTATATTAATTAGCTGTCAATTTAGGTGGAGATTACAATGCAACTTTACTTCTTCTTCAGTTCTTCTATCTACCAGTTTCTATGAGAATTATCTCCAGAATTTTAATCTTCCCAAATACACCGTTTCAAAATTATTTCATAACCGAAATTCAAGCCTTTTAATTTTGGCTAATTAATATTATGGCAACGGCTAAAATATTATACAAGATAAATATGAGCGAAAATAATTCATCTATCACCAAATATTCAACTCTCATCTTCTTCTTATTATTGGTTGTTTATGATGAATTTCATGGCATCATTGGCAAATTGATCCTTTTATTTGGTTATCGATTAGGCAAAGGTATACAATTCTTCCTTTGTTTGTTTTTTACTCCGTATTTATCATGTTTCAAACTTCTAATTTCTGTTTTGAATTGTAACAGGTTATCAATCAGTTAAATTGAGTATTTTAGATTGTGGAAATTTGAGATTTCTGCCAATTTTACAGGTGCTATTGTTCTTAATCTAGTTTTTTTTTATTTTTTTTTATTATATGATATGTTGCCTAAAAAACATTTATCTGGTAGTCAAAAACGAAATAAAAGAAGAAGAAATGAGGAGTTGATAAAATCACAATTTGGATCTATTGATAAATTTGTTGTTAAAAATGTGGCTCAGTCCAATGAAAATATTGATCAGTCAAATGACAATATTGATCATGAGAATGATGAGGTTAATAATGACGATTCAAGTGTTCCTACTGACATGCCTAACACTTCTAATCTTGATAATCTTGGTGTTGATAATGAGCAAGAAATTCCTTATATTGATATTTATGATCCAAGAAATTGGGGAAATCTTGACACCAAATCAAAGGATATTTTAGTTGAAAAGGGGCCTATTAGAGAAATGAATCTTGAATTTCCTTTGGACAAAAATTTTAGGCATTTTTCATATTCCTGTTATTCCAGAAAATTAACCAATGGTGAGATTAATGATCGAAAATGGTTAGTTTATTGCAAAGCTAATGATAAAGCATATTGTTTTTGTTGTAAGTTGTTTAAATCTTCTAGTAACTTAAGTTTGCTAGCGAATGATGGTTTAAATGATTGGAAACATATTAGTCAAAGGCTCAAACAACATGAAAATAGTACTGAGCATATGACTAATATGAATACTTGGAATGAATTGAGAGTGAGATTGGATAAAAATGAAACAATAGATAAGCACTTGCAAGAAGAAATTATAAAAGAGAAGGAGCGTTGGAGACAAGTTCTGCATAGGATATTTTCGGTTGTGAAATGTCTTGCTAAAAATAATCTTGCCTTTAGAGGAACAAATGAAAAATTATATCAAAATAGCAATGGAAATTTCCTTGGATTGATTGAAATGATTGCTGAATTTGATTTAATAATGCAAGATCATGTGAGACGAATTCAAGATCGGGAAATTCATTATCATTATCTTGGACATAAAATTCAAAATGAGTTTATTTCTCTTTTGTCCCAAAGTGTTAAAAAGTCTATTATTAATATCATCAAAGAGGCAAAATATTTTTCTGTAATTCTTGATTGCACCCCTGATGTGAGCCATCAAGAACAAATGACTCTCATAATTCGATGCGTAAATATGTCAAATAACAAAATTAAAATTGAAGAGTTTTTTTTGGAATTTTTAAAAGTTGATGATACATCAGGGTTGGGACTATTTAATGAGCTACTAGATGTGTTAAATGCCCTTGATCTTAATGTTGATAATGTTAGGGGGCAAGGATATGATAATGGTTCCAATATGAAAGGAAAGCATCAAGGTGTTCAAAAGAGATTTCTTGAAATTAATCCTAGAGCATTATACATGCCATGTGCTTGTCATAGTCTTAATTTAACTCTTGGTGATATGGCTCATTCTTGTGTTAAGGCTATTTCCTTTTTTGGAGTTATACAACGCTTATATTCAGTCTTTTCGGGATCTACAAAAAGATGGAAAATTTTACTTGATAATGTTCCCGGTTTAACAATGAAATATTTGTCTAATACTCGTTGGGAAAGTCGAATTAAGAGTGTTAAAGCTATTAGATTTCAATGTCCTCAAATAAGATTGGCATTGTCGGAATTATATGATTCTTGTGATAATGATGCAAAGACAAAAAGTGAGGCAGAGAGTTTATTTAATGCAATTGGAAGTTTTGAGTTTTTGCTTGGTATGGTTATTTGGTATGATATTCTATTTGCTATAAATATGATTAGCAAAAAATTGCAATCTAAGAATATGTGCATTGATGATACAATAAAACATGTAGAAGAAGTTTTTTCTTATTTTGAAAAATATCGAGAAGAAGGTTTTACAAAAAGTATGAGTCTTGCAAAAAGTATTGCATTTGAAATGGATGTTGAACCCATCTTTCCAACAAAACGTACTATGATAAGAAAAAAACATTTTGGAGAGAACAATGAGGATCAAGATGAAAATATGTCACCTGAAGAATCATTTAGAGTACATTATTTTCTTGTTGTTGTTGATATGGCAATTACATCTTTGAAAAACAGATTTGAGGAGTTGAAGACATTTGAAAGGATTTTTGGTTTTTTATATGATTCAAGAAAGTTAAAGTCATATGATGATGATGAGTTAAAAGAATGTTGTGTTAGATTTCATACTACCTTTTCTCATGGCAATTTATCAGATGTTGATGTAGATGATTTGTTCTCTGAATTAAAGGTGTTACAATTTACTTTGCCAAACAATTTCATGTCTGCCATTGATATTCTTAAATTTGTTAAACTTGCAGATTGTTATCCGAATGTTTCCATTGCATATCGAGTTCTATTAACGGTGCCTGTGACCGTGGCAAGTGCGGAAAGAAGTTTTTCAAAATTGAAGTTGATCAAAACTTACTTGAGGTCATCAATGTCACAAGAAAGGTTGAATGGTTTGGCAACATTGTCAATTGAGGCGGATATGTTAGAAAATATCGATATTGATGTAATTATAAATGATTTTGCATCAAAAAATGCTAGAAGAAATCGGTTGTTCTGATTTTTTAGGAGGGAGAAATTTATAAAAATATTATGCAAAGTCATTATTGTGTATCGAGACTTACTATTTAAATAATATAAGTTATTTTCATTGTGTTTTTATATAAATCTATTGCGTATAAAAAAATTTGATTACGTAGGGGGCCCTCTTCTTACATTATGCCTAGGGCCCATAAATTTACAGGAACGGGGCTGGCGATAGAGAACCAAAACAAATCAACAATCCAAAATAATCCCATATTATTCATTTCATATTATCCTGCCAAGTGCCACAACCAAATTAAGGAAAAAAAAACTAAGGTAATAATAATAATAACAATGAGGAGTTCAAGTGTAAGCATAATGATGTTGATGATGATGGTTGTTGTTGTTATCCAATTCCAAGTCATTAACTCTGAAAATTTTGATGTATTGAAGGAATGTTCAAAATTCATACAGTTCTGTACACCTTCCACAACAATAAACCAGTGCTGTTACGGGCAGAAGGTGCAAACTTGGCATGATCGTAGATGCTTTTGTGAAATCTGTAAACCCTTCAAATCATTAAACCCTTATGAGATGCTTGTATTTCAAGGCTGCTAGACTTTCAAGTAAGAATGAATGTCGTGCTCATCTCTAATATTATCTAATGCCTGCACTTTCATTCATTCTTACTTTTGGAGGTTTATATACTTCAAATTATTGAATTTCGTTTGTTTGATTTAATTAATTAGTTGTGGTTTCCATATAAATAATGTTGGTGTGCCAAATGCGTGCGTGTGTATGTGCAGTGAGCGTCTTTTTCTTTTGCTTTTTGTCCAAAATAAGGAATGACCTTGCCGGTTCTCCATGTATCTATGTACTTCCTATGTACTACTGGCCGTATGTAGATTGTAGGCCGATTATATTGGTTCACCTTACTGACTGATGAGGGAATCAGAATATTATTGCATATTTTTTATATTCAATGTTGTACTCTTTATATTCTTAACTTTTGACTTTTCTTCGTCTGTTAAAGAGAGTAATTTATTTATGAGATGAGACTACTCACATCGTTTAGGGTCTGTTATGATTGACTGAACTGAGTTGAACTGAACTGAACTAAATATTTTATGAGAGAAGAAAATTAAGAACTGAACTGAATTGAAATGAACTTATTGGAACTGAAGTGAAGTGAACTGAAAATAATCTGAAGAGAATAAATTACATTTATAACTGGTGAGCTACTTGACCAATTGACTTCTTTAGGGTGTGAAATTGTGAATGCGTCTTTTTTTATTAAGTATTCAACGGATTTCTTTAGGATTTAAACTCACCTCATTGGTACGATTATTAAGATTTGATTACATGTATATTTAATTATTTTTTGTGACAGGTGGAGTAGTTATATTTGCATATTAAGACCCCATTAATAATCTTGTCCACTACCACTCATTCCTTAAAAAATCGTGATGAAAATTTCAACTGTGACACGGATTTTTGTATTTAAATAAAATAATCGCGATACAATCATTGATGATCCTAATAGCCTAATAGGATTGTAATGGATAGGCGTTGATAATTATTATTAATACATTTCCGGTAGGCTAGTACAGTAGTAATGTACAAGTCTAATATTACAACAATTACAATGATAATAATAACCAGAGCAGCTACAAGGGGAGCACCTTGAGCAACGGTCAGACGAATCCCACCCCTTTGAATAACATTTACTCGTAATATTTTTTAGGAAAATTTAACATGAATAATCCAATCTTTCGTTGGTTCTCCCAAAATAATCCAACCTTTAGATTAGTCTTGAATAATCCCACCTTTACTTATTATTCTCCTACACCGCCCCCCCCAGGAGGTCACCACACCCACTATGACTGGTTGCCAACACTACAAGAAATAGGTCATTTTGCGACGGAAACCTTGCAACGGACTACAATTCCGTCGCAAAAAGGGATAATTTGCGAGGGAATAAATTCCGTCGCAACTTTGCGACGGAAACAAACTTTTGCGACGGAAATTCCGTCGCAAAGTTTGCGACGGAATTTATTCCCTCGCAAAAGTTTGTTTGCGACGGAAATAATCGTCGCAAAACAATATTTAAAAAAAAATAAAAAAAAACATTTTGCGACGGATTCTGCGACGGAAATTCCGTCGCAAAAAGTTTTTAAATTTTTTTAAAAAAAACTGAAGTTTCGCTGAAGGAGAGAGAAAAAGAAAACGAAGAACAGAAAGAGGAAAGCGTAGAGAGAGATAGAGGAAAGCGTAGAGAGAGAAAGAAAATCCGGCCACTTCACCGCCGCTGTCGCCACCGGAACGACCGGAATCCGGCCACTCACACCTACTAACGCCCACCCCCTCCGTTGACTCCCACTCACGCGCACTCACGCCCACCCACGCCACCCCCTCCGTTCAAGCCCACTCACGCCCCTCCGTTCGCCGGCGGTGTGCAGCCACCACACCACCCTCCTTCGGCAGCCGGATTTCCGCCACAACACCCTCAAATCCCGGTGAGTATTCCACTATCCCCCTTTGTTTTTGTTTTCAATTTAATTTTAATGTAAACCCTAACTTTTTCTAATTATGTTTTTTAATTTAATTTGTAACTAAATTTTATTATTTAATTACTTGTGTTTAGTGTAGTGTAGTTTAATTTATATTGCAATGTTAGAATTAGTTTAATTTTTAAGATATATTGCAATGTTAGAATTAGTTTAATGTATGTTAGTTTAGTTTAAAATATATGTTAGATTAGTTTATAATGTATGTTATTTTAGTTTAAAATATATGTTAGTTAGTTTATAATGTATGTTAGTTTAGTTTAAAATATATGTTAGATTAGTTTAAAATATATGTTAGATTAGTTTAAAATATATGTTAATTTAAAAATACATGTTAGTGTATGTATGTTTATTTGAATGTGGGTAATTGTGTGTTAATTATATGTGTTTCATCACTTGCTTTAAACTTGTTTAAATTAAACAATTATGGTATGTATGTTAATTATATATGTTCACTAAGATTTGAAAGCATTTGCATCTTCTTATTCCTAGATACCCGTTCAAGACATACACATTAGGAGTATGTCTTGAATAGTCCCCGGTTGGGACTGTCCTTTGACGTTTAATCTCACTTTAGGTGGTGAATGTATGCAATGTTTTTGATTCTATGGAATATCTTGGCGTCTCATTTCTCTACAATGTTTTCTGGGTACATATGTTGGTGTGTTTAATTACCTACATCGTGTACTTGGAGAACTGTAGGGATATGCTGTCGGATACTATTCGTCATACCCGAGCCTTAGACGGGACCGAGTGCAATGGTGGGCTGTGTTTAAAACACATGCTAGGTCGGATGTTAATGCCCCAGTGGATGACCAGGTGTTGCAGGCAATAGCAGCTCAGGAACATTCAACACTTTGTCCACCAGATGATATCTTAGGTTATGACGACGGTGATGAATCTGATGGCTCTGACTCCGAAGACGTTGTACTGATGTCTGATGAATCAGATGGTGAGGAAGATGAATCAAGTGTTGGTTCCAGTGACAGTGATGAGGATAGTTTGGGCGATGTCATATTAGACGATAGTAGTGATGAGTACAGCAGTAAATCTAGTAGTAACAAGAATATTGATGACAGTAGTGATGAGAGTCTTGATTAGGCTAACAATGATTCTGTCGTTGTATTCAATTTGTTGTATTAACCTTGTCATGGTTGGTGTCATTGTAAGATCGAACACTCTAGACAATGAAACTTAATTTTCACCCAATAAGCTCATTTGATAACAAATGTGAGAAATAGGCAAGTTAGAACCAAAAACGCCCCATTTTCGCCCATTTTTTCTAGTTTTAGGACCTAGTGAACCTATATTGCCACTTATAAACAATTTCAAGCCTCAAACTCAAGTAACTATGTTAGTTAGGTGTATTAAGGTCAAAAATAGGTTCATTAGATAACAAATGTGAGAAATAGACAAGTTAGAACCAAAAACGCCCCATTTTCACCCAATTTTCCTAGTTTTAGGACCTAGTGAACCTATATTGCCACTTATGAACTATATCAAGCCTCAAACTATTGGTTCTCATTCTTTATTTTTATTTCTGCATTGTATATCCTTTGTTTGTTACAGGAGGCGTACCAACACAGACAGGAGGAATCAAGAACCCAGGGTTCCCAACTGTCTGAAAATGAAATTTTCTTTGAGGCGGCTGGTGGTCGTAATAAGAAGGGTCGTGTTAGAGGTCTTGGTGTTGGTGCTGACTTGTACTACGGCACATCTAGGGGACGAGGATCGGGTTCTTCCAGCCAATACGTACCGTCGGTCATAACTCAAATGCAGGAAAACTTCCACAAGGAGTTGAATGAGAGGGTGGAAGCAATTGAGAGCCAGATCGATAGCCGTGTGGCGGAACAGCTCGATGCTCGAGTGGAGGCTCGAGTGGCAGAACGGATGGCTGAAATCGAGAGGAAGAACAAGGAGTTCTTAGAGGAGTTAGCCAGTAGATTTACAGGATTGACCACTCCTTTCACTTGTTCTACGATTCAGCCTCAGATTCGAGACCCCAGGAACGACCCGGGTGGTGGTGGTGGTGGTGGTGCAGGCCAAGGACAGCCAGCTTGTGTTTAGTTAGGTGTCATTTTTCGATTTTTGTATATGGATGACATTGTAGTTTAAAAAATTATATCATGTACCGTACTTGGTAGTTACGGCTACGTGTTGTATATATTTGAATTATGTTAGGGCGTGGACTTTTTGACTGAAATTATTTTAAATGCACGTATTTTATTAAACAGGATTGCATGAATACAGGTTCCAGGAAAACAAAACAAAATACAAAAAAATTAAACAGGATTGCAGGAATACAGGTTCCAGGAAAAAAAAACAAAATACAAAAAAAAAAAAAATTAAAATTACAATAACTTTGCGACGGATTATTTTCCGTCGCACACATGCGACGGAAAATAATCCGTCGCAAAAAACTTCATTTTGCGACGGAATTACATTCCGTCGCAAAATTTGTGACGGACTATTCCGTCGCAAAAGAATCCATTTTGCGACGGAAATACATTCCGTCGCAAACTTTGTGACGGAATATTCCGTCGCAAAATGATTCCTCTTGCTACGGAATTTTCGTCGCAAATGTTGTTTTCAGCTACAACTACCTTTCCGTCGCAAAATCCGTCGCAATTCGTTTTGCGACGGATATTCCGTCACAAAAGGACTGTTTGCTACGAAAGTTTGAGCGACGCCATGCCTGTGACGGAAATCCGTCGCAAAGTCACTTTGCGACGGAATTTTGCCAGTTTGCGACGAATTATTTCCGTCGCAAAACGGCCCTTTTCTTGTTGTGCAAGTCACGTGTCAGCTTCTTATTGGTTTTTTTTTATTATAATTTTTTTTAAAATTTTTTTTTATTTAAAACTTAATTTTTATAAAGAAACCCCCCCCCCCCAAAAAAAAAATAAAATAAATCCCAAAAAAAAAATCAGAAACCCACCCTAAGCTTCCCACCATCAACCCCACCGTTAATTCACCATCATCCTCACCGCCATAACCCCACAACACCACCACAGCCCAACCGTCGATCTACCATCACCAAAACCCATAGCACGCAACACCCCACCGTTCCACCTCCGTACCACCATCAACCATCCCAGAAACCCCCACCGTCCCACCACCTTCTATGTTCCCGTGACGAAAATAAACCAGCGCATAAGCCCCATCCACAATCCCACCTCCGCACCACCATCAACCAACCCACACCGTCACACCTCGCATGTTATGTTAGCTAACCGCCAAAATAACAAGCAGCCATTTGATTACCAAAAACACCAAAACAATGCAAGAGAAATGCAGCATAAGCTAAAAATATGTTCTACACAAACTTCTCCATGACCAAGTAGCTACTTACTCATCTGTTATTGTGGCATTTGATTTAGGGGAAGAAAGGTTTCGCGAATTGTCACCCTTTTGTTCGGTTGATAGGAAGAAGTTTGTGTTTGATCATCTTGATGAGTTGATGAAGGAGGAAGAAAGGTGTTCATGGAGGGGAAGAGAGGTTGTCATGGAGGAAGAGAGAGAAAAAACTGGTTGTCTTCTAAAAAAAAGGAAAAAAGAAATAAAATTACCCAATCTTCAGGTCACCGGTCACTTAGGCTTAGTATGAGAGAATATATACCAAAGGTAGGATTATTCCAGGTTAATCCAAATGTTGGATTATTTTGGGAGAACCAGCGAAAAGTTGGATTATTCATGTTAAATTTTCCTATTTTTTAAAAAAACAAATTTATTTAAAATTTCAATTATCACTACTAGAAAACAGGCAAATAACGACGGAATTTTTCCATCGGAAAAACCCTGTTTTCCGTCGGAACGGGTTGTCGCAACACATGTTGTAGGAAAAACAACCTTTTTAGACGGAATTCAATCTGTCGGCAGGGATTTTCAAGCCCGAGAAATTCGTCGGAAATTTCCGACGGAAAGTAATCCGCCGAAATTTTGCGACAGAAATTCCGTCGGAAAATCCTTTAAAAAAACAAAAAAAAAGCTTCCCACCACCCCACACCACCAGCCCCCCCCCCAATCCAGACCCAACCACAACCACACACCACCACCGACCCTATCCCACCACCACTGCCACCACCACCGACCCTATCCCACCACCATCGACCCTATCCCACCACAATACACCACCACCGACACCACCACTACCAATACTAAGCCCATAAAAACGAAAAGCCCCAAAAAAAAACAAAAATTAGCCCAAAAAAACGAAAATTTACATAACAAAATCAAAAAATAACACACAAAAACTCAAAACCAGTAGATCTACATATTTAATCAGAATTTCATTAAATAAAACGATGATTAACCAACAAAAATTAAATCAAATATATAAATATACAATTCTCTAATAAAATTTACAATCTATCATTACAATTACATATAAAATTTACTAGATCTACAAATCTATCCTAAATTAAAACAAGATCTACAAAAAGACCTTGAGGGTGGGTAGCTTGGTGTTGTGCCGCTGTTGCGGTTGATGTTGGTGGTGGTTGACGCTGTTGTTGTTGGTGTTGGTGGTGGTTGACGGAGGTTGATGTTGGTGTTGGTGTTGTATCGTTGTTGTTGTCGATGTTTGATGTAGGTGAAGAGAAAAGAAACGAAGGAGAGAGAAAGGGCGGTGAAGAGAAGAAGAAAGGAAAGAGAAGGAGAAGAGAAGAGGGGAGAACGAAGGAGAAGAGGGAAGGAGAAGAGGGAGAACGTAGGAGGAAAGAGAAAGGGAGAACGAAGGAGAAGAGGGGAGAGAGAGAAGGAGAGAGCAGAAACATAAGAGAGAGAGGCGGAAATAAAAAAGGGGGAAGGG
Organism: Chenopodium album; assembly: GCF_948465745.1. Taxonomy (NCBI): domain Eukaryota; kingdom Viridiplantae; phylum Streptophyta; class Magnoliopsida; order Caryophyllales; family Amaranthaceae; genus Chenopodium; species Chenopodium album. Next base: position 5,916,658 of record NC_137846.1, read on the forward strand.
GCTGCTTTAGGGTTTGGGGAAATTTATTTTAATTTATTTTAATTACTTTCCGACGGACTATAAATCCATCGAAAATTGTAAATTCCGACGGAATTTTCCGTTGGAAAGCACATATTTTCCGACGGAATTTATTTCTGTCAGAAATTTCCGACGGATTTTCGACGGAAATGTTGATTTCGTCGGAAATATTCGACGAAACAAAAATCCGTCAAAAATTTCGCTTTTTCCGGCAGAATTTCAGGTCCGTCGGAACCAGTCCGTCGGAATTTGCTTGTTTTCTAGTAGTGTATGACACGCACGAATTTTTGTATTTAAATCAAATATTCGCGATACAATCATTTATGATCTTAATAGGATTGTAATGGATAGGCGTTGACGACGACGACAACAATAATAATAAATAATAATAATAATAATAATAATAATAATAATAATAATAACCCATACCCTAGTCTATAATAATGTACTCTCACTATTCCTCCAAATTAAAAATGGGGAAAATTTGAAAAATACTAATTTTTAATTATTTTTACATTACCACCTACTTTTCTTAAAAACATAATAAACACTTTCACCACTTATATCCAACTAACCCTCCTAAATGACGTCCCACTAACTAGCTCCCTTTCAATTTTCCCTCTCTCTTACAATTTTTTCCCTGTTCTTCCCTCTTCTCACCAAATAGGCCTATAAAAAGAAGGCGATAAAGAACTGAACATATCAACAATACAAATAATCCTATACTACATACATATACCCTGCCAACCTAATTTGTAATAATAATAATAATAATAATAATAATAATAATAATAATAATAATAATAATAATAATAATAATAATAATAATAATAATAACGTGGAAAAAACTGAAGTTTTCTGGCCTACGGAAGACCCTCGAAGCAGGCTGGTGGGTGTCTTTCCGCCTAATATTGCTTGACCTTTGCGTGGTGTTAGGTTGCTTGGAGGTCCCGCTAGTTCCGATTCTGGTTTCAGTGGTGAGCTTGTGATGCAGAGGGTGACCAAGACCATTGCCCTTATGGATAAGGTCGCTATGCTAGATGATCCTCAGTGTGAACTGTTGTTACTTAGGGCATGTACTGGAGTTTCAAAACTCTACTTTGCATTACGTACTTGTCCTCCTAGTACTTTTGAGGTAGCTCAGCGCACTTTTGATGGAGCTCTTCGATCTTCCTTGGAGCGTATTGTTACCGCTTCGGGGCCTGGGTTTGGTGATTGGCAGTGGCGGCTTGCCACCTTACCATTTGCGTTTGGAGGGCTTGGTGTTTATTCTGCAGGTGATGTTCGTCACTATGCTTTTCTTGCTTCTCGGTTGCAGTCTGCTGGGTTGCAGACACAACTTCTTCGGCATACTGGCATTGTTGGTCTTGGACGAGCCTTTGAGGATGCGTTGTGTCTGTTTAATGGAACAGTGGAGTCTGACATTTTGAGTAATCCGAGTGAGGTCGCTGCCCCTAAACTCATGAAGAAATTGGCAGATATGTATTTCACAAAGATTACCGCTTCTGCCGAATCTGCTTATTCTTTAACTCCTCGACAATCAGCATTGTGGAAATCACAGCGGGGTGATCACACCTCTGCTTGGCTTCGGGCGGTTCCTATTTCGGGGTTGGGTCAGACGATGAACGCCAAGACTTATCGCTGTGTGTTGTCCTATCGGTTGGGTGTTCCATTGTTCTCTATCTCGACGTCGTGCTCTGCTTGTTCGAGGGTTTTTGCTGGAGATATTTTCGGCGATCACGCGGTGTCTTGTGCTGGTATTGTGGGTATTAAACATCGGCATAATGTTGTTCGGGATACCCTTGTTGATGTTTGCTATCGTTCTGGGATTTCAGCGAGAAAAGAGGTTGACATTGGGTTGGCTGGAGGGAACGACGAGGCCCTCAGACCTGCGGATGTGTTACTTTATTCATGGGATTGTGGTCGTGATGTCTGTGTTGATTTGACAGGGTCTTCTCCTTTGACACAGTCAGGGCTATCTGACTTTATTCCTGGGCAGGTTGTGGCTGATGCTGCTCATCGGAAGCGGGTTAAGTATGAAGCTCGATGTCAGGCGATTGGATATGGTTTCATTCCCTTCTCCTTTTCTTCGCTTGGGGAATTAGAGAAGGAGGCTATTGCGTTACTGAAGCGGATTCAGAGGTTCTCGACGACGCAAGACATTGGGGCTCGTGCTGCAGCTCATATCTTTACTAGGGTAGGATTTGCTATAGCTAGAGGAGTGGGGGCCCAGATTGTATCTCGGCTTCCCACTAATTTATTGTAGGTTGTATGACTTTTGTTTTTGAGATATAATAATAATAATAATAATAATAATAATAATAATAATAATAATGAGTTCAAGTGTTGCCATAATCATGGTCATGATAATGGTCCTTGTTGTTATCCAATTCCAACCTATTTACTCTCAAAATGATGATGTAGGAATGGAGAATCTAAAAAATATAATTACATCTTTTTTTTGTCTAAAATTTCTGCAGCTATCATGTTCATCACCTGGTGACTCACTAACCGAGTGCTGTGACGATGTGGTATTGCTAGATAGCAGTAATCATAGATGCTTTTGTACGATCTTGTCAATTGACGAAACAATTGTTGATGAAATAAGCCGTGAATCTGATTTCATCAGACCTACATTCGATAATGTTAATCGCTGCATTAATAGACGACGCAAAGTAGCAGCTGACTCGTGCTTATATTAAATGCAAAGTACCTACTTTCTTTGATTTATTGCTTCTGATTTTCATATAAATGCTGCTACGATACGTACGGTGCTTCAATAATTTTCTTGTGTATAATAAGGAATGACCTTGCGAGTTCTCCATCTATGTATGGGTTAATGGCCGTGCTCATTTTATCGGTTTACCTTCATGATGACTGATGAAGGAATCGGAATAGTTTACGTATTGTTTGAATTTTATCATTAACTACTTTTTAAAACATCAAAACTTCTTACTTACTTGGCTCTAACTGAAGTGTGATGTCATGTGAGGCCCACGAACTACCTTCCAACGTTATTTCCCTCCTTTTCTTTCTTTCACTCTCAATTTCTCATTCCATTATATTGTACTCCTTTCAAAATCGGAGAAAAAACTTCAAATTAAATTACATATATTTATGTTAATTATTTCACGAATTGAAGTTTTTCCCTAATTTAGAGAGGTACACAATACATGGGAATGAGAAATCAAGTGAGAAAGAAAGAAATGGATGAAAACGGTAGTTAGTGGGCCCTACATGACGTCACATTTGAATTGAAAGCCAAGTAGGTGGAAAGTTTTGATATTTTAAAAAATAGTTGGTGGTAAAATTCAAAAAAAAAAAAAAAAAACTATTGGTGGTAATTGCTAAAACAACAACAATTGCAGGTGGTAATTGTCAAATTTTTCAAAAATTAAATAGAACAAATGGTTATATTAGATCTATGACTACATTTAATAAACACAAAATATAATAAATGATTAAAGACGAAGAGAACAACAAGAGTTGGCTCAAATGGTTAGCAACTTGATGTTCTTTAAGGGAGGTCTCGGGTTCGAACCTCACCGTAAGCAAAAGCTCTTGTTGGGAGACTCACCCACCATAAGTCAGGTGTGCTACCCGAGTTGGATCCGGATGTAGTAATAGCTAAGCCCGGATGAACCGGATGGGCATCCTAAAAAAAAGATTAAAGACGAAGAGACTGAAGCAAAGTCTAAGTGCCCACAACGTTGGAATATTATGCAATTAATTCGCAGTTGTGCTAAGCCGCTAACACTAACTTGTATCATTTGGAGATATCAATTGTGATGAAGACTTGAGAATATATTAGAGAATACATTATTGTCTTTGTTTATTCTTGATCGTGATTTTAAAATCGCAATTTTAAGCTCTGTATTTTTTTTTCCAACAGACGTATTAATAATCTCAAAAAGATCAAATGAGATATGTAAATCGTGTAAAATATCAAATATTGTGATAAAAAGTAATTGAAGAATTATACATGTGTTTTTTATATATCGAAACATATTCTACATTTCTTTTTTGCTAATCTATCTATCTATAAACCTATACTAAAAGCAAATAAGTAATGACACTTGTCACTACTTTATGAAAATTTTTCCCGCCTTTTTGTTTTTTTCCCTTTTTTCTTCTCCTATCTTTTATTTAAGGAAATTAAAGAAAACAATTGGAAGGTGGAACATATTAAGTTAATAACATATTATATAAGTAATATAAATAAGTCAACCATACGATTCACAAATCTGTACAAAATATTAAATATTTTAAATTTAAATCAAAGCTTGACAAAAATTGTGTTATACTAAAAATTTTACATACTACATCAATACTAGCTAAATATAACTTTGTCTTTACATATAAAATAATTAATAGTTTCATAGATCAAATAAGAAGAAGAAGAAGAAAAAAAAAAAGAGGCTTTGGATAAAGCTCGATATAGGGCTAATATTTTAAGATGATAAAAAAAAACCAAAGGGAATGAAAGAGATACAATGTGAATGCTCCAATATGTCTAAAACTGAGTAAGGTTATATATTGAACTATTGCTTTACTTTTTTTTTTTTTTTGAATTTATTTGTTACACATAATTAATGTAAAATGATTTTTTTAAAAATTTATAACCGTGCATGGCACGGGACTTAAAACTAGTACTATATATAAAAGCAAATATGAAAATATTCATACTTTCATTATTTATTAGCTTGTTAACGACAATTACACACAACTAAAAACAATCCCACAACTAATAATCGTGTTTTCAACCTCATTTTGCCAAACAAGGCCTAAACCCTACACTATATCATGAATCGACGTCAAACTAGACTAAAGTTATACCTTAAAAATAAAAAAATTAAAAAAAGTATTAAAAAATAAATAAAGCCGGCTAATGGATGGCTATTGACTCGGGCTGCCACGAGTGCCACCATTACGGGGCATGCAATCATTTTTTGAAACGAGGGGGGGGGGGGGGGGTTGGGGGAAGTTTTAATTAAAAAAAAGTAGATACTTATATTCTAGCTAAATTTAAGTAATGTAAGATAAATAAGTTAATTGTTAATTTATTGGGTGCCTTTATATATAGTTCATTGTTAGTATGAGAATATGACCTAAGGACGGAATGACAAATTAAATATACGGTTAAATTCTTTTTTAAAAAAATATATTATATGAATTTTAATATTCTGTACTCGTATTCCTTATTTTGAGATAGACGTTTTTTCGTATCCGTTTTGTATTCATATATGTGTCAGTACTCGTTCTTGTGCAACTTAATATTGTGTTGTTAATAAAAACGTTCTAATGCAATTGTGTTGCACTTCTTGCACTAACAGTCTAACACGTACTCGTATCACTAAAACACGTACTCGTATCATTTGGAGATATCATTTGTGATTCTTGATTGTGATGAAGCTTTGCATGTATCTGTCGGATTGTCAAACGTTAGAGAATATAATTGTTTTTTTTTTTTGAACAACAACAGCTGTTTTTTTTAAAAAAAAACACGAAGTACGACCAATTAGCCCAATAAATAGAGGGCGGTAGAGAACTAAGAAAATCAATTAATCCAAATCACATACTTAAATTGCTATACTACCTTGCCAACCGAAAAAATTAACCTAACAATGAGTTCAAGAGTAGCCACATTCATGGCCATCATGATGGTCCTTGTTCAAAGCCAAATTCAACCCATTTACTCTCAAGATGATGACCCCGAAATCTTTTCACGTTGTCTAAATATGATCCCATCGGAATGTTCATCATCTGATTCAGTGAGCGACTGCTGCAACGCGCTGATACAGCTAAATCTGAGTGATCGTGGATGCTTTTGTACCCTCTTGACAGCCAACCATCCCTTTGCCAATTCCAACATTGATTTACAAATCCTCAGAGAAGATGTTTCACGCTGTGGTATCAATAGTCAAAATTTCAGGTGCATTGTATAAACCTTCATTAATTGCTAATGAAGGTTTGAAGATTATTATGTAACCATGTCTCAAGTATTGGATTGAGTTTGTTTTATTTAATTTGGTTGTATTTTCTATACAATATACATGTTGGTGTGCCAATTGCCAAATGTGTGTGCGTGAGCGGTTTTATTTCTTTTTGTATTTGATTTGTTCATTATAAGGAAGGATGTTTAGCCCATGAGAAAACCCACATGTAAATGGTTAATTGTATAAGTGAGGTCCAGGCCCATTTATCAAAGGACCTTGCTCTCGAAGGGTGTGGTTGAGTTTGTTGATTATAAAACATATTTCTGAGCCTCAACCATCAGCTTAACCTTTTAGTTGAATTGGACCTCTAACAATTAGGGCTATTGTATTGGTTCACCTTCGTGGTGAGGTATCGGAATACTATTGCAAATGTTATTATCGTACATATACATATGTTGTACTTCCCTGTTCCATTTTTATTTTAATTATTTGACTTTTCATCTCGTGTTGAAAGATCGCAGAGTAATTTATTTTGAGATGAGGTTAATTAGAGTTGTCCATATTAAAAAATTAATCAGAGATAATAATTTTAAAATATAAGAATGGTGAGCTATATATGTTCAGTTCTCCATCAGTTACCGATAATTGACTTTAGGATGTAACTCTGTAGGCTTGAGTGTTTAGGTTAGACTCACTTAACTAACTCCTTTATTTAGTCTTCCATGAAGAGATGATATATACTCGTATGACTCAACTATTGCAAAGAGTCTTTTTGATATTTCGTTTAATGAAACCCTGATAATATAAATGGCATCAATAATTCAACGCAAAGTTTTTAAGCAATAATCTTATAGATAATAGGAATATTTGTATAGAAGGGACGTATATATTCACTATTTTATTTGAAAGGAACATAAAAGTTGATTGTTATTTTGGGGATCTTGTGGTCGGAATCCGACAATAATTGACTTTTTTTCTCCGATTTTGACCTTCCATGTGACCTTAAAAAATAACCCTTTTTTTCAATAATTTCCCTCAAAGGCTCAAATTATAATGGCTTAGGATTATAAAGTGGATGTAGCGTCATTCACTGTAGCAATACTGGCAATTATAAAGAGGAAATGTGCCAATCATTGATCAACTTATGGAGATTGTGCATGCGATTGTTGCGCCAGAAATCATCATAAAATTAATTTGAGATGGTTAAGGGGAAGGGGAAAGAAGAAAGGGTAATTTTTTTTTTTTTTTAAGAATAAGTTAGTTTAGTCAACGGAATGGATGGTGTAGATTACTAGATTTAACACTAACAAATTAATGGTATTAATCCCTTTTTAAAAGGACACCTAATTTTTTTCTAGGAAAAAGATAACTCCATTAATTAAACGTCATATAACATTTGCAATAGGTATTCAAGAAAAAGGAAATACAATCCAACCAAATTTTTTGGGAAAAATACTATGATGACGGAGAACCAGATCTAACAATACAGCCCATCTCCTGTGTGTTCGCCGAATCATGCAGCATTTTGTGACATAGTCAATCGCTCAGACTTAGTTTTGAGAATAAAGAATATTATCTAACCTAGTAGATTGCGGCATCCATTAGTTCAACACCGATTGTAAAGTAATATGATGAACCACTAATGTATTGAACCTTTCAACCAAACTATAATTACCAATATCTAATCTCTCACAAGGGATGAGAATAAGACAAGACCCCAAACTCCCATTAAAGGAGAGACAGAACACAAACATTGGGTAGAAAACTCTCATAATAGAGAGAGAGAGAGAGAGAGAGAGAGAGAGAGAGAGAGAGAGAGAGAGAGAGGAGGATTATTGTTATTAACTAAAACAATAAAAACTAAGAAATTAAAGACAAATTTGGGGCTTACCATCCATCAAAGAGATGATGATGACATTCCCTTGTAGCTAATTAGAAGGATTGGGTTTTTAGGGGTTTGAGGAGGAAGAGAGAGATATTAAAAATTCATACGGAGATATCATTTGTGATTCTTGATTGTGATGAAGATTTGCATGCATCTGTCGGACCATCAAAAATACGGGACCTAAACTAGTATACAATTATACAAATATAAAAAACAAAGGAAATATATTAAGTACATACAATACACAAGGCCAACAAGGATGTTAATACTAGTTCAACATATAACCTAATAGTTAGATTTATTTATGTATGCGCTTATCTATAATAATATTATTAAAACTCAATGGGACAACATGCTACCGCCATGTGTCACTGTTTCTTCCATATGATTTGGCGCCACATAAGTAATATGTGTCACCTTATGTGTCATCATTCATTACCCTAAAACTCTTCACATGTATAACATTTGTACTTAATTTCCCAATAAAAATGTAACTCCTAAATAATTATTGCACATTAAGATATTAATCACACATTAATGGTTGTTGATTTCTTGGATGCTAATTTACTAGATTCAATACCAATCAAGCACTCATACAAAATATTCCATAATATTTACATAAATTATTATTTTATTATTATTACTTTATTCTTATTCACTTATAAATATTGGTGAACATTACCCTTTTAAATTTAGTTTTTTCAAATATACAAATATATAGTGATCCGGGGCATCGCCCGGGCCAATAACTAGTTTATGTGATTTAAAAAACATGAAAAAAGCGCCAAATAGCCCTATAAATAGAAGGCGCGATAAAGAATTGAAACAAGGCAATAACAACCCTAATAATCGGATTTGTCTACTGTGTTATTTTTCAAAAAATGCCACCATAACATGATGAGGTGTCATCTTACGATTGGTCCATTTTTGATTTATTTTTAAATACCTAAATATGCTATACATGTATGTATAATTGTGAATACGTGTATTTTTTTTTATAGAATACGTAATTATAGCTTTTTAAAATCTTTTTTTTATCTTAATAAAATCATTTTCGAAAATTAAATTAGAATTAAAATTTAGAAGAAAAAAAAATCATCTTTGTTCTTCGTTGTTCTTCATTCATAATAGTTTTGATTAATGTATAATCTATTCGCAACGCAGATCAAAATTTCGACCACAATTCCGACCAAAATTCTGACCACAATTCAAACCAAAATTCCGTCCAAAATTCCGTCCAAATTCGGGTACAAATTTCGTTTAGGGTTCGATTGATAATTTTGATTAATGTAAAAATCACGTTATTTGATAGTTTTGAAAATGAAAAAAGCCTTAGGAGTGTCCGAGTGTGTATTATGATGATGTAAAATGCAGATTTTTCAGTTTTTTTAACGTCAATGGATAACGAGGGTTTGTTCTTCGATTTAGAGTTCGAGTTTTTTTTTTCTTTTTCTTTTTTCGCACTATTTGATTCAGAATCGTGTTTTGCGATTTTTGTAATATGTTTTTGATTAGGTAATTACCTGTATTTAGTTAGGTCATTCCCTTAAAGTTGTAGTTATAATTAATTAGGTCATTACTTGTAGTTGGAATATGCTTGTGTGTAAGGCACTCATTAGTACTCGTACTCATTTTGCAAAAAATATTTTTAAAATCTTCATGGTATCATTATCTTATTATATTTTGGAAAAGATATTTTTGAAATTTTTATCATATCATTTTAGCAAAAAATATACATGGGATCATTATCTTATTATATTTTGGAAAAAATATTTTTAAAATCTTGGGAATATAAATTAGTGGTTATAATTTTGGGAAATTCCTAATTATTCACACTACAAGAAAATAACCTTTTCGTAGCGATTATTTTAACCTTTAGTATCGATTGTAATTGCAACAAAAAGCTTTCCCAACGAATGGTCATTCGATACAATATCCCCCATTGCCTTAGCCTTTAGTATTGGTTTTCAATATCGCTGGGGTTGGCCTCAATAATCGATACGAAAAACTACGTCCAATCGTGGTGATTATTGTAGCGATTACAATCGCTATAAATGTTGAACTCATTTTCTTCAAAAAAAAAAAAAAGCATGCATATGATCTTTATAAGATTCGAACATGCAACCTCAAACTCTTATAGTAAATGTTTCACCAATAAGCTATGACATATTTTATGTATTCTATTTCAAACAATATTTATATATCTAGTGTTGAAAAGGCTTTTCATATCGATTTTTGGGATTTAGTGGCGATTGTAAATGATACGATTTCTCAAAATTATATAAATAGTGTGGATATGTATTATTATGTTTTTCGTATCGATTTTATATGGGAAAACCATGGCGATTGTAAAATGATACGAGTTCCTTAATTATTTCACAAACATGCTTGCATATTGTAGCGAATATACAATCGCTACGAAATAATCGCTACGAAAAGACATTTTTCTTGTAGTGTCACCTTGGTTTTTTTTTTTTTTAATTTTTTATTATTTATTATTAGCTATATATGATTCTTTATCAAATCCTACCACGTTCATCAGTAGAATTTTACTTATTTTTCTTTTTTCACGTTCAATTGTAGAATCATAAGTCCTTCGATCGAAGTTGGTACTGTTGAAATTAGGAATTTAGATAGTATGTTTAAATGACTCTGGAGGTGAAGACTTCAATGATTAAGATAATTAGGAATTTAGATAGTATGTTTAAATGACTTAATTTGCAATTACCTTTTGGATCCTTTGTTATTATGGTTTGACTTTTGCAACTAATCTAAACAACATTGAACATCCCGCATAAATATTTTGCTTTGTTTTTTATTTATCTTGCTTGAACTCAGTTTGTTTTAGCTCTGCCTTTTGGTTTTTAACCTCAGTTTAATCAAAAAAAATATTTTGACAGGTATTAAAGACACTGTATAAATTTTTCCTATATATATTTACAGAGTTGCCTTATTTAAATATTGTATTTCTATTAAAATTGTTAATTTTATATAATTGTGTATGTGTATGTCTATTGATTTTTTTAGGAAATCAAATGTTATTATATTAAAATCTATTCAAATGTCACCCATAAATCACTTGCTATCTGAAATTCTTTATAAATGATTTACAACTGAAAAAACAAAAATATATAATTTTTTAAAGGAGAATTTTGTGACGGTGCATATTGAGACTAAATATTGATATGAGTGAACGACTGAATGAGCTGGTTGGGAGTTGGTCAAAGATATTGAAGTTTATATCTGAATACTAACTAACAAAATTCTAGGGATTTTATTTTACAAATTCAATAAGGACTTCAATTAAAAAAAAAAAAAATTCAAAAACGGCTTAAAAATTTTCAATTAAAATACCGCTTTTAATTTCAAATTTATAAAAGGGATTTTCTAAATGAAAAACGAAAATAAAGGGATTTGTTTTTAGAACAAATTTTATGTTGGGGTTATTAGAAAAAATAAAAAATAAATAAAAAAAATAATCGAAAACCGCATTAAAGTATTCAATTTCATGTAATGCTATATACTTAGGTTATTACCTATAATTGCAAAGGTTATTACCTTTATATGTAAAACTAAATTCTGATTTGTTGAATTAAAAATAATACATTATAGCTAATAAATTAAAATTCCATTTTACTAAAAAAAATTTAAATCCATAAAGTAAGTACCATGAGAATTAATTAGCTCATAGAAGTCCTATGCATGATAAAATGATGAGTTTACAATTTGTTTGTAATTGGTGTAGCTCTGCGGTTGTTTAACCGTAATTTTTACCATTACTATTAAAGGTTAATGCTTTGAAATATCAAAATACCTTATTTTTTAAATTATGTATATATGAAACTAGTTTTAGTCGACATCGTTCAAAAAAAAAACAATGTAACAAAAATATACGTGATCTATGTAGCTAGGTAAAAAAAAAAAAAAAAAAAAAAAAAAAAAAAAAAAAAACGTATGTTACATACAAATCTAATCCGAAAATTTGTTTGTCATTGGAGTTGGATTGGAGTAGGGCTTATGTTGATTAATATATGTGATCTATAATATTATTTATTGAAAAAGTACGAGTATAAATGAACAGAGCCGATCAATAACTTACTCGGGTTCAAGCTCGGTTGAAGCTTGTTCATTTTCTCATATGAAATCTCGGGATCGTGCATGGACTCGCCTAAGTTAAATGAACATGAACATAACCAAGGTAATACTCGGCTTAGTTAATATACACCTCTATGAATTGGACAAGCATTAAAGGTTAGCCATTACTCCCATCGTTTCATAATGCTCGCAAAACTTTCCGTTTTCATCCGCTTAATAATAATTGCAATATTTTCTTATTTTATAATGACCTACAATTACTTTCTATTTCTATTAACCCCTTTTACACTATTTTTTATTACTACATTTCTTTCTCCTACTAACAATTAAACATATCTCTAGTAACCATACTTTATATCAAACAATTCTCCTTCTGGTCACAACCCTATAATTTTCCAAAAACTTTAGCCAACCCCACGTTTGTGATTATTATGAAACATATGGAGTATTTATTTTCTAACAATATATAAGTATATTATAGTATAGTGTGAGAAAGTATATCATAATCTAATATTTTGTCACTTCCATATTATAATAAGGTTAATACCAGAATATAAATAACACTGTTTTCCTATGTAGTGACCAAACCTAGTTTAAGTCATTACCTAATCCACAAACAAATTCGAGAAAACTTAATTATATTTATCGGATCAAACAGGGGTTGCAAACAAAAAAAGAATGCGACAACTTCATCTTCTACAAACTTGATACTTTTTGTTCTTTGACAAAATTATTGCACAATTTGAGTCCACATAAATCATATTTCTGAACCATTGAAAGAGGAATTCTTTCTTTGCAAATACTTATGAACAATATTAATTTTCTAACAATATATAAGTATATTATATTATAGAATGAGAAAGTATATCATAATTTAATATTTTGTCACGTCCATAATATAATAAGGTTAATACCATAATATAAAAAAGATTGTTTTCCTATGTAATTGATGTGTCCGTTTTATATAGTATTTTACCCCCGTCCCTTGGTCATAATTAGTAGTGTTTTTGGCTCTTTAGAGCCACTTTTATTACTAATTGGTGTTTTCTAGTGTTTTCGTAGATTTGGTTGACTTTTGTAGGGATTTATGCTTTTGGAGTATTTTCCCGAGATATTTAGGAGCAATCACGAGCACTGGAGAAGCATGACCAGATTTTATAGCCCAGGGCCGGTTAGAGACATCGAACCGGTGATTAAGGGCTCGGTAGAGGTGATACCGGGGCGTTTGGACCGAGTATTCAAGACCCAAAGAGGAAACCCAGATTGGCCCGAAGAATTGGAGCCCAATCGAAGTCCAAATATTGGCCCAAATGATCCGCCCGACCAAAAAGGCCGGGCGGGAGGAGCGCCCGGAGGCGCGCCCGGCCGGGCGGGAGGAGCGCCCGGTGACGCGCCCGGCCGGGCGCGAGATTGTTATTAGAGGTGAAAAAAGGCGCGCCCGATCGGGCGGTGCCTCGCCCGATCGGGCGCGTGTTTATTTAGGAGACGATTAACGTCGTTTTAATTTGTTTCAGTTTAGGATTTTTGTACGGAGTATAAATACTCCTCCGTAATACGATTTTTGGGGGATCTTCTTCTTCTTCTCTTAATCCTTTCTCCTAGACTTTCTCTCTCTACTTAGTTTTCTCTCTCTTAATCTCTCTCTAAACTTTTGTTCTTATTTCTTTGATTAATTCCAGATTTACTTTGGTGACGATTTCTCTTCCCTTAATCTTAGTTATTTATTTTATTCCTTTGATCATGATTTATTTTATTGCTTTGCTTAGTCTATATTTAATAATGTGTGAGTAGTTTAATTTCTAGGGTTCATGGGGATCTAATAAATGATATGAAGGGGTAAATTTATTGTTGTTATTTATCAATGCTAGATTAATTTCCTATTGATTGATTTAATGCTCTGTGACTAGATTAGGCCTGTCTTTTATGCATGAGTTTGACAATATTGATTCAAGAATCGAGAGATGAGAATTAATGTTTAGGTCTAGTTTCAATAGGCAAGTTAATTTATAAATGGTTAAGTCAAGATTCGAGAGATGAGATTTAATACCGGTAATTTAATTGTGTGATTGTAATAAGTAGCGAGAGCCCTTTACAATCTGGTTAATTGATGCATTGATGATTGACTATTATTGATTGTTGGTATCGCATGATGATTTCTTATTGGATTGTTTTAATGTTTTACAATTGCGGCTTGTAAAAGTATAGCAATATTAAATTGATGAATCGAGCAGATGTTAATTTGATATTAAAGGCTATTTTCAATAGGAACTTAGATCTAGTAAATTGCGAGAGCCTGTTAGATCTATGTTGGTTAATAAATTGCGAGAGCCTGTTAATCATGTTATTTATGCAATGTCAATGATTGATTACCCTATTTTACCCCGGAGTATTATTTATTGGTGAACCTATGCCCTAGATCCTTTTATATATTATTTTCTCCCTTTTCTTACTCTTTTTAGTTTAGTTTCATATTCAACTTTTAATATTGGTTACTTAAATAATTTAGATTATAATATTTAATTAGGAGTAAAAAGACTTGTTTCCCTGTGGAGATCGACCCTACTTCCCTATCTACTTTAGTTAGTGAATTAGGTAATTATTTTTGATTAAGGGATACGACTTTACCTTGTCAAAATTTGGCGCCGTTGCCGGGGAAACGGTTTTATTTTTATTTCTAATTATTATTAGAGTCTAGATTATTTTTAATTATTTTTTTTTATATTTTTTTTAATTTTTAATTTTTTTTTTATGAGTTGAAAATATCCATGCTTATGTCACTACAAGAATTATATGATTTTTATGCAGCACCTAATTACTGTAGTTGTCAACGTCTTTGTCATGAAAATCCTGAATGCCCTTATAGTGAGTTTTTTGTGCGTGCTCCGGATGATTTTAGAGTCTTTCCATATACATATGATCATATTCGGAAACGATTAGTTGCTAATGAAAGTTATTGGAAGGCTCTTGATGAAAAAGTCTATGGACACTATAATAATATGAATGTTATTGAGGATGAAGAACCATCGGTTATAGAATTTGTGGTTGAAAAATCATTGGTTGACGAATCGGTGATTGAAAAATCATTAGTTGTAGAAACGGTGGTTGATAATTCCTTTGTTGATGATGAGGTTATTTGTGATGGTAAAATTTTAAAGTCATTATTGGATGATAAAGACAATGACTACCTCCATGTTCGTTCTATTAATTCTAAATTTTTAGCGGAGGAAGTAGAAGGTTGTGGTATATTTTCATCTCCCTCTTTTCATTTTTCTTTCTACCTTGAGTTCTCTTTATGTACTCCTAACTTTTTCTTTATAGGGATAAGTGTGCTTGCTATTAAGCCCTATATAGTGCTTAATGAAATGTTTGCAGGAGCGTTTGATAAGTTACTCAAGGCATTGAATTCTTCCGATTGAGAGAAGGAGTATGGTCGAGCGGGACCTTGATAAACTAGCGCTTTGCGGGAGGCAACCCGTATTTTGTTGTTTTTTATTTAGTTTTTTTTTATTTATTTATTTGTTTGTGTGTTTTCTTTTTGTTTTGTTTTAGAGAGGTAGAGGAGAGTATATCTTATATTTGTGGGAGTGTGATTTTGTGCACAGATACTAGAAAAGTTGAGAAAAGATCGAAGGGCTAAAGGAATCCCAGGGCAATTAGCAGCAGCAAGCTGCCCCGTCAAATCAATAGCACGGGCCCGATCGGGCAGAGCTCGCCCGATCGGGCGCGCGTACGCGTCAGCAAACTACGTCAACTTCGACAGGCCATAACTTTTGCGTTTCTTATCCGATTTTTGCGTGTGACCTGTCGTTGGAAAGCTCTTCAAGTCTAGTTTCCAATGCAATTGGAATCACTGTATTATAATTTATACATCAAAAGTTATGATCAGAATAGTGCACCTGACTCAAATTTGAACTTTTTCCCACTAACACTTTGTTTCTTTCTTGCCCAATTTTGTTCCAAAGAGATGCATTGCAATCCTCGAGGCTTTGGTGACATTGATGTGGTGATGATGAAGAGTAGTCACCTTGACTACTAGCTTTCCTTTAAGACAATGAGGACATTGCCTGATTTAGCTTGGGGGGAGGTTCTCGTGTTCGTATGGTACATCTTTCACTCTCTCTTTTCTCTTTTTATTTTTATTTTTCTTAGTATAGATTTTATTACTTTCTTAGGTTATTTTTGTTCCAATGAATTGTAAATCATGCTTCCCTGTGCCCCTTACTTGAGAAAATTGTTTTGATTCTTGGTATTTGATGATGAGCATTGTGGATTAGTTGATCATGATTTGATGTTTGATTGTCTTGAAACCTTTACATGCGTCAATTTTTTCCAACTATTTGTGAATATAGTGCTTGACTAGTTGATTTGGTTAGGAAATGTGTGATAGTTCCATAGTTCCTGGTATGTCAATGAATTTGAGTATTGGTTTGCAACTATTAGTAATATTTATATGATTCATTATTATGCACATTATGGAGGACGAAGGCATTTGTTCTTTTAGGTAACCTTCAGATATTGTAGATACATTTGTTCCCTTCTTGCTACCCATGTTGTTGCCTTGACTTTTTATTGTTTATTAGCCACATTACAAGCCTATTTTGCCCCATTGGTTACTAGTCCCAAGCTTGGCTTGGGGGAGCTATTAGTGAGTGAGGTGAGGGAGTTTGTAGTGTGCTATTTATTTGCACAATTTGGGTGGGATTTTGATAAGTAGTTTTGTTGATTGTTCATGTTTATTTTTGATGAGTTTGAGAGTTATATTTTCTTGAAAAAAATAAAGCATGATATTATGAAAAAAAAAAGAGAAGTTCAAAGAAAAAAATGTTCAAATGTTCTAGTTGGAGGTTGATTCAAAAGAAAAAAAAAAATTTTGAGCTTCAATGAAAAACTCAAGTTTGGAAATAAAGTTTGATTATTCACCCCACTTCTTCATTATTATATTTTTATGAGTGAAATTGTAAGAGTTGGGTTTATTTATTATGATTGGAGTATATTTGGTTGATGTTAGAGTTGGTTATGTAGGAGATGTTGATCATTATCATGGGTTTTATTAGGATATGGCTCCTTTAAGCATAGCTTTTCTCTCACTTGTTCCCAAATGATTCCTACCCTTTACCCTAGCCTTACATTACAAGCTTTAAAGACCTTCCGACCTTTGTGCATATAATTGTATGAATGAGAAAGTGTTGCTTATCAATGCAAGTTATGATTTGGCATATTTCGAGTCGACTAGTAGGATTGAGCGTTCATTGTTTTTATACACACGAGAGTGTGAGTTGGGAGGGCATTGTTCACATTAAAGGGGTGGTTGGAGAGCGATCGAGTACATCTTTTACTCGCTACATAAATGAGAGTCGAGTGTGTGAGCACTAGTCTTGAATTCTATATGCTCTTGTGGTTTGCTCTGTTTGACAATTGTTAGGGAAGAAAGGTAATTGGATGGATTTGATTGGTTGACTCTGAAGCGTGTTTATTTGATTTACCCTGAATCGTTTGTGCTTAATTTTTACTTATTGGGGTGAAGCATATTTATTGATTCATTGATGAGATCTTTGCTTAGGGACAAGCAAAGGTTTGGCTTGGGGGAGTTTGATGTGTCCGTTTTATATAGTATTTTACCCCCGTCCCTTGGTCATAATTAGTAGTTTTTTTGGCTCTTTAGAGCCACTTTTATTACTAATTGGTGTTTTCTAGTGTTTTCGTAGATTTGGTTGACTTTTGTAGGGATTTATGCTTTTGGAGTATTTTCCCGAGATATTTAGGAGCAATCACGAGCACTGGAGAAGCATGACCAGATTTTATAGCCCAGGGCCGGTTAGAGACATCGAACCGGTGATTAAGGGCTCGGTAGAGGTGATACCGGGGCGTTTGGACCTAGTATTCAAGACCCAAAGAGGAAACCCAGATTGGCCCGAAGAATTGGAGCCCAATCGAAGTCCAAATATTGGCCCAAATGATCCGCCCGACCAAAAAGGCCGGGCGGGAGGAGCGCCCGGAGGCGCGCCCGGCCGGGCGGGAGGAGCGCCCGGTGACGCGCCCGGCCGGGCGCGAGATTGTTATTAGAGGTGAAAAAAGGCGCGCCCGATCGGGCGGTGCCTCGCCCGATCGGGCGCGTGTTTATTTAGGAGACGATTAACGTCGTTTTAATTTGTTTCAGTTTAGGATTTTTGTACGGAGTATAAATACTCCTCCGTAATACGATTTTTGGGGGATCTTCTTCTTCTTCTCTTAATCCTTTCTCCTAGACTTTCTCTCTCTACTTAGTTTTCTCTCTCTTAATCTCTCTCTAAACTTTTGTTCTTATTTCTTTGATTAATTCCAGATTTACTTTGGTGACGATTTCTCTTCCCTTAATCTTAGTTATTTATTTTATTCCTTTGATCATGATTTATTTTATTGCTTTGCTTAGTCTATATTTAATAATGTGTGAGTAGTTTAATTTCTAGGGTTCATGGGGATCTAATAAATGATATGAAGGGGTAAATTTATTGTTGTTATTTATCAATGCTAGATTAATTTCCTATTGATTGATTTAATGCTCTGTGACTAGATTAGGCCTGTCTTTTATGCATGAGTTTGACAATATTGATTCAAGAATCGAGAGATGAGAATTAATGTTTAGGTCTAGTTTCAATAGGCAAGTTAATTTATAAATGGTTAAGTCAAGATTCGAGAGATGAGATTTAATACCGGTAATTTAATTGTGTGATTGTAATAAGTAGCGAGAGCCCTTTACAATCTGGTTAATTGATGCATTGATGATTGACTATTATTGATTGTTGGTATCGCATGATGATTTCTTATTGGATTGTTTTAATGTTTTACAATTGCGGCTTGTAAAAGTATAGCAATATTAAATTGATGAATCGAGCAGATGTTAATTTGATATTAAAGGCTATTTTCAATAGGAACTTAGATCTAGTAAATTGCGAGAGCCTGTTAGATCTATGTTGGTTAATAAATTGCGAGAGCCTGTTAATCATGTTATTTATGCAATGTCAATGATTGATTACCCTATTTTACCCCGGAGTATTATTTATTGGTGAACCTATGCCCTAGATCCTTTTATATATTATTTTCTCCCTTTTCTTACTCTTTTTAGTTTAGTTTCATATTCAACTTTTAATATTGGTTACTTAAATAATTTAGATTATAATATTTAATTAGGAGTAAAAAGACTTGTTTCCCTGTGGAGATCGACCCTACTTCCCTATCTACTTTAGTTAGTGAATTAGGTAATTATTTTTGATTAAGGGATACGACTTTACCTTGTCAAAATTTGGCGCCGTTGCCGGGGAAACGGTTTTATTTTTATTTCTAATTATTATTAGAGTCTAGATTATTTTTAATTATTTTTTTTTATATTTTTTTTAATTTTTAATTTTTTTTTTATGAGTTGAAAATATCCATGCTTATGTCACTACAAGAATTATATGATTTTTATGCAGCACCTAATTACTGTAGTTGTCAACGTCTTTGTCATGAAAATCCTGAATGCCCTTATAGTGAGTTTTTTGTGCGTGCTCCGGATGATTTTAGAGTCTTTCCATATACATATGATCATATTCGGAAACGATTAGTTGCTAATGAAAGTTATTGGAAGGCTCTTGATGAAAAAGTCTATGGACACTATAATAATATGAATGTTATTGAGGATGAAGAACCATCGGTTATAGAATTTGTGGTTGAAAAATCATTGGTTGACGAATCGGTGATTGAAAAATCATTAGTTGTAGAAACGGTGGTTGATAATTCCTTTGTTGATGATGAGGTTATTTGTGATGGTAAAATTTTAAAGTCATTATTGGATGATAAAGACAATGACTACCTCCATGTTCGTTCTATTAATTCTAAATTTTTAGCGGAGGAAGTAGAAGGTTGTGGTATATTTTCATCTCCCTCTTTTCATTTTTCTTTCTACCTTGAGTTCTCTTTATGTACTCCTAACTTTTTCTTTATAGGGATAAGTGTGCTTGCTATTAAGCCCTATATAGTGCTTAATGAAATGTTTGCAGGAGCGTTTGATAAGTTACTCAAGGCATTGAATTCTTCCGATTGAGAGAAGGAGTATGGTCGAGCGGGACCTTGATAAACTAGCGCTTTGCGGGAGGCAACCCGTATTTTGTTGTTTTTTATTTAGTTTTTTTTTATTTATTTATTTGTTTGTGTGTTTTCTTTTTGTTTTGTTTTAGAGAGGTAGAGGAGAGTATATCTTATATTTGTGGGAGTGTGATTTTGTGCACAGATACTAGAAAAGTTGAGAAAAGATCGAAGGGCTAAAGGAATCCCAGGGCAATTAGCAGCAGCAAGCTGCCCCGTCAAATCAATAGCACGGGCCCGATCGGGCAGAGCTCGCCCGATCGGGCGCGCGTACGCGTCAGCAAACTACGTCAACTTCGACAGGCCATAACTTTTGCGTTTCTTATCCGATTTTTGCGTGTGACCTGTCGTTGGAAAGCTCTTCAAGTCTAGTTTCCAATGCAATTGGAATCACTGTATTATAATTTATACATCAAAAGTTATGATCAGAATAGTGCACCTGACTCAAATTTGAACTTTTTCCCACTAACACTTTGTTTCTTTCTTGCCCAATTTTGTTCCAAAGAGATGCATTGCAATCCTCGAGGCTTTGGTGACATTGATGTGGTGATGATGAAGAGTAGTCACCTTGACTACTAGCTTTCCTTTAAGACAATGAGGACATTGCCTGATTTAGCTTGGGGGGAGGTTCTCGTGTTCGTATGGTACATCTTTCACTCTCTCTTTTCTCTTTTTATTTTTATTTTTCTTAGTATAGATTTTATTACTTTCTTAGGTTATTTTTGTTCCAATGAATTGTAAATCATGCTTCCCTGTGCCCCTTACTTGAGAAAATTGTTTTGATTCTTGGTATTTGATGATGAGCATTGTGGATTAGTTGATCATGATTTGATGTTTGATTGTCTTGAAACCTTTACATGCGTCAATTTTTTCCAACTATTTGTGAATATAGTGCTTGACTAGTTGATTTGGTTAGGAAATGTGTGATAGTTCCATAGTTCCTGGTATGTCAATGAATTTGAGTATTGGTTTGCAACTATTAGTAATATTTATATGATTCATTATTATGCACATTATGGAGGACGAAGGCATTTGTTCTTTTAGGTAACCTTCAGATATTGTAGATACATTTGTTCCCTTCTTGCTACCCATGTTGTTGCCTTGACTTTTTATTGTTTATTAGCCACATTACAAGCCTATTTTGCCCCATTGGTTACTAGTCCCAAGCTTGGCTTGGGGGAGCTATTAGTGAGTGAGGTGAGGGAGTTTGTAGTGTGCTATTTATTTGCACAATTTGGGTGGGATTTTGATAAGTAGTTTTGTTGATTGTTCATGTTTATTTTTGATGAGTTTGAGAGTTATATTTTCTTGAAAAAAATAAAGCATGATATTATGAAAAAAAAAAGAGAAGTTCAAAGAAAAAAATGTTCAAATGTTCTAGTTGGAGGTTGATTCAAAAGAAAAAAAAAATTTTGAGCTTCAATGAAAAACTCAAGTTTGGAAATAAAGTTTGATTATTCACCCCACTTCTTCATTATTATATTTTTATGAGTGAAATTGTAAGAGTTGGGTTTATTTATTATGATTGGAGTATATTTGGTTGATGTTAGAGTTGGTTATGTAGGAGATGTTGATCATTATCATGGGTTTTATTAGGATATGGCTCCTTTAAGCATAGCTTTTCTCTCACTTGTTCCCAAATGATTCCTACCCTTTACCCTAGCCTTACATTACAAGCTTTAAAGACCTTCCGACCTTTGTGCATATAATTGTATGAATGAGAAAGTGTTGCTTATCAATGCAAGTTATGATTTGGCATATTTCGAGTCGACTAGTAGGATTGAGCGTTCATTGTTTTTATACACACGAGAGTGTGAGTTGGGAGGGCATTGTTCACATTAAAGGGGTGGTTGGAGAGCGATCGAGTACATCTTTTACTCGCTACATAAATGAGAGTCGAGTGTGTGAGCACTAGTCTTGAATTCTATATGCTCTTGTGGTTTGCTCTGTTTGACAATTGTTAGGGAAGAAAGGTAATTGGATGGATTTGATTGGTTGACTCTGAAGCGTGTTTATTTGATTTACCCTGAATCGTTTGTGCTTAATTTTTACTTATTGGGGTGAAGCATATTTATTGATTCATTGATGAGATCTTTGCTTAGGGACAAGCAAAGGTTTGGCTTGGGGGAGTTTGATGTGTCCGTTTTATATAGTATTTTACCCCCGTCCCTTGGTCATAATTAGTAGTGTTTTTGGCTCTTTAGAGCCACTTTTATTACTAATTGGTGTTTTCTAGTGTTTTCGTAGATTTGGTTGACTTTTGTAGGGATTTATGCTTTTGGAGTATTTTCCCGAGATATTTAGGAGCAATCACGAGCACTGGAGAAGCATGACCAGATTTTATAGCCCAGGGCCGGTTAGAGACATCGAACCGGTGATTAAGGGCTCGGTAGAGGTGATACCGGGGCGTTTGGACCTAGTATTCAAGACCCAAAGAGGAAACCCAGATTGGCCCGAAGAATTGGAGCCCAATCGAAGTCCAAATATTGGCCCAAATGATCCGCCCGACCAAAAAGGCCGGGCGGGAGGAGCGCCCGGAGGCGCGCCCGGCCGGGCGGGAGGAGCGCCCGGTGACGCGCCCGGCCGGGCGCGAGATTGTTATTAGAGGTGAAAAAAGGCGCGCCCGATCGGGCGGTGCCTCGCCCGATCGGGCGCGTGTTTATTTAGGAGACGATTAACGTCGTTTTAATTTGTTTCAGTTTAGGATTTTTGTACGGAGTATAAATACTCCTCCGTAATACGATTTTTGGGGGATCTTCTTCTTCTTCTCTTAATCCTTTCTCCTAGACTTTCTCTCTCTACTTAGTTTTCTCTCTCTTAATCTCTCTCTAAACTTTTGTTCTTATTTCTTTGATTAATTCCAGATTTACTTTGGTGACGATTTCTCTTCCCTTAATCTTAGTTATTTATTTTATTCCTTTGATCATGATTTATTTTATTGCTTTGCTTAGTCTATATTTAATAATGTGTGAGTAGTTTAATTTCTAGGGTTCATGGGGATCTAATAAATGATATGAAGGGGTAAATTTATTGTTGTTATTTATCAATGCTAGATTAATTTCCTATTGATTGATTTAATGCTCTGTGACTAGATTAGGCCTGTCTTTTATGCATGAGTTTGACAATATTGATTCAAGAATCGAGAGATGAGAATTAATGTTTAGGTCTAGTTTCAATAGGCAAGTTAATTTATAAATGGTTAAGTCAAGATTCGAGAGATGAGATTTAATACCGGTAATTTAATTGTGTGATTGTAATAAGTAGCGAGAGCCCTTTACAATCTGGTTAATTGATGCATTGATGATTGACTATTATTGATTGTTGGTATCGCATGATGATTTCTTATTGGATTGTTTTAATGTTTTACAATTGCGGCTTGTAAAAGTATAGCAATATTAAATTGATGAATCGAGCAGATGTTAATTTGATATTAAAGGCTATTTTCAATAGGAACTTAGATCTAGTAAATTGCGAGAGCCTGTTAGATCTATGTTGGTTAATAAATTGCGAGAGCCTGTTAATCATGTTATTTATGCAATGTCAATGATTGATTACCCTATTTTACCCCGGAGTATTATTTATTGGTGAACCTATGCCCTAGATCCTTTTATATATTATTTTCTCCCTTTTCTTACTCTTTTTAGTTTAGTTTCATATTCAACTTTTAATATTGGTTACTTAAATAATTTAGATTATAATATTTAATTAGGAGTAAAAAGACTTGTTTCCCTGTGGAGATCGACCCTACTTCCCTATCTACTTTAGTTAGTGAATTAGGTAATTATTTTTGATTAAGGGATACGACTTTACCTTGTCAGTAATGACCAAAGATAGTTTAAGTCATTACCTAACCCACAAACAATTTCGAGAAAACTTAATTACATTTATCAGATCAAACAGGGGTTGCGGTAGGTAAAAAAATGCAACCACTTCATCTTCTACAAACTTTATACTCCTTGTTCTTTGACAAAATTGCACAATTTGAGTCCACATAAATCATATTTTCGAACCATTTAAAGCGGAATTTGTCCTTTGCAAATACTTATAAAAGTGATTGTTATTGAGATTTTTTTATGAATGAAAACCTAAAAACAAAAACTGCAAAAAAATAATGCAAAAACACAATTTGTTTTCGAATTTTTATCACGATTTTAGTTGGGTTTTGCGAATTTATCAACAACTAACATTGAATTTAGGAATGGGGGGCTAATCTATGACATGATTGATGAACGATGATGAACGAACAATGATGAACGATGATGATGAACGATATGATCGAACGATGATGATGAACGATGATGATCGAACGATGATGAACGATGATGATCGAACAATGATGAACGATATGATCGAACAATGATGAACGATGATCGAACAATGATGAACGATGAACGATGAACGATGATGAACAATGACGATCAACGAATGATGAACGATGATTTCTAATTATAATTATAAATTTGAAAATTAATTTATATTATAAAAATAGATTTTCATAATTTATAATGATGTATTTCTAAAAAAAAATACATGTATTAAAAAGAATACATAAAAGAATACAATTTTAATACATTGTAGGCATTAAAAATAATTCAAAATGAAAATAAAAATACAGAATATAAGCCAATTAAATCTTACTACATCAGCAAATTGTAGTGTCATTTTTAAAGAATGACACTGTAGAAAAATTACTAATAATCCCATATATATCTTAATACTACGTAGTGCGTACCCTGCCAACCAAATAAAAAAAAAATGAGTTCAAGAGTAAGCACAATGATGTTGATGATGATGGTCTTTGTTATTATCCAATTCCAACCCAATTACACTGAAAATGATGATGATGCAGTGAAGAAACACAGATTCATCATGCAGTGTCTAGAAAGAGTTTCGGATTCATGTTCACCTCTGTTCGCAAAGTTCGGATGCTGTACCGCAGTAGCTAACCTTGATCGTAGATGCCTATGTACGCTCTTGTCAACCAACGAAACAATTGCCTATTTAAGTCTTTAAATCCTGCCGTCAGACTTGCATCATTCGCTACTGCTCAACGCTGCATTGACAAACATATTATATCTGAGGAGTGCAAAACCAAAACCAAAACCACTTGATCTGTAATGTTCGTTCTAATATAATGGCTGCTGTGCTTTCATTCATTCTCTTACTGTTGGAGGTTTAATTTCAAGACTATATATTATACTTCTAATTATTGAGTTTACTTTGTTTGATGCAATGTGTTGGTTGTGATTTTCAATACTTTTCTTGTTGATAATAAGGAATGACCTTGCCACTTCTCCATGTATGTATTGCTTAATAATGGCTCTGTAGGTCAATTATATATTGATTTACCTTCTTGATGACTCACAAGGGAATCGGAATATTATTGCATAATTTTTATATTCTACATTTTGTACGTACGTACTCCTTTTGTTCTTAATTAGCTTTTGACATTTCGATTGTGTTAAAGGGAGTAATTCATATGTAATACTCACTCCGTCTCAAAATATAGTTCCTGTTTTCTTATTTTAGAAAAACAAAATGTTGTTTCTGGTTCTATTTTTGGGTAGTATGTAAAGTCTACTATACCCTTACTTTTTTAAATTTATTTATTATATTTCCTAAATTACCCTTGAATTTTGATCATGTTTTGTACTTTTTTCTACTTTCTCATATCCCTTAAAAGCCTTAAATTATCAATCGGATTACCACCACGTGGACTACTCCAATTGGATGACGATAAAGCAACAACATTATCAGTCCTCCTTTTCTCAACCTCAATATTACTTTAAAACCTAAAAATCTTCCCATACTGTTGACAAAGTACACCAAATTATCTCATTCCTGGCCTATTATTGTCAATTAGATACTCCGTATCATTCTTAGATGATATCGATATACTGAGTACATTAAACCAATCGCTAACATTTCAATAGATGTAAATATTGTGTGAAATCCAGGAAATAATATTATTCCCGTTTAAAAAGACAACTAATCTTACACCTAATAAAAAAAAATTTAATACCTCAATTATACATTATAAAAAGACTGGGAAATGAATTGAAAATCATCCATTATCTTATCCCAATAAGATATTTCAATTATATTATATACTCCATACTGACTGAGTTATACCTGAAAAATAAAAATAAAAATAAATTATATAAAAAATAAGAATAGTTTTGCAATTACTACAATAATTTTGTAGCCATTGTAACTTTTAGATATGGATCATTGATATGCAATACTAAATCATGGCCATTCATTTATTTGACTATACAATTCTATTAGTAATAAAATAAAATTTAAAAAAAATACAGATCATCTTCCCTCAGTTGCATCAAAATTTAGATCATCTTCCTTAGCGAGATACTCTATTTTTAATGCAGTTTGTAGAACTTGTAATTTTGCTTTAGGACTATTTTGCGCGGAGTTCGTCTTTCCTAGCCTTATTGGGAGATTCTCTGTTTGTATGAAACGTTTAATGGCATTAGACATCTAATATAATTTTTAATTCTATTAGAAAAGAGTTAGAATTAGTGACTAGTGTAAGTGAATGAAAGATCGTATAATACCTTGTTTGATATTCTTCCATCTTTAATTTGTGCTAGTTTATGGGTTGTCTTTATATACTTCAGGAAGATGATGGTTCATTTACTAATTTTGATGGGAAAATAGTAGATCTTAGATATTCCTATGTTAATTATTAATAACACAACAATCAACATTTTAGACTTATGGCTGCATGTCTGCATAGTGCATACTAGTTTCTTCAATTTGAAAGCTGCGCTGAAACTTCAATAACAATGGAGATTCGATTGTAACAAGCAGTTTTTGTTTTTTAAAAAATTAACTGCAAAACAGTTTTTTTTTTTTCTTTTTCTTGTTTATTTTATATTTAAATAATTTTTAAAGTCAATTGAATGGATGGACAAGATTGATTTTTATAAATAAAGGGTTTAGATTGAAAATAATTACAATGGCTACAATTTTATTGTAGCCATTGAAAAGTCTTCCTAAAAATAAATAAAAATAAAAAATAAAAAATAAAAAACAGCTAATGTATGGTTTTTGATAAAATTGATTAATCGTCCGTCTTGTTACGAATCATGCAATCATATTTTTTTATTACTTCTTATTATTTTAAAAATTCACGCCAAATTTAATAAACAAAAAATAGAACAAATCATCAGAGACGAATAGACTATGAAGCAAAATCTAAGTGCGCACAACGTTCGAATGCAATTGATTATTTGCACACGTATCATTTGGAGACATCAATTGTGATGAAGATTTTCATGTCTCTGTCGTCAACCTTTGGAGAATTAGAGAATATATTAATGTTTTTTGTTTATTCTTGATCGTGATCATGTTTTTTTATCATAACAACATTACTTTTCAAAAAACATGAAACGAATACCAATTAACCCTATAAATAGAGGTTGATACAGAACCAAAAAAATTAAATCAACAATCCAAATCCCATATATTTACCTTTTTATAATAGAGTATATAAATCAATCCTAACCTTCAATCATAGTACGAGTAAGAATAATGACGAGTTCAAGAGTAACCCTATTCATGGCAGTGATTATGGTGGTTGTTGTTATCCAATTCCAACCCATTTGCTCTCAAAATGATTCTGAATTCATCAATAGGTGTCTGGATAAGATCTCACCGAAATGTTCATCTGGTTCATTGGAAAACTGCTGCGATGCGCTGGAACGGCTAAGTCAGCGTCAGCGTGATCGTAGATGCTTTTGTGCCCTATTGTCAACTAATAACCAATTTGACAACAATGAGTTACAATTCCTTAGAGAAGATGCTACAAACTGCGGCATTTTTCGTGAAGATTACGGGTGCACCACTCCATAATTCTATGTTTCAAGTTATTGAATTGAGTTTGTTTGATTTAATTTGGTTGCAATTTCTATACATGTTGGTGTATGTGCCAAATGTGTGTGTGTGAGCGCTTTTTGTTTCTTTTTTGTATTTAATTTGTTGATAAGGAATGATCTTGCTCTCCATGTGTGGTATGGTTGACTTTAATTTAATTTGTATTTAAAATCAATGCCTGTATAAGGGCTATTACTCCGGGATATTGGTTCCACTTTCATGGTCAGGTATCGAAATATTATTGCATATACAAGTATATGTTATTATTATCGTACGTAACTATCTATATAAGAATAGTGAGCTACTATATTTATCAACAATTGACGCAATTTAAGAACTCATATAGGTTTGTTTGAATACGTTTAAATTCTCTTTACTAACTCCCATTAGGCCATCACATTTACTTTTTAACAAAATAACAATAGTAGATGGATCCAATAAATCAATCCAGCTTTTTTTTTTTCCATATTTAATTTATCTCAGCTCTCAATGACCCCAATGATATAAATGACATCACTAGTAGTTTAAGAGACTATTTTTAATGACGATGCTTTTGTTGACAATATGGATAACCTAGTACTAATACATACAATGCAATAAAATAAAAAAATAAAAAAATTATGAAAAACCATTAAAATCATATCACTCATATATAAAGCTGGTGTCGTAGTCAAGTCACAAGACATCAGCGACACTTGGCATTCCAGTTTTTCGCCAAGTGTCGTGCCACGCAGGCGATAAATAGAAGCTAAATAATTGAATTTTAGATAGATTTTTGAAGATAAAAATATTGTATAGAGTTTTATCATCGATACACTACCAATATTTCATATATATACAAAACCAACCCTAACTTTTAATACAATGCAAATACTTATTCAAATCAGATCAGATTAGAAAAAATAAGTTCAATCTACATATATATAAGATAAAAAGTAATAAGATCAAATGAAAATGAAAAATAAATTCTGACATACTTTATCGTTTATGTGCGGTTTTAATGTCTTTAATTTCGTAATAAAGAAAATTTATAAAATTTAAATATTAATAAAATACACATTATTATGAATCTAACAAGACTCAACTTGGCATTTTTTTTAATAAATTATCGCACACATAAGATAGGCAAAAATAAGGTGAACAAAAAGAATCTAAGGAGTAAGGACAATACAAATAATGAATGGAGTTGGGAGGATTAATTTAAACTTGTAACCTATCAACTATTGTAGATAGACTCTCAATCTTAATCACTAGATCACGACCTCTTTGGTACAATTAGCTTATTAAGATTTAATTACATGCATATTTTATTATTTTGTGATATGTTCACTACCACTCATTCCTTAAACAATGGTGATGGTAGATATATTTATGAAAATTTCAGCTATGACACGGATTTTTGTATTTAAATCAAACAATCGTGATAAATAATAATAAAAAAATAATAATAATAATCTAGTAGGCTAGTAATGTACTCCCAATAAAAAATAAAGTTAAAAGAATAACGAGTCTAATAATAATAATAATATTTCACGAAGGTCACTGCATCTCTGGAATCCACTTTCTCCTTATCTTCGCGTCAGGTGGTCTTATGAAAGTCCCAGCAGGGGGATCACACTTCGACCTGGTTGCGAGCGGTCCCGATATTAGGTTAGGGTCAAACTATGAATGGTAAGACTTACCGTTATGTTCTTTGCTACCGATTGGGTGTTCCTTTGTTCTCCGTTTCAACACCGTGTTCTGCTTGCTCAAGGGTTTTTGATGGGGACATTTATGGGGATCATACAGTGTCTTGTGCTGGAATGGTGGGTATTAAACATTGACATAACGTCGTTCGTCGTACCTTTGTTGATATTTGTTTCCGATCTGGGAATTTTGCAAGAAAGGAGATAAACATTGGGTTGACTGGAGGGAACGACGGGGCTCTTTGACCTGCAGATGTGTTGCTTTATTCTTGGGACAGAGGCCTTGATGTATGTGTGGACTTGACGGGATCTTCTCCTTTAACACAGTCTGGGTTGTCTGACTTTGTTCTTGGTTGTGTTGTGTCGGCTGCGACTTAGCGGAAGCGGGACAAGTATGGGGCGCGTTGTAAGGCAATTGGCTATGATTTTCTTCCTTTCTCCTTTTCTTCTTTGGGGGGAATTAGATAAGGATGCTATTGCGTTACTAAAGCGGGTTCAGACGTTCGCTAAGCTAGCGCTCAGGATATTGGTGCTCGTGCAGCTGCTCACATCTTCAACAAGATCGGTTTCGCTATAGCTAGAGGGGTAGGGGCCCAAATTTTATTTCGATTCCCCACCAATTTCTTGTAAATTGATTGACTTTATAGGCTTTTGCTATAATAATAATAATAATAATAATACTAATAATAATAATCTCTAGAAGGCTAGAAGTAATGTATTCCCACTTATTCCTCCAAATAAAGATAATGTAAAAGAAGAAGTCTACTACTTCAATTCTATTCCTAATTTTTTTGCTCCATTGCCAAAATGTTAGTCAAACTTTTAAAGTTTTTACCATAAAATTAAAATACCATTAATATAAGAAATAATAAAGTCATGTGGTATCTTTATTAGATTTGTCTCGTTGTACATAATATATTTTGTTTTTGAATAAATCTCATTATACATATATATTTTATACTCTCTTTGTTTTTGCACTATTTACTTTGATTTTTGCACTCTTCACAAATTATCTTTGACTTAATTTTTATACTATTATAAAATTAAAAAAAAATGTTATTATAAATACAATACATGTATAAATATTAATAAAAAAAAAACGATCAAATGAATATATGAAAATATTGTAATATATGATAATGGAGGAAGTATATATATATATATATATATATATATATATATATATATATATATATATATATATATATATATATATATATATATATATATATATATAGAAAATATGAAAATTTCATACTTTAATTAATTACATTCAATCTATCTTCATAGCTATTAACCTTTTTTTTTTAATTAACTAAATAGCTATTAACATCGGTTACACGCACAACTAACAACTCCCACAACTAATAATCATGTTTACAACTTCACTTTGCCAAACAAGGCCTACACTACTACTTCGTATATCTTATCATGAATCCACATCAAACTAGACTAAGTTATACCTTAAAAACTGTTTCAAAATAAATAAATAAAAAGTTATACCATAAAAAATTGTTTCAAAAATAAATAAAAAGTTATACCTTAGAAATAAAAAAGAAATAGATAAGCCAGCTAATGGAATGCTATTGACTCGGGCTGCTGTCCGTACAGATTTACGGGGCATGTGTTCATCCCAAGTTCTACATGAAAGAAATAATTAAGGGGTGACTTCCTTATAAGTGAGTGCATATTCTAATTAATTAGTATGAGGTTTATTGGGAAGGTACCCAAAAATAAATATGAGTGGGTTAGACTCAGAATAGACAATATCATATTAATGGGGAATAGAGTGTGCGTGTTAGTTTAGATGAACTACTACAAGAGGGGGGGTGAATGGTAGTAGGTTCCAATCGCGGAACTTAAGCGGAAATAAACAATTAAAGCGTAAAGGAACTTAAAGCACACAGCAAGTTTTACGAGGAAACCATCCAGTGCCTAACTGGAAGTAAAACCTCGGCCCTATTGGGACTTATAAACAAATTCCACTATAATAGGCAACTCTCCTAGTACAACCTATTACACAGACCTTTGCTTTGCAAGTTCCACCACGGACACTTGACTCTATGATAGGACACTTCCTACCAGACCTAAGACACTTCTCAGGACCCTTTTTCTCCCCTTACCCAGGACACTTCCCAGGTGACCCAAGACACTTCTCAAGTTCCTTTCACTCACTGTGCACTCACAACTACCACTCGAATTTTACGAGGTTTCAAACTCATCACTTGCGTGAATTTAAGAGAATTCACAATCTCACCCCAAAATACAAAACACTCAAAACCCTTTTTCCCATTACAAGATCTCATTGAATATCCCTAAATACATATCTATGAATAAAGAGATAAAACTAATATGTTGGACACTCGAGACCAGTCTGGAACTCACTGGACGTACTATAACCAAAACCTGATAGGAACTTTGACCAGGAGAACTGACTTAGCTTCGTGGTGAAGGATAAAACCATTAAGCACGACCACTACACTTCGTCAGCCTCGACTTTGAATGAATACTTATGAGCGTATTTATAGTACACTCGAAATATTCATTTCATCTTGAAAAAGATAGATTTTCTGAAAAGATAAGTTTAAAAGATAATTTCTAAAAATCAGTTTTCCGAAAATATATCTTTTTGTTAAGGATAAAATCTGTTATGAATAATAAGATATAATTAACATAAAATCAGATTTTATTTCAATCTTATCTTTTAGTTTAAAAATACTTTTTAAACAAAATTTATCTTTTTCCAAAAGGGATTAATTAGAAGATAAATATCTTTATTCAGTAAAACCAAATCCCTAAAAGATATGCACGTATTAGATAAATATATATATATCATTAAAACCGACTTTTAACGACGTGCATACTTAAGTTCCTATTAGGTTCCTGAACTCTGACAGTCTCTGTCTTCTGAGTTCCTGACAAGTCAGTCACTCTAATTTCATTGACTGTTTGGAGTTCACCTTGGTTCTATATAGACTTGTTCCAGACCGACTTTTATGTCCAACATACTTACATGAATCCTAGAGCAATATACTTCTATTTCTCTGTCTTCATGTTGCTTCTATGAAACTCTTGTTCTGGAATCCTGTAGTCTTGATATATTCTGGATCTTAGGGTTTGCCCCAGCATTACACCAGAACCAGGTCGTTACAACCCGTTTTGAAGTTCCTGTTAAGAAACTTCTGGAAGTTCCATTTCTGGAACTCTTCTTCTAACTTTACTTGTATCCTCATGGATCTTCTAAAGTTCCTCTGTTTCAGTTCCTACTTCAGCCCTCAACGCTTACTGAACCTGCAAACATCACAACACTAGAAAATCCTTATTAAATGGAAGTTTGCTCAATTCCTAACATCATCATCAAAACCTCATAAGGGTCAACAAGTTGCCCCTTTTTAATGATGACAAACTGAGCAAACTTCTGAGGATAACAAAGCAACTCAGAAGGTTAGTTTTTTCATTTATAAAAAACAGTAAAGAAAACTAAACTAAATTAAAAGACTTCTACACATACATGACATATATATGTATAGGATACTTACCTCGTGAAGCTAACATATGTAAACACCTATTTACATAGTTACCTTCATGGTTCCTTAGCCATCATCATGCTTATCAACCATAACACTTATCGTTGTTCTTGTTCCTCTATTGCTTATCCTATATTTCTCAAGTTCCTTACATATATACCTGTCATTACTCAGGTTCCTTGTATCCTGTTCCAAGCATAACTTGCTCTTTCTATGCACAACTTAACATACACGTTAAATAGATAATCATCATTAGTTTATAATCATCAAAACCTAATTGCTCAACAGTGCGTGTAGCCCGACAAGATGTCCCAACAGTGTGCAATCAATTTTGATGTGAAAAAAATTAGGCATGCTAAAGAATACGTTTCCTACTGTTCTCACTTTACTACTTTAGGTTGTTTGAACTACTCGGGTATTTGTGTTTTAGCGGTCTATAAATACATTGTAAGTTTGATTATGGAGTATTATTTTTAATTGTATATCAGTAGAAATTTTCGATCAAAATCAATAAAACTTTAAATCAAAAAAATGGGATAACTTATTATCAAATACTACTTTTATTCCTAATTTTTGGCCCCGTTATCAATTTATGGATCAAACTTTAACAATTGTAATCTTTCTGTTATATATACATATATATATGTATGAAATTTTGCGAACAAGTACCGTAAAAGTTTCAACTTTGCGAACAATTGTCTTTATCTTTTTTTTTCGAACAACTACCACAAACTTTGTATTTATTTTGTTAATACTACCAGTTAACGAAGGACGTTTGTTTGCCGTATGTGGGGCCCATCTTTCGTCCTTTTCCCTCCAACTATCTCTCCATTATATTAACGACCTTCCCCCTAATTAGATACTCTTTGTTTCTTTGAATGTTTGTCTTCGAAAAATTTTAGGGCATGTGTGAAATTGCTCACCTAGAGATCGAATTCATGCTATTAGGATTGAAAAAACAAGTAATATTCGTCCATTTTCTTAATCTTTCTTATGATTTCTGGTTAATTGTTCATTTATTTGTGTATTGAACGAATTAGGATGGGCCCCACATACGGCAAGGAAACGTCCATCGTTAACTGGTAGTGTTAACAAAACAAATACAAAGTTTGTGGTAATTGTTCGCCAAAAAAAAAAAAAAAAAAAAAAAGGATAAAAGTAGTCAACTTTTGCGGTAGTTGTTCACAAAATTTCCATATATATATATATATATATATATATATATATATATATATATATATATATATATATATATATATATATATTACTTTCTCTCTTAATTATATTAAAATGAAGACAATATGATCGAATAATAAAGAATTTGTGGTTCATTGTCAACTTGTCATAGTGCAACTTTAATTAACTGTTGTGAAAGTGAATTATAAAAGATTATATTAATTATATATACAAGTTTGTTGATACTAACTAGTTCAACATATATGTGATTAAAAAAACAGTGAAGAAGCATCAAATAGCCCTATAAATAGAAGGCGATAGAGAACTGAAACATGACAACAATCCAAATAATCATATACTACATACATACCTTTCCAACCTAATTTAAAAAAAGGTGATAATAATAATAATAATAATAATAATAATAATAATAATAATAATAATAATAATAATAATAATAATAATAATAATAATAATAATAATAATAATAATAATAATAATAATAATAATAATAATAATAATAATAATAATAATAATAATAATAATAATAATAATAATAATAATAATAATAATAATAATAATAATAATAATAATAATAATAATAATAATAATAATAATGAGGAGTTCAAGTGTTACCATAATGATGGTGATGATGATGGTCCTTGTTGTTATTCAATTCCAACCCATTTACTCTCAAAATGATGTAGCAACGTTCGAGAAAGAAACATTCATCTTCGACTGTCTAGAAACGCTGCGGTCATGTTCATCACCTTACTTACCATTTAAGTGCTGTGGCGAGGTGATATTGCTAAATCGGCGTGATAAAAAATGCTTTTGTAAGCTCTCGTCAACCAACGAACCAATTGATAAAATAAGCAAAATCAGACTTACATTCCGTAATGCTCAACGCTGCATTAAAAAAGACGTAGTAGCTGAGTTGTGCAAACCAAAATCTACATAACCAGTTAACCACTCCATCACGATCGATATGTAACTTTCTAATGGGTTATGTGTGTACTACTTTCATTCATTCATTGTTACTATATGTTAACAATGAATATAATGCTGGTGTGACTTTACTTTGTCTTTTCATTTATTGCTTGTGATTTTCATACCAAATGCTGGTACGGTGTGCCAAATGCGTGTGTCTTTTCAATACTTTTCTTGTTGATAATGAGGAATGATCTTGCGAGTTATCCATGGGTTAATGGCCGTAGGCCTATTATATATTGATTCACCTTCATGATGACTGATGATCGATCTAAGGGAATCGGAATATTATTGCATATTTTTTATATTCTACATTGTACGTATGTTCTTAATTTCGATCCTAGGATCTCATGGAATCGAGAAAGAAGCTCTAACCATTTGAGTTATCCCTCACTTTCAATCTTTTTGTAAAGATTATTGTCTTTTCTTTCAAACAAAAAAAAATATTATTGTTTTGCGTGCATATAAAAGCTAGCTACTCCATAGAACTAGAAGAAACTTGATGACCTGATTCCCTTAAAAGCCTTAAATCTATATCTATATCTATATTTAGTATTTAAAAACTCAAACCAAGAAAGACACATGTTCTCTCCTATTACATTTTTCTATGTTCTTTTCCAATCCAATGTGCCACATGTCTTTTACATCTTTAATTTTTTAAATCAATACATCATCTTTAACTCTTTCATTAAACACTTCATCTTTAGCTCCCCTCTTCAATTCAAACTTTTCGTTTTCTCTCTTTAATTTAGTCCTTCCACCTTCTTTTTTTCAAGCATAATTTCGAATCAAAGTCTCAAAAATATAATTGATTTATTCATGATTTCGGTTGCACATTGCACCCATAATGATTTATTGGTATTTCCTTACTCATCTCTCAATGTAATTTTCTATGAACAACCTGTGCATTTGCACGGGCCAAAAGACTAGTTATCAATTTGATTATCCAACCAAAACCCAAACTCGTTATTATCACCACGTGGACTACGACAAAGTTCAACATTATCGGTCCTCCTTTTATCAACCTCAATATTACTTAAAAGTTAAAACCTAAAAACCTTCTCACAATGCTTACAAATTAAAGTACACCAAATTATCTCATTCCTGGCCTATCATTGTCAATTCGATACTCCGTATCATTCGTAGATGATATCGATACACAAATTACATTAAACAAATTTGATATTATTAATTAATAATTTCTAATAATTATAACAATTCTTTCAAATAAATAAATAATAATAATAACAATTAATAACAATTTCTTTTTATAAACATTTGATATTAGAATCACAATGTGTAGAAACATTTTATGTGGTATTGATTTTTAGTTCATTGAGTTGAATTATATGATTAAGAC
Source organism: Chenopodium album (assembly GCF_948465745.1). NCBI lineage: Eukaryota > Viridiplantae > Streptophyta > Magnoliopsida > Caryophyllales > Amaranthaceae > Chenopodium > Chenopodium album. The sequence continues at coordinate 5,953,323 of NC_137846.1, forward strand.
AAATTTATAAGTAAAATCATTATTACTCATTAAATTATTTTATTTTAAAATTTTTGTGAAATAAATATAAGTGAACCGTTGTCTTTTATCTTTCTACTATTAACATATGTTAAATATGGTACACATTTATTTATATTTTCACTCACCTAAATCAATGGTATATGCACTTAATAATAATAATAATAATAATAATAATAATAATAATAATAATAATAATAATAATAATAATAATAATAATAATAATAATAATAATAATAATAATAACAACAACATTAATAATAATAACATTAATAATAGTATTAATAATAATGTTGAAATCTGCTCGGCTCGGCTCTGCTCTGCTGAAATTTAATCTGCTTTACTTTGCTGACCCCTACTCTGTTCTGCTCTGCCCAGAAGTTCAAAAGAACAGGGCTTAATTTTATTTCTCCTAATAAAAAAAATAATAACACCTCAATTATACATTAAAAAGACAGGGAAATGAATTGGAGTATTAAAATTATTCATTATCTTATCCCAAATCCCAATAAGATATATCAATTATATAATATACTCCATAGTGTTGAAGCTTAAAGATTTTGATGATTATGAACACAAAATAGCAAACTTCATCTAATAAGTATTTTCTAAGTGTTGGAATTAGAACAGGTCTATAGACTTTGGAAGTGGAAGAGAAACTTGTTTAAATGAGGATACAAGGAAAGTCAAGAGGAAAGTTAAAGATTGTAGAAGAAGAGTTCCACTCTGGAACTAAGCTGAGTTCCCTAACAGGAACATGAAAATAGCAAGTTAATAAGACTAACTTGGTATGCGTTAAATATAGCAAATTCCACAAGAACAACTTGGCCTGCGAGGTTCCAGTAGAAATATTGGAGAAGTGAAGACAACGGGAACTTAGTCCTGGACTGCGTAAAGCCCAAGTATCTTGACTTATAATATTTGACAAAGCAATTTAGTTTTGTTAAGTTTATATTTTCTAAGATTGCTGTAAATATGTTAGGTTAGTCCAATACATGGAATTTATTAAAAACATGACAAGCTTGGTAAGCTTAAAATAGGAAAGTTTAAAAAAGATAAGTTTTAAATTATGAAATGATTATCTAAGATTTTATTTTATAAAATCCGGTTTTTTTAAAGATATTATTCTTTTCATAAGCTTATCTTTTATAAGTTTTTCTAAAAAGATTTTCTTTACGAATAAGATTTTACTAAAAAAACCTGTTTTGTGAATTCGGCAATTTAACTAATTCTATCTTTTGAAAACCCTACTTTCTATACGAGTTAATCTTGTATAAAAGGTAGAATTCACATTTCACATAACTTGTGAGTTTATGCATGAAGAATTCGGAGAGTGCTTAATTGTGTAAGTTTGCCAAGTTCATACTTTGTCAGATCATATTAGTTTCGGATTCCATGTGTAGCTTTCCTTTCATATACTAGAAGTCAAGTGTTTGTATTGGCTGGGTTTTGGGTGAGTGAATTATATTTGCATACAATATTATAGGCTTCTTGTGTGAGGTTGAGATTGAGTACTCAGTGAGAACGAGATGAATCTAAGTTAGGAACTTAGATTGGGTAGAATAGGGTTTTATTGTGTAGCAAGTTCAGTGTGGAACTTGTGAGTTAGGTCTGATTATAATAGGTTGTAACTTGTGTATTTGCCCTATTATAGTGAATTGGTTTGTGTGTGAAATCCCTTAGAGGGTCGCGGTTTTACTTCCAATTGAGCCCTGGAAGGTTTCCTCGTAAAATATTGTGTGATGTGCAAGTTCTTTTTATATTCCGCAAAAGTAGTCATTAGGAACTCACATACATTTCACCCCCCTCTTGTAGTGTTCGTCTCAACAGATACTGACTGATTTATACCTTAAAAATAAAAATGATATTATATATTAAAAAAAAAAAAAAAAAAGTTAATGTATGGTTTTTGATAAAATTGATTATTAGGCCGTCTCCATTAAACGGATCATGCAATCACGTTATTTTTATTACTATTATTTTTTAAACTCACGGCCAAATTTAATAAACACAAATCATTATGAGAGACAAAGAGACTGAAGCAAAATCTAAGTGCGCACAACGTTCGAATGCAATTGATTTTCACACGTATCATTTGAAGATATCAATTGTGATTCTTAATTGTGATGAAGATATCCATGTCTCTGTCGTCAACATTTGGAGAATTAGAGATTAGAGAATATAATATTGTTTTTGTTTATTCTTGATCAGGATCATAATATTATTGTTTTATTATTATTACTATTATTATTATTATAACAACAACATTAGTTTTCAAAAAACATGAGACACCAATTAACCCTATAAATAGAGGTCATGTAGAATTACAGAAACTCACGGCTTAACTTTCATTAATCGGGGTGAAACATATATATACAACTCTTATTCCTAGTGTTACCTTAATTAGGTTACTAGAAATAAGGAAACAATATAAAAGATAGAAACAAATATATCTTCCTAAAATATATCCTCAATACCCCCCCTCAAGTTGGAGCACTAGGATCAAAAGTGCCCAACTTGGACAAAACACCATCAAACTGAGACTTCCCAAGAGCCTTCGTGAATATGTCAGCCAATTGAGTAGTCGTAGGAACATACGATGGAGAAATTAAGCCGTCTATAATTGCATCTCGCACAAAGTGACAATCAACTTCAATATGTTTGGTCCTTTCATGGAAGACCGGATTCTTTGCAATGTGCAAAGCAGATTGACTGTCACAAAATAACTCGATTGCCTTAGGATGATGGACACCCAAACTTAGCAACAAACCCTTTAGCCACTTGAGCTCACAAGTAGCTGCATACATTGACCTGTACTCGGCATCACAAGACGAAGTCGTCACTGTTGGTTGCTTTTTAGTCTTCCAAGAGATAGGAGAATGGCCTAAAAATATCAACCAACCTGTAATAGATCGACGGGTAAGAGGACACGCCGCCCAATCTGCATCACACCATCCTTCCAAAGTAAGATCACTAGTAGCACTCAACAAAATACCCTGACTCGGGGTGCCTTTCAAATAACGAACAACTCTAAGAGCTGCTTCCCAATGTGCAATGCGTGTCTCTTTCATAAACTGAGACAAAATATGAACGGAGTATGCTAGATCTGGTCTAGTGACCCCTAGATAAATCAAACGACCAAACAACCTACGATATGCCTCCGGATCCTCAAGAAACGCACCTGTGGCACGACCGAGCTTGTGGTTTTGCTCCATGGGAAAACCACTCGGCTTTGCCCCTAACAAACCTGCTTCAGAAATAATATCCAACGTATATTTTCGTTGACACATAAATAAACCCGAAGCACTACGAGCAACTTCTATGCCCAAAAAATATTTCAAAGGACCTAGATCCTTCATTTTGAAACAATCACTCAGATAAGCCTTGAAACCAACTAATGCAGCGGAATGATTACCAGAAATTATAAGATCATCAACATATACTAAGACATTAATCTGAACTTTGCCTTTTGTATACGTAAAAAGAGAATAATCAGAGTAAGATTGAATGAAACCATACCCTTTCAAAGCCGCAGTCAACTTTGCAAACCAACACCTCGGTGCTTGCTTCAACCCATACAAGGACTTATCCAGGCGACACACTAAAGTAGGATCCTCACTTTCAAACCCGGGAGGTAAGTTCATGTATACCTCCTCATCAAGATCACCATGCAAGAAAGCATTATGCACATCCATTTGATGAAGTTCCCAATTCTTGGATGCTGCAATTGCAAGAAAAGCCCGAACCGTTGTCATCTTTGCAACTGGACCAAATGTTTCACCGTAATCTATGCCTTCCTGCTGATGATTGCCATAAACAACTAGCCGAGATTTGAGACGCTCAATATCACCATTAGACAAATATTTTGTCTTAAACACCCATTGACTCCCTAGTGCACGTTTACCAGGGGGAAGATGCACTAAGGTCCATGTACCATTATCTTCCAAAGCTCTTATCTCCTCTTGCATAGATTTCCTCCAACCTTCATGTTTCATGGCCTCTTTAAAAGATTTCGGATCATGACCACCAACAATAGCTGCCAAAAACTTACAATAATTCACAGAAAACTTGTCACAATTTATATAATGTGCTAAAGGATACGGAGTACCTGAAGGAGTGTTGGACGGAGTGGAGAGAGCCGGATTGTTAGCAAAAACGGAGTGAGTCACAAAATCTCGATGTCGAACATTCGGAAACTTTTCTCGGAACCCGCGCCCCAAGGGAGCTGCTGCCCCTGTACTACTGCTGTCATCACGTGGCTGCTCCACGTGCTGTGGAGTGGCAGCAGCATCGTCCAGCAACACGGGCTGCTCCACGTGCTGTGGAGTGGCAGCAGCGTCGTGCTGCTGTACAGACGAAGACCCCGCGGCCGCGGGCTGGACCTGCGGGCTGGCAGTAGGTGTGGTTGCCGAACCTGCACCCGCGGGATTCACCTGCGGGTCTGACCCCGAGCCACCCACATTATCACACACTTGGCCACAACTCCCCTCATCAATTTGAGTATCCTCAAATTCAACAAAATCATCATGAACTTCGTGACCCGAATCAAACATATGGGGCTCAATATTTACATCCTCGGGAGTAGCAAACGGGAACACGTTTTCAACAAACTTAACATCCCGAGACACAAAAAATACCTTAGATTCAAGGTCATACAAACGCCACCCTTTCTTCCCAAAAGGATAACCCACAAAAACACACTTTCGACTTCTACTAGCAAACTTATCTCCATTAGTTTTCTGATTATGTGCAAAGCATAAACACCCAAAAGTACGAATGGCATCAAACATAGGGGGTTTATCAAATAGAATTTCGAATGGAGTTTTATTTTGTAGCAACGGAGTGGGAGTACGGTTAATAAGGTGAGCTGCAGCAAGAACGCACGCACCCCAAAAATAAATGGGTAATTTGGCTTGAAATCTCAAAGCTCTCCCAACAGACAAAATATGTTTATGTTTTCTCTCAACCCTCCCGTTTTGTTGCGGAGTTCCCACACAAGAAGTTTGAAAAATAATACCCGTAGTATCAAAGAAATCACGCAAACAATTAAACTCCGTACCATTATCACTTTGCACAATTTTTATGGTTTGAGAGAACTGTCTATCTACCATGGCAACAAACATCAAAAACATACGGAAAACCTCTGTTTTATCATTCAATAAATAAATCCAGACAGCTCTAGAATAATCATCAACTATTGTCAAAAAATAACGAGCTCCGCATGAGGAAACATGTCTATACGGGCCCCACAAATCACAATGAATTTTCTCAAAAATTCTAGATGCTTTATTATCACTCATAGGAAAACTATTTCTCGGATGCTTAGCACGCATACATACTTCACATCCTTTATCTAAACAAGCTTTATTACTAACTGTGGGAAGCAACTTAACTACTTTCTCGGAAGGATGACCCATACGACGATGCCACAACTCCAACTCTGAATTTGCAACGCTCACATGATGCACCAAATCCGTTTTGCTAAAGTAATACAATCCGTCCCTCCTAGTTCCCGTTCCAATCAGCTCCTTCGTTTGGTCCTGTATAGCACAAATATAAGAATTAAATTGGACAGTACAATTAAGATCATCATTGAGTTGCGAAACAGAAACTAAGTTACAACTCAAATTAGGAACATAGAGAACTCCGGTGAGAGTAATCTTGTCCGATAAACACACAGAGCCAATAAGAGATGCCAACACCGTGTCCCCATTAGGCAAACCAACTGGACATTCAAAGCTTTTTGTATCAAAAAGCCAATGTTTTTCTCCGGTCACATGATGAGTAGCCCCCGTGTCAATAATCCAAGAGGTTTCATCAAACTTACCACTCAACCGATTATCGGAAATTGTTGCATTACCCATCAATCCCGTAATCGCTTTCCACTGTTCACTTGAGAATAAACGACCCGAGGCAAAAGTACCCGAATCATCCGAGCTTGAACTACCACCAGCAACCGCGTTGGCCTTCACCGGACCCCCGCGACCACGGCCAGCAGGTGGCTGCCCCCCATGGCTGCTAGCACTACCTTCCGGCCACCCATACTTTTCATAGCATCGAGTTTCCTCATGCCCACGCTTTTTACAGAAACTGCAAATTTTATCGGACTAACACTTTGAGGTTTCATGTCCCACCTTTTTACACTTTTCACACACAGGCAACTAGCGGTCAGAAACTCCACCACGACCTCTTCCAGCACCCGTACGAACAGCAAACCCGAGAGCAGGGGTCTCCTCCTTCTGTCGAGAAATACCCCGCACCTTCTCTTCTTGAGCCACCTGTTGAAACGCCCTAAGCAAGGAGGGCAGGGGGTCTTGAGCTAGCAAATTGGACCTAACAGACGCATAGTACTCGGAATATAAACCGAGCAGGAACTGCTGGAGGCGATCTCTATCACGTCGATCAGCATGTTGACGGCCTACATTACATGTGCACTTTCCACAATTGCAAGCAATTAAAGGTTCTAATTTATCAAGTTCATCCCACAACACTGCCAATTTGCTATAATACACGGCCACTGACATATTTTTTAATTGTTCACAACGATTAATATCCGATTTAATTTGTTGTATTCTCGGACCATTAACTAAACAAAACCGCTCATGTAAATCATCCCACAATTTCTTGGCATTATCATATTGAGAAAGCATAGATTTTACCTCGGGATCAATGGTGTTCATAAGCCAAGAAACAAGCATACAATGAATTGTAACCCAATCGTCCTTCGTACACGGCGGTGAGAAGGAGGTGATGCTTCCATCAAGAAAGCCGAATTTCCTCCGGGAAGACAGGGAAATTCGTACAACATGTGCCCACTCATGAAAATTATCAAGCTTGAGTCGTTGTGATGTAATGTAATCCCCGGGCCGATCTTGCGGTCCAAGGTAAAACGGTGAATTAGATTCAATTTTGGTAGGAGGCAATAATGGAGGGGTTTCTACATCCCCTGACATTGTCGAACACACATTGTCGAACACACAGAGGAAAAACAGAGAAAAAAAAAATTATCCTTGCTCCGATACCATGTAGAATTACAGAAACTCACGGCTTAACTTTCATTAATCGGGGTGAAACATATATATACAACTCTTATTCCTAGTGTTACCTTAATTAGGTTACTAGAAATAAGGAAACAATATAAAAGATAGAAACAAATATATCTTCCTAAAATATATCCTCAATAGGTCAATACATAACCAAAAAATTAAATCAACAATCCAAATCCCATATATATTACCTTTTCAATAGAGTATATAAATCAATCCTAACCTTCAATCATCACTGTCAAAAAAAAAAAAGTACGAGTAAGAATAATGATGAGTTCAAGAGTAGCCATATTCATGGCCATGATGATGGTGGTTGTTGTTATCCAATTCCAACCCATTTGCTCTCAAAATGATCCCGAATCCATCATTAGTTGTCTGGATATGATCTCACCGGAATGTGGTTCATTGAACAACTGCTGTGACGCGCTGATACGGCTTAGGCAGGATGATCGTGAATGCTTTTGTGCCCTATTGTCAACCAATAATAACCAATTTGACAATGATGAGTTACAACTCCTTAGAAAAGATGCTACACGCTGCGGAATTCTTCCCCATAAGTTCGGGTGCACCACTCCATAATTCTAAGGGTGTACGTTCATTCATTGCTAATGGAGGTTTGATGAATATGTTTTAAGTCATTGATTTGAGTTTGTTTGATTTAATTGGATTACATTTCTATACATGTTGGTGTATGTGCCAAATGTGTGTGTGAGCGTTTTTTGTTTCTGAATGACGACCTTGCTCTTCATGAGTGGTACGGTTGAATTTAATTTGTAATTAAAACCAATGACTTTATTAGGGCTATTATATTGGTTTACCTTCATGGTGAGGTATCGGAATATTATTGCATATATGTGTTGTTATTGTAGGTAGGTACGTATGTATATAACAATAGTGAGTTACTCCATTTATTATCAATTGACAAACTCTAGGAAGTAACTCATGCAGGTTCGTTTGAATGCCTTTAAACTCTCTTTACTAACTCCCATTAGGCCATCACATTTACTTTTTAACAAAAGAACAATAGATGGATCCAATTAATCAACCCACCTTTTTTTTCCATGTTTATCTCAGCTCTCAATGACCCCCCAATGATATAAATGACGTCACTAGTAGTTTAAGTGACTGTTTTAATGACGATGCTTTTGTTGACAATAAGGATAATCCAGTATCAATACATACAATGCAGAAAAAAAAAAAAAAAAAAAAAAAAAAATTAAAAAATTAAAATAAAGCAATAAAATCAATACTTCAATCACTCAACAATCTAACATAAATCAAATATAAATCATATTTATACGCACTACCAATTGGCAAAATATAAATCAAATTACCCTACAATCAAACAATATAAATCGATTATAAATCAAAAGACTTGAAAAATTAAATCATATTGTTGCAATTGTAGAAAGTTAAAATAGCAAACTCATCAAAAAAATATCATATCTCCCGGGTTACAAAATTTGATCAAATTTATAGTAGATCGATATTCTCATAATATAATGCTAATTCTACTATAATTTGATCGAATAAAATTAACATGCTATATAATAATATTGCAACGCTAAACTAAATACGGAGTATCCAATACTTCTAGTAATCTTACCAAAAACCCTAATTCTCGATCTAAAGGAAGCCGAAAATCGTGACAGATAAACACATTCAACGATTAGTCGAATTAGAAGAACAATAATAATTATTGTTATTATTAATCCAATTAACCCTAGAAGAAACTTGATCACGTAAACCCTCAAGTGAAACCTTCGATTGTTCAAGCTCCAACAACCCTAAATTATCAATCGGTTTATCCCACCAAAACCTGAACTCGCTATTATCACCACGTGGACTACTCCCATTGGACGACGATGATGACGAACCAATAACATGATCACTCCTTTTTTTCTCAACCTCAATATTACTCAAAACCCTCTTGTACTGCTCAGAAAGTACACTCGTACCAAACTCATTCCCATTACCACCATTTATTATATCAGTATTATTATTCTCGACGCCCCTTGTATAATTAATATACCGACTAACAACCGCGTCCGCGTTCGGGTGACCGAACGAGAAGAGCTTCCCGGCCTCGGAGAAAGTGATAACGGCAACCTCGGAACGGCATAAGGAGCATAATTCACTCGCCTTCTTAAACAACCCGCCTCGCCGTTTCGTAAACGCAACTTGTCTGCTTGTTTTGTTGATTATACGCTTCATTTCAATCTTCTGCTTTCCGGCTTTCTTCTTGTTCATCGCTATTGGCTCGATTATGAAATCTTCGGGAAAATTTAGGGTTTGATCTTCCATTCTAAGATCATCCAAGTATTCTTCCATTGTTATTTATTCAAGTGTTTTTGTGGGTTTAATTATGTTATGCGGTTGTTCAACTGAATTTTAGAAGGTGTGTATTTATAGAATGTGAGGAGAAAAGAAAATGAGGAGAGAGAAAGTGGGTTAATATTAAATGATGTGTCAGAAAATATTAACAAGAATATTTTTGGAAAAATTTTAAGGGGATAAAATCTTTGTTATTATTAGTGTTCGTTAACAATGCTATTGTGGGTTCCTTGTAAAAGATACACCGACCTAAATGAGGTACAAGATTGCATATTTGCATGGGCTGTATCTGTAATGATCATCAAAAGCCCAATACTTAATCACATTCTAACTAGTCCAAATCATTATCTTGGAATTTTTCAATTCTATTGTGGGTTCCTTTCATGTCCGTTTACGAAACGTTTTTGGTCTGCTAACCCTACTACTAATTGGCTAGGTCATGTTCCTCTTCATAATAATTTTTATTAGATTTTCAGAATTTTACGTGGGAATTTTACTTTTTCTGTGATTAAGATTATTACTTCTATGTGGAGTATTTGGAAAACTAGAAACTCAATTGTCTTTCAAAATAAGAATTTCTCTTCTATGGCTATCTTATCCCGTGCCCAAAAAATCTTTCATGAAAGGAAGTTGCGCTCTTGTTTGGATTCTATGGATAATCAGTTAGTTCCTTCTACTTCTAAAGCTAATTCTCGGACTATTCAGATTTCCTGGTCTCCTTCTCATCATGGTATTGTTAAGATAAATTTTGATGGGTCTGTACGCGGTACCTCAGGTGCTGCAGGTGTAGTTATCAGAGACCACTTGGGTAATCATATTTGTAGTCGGTCTTTTAATATTGGCACAAGTACGCCTCTTATTGCTGAAGCTACTGCCCTTCGCAATGGCCTTCTACTTGCACGGTCCCACAGTTTTTCCCATATTTTTCTTGAAGGGGATAACTTACTTATAATTAATATTTTGCAGGGTAAAGCTCAGTGCCCGTGGAAGATTCAGTTATTGCTGGAAGATATAAGGGAGCTCCTTCGTCTTTTCTCTTCCGTCGAATCCAGGCACATCTATAGAGAGGGCAATAGAGCAGCAAATTATGTTGCTTCTTTAGGTCATTTCATGCAAACACACCAGGATATTGATCCTTTTTTAGATAGTAAATTTTCTTTTTTTATTGCTTCAGATAAGTTGGGTTACAGTCTTGAGAGAAGACTAGCCTAACTTCTTGTTTTCTTTCCTTTAAAAAAAAAAATAAAAAAAATAATCTTGGAATTTTTTTCCATTTGGGAGGGTTTTTTTGTTCCTTCTCGGGCTTTTCCCTTGGGAGCCGAAGGTTTTCCTAGGCTCCATTATTGCTAGGTTTTTTCAATTTCTTTGAAGGTTTTCCTTCTGTCTTCTCCCTTTTCTCTCCATCTCTACCATCTCTTTTCCTCTCAGTCTCAGTTGTGAATTTTTATAGGGGCTTCCACTGGTATTTTTACCGGTGGTAAGCCCCAAAAACCTTTCAATTGCTTTCAATAAATAGATCTCATTCTTGTGATGATGATTTTTTTCTTGAGTTTATTTTCTTTTTGTGTTTGTTTTGTGAGAATTGAAGATCTAGGGTTTCATAATCTCTATAACAATCCGGAAGAGCACATGAGTATTTTCACTCAAACGACTACGCATCAGTGGATTTCAAGCCGAATCAGTGCGAACTCACATATTGTATTGCTTCAGATGAAGCTTTTTATTAAGGCGATTGTTAATCAAATCTACGATGTATTTAATTTAAAGGTGTGTACTTATGTTAGAATTCTTGATTTTTTAGGAATTATATGTAAGTGTCGTTTTGCTATATTTTATTTTAATGAAATCCCTTTTCTTCTTGTTAAAAAAAAAAAAGCTTGATGTAATAATAAAATAAATAAATAAAATTACTAAATTACACAATACATACTTGAAAATCAAGAAATTTTATTGATGATTTTTATTGAGCATATAGCAGCTTGCATAATCAACACTACCTCCTGAATTAACATAGATTAAAGCACGGTTACAACAAAAATCAGTAATTGCAGCCTTAATCACATCAGTCAATTCAGGATTTTCACTTTCAATCAAGGTCTTTGCTATTATTCCTTCCTTTTCAAGCAACTCTGGCCACTCGTACTTTCCCCTTTTCATTCATACATATTACAATTTTTAACGGAGTACAATTTTTTTAATGATTTACAAAATAAAAATGTAATTATTTTCCTAATTTCATATTTCTATTTCTTATTGAATTATTTTTACTTTGTAAGTCGTTACGAAAATGTATTAATATATTTTGTTTTAATGATTTATAATAAATGTATTTAATTTATGCTATTTTGATCTTCCATAAGATTATCTAAGAATTCATCCATCTATACTAATTTATTAAAAGGCGTTCCTAAGAACATCGATATTCCACGTAGTCTCTATTTTGTTGCGCCACGTCATCTTCCCAACATCTCATGACGCCAAGTTCGAACGCTCAACCTCTTATAACACATATGACTATTTAACCATTTAAGCCAATATCAACTATGTTATTTGTATGGGAAAAAAAAACATATAAGTGCAACAAGGTTCAATTAAAAAATAAAAAATAAAAAACTATATTCAAAGAATAACTCAATTTTGGTTTAACAATGAAAATTGCAATTTTGAAAAGCCTTTTACAAAAGATATTGTTTGTACGTCTACAATAATAGCAACCCGGGACAACGCCCATGGTCACTCACTTGTTGATTATTAATTAAAGTGTTTGGGATTAATAATATAACTAGTTATTGACCCGGGCAATGGCCCGGATCATTATAAATCCATAGGTTTGATCAAATTAATTTAGAAGAGTTAATGTTGAACAATATTACAATAATTAAATGAAAATATAATAAGAGATTGTACATATGAAGAGTTTTCAATAAAATTAAACGCTACTCCGTATTATATAACATTAAAGTTAGGCCAATGAAAAGTTTTTGTAAAAGAGACTAAACATTAATACAATTCAATATGGTAGAGAAGAGGGGTGACACATAGGGTAACATGTAGACATGTAGTGCACATGTGGCATATGGGTGACACATGTCATTAGCATGTTAATTAAAGTGTTTGGAATTAATAATATAATGAAGATATTTAAGCGGATGTTAAACTGAATTTTAAAAGTAAATAAATACCGTGTAATTATAGATTGATTGTGAGGAGAGAGCAACTGGAAAAAAAAAAGAAAAAAGAAAAAAAAAGAAAGTCGGTAATTAATGTGTCATAATATACTACTCCCTCTGTTCCCAATTGTTTGCCTCAAACCATAAATCCACTTTATTAAGACTTTAGGCGAAAAATGGTGCACATGGATTGACACAAATATCAATGAGGAAAGAGATAGAGAGAGTGCAAGTGGGAAAATATGCCAAAAATAATATGGGGCAATCTTTTAGAAACACCTTAAAAAAAGAAAATGGAGCAAACAATTAGAGACAGAGGGAGTATTACCGAGAATATTTTGGACACAATTTTAAGCGAATAAAATCTTTGTTATTATTAGTGTTCTTCAAAATTTCTGTAATGATACACCGACCTAATGGTGTACAAGATTGCATGAGCTGTCTTATGTAATGATCATCAAAAGTCCAACACTTAAATCTCAATATATGGCCCAAACCCCAAATCATTCGGGCTATTTTTTTTTTTTTTTTTAATTAAAAGCTTGATGTAATTAAATTAAAATAAATAAAATTACTACATTACACAATACATACTTGAAAATCAAGAAATTTTATTGATGATTTTTATTGAGCATATAACAACTTGCATAATCCCATTATCCAACACGGGGGTGTGGAAGATCAACACTACCCCCAGAATTAACATAGATTAAAACACGGTTACAACAGAAATCAGTAACTGCAATGGTAGAATCTGTTGCCTTTATCACAACCGTCAATCCAGGATTTTCACTTTCAATTAGGGTCTTGGCTATTGTTCCTTCCTTTCCAAGCAACTCTGGCCACTCGCACTTTCCCCCTATTCATTCGTACATAGTTACATATATACATAAATAAAAGAAAATCGATCTATTAGCTCATTCATGATTATAATTAAAATTGATCAAAGATTGAAAAACCAACTATTATTATTATGGTCTGGTCAAGTCTACTAATATCTTAAGTTGCAAAAATAAAATAACAACACCTCCAATGGTTAGAGTTGTCAATTGATAACCCAATCAGACTTAACTCGAATATGAAGTTATTGAGAGAGAATCTAACCCAAACGACCCGAACTAGACCCGAAAGGAGGGGTTAATATATATATTAATAAAATTAAATTAAAACTTAATTAAAGGCTCATTTAAATTAAATCACAAGCTCATAGTTAATCATATGGGCACAAACTAGTTAAATTACAAAGGGATCGTAATTAGCTTATAATCTTAATTATGTGACATAACAAGTTAATTTGCTAATTAGTTTGTCATTGAAAATGCTCTAAAAAAATTAAGATTTTTTTATTGTAAGTACGTAGCAAATTAAAAAGATTTTAATGGAATTAAAAAGAAATATTGAAAGATTAATTTGTGGTTAAAAAAGTATAGTAGTACATGAGACGTTATTTAAAATACAAAGGAAGAATTCTACTGTATACTTATTCGAAATAGGTTATTCATATTCATAATTTTGGAAATACAATCATATATATAAAAAAAATTAATCAATACAGTATAATTAAGCACATAGAAGATATCAATAGCTACTAAGTATTTACCATACCTTGAGTGCAGCATGAAGAATTGTCACAATGCTTAGGATTAGCACAAGGTGGATAGCCCATTCTTAATTGATTTTTTTTTTAATAACTCAGTTTTTTGTATTTGGTGTTGTACATTTCAGTGTTCTCAGCTTTATATAATGTCATCATTTTGTATAAGGAAAAAAAAAAATCAGACTTGATTTTTTTTTTTTTTTTTTTTTTTTTTTTTTTGAGGTAAAAAATCAGACTTGATTTTTTTTTTTGAGGGGAGGATCAAACTTGATTTTTTTTTTTTTTTAGGGAAAAAATCAGACTTGATTATTTCTTTTTTTGTAGGGATTTTTTTTTTTTGGGGGGGAGGGGGGGGGGGTGTCAGACTTGATTATTTCTTTTTTTGGGGAAAAAATCAGACTTGATTATTTTTTAAGGGGGACAATCAAACTTAATTCTTTGCCTTTAGCACTTTATTGTCAATTATTACGCATTAATTTTTATTTATTAATGTTGGCTTATATGTATTCTAAAAATCACTCACGTATCCCGAGTATAAAAAACGAGTTACATTAAGGTTCTGTTTGGCAAAAGTAGTGGTAGCAGGTAGCTTTTAGCGGTCGAGTAGCGGGTAGCTTTTAAGGTAACGAGTAGCTTTTAAGGTAGCGAGTAGCGGTCAATTATATTAGTAGTGGGTAGAGGTTAGCTGTAAAAGTAACGGTTGATTGTATGAGTGTTTGGCAAAAGTAGCGGTTGCAATATCAAAATATATCAAAATTCATATAAATATTGTTTTAAAAGTAATAAAAATTTGCCAAATGCTACCCGCTACTTCTAAACGCTACTATTTTAAACTTTTGAGAAAAACTACCTAAACGCTACCTCTATCGCTGACCGCTACTATAATCACTACCTTGCCAAACACTCTTAAATTTTTTCTTGTATGTTTTGACTGGTCAAAACGCTAACCACTATCTCAAACGCTACTACCAAACAGGGCCTAAATGTGTTCACAGTAGTCACAAGACTCCGCCAAGTGTTAGTTCTCATAATCCTCTCCCTATAACCTTATTAACACTGTTATGTTGTCACTTGATATTTGTTAAAGGGCCAACAGCTCAAGCGATATCTTGAGCTGATAGTTGAAACTCAATATTGCTTTATATACTTTATCACGTATTCACACACCCTAACATAGTCACATGATAGCCTTTAAATTTGGGTTTGAAATATGGATGCAACATGAACTCTCCGTATACCCTGCGCGATATATTCTACTTGAAAGTTAAGGGGTGGATGAGAGTTGAGTTGTGAGTTTGTGATCTTTGTGTCACGTTGGTTTCGATATCATATTAAAAGACTAACTCAATCAAAAGGTTAAGGGTCTGTTTGGCATTGCCATGGTTTTCTGTTTTCTGTTTTTTGGTTTTTTGTTTTTTAAATTCATATGATATATGTCATATAATGAAACAAAAATTAGACAAACTTATTAAAATCAAAATAATTTTGAAAACTGACAACAAAAAAGTGAAAACACCTTTTTCTTGTTTCCTATTTTTAGTTTTTTGTTTTAAAAAAAATAGAATACTGAAAACAAAAAAAATGCCAAACAAGCCTTAAGTTAATAGTTGAATCTCAAGATTATATTGGTTTATATACTCAATCAATATTACCTCCGTCTTTATTTTTATTTTGTTTTTTTGCCCCATTGCTAATATATGACTTTAAGTTAAAATTTAAATTTAATGTTATTGATTATATCATCCCTAATTCATAAGGTCTTTCACTCTTTGGACTTTGGTGTATAACATTTCCTTATATATTACTCAAACCAACTAACTACGGAATAGCCTTTTATTTTCCATTCTTTTTCCTCTATATTTTCATAATTTAAATTGAAATTAGTTGACAGAGTCTATTTCATAGTCATAATATATATATATATATATATATATATATATATATATATATATATATAAAACAACTTTATTACAATACCACATAACTATATTTTAGGAAACACGAGGGTGTGGAAGGTCAACATAACCCTCCGCGGTAATAAAAATCAAAACACGATTGCAACAAAAATCATCAATGGGATCTTCCGAGTCCTTGAGCACAACCACAGGCGTTAACTTTGGATCTTCATGTAAAATGATGTTCTTGGCTTCCGACACCGGCTTTCCTAGCAACTCCGGCCACTCATACTTTTTCCCTAACAAATAAATACCCGTATATCAATAATCAAACAAAATAATCACGTACTCCATATATATAGAGTTTACATATACGCACGTTCATCAAAAAATCGAGTTATTGCTTATTAACTCGTACATAGAATAACTACCAAGTGTATGTGCACATTAAAATCCAATTTAAAAACTATACAAACAAATCATAGAGTATATCATATACGAAGTACATGTACAAATTATACATACATGTAATATAAAATTATAAACACTACGAGTATTATGCACATGTATGTGGACATTTTCTACAAAAAAATCAAATGCGGCAAACAAATAAAAAATAATGGTATAGTCTTAGAATAAAGTCACAAATTATATGCAACACTCCATTTTATTACTATCATACCCTGGGTGCAGCATTCAGAATCATCACAGTGCCTAGGATTCAAACATGGTGGGTAACCCATTCTTTGATTTTTTTTTTTTTATAAGAAAAAAACTTCAATTTGTTTTAATTTTGGTTCTCTCTTTGTCTTATATTTTTTTAATATATATATATATATATATATATATATATATATATATATATATATATATATATATATTACTCCATATAACGTCATTTAATATCATTCTAATTGAACATTATTGGCCGATTTTAGTCGATCGTCTGTAAAGGAAAAAAATCATTGGCTAATTGATACCCTTCCATTTTTTTAAAATTGGGAGATTATGCCCTTAGCTCATTAATACCCTATCATATTATTCACTGAAATAATTTCAAATTTTTTTAATATTTATGAATATTCTGTTTGATTTATTGATTTAAATTAGACCAAATCATGATCGCCTTATAAATTATGAGTACAAGTATAATTGACCATATAATGATTTCCTAATAATTATGGAACAAATTTTGATCACTTTAGTAACTTATTAAATTATTGACCAAATCATGATTTCCTTAAATATTGAACAAATCTTGATCACTTTAGCAACTTAAATTATTGACTAAATCATGATCACCTAAGAAGTATTGTAAGAAAATGGCTCGATATTTCATTGCTTAGGCCCCGTTTATTTCACCTTATTTTTGCCGAATTGAAATTATTTTTACTGAAACAAAGTTATATTTGCTGAATTTAAATTATTTTTGCTGAACTTAAATTATTTTTACTAAACTGAAATTATTTTTGCTGAACTGAATTTTTTTTTACTGATTTTCAATTATAATTCTTCTTTAAGATAACTGAATTTTACTGAACTGAACTTATTTTTATTGAACTGAAATTAAATCCGAAATTGGTAGGGAAACATCTTAAAAATTATCCATGCAAAGTTTAGAGAAAATAGGCCAAAGGAGAAGAGAAAAACCTTTTTCTTTTTTTTTGTTTTGTTTTGTTTTTTTTTTTTTTTTGTTTTTTTTTTTTTTATTTATCCAAAGTAAGATGCATACATCCAAAAGATTTAAAAGCAGCAAGAGAAAAGAAACTACAAGCTAATGGAACTAGAGAAAAATAAAATAACTACCTACAAAGGGATAAGCCGTGGCAAAGCCACACCTTGAATATCTTCCTCTAAAATACGACTAAGCTCCACCGGAGCATTATTATTGAAGTACTCTAATTGAGAGTCCTGAACGACTCCGCGATTGGCCAACCAATCCGCTGCTCTATTGCCTTCTCTGAATATATGTGCGACCTTTACTTGTCATCGATCGTCATTGAGTAGCTTAAGGCATTGTCGTATGTCATGGATGTTCTCGCCATATGCCACTTTCTGAGATTGCAAGGGTTGAACACATGCTTGGTTATTGTGTTGGACTTCTGAGTTTGTCAATTTGCAAATTTTTTGCTATCTCCAAACCTCTTACAAGAGCCAAGACGCTCTAAAGGATGTGTTGTACCCAAAGCTTAAAGGCTGAAACAAGGTTTCCTACATAGTCTCTAATGATGCCACCACCACCAGCCGGGCCAGGACACCCCTAGGCAGCCCCATCACAGTTTAAAACATACCTTATTACTTGAAGAAAGGCCCCAGCATCCATAAACAATTATGACTTAGGGCCTGTTCTCTTCAGCTTATTTTCACTTCAATCAGCTCCAATAAGTTCAGTTCTTAATTTCCTTTTCTCATAAAATATTCAGTTCAGTTCAGTTCAGCTCAGTTTAGGGCCTGTTCTCATTGACTGAACTCAACTGAAATGAACTGAGCTGAGCTGAACTGAACTGAACTTATTAATTAGTGATTTTTAACTACGGATTAGTGATTTTTGATTATTTATTATTATACATATGTGTATATACAAATATACATATTAAAATATTTAAGAAAAATATACTATATAATTAAAATATTTATGAAAAATATATTAAAAAAATGAAACCCCAAAACATTTTAAAAACATACACTATTTAATTAAAAAAATAAAATATTATTATGACAAAAGAACACAAAACACTTTGTAAAAAATTATCACAATTTTTTTTAAAAAGAAAAAAGAAAAAGCTGGAACGAAATTAAACAGAGCCAACCCCCCCCCCCCCAACTGTATACCACTCTCTTTATTATTCTAATTAATACAATATTATTATTAATTATTATTATTATTATTATTGTCTTTATTGTAATAAGAGTTTAAAAGAATGAAATTTGGCTTTATATCATCAGCAATATCATTAGACATAAACTGAATTGAACTGAATTGAAAATAAACGTATGAGAACAACCCTTAGTCAATCAGATTTGGCCCTTAACAGGCCTATGTCTAAGCCAATTTATTCTATTAGGCTATCATGCACTGTCTTTATAACATGCACATGCATTCATGTCTGTTAGGCTATCATGCATTGTCTTAAAAGTATGAATGTTAATTAACCAATGAAAATGCACTTGTACTAATCTAGTTTGTTAACAAAGCCAATTAGTTTTTATTTTAAATTAATAAGTTATGAGAGACACGTACATTGGGCTTTTTATGTACGTGGTCACCTAGCCCTCCCTCCCCCTTAACTTTCCTTGACTTACTTTTCCTTAACTTACTTAATCGGCTAAGTTATGTTTGGTTAACAAAAAAAATCTTCCTTTGACCAAAATAAAAAAAATAAAAAATAATAATAAAAAAAAACTTTCTTTGACCTTAACTTATTTTTTCTAAATTTTTTTAAATTTTATTATTATAAGATGAAGTGAATAAGACTTAGTTTTTTTTAAAGCTAATTAATTTAGTAATTGAATGTGCAATTGGAATGAGATGGAATTAGGGGTGTTCAAAAATCAGTCCGGACCGAAAAAGTAGAACGGATCGACCCCGGATCGGACTGGACCAAATTAATCGGTCCAGTCTTCGGGTTGAGAAATTTAATTTTTCAGGGACTTCGGTCCGATCCAGTCCAAAACCCAATAATATCCGATCTTGGACCGGTTCATTTTTGGCTTAAAAGTATGCATAAAGCCTTAATTAATGATTAAGATTATCCTTAATATGCATAGAAAAATAATTAAACGGGCTTTTTTGTACTACTCATACATAAAAAGACGTTATAATATTGTTTTTCTTTTATTTTTTTTTTATTTATCCATAAAATTATTTTAAAAAATATATAAAATCAGTCCAAAGAGGTCCGATCCGGATTTTGGACCACTTTTTTTCGGTCCGATCAGGGTTCAGTCCCTGTTAGTCAGTCCAGTCTTCGATTCTTAAAACTCTAATTTTCAATCTTTAGTCTTGTCCGAGTCAGTCCGATCTTGGATCGATGAACAGTCCTAAATGGAATATTATTAGAAATTGAAATTGGTTAGTGTTAATGAACAATGCTCTAATCCTGGCCTCATCCTCTTAAACGAAAGTACACTTCCAATTTTGGGAGTATCCTTTCTTATGACTTTCAATGCATAATTTAACCATCCGCATAGTCCAAAAATTACTACGTATATTTATAGAAACGAACACTTAATTTTGAGACACCTAATAAAGAGAGTGAACACTTAATTTTGAATAAAAGGGGTAAAGTATTGCTTTTTTTTTTTTTTAAAGTACGCCTCAGGATTAATCATTAATCAAGCAAGCTAGATTCCACCCCAATTTTTTTTATTTTTTTTATTTGATTTACATAGAAATACTTCGTATTCAAAAAAAAAAAAAAAAAAAAAAAAAAAAAAAAAAAAAACCACAAAAGAAACAAATATACTATTAAATTTTAAATTATTAAGATGCTCAAAAATTAATACTTAATTCCATTGATATAATTTAATTTGTGGTGATGTTACATTTATTCAAAATATTCATGCAACCAAACAAACATTAAAACTTCCTGATAATAAATTCCTCTACCCAATACGAGGATATGGATTAACAATAACATCTTGTTTCGCATAAATTATGACACGATTGCAGCAAAATTCTTTAGGATCATCATTTAAAAATTCCTGAGTCTGAATCACAACATTCACTTCTGGTCTGTCATGTTGAATGGTATTCATGGCTTTTAGGGGTGTAAATGAGCTGATACGTTCGTGAATTACTCGCAAACAAGCTCGGTCAAAACTTGGTCAAAACTCGTTTGTTAAGCTAACAAACAAGCTTGAACAAAAATTTTAAGCTCGTAAAATAGATGAACAAAGCTCGAACAACATCATGTTCGACTCGGTAATGTTCATGAACATCTTGTTTAAGTCCATTTGTAAATACGCCCTATTAAAACTTGAATAATTTATATATCTTTTATTTATACATACTAATTATTTCATCAGGTAAAGGCATGAAAACTCCGTTATGATTTTTTTCTATAGAAAGAATATAAACATCTTATATAAAATTACATGTATGTGTTAAAATTTAAAAGAAAAGATTTTTTAAATGATAAAATAGAGCTCGTTTATTTAATCAACCCCGATTTAAACCCGTTCAAGCTTGAACTTAAACTCAAAATGCAAACGAGTACGTTCGTGAACAAAGCTCGAACAAGCTTGATTCTTAACGAGCCCAGCTCGAACAAGAATTTCAAAAACTCGTTCAAGCTCGAAATAGTTCGAACACGAATAATTCTTATCAAGCTTAGCTCGAACAGTCTAAAACTCGGCTTGGCCCGGATCGTTTGCAGCACTAATGGCTTTGTTAACTTCTTCACCTACCACTTCAGGCCATTCATACTTTTTACCTGTACGTTCATATATAAGGAAAAAAAAAAACAAAATCAATATAAGACAAAAAAAAAGTACTCCATACTCTCCATTATATGTAACAAATTACATATATATATATATATATATATATATATATATATATATATATATATATATATATATATATATATATATATATATATATATATATGACAAAAAAAAGTACTCCATACTCTCCATTATATGTAACAAATTACATATATATATATATATAT
This sequence comes from Chenopodium album, assembly GCF_948465745.1. Taxonomy (NCBI): domain Eukaryota; kingdom Viridiplantae; phylum Streptophyta; class Magnoliopsida; order Caryophyllales; family Amaranthaceae; genus Chenopodium; species Chenopodium album. The sequence goes on from NC_137846.1 coordinate 5,975,058, forward strand.
ATATATATATATATATAAGGGGCTTAAGGTTGTTGTCTAAGAGGCTTTTTTTTTTTTTTTTTTTTTTTTGAATTGGTTAATCAAGTGAAGTTGCCCTCCTTCTTAGAATTGTTGTCTTAGGTTAATAAGGCTAAAAAAAACAAATACTTCGTAATTTCATATATAGCATAGCATCTTATTTTGAGAATTTTAGTTGGGGTTCGAGAGATCGATACATTTGATTAAATTATTAAGAGCATGTTCTTTTCAAACTAAAAATATTTAATTCACTTATTACCATAAATTTGTAGTTTGTAACACTTCGTTTTGATGCATAGGTCAAAAAATATGAAGTTACATATAAAATACTTATTATGAAAATTTTGCATTTTGAACATAAACATTGAAACAAATAACAAGAACTTGCTGTAACATGTTTTCTTTACACAATACTGTAAAAAAAAAAAGTTCAAATTTAGTTAGACAAACACAACTAGATCATATTAGAAAAACCGTACCATAATACCTTATGAAGTAGTATTGATATTATTAGGATTGTTACCTTGAGTGCAGCATACAGGATCATGACATTTATTAGGATTTTCACAAGATGGGAAAACCATTGTTTGATGATTAATTCTTGAGATTTTTAATCTTCAATTTGTATTTTTGTAGTTGTTTTTGTGCTTTTATATAGAGCATTATTTTGATGGACTAAAACATACTGCTATAAAATGAGTAAATGACCAATTAAGGCACTTATTACTTTACTAAAAATCAAACAATTATTACTTTACAAAAGGAATGATCAATTATAATTTTTATATTAAGGTAAAGATCCTTAAATTTTCCTTCCTATTTATAGATTTTAATTTCTATTACAATGAGTAAGGAAATATTAAAGACCAAATAATTTCTGATTTCCTAATTAATAAATACAGATTATTATTGAACAAACTATATATGCATGATCCATAGTAATTTAAATTATTTACCAGATCATCAGCACTTAGCAAATTAATTTAATTATTAACCATTATTATTAAATTTTGATTTCATTTTCATGAGCAGCATAAACAAAAGTCATACTAAGGGCCTGTTCACTTCAGCTTAATTTCAGTTCAGTTCAGTTCAGTTCAGTTCAACTCTAATCAGTTCAGCTCCAATCAGTTTAGTTCAGTTCAGTTTAGTTCAGCTCCTAATTTTCTTCTCTCATAAAATATTCATTTCAGCTCTATTCAGTTCAGTTCAGTTCGGTTCGGTTCAGCTCCAATCAGTTCAGTTCAGTAAATGTGAATAGGCCCTAAGGCATATCAAAATTACCATGAAAGCAAGATCGCATCTATTGATCAAGTTAGTGCCTGTTATGTTTAGCTTAATTTCAATTCAATTCAGTTCATTTCGAATCAGTTCGATTGTTTTCAGTAAATCAGAACAAGCCCTTAGACAAATGGTAAGTATATATATATACTAGCAATATATGCCTTATCCTTTGATTAAATTTTCCATTCCCTAATGCATAAAGAATTGGTCTTCCAAATAGAATTTGTTATTCTTGAAATAAAATTGGACTATTAGTTATAGGTTTATGAAACAAATTTGAATAAGTGTCTTCATTTATATATTGTGCTTTTTGCTCCTTACATGAAATATATATTTGTCATTTGGTGGGTTTGCTAGTTGCTATGTTTGGAACGAATACCTTTGGTGAGAAATATGCAAACAAGCCATGTATAGGTGGTTTACACTTTACCGGAGGAGGCCAGGAGGGTTTGATGACTTTGATCCACAGACATAGCCTAAGGACGTCTCATATACTAAAACCAATTGGTAATAGTAAAAGTAAATCCTCTACCTCATAAATTGGGATCATCTCTCCTTTTTATATGATGTGGGACAGTTACAAGTGGTTTACAATGGGTTTTAAACTTTCAGCATATACTCCGTAACCATAACTTATTCCATGCTTAAGCTTGACGTCTTGAACATTAAACATTAAATACTATAATTAAATAAGATCAACATTGTAGCCCCAACGATATTCTCTCTTCCTCTTAGGCTGTGTACACTTCATCTTATGAATATAATAATCATTAATAATTTCAATTTAGTAAAATTAATTTCAGTAAACTACAAGGGCGGGAGTGAGAATAAATCCCAGAATCTCCTAGAAGCGGGAAGGAAGCTCTAACCACTTGAGCTATCCCTCACTCTCTCACATTAAATACTTTAATTAAATACTCCGTAATTAAGATCAACATTGTTGCTCCCACGATATTCTCTCTTCCTCTAATCAAAGGCACTAACTCTAATTTAATTAAGATGATAAATTAAATACTTAATTAATTTCATTAATAATCTGGGATAATTTAACTTTTTTTATTCCGCATATTTCATGCATTGAACATTATTAATACAACTTCGATCCCACTCCTCTATCCAATTTGAGGAAATGGAATGTCAACAAAGCCATGATTTGCAAAAATAATAACACGATTGCAACAAAAATCAGGATTGAAATTATAAATCCCCTTAGTCTCAATCTCAACCGTCACTTCAGGATTGTCACTTTCAATGATTTTCTTGGCTTCCATTGCATCTTTCCCCAGCAATTCTGGCCATTGATACTTCTTTCCTACACATTCGTAAGAAGAACAAATAAGAAAAACCCAACAAAATAAAATGACAAATAATAATGGCACATATTTTATATATACAAAAATACACTCTATTTCAAACAAGTCTTAATCGAATGACAAAGAATTATAAAGGCATGTATGCGCACAAGAAAGATCACAAGTTTGAACCTCAGTTTCACATTGTAACACGTTATTAATCTTGCCTCTATGCCTCATTTAATCAAACAAAATAAAATATATAATTTAAAAGTTTTTTTATTACATAAAATGCAACAAATCACATCAGAAAGAGCAATTAAAGCCGTCCTTTAGTTGAAAACCAACTAGCTAGACTAAATAAGGGGAATGATTTTTAATCAAACTAACAATATTCAAGAAGACAAATAACATCATATAATTGAGAAAAGGAGATAGGAGTAATAAATTAAATGAGTATGGAAAAAATACTGATTTGTCACCTTGACTACAACATGCAGAATCCTGGCAACTTCTAGGATTGTCACAAGCCATTGTTGGAATAAAACCTCTTTGTATTTTATCTTCACTTTAATTTGTATATTTGTATATGTTTTGTTTATGTGATTTTACTGATTTATATAGGCATTATTTTGGAAGACTATAATAATAATTACTTTAAAACTGACCAATTATTTTCTTCAAAAAAATAAAAAATAAAACTGACCAATTATTGTAGTCCTCTTAAATAAAAAGGATCAATACATTAATAGTGGAGATTTATTTCCTTATATTATGATTATTATTGATCTCATTCCATATCTATTAATTGTGTTTTCACTTGTAATATTTGACCATTGAGCGCGGGGAAATTATGTCGTTGACTAACCTCCTCACGGCCAAACAAAATTTATTATAATCCTAAACTAACCCCTAAACAAGTCTAGTGGTAAGTTCGGAGTCGAACCACAAGGAACGGTAATGTTGGATTGTTCTCGATCTAATGCTTAAGCTACGCCGAAGTCGGTTTATGGATAGTGGACACTACAACTACACTAACACACATATAAAGATCAAGATATTACAAAGTCTACTAGGGGCAAAGATCCACTTTGAACAATTAACAAGTTAATGGGAATCGATTTGATAATCAATCATGTAAAGAAAGAATTAAAATGGGAATTAATTACAATCAAGAGCAATATCTCAAATTCCTAGCCTAGATCCCTCATTGACTAGGTGCATAGAAGAAATTTACCCAAAATGCAATCAAATATATAAATTCTAATTCACAATCCCTTGTCAAACTAGAACTAACATGCAATTAAGTTTGCTATCTTGGGAGATCAATCCAATCTAAAACAAACAACATGCCATCATCAATTCAATCAATTTAATCACACAATTATCATCAAATTTATCTCAAATAACTCAATTAACCATAACAAAGCTTCACTCAACACCTAGTAGAAGGAAATCTACTCAAACATGATTAACAAAGCGATTAATAAAGCATAAAGAGAGAAGAGAGTAAGAAATGTTCATTGATATAAAATGGAGATCTTCAAATCATCAAATTCCTCCTTTGATTATCCAAAATCCATGAAAACCATTGTTTCTCTCACTTTCTCTCTCCAAAATTTGAGAGTTTCTCTCTCTAAAAACCTAAAACTACTGAAAAATATAAATTCCCCCTCTAAAATGAGCAAAAAATCTATTTATAGCCCTTACTAAATTGCCTAGGAAGCTCCGCAAAAAGTCGAGCAGTGCGTAGAGGAGCGGGCGTGCAGGAGGTGGAGCGCCAGCTCCAGGTGCCGGAGCGGGCGTGCAGAAGGTTGGAGCGCCCGCTCCAAATCTGGAGGAAACAATCTGTTTTTTTTATTTTGGATTTCCTATGAGGAGTGGGCGTGCCGAATTTGAAGCGCCCGCTCCAAGAACCGGAGCGCCCGCTCCTCTCGGACTGGGCAAACTACTCAGCTTCAAATGAGCATATCTCCCACGTTTTACATCGGAATTGAGCATATGACCTGTCGTTGGAAAGCTCTCGAGATAAGATTTCATCTCCAATTAGAATCGCCCCAAAATGTTTTGTAGATCAAAAGATATAGGCGTTTGAAGTATGATCTTTGCAAATCAAGTGCACATTTCTTCATTACTTGTTCTTTTATGTTTTATATTTCTTCAATCTTGAGAAATGAACTTATCCAACTGTTCCTAAACATAAGAGTAAACCAATAAAGTTTAATCTAATGTCATAAGCCACCAAAATATGCAAGAAAAGCTAAAATTGAGCAATAACGACATTTCACACACAAACATGACAAATGTAGTAAAACGTTATTAAAACCAAGTAAAAAGATAGAAAAACTATGAAAAACTAACTAGAAAACTCCTAAAAATAGCGACATAAATGACACTTATCAACCATAGACTTTTATCAATATGCATGTGAAGTGTGTTTAAAATTTCAAATGACAAACTTTAAAAAAAATCAAATTTACAATAAAATATTGTACATCCGTTATAAAGTTATCCTAAAATGAGTAAAATTTACCCCTGAAATGAATAAAAGTTACCCCAATATGCATAAAAGTAACCCAATACAAATAAAAATTATCTACGCTTTATTAATAAAGAACCACATTTTCAATGAATAAAAATCAATTATTAGTGATCGAATGTAATTAAATTACCTTTATTAAACTTTTCATGTTGTCTGTTTATGTATAAATTGTATTATGTTTAAAGTTACCCAAAAAAAGGGCAAAAAGTTACCCTAAAATTAGCTAAAAATTACCCTAATACTGCTCGATTTACACTAATATTAGTGTAAGCCGGGTGTATACAAAAGTTACTTATTTCAAAAATTATAACATGTACATGATGTTTGTCATGCTTTAACTTTCACTATTTCCTTGACATGCATGGTTAGATTGCTTTAATTTGAACATCATTTTAAAGGAAAATTTCTCTTTTACTACCATCTAAACACCCCTACTTCACTTTTGCTACCCATCAAACGCTTTATTTTATTTTACTACCACACAAAATCACATAATTTTAATTTTGCTACCACTTAACACTTTCAGTTACAATTTCCGTTAGTAAGATCAACCACCCTCACTGCCACCCTTCCTTCCTTGGACACCCTCACTGCCTCTCTGTCAGCCACCTTCGACCCACCATCGCTGCCCTGCAACCCCCCTCCCCCCTTGCCGGCGCCGGTGACAGCCCACTACCCTCCCTTATCCCCTTCTCGCTACCCCAACCCCCAGCTCGAAACCAGAAAACAACCCTCCCCCCACCCCCACCGGAATCGCCCCCATCCCCTTCCCCCACTCTGAATCGACCCCCCTCTCCTTCCCCCACCCAAAACAGCCATCCCTAACCCTTAAATACCAGCCCGACATCACCATAAACGAAACCCTAAATCCCGTTTAGGGTGGTTTTGGGCTGGTGTTTAAGGGTTTGTGGTGGCGGTTTTGGGTGGGGGAAAGGGAGGGAGGGACCGATTCAGGGTGGGGGAAGGGGAGGGGGGCTGATTCCGGTGGGGGGATGGGGAGAGGGTTGTTTTCGGGTTTCAAGGTGGGGGTTGGGGCAGCGAGAAGGGGATAAGGGAGGTGGGCTGCGTAGGTGGAGGAGGGGGAGTGGAGTAGCCGGCGCCTGGCGACGCTTTGGGCGCCGGCCACCGGTGGAGGAAAGGGTGGCTGACGGGAAGGGGCTGGTAGTTGAAGGTGGTGGCTGGTTTTTCTAACTTAACAGATTCCGTTAAGTGGTAGCAATATTTATCAAACTTGTTTTTGTATGGTAGTAAAATAAAATTAAAATTTTCTCCGGTAGCAAATGTGAAATACGTGTGTTTTGCTGGTAGCAAAAGTGAAAATTTCCCACTTTAAAGGAGTAAGAAAAAAAACTAACGACGACATAGGTATTTTATGTGAACACTACATCCTCAGAATTATTGTGTAAGAAATGAGAATCAGATCAATAAATATATTATTAGATGTTATATATGGAATCATGAGTACGAAGAGGTTCAATCAATCAATCCCTTACCTTCCCCCACTCTCCCAAATTATCTAACCCGCTAACCCGGATTGGGTTGATTTGTGAAGGGGTTTTGGCCTGATAACGTCTTTCATCTTACCTACCAAAAAAATAGAATCATGAATTAATTAAAAATAATACTCGTAATATTTTTGAATGTTAATACATTAAAAATAATACATATACATGAATTAATTAATATTTTTGAGTGTTTATACTTTTATAGAAAAATAAGGACTATCTCGGCATTCACCTTGTTTATACTAAATTTGTTCACCTTAAAAAAAATTCAATTTAATTTATTTTTGTTGATTTTTGTGGTAATTCCTCTTTGAAATTATTAATAATTTTCATTAAGTTAAAGTTATTTAACCGTTTTAAGTCAAAGTTACTTTTACTAAACATGCACTTTTCAATGTTGAGTGAATTGGGCCTTAGAGAGATCAATTATCGATACATATTCTTTTTCAAGGTCAATTGAATTTTACACATTAATTCTTTAATTTGCACCATGTAGTACTTCATGCGAACCACAACTTCAATGGTTGCGAATCGATGCATCTTGAACTTAACTTAGGGCCTGTTATCTTCAACTTATTTTCAGTTCAATTCAGTTTAGTTCTGTTCCTAATTTCCTTCTCTCATAAAATATTCAATTTACTTCATTTCAGCTTCAATTAATTCAGTTCAGTTCAACTTAGTTTAATAAATCAGAACAGACCCTTAATCAACTTACCTCAAATATCCTCAATCAAATTTTCATTCTTAAAAAAAGTATCCATAAATTCGAATGAATTTCAACCAGTTTTTGAACTAGGAAATAAGCGAAGTGGGTCACATGAACAAGAGGCCAGGTACATGTAGTCCCAACCTAAAGCAAGTATACAAAAGATGATACACCTTTTTGTAGTTCCTAAGGCATTTTCCCAAAACTGTCTATTTTGGCCGTTAAGTAGGGATATATGAATGCCCATTCTGAATACCCCCAGCAACAATTCCGGCATTTATTATCAGGTTTGCTCTACTTGACAATTTGACATTCATCTCTCTCATCTTTAGTACATAGATGTGTCTTACTTCAGTCCAGGTTAACAAACTAAACACTTTAAGAATGAGGGGAATAGTAAGGGAATTTCTATACTTAAAAATGTCCTTAGTAAGGATTGAACCTTCAACATTAAAGGGTTCTTTTTGACCACTAGGTCAACACAACAACACTTAGTAGATGAAGTAATATGTGTTATATTGGAAATTTTGAGTTTTTCTACCACCAAAATGACCATGTTTGACATTTGTTACCTATTTAATTTTTTATTTTATTTTTCTACCTCCAAAAAGTTACAACATATAGTTTTTGCTACCACTTAACATAATCCGTTAGAGTTCCGTTAAGTGGGGCCAATTTTTCATTAAATTATGATTTAATTTATTAAAAAAAAAATAACTTTAAAAAAAAATCCCAGCCACTCTGCAGCCCGTCAGCCAGCCACCCCTCCTACCCCTGTCGATTGCTAGCACCCAAATGATCTCCCAACGCCGGCGACCCCACCCTCTCCCCTTTCCCACTCTGCTTGCCCTACCAATTTCTTACCCTTCGAAATTGGAGCTTTTCAATGCGTTAGGTTTTCGATTAGATGCGAAATTGGTTGTGATAGTGGTTTTGCAGGCAGTGAATAATTATGTGTGGCGAGCAGATAAATTGATGGTGGTGCCGGTTGCTGCGCGCGATAGACTGAGGTGGGCTGGTGGGATGTGATGGTTAATATTCGCTGCTGCTGGGAAACGGGGGTGTAGCGGCTGATTGATTGCAGGTTGTTGTGGGAGTTTGCAAAGTGGTGGCTGCGATTGTAAGGTGCGACTGCTCTATGGTTGAGCCACTGCGGTGGCTGCTGACTATTGTTGGTGTTTGGTCAGGAGGTTTGAAGAGAATCATTTGGGGGGTGGTTTGGTGAACGCTTGGTGCGCTAAGGGGTGAAGATGGAGTTGCTGTTGTTGTGGTTGGTGTGTGAAGGTGGAGTTTGGGCGCCCGGCACGGGGAGGAGGCTGGCAGTGATGGAGCTGATGGTGGCTGGAAGGAGGGAATGGTGGCTAGAAGGTGGTTGGATTGTGGATGGGCCCCACTAACAGCAACAAGTGACATAAACCGTTAAATGGTAGTGATATCAATAATTTTGTGAATCGCTATTCGTCGCTCCCATTTTACATAGTAACGCTCCCATTTTGACTTGAATGGACAAGTATGCCCTTCATCGAAATTGTAATATAAAAAGAGGACTTTGTTCCCTTCATGCACATTTTACCTACTATCGGTCCCCTCAAAGTAGTACACTGTAAATCCCGAGCACATCGGTCCCCACAACTTCAAACCAAATCGGTCCCCACGACCACCTTAAATATTTTTTAAAAAAAAACATTTAAATCATCAAGTTTTTTCCGACGGATCTAGGATAATGGACGGCTGGGACAACTGGGAAGTTCGTACGCCGGAGAATGCGTCGCAACATTCTGTAAGTTTTTATTTTTTTTTATTTTCTGAAAACGGGACATCCGCCCAAAATTTCCGGATGTCCCGTGGAGGATCCGCCTAAAATTTCCGAATCCTCCATGGTACTTCCGGAAATTTTAGGCGGAAGTAATGATCCGCCCAAAATATCCGGATGTACCATGGAGGATCCGGAAATTTTAGGCGGATCCTCCATGGTACATCCGGATATTTTGGGCGGATGTCCCATTTTTTTTTTTATTTTTTTTTTAAAAAAAAAAAAATTTAGTTATTATTTTATTTTATTTTATTATTGTTGTTGTAATTTTATTTTATTTTATTATTGTTGTTGTAATTTTGTGTTTTTGATAATTTCAATAATTAGTAATAATGTTATTATTGTTATTTAATTGTTGTTGTTGTTATTAGTAGTCATATTAGTAATTTTATTATTTGAAACCTTATTATTATTATTATTATTATTGTTATTGTTATTGTTATTGTTATTGTTATTGTTATTGTTGTTATTGTTATTGTTGTTATTATTATTGTTGTTATTATTATTATTATTATTGGTAGTATGAGTGTTGTTAATAGTATTAGTTATTTTACTAAATAATAAAATTAGTTGTAATAATGACATAAACCGTTGTTTTGTTTAATTTTTATAGGATATGGAATCTGAAGACGGCGGTGACGGTGTGAATTATAGTGGGAATTTCATCACGGATACGTTCTTTCCAACGTTTGAGGATGCAGTTACATGGGCGGATGCCGTTTCCATTAATTTGGGATTTATTTTGGCGAAATCGTCTTATAACAAAACCAGAGATGGTCGGCCGTATCGATATTTGAGATGTGATCGGTCACGGAGGAGCAAGCCGAGAGATTTGGAGAACGCGATACGGAAGGACACAAAAACCAAAGCTAATGGTTGCCCTTTCTACATCAAGATATATTATGAAGTCAGCACTGATAGTTGGAAGATCCGGGCAAAAAACGATCACACCGGGACACATAACCATGCAATGGTTGTGTACCAAGAGGGTCATCGTAAAGTGAGCGGATTGAGTCCGGGTGCAAAACAGGTTGTGCGTGACATGACAAAGTCCAAGGTTGCGCCCCGTAACATCATGGCCATTATTGCAGAGCAATTTCCTGACGATCATCCAAACATCAGGCACATTTACAATTGCCGGAATGATTTCAGGATGGAGATGTCCGAAGGAAGAGGAGTTGTTCAGCAATTTCTTCATTTGGCGAGATAGAGTAAGTACATTTACTGGGTCATGGCCGATGATCTCGACGTGTTGCAACATGCATTTATGGTGCACCCGATCACAGTCAACATACTCCGCACATACCCACATGTCATAGGTATGGATTCTACTTACAAGACCAATCGATATGGGATGCCGTTCTTTGAGATAATAAGTGTGACACCGACGAACCAGAATTTTCTAGTTGGTTATGTTTTCATGCGCGACGAGTGCACCACTAGCTATCGGTGGGTGTTGCAGAGATTAAGGGAGTTGATTGGGTTTGATAAAGAGCCATCGGTATTTTTGTCAGACCGTGAACTTGGCCTATGTGCAGCTTTGAAAGAAGTGTTTCCAGGGACGTCACATTTACTATGTCGATGGCACATTAACAAAGATGTGCAGGCAAAGGTGACGAAGTTGTTCAAAAACAAGAAGATAGGTGCTAGTTTTAAAAATGGCAAATGGAAACATATCATGGATGCAACAACCGAGGCGGAGTATGATCGTGCTGTCACTAGCATGAAAGTAAAGTGGGGAAGTTTTCCGAAAGTGATTGAGTATGTTGAGAGAACATGGCTTTGTCATAAAACCAAATTTGTGAAATATTGGACGAACCAAATTCTTCACTTTGGTAACATCAACAACTGTAGAGTTGAGAGCCAACATTCAGCTGTGAAGATGTGGTTTGAATCGTCCACAGGTTAGTTGTTTTACTGTATTAGTTGTTGTGGTTATTTTGTAGTTGTAATTATAATAAAAAAATTATAATGTATTCACTAATCTGGATCAATGACAGGTTCTTTGGATACCGTATGGGCCCGAGTTAATTGTCATATCGGTAATCAAATCATTGAGATTCGAAATAAGTTGGAGGAATCAAGATCTAAAATTGGTGAGTTGTATAGACAGTTGCCGTTGTCACGTATAAACGGCAAAGTGTCTCAACATTGCTTGAAAGAACTTCATGAGGAGACGAAAAAGGATGCGGGATTTGAGTTACCAGGTTTATGACCGTTGTGGATGTGCTATGCGAGTCACCCATGGTTTACCATGTGCTTGCCAGATACACGAGTCGGAACGGTGGATCACAGTGTTACCACTGAGGGCTCGGAACGGGGTCCGGACACCGAGTCGAGAGTTCGTGATTACTACAGTTGGTGGATCACATTTCATCCGTCTTGACCTAACACCTGATTCACCTCTCCCGCCGATCGCTGGTTGGTGGACTGAGCACCATTAGGCTAGTGTCGATGGATGGGACCAACAATATGAAAGTAGAAGGAACATGTGGGATGCATTAGTTAGATAGTTTGTAATGTATTTCGATTAGCTTTGAACATTTGTAGATATTTTAATTTGAAATCTAGATTTTAATGTACTTTAACTACGCTGTTTAAAGTCTAACATTAAGGTCTAACATCACATGCCACAAAAAAAAAAAAAAATGTCCAGCTCTGTTTTTACATCCCTTGAGATCTAAAAAACAAAGTAATAATAAGCAGTTCAAACAAGTAATAAAGCAGTTCAAATGACTAAACAACAATCTACATCCCCATTTTTGACTTCCAATCAAATAAAAGCTGCTCATTCAATGCCTTGGTCTCATGCGACATGTGAGGATACTCCGCCAATGCTCTTTGGTGAATCTCCATGGACCGACTCATCCACTGCAAATCAAACAAAAATATATTAAATAAAAAAACAATTATTATTCGTCAATCTTAATAGTACAATAAGCACAAAAACTTACATAATCAGTGTTAGTCCGCTCTGGAAGGTTGCTTGTAACTCCTGAACCTGGAGATACCCGAGGGTGAGAAAACCTATACAGCCACTGCATGTACCCTGGCAAAACTGTAGGAGCTCCAGCAACGAGTCTGGTGAGGGCACCAAATACTAAACTGTGGGATGCGCCAGGGACAAACCTCTTCCACATCACATCTGTCATCTTGGTCGGAAAGTCTACCCGGTACATCTTCAAGTTAGTCGGCCTCTTGGCCTTCTCTGGCCTGATAATGTCACGTGGAATCCCTTGCACGAATCCAAGCTGTCGAACAACTCTGTCGGGCATGTACGGCTCAATGATGTTACGGTACCGGATGCAGCCAATGAATAAAGTGGAGGGGACTCGTTCCCCAGGATCAACTCCGTACGGTAGCCAGTTCACCTCCCGCTCAGTCAGCGCATCAATTCTAGTACGAAATGCTAATAGGCGCTCCAAGTTCTTGCTAGGACATCCCGCGCCAACATCCCAAACAGACGCACGAGGGATATTAAGGTCCCTCGTCAAGGTACCCTGCTGAGGCCGAAAGCACGGAAAGTACTCGTAAATCCACGCTTGCAGCAGCGTCAGACATCCGGCGATCGAATCAGCACCTTTCCGTGATGTCGTGCCCAATTGCCGATACAAATAAGCTAGTGCAGCTATGCCCCATGCGTACTCGTTAATAGGGACATCTTCATAACATAACTCGTGGAGGAAGGAAGGATGTGTACGGTTACCACTCTTGTCTACAAACAATGTACCTCCAAGCACCACTACTAGAAATAGGCTAAATTCCGACGGAAAAATTCCGTCGGAAACACCCTGAAATCCGTCGGAAGCGGTTGTCGGAAAACCATTTGTAGGAAAAATGAACTTTTCCGACGAAAATTCCGTCGGAAACACTATTCCGACGGAATTTCCGCCGGAAAATTCTGTTCAGGTACAGCAACAATCCGTCGGAAAATTCCGACGGATTCAATTCCGTCGAAAATTTCCGACGGAATTTCCGTCGGAAATTGCTTTTCTGAATTTAAAAAAATACGCCGCGCCACCACCGGCACGGCGTATCACCACCTCCAACCACCAAAAAACCCAACATCAGACAACGCCACAACCACCAACCCCTAACTCGTATCAGGAGTCCAGAACCACCCCACCACCCACAACCACTAGATCTACCACCAAACCCGAAAAAATTAACAAAAAACAAACAAAAATTAAAATGAAAACTTAAAACCCGAAAAATTCTTTGAAAACAGAACAAAAAAAAAGAAAAAAAAATAAACAAAACCACCTAAAACCACCGCCGAAACCCACCTAAAACCACCGCCGAAACCCACCTAAAACCACCGTCGAAACCCGAAAAAAATTAACAAAAAAAAGAAGAAAAAAAAATTAAAATCCCAACACCCTAAACCCGAACTTCAACAGCCACCATAACCACGTATTTTAGATCTAGTAAACTTGAAACCGAAAAAAAAAACCCCAAACAAAATAAGTTGAAATTCAGACCAAAAAACTTACCACAACGATTCAAAAACTTGAAATTGGTCTGAAAATTGGTTATATAAGGCCAAATTCGACCATGAAAACGCTAGATCTAGCATTTCCATGGTCGAACTTGACCTTAAAACCATAAACGCCGGGAATGTGGTCGGGAATATGGTCGGAAAAGCTTCGTGGGCTAGCTTTGGTAATGAACAACAAATTAAAGGAGATCGAGAAAGGAGAAAAAAAGAGTAGAGAAGGAGATCCGAGTATGTAGCAAAGGAGATTGAGAGATGAGAAATAAAGAGAGAGGAGAGATAAAGAATGAAGAGAGAGAGAGGGAGTGCGGCGAGATGAGGGAAAGAGGAGAGTGAGGGAGAAAGGGAAACTGAAATGGGGGGGTGGGTTAGTTTTAGGGTTAGCTATTTATACCGAATTTTCTGCCTTTTAAAATAAATGTGGTCAGATGCTTTTCCGATGGAAAATTCCGTCGGAAATTTCCGACGGATTTAAATCCGTCGGAAATTATTTTATTTCTGACGGATTTTTCCGTCGGAACATACTTTCCTACGAAATTTCTGTCGGAACTGTTTTAAATCCGTCGGAAATTTCCGACGGAATTTTATTCCGTCGGAACTTTCCGACAGAATTTTTTTCCGTCGGAAATTTTGTGATTTGCGACGGATTTTCGTGTCCGTCGGAACATTTCCGTCGGAATTCGACCTATTTCTAGTAGTGCACTAACCACACGTACGCATTATACTGATCACCCCACTCTCTCTCAACCTCCAATGTCGACTCCAAAATCTTATCAGTCAACACCCCACTACCCTGCCAAATCGTCTTCGTGCCGCAAATCTCAGACAAATCATCCGGAGTCATATCCATGGTAACCGAGCAAGCGTCTCGTAGCACGTCCGTGCTAAGTGTAGTGGTGACCATCTGCCCATGAACACGTAGCCCGAGAATGTTGTACAACATCGTGCAACATGATCGTGATCTCCCCAAATGGCATATGAAATGTGTTTGTATCTGGCTGCCATCTCTCAACAAATGCAGAAATCAACGGCCAATCAAGTCTTTTGAACATAAGCCCGGGTAAGTGAGACAACCAACTGGCATCAATCGACTGTTGGCTCTCCGCTGATTGACGACCTCGCCACCTAACCAGATCAGCACACAACTTTGTCCTACTCAAACACCGCAAAACACTACGCTCCTGCTCCGCCCATATATATCGGGCCACGTGACCGCCAAAACTAGGGATAACAGTCCCATCCTCGGGACCACCCGGCATCGGCTCCTGCACTAACCATGTCTCTGCAGAGCTAGTAGTAGGCTGACTTGATCCACTACCAACAAATCTCCCATACTGACCCCTATATACCATATGATAATCTTGAGGGCCCGATTCTTCATCCTGGTCATCAGCATGACTACCCAAGTCTTCGTCGTCTTCGTCAGATGATATTGGTGCTCTACCAGCCGAACACACAGGCCGACTACTACCCGACTGTTGGTCTCCCGACCAACCACTAGTAGACCCGTATTGCTGCTCGGGCTGTGACGGTGCTGAACGAGAAGACTGTCTCCTAACTGACGCATTCAAACGTCGTGATATTGCATGACGAGCATCAGAACCCTCGATCTACAATAAACAAGTACACACCATTAAAAATATAGTTAAAAATAAAAATAACAACAACAATAATAATCAGAATAATAATAATAATAACAACAACAATAATAGTAATGATAATCATAATAAGAACATAAGTAACAACAACAACAATAATAATGACAATAATAACAACAACAACAACAATAATAATAATAATAATAATTTTGCAATGTACTTTTAATATAATACATATAACAATACTAATCATAACGTTTTTTTTTAAAAAAAAAAAAAAACAAGAATACTAATAATAACAACAATAACAATAATCACAACAACAACACCAATAATCATACAATAATAATAATAATAATGATAAAAATAATAATAATATTAATGATAAAAATAATAATAATAATAATAATAATAATAATAATAAAAAACATAATAATAAAAAAATAAAATAATAATAATAATAAAAATAATAACAACAACAACAAAAAATAAAATTAACTACAACAACAATAATATTAACAACAATAATAATCCTAATCATACAATAATAATAATAATAATGATAAAAATAATAATAATAATATTAATGATAAAAATAATAATAATAATAATAATAATAATAATAATAATAATAATAATAATAAACATAATAATAAAAAAATAAAATAATAAAAATAATAAAAATAATAACAACAACAACAACAAAAAATAAAATTAACAACAACAACAATAATATTAACAACAATAATAATCCTAATCATAATAACAACAATTCAATAATCACGCAAAAAAAAAAAAAAAAAAACGAATTTCAGAGGCTTCCGCCTGAAATTTCCGGAAGAACCTAGGAAGATCCGCCTGAAATTTCCGGATCCTCCTAGGTACTTCCGGAAAAATCAGGCGGATCCTGACTTCCGCCCAGATTTTCCGGATGTACCTTGGAGGATCCGGAAATTCCAGGCGGATCCTCCCTGGTTCATCCGGAAAAAAAGGCGGAAGTCCCAATTTAAATTTTTATTTTATTTTTCGTAAGCTTACCTGGTCGCCGCCGCCACCGCCGACTCTTCCGCCGCCGTTCCCTCCACCGTCGCTGAAGCCCCTTCCTCCGTGTGTGATCCTAATTCGCCGCGAATCACCCATCTTTTTTTGTGTATGTTCTTGTTGTTTTTTGGTTGATGATTGTTGAATTTTTTTTTTTAAAACAATTTAAATTTCAGATTTTGAATTTTAAGTTTTTAAGAGAGTTTGGAGTAAGAGAGATGGTGAATGTGGTGAGGGAGTGAGCATGTGATGTTGTTGAGTGAAAAAACCGTGTTTATATATTAAGGGTAAAGTTGGAATTTCATTCCAAAAATGGGAGCGTTACCCTGTAAATTGGGAGCGACGAATAACAACACCCATAATTTTGGAATTTGGGTCGTAGTAAATAAAATAAAAAAATTAAACAGGTAGTAAATGTCAAACATTGTCATTTAAGTGGTAGCAAATGTTAAAATTTCCTTATTTTTATTAGTCCCTAATACTACAAAAGTACAATTCTTGTTCAATTGTAATTGTTGATATAACTTACAATTATACAAAATCAAAGAAAGTAGGTTAGTGTTAACAACATACTCCCTCTGTCCCTTTTTTACATTCCTGCTTTCCTTTTGGGCATTTCAAAATTATAGTCCTACTTTCCTTTTTTATTAAGTAAATTTTTACCAAATATTTCAAATTATCCTATTTTTCGGTTTTGTAATTAATGCTTTCTTTATTTTCTCACTCTTATTTTCTAATTCTCACTCTTATTTTCAAAATCCATGTGCATCAATTTAGATGAATATGATTGGTCCTTTTTTTTCCACCAAAAAATGTTATTGGTCCTTTTTCTTTTCAAATGATTGATGACATGTGCAACATTAAATATTATTCTATTTTTGTTTTACTCAAAGACATCAATTAATGTCTTATAATTCCCATTGTACTTTATTTTATTGTTCTTTGTTTTATTCCAAGTTCCTTAATCCCCGTATAATTTTACAAATAGGAATGTAAAAAAGGGACGGAGGGACTAATACTTTCTTGATATATAATCCAAAATTTGAGTATAAATCATAAAACAATATTGATTTATTTTTAATAATTTTTTTAACATTAATTAAATTCAATATGGAATTTGATTATTTGATACAAAAATTAAGGCAAAAAGAAAGCCAATGAGAAGAAGACCTTTGGATTCATTGGGCTTATAATGAAAATTGTATTTGCCCCACCTTTCATGTGCACTTAACACTGTTTAATACGAGTACTAATGAGATTCTTAACTTATAAAACGTGTTGTTAGAGGCAAATACAATTTTCATTATAAAAAGTCACAAACACAAAGCCGTGTTAATTGCGTATTAACAAATACCCTTGTCTCCCTACTCTCTTTCTCATATTTCTTCTCTAACAAGTATCTGAATCTCACACAACATTATAAATAAACAAACAAAATTAAATAAAACCCACTTTCGTTTTCTTTTGACAAAGTACCCTTAATAATTTAGTTTATTTAATTTAATTATAATTACACTATTTTACCGCCAATTCAAAAAAATCTCGCTAATTTTCTTCTCTTCACTTTCTCTCTCCTCTCACGTAACGTCGCCAGGTTCGTCTTCCTTTTATTCCGGCTTTCGATTCTTTGCTTTTTATTTTTAAATTTTTTTAAGTAGATTTGATCTGTTGTATTTTTCTACAGATCTGCTTGAATTATCTTGGAATTTATTTTTAATTTTCGAATCAGTCGCAATTTTTTTGATTTTTTCATATAGCTTTTGTAATTTCGATGTGATTCTTTTTTTTTTTTTTTTTTTTTTTTGAGGAAAAGAAATTGTTGATTTTGCAATTTTGGTGGAAATTGCTTTACTAGGTTAAACCCTAGCTTTGTTAAATTGATCGAGCGAATAAATATTTTTGAGCTGTTTTTGGAGGAAGTGAATGTATTGTTATTGTAGTTGTAAATTTGTAATTGCTAGATTAGGTTAAAAAGATGTAGGGATTCATTTTAATGAAAACTTTGGAAATATTAGGAATTTGCAGCTATTTGGTGTGAGATTAGTTATTAGCTGTTGAATTTGCATTGTTAGCTGATCTGCAATTTGATAAATTATGAAGTTTGGGAATGTGAATTAAGGTGTTAGGAAGTAAATGATAAATTTTCGGCCAATTAATCGTAAGCTAGTTGTGAATCTGAATTCTCAATTAGGGGTTTTTTTTAGCTCGTGGTGAAGTGATATATGTTCGAAAATTTGCCATAGTATACCATCGCCCTAAACCAATCTGATGTTAGTTAATTTATCCACTTTGGGTTGTTTGTTCCTACTTTATACTTTTTGTTTGCGTTTCAAAGGCAGTGTTTGAAGTATGATTCTCTAGGGATCTCTGATAAATGATCAACTTCTGAATCCTAAATGTCAAACGTGGGTTGTTCATAGACCTTTAGATGTGAGCTGTGCTGTTTGGGATATGAATTATGAGATTGTTAGATGACATTATTCTCAATGTTCAGGTTGAAACTATAGTGCTAGCCATGACTTCTTAATTTTGACAAAAAATTTAGTATGGTGTAATAGGAATCATAAACCATGCCCATATTGTTGGTTCTATCTCTTTAATTTTTATGCTAGCAATTTTGGAGGGATTATGATTTTTTTAGTCTCTTCTATTATGGCAACTTCCTTCACTTATATATTGGAGTTAGTTTTTTGCCCATGTACATCGATAATTTTGTCAATTTGAAAATAAAATATTACAAAGTTGACTTAGATTGTTAAGGTTTTTCTCTAATGATGATAGTTTGATTGTTATGATTGTATTATTTAGTGTTTCTTCAATTCCCGTTGCAAGTTTTTTTTTTTACACAATCATGCTTCTTAATTTTTATTTATGATTTTGTTCTCATCAGGTATTGTTGATCAACTGTCATGTGAGATATTTGTACATACATATTCTAAGTGAAGGCTGATGTTTGCAAGTTCAGCACACAATGTTTGACTTAAGTTTCTCAATTTCAAGGCTATTGGCTATTTCAGATGCTTTTGGCCCTGTTGTATTGGGATGGTTGGTTACTGGATTATTTGGACTCTTGGCTGTTCTGTTCGCCCTCCTTAAGTGGCAGAAAAGAACATCTTTAAATTGGGTGAAAGCTGCTGCTAGAGCAAAGCAAAAAGCATGGAAAAAGCTGAATGTTCCAGTATCACATCATACATGGGCTGAAGATTATGGTTGTGGTGAACAGCTATCCACATGCTCTGTTTGCCTTACTTCTCTGTCATTCTCTCAAAACTTAGGTACAAAGACAGTGTTTCACACTCCTGTTCATCGTTGTGCTGTTTGTGGTGTAGCTGCTCATTTCTATTGCTCTCAGTTTGCCTCAAAAGATTGTAAATGTTTTGCTCAAGCTGGTCAGAGCCACGTGCAACACCATTGGTCAGAAAGATGGTTCAAGATGGATGATAATCCTGAAACTTCTGCATTTTGCTTTTACTGTGATGAACCTTGTGGTGTTCCTTTGATTGATGCTTCTCCTACATGGCATTGCATGTGGTGTCAGCGTCTC
This sequence comes from Chenopodium album, assembly GCF_948465745.1. Taxonomy (NCBI): domain Eukaryota; kingdom Viridiplantae; phylum Streptophyta; class Magnoliopsida; order Caryophyllales; family Amaranthaceae; genus Chenopodium; species Chenopodium album. Next base: position 5,994,896 of record NC_137846.1, read on the forward strand.
ATTCATGTCGCTTGTCATGCCAAGATGTCAAAAGAATCAGGGGATGTCTGTGATTTAGGTCCTCATAGAGATATCATTCTTTCTCCTTTGTGTGTGAAAGGAATTGATGCAAGATCGGCGAGAAGCTTAAGCTCGATAAGAGAAGAAATGATAGCATCTACTGTTCGTGGAGAAATGCGGCGAAGGCGCAATCGGAACAAAAATGGAACAAGTCGCTCTATTAGTGGCAAGTTCGAGGATGTGCCAACTGCTGATTCTCCACTGCGTTATATGCTTAATGGTATAGCTACTTTGAAGAAATGCTACAGTGAGAAAAATTTGGATTTTTTGTCAAAAAATGGCAAAACATATGGCTCAAAAGGAAGTAATGTTGGATTAATCAAGAAGAAGGGCGGAACATTAACATACGGACAAACCAAGAAGTACAAGCTAGTGGACTTGCCAAATGATGTTATACCTATTTTAGTTTTTATAAATACCAGAAGTGGTGCTCAGAATGGGCCTTCTCTCAGGAGGAGACTGAACATGCTCTTAAATCCTGCACAGGTAATTAATAGATCTTTTTAGCAATACGGCATCAGTTATCTTCCTCACTTGCATAAGAACGTTTGTTCTCAGAATGATTGTTGTCATTATATTACTTTTATGGTTTGACGGACTAATGACAAGAGAAAAAGGAAAGTGGAGGGAAGCAAAAGTTATGCTTAGGTGAAAAATTGTTGCAAAAGTTGTAATTGACTATATATTCTCATCATCTCATAGACCAATTCATGTTCGTTTAATATGGCTCATCAGCTGACATTAATTTTCGTGGCAGGTGTTTGAATTGAATTCTTCCCAGGGTCCTGAGGCTGGTTTGAAGCTGTTTAGCAATGTGCCAAATTTTAGAGTATTAGTATGTGGTGGAGATGGTACTGTTGCATGGATTCTTGATGCAATTGAGAAATTTAGCTTTGAGTCACCTCCACCTGTTTCCATTCTTCCATTGGGCACAGGAAATGATCTTGCAAGAGTTCTACAATGGGGAGGGGGTTTCTCTAAAATTGAGGGACCTGGCTTAAGCAACATTTTACATGAAGTTAATCATGCAGCTGTTACAATGGTGGACCGCTGGAAAGTTGATATTAAAGAAGAAAACTTGAACAATGATTCAGATAATATGCGCTCGAAATATATGATGAACTATCTAGGTATGCGGAGCGTTCATTGCTTTCTGTGGTTGTTCTTTAGCTGTTGTTTTGAACTCTAATTTATTGCTTGTAATTTTTTAGGTATTGGATGTGATGCCAAAGTTGCTTATGAATTTCACGTGAACAGGGAGGAAAACCCTGAGAAATACTATAGTCAGGTAGCTTGCTTTCCCAATTTCTCGAACTTTTTTTGCGATTTTTGCTCATCATGTGTGCAGCCGGTCTTTGTTAATTGTGAAGGTGGTCTTCTGGTGTACCGTTAAACTGTGTATTACCTCCATTGGTTCATCTTGCTTGACAATTTTGCTTTTATATGCAATTATCTTATCCCTGCTAAATGATTAAATCATCTTTTTTGCAGTTTGTGAACAAATTGCGGTATGCCAAGGAAGGCGCCAGGGATATGATGGATAGGGCTTGTGCAGACTTACCATGGCAAGTTTGGCTTGAAGTAGATGGGAAGGATATCCCGATTCCTAAGGTATGTGGTGACATATAAACGTGTATGGGGCATATCTTACTTTAGTGTTGGTGGTGCAGTTGTCTTATTTTCCTTGCAAAATTTTTTGTGGATATATTTGTCTGAATTGTGATGCAACCACCTAATCTTATCAGGATGCTGAAGGTTTGATCGTTCTCAATATCAGTAGCTACATGGGTGGAGTAGATCTTTGGCAAAATGACTGTGAGCATGATGATCATTTCACCTGTCAATCATTGCATGATAAGATGCTAGAGGTTGTTTGTGTCTCTGGAGCATGGCATCTTGGAAAGTTGCAGGTAAGTAAATGATTTTTCTCCCTGGTTCAATTGAAAATTCCTATAGATAAATCTGGATAAAGCAAAAAAAGAACAAGTTTGCTAAGTTGCTGCTGTGTCAATCTTAAGCTCTTGCTCTCCCCTTAAACAAAAGAATTAAAGGAACTTGATGGCCTTTTTACGGGTTTGTTTTTAATAGATAAATAAAAGAATTTTAGTCTCAAATTCATTTAGAAAAGCCAAAAAAAATTTAAGTATGAAGAATCATTCTTAGAGATAAGCTGAGAGATGTTTCCAAAAAAAAAAAAAAAAAAAAAGATAAGCTGAGATAACTGAAACATTTATTGTGCCCAAATTGTGAGGGTGAGGAGAGATGGGTTTGTGTCGGTATATTATTTTGCCAAGATGACTTGAACCCAGTTTACTCTATTTTGCTTCCCATGTGATTTGAATACAGTTTGTTTATTTAATTTTTTTATTGCCTTATCCTTCTCTGCAGGTTGGTCTTTCTCAAGCCAGGAGGTTGGCCCAGGGTAGCGTCATAAGAATACATATTTCCAGCGCTTTCCCAGTTCAGATAGATGGGGAACCATTTATCCTACAGCCTGGCTATCTAGAAATATCACACCATAAGCAGGTATGCTGTGATATATAGAAGTTTAATTTACTCTACCTCGATCCCTCTTTTTTCCTTTGTTATTTTGGCTGAAATGGACATTTGACTCAGTGACACCTTGACTGCTTTAAGTTGATACATCTCAATCAGGGATTTTAGGCTGTTGTTTTCCCAGAGATCTTAGTGATACCTTAACATTATTTAGCTGATGCGTATTAACCAGAGAATGCTATTGTCTTCCCAGTCCATTATTTCATCCCTGATTAATGTTAAAAATTGTTTGTCTTTCTTTAGAACCTACATTATTTTCCATTGCTACAAGTTTTTATGCTATCTATCTCCATTATTATTAGCTTTGAATTCTTTTTATTACTTCTCCAAGTTGCATTATTATCGATCATCTTTTACATGGACTTTATCCTTGCATGTTTGCTTCCCTTCCACTGTTGTGAATTTATTGAAGAGCTTACCTCTTTAAGCTGGCATTTCCTTGTATTCCTTATGCTTCCCCTTTACATTGTTTTGAACTTAAATGATTGATTGTTGCCAGCCTTCTTAGACTGGATATAGTAGTATCATTAGTCAAATCAGAATACTTGTATCATCTTCTCACCCCCCCCCCCCCCCCTCTCTTAGATTCTTGATGAATCCTTTTTAGTTGTGCTTTAGTGTCTAGGATGGAACTTTATTCAACTTTGCTTTGTTGGAGACATGTGCTAGTATTATACAACTTGCGTAATACAAATAATTTTATCAACTTATTGATGGCAAGATATTGGTCTCCTATGGTTTCCAAGATTGTATGCCTATACTTTTCTGCGATGAACTTTGAGAAGGAAAGGTCATGAACCTTTACAAGTTCATACTTACACACGATAAAACAGGGAAAAGGTCGAAAATTGAGAAAGCCTCTAACCTTCTGATAATTTTCATTTGTAGGTGTTTATGTTAAGGAAGTCGTCTGAAGAACCTAATGCCCACGCAGCTGCAGTGATGTCAGATGTTTTGTTGGACGCCGAGTGTAAAGGCATTATTAATTCCTCTCAGAAAAGAGTTCTTATTGAGCAGATAGCTCTTCGCCTTTCATAGTGAAAAGTTGGGCGTTCTTTTTTGTTTCCCTTTCTCATATCTCTTTATTAGCGCTAATTTTCCCGCTTAGTGCTAACATTCAGTCATTAGGGAGTCAGGGAAGAAGAGTGGAGTTCGTCATCTTCTTTCTCTCTCTCTCTTTTTTTTTGGTTCAATTACCCATCCTTGTGCTCTTTTCACTTGGCCTTGGTGCACATCCAAACTTGCTAGTCGACGAAATCTCTCGTGTTGATAGTCAAGTACATATGAAAGTATACAAAGGTACAGTTTTGCCTCTAATGGATATAGAGAATTAGAGATTTTGGTGTGTTTGAAGAGTAACCACAACGTATAGATTGAGATTTAAGTAGATAGTTCTAATTGTGTAAAGCATGTGATTTACGTAGATTATTGATTCTTAGAATGGTTTGCAGATTGTAAAGACATGTATCCTCAAATGTAACCGAATGAACTATCTCGTGTTGCTGTAATATTCCCTGTTTTCTCAACATTTGTCTCATTTTCCATATTTTTTCACTAGCTCTTAAGTCTTCACCAATACTCCCTTCGTCTCATTTAAGTTACCGTATGGAGCAATTTCGGTAAGATGGAAGTTTGGAAAACATTAAACATATGTTTACCTTTGTGATTCAATTTTTATGAGATAGATTTTTCATTTCATTAAAATCGGGTGTGATGGATTGAGCTTCATTGCTCCTGCCTTTACAAAGTAAAAAGATCAACATTAGTGAACTTGAAAGAAAATTGACGTACAAGCGATTATGTTTATTAATTTATTCATGCATCCTTACAAATGATTAAAATTAATTAGAAAATTAAAGTTGTAAATTTTTTCTAATAATGTACAGAATAATAAACATAACTTTCTTCTTCATCCATCTTATAAATCTTGTCATTTTCACACACCTTTGATCATTAATACTCTGTGCTTTTGTATTTATTTTATATTAAAGAGTAAATTTATGAATACTTGATATTACTAAAATTCATATTGAAACAAAGCTAATAATCTCGATATGCATTATCAAATATTGTCACTTAAAAATATATACTACCTCCGTTTCTTATTATGTGCAACAAATGGGTATTATTTGTGAGATATAAAATATTCCTTTGTTGCACGTAATAAGAAACAGAGGTAGTATATACTTGGCCACATATATATTAATATATTATCAATGATTGTCACTTTGAAATAATCGCTTTTGTAATCTTTATCCCAAAATAACTGCAACATTGAACGGTGTTTAATGTTATTCGTATATCTTACAAGTAGATCCTTAATTAGTTACATTATACCGACCTACGATCTAAGTTTAAGCTTGACTTTATAATACCAAATGTGCTAACTAATTTGGGACAGACGAAGTACATTGATACACAGTGTGTATATCGATTTCAGTGCGACATAGCTAGATTTTGTAACCTCAATGAACCGTGAAGACTGAAGACAGACATGTCTAGACGAGACCAATGCTCGCACGGGTTGTCGCAGAAACAAATGGTCACAAGAGGACGACGATAGATTAATACAACTAAGTTTTTGTTCATCAATTGATTCTATCAAACCAAATTTGACTCAAGATTTTGAATGTATTATAATAAATTTCACCCTTTTTTTTGCCATCTAATCACTCAATTTGTCAGCTTTATTGGATTACGAGCACATTTAGACAAATAACTCTTTTGAATTTTGGGGGTACTTTTAGTTTTACTAATCGCATCTTTTTCGATTTAAAACACACATTTTACTACAGTAGCTACCTTAGCTTGCTGTTGACAGCTTTCGTAGTTTAGGACATTCATGCTTGTTTAGTGATTAAAAAGGAGTATAAAATAAACTACTTGTATGAAAATATCATTTGTTAAATGTTCTTTAAGCTTATAATTATACTAATACACGTAAGGAGATAGTATAGACTTATTGTCACATATACAAAATAGACTTAAGTAGTTGATCGGATCAATTATGAAATAAGCAAATACTTCATCTAAGAATGACGAATTTTAGCCATGAAATCTCAATTTTGAACCGTGGCTATTGCGTTAGGGAGTTCATCCCCTTTTCACTTTTCCTCTCATAGTCGTGTGTAATGAATTTATAGGTTTTAGGGCTTGTTTTGATTTACTGAACTGAATTGAATTATTTATGAGAGAAAAAATTAGAAATTGAATTGAAATGAACTGAACTGAAATTAAGCTGAAAAGAACATGTCCTTAATATTTCTTTAGTATTTGAAATTTACTTAAAAAAGAACAAAATTCACAAACTTGACGTACTTGAGAGGGAATTTCTAAAGTGGAGTAATTTGCTAGTGCCCTACACTCCTACATCAAATATAGTCTATTGTTATTTTGCTCTATATTTGATATTGCTTTTCGTGTACTTTATTCATGTATTGTGTTATTTATTTAGATGTATTTCTCAAATCCAACCCAAAAATCAATTGTATTAAAAAGAGAGCAAAATTTTTACTTTTAATAATTTTTGTAAGGAGACATTGTTTTAAACACTAGACAATAGATGTAAATCATACTCGTAGTGAGCAATTTAGAGGGATTTGATGGATTGAGTGATCATAGGCTTACAAAGGCTACTAACCAGACGAAACCCAACACATTAAATATCTATTCGTATGCCTCAAGTTATATCCAACAATCCTGCTATCTTTTTTTTGTCTCTCTTTCTTTGTATATTTCTACTTTCTAAATACAATTTTTTACATCACTAATTAGCTAAATTCAGCAAGTTTCATCTAGTGAACATAATCATGACTTCTTTGCCTAGGTAAGTTGAGGATTTATTTTGGTGAATGTCACATCCTTAAGATAATACATTGTAAGTTCACAATTGTAATTATTAGCTTTTTAAATGCAATTACTAGTAATTAAAAATTTTGACTATTCTTTATTCACCTTATAAGTATCTTATATTTCATGCTCATTATAATCATCTCCGATTATCTTAGCTTATCTTTAAAATTTTGACTATTCTTTTATGCTCATATATAGTACAGTACTAAGAGAATTTGTGACTATACCTTAGCTTATCTTTAAAAAATACAGACTACACAGTATAAAAAACATATTAATTAATTATGGTTGAATATAGTCATGATTTTCCTTTTCTTCTGCTTATGTAGGAGATATATTGGGCATGCCTCGATCCTCCAACACAAGCTTTTGTAACTGATAATTATACTTGTTCTATATAAGAAAATCAACTGTTATACTTCTTCAGCTGCCAAAAGTATAACAGTTAAACAATTTTTTTTGTTTTGTTTTGTTTTGTTTTTTGTTTATACTTCTTCCGTTTTTAAATAACTACAATATGTGACGCCTTTAGAAGAGGTAAAGGAACAAATTAGCTAATAGAATTTGAGCATTGCGTGGTAAGATAGACATGTTGTGTCGTTGGTGTTTTAGTTATTTAGTTACGGAGTAATTTATATATTTACCTTATTTAATACGAGTACGAAGTATTCTATTTCAAAATGACATTTAACTATTTGAATAAATGCATGTAGAGTAATGTTGGATAATGTTCCTCCTTATTTTGGAGTTTGCTAAAAAAAAATAAAGGAGAATTTACAAGAAAGAAGAGAAAAAGAATTTGAGAAATAAAAGGGGAGAAAAAGAAGGAGAGTGGTAGGAAAATAAGAAATAATCTATGGCAAATTATATAACGATAATTTGCATCATTAGTTATTTAGTTATAGGCTGATTATAAATATGTAATCAGATTAATTGTTTATTGTGATAATTGAGATAGAAATTTGTATCAGTTTATTTTTTGATAAATAGAAACACGATTTAAATTTGAGAGTATACCATCGAATATTAGTTTATATTTTTTAAACACTTTGTAAGTTAATCTATTATATTATAGAGATATAATTGTTACCTATTTTATTTATACACAAAGAAAAAGTGAATATTATTTCCGTTGCAAGATTATTTGTGATCTTTCCCAACAAGTAAATTGGTTCTGCTTGCAAAAAATGGAACTGTATGTACAAAATATAAGAAAAAGGGTAAAAATCAAATAAAAGAAGGTAAGAATAGTAAAGATAGAAAATGGTCTCCTCCTCAAAAGACAGGAATCTGCCTTAAATTTTCATTTAGAACCAAAAAAAAAAAAAAAAAAAAAAGAAAGCTCCCCAAGACTTGTGCTGAAACATCTGAACACACTCAGAAACTGAAAGAGATCAGTTGTTCAGACATCACACACACAGAGAGAGAGAGAGAGAGAGAAGAGATGAGAGAGATTGAGAGAGAGAAACTAAGTATGCATTTCCCAATGTATCCAAATTTTAATTAAATTTGTCAGATGGTTTTTTGCACATTTATTTCTCTCCAACTGCTCATCACTCTTTCATTCAGTCACTCACTCGGTCTGTGTTGGTGTTTTTTGTTTTTCTGATGATGAATAATGTTTATCTCATGAATGAATGTTTTAACTGTTATGTGTATCATAATGTTCTGTAATACAAGTAGACATGTTAAGATTACTATTTGCACTCGTAGTTGATACGACTCATACGAGTACAACTAGGTATAACGGGTTTGAATTTTTGAGCTAAGGAATTCGAGGGTTACAGATCATAAAGTAAATTATCTAATATTGTGACGTTAAGCTTATAATGAGCCTCACTGTCTATTTGTGTTTGAGAATAAGAGAATTTTTTAGCTTTAATTTCTCGCTTATTGTAATGGTTTGACTTATGTTATTAGATTGGTTAACTAATTTGTACGGAGTAAAAAAAAAAAAAGTGCGCGTTTAGTAATGTTAATTTTTAATTAGGTTAGAATTTTTAATTAGGTTAACTAATCTGTGTACGTATATTGATGATACAAAGGGTTTGTTCTATTTAACTTAATTTTAATTCAGTTCAGCTCCAATCATCAGTTCAGTTCAGTTCTCAGCTCCTAATTTCCTTCTCTTATAAATAATTCATTTCAGCTCTATTCAGCTCCAATCAGTTTAATTCAACTTAGTTCAGTAAATTAGAATAGGCCCAAAGAATAATAGTTTCCAAAAAAAAATCAATTATCCCTAATAATAATGATATTTGAGAAGATTTCAGGCAAGTATGTCAAGTTATCATTAGGTTAAGTCGTTAGGATTTATATTACGTTCAATTCTCTAATCTCGTATGTATACTTTGTTATGTAATGGGATAAGTAATATTTGGTTTTGAATAAGGAAATACATACTCTGTATTACAATAGTTGGAGACAATGCAAGTTAGTTCCACCAACCTAAGTCTATTTTTTGCTTAGTGTGAGGTCTTTAGCTAAGAATTGAGCTACCTAAATAAATTACTACACATGAAAACATTTTTTTTTTTTTTTTTTTTTTTTTGACAATCACTACACATGAAAACATGACCCAAGCTACAAAAACATTTTCAAAAAAAAAAAAAAAAAGGGACAGTAAAAACATAGTAGTGATTAGAGAAGAGTACAGTGTTGTTATAATATTCTCGAAGCAAACAAAGAACAGTAGCAAACTATTAAGATTAGATTACCAAGGATAGTAACTGAAATTCTTAGCAACTTCATAAAGCCTTCATCAATACCTTTCTCCTTTTATCTCTGCTTTTTCTGTCTTTCCTCTTCATCTATTTGCAGTTAGAGTGACACCATTCTATTCATTCATTCATTTTATTATATGGTTATTATGTGCATAATTCATCTTATACTATAAGCTTTGCGTCACATTTCTACATTTTTAGAATATGTTTGATAACATGCAATGTATTATTAGTAACACAAGAAAATCTAAGAGAAGGCTGTACATTATTGTTAATAGTCAACATCTAACTTGTATAACTAGATTTATTAATGAATTTTCTCTCTCCTAAGTGGAGAATGTCAATGTCAACATTCCATGGCAGAAGACATAATGAGAAAATTTAGCAATCTCTCCACATGTATTGCTTAAAATAATAATTATGCTTACGCCGTACCAAGTACTAGATTGGTGCACTTTATTACTCATGCATTCAGTCACTTCACGTACGTATGTAGTATGTTATCCTCTATTTTTAAGGTTAATTTTACCTTAAATGCCTTGTTAGCTTTGAGCACATACATATAGCTAGACATGTTATTAATATGTACTTGTACTCCTTGGATTCAAATTATTAATCACTTTTAGTACATACCGAGTAATTAGTATAGGTTAATTGTTTTGCATGTAATGCTTTTTATTTAAGGTGGCGGTTTTTATGAAAACGAATACACAAAGTTATTTTGGGTGTGTGAGATAAATCAACCCAATATGAGGGGTTGTCTAATAGGCCATGAACAGTGTAAGGTTAAATTTTCAATCCGACCTATGCTCAATGTTCAGCCCATGTCGGCCATGTGTTTGTCAATCTAGAAAAATTAAAAATTTTGGAATATTGCTTAGGATGTTAAAAGAATGTCACGAACGAATTAATTAACATAGGCTTACTAGGCCAGGCCATGTCATGTCATGCCATGGACCATGTTCCGCTCCCAAGCCCATTATTATTTCGAAACTACCTCATTGATAATACAAAATGCATGACCTAAAAGGATATTATAAGGAAATTTAGTTTGCATGGTTAATATAACATGACCAATATTTTGATGCAAGAATTGAAATGCCTTAAAAAAAACAAAAATTCTAGGTTTTTCTTCTCTTCTTTCTTAATAAATTGGTCTAAATGGCACACAAATTATTGTAGCAAAAACTAACAAGTTATGTTAAAGCATGGCACACAAATTATATGTAGCAATTTCATTTTCATGTAATGCCTCCATCATGATCAAACTTTTCGACAAAAGTCCTTGCATTTAAATTCCAACAGTTACGTTTGGGGCATTTGCCATTGTCTTCTGGACTTATTATTGGCTTGACACTAGATACCCATGGAAATTAATATAGGGTTTCCACATATAGCATTTAAAAACATATTCAATGAAAATGAAGATAAAGAAATGAATATATAATTTAGCTATTTTAATGTTTAGGTATTTGATGCATGATGTGATAATATCAAAAGTTATTCCAGGCAAATTCTAGCGTTTGGAAGTATATATTGAAACTAGTTGATACTTGATTCGTTTCAATGGCAAGTTAATCTGTGTCAGTTGCACATTGCGTTACACTTTTTATAATTTTTTTTTTGTTGTTAAATAAGATTAACATTGTAATCAACCAAACAATTTACAACCGAAAAAATGTCGACATATCGAATCACTAAATTCAACACATCTTAATCCCAAACATGGAAAATTAGAGGGATTTTGGTGGTAACAGAAAATCTACTTCATTCGAGTCAAATAAGCAAGATCTAAGCATTACAACTTTACAAGTATTACAAGTTATATACCTAAGTAGTCATTATATGAATATACTCAAACATTACAAGTAATAAGACATTAATAGTAAGAAGATGCGACAATATAATAAATCTCTATTTATATATGTCAATCAATATACAGTTAAAACACTATGACATTTACCAAAATTACATCGAATATTTACATACCCTAGAAAATAAATAAATAAATAAATAAATTTATATATGGAGAAAACCTACGTACAAATATTGCTAGCTGTTTCCTGTGAGCTGTATTGATATACATCAAAATATGTCAAATCCAAACCAGAAATAATTTACAAAATAAATAAAATAAAACTTGAGATTTATACCAAAATTATTTTCCATATGAACTGAGATCTGAGTTCAAGAACCCATCTTCATAAAATCAACCGCAAAAAATAAACATGAGTAACATTTGTATTAATTAATCAAACAAAATATATAAAATGAGGAATTAATCAAGAATAATAAGTGCATAAAAAACTTACCTTAAATCTTGGAAAAATGAAATAATTAAACAAAAGAGTTAGAAGGTTAGGAGGAATGAAGCCTGGTCCGAGAATCATGTAGGGTTTTCTTTTATATAAATTTTTCTCCTTTTAATTTTATGCTAATTACATATGGAAAAACAACCAATACATAATTTGCAAAAATCTAAAAAATCAGAAGAAAAAATAATAAAATTCATCAACCTCCATGATCTCGAACCAGACAACATACCCCTCAACCAAACCCTTTGATAATGAATAATAAACCTCCAAGAAAAACCATATAAAAAATTTATAATATATAGTTTTCATATCATATTTGAGGGGAATGAAGCCTGGTCCGAGGCCTAGACGATGATGAGATTGTAAAGCCTCGAGCCAGCCAACATTCCCCTCAAAAATGTAGTTTCTCTCTCTAGAATCTCTCTCTAGTTTATAAGAGTGAAAGTGAAACCCTAATTGAGGAACACACAAACACAAGAGGGGGTCTTTATAACAATGATAAGAAGAGAGAAAAGTGGGGGGTTTAAAAGTGAAAAGGAAAAAAAAAAAAAAAAAAAAAAGTCAGAGTAAAAAGAATCAAGTCAAAGGGCAGAGAAAACAATAAAAACCTAAGCTAGTTGGTAAAAGGCTATAGGAACAAATAAACCTCTCCTAAGTCCCTATAACAATTACTGAGGTCACTAAATCTCAGTGCCTAATTGTGCTTTGGGAATTTGCAATCTTTACTATTCACTCATTAATTGTTGATGAGTTTTACTGACTTTGTTTTCTTTCTATTTACTTATTTGCCCTTTTTTTAAACTTAGTATTTGTTTAGGTTTTTTGAGGTGGCTTAGCAAGAAACAATTCACTGGTAATGTACTCAATGTAAAGCATATTCTGTAGAATGTTATTTGATTTTAAATCTTACTGTAATGTACGTAGTATTTTTTGATCATCATGCAATATTCTCTGCTTAATCTTAAACAACAATTTGATCTCGAGTATAAATTTTACTGTTTCAATTGTCTTTATTTGAGATATTGAAGTTTTATTATGAATGTTAACACGTTGTTTTTGTGTGCACTTGCATCTATTGTATCAATAGTAATGTAGGATATACTTTCCCCGTTTTTAAATACTTGCTTCACTTTTCATTTTCGGCCGATTTTAAATACTTAGGGTCTGTTCTGATTTACTGAACTGAACTTATTGGAGCTGAAATGAATTGTTTATGAGAGAAGGAAATTATATAATTAGGAACTGAACTGAACTAAATTGATTGAAACTGAACTAAACTGAAATGAAATTAAGCTGAAGAGAACAGACCCTTACTCCCTCCGTGTTTTAATAAGTATTACAGTTTGATCGGCATATAGTTTTAGGAAATTTAATTGACTTAAATAAAATAAGAGATAAGTGGGGTAGTTGGAGTATTAAAAAATTATAAAAGAAAAATAGTGGGGTTAATAGTTTAATTTATTGAAAAGTAATGAATGTGAGAGGAAAGGTACAATAGAAAAAAAAGTAGTAGCGGATTTAGGTGGGACCATGAGATGAGATAAATATAATATTTAAAGTAGTTTTTTTGCCCAAAAAGGAAGTGTAACACTTATTAAAATACGGCCGGATTTAGTAAGTGTAAAACTTATTAAAACACGAAGGAAGTACTTCATTTCCTTAATTGAAAAGATTTTACAATATTTAATTAATTTCTCTCACCCAGTGGACTCACCATTAATCATATGGAGTATTTTATTAATTTCATATTCTCTCTCCTCCAATTCTCTCCAATACTTTTGCTTTTCACCTTTTTTTTTATTCTTCCACTACCTCTATATTTTATTACTTTCTCCAATTTATCCTAAAACTCCGCGCATGGAGAAATAAAAGCAAGTATTTAAAAACGGATGGAGTAGTTTTTGTAAGCTCTTTGAAATCATTATTAGGAGTTTATGTAGTTTGTGAAGGTTGATCAGGTGTTGCACAATATACATGGATCATTTGAATTTCTTAAGACAAACATAAGCAATTAACCTCAATTCTATTAAAAAAAAAAGTATGTATTCACATACAAATCACATTCAATATGCATTAATTTGACTATTATCACCCATTGCAATCATAATCTTGTATTCTTGTGTATTAATTAAGGAAGCAATATTTTTGCTAACACAAGTTGTGCATGCATGTATGGTTGTCATTAGCCCATGCCATATGTACACATGCTTAGTTACTCACGTAATATTAGGATGGATTACTGATCATAGGAAGGGGAAAATCCCTTTATATCATCATGACCCTTAAGATCATCTAAACTCAAATGATCACAACTAATAGATATATATTTACTAAACACATAACTATTGATATAGATTGCTATGATCAAGAAGACTGCAAAACTCAAATGATCACAACTAATAATCTCAATTATCACAATCTTAATTATTTCCACTAACTCCAATCTCATTCATTTTAATCTTCCTATAAACTCCTAAACCCTAGTCTTTATTTGCCTCCCCACTTTAGACGAGTTCAACAACATGGTTTACTGCTTCATCTTCCTCCTCAACTCCTACTATTTCCCTTCCCTCTAAAACAAGCACCAATTAACAACAATATTGTTGAAATTACTTCAATTGGTAGTTCTTCCATAATTTTTATCCGTCCACAATAGTCTCAAACAATACAAGAAGAGCGGTGTTTTTATTTAGAGCTAGTGTTCTATTGGTCTCACATACAAGATAAATTTATTGAACCGCAACTAATCCCAATTAAACCACGAGATGGTTGTATTTGGAGAGGAATTAACAGGGATTGATACATGAGGAGAGAGAAATATACCATATCTTCATCGTTTTCGATTAATTGGAAAGAGAAGACATTGTTATAAAGTTTTTATTGTAATGCAAGTATGCAACATTAGTTTTATGAATTGTACTCTCCTAACATGAGCATTATTATAAAGATAAGAACTAATGTTATGCACTTTCAATTTCAAATACTCTGAATAATAAGTCGGATCTAAATAATTAAGAGTTTAATTTTAATAAATCTCTTCTTACTAGTGTAATCCTACAAAATTCTAATCAATTTAGAACTTTTAATGACAAACAAACCAATTTTTTTTGTTTATGTATAAATATCCTCCTTTATTGACTTAAAAAATCACTCCTAGGTCACCTGCTACCACCAGTGAACTAAAAAGCATCGAACTTTTATAATGTTTGTCCCAACGGTCAAACAAAAAACAAAAAAGATGGACACATAACAAGACAAACTGAAATGTTTATTCACAAATAATTAATTATATTTCTATATTTTGATATTTGTTTGAAGGAATGGAATTGACACTTGACACGAGATAACACAATGACCAAAAACCCTCTCTTCAATTCAATTTCTGCAATTAAATTAAAAAAATAAATAGTGTATGTGTTCTCTCTCTTCTTTCATGTATCATGATTACCTTATAATTATTTATAGCATACTTTCTCACTTACTTTCTACCCTTGTTTGTACGGCGTTCATGCACATCAGGCAATGCCTTTACCTCATCACTTCACCTATCTCTTCCATGTCTAGTATTTATTGACCTTGTACTTTTTTTTTTTTTTTTTTACTGTCTCTTATTCCTCCTTCATCCTAGATCCAAGATCCAATTTTTAAAATTTTAAACGGCATGACAAGCACAAGAGTGTTCATTACCATTATATCTTCGGGATCATGCACATAATATGTAGTAAAATCATTTACAGAACTCCAATCACCAGTTTAGAATTTTTAGTTGAGTTGATCAATTGACATTCATGGTATCGAAGCCAACATAACAAGAGGTCATTGTGGCACTCGATCCCCGGAGATGCCCGTAACTTTCTTTTGAATAAGAGGAGTTGCAACTGTAGGGGCTTAATACCATGAAATTGTTCATAGGGCTTAGGACTCTCGATCGACCAAATGAAGACATACATGACCTTAATGGAATTAGCTGCAAAGGAAGAAGTTTTATTTTGCACAAGTACTGAATTTGTCATTGCCTTACAGGGAACTGGCCCTAATTTAAATCTTATCTACCCTTCCTTTTAAAATGAAATATTAGTACGCAACATTGAAGATAGCAAAACTCTTACAGCATCCACATTATTTCAAGTCATTCATTACCTGAATCACTCGAACAATTTGAAAACATAGGAAGATTAAAGAATAATCACATTTCAAATGCTCCTAATGTTCATGCAAAGTCAAATTAGTACGGTCATTGGAGGGATATCCCCCCTGTAAAAAGAGATAAAGAAAGGTCAATAAATGAGGGAAGTAAATTCTGGTCAGCCACACAAAGAACCCAACTTCCAATGGTAAATAGTGAAGGTTATAAAATTGATCCGCTTTTTGGTAACTTTTGGACACCATAAAAGTACACCCAAATAGATTAGTAGAATAATGACACCTTTTTGGTCATCTAGAGGATGCTTCATTTACCATTTTAAGGTCAAACTCAAAGAATTAACGTTTCTTTGACTGTATTTATGCATTGTCTGGAATTTACAGCATGCACTAGCTATGAATTTTACTACTCGTGGAATCTGGTTCAACTTTTAACTTTTTGGTGGGAATTAACTCATAAAGATTAACAGATTTCGTAATACTTTGATCGTGAAAAATAAGTTATATGAAGTAGTTGCATTGCCGTACTCATAATTCATTTACACTTCGTATGAAATAAGATTTTGCGTCTTTATACAAAATATGTACTAAATACAAGCACTTCAATTTGAATTTATAAATTGTTATTACTTATCAGGGCTTATGCTTTAAAGTTGTTCGACTTTGCTAAAATTTGCTATATTAACTCAATTTGATTTGTTCTGCCCTGTTGATATCTGTTCAATTCTGTTCGTCCAGAAGCTCAAAAAAATAAGGCCTTAGACTGTAAAATATGGGGTGCGGGTAAACAAGTTGTTACACTTATTATAGACGGTACTATAGTATTACCGAGAAGATATCGAATTGTTTAAGACAAATACATTTGATATCACCAATTAACCAAATAATGTTTAAGATTAATACATTTGATCTTAATTTCTTACTTAAGCTCAATGATCAATCAAACATAAGTGAAGAATTGGAGATGGAGACCACACTAGTACACCACACTATATCACCATTAAACAGCCACGGGCCGGGCCGAAAACGAAGACTGTAGAGGAGCTGACGTGGAAGTATATAATTGGGTAAGGTAGCAAAGGCATGAAGTCTAAAAGATGGGGACCATAAGAATGCAATAATGAGTTAATGATAGATGTGATGAGAAACAGAGTTACCCTGTTTGTAGGGGAGGAGGTTAGAGTTATAGGGCTATAAAGCTTATGGTAGTCAGCTGGAATTGCGTTGTTTCTATTGACTTACACTAATCATCATTATCTCATAAAGTTTTTAACTTCAATTATTGATTTTGCTACCATAAAATGAGGGGGGTCAGAATACATATTCTTATTATTCTACTCCGGAGTAGTAACAACTTTAGAATTTAACTTAGGGTTATGGTATATATTTGCATGTCTTATTTGCCTAACATTTAAAAGGAATCGGATAAACTAGTCGATCTATATAGATTAAGTCATCGGGGGTTAGAGGAGGGGTAAAGGAATTTTCACTTCAAGAATTGTTGTAAGTAGGGGTGCTAATTGAGTTGAGCAGCTCGCGAGCAACTCGTACTCGACTCGGTCAACGCTCGGTCAAAACTCGACTCGAGTTTGCTCAACTCTAATTCGACTCGATTCGAGATGTTAACGAGCACGAGTTGAGCAAGCTCTAACTCGACTCGATAAGCTCGTGAGCAACTCGATAATATATTATTAATATAGAATTTGCAAACAAAGTTACTATCTTTAAACAAATTTGACACTTATTAAGTCTTAATTTATATCATGAAAAAAGAAAGAGTTAATTTTTAATAATATCTATATATAATTAGGAAAATAGTATAAATTGAACAAAAAATAAATAAAGGCATATGATTATAGAAGGACCAAAATTTTAACGAGCAGATCGTGAGCTACTCGACTCGACTCGAAACTTTAACAAGCACGAGTCGAGCAGGTTTTATTTGCTAGAAACTTTAGCGAGCACGAGTTGAGCACATGTAAAAAGTTTTCGAGTTGAGTTGAGCACCCCTCAACTCGTGATCGACACGCTCGATAAGCACCCCTAGTTGTAAGTAGGGATTAAACCCTTGATTTTAGTCATAGGCAAAATCCCTATCAACTAGATTAGGTATAACTCAACTCCAAACAGCAAATTCTATAATTGTATACTTCGTAAGACATAACCACCCAATTCGAGAAAAAATTAAAGTAGCTAACATTAATAAAGTTTGGTAGCTAAGCACATGGGCAACTAATTTTCTAAACCTACTATCCTATAGCTATGGTTCATTTGAAATTTCAAAAAATGTTCTATACCAAAAAGAAATTCTCAAAATTGATGAATGACATATCCCCATCCAATTCAATGGTAAATAAGACCCAAAGAAAAGGATAGATGCATATGCATTGCTTAAAACCAATTTATTTATTTTATCAAATTTCTACTCTATGAACCATAAAGATCATCATACTAAATTTATACATCTTCCATTTCTATGAATCTCACCATAGCATAAGATCTAAATGGCCAACATAGAAATTGTAATGTCACAAGTCACCATAAATTCTAAACATTAGTGTAACAGAGCCAAAAACAAATATAATAAAAAGTGGGTCCATGATAATATAAAAGTCAAGACCCACAGAAAAGAATTGATGTGAATATGATATATCAAGGTCCAATTTGTATAACAAGTGTGTCTATCCATCCGCCACACTGCACAACTGAATTGCTGTGCCATGTATCTCAGTGACAGGAGCAATCACCATGGACTTGTCAAAATTCTTTCATCTACTATCTCTGTATTATTTTACTACTATAATAATACATTTACAAGTACGTACCTTTTTTTATTTATTTTTATTTCTATATGTTTGGTGTATAGTCTTGGCTATATTCAAGTTAACAACAACAATGCAAAGAACATATGATCCCTTTTGCAATGGAATATTAGATAGAGTACCTTTAGCATAAAAAACTAGAACACTAGACATGTATCTCTACTCTCATGGGCTTTTAATATTGAGGGGCCAAAAACTGATTCGAACTAACCTAAAAGTGACCTAATTAGATTTCAATATGCATAACATGATGTTATAGCATGATTCAAATCCGAATTATACTCGACCTGACTAGATCCAACCGAATGTGATCCAGTCATTTGATTTGACACCTCTATTTAAACATAGTTTTCGGCAAATTAAGAGACACGCTAGAATTCATCGAAAATTAAAGAGCATTTAGTCCTTTCTCGGATATTGAGGAATAAATCATGTAAATGAATTCATTAAACCGTGCGTAGTTCTGTTAACAAGCTTGAATGTCATTAGGGTACGGTCCCAATGTGGACCTCTAATTTAGTAAAAATTAATTAAGAACTTCAGCCCCAGTTAGGTTAAATCATAATCAAACTATTAAGTTGTGGACTTTTGTGGTAAACATTAAGCCCAATAATCCAAATTTGTTAATATGTAGATTCCAAGAGGTGACTAACTTAGGAAGAACCTCTAATCACGTGATATATGTCGTCCAAATTTATACCCCACTAAAAATGACTCATATTATTGGCTTTAAGTCAATTATAAATAGTGTTACCCTGCCCTAAAAGAGAATATTACCTCATCAGACAATACGCTACAACTTATAACAAAACCCCAAAGAATTATTCACATAAAACTAAGTATTAAAAGACATTTAAATGGGACATTCACTAACCAACAAAATTTATTTTGTTAATCAAATAGATGAACTACAAAATATTGATTTAATCAAAAAATTCCAGGACTTTCTGGTTCAATAATCAGTAAAATACCTTTGGTTTAAGAGAGAAAAATCAATAAAATAATCATCAAATCAATTGTTTACAGGAAAACATCTGCCGTGACATCACTGCCCTTTGTGACTCCTAAAACTCATGAAAATATGACCACAACTACAGCCTCATCATATACTTTCAGCACATACTGTAAACATAAAGACAACCATTTAAACAAATACACAAACAAACTAAGAGTAACTGAGTAATGCACCTCAACATGTTTTGTCGAATTATCTTTAACTTCTTTTATATAGAACAGATGTTACACATATTGGAAACAAAACTGATCACGTTCATTCTGTACTCAGCCAGTGATGAATCTTATTGTGGTTCCATTTTACAATTACTATACACGAACCTTTACCACCAACCAATATGGCTCTATGGAAATAACAAAATTCCCCTAAGAAGATGAGTTATATTGTTGGGCTGGCTTGTTATTCGTAACATAATGGATTAATGGTTATACAACAGGTATAAGCACAGAGATGTAAACAAAATAATTAACTACACTATGACTGCATGGTGTACCTAGTCCAGATCATAGAAGATCTGCGAGTAACTTGTCCAGAATACGAGTGCCTCCTTCTGGAACTTATGTGTATTCATATATGGCGCCAGTGTGATTGAATCCACAGGATACCTCTACTGCCTTCACATTGCTTCCAACATCAATGACAGTTGGCTTGACGTAGTCAACATCAGTCCCATGACCCTGTATTCAGCAAAAATTATTGAATGTAACAACAGCAGACTAGAAGATTGAAACAAAATAATGAAAATTGTATAAATCATCTTCTAAGATGTGATTTTTGAGGTTACTCAGGTGCAACTGGTTTACAGGAAGCTTCCACAAGATTTCTAAACAAACATCTAGAATAACAACTTGGCAGAAGTAACAGATGTACTTGCCAATTTTATAACTAACAAACACAAGTTATATAAGGAGCCTACATGTCCTAAGCACATTGGGATGTTGTTTTTGGCCAAATCTGGCACCTATTTAAGCTGTGCAAAGAAAACTACCAAGATCCATTCCATATACCAGAGTGCAAAACATATAAGATATTGTCCGAAGATGACAGAGTCTCTTAGTCCTACACCACCACTCGAAACTCAACTCACTGTCATCTTACATCTTACACTGCCTAAAATGATCCCTCTTAACAAGCATATGCCATGTCCATGACTCCATGAGACCTAAATGACACCTCTTCACAAAATCACAAATGTATACAAAACCATGAAATTTGAAAAATCGAATCAAAGCGTCAATTGATAATCAAGTCTAGCAATTGGACAAATATACAAAGCAATAATACATGACAACAAACAAGGGAATTATCCCTGACAAAAAGAGCAACCATACTACAATATAGGAAGTCTCAAGGAAAAAGGGATCTCTATCTGCCACAAAAGCAACCTTTCAGAATAAGCTGGCAATTGTAGTAGTCATCTAAAGCCTTAAAGGTTGAGGATATAAGAACCACATGGGAACACCAAAGCCTACTAACTCAACCCCTTGGGCTACTAGCAGAAACATTTTCAAAACGAAAGATTCCACAGTTTGATTGATGGCCACAGTTTGGCGGCAAGAGACCCATCACAAACACTGCTGAAGAGATATCCCATATTATTATGAATGTTAGACCATAATGTGACAAACCAATCAATTATGGCTTCACATTTATCACACCACTAAGATATTAAAAATGGATAAAGTCCTCCTGGAATTTCCCAATAATTACAAGATGCATGTGATGAGATTAAACAAGATAAGCTCTACCTGCAAAGGCCCTATGTCATGTTTGACAGATACTATAAAAAAAATGGTAGAAAGTCCCCAAATAATTATATTGAGAAACCTAGCAGCATCACAAAAGACCTAAAGAGCCTTAAGCTATTTACAATTATGTGGGGAAAAAACAAGGTTGTGCCACATAGCCTTAAGCGTCCAACAGTAATGGAACTAAAACAAGGTTGTTCCCTTGGGAAGACAAGTTATGATAGGATTTTCAACTTCTCACATTCCATGAAATGCTGTTACATAACAACTGTTTAAAAATCACGCCATGCCACCATTATTGCAGACGTATTTCCTTCAGTCCTCATACACTTTTAACATTATCACTTTTTTACTTAAAATTTTCACCAATTTTCCTGACTAATTAGTGACTATGACTACTACTGTCAACACTATGAAAACCAAGGAGGGGAAGGGCTGCATGCCTGTTTCCCTATCCATGTTCTAACACTTGGAGACCATTTAAGATTCACCCCTAGGGAGTTCATCCAACCCTCAGTCTCAATGGTTATAATCTTACATGTTCTAAATTTCAATTCTGAAATACAAGTAAACTATTTTTATTCAAAATTTTTTTTCATTGAAGGCACATTATTAAAAAACAATATGAACCTCAGGCTAGCAAACAATGTACCTTAAAAGCAGATGAGCTTAAATCTTAAAAACAACGAACCTATAGTTATCTGTACTTCGAAAATGTACTTCACCTTTAATCCTTTACATTTTAATTTCTCAAGGGGCCTTCCCTGACACTGCTACTCACACACACTGACCCTCCTTATATAAAACACCACTTCATACACAGAGCAGATGTGTAATGCAACTACTGTTTCTTTGGATATAACTACATATACAAGTGTAATCCAACTAGCAAGCTAATTAAAGTATGCATGAATTCCATAATAAGCTAGAAAGTCCAGAACATTTTAATGTTATACATCCAGAAGGGATCATCTGTACCAAGAGTCTAAGACATAGTTCATGTAGAGCCAAACAGGAATAACTAAAGGGTGCACAAGAGATAGTAACAAACCAATTGCCCACCGGAAGAATGACCATCCACAGAAAATGTTCCGTGAGAACCTCCCCAACCCCATGTGAAAACATAACCATCTGCCAAATATCAGGCAAAGTAAATCAGCAAAAAATCCAAAACAATCACTCAGTTAACAATGTAGAATAAATATATTGCTAGAGAAAGCTTGATGATATTCTTAAAGGTGATATATAGTATAGGCATCACTGCATCAGTTAAATTATAATGTATAATGATCTCAGGTGTGTATAGGGAATAGAGATAATGTTTGTTAGAAGAAAATAACACTATTGAGTATCAACAACACCAAAAAGTTTTACAAAGACAACCACCCACCTGAAATAGCAGCTGTGTGCTTCCACCCACAAGAAACCTGGCATGATGCAGATTTAAAAGTAAGATTATACAGATATCTATAGCAATGTAGCAAACCTATAAGCCACATGAATCATAGCTTTGATGCATTGGTACTGTTTGTTTATGTTAAGAAGCAGAGAATGACCATGTTCTCTTAGGTAATGCACCTACCGGAAATTCATGTTCGCAATGGTGGAAACAAAAACTGATATTTTTTTTGTTGGAAAATGATGTTTAAATTATTTCCATTTATTGCTAATTAAAAGGAGTGCTTTCCCTAATGTTGGGAACATTTACAATTCCATATACTACGTATACAACTTTTTATTAACTCCACGTCAGCGGTTTGGTTAGATATTTTTTTTTTTTTTGATTTTTGATTTTTTTTTTATGTAAACTGCTATTTGAGATAGCGGTTTAAGTAGGAAACCGCTATATGAAGTAGTGGTCTTATTAAAATAAAACCGCTACTTCAAGGAGCAGTTTCCACTTAATACCAAAGTTATAAATAAAATTAAAAAAAAAAAAAAAAAAAAAAAAGCCCACTCTGATTTTTTCTTTCTCTAGTAGCGTTAAATCCAAAGGCTCATAGCCATCCTCACTCACCTTTATCAAACTTTAGATCTCAATCATGTCATCAGTGAAACTTCTCTTGTATTCTTCCAATTTTCATTCTCCATTGACCATCATACTCAATTTTTAAGCCAATTTCTTAGGTGGTATTTTTTTATTTGTTTGGCTTATGGGATTATCTTGCTAATGCCACTCTGATTATGCTACTAAAGATTGTACGCTGCCGCATCTACCGCCTCCGCCATCGCTGGCTTCGCGACCCCCACCTTCATCGTCACAATATGTTGCCTTAAGGTTAATGTAATACATAGTATATTGGTACATGCCCTACTTCCAATTATCATAAATGTGTAATCTAGATCTAACCAAATTAATTTGATTTTGTATTCTATTCTTTAATTTTGTTTTACTTTGATTTGGAGTATACTCTACTCAAATTCATTATGTTTTTCTTTTAAATTCATCCAATTACAGTTGAAATTTTAGGGAGAAAATTGATTATAATCCGTAGTACTCTTTGTTTTCTTGTATTTTATTTTAATTTTTTTATATATAAATTGGAAAACCGCCCAGGGCTTGTTTGGCATCGTTTTTTGTTTTCAGTTTTCTATGTTTTTTAAAACAAAAAACAGGAAACAAGAAAAAGGTGTTTCCACTTTTCTATCGTCAGTTTTCAAAATTACCATGAGTTTAATAAATTTGACTACTTTTATTTATTTATTATATGACATATATCATATAATTTTGAAAACCAAAAAACAGAAAACCAGTGATGCCAAACGAACCCTTCAATTAGCCGGTTTCTTTAAAATCGCTATTTCATTTGGCAATTTACCCATTAACATCGCCACTTCAGTTTCCCCAATTGAAAACCGCTAACACAGGATGTGTGTGACATCATTGCCGTTTTTGTTTTTTTTTTTTGTTTTCAGCCCCAAAATAAAACAAAATAGTGTTTGGTAAAATAGCTTAAAAAACCAACTTTATAGCTATTTTGTAAAAACTAAGAAAAAAACCTAAAACACCTCAAAGCAGATTTTGATTTTTTTTTTTTTTTTTTTTTTTTTGTTTCCCTATCAAAGCGTATCATCGATTGTATCTCCTTCAAATCAATATCTCATCTTTCTTCCTCAAACCTTAATCATTCTCAAGATTCAAGGAGCAAGCAATTACAGGAGCGTTCTCCTCTCTCTTTTCTTTAATTTCATTTGTAATCACCACGTTTCTCCCTATTGTTCTTTCTCAATTTATAAATTATTGATCCTTTTGTTGTTAAATTTGATTGAATTCAATTTCTCTGATCAAAAGTGGTGATCTTTGTTCTTTATTTTTCTGAATTTTAATCGTTTTTTGTCTATATATATATATTTTGGGTATATATATAATATATATATATATATATATTGAAATAATACGAGTACAGTGTTGATTAATTGTTATAATCAACAATCGTATTGATTGAATTTTCTATGATTCTAATTCTTAGTTGCTCTTATTATGATGTTAATACTACGTATGTTTTAGTTAATTCAAGAAAGTCTTAGCTATTTATCTAATAATTTGTGGAGGGAACCCAGTTACTCAAAATGATAAACATTTAGTGTTTATCAAGGGGTAAGTTTGTAAATTCCAGTATATAGTTAAAGTTAGTTTTGTAATTTATGAGTAACACCGTTAACCTTTTCATCCTGTCATCATCTTCATCCATTGTCAAGATCTTCTTCCTCCTTTCATCATCGACCCATTACACCTTCATCTTCTTCATCTACTTCCTGCTTCAATCATAGCATCTTCATCTCCCATCACTCACTTTCGCCAACCACCATTTTCGTCACCCACCATTTTCGGCACCGAAGTCAAACGAAAACCCTAAGATAAAAAGGAGAAATACAGGGCATGGTGAACCCTAAAGGGAAGTTGAGTTTTCCCATCTCTATTGAATCTGCTCATGAAGTGGTGAAGTAGTAGCCGTTGAAGTTGTTTCCAAGCTTTCTCTTTGCTCTATTGAAACCCATCTCACGGTGTTAAGTTAGTGAGTTTTGTGGCCAGCTGTACAAAGTACAAATAAATAATTTTTTATCATAAAGCACCAATATCTATGCAATTTATTTACAAAATTGCCATTTGATAAACAAGAAATTGTTTCTCATAGTGATAAACTTGAATTAGCTCTAATTTGTGTTCAATATTTTTAATATTTTGGGAATTTGTTGTTCAGAGGTATGAATTTTATGCTTGTAATGTAATCAATTTTGAAAATTTGGGGTGAATTTAGAAGCTTTATGCCTTGACCGTGGAGGCGTGGAGTAGTGATGGCTTGTGGTTGTTAAGAGGTTATATTGTTATCTATGTGTGCTAGCTGTAGCTGGAATTGTTACATTTATGTTGTTTCTTGCTTATTTACATAAGACTTAGTTCTTTTAATGGAAGCTTAAGAGATTGTAAGTGGAGTTGTGTGATAACTCACTGAGTTGGGTACACGTACATCCGGGTCTATATCAAATTTCTTGCTCTCAAGAAGACTTGTTTATGGAGTTGAATCAATGGTCCAATGGATGACAAGCGTGTATTTGTTGAGTTAAACTTTTGAACATGTGCTTCTTGTTTGATGAGATCAATGGATGCATGTGACTGATAGGATAGGTTATTTGGCTTTACTAAATGCTTTGAGAAATTTAAGCTTAGCGGCCGTTTGGTTGGGGTTTATCATCAAAGCGAATGGGAATCAACTGCCCTCATTCCCTTCGTTGTTGTTTGTTAGACCATTTTTCTCATTCCCTTTACCCTCTTCATTACCCCAAATCCCTTTAAGTTCATTCCCCACCCCCCTAGACTTTTCCATTCCCATTCCCTAGCCACCACCACATCACCACCTTCCTACCTACACACACCACCGAGAAACCCAACTACCGCACTACCCACGCTTCGCCGCCTCTCCGACAACCCCGCCGCGTCTCCGACGACCCTCACCGCCTCTCCCCCTCTCCGTAAAACTCTCCCCTCCCGCAAAAACATCCCCAACCCCGTATAACCCTAGAAATCCCTCCCTATCCCTAGCCGCTAAGGTTTTGAGGGAGGGGGAAGGTCAGACGGCGAGTTTTTCGGGAAGTGAAGGATGTTTTTCAGGGGAGGGATGTTTCTAGTGTTTTCGGGGAAGGGAAAGCTGCATGGGGGCCGGCGAAGGTGCGGCTGGTGGTTTAGTGGACGGATGGTGGCTAGAAAAGGTGGAAAGTGAATGAATTAGGTGGTTGTGTGGTGGTTGTGGGGTAGTGGGTTGATGGGATTGTTTCCCTTTGTTTTTAAAACAAACAACATAGAGAATATTAGGCATTTTCATTCCATTCCCTTTGTTCATTCCATTCCGTTTACCCCGGATGAACCAAACGACCCCTTAGTGTGTTTTGCTTAGAGTACTAGTGTGGATTGCTGTATTTTACACCCCTTTCTTATTTAGCGGAGGAGTTTCAAATTTCTTGAAGACGAGAATAATATGACTGTACATATTGGAGCAAATTGTTGTTTTAGACGTCGGGAGAAAGAGTTCTTAAAACTAGTGTTAATTTTGTGGTACAGCTTGTAAGAGCTATATGCCAAGTTAGCTTAAATAGGATCAATTATTTTATGAAGTTTGTATGATTAACATAATGGTAATGAAAGACAAATGATTGTGCTTTCTAAGGACCTACAATTATAACAATGGAATTATATCTCGAAATAATCATTCATCTCTTATTATCTTTCACACATTCGTGTCATCAGCAATAATAGAATTTTGGTTATTCGCTGTTTTTTATGTCATGTCAACTCATTTAGAAAATGGAAAGTTAAGCCGAGATGGGAAGCAATGGTGGCGTGGACTCTGGAGGACAAAAATGCTACAAGCAAAGGAAGAGCAAGGAAAATAGTTGCTACTAGTTCGGAGCAAGCAGTAGGGTATGTGGGCAGTTAAGAGAACACCAGCCAATATAAGAATATCATAATCAAATCAGACTGTGAGAATGTAGTGAAAGCGCTAAACTCACCGGAAACGTCATGGATGGAGCTGATTATTTTATTTGCATAAAGGTACAAAGAGAATTGTACTGTTTGGATCCGAAGACCAAGTGACTCCTTCTGTAAGGCCCCGTTCACTTCACCTTATTTTTGTTGAACTGAAATTATTTTTACTGAAACAAAATTATATTTGATGAACTGAAATTATTTTTACTGAACTGAAATTATTTTTGCTGAACGGAAATTATTTTTACTGATTTTCTATTATAATTCTTCTTTAAGATAACTGAATTTTACTAACTGAGCTTATTTTTACTTAACTAAAATTATTTTTACTAAACTGAAATTATTTTTGCATAATATTACTTTTTTCAGGTGAAGTGAACAGGCCTAAGTCAACAAGAACTTCAAAGAATGGCTTGGTTTTGATATCGTTTGGCAAAATGATCGTGGAAAAGACAAAATTCACACTGAAAGTTATCAACGAGAAATAAAAATTACATTGCATTTGATTATTTTGTTGTTTTTTTTTTTTCTTTTTTCTTTCTACAGTTGTTCCTTAAAATTTTGTTATAACTTTATTCAATCAATAAATTTATTATTGAAATATGTATATTTTTCTTTTTGTGCAAAAAATAATAATAATAATAATAATAATAATAATAATAAAAAGAATTTTTTTTTTTTAATTATAGGTAGTATAAGAGTTGATTAAAGCTAGCATCTATTAATTTATAAATTGATTTGGTTGTATGAGAGTTGATTGTAAACTCAAAACTAGAAATAAAAACAGTTTTTTAAAATAAAGAATAAAAAACAGGGCTTGTTTGGCATCAATTTTGATTTTCAGTTTCCTTTTTTTTTATAAAACCAAAAACCAAAAACAGGAAACAAGAAAAAGGTGTTTCCACTTTTCTATTGTCAGTTTTCAAAATTATCAAGATTTTAATAAGTTTAAATAATTTTTGATTCATTATGGGACAAATATGCCGACCCCACTTTTGGGATTAAGGCTTTGATTGATTGATTGATTGATATATGGGACAAATATCATATACTTTAAAAAAAACAGAAAACAACAGCAATGCCAAACGAACCCTAAAATCAGTTTTCAGTTATGAAAAAACAAAAAATTGAAAACGATGCCAAACAAACCCTAAAGTAGCGGTTTTGTACTAAACCGTTTTATTTTTTTTAATTTTATTTTTTTATTTTTATTTTTTTTAAATGCTGCTTTATGCTAAGAGGGTGGGGTGGACAGTAGATTGGGAAATTATGAAAGAGAAGTTGTATTTATGGAATTGCTAAAAATTGAAGCTGTATTGAGGAAAAGCACTCAATAAAATGACTAAACTTTGGCAACATTCATCATTGGAGTGCATAAAAAATTAGGAGTATTAATAATCCAACATTCCAAACACCTACCAGATGAGAAGCAAGTAAAAAATAGTGGTTAAAAAAGTTTACAAACGTATATTTAGGATTAATATTGACAGCACAGGAAAACTACGTCAAATAAATGAACTCTTAATCCCTGTGCAAATGGCTGAAACAGCAAATATAACAGAATATAGGGAGTAAAATCCAAGAATAGCACAAACCTTACTCACTGATTGCCTTAGAAAAGGACCTTCAACTCTTTCAGGGGAATGAATGACGTCCGTACAACTAAGTCAGTAGAGAAAAGATAAGAACAATTAATACAAAATGATATTTATAGTATGTCATCATCACATGGTTCAAAAAGACTATTTGATCATTTCAACTTCAGAAATCCAATGGATACATACCCAATGCCAAGGCAGCCATTTTCATTTGAACCCCATGTATACAATTCTCCATGCCCTGTGAGAAAATTTACAGTGATAAAAGTAAGATTTATTTTAAAAGGCTAGCTGGCCAAGTAAGATTTCATGTGCATCATATAGCAAAAGGATATTGTTGATGCCTTGAGTGTAGAAAGAGCTGCCAGAAAACACAGTTGGAATCTATGTGTCTATTTCTACATATTTTAAATTACTACATCTTACATCCTCAAATCTAGGAGGCCAAATGCTAGGTCATCTACATAACTAAACAGAAGTCATAACTCATAAGCATATGCCAAACAAGTTTACTTAGATAACACTAGATCAAAGAATCACTTGGAATATAAAATACTCACTTCGATTAAGAATTCTTGGTAAATGATGTCAAACAAACAAATAAATCAAAAACATATGCTAAACAAGTTTTAACAGAAGTTGTAAAGCTCTATTCTATATGAATCTGGTATTGTGACTTTGTGAGAAAAAACAACAGGGGGTGTTGACTGTTGACAAAGAGTAACTTGGAGCAATATGAGTAAACCTCAAAAGGTAGATTTTGACTAGTTGATCTACTATTTAGTGGTGCTTGGTAAAGAACGGATTGTATATAAGTATACTGAAATGATAAGCGATTAAGCATATAGAAGAGTGGATACGATAAATACCTAACTACAACTTGAGACATAGATTGTTTATCTTATGCTATCATACAAAACAAGTAGCTCCAACATTAGTTTTATAGTGGATTATTACACCCTTTTATTCAAAACACAAAGGTTTGGTTGATGGTATATGTTATGTTTCATAAAACTTAGCAGTTTTAATTGTCTTTTAGCAAGTCTAGCATATTTATTTAGTGTGCCAAATTCCCCACTTTCCCTTATTTAGTTGCTTGAGCTTAGACTTGGTTTGCTCAGTAGCAATGCTTTTATGTAATTCATGTAGCTTGCTGCAAAAACTTCAATATATTAGCAGAATGCCTTTTCTACTTTTGTTATATCTGTCCAATAAAATTGGTATTACAGCTTTAGTGATCTTTGAGGCTTTTGATGATAAATGCTCAAATCTTTGTCTTCCAATGGCATAGATAATTCCTCTTCCACAATTATTATGATGAAGAAAAACAACAACTGACTAACGACCCATCAAAATGAAATCCAATTGAAAGCCATGAGTTTGAATGGGGCTGCCATTTTTGAGTCATCCTTGCCTTAAATGAACTAGGTCTCATACTATACCATAAACTTCTTGAAAGGGGAAAAAAATTTACAAAAACTTAGAAAAGATTAAAAGAGTAAAAGAATTTACTTGATACAACACAGGTATGATAACCACCACAGGCAACTTCTTCAGAAATTGGCAGTTCCGACATCATTGATGGCCCAATAACATTGTCTGAATTTCCAAAGTTCTGCAGATTGAATGAATAGACAGGATGGTTAAACTACCGTTATCAAGCAACCAGGAAATTATACTCCTTAATAATTTTGATTCATTTGAGCATTAGCATTAAAAACTCACAAGCTTGTTTATTCTTCTTTCACCAAAAATAAAGACATTGCCATTTTCTGCAGAAACAAAGGGAATAAAAGACATTAGATCTGATTTTCTTAATGAATGCAAGGTAACTCCAAAATGTTCTCTGTAACACAAATACCATCAATACAAGCTGAATGCAGCAAGCCAGCAGCAACTGTTTTGACCTATAAACAAGTAATAAGCACATTAACATGTTAAACTCCGGATGACCTAAATATTTAAAAACCATTCAAATAATAAAATATGAAGTACCTTGATCCCTTCAAGTCTCTTGATAAGCCTTGGAGTATATTCACTGCATTAATTTATTCATACATGAATATACATCACATGAAAAAGCTTGGAACTTAAAAGATCTCCTAGGTTCAACATGTTAGTAATTGTTGTCTCTTTCTAATCATTGAACTGGATCTAATACAGAGGAGCCAGGCATCAACATGTTTTCTTTTAAAATTAATCTTTGTGCCATAATTTGTGATTTGTGTGGATAGAATTCCACAATCAAATTAACAAAGAGGGATGGACAAAAGAATACTACTATATCCACACAACCTCGGACTTTATCAAAGAATCTGCAGGCAGCGACCCTAATAACAGAGATCTAGTTTAACAATATCAATTTTTAACATAAATTCTCTGTCAGCTAAAGTGACATTCGCTAGACATGTTACAAAATTATTATAATATGGTGAGTCACCCCACAACAAATAAATCTGGTCCATGGGCACATGAAAACCACCAGGGTAAACAATATTTTAGGAACTCTTAGGCAGAGGTTATGCAGATGGTTTAGAAACTCTTGGGCAGGGGTTATGCAGAAGGTCCTGAAAGTGAATGATTATGAATAACTAAAAGGCTAATGGAATTTCCTGATAATGTACTTGTTGACACACGAACACATATTTGGTGTAATTGTGTAAGAGACATGTTGTCCAAGAAAGAACTACGTTCATTAAAATATAAGCAGTGGGACAATAAAAAATAACCAAAGCATCCCAGATAATAGGCGTCCAGCAATAATAATATAATATACACATACCTCCTGCTGCTTAGAAAATTGAACAAGTCTGATTGGCGGTCATGACCAAGTCTTCCAGAACTTCCCATTCCCCAGCTCAAGGTGGCACCTTCATCTTTAGACCCAATAGAATATAGAAGTTTAGCAAGTAAAACAAAAGTACTTTAAATAATATAAATAGGTAAAGTAATAAAAATAATACAAAGAATATACCAGTAACAGCTATAGAATGCTCTGAACCTAAAGCAGCCATTTCGATGATGATCCCAGTCAAGTATCCAATTTTTAGTGGTCTTGAGACAGCTGATGGTGCTCCTGAAAGATAAAAGGCATGTAACTAATTAATTTTCAATTAAGACAGCTTACTAAATTCAAGGAAACACGTTCATACACAAATTTGGTATGAAATAGTAATGAAACACTAAATTTGATAGATATAAAGAATTTTTTTTCCCCACGCAGAAATAAAGGAGCTTTGGTGTCAAATTAATAGGTAAGACTCTGTTAAAAATATACAAGTTTCACAAAAAAAAGAAAACAAACTCTAAATTTCCCACATTAAGAGTTGGAAAGGCAACAATAAATACCATAGAGTATGAAAATAACATATAATCAAACTCTATGCATTATTCAGATATAAGCTGTACTAAAGTTCAAGAATCCGGAAATAAGCTCATTTTCAGCAAGCAATGTCTAGCAAGCATAAAATATGAATGAAACAAAAGCAACAAATAAGATATGACTAACTGACAGAATTCTCATAATGAAAAACTACAAGCAACAAAGTAATGACTGACACATCAAGCTCTTGACACTATTATAACACAACCCATAATATTCTGAACGATAGTTACATAATAACGAAAAGAAGCTTCTTTGAAAAATGAAATAGCAAGAAACTAAGAATTAAGAAAGTGGCAGTTACCCTTCCCAAGTCCAAGCTGCCCATTAGAGTTCTTCCCCCACATGTAGAGCTCCCCATCAACTGTAGGTTAAAGAAAATTGTTTTAAAAAGTACACAACGATGGAAATCCTTGAATCTTGAGAGATAGGAGGTATGAAATCTTTAAATAGCAAAGACGATGAATGTTTAAAGACAGAACATAGACTTCCCAAAATGCAGACAATTCTTAGATTTTTGGTTTATAATGGACTATACTAAAATGGCTAATTAAAGTGTGAAGCTGAAGCAAGTGGTAGTTGCATCATTATAAATTAGATGACGGTTCAGTTAGTGACAACCTCCCAATTATCATAGGGATATATCTGCTTACAGTAACATTCGAAGCCCCACTCAACCAGCCAAGCTGGAAGCTTCTCAAAGGCATTAGGTTAATGTTGATGTAGATGTCTTAGATCAAAAATACAAGTAAGAAGCTGTATAGTGATGAGGACTTGAGGAGTTACAATATTCTACACAAGATAAAATTCCTATAATATATCAGTGAAAGCAAGAATTGAAAATGGCAAAATATTAACAATTTTTGGTCCTTCCTTCAGTCTCTATCATCACTAGAGGGGTAAATGGTGGAATACTGAAATATTTACTCCAACAACTTCAACAAGGTTTCAAAAAAAAAAAAAAAAAAAAAAACCATATAAGGAAATAGTAATCAGCTAATTAGAAAGATATAAGGGTGAGGAATCAAACTCCTGACCTGTAATTGCACACGAGTGACAGTAGCCAGCTGAAACATGTTTAATCTCTTTCTCAATTCCAAATACTTCAGCCGGCTCCTGAAAAATGAATATCAAATATCAAACAGCAATTCTTTAGCAGTTCAACCACAGCCAAAGGCCAAGCTGTGAGCTTATACAGTTGTACACAGCACAGTCAAATCTGAGAAAAGTAGGGCATAGAAACAAGAATCGAGAAAAAGCTAAAACATAGAGTTATAATGAAGCAAATAAGCTAGTGATCCCTAGTGGCTAAAATGGGATAACCTCTGAGTTTTGAGTTACAAAAACACCAAGGAAATGAAACTCTGCACGTAAGATATTTCTTCAATACATAGAAAAGGTCAAACGATGAAACCAACAACAGATATGGATGTATTCATTCAGGACCATTTTAGCTGATAAGTCAAGACCAAATCAAATAAGATTTGGATAAGAAGAACTTTTGTGTCCGACATCTCAAGACCAATTTCTTATGAAGCTAAAAGATTCACGTTTTTAGGACAGTAGATGGTATTTATGTATCAGATCAAGGATCTAAACAAAAAGAATTCTCTTATAAAGCAGGAGCAAAACTAAGAAATCTGCCCCCACACCCGCCAATCCGCCATACCTTAAACAGTAGCCTCTCCAGAAACATTGTGTAAATTGATCTAATCATGGCCATGTCTGATGGAAAAAAGTAGAACATATTTGAAGTAGGTATTTTCCTTGGTTCACAACAATTAGTTCAATATATATTTTCATTCTCAACAACTGGCCATAATCATTAGCTCACAAACAGGCGCCTCATAAGGGATATGCTTTTAAGATATTGTCACAAGATTTATCACAAAATAAATTAAAAACCTATGACCCCAAATATTCCTCTTTAGTATCTCAGCCTCCATGGTCTACCTTGTCTATAGTTCCTGTACACTGCAACAAGAAAATGAGAAAACTTAAAAACTCTAAAAAAAAACTAGCTAATATGTGCAAATGCACCATAGGATGGGTTTTAGAGCAATCGCCAAATCCACAAGGGGAAAATAAGTTCTCTTTCTTTACATCCTTTATTTATGCTAGTGTACTTATGTTATCCTAATCTCCTGCGGTGTCAATCATGCAGTTTTTACAGCAACTAATACAGAATTCTTAGTTCACTGTTTGATAGTAGCATTGATTCCCTTGCAAATTTTTTCCAGTAGATTTCTTAAAATTAAATGTTTCAATTCTTTAATAACCTAGTTCTAAGAGGGATTAAGAATTAAGATCTAGCAAAAATTAAATTTGCATAATGGTCCAAAGTTTGAAAGCAAGCTGATTCCGAGAATTACAAAATCAAGGTTGAATTCAAATCTTGGCAGACATATGCCAAGCATCTGTCCAAACTTACAGCATCCCATTTTCCCAAACCTTCAAGGATACAGATATTAACATAAGCAAGAAAAGTACCTGCAAAATTATTGCCACTTGTCACTTTCAATCAATCTCTATTTCTCATTCTTTAGACCATAGAGGTGGTCCCCACTCAAAAGATCTATACACAAAGGGATAAAAAAAAGATATGGCTTGCACTTAATATTCATTGTATTGATCTTCCATTGTATTCATTTACATGGGCTTTTTGAGAAGCCAACCCTTTGAATATCTCTTTTTGTATCTGGTTGCTATTTTTATGCATTAATATGGAAAAGAAAGGAGCTGTCTTTCTTTTGGGAGCTGACTACACAGACTCAATACCAACTTGTGTTCAGTTAAAACCTTTCTAATTTAAAGCTGCAGGAGCTTATGCCAAAAAAATAGAAGATAATAGAGAAAATCTCCTTTTGCGAAGCTCATGGAGAATGTTTATGCTTTGGAAACCACTGGGTAAGGTAGGTGACCCTATGCAAACCTGAGGATGATCTAAGTCTTAGAAAGGATATATCCAACATCCAGGCCTCAGTGAGAAAATGCCATAATTGAGATAAGGTTTTCTATCAATCAGTATGCCATGCAATAGAAAAATGAGAAGCCAAGACAGGGACAAATGTCAATTGCGCAAAGGTATCACCTACTTAATGCACCTTCAATATATGGTGTTGAGTACTTAGAGGTGGGCATGGGCCGTGCCAGCCCGCGGACGGCACGAGCCCAACACGAGATTAGCCCGGCACGGCACGATGACCGAGGAGTGGGCCGTGGGCCGTGCCGTGAATACGATTTCAAGAATCCGACACGAGCACGGCACGAACCCGCGGGCCACGTGACACGGTAGTTTGGCCCGCCAGGCACGGCCCGGCACGACCTTATATAGCATAAATAATAATACAGAACTATAATAATAAAAAGAAGAATAATAAAAAGACAATAATAAGATAATAATAAAAAAATAAAAAAAAAAACATAACCATAAATTAATAAAATTATTTATATAGTATATCCATTTTAAAAGTAGTTAAAAAAAAATTAAAAAAATTATGGGTGGCCCGGTGCCCTGCACGCCAGGTATGTGGGCCGGGGTGTGCTAAATGGTGGCCCGGCACACCGGAACGCAGGCACGGCACGAGCCACCACCAAGCACGGCCCGCGACGGTTCGGCACAGCACGTTGCCCACCTCTATGTGTACTCGTGTTAGTCGTGTAGTCACATTAACTTAATCTAATACCATTAAACTGCAATTCAACTTCCTCCAAAACAAGGGAAACCACACCCCTCACCATGATATCCCCTTATCATTATCTCGCTGTCACCGCTTTCTTTGGCTATTCGCCAATCCAATATTACAATTGTTGCTACAACCAATACTTCCAATTTCTCCAATACTTAGATGACTTACTAGACCAACTCTACCAAATTTATCCCCCTAATTTCCCAACATACATTAATAACAAGGAAAATAACCTGGAACACATAAAACACAAAGTTATCTTATAGTGATGAATGATTAATATGTTCAAAATGCCTTCATATGAGAAATTTGTTAGTTTGGTTATTAAGCAGGAAAAGATTAAGTGGTACTGCTCCTAAACCTTAATTTCAAGACGGTGATACCAATCACATTGAGGATTATAATCTACAATGTCAAAAACCTATGATTATCTGTTTGGCAAACAAAAAATAGCACCCAAGTCCAAAAAATAACAAAAGACAATGTAGGACATGTTACACTTATTTCTTGGCCTGACTATGGCACTCGATATCGTACCATTGCGTAATTCTTATCATCCGAAATCCCAAGCTGTCCGAAATCATTGAGTCCAGAGGCATAAACACGCCCAGATTCTGTCATATGACAACTAAAACTGAATTCCTCCCAAATTTACACACACAAATATAACTGAAAACACAAAAATCATACTAACATTGCAAAAACGGAAAATATACCCAAACTTAAATCAAAATTGAGCTTAAAACATCATAATCAAATTGATCAAACCATCAATTCCAACTCCATGATCATAATTGAAGAACTAATGCAAGATAAACTGAAGTAAAAACCTGTAAGAAAAAGAGTATGAGCACCACCACAAGAAATAGAACGAAGATTATCGCCATTAAAAGCAGGACAAATTACAGGCCTCCATTGAGAATCGACACTTCCAAGGCCTAATCTCCCAAAATCGCCGTTTCCCCAAACCGCAGCAAATCTCTTACCCCTTTCAATAGTAGAATACAATCTCGAACAAAACCCTAACCCTAACCCTAAATTGGGGTTGAGAATTGATAATTTAGAAATTTGGGAGTAAACTGCTCTAGTCCACATTGTAAAAAGAAGAATTGTTGTTCATGGAGGAGAGAGAAAGTGGAGAAATTGTGTTAATGGTGGAATTTTAAAGGTCGAATTCAATGGAGATTGAATAGAAAGATTTGTGAAGAAGAAGATGAATTGGGAGAAGAGAGAGAAATGTAGAAGTTTGATGAATGAATGAACAAACGAATTGATGGTTTCAGAAGCTGCAACGTATGTTGCAAACTTGCAACGAAGCTCATAGAAGGTCGGTACAACTGTATTATGCACCGAGTAAATCTGATCATGGGTTGGGTCGGGCCTTGGCATCATAGCTGGGCCTATTTCGGACCAAGGTTTTGAGCCCAAATTTGGGCCTTAAGTTTAGGTTGCCCAAAATTTTTAAAAAAAAATGTTTGTCGCCAAACTTTACTACTTATAAGTGCTCGTTTGGTTCACATGAGAATTAACTTTCTATGGAAATTTGTAATTAGGCTAAATTGTTTGATTGACACTATAGAAAATTCAACTCACCAAGGGGGGAATTGATTAGTAATTTTCCATGAATTATGGGAATTTGTATTTCCCTGGGAACTTCTATTTCCCATATTTACCTTATTTCCCTCCAACTAAACACACCTTCATTTTAATACTTCCTAGGAAATTCCATTTCTAAGGAAATTATCTTTCAACCAAACAACACCTAAGTGTATAACATATTGACATGTAAATTTGTATGTAGTCAGACTTTAATCTAACGTGGGCTTGTGTATGACCTAATGAAAATTTAACAATCAATCAATGTTACAAGCGTAGAAAACTAACATAAAAGGGTACAATGGTCATAAAAGAGTACAGTGGTGACTTTAGGAGTTTATCTTATTGGAACTGTTAATGGCTTGACATTGAGTAGGCATCACAAACAAATGAACAATAAACATCATCCTTTTGTGAAGGCAATTCAAGTTAGCACTTTATTTTTCTTAACTTATCTCGTATGAGTCGTGTCAGTATGACGTTTTGAATTAATAATTATTATTATTGTATTATTTATTTATTTGTCATTTTGACAATGTATTGCAATTGTAAATAGTTGATATTATTGACATTTATAATAAAACGTATTCATATCAGCATCAATCAGTCATAATTTACTCCTAAGGCACTCTTTGGCTGATTAAAAACTGAAAACAACTTACGAGTACAATTTTGCATAAAAATGGACAATTCACAAATCACAAGAAGGAAGTTGCAGCTCTAATTGAGTAATTGACTATGCAGCTCATAGAAAGGGCGTGATGCATGGCCAAACTCTATTGAAAATTTTGATCTACTCCGTAATTAACAAAATCTAGTCACCATACTATTGATATCTATTTCAACATCATCGGTTTTATTGGTGCAAATCGTCCATTTTTAGATTATCCAATCCGTAACCAAACAAGTTAAAATCATTTGAATCAGAAAAAGGATTAAATTAAATTACGAGAAAGTTAATACTACTCCGTAACTCGTCAATATCAACACACATGACACATACGTGACAATTGACAATTTGACATGTCCTGCACGTACAAGATTTTTTTTTTTAATTCTTTTAGAGGGGCAATTTAGGAATTTATGGTATTAATAATTGATCTCTATTTACATGGTATGGTTGGTGGCAACAAATTTCTAGTTTTTCTTTCTTTCTTTCTTTTTTTTTTTTTTTTAAGAATTTATACTATGTTCACTATATCTTTAAAAATAATTTCAGTTAAGTAAAAATAATTTCAGTTCAATAAAAATAATTTCTATTTAGTAAAATTCAATAACTTTAAAAAAGAAATATAATAGAAAATCATTAAAAATAACTTAAGTTGAGTAAAAATAATTTAATTTCAGTAAAAATAATTTCAATTTAGAAAAATAAAGTGATTTGCATAAATTTTTCGTGTACTATACAAGTCGGACCCCTTTGTATCATTTATTCCAAACTAACGAACACAAGTCAAATACATATTGCTCTAACCCAATCATATCACCGTTATGTGCATTGAGGATAAGACTTACCAGAAGATAACATTATTTAACAATTTTGATTATAATTAATACAGTAATTGTCCTTTTTAGTTTAATTATTGCTAATTAATCTTGATTCAATTCATTATTTTCTTGAACAAAAGAATATTCCCAAGAATAATATTCTCAAACAAGTGAACAACAATATTACAATAGTCAACACCCGCACTGTCCTTTTTCATTTCATTCACTGATTGAATTTTCCGATTACTTTGAGGCTTTGAGCTATCAACACCAGACATTCACACAATACTTATCTTTGAA
This sequence comes from Chenopodium album, assembly GCF_948465745.1. Classification (NCBI taxonomy): domain Eukaryota; kingdom Viridiplantae; phylum Streptophyta; class Magnoliopsida; order Caryophyllales; family Amaranthaceae; genus Chenopodium; species Chenopodium album. The sequence continues at coordinate 6,034,166 of NC_137846.1, forward strand.
TATATCACAAATAATAATCATACATAATAATAAGAAATTTAATCAATCTTTATTTACACTTGTGACTCTATCTATGAGAATCGAACCCCTCTCATATTAAAATATTCGATTTTTCTAATGAAATTTTAATCTTATATTTCCCGATTCTCAATTAATCAAAGATATAAGTATAATTCACGAACATCCCTTGAATTGAAATTTACAAGAAGAGAATATAAATCGGATTTGTAATAATCCATTGTAATATAATATTTATATTTAACACGAGTACTTCTATAAAGTAAAAATCTCTCTAATAAAGATTTAGATGTAGAAAAAAAAAAAAAAAAAAAAAAAAAAAAAAAAGTGTTGGATAGGCAAAATTACAAAACCTTTCACTAACAACCTTTTTTTATTTACTCGTTTAGGTTAACAAGAGTGAAAAGATAAAGCATGACTAAAATGATGATGAAGAGGATGATTATTATGTTGATGATGATGAACCCTACTATGACTTGAACCCTCTTTCTCAATCCTCCATCTTAGATCAAGAAAATCATCGACCGAACAAGGAAGCTTAAGCGGACCGTCGGCGTAGTACCCGTACACTTCACGAGCTTTGTCTAGTAGATTTGCGAATAATGGATGATACAAGTAACTTATTGGTATCTCGAATTTTTGACAATGATCATCTTCTTCTTCTAAGCCAACTTGAATTGCTAACCATCCTTTTTTAACCATGTTTTCTTGTTTAGAATAATAATATGAACTTGAAGAAGTAGTTTGAGTTTTTTTTTCTTTGTTTGTTTTTGGTAGTAAGGAAGATATGAGTTTAAGGAAAGGCAAAGGAGAAACGTTTGTATTTATAGTGGGAATTGTGTGTGGAGAGGTCGGCTGAATTGTACATGAATACGGAATGATAATTTAAAGATTATATTATATGCTCTTTTTTAATTTATTTAATTTATTTTTTATTTATGGTACGTATATGAATTATGTGGCATATAATAATCATATATTATGTGGTACCACTGGTACGTACCATTGTCTAGTGCTTGTGTATTATATGGTACTCGTACGATTTATTGTCTAGTGCTTGTATGATATGGTCAACCAAAAATTAAATATTCAGTGGAATGACTAAAGATTTTTAATTTTGTTTTTGTGATATGGCCCATCAATAAATTGGAGAGCCTTAAACCTACATACTCTAATTTCTAAACCCTTTGGAATAAGAAAATGACATTTTTTTTTACTCTTTTGTGATCAGTGGCGGATCCAGGAATTTGAAGTAGGGGTGGCACTAGAAACTACCAAATAAAAAAATTCCTAATAACTTGAGCCTCAAACTATTTTTAAGCTAATGATAACACATGTAGTTAGCTAGCATAGATCAAATTAATTTTTTTAACACAATGTATTGTGTTATCATTCAAAAGTAACTATAAAATCTAAAAAACGATCAATTTCCCAGGCCCATGACTCCATGAGGTTTTTACAAATAAATTATATACTCCATACTAGTTACAAAGTATCAAATACTCAATATGACAATCAAATCAATAAATAACAGTCAAAGTAATATAGAGTAAATAGTAATATTTATCAAAATACTCATGTTAATTATGAATTATTTGAAGTCATTTTAATATATACGTAAATGTCAAGAATGGAAGGGAAAAAAGCACCGATAGTTAAAAAAAAGTAAAACAAAGATATATACGTAAATGTCAAGAAGCTAAGGCATGGAAGGGAAAAAAATCATTGATAATTTAAAAATGAAAACAAATACTAAAGGCACAAAAGGGAAAAATAATGTCAAAAAGGGAAGAGAAAAAAAAGCATGGATAATTTTTTTAAAAAATACAAAGACTAAAAAAAACATTGATAAAAAAGAAAAATAAATACTAAAGCTACAAAAGGGGAAAATGAATGTAAAACATTGATTAATTATTTTTTGGAAAAACAAAGACTAAAGGTAAAAAAAAAAAAAGGGTAAATGAATGCAAAAAAAAAAAAGGAAATGAATGGAGAGAGATTCGAACCTTCACCAACCAACAAATAGCAATTTATTACACTCCTTAGTTACCATTGCAGCAACTTACCATTCTTGACATACAATGCAATATAAAATATATATACCTTATATTAAAACAGGTTATTTTATACAAAAGTTTTTTATTTATTTTTTTTTGTGAGGGGGAGGCACGTGCCCCCCCAGGTTCCAACGTGGGTCCGCCAGTGTTTGTGATATTATAAAGATATATCATATTATATATATGTAACTCTTAGCAAAAAATTATATATGCGGCTTATGTGACCTGGGTTACTTATTTGGGGGTTACTCGGTCAGTCAAGGCTTACTCTCACACAGAAAACGCGCTAATCGACTGAATAAGCCGAGAATAAGTAACACTTGATCGTCCGAGTAACCCGTGAATAAGTAACCCCGGCAAAAACACGCTATTCGACTGAGTAATTTTAGAGTAAGTAACCTTTGACCGACTGAGTAACCCCTAAATAAGTAACCACTGAATAAGTAATCCGGCCACACGGTGTAATTAGCCACATAGAAAAAATACCAAACTCTTAGAGCTAATAAGAAACATTTATTATCTTTTCTAAAATGATATTGATTTAGAAATGTATGACAAATTTACGTGCAAGTCGACGTAATTAATGTTATATTTATATTTTATTGGCCCTAAGTACTACTTCCTCCGTCCCCAAAACTTCGACCCTTTTGGCCTAATTTTAGTCCCAAAATAATGGACCTATTTGCATTAAAATACCCACTAGTTTACAACAATATTTGTGCAAAATTAGCTTCCCCATATAAAATTTTGTTTTTTCCATGTATTTTTATACTTTTCTCTCTATTTTTTTTACAAATCCCATGTAAATTTATCTTTTCAATATGTTTTTATTTTTTTTTATTTAAGTTTCTTAATAGCCGCAAAATTAATTCAAAAGGGTCAAAGTTTTGGAGACAGATGGAGTATACAATATGAAGTAGCATTTTTCTTGTTTTAATTTTTGGAATGCTATATACTAGTACAAAGTATAATACTATTTTCTGTAGGTACGTAGTGAATTCGGGGATCGGGAAAAGATGAGAATCTAAATTGTAATTTTATTTATTAGGGAATAGGTCGTCATAAAATTAAATTTTGACGACGTATGTATGATTGGAGTCACTATTATTTTTATATACGTAGGCACTGAGAACTCACATGAGTTCAGTTGCAACAAACCTCCTTCTGTGATGGCTCATGATTCGAGAAATCGGAGAGTATGATGCTTTAAAACAAGTTTATAATCGGAAACTCCCTACGTTTATGAACTTGTTTCTTGTAGTATTGTGAGCAATTAATGTATTTCCATGCATAATCAAATATATTCTAATTAAGTGAGTTTAATATTCAATATCATAACCAATAATAAGTTGAGAATCTTTCCATACTTAATCATTCAAAAAATTTAGAAATTAGATAAATTTATCTTCAGTCTCACCGACCATTCGCATAGTTAAACGATGTCGTATAGGGTTTTAATAATTAGCTTTGTCAGCAAAATCGTCAAAATTAGAATTACTTGAACCTTAATGGAATTAACAAAAGCCCAATTTCATACTTCCATCCCAATCAACCACAAACTTATTATAAATTTTAACTATGACAGTTGTGGATGTCAACTAACGTAATTAAATTCTCATGTCTGTTTATTTCTAAACTTGTTTGTGCATGTTTATTTATTAAAAGTAGTTGCTTGTAGATCTAATAATCCAATTCTGAAAGTTAGTGTGTTTAATAACTTTGTATGTACTAATTATTGTAGTTTTCTTGGTATAAATAATTGTATAAGGCGTCATTTTAATTTTAAAAAAAAAAAGAAAAAAAAAGCCCCTTCCAAAATATCAAAGGCTGCCCAATAATTTAAATTTGATAAAGTTGTACCGTTGTACGTCGTGGTGACATATTTGATTGTAATTAATTTCATAATTTGTTATGATGAGCTACGAGTAGTATATATATAGTAAATGCAATAATTTAATTGATTTTCTTTTGGAATAATTTAATTGATTTTCTTTTGGTGGTTACAATTGTACAGTTGAATACAGTTATAAGTATTTTGGATGGGTGATGACTTTGATGACTGATGAATAGAGGAAGTCCATATTTAATTAATATCCTATACACTTCTTCAAAAAAAAAGAAATAAAAATTCCTACATATACACGATTATACTTCGGATGGTCAATAAGTGAGTTGACAGTACAATATAATTTCATTAGATACTTCGTATAATTTAGACTTTCTCATTTTGATTTGGTATAGGAGGATAACGAATGTATATTTAAATAATTAGATCATGGATCGATTTTGATTTCGAGTTCATGTTCATACATGATGGTAATAATATCGTGAATGATCAACTACTTTAGATGTTAAAGTCATAATAAAGAATAGGTGGTCTGATACTCAAGAAGTCTGTCAAAGAAAAAAAGAACAATTATACAAATATCAATATTCACTCTTACAATTAAAAGCACATGTAAGTGCATGTCCTACATCAAGAAAAGGTACTCCTCTTAATATTGGAAGGAAACCTTCTTTGATCATATTATGGAGTGAACTCTCTCTTGATGATTGTACAACCCACACCTTTATTTAACATTCTACAATCTACGAGTTGCTTGTAAAAAAATCTCTAGTTTATATACAGAGTATTTTAATTCTATTTTACCAACCCCACAATTTAGTAAAATTGCCTCACCCTACGTAATTAATATGATGGATGTCATATTTTCTCTTCATATAGTTTCTTCCATCATCACATTAACCTTTGCATTCCGCAATACCTACACGGCTACACCGGCCTCTTTGGCCCCTTATTACCTTTATTTCTCTTTTGACAATTACATTTTTGATCCACATTCTACTAACTATTTTGAAGTGTGCATGGCCAAATTCTCTATAGACACCTAAATTGGGATATAAACTATAAAGTGATACAAGTACTATACTAATTACTCCAATCCGTAAGTCTATCATATAAATATGTAGAATTATAGAGTATATAATTCAAAATTTTACTATACTCCAACTAATTCGAATTTAAATTTAACGAGATTTAATTTAAGGTTAGGAAAAACTCTTTCAATAAAATTTCTGCATTTTTATGATTCAAATTCAATATCTCTAGGATCTGGCTAAAAATGGAACAATTCTTTTACCAACTTGCATTATTGTTGATACTTTTAAGGCCGAATTCAAATCAAACTACTACCTTCGTTTCATATTATTTGTAACGATTTGACATAAACTAAAGAGGAAAAATATCTAATCATTGTAAATACTATGAAACAAGATAGTATATTGAATAAGCTTAATGATCATTACTAGTACTATACTTTTAATTTACAGCCTTTGGCTTTTCAATGAGCCATTTTTTTTTTTTAAGATTCACATATATAGCTTGTAGCACCTATTTAAAGATATTCCAAGATCCCATCTTTGAAGCTGGATCCACTAAGACAAGTTGGCCATAACCATCTACTTTTACTGGCTAATTGATCCCTTCTTTTTTGAACCCTTTAATGTTCTTTTTATCTACAAATACTTTCAACTTTTGAGTCTAATCAATAATTAATCAAAGTTTAAAACTTTAATTTCACCTATCTTCGTCACATTTGTTACTTTTATGACATGTAAAACTTTATATTTGTGTCATGTCTACGTCTATAAACGTCCCACTTTGGCACTTTGTACATTATTTTATAACATAAATCAGACAGATTAGCAATTAAAGATTGATTAATTTGTTGGAAGGAAGCGCAATTCAATTATGTATTTGGCATGCATGCACATCATGACGACATTATAGTCTTTACTAATCACTGTCATTTTGTGTATGATAGTGAATTATTAATGGTAGATTGTTTGTAATCCACGATTAATGGCAATTAATAATTAGAATAATCTAATTTCGTCGGTTATGGAAACTTTTGAATGTGAAAGTTAATACCCTTAAATTTAGTATTAACTGTCGGTGAAGGTTGTACATAATAAGCTTTTAAAAGGAATTAGATATTGCATTGGTTTATTATTGAAATTAACTTGGCAAAGTGAACAGTACTCGGTATTGGTATATGGAGAAATATTAAAACTATCCAGTCAAAGTGGATGACTTGTCACTTTAGACAAATATACAGGTTAGTTTTAAAATTTAGTTAAGTATTCAGATTATGAAAATTCTCGAGACTAGTATATATATATATATATATATATATATATATATATATATATATATATAGATATAGTAAGAGTACAATCGTCAATAAATCTAACCTTTTAGGACGATGTGCATGCTAGCAATACCATGACATGTGGGTTGGTATTATAATGGATGGATTAGAGATAATGTGATAAATGTAATTGAAGATGATAATCCTAGACCAACTAATTAATGATTTAGTGGGGCAAAAATTATCTTAGAAGATGAAAAACAGCAAGATTTTATACCCCACAATAGCACTAAATAGTTGAAATGTAAGAGTATGAGTGAAAAGCAAAATAATAAAGAAATAAGGATCGTCATAATCTAGTTAGTACGGATGTCTGGCAGGCCGTGCACGATGAGTACCACTGGTCCTAGGGAGGCGTGAAATATAAGGAAGAGCAAAAACTGAAAATGACTACGCAACTCACTTTGTACTTCAAGTTCAAGGAAAGGCCAAATGTAATCAACATTTTTTATACACTTGTATTCTTGTTTTCTTTCTTTGATCAACCTAAAGTGTTTTGTTTTTTTTTTTTTTTTTTTTTTTTTATCCTTGTCTGCTATTGACATAGAATTTTGAGCATAAGGTGAAATCACGATAGATTAGGGCCTGTTTATTTGAGCTGCTCCGCTGTTCTGACATCTGCTTTGCTTGTCTAGAATCTTAGAAGAACAGAACCTAGGTCTAATTAAGTGTAAATATATATAAAGTTGTTTAAGAAAATGTGTAAATATAAAGTAATATTAGAGCTAATCAAGTCCAATCAGGTGTAATAGGTTCTATAAGTAAACGCACCCTTAGTTTATAAATACTTTTATAAATACTTTGAAGTTATGCATTAGTAATGTTAAAAGAATTACTCATGTGAGAGTTAAAATTAGTCCCATGTTGAAAAACAAGAGGATGGATGACCACAATATAATCTAGTAAGCTATGGAGTAGTTACTATGCCAATATAAGTTCTAATCAATTCCAATTAAGTCCAATCAAATATGTAAAAATAGGTTTAATAAAGTTAAATAAAATGAAGAGAACTTACCCTTAATTCTATCACATTTATTGTGTATTATCAAATTCTAATTAACATAAAGATATTAATTAAAACTGTGTTTTATGTAATCTAGAGTGTTGTCTAACACCTTTACAAGTAAGAGTACAGATATGAGGTACAAGGTGTACTGAAAATTTAGTGTACTAATTTGTGAAGAATGAAGGTGGTTTACCTAACTGTACGACACCAAGTCATCAACTATGCTCTCTTTAAATTTTCAAAGAATGAGGTCACTTGGATTATTCTCCACTAATACACTCACTTCTTGAATATTGATTTCGATTTTCAATGACCTAATTGTTTAATGATCTTTTTTAATCCTTTCATAATCCTATTTATTGTCCCAAGCTAAGTCATGGTGCTTGACAATGGTGTATATAAGACACCTTCAATTCGTCAAACCATGGCAATTAATTAAGTTCTCCTTTGTCTTGTACTAATGATCGACACTCCAATTTTTTATGTGAATAATCGTGTCATCGTTGATTTTATCTCTTTATTTGTTACCTTATACAGTATTTGTGATCCATTCATCTCAAAATACACTTTTCTAATACATTTGTATATAAGACGCAATTTTTTTTTAAAAAGCCTACATTATCTTACTAAATTGGTACGTTTTTATCCAAAAGACCTTAAACCTCACATCATGCATATACAAAACTTTACTTTAATCAATATGAGTAGGTTTGATTTCTACATATGAATGAATATGCTGAATCAACTTTCGATCGCTCCCTCTATTCTTAACTAAAGTTGTTAAGCTCCCATTTCTCACAAAATTCTTGATATAGATTTCCATTTATCATTTGAGTTGAGACAACAAATTGTAAAAATTTCAGTTCACTAACTTTTATTTTTAATCACTTTTAAGTAGGAAAATTCCACACAACTCTTCTCCTAAATCTTACGTGCAATATGAATGAAAAGTTGAGAATCTTTACTAGGTACAATGAAAGTAACAATTTTATCAAATGAATCAAGGTCAAGATGATAAAGATTGAACCAAATTGTCTAAAACAAGATTTTTGTATACCTTTTTACAACTTTTCATGATAAAGGTTATTTATTTTATATAACCTTATGAGGTTTGATGTAGAGTTTGAAACCTCAAAAGTTAAAATATATAGTATATTTCTTTTTAAATCAATCGATTCAATATAAAAGGCTAATCTAGTTTAACCTACGACTGAAACTCTAGTATAGCTCGAAATTAACCCCAAATGTTAAAAGTAACCGTTTTAAATAGTCATTATTAATGAAAACATTGTTAAATGTTGACAGATGATAAATCATTGGAGAGAAGATCGAATTCAAGATTTTTTTTTTATCAATCTACCAATAAGTCAAAAACAAAGGCACTATGAGTGGACACAAGTCACACAACCATATTGAAGTTAGGCTTAGCTTAATGCGGTTGGGTACCCAAGTTTTTTGGGATTGACCTACAAACTCTACATTTGTCAATAGGTCAATGCTAAAAACACTATGGATGGACAAACAAGAAGTAAACGCATGAAGTTAGGATTTATTCCGTTGAAGTATCCCAAGATGATTGGGAGTGAATATACCTATCAATATATGTTGTCAATCATTTGGCAAATTTTATTGGTCAACTAGTGTAGTTAGAGTAGCATTAGTCAGTAAAATTAGCTATAGTGTGCCTATTAACTTGGGTAGTAAGCCTAATAAAATTTATGTGACCACAAACCCCTATTTTTTGTTGTTCCCTCTTTATGTGATGGAGGAATGTTAATTTAGAACGGAGTTAGGGAGGGAATCTTTCCAAGCATATTAGTAGTTGCCGCATGTTTGGAGTGCTTCAACTTGTTCGTCTTATTTTGTTTACAAAAGACAATACAATGATATAATATATTATATTGCACATATTCAAATTAATACTCCCTTCATCTCTATTAATTTTTTTCTTCTAGTTTTAATTCTTATTAGAAATAGTTAATTATCTTTTAAACATGAATAATTTTTAGACACAGAGTAATAATAGTACTAGTGTAGGAGTTGAAATAAATAAAACAACCTAAAGATAAAATTTCGATAAAATATTACCTCAATCTGGCAATCGATTAGTTGTAAGCTGGTTTGCTTAATTAGCTTTTGACTAGGTTTAGTGCTAATTGTGAAATAATGTTTATGCTAGTAGCTTGACTCGACTATCTTTTATCGGCTGATTGCAAAATAATTTGGTAGAATATGTGCAGTGCTTGAATGTTGGTTTTATTATGTATTTTTTTTTTTAACTAACTTTTGGGTATAAAAATCAAAAGTCAATGTGATTAAGAAGGTACCTCAATTAGATTTTTTTTTTTTTTTGCACGAAAGTTCGCTTTTAAATTTGTAAAAGTAATTACCAAATCAAATACATATGCTTGGTTATATAAAGCATGAATTTATTTTAATGGACGAAAAATTTAGCAAAAGTCATTTTCCAAGTGTATACCTAATAATATGGAATAAAGAAAATATCTTTTCTTGTATATTTCTTATCACCTGGCCGGCCTACTCAATATCATCAGATTGTAAGCTTAATTAGTACTAGTATATCATAATTTATGATACAAATTGCACAATTGTATAACAATGTGTAACTACCAAACAAAGCTTGGTGGAGTTGGTGGAGAACTCACCTTGTGACTTTGTGGTTACGAATTCGAACCTCACCAACTACAAAATGCTTGGGAGTAGGGGGATTCCTTACCTTCTCCCTCTACTCTCAAGTGTTGACCTGCGGAGGTGGGCTGGCTAAACTTGTGAGAGGTGTCGGCTCAATAAGGTCCTTCTTCTTACCTTAAAAAAAAAAATAACAATGTGTAACATAATGGACCACCAATCTATATTGTCAGTCTAATAATCTTAATATTAATCCCTACATAAAACACAAATGTATGTACCTCCAAGATGGATACAAGAATTTAAATCACTGATTTTTTTTAAAAAAATACACCTATTTAGCACTATATAGGTAGCACTTTTGATATATGATAAGGTTTGGTTTGATTGATACCACAAACAATGACAAAAATCTGGCAGTGGCCGGTGGGGGGTATGTCATTTTCAGATCTTCATAAAAACCAAGTAAGAATCTCCGACTTCTCATTTCATTTGCACATTTTTTTATTCCCCAAAGATGGGAAAATAATATTTTTTTTTTTTTTTAAAAAAAATCATTTATATATATATATATATATATATATATATATATATATATATATATATATATATATATATATATATAAATAATATACTTTAATAATATTCTCCACTATATATTACCTCCGTTTGTTTTAATTGATACGTATTGACTTTAGCACTATTCATACACTCCTTCTTTTGACCGTTCTTATGACTTATATGTTATGAAAAATATAGTCATGTAGGATCTTGTTAGATTCGTCACTGTATATATTTTCAAAATATCAACTTTTTATAATTTTTGCTTATCGGTAATTAAAAATATTAACGTTTGAATTTGTACATCGGCAAACATGACTAAAAAAAGTGTCAACTAAAAAGAAATGGAGGAAGTATTATATGCATGCAAGTATATTGTATAGTAGGCTACTGCAAAAAATAAAGAGAGGACTACGTGTATAACTGTATATGTTGGTTATATTTATATGGTTTGACTTATGTATATGTCTGTCATTAGTCACTAACTCACTACTAGTACATCTTTGCCTTCTTGAGTTTCGGTGGTGACCGCCCCATTTTACTACACTTGTTATGTGGTTCCCATTTCATGTCGTCCCTAGCTCGATCATGGAGTACAACCCTAATTTAGATGTCATGTTTTGTGTTCTATTATTCCGATTGAATGTGTGTGTAGACCGTGTCATAGAATTTTGATTTTGAAATCAAAGCATGTGGCGCGTATGTGTTAATAATCATTGTGTAGGGTAGTGTTCGTTCAATGGTTAGAAACAATATATCTTAAAGTTTTCTTAGTCTCTCGATGATTTAGAGTTATTTTATTTTATTGTTTTAACATTCTTGTGATAGACGTAAGAAAGATTAACAAAATTAACAAATAATTTAAACACAAATAAAATTTTATGTGGTTCATTAAAGGTGATTTTTTATATATCAAGATATGTCTCCAATCATGCATGCGTTAGGGTGGTAATACTATGGGATTTATAAAACTTCTAAATACTGAAAACAAATTAGGCGTAGAAATAAAAAATGTATATCTGAGTCCACATACATAACACTATAACATACTTCGCATAATGTCAGTTTTGGGGGTGTTGCTCCCAAACCCCAATGGGATCCGTCCAAGCGTCCCGAACCAGGGCGTGATGCCTTGGACTTTGATTTGTTGCACTAGGCAATGAGACCCTTGTAAAGACAAGGAAAAATCGGTACTTTAAGCTAAAACATATATTCTAACAATCTTAATAAAACTCGATCGATTTAAAATTTTAAATTTAAAGGTCCAGTAAAAATAACATTGTAATTATTTTATGGGAAATCGATTTTAGTTTTGATATTTTCCCGATAGTGATATATCTCATGTCTTACGGCCTTACATGGATGTTAATAGATAGAAGATCATCTTGACATCTTCACATGCTAATGTTACATTCTTTATCGAGTTGTGTGCCTAATTTCTACCCAAAAAGTTCATTTTCTTTAGAAGAGAGCTAAATCAATCAAGAAATCTCATAAAACCGACCAAATAAGCTAAGTATGCAGTCTAGTCTACACTTTATGTGCAAATTACCTACCACAAATCTTTCCAATTTTAGTAGCCAGGTGCATGATTAAGAAGATGAGTAGCTATTTTGCGTTGTACTTCTGGCCCATCGATCGGACTAGTCACCACTTGAAAACAACAAGATAAATGCATTGAGATGATATGGTTTTTATCAAATAAAATACGGGAACTTTATTCTTTTATGGCCCGACTCTCAATATATACAAGTCTTATTCAATTTTTTTTGAGTGCACAATGAGAGGTCCTTGGCAAAGTCGTCTAATTCTCAAAAAGTGAAAGAAAGTTAATGGAGAATTTTTCTATACCATTTCAATCATTGTATTAAATGATTTTTTACCTAACTAAAAGGGGTAATTACTTGTAACCAAAAAAAAAAAAAGAGTGGCCTTAGCTTGGAGTAATAATGATGATGTGTTTTTAACAATGACGGATTTAGAAGTTAGAAATAATATTTAGTGGGGTGGAAATAAAATAACATTTGTAACCTTTTTCTGAGTTTAAACAGCTAATTAGGAAATTTTCTCAAAATTTCTAATATCATTATGTAAATTCATCCTTGGTTTTTATTTAATTTATATTTGAGAGTGCATATAGTACGTTAGTACGTATTGGTCATGTATTTATGTATACTCATGTGTACAAGTAGTGAATCATGCTATGATAATTGATATATTAGTGATTTAGGATATTTATATAATATTTACATGTCTAACTTATTAACCTTTGATTCATTCATATTATTAAGACTTATTTGAACAATAAAACTTTTTAATTATAGATTAAACTTGAATAATACATAATTTTTTTTATTTTTTTATTTTTGGGGTGTATAGAGAGCCACAAGGGTTGAGGGTGAGAATCGATTCCATTCCATGATCTCCGATCCTGGAATGAGATCATGGAATCGAGAGGAAAGCTCTAACCACTTGAGCTATTCTTCACTCTCACATGATATTTAATTTTCTCGAACTAAACTTATTTTTTTAGAAAAGAGAAAATAAGGTGAATAGAATAAGGTTTGAATCGACTTTGTGTCACATTCTGTACAAAAGCCAGTAATGGAATGAAAGTGTACCGCTACATAATTATATACACTAATGAATAATGATTGATAACAGTTCATGTACAAGTAGTCAAGTACGTAGAACTTATTAGAGATTTCTAACGATTTTATTCTGAAGTGGCATTGCTATCCAAATGCATAGGGTATAACATGATTAATTTTTCATGTGCAACGAATACTTCTTAGGGATATATATTTTGACTCTAATCAGAAAATAATTGTCAAAATATTTGGAAAATATTCCAAATCAAGTTAGATATAGTTTTAACTCCTATTAAATATACTATCAGTAAATAATTTGAAGTAATAATGATAGCAATTATTACTAGCTTGTCTGTTTTTATTTTTACACCTCTACTCCCTTCGTTCTTTCTATTTTCTTACAGTTTGGTATTAATGTACTCTCTCCATTCCTTTATTATATGCTTATTTCTATTATTTATTACTCACATAATAAAGAAAAATAGACATCTAATTAAGAGATGGAGGGAATACTATGTATGTAATCTAATGAATAATAAAAGTTGGAATATCTTTTTTTTTTAAAAAAAAAAAGTATAATTTGTTATAATAATGGGCACATACTTTTATGGAATTGGTGTTAAAGATAAAATTAGAATATTATGTACCGAGTAATAATAAAAGTTGAAAAAAAAAAAAAACCATCCAAACATAATAGTGAGGAACTCCAAAATAAAATACTCCATATATTGTATTTTGAAGAAAAGCACAAATAAAAGGAAATGAAAAGAACAACTATTTCAATCTTTTTCTTTTTCTTTTTTTTTTTTTAAAAACATTTTTTAAACAATTTTGCCTTTCTTTTGCGGCGCTTGTTGAGTCACTTGTCATGAATTGACTCATACCATGTTTTTTCCTTCTTCCGCATAACTAAGTACTTTTTTTTTTCATCATAAAGTTCTACTCACCTAGGGCATGTTCTGTTAGCTTAATTTTAGTTCAATTTATTTCAGCTTAATTTTAGTTTAGTTTATTTCAGCTTTATTTAGTTCACTTCAATTTAATTTAATTTCTAATTTCCTTTTTTTTTTTATAAACCATTCGTTTTAACTTTATTCAGTTCAGCCCCAATCATTTCAGTTCACTTCACTTGTTTTCAGTAAATCGAAACAGGCCCTTTCTATATACTTCATTGATTAAAGTCAAAGATTAAAAAAAAAAAAAAAAAGCTTCGACCATGTCTCTTAATTTAGGTATAAGTCAAAAAATTATCACATGAAGTTGAATTTGTTTAGTATAGTTTATACATTTACAAAATATTTTTTTTTTTTTTTGGGTATGATATACATTACCCTAAGGGCTATATATATGCATTAAATATACTCTTGAAAATTGTATAATATTAGGAATTAATGACAAAAACACGCGTAAATTAGTGTAATTAGTGGATTTTTGTCATAATTCCTAAATTTAAACAATTTTCTAAAACGTATTTAATACTTATATATATCCCTAAGTACTATGTAATTTCAATTACCTACTTGAAGATATTAATAAGGTCAAATGTTTGTTAGAAATTGCATAAAATGCAAGTGAGTGAAATGTAGGAAAACAGATAATAATAAAATATACTCCCTCCGTCCCCGATTGATAGTCACTTTTGAAGAAAAATCACGGGAATTAAGGAGAATTAAAGAAAGTACATTGAAAAAGTAAATTTACGTTAGGTATGCAAAAAAGTAGAGAGAGAAAGTAATTAAAATATATGGGAAAGTAAAATTTACATTGGAAAGTTAAATTTGCACAGATATTTTTGCAAATATTAGAGAATTTTGGTAAAAAAATAATATTAATGGTACTTGAAAAAAGCAAATGTGACTAACATTTTGGGTGTTCAAAAATGACAAAAGTGACTATCAATCGGAGACGGAGGGAGTATTAACGAACCGACGTAGTATTGTTATTTCAAATTTTAAAGTAAGGAGCACAGAAGGATTTACTTGGTGTGTAATTTATAAAGCGTTGAAATTAGTTATTGTTGAGTTGGTTGCCAAGTTGGCAGTCAGTTGCCATGTTGGCAGCTTCATAACAGAATTCTGTTACTCTAACAGAATTCTGTTGAGCATGCTTTTTGTGCTGTATATTATATTTAACGCTTCTAGTATCTTCTTGTATGATTAGATGATGTGTATATATAGGTTGTAAAGTGGTTGAGATCATTTATGACATAATGAATACAATTACACAATTTTCCTCCAAAGTTTTTCTCTCGGATTTTCTCTAAATCTTCTTCTTCTTTCTGATTTCTTCTTCTTGATTTCAATCTTGCGATTTCACATGGTATCAGAGCTACGAGATTTTTACTTCGATTTTTGATTCGTTTTGAATCGTTTGATCTTCTTTTGATCCTCTGTTTTGGATCTGATCTGTTTCTCGATAAGTTTTTTTTCCTTCGATTTCTTTGATTTTTCTGGAAATGGCGGAATCTGAAACTCCTCAAGGCTCGCAGAATTCACACGATGTGAATTTCAATGATCCTTATTACATCTCGAATGGTGATCATCCAGGTATGCAGATCGTTAATCTTCTGATTACTCCTTCAAATTTTTTGAACTGGTGTAGAGCTGTTAAAATGGCGTTGATTGCTAGAAATAAGATTGGATTTGTTACTGGTGTTCTTCCTATGCCTGATTCTGATTCTGATGTATCATAAGTGGCTGAGAAATGACTACATGATTATGTCTTGGATTTTGAATTCGATTGATAAGAATTTGGTTGGTAGCTTCATGTTTGTTAATTCTTCACAAGAATTATGGAAGGAGTTGAATGAACGATTTGGTCAGAGTAATGCACCGCATATTTTTGAATTAAAGAGAAGTTTAACTCGAATTCAGCAAAATGATGCTTCGATTGCTGAATATTATGGTCAATTGAAGCAAGTTTGGGATCAATTGCAACTTCTGGAAGGATTTCCATATTGTACTTGTGGAGCTCTCAAGTCATGCAGTTGTGGAGTTTTGAAGAAAATTCTTGAAGCTGATCAACGCAACAAATTTATGCAGTTGCTTGCAGGTCTGAATAGATCTTATGATCAGGCGAAATCAAACATGTTGAGTACTGATGATCTTCCTTCTGTGACTAAGGCATATTATATGCTTCAGCAGATTGAGAGACAGAACAGCTTGAATGTTGTTGCTGCTGATGTTCCTGAGGCTAGTGCTTTGGCCGTGAATCGAGGTAGTAAGTTTCCTGTTAATTCAGGTGTTTCTAATAGTGCTGGAAATTTTGGTGTTGGAGGAGCTCAATCTTTTCAGCACAGGAAAGATATCAGAAGGCAAAAGTATGACAAAACTTGTGGCCATTGCAAGGCTAAAGGTCATACTATCCAAGAGTGTTTTAAGCTCATTGGCTACCCTGAGTGGTGGACTGCTTTGAAAGGAAAGGTTTCTTCTCATTCTGGTTCAGCTAGGACAGCTTCTAATGTGGTTTCTACTGCTGGTTCTGGTATTCTTGGACGTGCTCCTATGGAAGTTGCTGATTCTAGTTCTGGTTCTATTGCTGGACCTGATCCTACCATGGTTTCTGCTATCTATCAGCAAGTGATGAAGATGATGCAATCTGATAGAGAAATGGCATCTGATCCATTATCTATCAATTTTGCAGGTACAATTTCTGTGTTTCATGCTCAGTTGTTGAGTAAAGTGTTTGATAAGAATGCATGGATAATAGACACAGGTGCATCTGATCATATGGCCTCAAATTTAGCATTATTCACTACTTTACAGCATCTTAAATCACATATTACAGTAGGATTGCCTGATGGAACAATTAAACATGTTAGATTTGCTGGTACTGTCAGATTGTCACCAGAAATTACCATCTCAAATGTTCTTTATATCCCTGAATTTAAACACAACCTATTGTCTGTTGGACAGTTACTTGACCAATCTGGTTTATTAGCTGTTTTTGAGAAAGATTCTTGCATGTTTCAGGACCTAGCAACTAAGCAAGTGAGAGGATATGGCTACAAAACCTCTGGTTTATACAAGTTTTCTCAGTTTTCAAGACCTGCTACATCAATAGTGTCTGAGTCATTACCAATTGTAAATAATACAATCACCTCTACTTCAAATAAGCCTAGTATTGATGTTTTGCATGCTAGGTTAGGTCATCTTTCTATCAGTAAAATGAAGCATGTTTCTGAATTGTTTTCAGGCAATAATACTTGTGATTTTAGCTGTGAGGTTTGTGTTTTTGCTAAGCATCATAAGATGCCTTATTCTTTGTCTCAGTCTATGGCTGTACATCCTTTTGATCTAATACATATTGATCTTTGGGGCCCTTATGCTCATAAATCTTTCTGGTGCAACTTATTTTTTAACTATCTTAGATGACCACACTAGAACAACATGGACACATCTTGTTCATAACAAGTCTCAGGTTCAGACTATTGTTAGTGGTTTTCTAGCTTATGTTGCTACTCATTTTGGGAAATATGTCAAGACCATAAGATCTGACAATGGCACTGAGGTGATAAATGAGTTTTGTTCTTCTTTATTCCTGAGTAAAGGAATAGTGCATCAGAAAAGTCTTCCTGGTGAGCCACAACAGAATGGCAGGGTGGAAAGAAAACATAGGAGTTTATTGGAGATTGCTAGGGCTCTTAGGTTCCATGCTGGTCTTCCTATCAGATTTTGGGGTGATTGTGTTCTGGCTGCTACTTATTTGCTGAATAAGATTCCATCTTCTGTTCTACACTGGAAAAGTCCATTTGAGAAATTGATGGGTGTTAAACCTGATTATTCTTCTTTAAGGGTGTTTGGCTGTTTGTGTTATCCTGCACAAAAGTTGTCTGACAAGTTTGCAGCTCGTTCTAAGAGGTGTATTTTCTTAAGGTATCCTTATGCCCAGAAAGGATATAAGCTGTATGATTTGGATGCTAAGAAAATAGTTTTGAGCAGACATGTTCATTTTGTGGAAAATGTCTTTCCTTACAAAACATTATTCTCTGATAATGTTACTGATCCCTGTACTTTACCCTTACCATCTCTTATTTTTCCCTCTCCTCTTCCCATACCAATTCCACCACATTCTACACCTCAGATTTCACCACAAAATTCATCACAAAATCTTCACACAAATATTCTTTCAGATTCATCAAATGATGTTTCTGTTCCTGTTTTTGATGCAAATATGTCTTCTGATTCTTCTGCAGACACTAGTTCTTCTTCTAGTTCTGTTCCTTTTGTTCATGATCAACCTCAACCTGATAAACGACCTAGGCAAATGCCTAAGAAATTTGGTGATTATCATGTTACTTTACCAAAGTCTGTTCAGCCACAAACTTCAGATTCTGTTTCTCAAAGTTTCAATGCTTTTACAGAACCTACTCTTTCTTTTCTTGGTGCTGCTGATGCTTCTAGTCTGTCTAAGGTTCTTTCTGTTCAAGAACCTAGTTCTTATTTTGAAGCACAGGGTAAAGTTGAATGGGTTAAGGCAATGCAAGAAGAAATTGATGCCCTGGAAAGGAATGACACTTGGGAAGTTACAAGTTTACCTTCTGATAAGAAAGCTTTGGATTGTAAATGGTTTTATAAAACCAAATTTAAGCCTAATGGTGATGTTGAGAGATGCAAGGCAAGGTTGGTGGTTAGAGGTGATAGACAGATTAAAGGCAAAGACTATAAGCACTCTTTTAGTCCAGTTGCCAAGTTGACTACAGTTAGGGTTGTTCTTGCTCTAGCTGCAGCAAAGAATTGGGATGTGCAGCAATTGGACATCAACAATGCTTTTTTACATGGTTATATAGAAGAAGAAATATATATGAAACCACCTCTTGGCTATGAAAATGTGAAACCAGGGCAGGTTTTAAGGTTAAAGAGATCCCTTTATGGTCTCAAGCAAGCTTCCAGGCAGTGGAACAAGGAGTTGAGCAAATTTCTTGTTGATTTTGGTTTTGTTCAGTCTCATCAAGACTATTCACTACTACAAAAAATGGAATAGAGAACCGTTGAAATAGGCCTTATAGAACGCCTTAGAGGCGATCTTCTGCTAAGCGATGTGTAAAGTTTACAGAACAGGTATAGGAGGCGTTCTATATGCAAGGGAAAAGAGAACGGGTACAAGAGGCGTTCTATATGCAAGACATAACCGTTCTCTATCCTTTTTTTATGCTTATAAATAATAAATAAAAGAGAACGGTTAACACTGATAACAGTTCTCTTTGTTATATTTTTTTTTAAAAAAAATTATAAATTTTGGGAGATTGCATATATACTAATATACATTAGTAATCAATAAATCAAATTGAATTGAAGTTGTAAAAGTTGAAATCAAATGCCAAATTAAAACAAACTTTATTATCATATTCAATTAATTACATCTCATGCCTAAAAAAAAAAATTTACATCTCAAGTACTAGTATTGTTTCCCCTAAAAAAAAAAATAACTATCAATGTACTAGTATTGTTTCGGTGCTTCCCCTAAAAAAAATAAACAAATCAATTTTAGGCACCATTTAAGGAAAATAATAAACAAACTTTATTATCATATTCAATGTACAAATGCAGGTTGCGCTTTCACCAGCCTCAACAACCGGAGCACGTTCAACCAACCTCAACCACCGCAGCGCCTCCACCAACCTCAACCATTGAAGCTCCACCACGAATAGTTCACGCAAATAGTGAAGCCGCACCAAACACCCAAAATCATAGATGAAAAATCAGAATTTAACAAATCATAACATTAAAATCAATTGATAAAAGTTATAGATAAAAATTAACAACTGAGAATTAAACAACTTGCGACCATGAACAGAGCACAACAGAGATTCAATGGTTCGATCTTTCATACTAGACTTTCGCGCAGCAACTATATCGAAGTTGGGGTTGGAAAACAAGGCTCGTTGTTCTTCATAACATTAGCGGCGATGCGACGATATGGATTGGACAGTACACTTGTAAACAAAGGAAGACGACGACAGTGAGGAGGTCAATCGATCGGATGTCAGCTTGGAGTTTTTAGGCGCCATTGAAGGATGAAGGTAGAAGAGAAAGGAGTTAGAGGTTTTTTTTTTTTTTTTTGAAAAGAAGGAGTTAAAGTTTTAGAGGAGGAAAGAAGTGAAAGAAGAGGGGAACTTATGGATGAAGAATGATAGGTTGACGGCTATAAGAAGAAAGAGGAGTTAGGGTTAGAATTTTGGGCTTTTCATATGTTAGATTATTCTTTCTTATTTTTTAAAAAATAATATTAAGCATATAGAACGGTTAACTAAGAGGAGCGATCTATATTGTAATTGTAAAATATTTGGATATATCAGATAGAACGGTTAATTAAGAAATGCGTTCTATAAAATAAATTTACAATTTAATAAATATAATAAATAAATCAAATAGAACGGTTAACTTAGATGGACGTTCTATATTCTTCTGGAGAACGCCTGCCTTTGGTAACCGTTCTATATTTTGCGATCTCTAATCTAGTTTTTGGTGTAGTGATTCTATGTTTACTCATGCTTCTAATGGTCATTTCACTGTTCTTGTTGCCTATGTGGATGATCTTTTGATTGCTGGAAGTGATTCTT
This sequence comes from Chenopodium album, assembly GCF_948465745.1. Lineage (NCBI taxonomy): Eukaryota > Viridiplantae > Streptophyta > Magnoliopsida > Caryophyllales > Amaranthaceae > Chenopodium > Chenopodium album. The sequence goes on from NC_137846.1 coordinate 6,054,820, forward strand.
CTTTTATCTCTGAGGTGAAGCAAGCTTTACATTCTGCCTTTACAATCAAGGATTTGGGGCAGATCAAGTATTTTCTGGGTATAGAAATAACTAGAAGTAATGCTGGGATTATGTTGAATCAGAGGAAGTATGTCTTGGATATGTTAAGGGATTTAAATATGGAAAATTGCAAGCCTGCTACTTTTCCTTCACCTAAAGGGTTGTGTTTGAGCAAAGAGGAAGGTGATGTTTTGCAAGATCCTGAAGTATTCAGAAGACTTATAGGCAAATTGCTTTACTTGAATCTCACCAGGCCTGACATTTCTTACATAGTTCAGCAACTTAGTTAATTTCTAAGTGAGCCAAGGGTACCTCATTTTTTAGCAGCAACTCATGTGCTTCGATATCTGAAAGCCACCCTGAATCATGGCTTATTTTTTGCTGCAAATACAGAGTTGAAGTTATCTGCATATTGTGATGCAGATTGGGGAAATTGTTCAGACAGTGGCAGGTCCTTGACTGGTTACTGTGTTTTCTTAGGGAATTCTTTGATTTCCTGGAAAACCAAGAAACAGAAAGTGGTGTCTAAGAGCTCTACTGAGGCTGAATACAGGAGTATGAGCCATACAACTGATGAGATTGTTTGGGTTGATGTTTTGCTTAGTGATCTGCAAGTTGAGGTTCCTAAGCCAATCACTCTATTTTGTGATAATATTGCTGCTCAACATATTGCAGACAATCCATGTTTTCATGAAAGGACGAAGCATCTCAGAAGAAAGCATCACAAATTGGATGTTCATTATGTTAGGGAAAATGTTCAACTGGGCTTCATTACTACAGCTCGTGTTAGATCTACTTTACAACTTGCTGATCTTTTAACAAAACCTTTGGGCACTGATCAGCACAGATTTTTGTTGCAGAAGATTGGCATAGTTTGTCAGCCTCCTGTTCAAGATTGGTCTTGTTCTTCCCCAAGTCCATCTTGAGAGGGGGGTGTTGAGTTGGTTGCCAAGTTGGCAGTCAGTTGCCATGTTGGCAGCTTCATAACAGAATTCTGTTACTCTAACAGAATTCTGTTAAGCATGCCTTTTGTGCTGTATATTATATTTAACGCTTCTAGTATCTTCTTGTATGATTAGATGATGTGTATATATAGGTTGTAAAGTGGTTGAGATCATTTATGACATAATGAATACAATTACACAATTTTCCTCCAAAGTTTTTCTCTCAGATTTTCTCTAAATCTTCTTCTTCTTTCTGATTTCTTCTTCTTGATTTCAATCTTGCGATTTCACAGTTATTATTTGTCACGCTAACTTATGTTGTGAGTTGTCTAATTTTGTCATACATAGAGATCAAATAATAATTATTCTTTTTAAAAAAAAAAGAAGAAAAAAAGAAAGAAAAAGAGAAAAGAGGGACGATGATTAATGAATTAGCTCCACCATAAATCAAATATGGAATTTCATTTTGGAGAATTTAATTCATCATTACACTTGTTTAAAAGAGAAAATATAACTATGGTATCATATTGATTACATACTAATATAATGTAATAGAGGCATTTCCAAAATATAAAATTAGAGGAAAGTCTCTCTCTTTCACTATCTAATCTCCCTTCTAATTAAAGTTCTATTTCATGTTTAAATTAAACTAACTAAACTACTTGGGAAGAAGTGAGTATTCTTTTCTAATTGCTTTGTAGAAGGCATTTCACTCTATGCTCTAGAGATTATTATGTGGTTCAGTCTTATAATCGTATCCCATTATTATAGATAAATACCAACAATAATAAGTTGTCACGTAATACGTTGGCAACTTACTATTGTTTAGCACCACATTTAACATAATGGTCCTTAACCACACAAATTAAAATCCTTACTTTTCTATTATTTACTCCCTACGTCCCAAAATAAAAAATAAAAAAAAAAAAATTCCTCCTAGCAAGACCGAAACGAGGGTGGATGATAAGAATATTGGTGGTGGTGTTGCCCGTGGTCGTCACGACGAGAGCCACCACTAGGGTGGTTCTCCTTCTCAATCATCCATCGGAGATGAATAAAATCATCGACGGATATAGGGAGCCGCAAAGGACCGTCGAAATGATACCCGTAAACTTCTCTAGCACGGTCTAAAACACCAATGAATAAAGGGTGGTACAAGTACCAAATAGGAATAACAAATTTTTGTAATTGACATTTTTTAACATAATCTTGGTAAATTTTATTATGATTTATTCCATCATCTTCTAAACCAACTTGGACCGCCAAAAATCCCTTCTTCACCTTGATGTTGTTGTTGTTGCTTTTCTTATCGTCGTTTAGCATGATGAATGAGGTCGTTTTGAGGAGAGAGAAAGTGTAATTTAAGTGTATTTGTGTGTTTTAAAGTTGGTGGTGGTGGTACAAAGTTGTGACTAGTGAGAGTGTGATTTTCATGGTGAGGGAGGTGGTTATATATATATAGAAGGGAGGTGTTTCTTAAGGAAGGTTGGTGCAATTATATTAATTATTATTGTATATATTTGGGCTAATTATAAACCGAAGATTACACGCCTTAGTCATCAAGTACAACGTACATGTCATATTGTTATACTTCGTACATTTCGAAAATATCATATACTCTCGGTGTCTATTTTTTTAGTTACATTCGTCTTTATTTTCATCTCTTTTAAGCACGTAGTTTTATGAACATACTGGTAATAAACGAGTATAAGTAAATTCAAAATAAAATATTATGTCGTTGTAAACATTACATGCAAACCTCTCTAACCACCCGTACCTTTTAAAATTAACGGTAAATCATGTTAAACTATTTTAAAATGAGTTTATTTATGTTACGGTTTACCTAATTAATACTTGCAACACTCTAATCTCTATAGATTAAGTAGAGTTAGTTATTACAACATGATCTCACAATTGCTCATATCGAAACTTAATTGTTACAATAGTTTGTTACTCGTATTTACTTTGTTCCTTAAAAAAGAGCAATCTTTAAGAAACGGATAAAATACTGCTAAGGGTGGAATAGTAGAGAGGTATTTGACAAGAAATTGAGTTATATTTTTGGTTGTTGAGTGGGTGTCAGTTGGTACGGCATACGGAATAATAGTTAGGACACTTGGGACGGTGTCCCATGTTTTGAGGTGTAATACAGTATGTAAACATGTAATAGGATACCTTTTGGTGCGGTTTCTTTGGCCCTACTTGTACAGCCTTATACATAACTATAACGCTCCCTTTTCTCTCCAATTTTACATACAATGCCAATTACTCCGTATTTGGTTAGTTGATTCATTGATTGATTACTTGAATGCACCCCGATTTAATGTACGGAATATAAATGAGAACTATTTTATTTCCGTGTAATATAAATGTATGAGAAGTTATTTAAGAGAGCGTGTCTACTGTTCTAAAAGTACGAAGTAATACGATATAAGAAGGAATTTTAGAAGATTACAGTGAAAAGTTAGAAATTTATATTTTATTTGTTGTAAACCTTGTTCATGTATATGAATAGTATTGTGGCCTAATTGAAGCTTCTCAAGTAGGATGATATTCTACTATATATGATATGATCCTTCCATTTCTATAAAGTCAATTATGTGAAAGTATAATAATTGTACTTGATAGTCAACATTTTGGCCCATTATGAATAGAGTCAATCTCCTCCATATTCTAGATGTAGTATGCGTACTAACTTCCTCTACCAAGATGGGCAAGATCAATTGCATGTGTGCGTGCACAATTATCGCCAATTGATAATATGAGTCAAAGTTGAGTTGATTACATAGCTAGGTAGATCGATATTGCTTTTTTAAGAAGTCATCTTGACTGTGATTATTATTTTGTAAAAATTTCTAAACCAATAAATTAAATTCATATTGAAATGCATAATTTAGTACTCCAGAATTTACATTCATATTTTACATGTTATCTTATGTTTAATTTAGATTTACCGTTAAATGACCTAAACTCAATACCTTGAGAAAAATTTCACCTCCGTCACAAAACCTTATAATTATCTTATATAAATTCTACCGGGAATATTAAAATAGTGAAAGATAGGGTTTATCGTGCGCCACTTCTCATTTGTGAAAAGTCCCTCTTCAAGTCCTCAAAGTGTTTAATTAGCTTCTTAATCAATTTTGACTCCACATTACTTAAGCTTTGGACCTTAGAAAAATCAAATATAGTAATTAATAAAATTTTCACTTTAGCAAGATTAAAGAAATCAAAGATTTAAAAACACTTTCTAGAATGTAGTAGGTTGTTGTCATTTGGTTTGTCCATTGGTGCATATGATTCCATAATAACTAAAAACTTATAAATGTGGGCAGTTTTATTGGCTAAAACTTTTTATAAGTGGTGTGGTGGTGCCTTTTATGTGGACATGCATCACGGTAGTACTGGTTGTACTTGTTTGTGCTCTTTTTATGTCCTCCAACTTCATGCTTACTTGTATTATTTTACTTGCTACTTGCTATGTTAAACAAATCATTCATATCTTGTTTGTGTGTGATTTTGTATAGTTACTATTTTAAGTTATCCTTCCCTTTTTAATCCCATTGTGAAAAATAAAAGAAATTAAAGGGCTAATTATTTTTTATTACTGTGTAATTGGATAGATCAGTAACAATATTAAATCCAATCAAGATCATTTTTCTTTCTAAATAACTAATAAGTTCTTGTGAAACAAGTTCTGAATAAGCGATTAAGTTATATGGCTGCACGTATACTTTGGTGGTATAGGAATTGACAAAAGAGGAACGTGAAAGATTAGTACTTCCGCTTGTCTAATATGAAGTAAGTTTTTGGCTTAAATAATTACCATACATTGAAAAGTTCCTAGTTCTTAGCATTAATTAATTACCATACATAGAGAATTTTCTTTGCAACATTCGTAACTTAGTGACTTAACCTAATTTTATCATCCAATTAGGCTTATGAGAGTGAGGGATAGCTCAAGTGGTTAGAGCTTCCCTCCCGATTTCAGAAGATCCTGGGATCGATTCTCATTCCCGCCCTTGTGGCTCTCTAAACACCCAAAAAAAATCATCCAATTAGACTTATAAAATAACTCATTATTTCAGAGTATCTATCTATGAAAAATTAAGATACGAAGTATGGTACTTTCGTTTTTACGTAGATTATAAATTGTGGTTGTCAATTAGTTTCAATAAAAATAATTATTTTATTTAATAAGCAAACAAAAAAAAAAAAAAAATAAAAAAAAAAAAAAAAATCAGCATATAGATATCAGGTGAAGAAAATAAGGCATTATGATAATATATAATATCTTGTTAAAATTGTGGAGTCCTCTTCTATATCTCTCTTTTCTTACCTTTATTTATAGTTTTGTGTACTAGTGTGTACGTGATGATGATATAGAGTAGATGTTTATTGATTGCATCCTTGTAGAATATATCATTTATGAGTTAATTAATCATTAAGTAGTAGTGCTAAGGTATATGTCTCCTTACCTCTATAACAAAAGCTTAAAACTATTGTGTGGATTATCCACTTTTTAGAAATGGAATTAGGCATCTTATTCTTCAACTTTCAAAACTCATAAAATTTGCAAAAATGATTTTTTTTATTTGTAGTATGTATCAATTTTTAATCAACAAGCATTTGTTTTTATGTATAAAAAAAATAGTATATATGACAAGTAGTATTTGCATATATGAAAAAAAAAAAAAAAAAAAAAAAAAACTTATATGCATTAGCAAAATTCAACTTTAATGAATAAAAGGCTCAATTCACTAAATTAGTTAAAAAGAATCGGGCCTAAAATAAAGTTGTACAAGTAAGCCTTGTGTCATTACGTGACTTTCAAAGTAAATTTCGTAATTTGTGAATTGTCCACTAACAATGAATTATAACCTCATGTACACCTCAAAGGCTCAAACCAGCACAACACTACCATTTGTTAGAGTGCATAAAGTATGTATATCCAACATCATCTCCATCCACGGATGCTCCATAACTTATTGTCATCAAACTAAGCATTATTTCTACGCCACTACCAATATTATTGTCATCAAATTTTCCTAGTATATCTATGCCACTAAATATATAACTAAAACCACAAATTTTAATGAATATTGTCATTCATTCCATTTGTTCAAAAAATATCCCATAAGAATTAAGTTCGTATAATCTAACAAAGTATATTAGACTGTTTAACAAGATCCAATTGGCCATAACAGGAAATCAACAAGGGAATTGAAACTGTTTTACGGAGTTTGTTGGAGTATATCGATTTAAGGATGATTAATTATTTAATTAAACTTTTACTTTATTTTGGTGAGTCTCGTTAAGGGTTTTGGGTAAACTTATATTGATCGTTTATCAAAAGTTAAGCAGTCTAACCTTATTCAACCAAAGGCAAGCATTTTTATTGATGAATTGGTTTACTTCAAAAATAAAGAAAACCAAAAGGCTAGGGTTCGTTTGGCATTGCTATGGTTTTCTGTTTTTTGGTTTTTTGTTTTTTAAAAGCATATGATATATGTCCCATGATGAATCAAAAATTATTTAAACTTATTAAAATCATGATAATTTTGAAAACTGACAACAGAAAAGTGAAAACACCTTTTTATTGTTTCCTTTTTTGGTTTTAAAAAAACAAAAAACTGAAAATAAAAAATGACGCCAAACAAGCCCCTAGCTTTGGCAAGAATTTTCTAAGACCGGCCAATGAATAGGCCATATATATGACTACATAGCATTAGATAATTATTAGTATAATCATGGCTTATACGACTGTATCTTTGATTTTGTAACACTCTCTCTCTATATATATATATATATACGAGTAATACATTTGAAATAAGGGTTAGTTGGCTTAGAAGAGTAAGATTATTGAATAATAGCCAGGAAAAATGTGCACGCTTCCATTTGTTTTTCCCTGAAAAAGTCGTTGATAAGAGGACTATTTTAGCACGGCGTTATCTTATCGAGCATGAATGGCCAATCCAATCCTCAATTCTTTTAGTCAATAATTCAACATCCAACATATCATCTTTAATAAAACAAATAAAAATAATTACCCGTAATTTGTGCTCCAACTTTTCAAGACACCCCTATATAAGATATAACTCTCTCTACTATTATTCGATCATATTTGTTCAAATAGTAAGAAGTTAATTTTTTTTTTGAGGGGATAGTAAAAAGTCATTTAGAAACAACGGTAATGTGTCTAATTGAAATTAAAATTTCATATAATCACATAGGAATGTTCATAAGTCTAAAATTGTATCTAATCAGATCAAATCACAGGCAACCTAATTCGAAAATGCATGATGCAAAGACTAGTTAGATCGCATTGATTTTTTTCAGTCAAATTCAATTTGGTTCATTTTTTCTGATATAAACTAACTTTTGACCACCTATATAATCCCCAATTGATTTAAGGGTATGTTCTCTTCAACTTAATTCCAGTTTAGTTCAATTCAGCACCAATCAATTCACTTCAGTTCAGTTCAGTTAAATAAATCAGAATAGACTCTAAGTACATAATTGGGGTCTTATAATGAATTTTGACATCCACCAGTGGTATCGTAGAAAGTTCACCTAATTTAATCAATTAATGTGTATCTAGAAGTAGAAGTGAAATGAGTCTACACAACTTCTACCTCCTAGTACGGAATACTAAATATAAAAAAGTATAAAAATACAAGTCAAAAGTAGGATAGAATATCTTGAAATCCAGTACAGTACGGCTACCTAATATCCGTGCTAATCAATGGTACGTGACATCCTTCGACACCAAAGTAGTACTTACTCCACTTCATTAAAATTTTAAACAAAGTTGCATGCAAATCTTTCACTTAATTCAACAATTTCCAAAGGTGTTCGTTGAATTTTCCAATTTTAATTTTAAAGTGAGAAATATGCAAGTGGTACATGTGTCATTACCAAAAAGCACTTATACGACATTTCCTTTTTTGTTACAAGATTAAGATGTATTTGTATCTCATATATTACGATGGAATATTTGTTATCCATCGTTTTAACGTTTGCATGATACTTTAAAGATCCGATAATTGACATATATTCTCTCTCCCACAATATATTTTGTAACAAAGAAAAAAAGAAAAAAACTATTGGGTTGTGAAGTAAAATGAAAAAAAAGAAAAATGAAGTACTCCCTCCATTTTTAAATACTTGCTCAATTTCTTCATACGCGGAGTTTTAGGAGAAATTGAAAAAAGTAATAAAAAATTATATTGTAAAAAGCAAAACTAGTCAGTTGAGAGCATTGGATCGGAGGAGAGAAAATATGAAATTAATAAAATATGATTTATGTTGGGTCTACTAATTGAGAAAAATGAATTAAATATTGTACTTACAAAAGATTTTCAAATACGGAAATAGAGCAAAGCGGCCGAAAATAGAAAGTGGAGCAAGTATTTAAAAACAGAGGGAATAGTTAATTAATGATGATTTCAACAAGTAATTTTTACATAAGACACTTTTAATTGAAAAAAAATAATATCAATCTTGATTAAGGCCCTGTTCTCTTCACCTTAAAAAAAATAATATTAAGTAAAAATAATTTCAGTTTAGTAAAATTAAGTTCAGTTCAGTAAAAATAATTTCAGTTCGGTAAAAATAAGTTCAGTTCAGTAAAATACAGTTTTTTTAAAGAAGAATTATAATAGAAAATTAGTAAAAATAATTTCAGTTCAGCGAAAATAATTTCAGTTCAGTAAAATAATTTAAGTTCAGTAAATATAATTTAAATTCAGCAAATATAATTTTGTTTCAGTAAAAATAATTTCAGTTCAGCAAAAATAAGGTGAAGAGAACGGGGCCTAATTTTAATCGATAAAAATCAATTTCAATAAGTAAAAAATTGTTCTTAATTCATTTTTAAATTATTAAATAAGCAATTTCAATTCAAAAAATTATTCAATAAGCAATTTCAATTTAATAAACTTTCCCCAATAATCAAAATTCTAGAATATATAAAAAAAGAGTTGGTGGCTAAAGAAATACTTGTATGAAAGGTGCTTTCAAGAGAATCTACAATATACTCCATATATATCACATCTTTAAAGCTTCATCACATATCTTTTTGGTCCAACAGTCACTCATGTTTTTAGTTTTAGTGGAAAATGCTACGTGGTGGTACGTTATTTTGAGTCAAACTATATTAAGCCAATTTCAAATTAATGATGTCTAGATGCATGAAGACTAGATAGGTCACTTAATTATCTTACGCTAATTAATTCAATTCTTTTCTGTGACGTGCACTTATAATCTATGTTCAAGGAATTTTGCTTAGGATAAAGTAATATAGTACTTTGCATGATACCTAATCATGTTTTTAGTATACATTAATTTTCAAGAATTTCATGATGATAATTTTGAATTATTAGTGACAAGTATATGTTTGATTATATTTGCAACCTATTAGGAACTAACACACTTCTAAGTTATTTTTAAGGTGTCTCTCCTTTCCTTAAAAAGGAAGAATGGCTTAACGAGGTGTACGTACCTAGCTAATATCATGAATCTTGTTTAATTTTCTTAGTTGGCTTGAAATATTTATCAATCATTTTGATATATTCTAAATAAGGTATGAGATTATTTTTTTTTCGGCCTAGTCCGAATGTTATGAATCACAAGGGCATTTACATACAAATGAGAAAGGGAAATTCAATTCAAACGTGTGGCTGCCTTACATACATAATATGTAGCTGTAGGTATGCAGTACGTGTTTGCAATTAGGTCAAGATCTCATTAGTAGGTATGAAGTTTTATTTGTTAAAAAAAAATAAAAAAAATTATTCTTTATTTTAATGATAAGGGATTTAATACATCTACAAGACTTGATCGAAAAAAAATTTAGTCTAATTTTTCTATTTGGACCGAATTTTGAATGTATAAATCCATAACATAACATATATCTCAATATAATGCTCAAAATTTCAATTTTTATGGAAGTTAATCTATACTTAATTGATCGTTGTAACATCATTCTTCTCTACTTGATGTAGAACGTCAACTTTTCGTTCTAAATTTCTAATTTCCATTTGTATAATAAGCAACCAACTAACTAAGTTAAAAATTCCGATTCATAGAAAAAAACTTTTTTTTTTTTTTTTTTTTTTTTTTTTTTGGGTGTTCTATCCGGTTCACCCTATGGGCTAATCCGAATTCGGGATCAGTTATGGGTGGTTAGGTTTCAGTCTCCTTCTAATTGTTATTGTGGGGGATCGAACACGAGTACTCCCTACCAAGTGTAGTCCCAATCATCACTACACCAACAACCAATTGGTTATCCATAGAAAAAACTTAACTTACCGTATGTGCTAGGAGCTTTAATTTGCAATATAGCTTAAAGCATTAAGATGGACAATTATTTATACCTTAAAAGTATCTTGTTAGTTATATTTCACGATGAATGGTATTGCTTATAAGTTTAAAAATTATACATGTGAAGTTATTTTATATTGCTTGTAATAAGTTTTGGTGCAAACGTAAAGGAGAGCTTCTCGTTTAGCTTCATTTGTGGAGTTAGCTTTAACCGCCTTGATTAGCAACAACTATCATGTGAGCAAAAACTAGGATATGTTTTAACGGCTATTTTTGTTTAGCTTGCACATACTTTTTATGTTTACCGTTTTTTATTTTTATTTTTTACAAAATATTTACCATTTATGTATGAGAAATGGACACTTATTATGTTAATAAGCATCATCTTAAGTGTCTTAAAAAAAAAAAAAGTAAGGTTTGCACTAGTTATGATAGGGGTGTCCATTCGGTTTGGATTTAGAGTCTGTTCACTTCAGCTTAATTTCATTTCAGCTCTAATCAGTTCAGTTCAGCTCCAATCAGATCAGTTCAGCTCCAATCAGATCAGTTCAGCTCCTAATTTCCTTCTCTCATAAAATATTCATTTCAGCTTTATTCAGTTCAGTTCAGTTCAATTCAGCTCCAATCAGTTCTGTTCAGCTCCAATCAGCTCAATTCAGTGAATGTGAATAGACCCTTAGTCCAAATCTGATCCAATCCGCAATATAATTCGATTTCCAATTTTTCAATCCGATCCGATACGAACTTCTCTCCCAATCCAATCCGAAAATCCGAATTATAATGCAATATTATTTAGCGCCTAATATGATTATAAACATAAAGCTTTAATATAAATACAAGCTTTCAAAATCATGATTAAAATAAATAGTTCAACATCAAGTCATTAATTAATTAATACAAAGTCTCCCTAATTTATTTTATGTAGTAGTAAGTATTTGAACTAAACTTCAAAAAACAAATAAATTCCTATTTTTACAAGCTTAATTTTACAATTCGGTTTTCGGTTTGGATTGGATCCAATCAGGATCAATCCGATCCAATTCGAAAATTTGAATTTTCAAAAAATCTCAATCCGATCCGATCCGATTTAAAGTTTGAATTCGATCCGAATTGTTAATTCGGTTTGGATTGGATTGGATTTCGGTTTTAATCCGAATTATGGACACCCCTAAGTTATTATGTGTGCTTAATATTACTTGTGTACAGATTTATTAATTCTACTTAGTATATTTTTTTTGTATTTTGGATATCGCATACATAATATCAATACTATATACTAAAAGAGAGATCGAAGTGACACATGTCATCTCCTGGTTAAATTTTTTCCCTCCAAAATGACTTTTTATATACTTCGTATGTATTATTGATTGTATATATAAACATATATATCTATTTTGGCAAAGATCGTGCGGTGCACGAGATCTAAGCTAGTTATGTGTAATTGGTCTTTGGTGGTCCCGTTGAATAAATTAATAGGCAAATAATAGCCTCCAAATTTCAAAACTTTTGAGTCTGCCATTATTCTTATGAAAATACTCCGTAATTCACTTGTTTTTTTTTTTTTTCTTCTTCATGGAATCCGTAACTCACTTGTTAAAGGTGGGTAGCTAGTTCAAAATCATTGAAAGGAATTTAAGTTTTACTTATTTTTCTACTTCGTGTAAGAAAGATAGTGAATAACTTGACTAGAATCTTAGGTTTAGATCGATACTCAATTAAATATAGTATGATATGAAATGGTATAAATGTATAATCTAATTATATGTACAGTAGTTTTATTTTCTGCGCCATACATAAATTGACAACACGATTCCTCCAATTTTATACTAAATAATTAAATAAAGCAGCAATATTATTTGTTAAACATGTCCAACGAAAGATTGGAAGAAGTACATTAAATTGAACCGTCTAACATTATTATCTTCCTGTCTAAAAGAATAAGCTATCCATATAACCTTTCTAATCGATAAGGCTTGAATCCTATGTGGTTACCATTATCAAGAAATATTTGTTACAAACATACCATAAAAATTGAATTCAAAGTCGGACTAAAAGATATATAAATAATATAATATATGGATCACATATATCCCTTAGATAATATATGCATGACGACCTTATATTATTAGCAATTCAATTTAGATGCCGCATGCTTGTATTTAATGTAGTAAATGTACAAAAATAATAATGTTAATGCGGTTATTTTCAAAAAAATAAAAATAAATAATAATGTTAATGCGGTTGCATTGTTACATTTTAGATTAAAATAAACCATATTAGAGGTCAATAGATCTGATCCAGTTACCTGCATTTGGTGGATCAGTTCTTGGATCATGATCAAATCCATTTTTTGGATAAGCCCCAATTTATAAGTGGTAGAATAAAAGCTTCTAAGAATTGACATTTACGTGCATGAGATCACTAACTACTAGCTCATTCACTCTTCTGCAAACTTTTTGGATAAACTTTGCCTTGTATCTATAACAAATATAAATATCCGTGTTTATCTAATCTGAATTGTTTTACAATGCTCGTAAAAAATTGTCACATTTCGTAAAATAATAAAAATAGTCCGTGATTAAAAAAAACCACAAAGTTATATTCTTTACAGATTACAAAGGAACTATTAGAATAATGCAACAACTAAATTTCAACGAGGGAGCACATAGCTTTTTGATAATTTTTGCTGGTTTATTTGCAAAAAAGTGGTAATTGAGGAATTTAAGGGTGGAATAAAAAAAAATAAATAAAAAAATTACAAGTGGTCCAATTTAAAACAGAAGCTTCGAATTTTTCAATTTTAAATCCACATATTTCTCAGATGGGTTAATTGAGTGTTGTGCCTATCAGATAGATAGGGATAGTAGGAATACATTCGCCTCCAAAGTTGGCAGTTGTTTTTGACTACTCAACCATAACGAAAAGAGCTAATTCACCCACTAGCCTTTCCTAAACACCTGTGTTAAGGCCAAACACTAGCAGTCTAGCATGATGCAAGCTTGGATAGCTACATCTTTGCTTTACGTGAATACGCATTTTCCATCCTTAACCCGTGTCAACCGTGTGTAGTTTAACACGCTATTATATACGAAGTATTTTTTTTCATATATTGAATTGTCCATGCTCTAGCAACTAGAGCACATGGAGATTAAAAATGTGAGAAGATATAATTTTACACTCGGGTGTAGCATGAACACCTTGATTTTATATATACATCTATCTTAGTTCTCCTTGTACTTTCGAAGGGAGTATAATATTATATTGCTAGGCTAAATTAATCGGACGCAAATAATAATCTCGGGGTTTTTAATGGATCTAGGCCTAATCATCTTGATATAAAGTCATTAGATAAATATGGGCACCTTGCCTTCAATTTTTTTTGCCTTTTAGGCACTTAACTCAGTTCTATATATATACCATATATACATTGCATATGTAGCTTGAGCCCATCATTTCCGCCTGATGCATCTAGTCAGGCCATGAGTCCAAAAAAAGAAAGCTCAACCTCGAACTAATCGAGCCATATTAGTCTATCTGATCTAAGACTACATCATGACATGAGACTGTTCTTATAATACAATCGGTTGTACTATGAATGCTTTAGTTTTCTTGCTCCTTCGAATATCGAGGATTAAGCCTAATATTTGGTTCTCTGTAGAAAATTCCTCAGTGTATATTTCAATGAATGAAGCATACAAACAAGAGAATTTTCCCTTGTTTTGCTGATTGAACAATTGGATTAGCTTTACAATTGTTTGACCCAGTTACACAAAAACATTTCCCCATATTTCCGAACAGCTTAATATATAAATGAGATATTTCTCATCAAAAAGACATTATTTAGTGAAATTTATCACATTCTTTTTTAAACAAACAATCATAAGTCCGCACCAGAAGGCTGAGATTCAAACATTGTAGCTAGCCTAACAAATGAGAGAACAATCTAATAATTAATTTTTGTCATTGTATCAAAGATGTATATAATTAGCTTTAAACTTCGATTTAGTAGGTGTAGCCCTTGACGAACATTCCCTTCTGTGCTTCATCACTCTCACCCTCGTCAGAGTATCTCCCAAGTTGGGCAAGGGAGTTTGCCTTGGCGCGAGCCAAAAGAGCTTTCTGAGCTGGTTCTACATTCCAAGGACGTCCTTTCCATGTCTTAAGCACGCTGTTTTGTAAAGCACGAGCATAAGAGAAAGAGACATGCCATGGGTTTGGGCTCTGATTCATCGCGTTGAGGTTTAAGGTGGCTTCCACTTCAGACTGTCCTCCGGACAAAAACTAAGAAGAAGTAGAACATGATTTTGTTATTCTTAGAACATAGAAAGACACCAAAGAAGACTATTACTGTTTTCTTGTATCCGAATTTTAATCATCAGCATTGAACATTCAAAATTAATCGTTTGAGTAGCCTATATATGTTATGTTTTTAAACACGATAAGAGTATGCGCAAACATACCATGATTCCAGGAACAGCAGGAGGCACTCTTCTCCTAAGCATTTGAAGGGTAAATTTAGCAATGGTCTCAGGAGAAGCCTTCTCTTTGTATTCAGCTCCAGGCGTTACCATGCTAGGCTTGAGAAGTATTCCTTCAAACATAACATTGTTTTGAGCCAAGTAGTAAAAGACTTCAGACCATACTCGTTCTGCCACATCAAGTGTCCTCTCAATTGGATGATCACCATCAAGAAGGATCTCCGGTTCCACTATGGGGACAAGACCACTGTCCTGAGAGAATTATAACATACACAAACATCAGGAAGACATGTACACATTATAAGCAGTATGGAAGGTTAAGGACCAAACACTAATTTTCTAGCGTGCCATTGTATGTTTTCAGAATACATATAGAAGAAATCTAGCTTCAAAGTTACTTGGGAAGTTATAATCATCAAAGATAGTTACAGACACTTAGCTCACCTGGCTTATGGTTCACTCAGAGCAAGCGTTTATAAAACTCATAATTTACCTACGGCATATTTGAAGACAGTCCACAACTAGATAGCACTGTACATCCCTTCACTAAAGTGTAGGATAGTTCAGATTAGGATACTGACTACCAACAACAATAAGGATTGTGTGGAATATGGAAAGGACACTAAAATAGAAAGTATTTATCCTCATGGAATACAGAACACTGGTCCATAACTATTTCCTATAGTCACGGCCACACATACTACTTCAAAATGTCTGAAAAAAAGCTGTCACGCTATATACTACTGTAATGATCTGTGTTTGAATTCTTCAAAATAACAATAGGGAGACTGTCACGGTAATGAGTAATCCTATTCTCCTAAAGTCAGGACAAAGAAAATTTGGATCACAACTGATCCATAAATCAAATTGGTTCATTGATTCAGCATTCACTTAAGATGCAGCACATTGGAAATTCAAGTTCAGTGCTATGCAGCAAGGATCCAACTAGCAATCTTTTCATACCTACTTTCCGGTGTACTAAAAGTCTAAAAAGTGTTCATTTCATTTCAACACATTGATCAAGCTTGTGCCTAAGAACTAACAGAATCAGAGACATCATATGCTTATATGACTTAAGATGTCAGTGCTTATTGAACTCATATGTCGCAGAATGAATCCAACTGATCCTATAATTCATCAAACATTATGAAAAATTAGGGTACGGGTGTGCATATTGTTAAGTCTTGATCCTATAAACATCAAGGCCTTGAAGGCTGGAACAGAGACAATCACCAGCACCACCTACTTTATTTGAAGCTTAAATTTGTACCTGAGAGATAGCAGCATAACGAGCAAGTCCCCAAGCAGCTTCCTTGACCGCCAAAGCAGAAGGTCCACATGGAATACTAACAACTGTACGCCTACATTTGTGATACGAATTTCATGGCTTAGTAAATATTAATGATATCTCTGTAGTTCTAACTAACGGAGGAAAGCAAAGGAAAGAAATTATCACAGGTCAAATGCATCTAAAATTGGCTTACCATTTTGCAAAACGAGCACCCTGTTTATAGTACTCAGCAGATCTTGACGCCAACCCATCTAAACCTTGGCACCAAGATTCATTATACGAACCTGGCAGAGGAGACAAACCCTGGAAATGAAAGAGTGACATACACGATTTTAGAAGGTTATCTTTCATTGAGCATTATTCACCAACACCTAGCAACTGTCAAAATGTGCAAGACGTGTAACAATGACATACCTTGTCGACTTTAATGCCAGGAACAATATTCTCATCACGTAAGCAGTCGACAAATTTCTTCCCATCTGTTGTAGACTGGTAAAGTGTTTCCTCGAACATAATAGCACCAGAAATATACTCACCAAGGCCGGGGGTTGTCAGTAGAAGCTGCCTATAAATCTGACGATTCTCTTCTGTGTTATCTAAGCCAATTGATGCCAATCTCTTCCCACAAGTTGCATTTGATTCATCGATGGCAAGGATGCCACGTCCAGGAGAGGCAATAGTTTTCTGCACAGTCAACTCAGAAATCAATAGCAGTTTGAATAAAAACCAGAGCTATCTACTAGTGTCATTACTCGTTAGGCCAAGAAAAGCAGCATGAGACTTGCATATACAAATTGCTGATTCAGGTGAAAACAATTACCACAAGATATATTTATATAGAAAGAGTAAACATATTTTAAGATTACAAGCATCCCACCAGATAACCCCAAACAAAAGGTGTCCTCAAGATGTAAGATCAAGGGAGCAATCATACCAACAACGTGGATCAATCGAAAAATGTAAACAATCAGGTTCATCAGGTATATTAAACTGTCAATGTATCACCACAAAAACGCAAAAGATTGCAAAGAAAAGGAGAGGGGATGAAATTATGCCATTCCAATTCAATTCGACTTTCTGCTGTTGGATACTTAACTAGCAGTCTAGCAGACACAGGACATAAATCTGTACACTTGCAATTAGGCCAAAAAATCACAGATTGTTCAGAAAATAGCAAAGACTCACCCATGGACTATCCATACATTATAATTTCAGTCCATATGTTCATTGTTCCATAAACCCTTTATTCCAAATTAATAGTCCTTAATCATTATACAATTTAGGATTTCCTGAAACTTAATCTGTCAAACAGTTATGTGCTTATGTCTATGATCAGATTGTCCTTCCATGAAAATTGGAAATCGGAATAACATGATAAATAACTGACAGAGTGAGGCAGCAAGCTGCTGTCACAGCAACAAACCCTGAATTTAGGGGGACAGATCTAAAGAAGACCCCTAGATATCATCAACAGTAAGAATTATGGACCCATTTTCAGCACCAAATTTACAAAATTTACGCAGCAACCATACATATATTTTAACTTAAGCAATCCAATATCAAGTGATCAGTATTCAGTACATATAATAATTAAAATGAAGATCATGCTAGGCAAAAAAATACAAAAACTACAAATGAGATGAAAAACATACAGCAGTCTTTACAAGCTCATCAGTATAAGAGCTTGAACTGGCACGGATTGGCATGGAAACTCGGCAAGTTGTAAAGAGTGTCGATGATCCGACATGGGAATTGAAGGACTGTTGTCCCATCCATTGTGATGATGCTCCATTAAGCTTTACTAAACCTGTAGATGCCATCGTTGATCTCTCTACCACCTCTCTTAGTCAACTTTTGCTAGAAATAATGCCAAAAAAGTCTTTGAGAACAAAGTTAGAATTTAGGTGCCAAATTTTGACTATGATATATATATATATATATCAATCATGAAGCATGTGTGACAACAAGAAAAGTAGTTAATCATAATTCATCAATTCAACAACCATAAGGTCCAATACAAATCTACAGTGGTTGGTACCATAAGGTGCCAAAATTAGAGGATTAATGTAAAACTCAACCCACTAAAATTCGACAACTAAGTTGGTAAAGTCTTTCGGGTAGAACTATCTTATTCAAAACCCATCTTTATCACATGAATTATCATATGTATCCTCTTAGTTACGAAATGAATTATCACGAAATGAACTTAAATTATGTACCCTCTTAGGTACGAAATGAATTATCACGAAATTGAAACGGGTAATGTAACAATTTAATATGAAAATAACATTTGTATTAGTATTAGAAGTTTACAACCACCTAAGTCGTAACACCCACCTAATAAAAAGAGACCAAAAAGGACAACCATACCATTACACAAGCACCCACTAAAACCAACAGTGAAAAAGGCATCTCCATTTAATAAAGTTTAATTTTTTTTTGTCTACAGCAGAATCAATCTTTATTCTCCAGTAATACCAAGACAATTATTATAAAACAAAAATCCAAAAATAATGAGTATTTATTGTACAATTAAAAGTGTGAAAATTAATGTCTAAAAATAATTGAATTAATCAATAAATTCAGAATTAAATTAAAGGAAAGGAAATTGGCTTACAGTACATGGAGGCGAATTACAGAAGAAGAGAGCTCCAATTTTTTTTTAACGAAGTAGTATATTTTTTCGATAAAATAATGGGAAAAAAATTCTCTAAATTAGTTTGAGTGTTAAAATCACATTAATGAAAATTGACCTTCACCAACCCAGAAAAAGGTCCTGTTTGATGTGCTACGAAGTATAAAACTATAAAAGTACTCGTATAGGGTACATCTGTAGAATTTTTTACAGAGTATTTTTTATTTTTTGTTTGATAAAACAGAAATTTATTTCATGTTTAGCCAAAATTAGAAAATTTTCAAGTATTTTCACTTGTTGCATATTTTTGGTAATTGACTTTCCCTCTGATGAATTATTTTGGCTATTTCCTCGTTTCATTAATTAGGGTCGGTTTCAATTTATTAAAAACAATTAAACTGAACTGAATTTAATAGAGCTAAAATGAATTGTTTATGAGGTAAAGAAACTAAGAACTAAACTGATTAGAGCTGAACTAAAATTAAGCTGAACAGATTAGCTCTTAGTGTTGCTTTTTTTTTCAAAGAATTTGGTTTTTTTTTTTTTTAATACAATTATGAGATATCGAAAATGTCGTGAGATATTTTCCGTATTGATAATAATAAAATATTTAGGTTTATTTATGTTAAGATATTATTTAGTAAATATATCTTTAGGATTTATAGTTAAGGTGATATATATACTTTAGGAAGATTATTTTCTATCTTATGATGTTAGGTTTTGTATAAATATTTTACCTATTAATGAATAATAATTACGGCATTCTATTATCTTTTTTCACCCAAATTTGTCAAATGCTAAGGCCCCGTTCACTGCTGAACTTAAATTATTTTTACTGAACTGAAATTAATTTTACTGAATTGAAATTATTTTTGCTGAACTGAAATTATTTTTACTGATTTTCTATTAAATAACTTTACTGGTTTTTACTGAACTGAAATTATTTTTGCATAACTGAACTTATTTTTACTAAACTGAAATTATTTTTATTGAATTGAATTTATTTTTACTGTGAAGTGAACAAGGCCTTAGTTATTTTATTTTTTTTCTTGAAAGTCAATTTTCATTTCACACTTGTCAATATATTATTCCAGTTACAAATTTCTTTAAGTTCAATTAGTAAAATTTATATATAAAAAAATGTATATTATGAACATAAATTGTTAAAGCCGGTTAAAGTGACATATGTGAATAGTGTAAAAGTAACACGTGAATAGTGTAAATGTCAAAATGTTGTAAGTAAATAAAAATAAAATAAAAAAAGTAGTTATTGTACATTTAAAAGCATTTGCTTTAAATTTCTTAAACATATACTATAATGATAGTATAAAATATTAGGAGTAACATAGAAACATTACATTAATTAAATTAATACTTGTACAAAAAATTAAAGGTATATTTTTTAGATATATTATATAGATATCATACTCCTTAAGAGTTGACTTATACAATAAAGATAGAGATATGTATAATAGAATTTGATTATTGTTATGGTTTGTTGATAATAATACTTGTTTAAAAGTTATAATTAGTTATATAAAGTTGTTAATGCCTTAACTGGTTATTGTTTGTTAGTAGTAATGCTTGTTTTAAAGTTATAATTAGTTATATGAAGCTGTTCTGGTTATTTCTAATTTTTTTTAATGAAGTAGAAATATAAATGTGTGTCATCGCCCGTACATGCCGTGATGGAGGGGTGGGCAAAAAAACCATATCCGTGTATCCGTTTACCGCAACTGTTGACCGGTATAACCGACTCATTTAAACGGTTACGGTTAACCGAACCGTTAAATATAATAGTTAACAGTTACGGTTATAATTTTAAGCAAACGGTTAACCATCGGTTAACCGTTAAAATAAATATATATGTTTTTATTTAATTTTTTAGGGAAAATATATAATGAATCAATGGTGTAATTTGATCTTTTAGGTTGCTAGTCTGCCAATATGTCATGGTCTCAATTTGAAGATGCTAATTTAATACGTATAATATCATTAGATTGTATGTCTTGTTATGCTTTAAAATAACTTACTCGTAGTAATTAAAATTTTGTAATGTATTTGATTTATCAAAGTGTACTCTTAATTGAAACATGAATTTTATTGTTTATTTTAAAGTTTGAATTAAAATGCAATGTTGATTTTAAATTTATTAAACGGGTAGCGGTTAACCTGTAACCGCACCGTTAAGGAACGGTTGCTTTTTAACGGTACGATTACGGTTCGTATTTTTGAGTAACCGATATAACGGTTAACTGTACCGTTAAGGCTAAACGGTACGATTAACCTATTGTGTCCAGCCCTAAATGATAGTTGATACTAGCTACCCTATTATCTCTACATAACATAACTTTGTATGTTTAATTTAACCAACCAAACATTTATAGACAGCTTGTTTTCATGATGACATTATGACCCTATTAATTTAGGTTTATATGTTTCAGTAACTCTATTACTAATCTTTATCATTCTTAATAACCTTATTACGGCTATTATTGCATGTGGCAATAACTTTTTAATCTACTCCGTATATTATTTGAATATGTTACACCATCAACTAATAATATAACAGTTCGTATATTTCGTATAAAGATTTGTCTACTAAACTACGACAAAAAATAAAACAAAGCGACGACACAAGCTGGTAGACGGGTGGTTTGACTTTGACAATTGACATACAATAATTACTTGAGTAGAGCTTAGGAATAACAAGCCAATAAGCATGACATCTTCACATCATTGGATACAGCTTTACGTACGGACTATTTAACAAGGCTGTTTTTTGTCACTAATTTACTATTAGGCCCAAATCCAATTCAAAATCATGTCCATTAAGAACAAGCTAAGTAAACCATGCATTTCTAGTCCTTATATTTTTTGATGTTAAGAGAGCCACGAAAGCGAGTGATGAGAATTAATTTCAGGATCACCTATAATTAGGAGGGAAACACTATTCACTTGAGCTATTCCTCACACTCATTTCTAATTATATTAACAAGTCCGTCTTACATTAATTAATTAAACAATGGGATGGTACATAAATATCTTTTTAGCAATTTGACAAAATATACCATACATTATGTTTAATAACAAAACTTTTACAAAAATATATTGATATACCGTATCTATATGATGTTACAATTGGTCAAGATTTTACATGACGATAAGATGTTAATTAGGCCATCAAACAGTACAGCAATTTTGAACAAATATGTTGGATTTCCTTTCTTTGCTACGTATTACTTCATCCCTATAACGTGGTAAGTTCCTAACATTGACTATCTTGCTTAATTTTTGCAAGTATGTTAGATTCAATTATCCATTTTTATGAGACATGAGACGTGCACCCATGATTAATTTAACTTATCTAACCTACTATTGGTCTCAAAAATTATTTGTATATTAATTAGGGACAATGTTCAACCTTATATTTTTGGCAAACAATGAAGTACCCACTTGAAGGAAGCTCCAATTAATCTTCAAGATAAAAATCGTTTATCTAATGACATTTCTGTAAATAAATTAAAAAAAAATCTCAGTCGGCGTGATATTTTCGTAAATAAATCAACATTTGTGGAACCTGCATTTTTAATAAAAGTTGTTGATTTATTTATAGAAATGCCATGAGATAAATACTTCTTTTGTTTATCATGAGGGATAGTTCAAGTGTTTAGAGCTTTCTTCTCGATTACAGAAGATCCTGACCGGGATCGATTCTCATCACAAGTCACCTTTGAGTCTTTGACCATACACCAACATAAGTGAATGTGTGTGTGTGTGTTTTTTTTTCTATTTTTTACAAAAGTCTAACCAAGTAAGCTGACAAAAATGACGAATTTAAAGAAAACAAGTCACCAAGAAATTGGAGGGAATTATTGACATGTATGATTAGTATGAAGAGGCCAATATAACTCTAGAACAACTAAACAAGGATACAATTTTATGAAGCAAATTCATTTCATGAATACTACATAAAATGCCCCCTAAAAAATAAAGAACAACAATATAATATGTAAAATTATAAGCTAACTCATAATTACAAGAAGTTATTATAATCATGCATGCGTTCATTAATCATTCATGATGAACAAAATTCATAATGCATCACATTGAGTGGGAACAAAAGAAAGTGTATCCTTTGCAAGATCATGGACCACCATCATGTTTTGTTGTTGAACATTACCAAGTATAGACATCCCACTTGATTTTCCCATTGCTAAGCATAATATTCCCATATCCGAATCTCCAATCATGTAATTCTCGCTAGGTAAATCTAGATCCGCCTCCTTAAAGTGAAAAACGAATTTTGGGACGTCCATACTCTTTGTATCCTTAGGCATTTTGAAGCATAGGTCAAGCCCGGCCGAGCCCGAATCATCCAATGGGAGGTTCATTTGTGAGGTGAAAGCCTTCTTCACTTGATCAAATGCACTTTCCTCTAAGTAAGTGATTGTGGTTCCTGAGTCAATAATCATCCCACCACTCCCATCTTCACCAAGGGTAAAAAGGTCTTTTTTGATTGGCAAGTGAGTTGACCCCACACTAATTCCTTCAAGGTTAAGGTAATAAAATGATGGGTGTGATGGGTTGTGTAGTAGTGGGGTTGTCATAACATTGTTTGCTTTAGAGTTACTAGCTGATAATGTAGAGTTGGCATTAGCTAAGGATCCCATTAATAGTGTACTAGTTTTGGACCCATCAATTGAGGTTAAACAATAAGAAAATTTGGGCTCACCTAGTTGTGACACTAAGGATAATGGGCCTCGACCTAGCCCGATTAAGCCGGCACCTTGATTGAACCCGTTGCCCTCGTTGTCGGCCCCACACCCGAACCCAATGTTTGGGACCGACACTTTGTCGGACCCTCCAAAAGTAAACGTCTCGGTGGCTAGGATCCCTTGGGTTGAGGAGTAGTCCCCATATGTGTACATATATTGGCACCCATCTTGGCATGTTGATGAGGGGAGGGCTTGACAAAGGTCATTAGAACAAGACATTTTGGAATAAGTGGATGATTGAGATGGGTCAAATATGGGTGTGGATTGATCAAAACACTCCTCACAAGGCTTACATTGAGTCCAAACCAAATCACTACCCGTATCCATTATGGCAGAGAACTGGTTAGGTGGGGTTCCTATAGCAACATTCATTAAAAATTCACCATTACCCGGATGGACTTTGGACTCAACATCATAAGTGCCCGTATCTGAAGCCAAGACCATTGCATTCATCCTTTGTACCCTAAACTTAGACCGGTTGATGCCTCGTTGGATTCGCTCGAATTTGGTATAATTTGACCCATGATCGACGTGCTTTAGGGTAACCCGGAAGCCCATTTGGGTCGGTTTCACTTGATCAAGGGCCCTTCTAGAGGTAGAATATACAGGTTTAGCACAAAAGTATAACAAAGCTAATGAAAATAGTGTAAAATTTAGCAAGGAATGCATGGAATATAGCTTCATATTGTTGTATATAGAGAATTAACTACTATCTAGGACAAATATAATGTACCAATTACTATGGTTTACTTGAAAAGAGCTAGAGGAGGTGTTTAAATAAAGTGGAGAGCTAGGAAATGGTCTAGTGTTTTATAAAATGTAGGAGAAAGAATTTAAGGAAGTACCAGAACCTACTTAAGAATGAGAAAGGAAAATTAGGCAAACAATTAAATCTTTATTCGCCTAATTAATTAAGTTGAATAGTAGAAGGTGGGATTTTTACAACTTCATGGATGTATTAGCCGGTTTGGTGGTTAGGAAAAATGAGAATAAAGACTAAGATTGTGCAACTATATATGCACTAAATCATCTCAAGTTTCTGCTTGAGTGCCATTTGTAATTATAGCTTCTACATCTAGAACAACTTTTCTAATTTTCCTTTTTTAATCTTGTAATTCACACAATTCTTTTGTAAATTATAGTTATAATGATTTTGTTAAACACTAATTAAAATGTTGTTTTGTGGCATCTTAGCTTTTACTCGACAATTCTTAATTAGTTTCAATGTACGTATATATGATTTGTTGAAATTTAATTAATTAATTCTACTATTATTATACTACAAAAGTGAATACCTCACCAATCACTATCGTAAATTATATTATACACCCGAGTACACCTAAAAAAAAGGTGACAAGTACCTGACATATGCCACCTGAGTCTATGAACTTGATGTAGACAAGTGATTAAGAATGTTACTAGGGTTGAGCATTAAGAATTCTGTAGTAAAGCAGACTCGATCATGGACCTACATCCATCAATATTATTACAAGGTAAATAGATGCAATCAATCATGGTTGCTTTGCAGCAAGGCAACAGCCTTCACCATTAAGATTCAAATTCTCTTTGATATTTGCTAAATTTTCAGCCATTAATTGATATTATTATCATTAATAAAAATATGATTGGATAAGAATGAGGCATAAGGTTGGTAAACTAACTACTTTCCTCTAAAAGTTACAAGGTATACTCATGCAACTTTGGTCTATTTATTTGGTTTCCAAGCATTGTCTTGTTTATGTCAATGAACTTTTGTTAGGTTAGGTTTGAAGCATTATGCATGAAATCATCATCTTCGCCTTCTTCCTTTTGATCATTTGACAGCAGTTGCTTCAAATATGGTAATTTTCTCAACACAAACTAGCTGGGAAATTACATCCAATGTCTTGCCCAGCATGGCTGCGCGCTGCAGATTGCCTTGCCTGCAAGTTGTGAAGTGGATGTTGTTTGCATATCAAGTAACATATGTAAAATAAGTGTATATGGTAAGACAAATAATTTCATCTTCAATTGTAAGTTGCCCTGTATACTAAAATTAACCGAAAAAATGAAACTTACCAAATTGTTTGACGATAAACTTTTAAATAAAACGGATGTTCAATAAATTACTGAACATCCGTTATAAAGTGACAATAAAATGTGCAAAAGTTACACTAAAACGCACAAAAGTTATCCTGACATATATAAGAGTTATTTATGCTTCATTGATAAATTTGACAAAAGTGACTAAATTTGACAAAAGTGACACTAAATCTGACAAAAGTGTACCCGATGTACAGTAAATTACTGAAAACCGGGTGTATACAAAAGTTTTCCTTGTTTGACATGTCTACCTCCAAAACAATTCAGAACGATATGGAGTGTTTGCTGACAAGAAAATGCCCTAACATCTGAAACAATTTTGACACATCTCTAACATGTTATTGTATGTTGATTTGATTGAAGCAATTAGCTATGCTATCGAGTACGGTTACCAATTCTGATGTAACGGCCAAATGGATGTTAAACTGAAACAAACGTAAACAAACAGCAGGAAAGACCCGAATTGGCATTAACAAGCTTTCAACAATATGGTTAATAGTACAACCAAAATCTCTTGACCTTAGAAGCTAGCACTACATATATTACTAAACATATTATAACAATTTAGAGGACAGAGACTATTATAAGCCAACAGCAGATGATGCTTTAGACCGGGATCTATTTTTAGCCAACAGTATCTGATTGGCTCGCTCCTCTTCCTCTTCTAGTTTCTTTCTTCTAGCAGCTTCTTCCTTTTGTCGCTGAATCAACTCCAGTTCCCGCTGGCGTTCCTCCAATTTCCGCTGCAGCTCTAGAGCTTCTTTTCTCTGAGCCTCTTCCACTCTCCTCCGATTCTCTTCAAGCATCTTATCTAGTTCCTCTCGCTCTCTCCGTGCTTGTTCCTGAATAGAATTTCATAATTATGTTCATATGGCAGCAATATCAAGACACCCTAACGACAAACAACTCTACTGGGTTGGGTTTCTCAAGATTTATTAATTAATCATAATAGAAGCAATCGCAAATAAAGGCTAAATATGTTCCTCTGACAATATCATCAGGATACTTCCACAAGACCACAACTATGATCTTAGATACTTTCTCACTTGATTCGATTCACTGGTTTTGCTAATGGATGCATGACAGGCCAACTAAAGGTGAAGATTTTTTATTCAATATTGGTGACAATTATATATAATGAATATTAGCACCACAGATGAAACAATTGATAGTAAGAAAATATGAAACAATCAGTATCTTGGTTCTGAGGAGAGTGAGGTCACATTCCTTTAGAAAAAATAGTTGTCCTAAGGAATACCAAGTTTAGAAATATATAAAGGCTTAATTTCTTGAAAAAAAAAAAAAACTTTTTCAGCAAAAATAAGTTTAGGGCTCTATTCAATTTAACTTGATTTAGCTTAACTTTGTTTGTCAGAAATTTGCTGAGCTTCATTGTCTAAACTTATATTATCTGAGCTAAGTTAAGAATATAACAAGTTTAGCTCAACAAAAGTAAGTTATATAGCTGTCAAAAAAAAAGAACAAATAAAACTAAACTAAACTAAACTAAACTAAACTAAACCAAGCAACAGATCAGTAAAAATGAGTTTTGGGGAACAAAGACTTGCTGTATCAAACACACATAAAATATTCAATTACCAATAGGCAAATGATGGTCCAACCGGACGCAACCAACATTCACACGACAAAGAAACCAAATCCAACGTCATGGAAAAAAAGAGTATACTTACTTCTTTCTGCCTTGCCTCCATGAGAGCTGTTTCCTTCTCTTTCTTAAGCTGAGCAGCTACATCATCAAACATTTTCTTCTGGCCTTCCTCTATGCGCCTTTCGATATCTAACTTCACTTCTTCAGAATTCAACTTCTCCTCAACATTCTTGCGTATAGCTTCTTCAATTCTCTTAGCCGTCTCTTCTTCTAATAATTTGAGCTGTATTTCCTGCTGGATCCTGGTTGCAAAAATAACACAAGTCAAGTACAGCTGAAGACTGGGTGCTATAGAAATTTCTGACAAACCATACGTGAGATGAACAACAACGATCTCACAGCATGCATATTCTTCCTTTCATTAAGATTATCTTCACTAGCCAGCAGAGAGCTTAGCCTTCAGTAAGATAAATGGCTTACGTAATGCTCCACACTTTAGCAGGTTGTACCCTAGCTTATGCAATGCCATACCTCTCTAACAGGTGGCTGGTCCATAACACATGAGATAATTAACACTGGGAACAGTAGATAAACGACGCAGCACTAGATCATCAAAATAATAAGTTGAAATATAGCAGTAGCTTCCTTCAGAAAACCTGGTAAAGAAGCTCAAGCAACCTGTAGCATATTTAGATCTAATTATAAATCCAACAGAAGCACGCGTCAGAATCAGCTTTAAAAGATATGAAAGAAGACTACGTATCAGAGGCAGCTGCAAGGAAAGGTCCAGGTCTGACCAAGGAAGCAGAGAAAGGCACAAGGCAAAAGAGAGACAAGGTTGACTTCACAACTAATGAAGGAGAAAAGCTAACATGCAATGAAGTCCAATCAAATAGATGGAATTTTAGAGAATTATTACAAAAAATGCAGCACGAAGTTGATTGACTTCATCTATGAAACACTAATGCAGAACATCAAACAGAACTAGATGAAGCAACAAGAGTCAACACCACATGGAATATTGGAGTCCCACTATTAACGTTTTAATTAGAGGAAAGGTAAGTAAGCAGGAAGCAGCTCTACCCTAACTAGTTGAGCTTAGTCCAGATTTAAACATAGAAAAGCAAATAGACATCATGAGAGGTAAGTCCGAGCTTATGATGGCACACCAATGAAACAACCTTTTCTTTTCTTCTTCTTCTTTCTTTTGTTTCTTTATGGCCTCCTTGCGATCAGCTGATGCCACACTTGGACTACGGGACTTGCGTGGAGGAGACGCAGATGAACTCCTACTTCTTCTCCTCCTATAATGCCGTGCCGTCGGAGAACGGCTCCTACGACGCCTCATAGGAGAACGACTTCTGCGACGACGTGGGGAGCTTGACCGGCTTCTTCGCCTGCATAAGATAATAGTCAGCTCAATATAAAACCCGAGCTTTTACGGATGAACTCAATACATTCAAGGTTTCAAGCTGGCCCCAATGTATAAGAAATTAAACTTTGGGATGAAAATAAAAAGAGATTGATTTCCCATCAGTACAGGTTTTCATGGCCCATATCTCGTCTTTGCCAGAAATTATTTTCCCTGGTCCATCATTTGTTCTGGGAAATGTAAAAGGTCATTTTAAAAAAAAAAAAAAAATTTGTCATTTGCACCTTTCTGATGTAACTTTATGGTGAAAGAAGCACCCTACAAAAATGCTTGAAAGCATCATTTTTTTTTTGGGTTTGGTGGTAATATAGCATCTTCCACCAGACCACAGGTTGCGGCCAAATACGTCAACAATCCAAAGCTGACCACAGTTTTTATGTGATTCAATTCTGGTAGTGTTCTTCATTCTCTAGCCCCAATTCTTTTGATTTTCTTCCCCTCTCTCAAACTTCGTTGTTTGGGTGGGATCTTCTTCAATAAATCTTATGAACACACCAAGTTCAGAAAACTCTCATCTCCATATACCTTTTCAATGAGAATTAAATTACTTTTAGCTTATATCTTCTAGCCTAAGATATTAGACATATTTCTAGCATCATAACACAATTTATTACATGGAAATGCTATGAAAGAACTCGTCATGGAACTTCGACAGCCTATTACAACGTAAACATTATGAATCTCATAACACAACCTTTAAGGAAATAACTGAAGTACCACTAATAGAGATAATGCTGTAAAAAAAATGAAACTAGTGTATATTGAAGGAGATAGCAAATTTTATCGATGACGAATCTCCATAGCACACACCAGGCCACCATCCAATCAACATCAAAGGAGTATAATAATTATGCATCCATACAAGTACAAATATAACCCAAAACTAATGCTCCAAGAACTTGTAAAAAAGGTGACTTTCAATCTCCCCCCCCCCCCCCCCCCCCCTCCTCCTCCTATAACCCAAGTGCATAATGCATCGGGACAATATGCACTTGTGGTTTTAAATATTGAAATAAGTAATCCTAATATCCCTTAATTTAAATCCATCAACACCCTTATCAACTAGAAGCTCTAAAGTTTGTCCTTGGAGTCTATCCATGATCTCCATTAAGCATAGAACACACTTACACACACCAATCCACTCATTCCTAGCAAGATGCACTTCACTCATAAAAATATCCACTACGACAATAACCCAAAAAAAAAAAAAAAAAAACGTAACATCACACTTTAATCAATTTGAATAAGCTAAAGCCAAGTCTTGCCAGGCTGCAATTGCTAGTCATTGCCTACACAAGTACATGTATCAAAGAGCTCGGACGCAAAAAGGAGGATTCAACACTTCAAATTGGACCCAAAAAAATTCAAAATAATCCTGAAAAATTGTAATGTAGTTTCCCAAATTCTGAATCATATAAATACACAAACTTTTTTCCCACCTATGTATTGCATCAGAACAATCACACAATAAAAAATGCCCACCAATAATTAACTCAGAATTACACCCAAAAATTCTAATTTTTAATAATTCACAGCAACTAAATGCAAACAAAAATCACTAAAAATAATACCGGCAACATCAACAGAATTTTAAACACAATTAACAAGTGAAAAAACAATTAAAAGTAAAAGTAAAGGGCGATAATAAAATCACCGATTAACAGGCGAACGACTGCGATCCCTCCTGCTACGGCGGCTATGACGGTGGCTAACAGGTGACGGAGAATAACGCCGCCTATGCGACGGCGACGGCGACCGCGAAACGCTTCGAGCCATAAATCAATTCAAAAACCCTTGAATTTCTGGGTACGAAATATTTACTAAAAATTGAAGTTATAATCGATCAATTTGACACTAAATTAGCTGAAAAAAAACCCCTAAATTGGAATGCAGAGAGAAGAAAAGATGAAGTAAAAAGGTGAATTGGGGGTTTTGTTTTTAGGCCCGAATAGATTGATTTTGTCTAATTGGGTATTTTTATCAAACCCGGGTCACATCTCGGGTCTAAGAAACCGGCCCAATGGGAAAAACATAACACGACCAATTCAAGCAATTAGTCTAAGGTGCACAAGAGTGCAACAACATAAAAAAAATCAACACTGCGCTCTACAAAATGAACATTTATGAAACAAATATGAATATTTAGTAAAAAAAATATGAACATGAAAAAAAAATGAACATTTAATAATAATAAATGAACACGTAAAATAATGAACATTTAATACTTATAATGCATAAATTTCATAATCATATTATTTTTTATATCTTTAAATTTTTATATTCATAATTAAATGCATTATATTCATAATAATATTTTATATGTTCATATATAATTTCAAATGTTCATAATGTAAATATGTAGTGTTGTTCATGAAATATTAATTAAATTTGTTTATGCATATGTTGTCTTTCTTAAATGTTTGTGTTCATATTTTTTTGCGTATATGTTCACCTTTTGAATGCTTATATTCACTTTAAGAAAACCAATGCTTACGTTCATATTTTAAAATGTTATGTTCACTTTCTGAAATGCATAAGTTCATATTTTTTATGCCTATGTTCACTTTCTAAAAAGCTAATGTTCATATTTAAGGGAACCTATATATATGTTCATATTTTGCATGATTTATGTTCAATAATAAAAAAAAATGCAGAAAATCAAAAAAAATTCAATTCATTAGAATTAAGAAAATCATATACTACCTCCGTTAACATTTAGTTGCAACTTTGGAATAATTTATGTCTCTCAAATAATACCCCAAAGTTGCAACTAAATGTTAACGGAGGTAGTATAACCTATTCAATCGAAGTTAATCACAAAGTCACCACATAAGAAATCGACAATCACACATTTTTATGCCTATGTTCACTTTCTGAAAAGCTAATGTTCATATTTTTTATACCTATGTTCACTTTCTGAAAAGTTAATGTTCATATTGTGTTGTTGGTACACCTATTTCTAGGTGCATGAGTGTGCACCTAAGAATATGCGCAATTCAAGAGATTCAAGTACAAGTACAATGGATTTGTTGATTGTTTTACTTTGTGGACTTGTAAAGTTGTAATGGGAATATATTCGAAGCGGTGAGCTGGTGACAATAAATTAGATAAGATTAAGAAGATACTCTTAGGAAAAAGATAATCTATAATTGGATTTTGTGTCTAAAAAAAGATAATTTAAAACTGGATAAAATTGTTGATTTATTTACCAAAATGTCATGTGGTAAACAAATTGTTGATTTATTTACCAAAATATCATGTCAAAGATTAATTGATGCTTCCTCGAAATATAAACAAAAAAAAAAACAATTGTATTTAATTGACTTATAGGATAAATTGATATGAAATAGTTCCTTTGTCCTTAAAATAAAGGGAAATTCTACGTGGCGGCCTCCAACTTTTACAAATTGTATATGGTGTCAAAAAAAAAACACATAATCTCTAGTGAACCCAAAGTTTCATTAAACTCTATTTAGTGGCCAAATCTAACTTAGAATCGGTTAACCACTCGATTAGGGTTAGATTATTAACTCTAATCAAGTGAATTACTAACCTACCCCCATTTAAATCATATCCACCTTTTTATTTCAACTAATTATATTAAAACCATTGCAGGCTCTTAAAATCCTCCCCCTTTCTTCGATAAATTAGGGTTCTTTAAAAAACAAAAATCTGACTTCCTAAATTTGCAATTGGTTTAATTGGTTTTCGAGCAATTGGTTCAAGGTCCAAATCCACCATTACAAAAACGAAGAGCTTCAATTTCTGATCGCCTTCAATCGCCGACTATTCCCCTGTTCTTATGCTCAAACGACGACAAACTTGAACGCCTAAGGTGATCTATTTATGCTATATATCTGAAATTCTAGTGTTTTTGGGTAATTTCTGGTTTCTGCTTGATTTGGTGTAGTTTAATTTTATTGATTCTATTAAACTGCAATTTGTGAAATTCAATTGCCCTTTTTTGTAATGATTTCTGGGATTTTTATTTTTTTTTGCTTGGATTGGTGTAGCTTAATGTACTGGTGAAATTCTCTTTCATATCATGTTACTTTGCTTGATTTTTGAGTAGATTAATTACATGATTTTATTAAAGATGCTGGATTTTTGTAACTAATTTATTGTTTAGGGGAATTATGTTGGAAGTTAAGGAATTATGCTCATGTCAAGAACTAAAAATTAGATTAAGATAGTTGCCCCCGGACTTGCATATAGATACTTTTATGTATTATGAAGCTATTAGAATGTGGAGTTGCTCTTTAGATTAATGATAGTATTTAACCTTTAAAAAAGAATCCTCAACCCAAACGCTTTGTATCATTTCAAGTTCTATATGCCTCCTTTTCTCTTTGGAGACTAATGTATGAAGAAAAACAATTCAAAGTATGTTTTTTTTTTAATTTATTTTTATTTATTCTTTGCAGTACTTTAGTAGCTTATTTGAATGTTGATACATGTTACCAACATGTATGCTGTAAGCAGTCGTTATGGCACACCAGAAGACTTCAAGCGCTTGATTGATGAAGCTCATGGTTGTTACCCATCTTCTATGATAGTATAAGCAAGATATCAATTACTCTTTATAATACTCTATTTTGAAAAATTTGGGTGATGGGAACTCTTGACTTTGATTTATAATCTTATGGACTATGGATAAGTATATTTTCAAAGAGTTATAGTCCATGCTATCAATGACTTATCCAGTGTTTTTTGGGGTAAAATGGTCATTGGTCATGCAGTAGGTACCTCTTTGGAAATAAATTAGCCATCAACATATTGTGATCGAACCTATAATACGATCATTAGAGGTTATATACTCAATAATGACTTGTCAAATGCATTATACTATTGTGATCTTATGGTTGGGAAAAGATTTGAAGCTGATGCAGACACTTTGTCATTGTTTGTTGGCCTCTTGTCTTCTGATAAATTAAGTGACTCAAACAAGAATTTGCTATCGAAGTTTATCAGCTGAATTTCAGTTAAAATGTATGCAAAGATTTTGGACCTTGAATATGTTTTCTGCAGAGAAAATTGAGATGGAGTAGGATGCTCCTAGACAATCTATGAATAACAGACCGCTTTTAGCTCCAATTGGCATGTTTCTTGTATGCTTTGGTGCAGAGATCACCAAAGAACAATGATATCTTGTTTGTATCCAGATACTTCACTACTTGGTTTTGTATATATTTTTGTACTTTAATGTATATATTATGCTCCTTTACTTTGTTGTTAACAATGTAATGCCCTGTGAGGTTCATTTGCAAAAAAAAAAAAAAAAAAAAAAAATAAAAAAAAATAAAAAAAAGAACTAAAAATTAGATTATTTTTCAAGGCTATTAGCTCAACGGGTAGAGCAATGTACAGTAGTGTACATGGTGTGGGTTCAAGCCCCGTATAGCCTACATAACACTCCTAGAGTGATCAAAGTTGATGCTAATATTCCTACCCATGGCATATATTAGAGTAAAGCAAATGGATTGTATATAAAAGGCATATCTTAGTGTAGCCCATTCTCACAGCCAATTCCACCCCAAATCTAGCAGCAGCAGCTTCTGCCAGATTTGGCTGCCAACAGTTGGTGGTTTTCTTAACAGCAACAACCAGCAGAGCCCCCTCTGCATCCCTTATAACCACCCCCAAACTCACTCCTACACCACTCATTATGTGAGCATCAACATTCACTTTGACTACATTACTCGACGGAGGAACCCAACTAGTAGCTGACCGAACATCAAGCTGAATTTATGTAGAAAGGATGGGCCATTCAGTGTCTGGAACAGCTTTTATGTCAGATGTCTTAAATCCATACAACTTCATCTAAACAGCCTATGTAAAATGTGATCTGGTCGCTGTCAGATGTCTTTTGTTTTTTCTCGGTACCGTGTGATGCTTTCTCCTTTGCCGTCATACCACCTTTGCATGTTTGCTTGTTATGGCCATATGATTTACAGAGTGAGCATTTGACTGTGGTTGACCTATTTTCTTTATCTGGTTCATCATCAGCTCTTCTTCTCTGTCTTGATGGTCTTCCTATTCCTCTCCTCATTGTAGGAGCTTGAATTGTTGGCTGGTCAATTTCTGGCCAATGCTCAATGTCTGGAATTGAGTTGATGGCATGTGAATAACATTGTTTGTAGGCTGCAACTGAGTACCATGTGCTAACATACTTATGAGGATCATGTCCTGCAGCTAGTATAGCCCTTAATGCATGCCTACAAGGGATGCCTGAAATTTGCCAAGCCCCACATATACAACTTCTATTATTGAGTGACACCGGGAGCATTGACTTACCCTCTCTTATTTCATATTCTCCCTCTTTACTCTGGAATGCCTTGCAAGTTCTAGAAGCATTGATCAGCATTTGGATTCTCCTTACAATGGTAGGACATGGATCAGAATCATTCCAATCTTTACATTTCTGTCTTCTACTTGACATCCTTACCATACACATTCTTCGTATGCCTGCAAAAACCACATATAACCAAGCATACAATTCAACATAAGAACCAAGTTATATTTACAAAAATAATTATAAGGATTAAGAAAGACATAAATTTTTACCTTCCAAAAGAGTCAGAACAGGTCTGCATCTGTCCACTCCTAAAGTGGCATTGAAACTCTCCACAAAGTTTGTTTTATTCTCATCTGTGCATATCTTTGGGTCAAACTTGTGTCTTGACCACCTCTCTTGATCTCCTAGATTAGCTAACCATATTAGTGCCAAGTGGTTTGTCTTCTGAATTCTTTCCATAGCCTTTTTAAAGGTGAATGTTGAAGTAGCACTGCATGCCAACCAAAATAAGGAGTGCATCAAGGGTCCTGGAAAAGCTGATTTCCAGTTTTTAGCTAAGTGCTTGCAGCAATACCTCATCCCTACTTTTGGCCATAGCTCAGTTAAAGCAAGATCTATTCCCTACAAGAACACATAATGAAGAAATTAACACTAGTAGAGTATACTTCCTGAAATTAAGCCAACATATGAGACACTTACCTTTTGCCTGTCAGATATAATGCACCAATCATCCCCTCTATTTAAGTCTTTCAAGATTTGCTTCAAATGCCAAATGAAAAACTTCCAGTTCTCCCCATCTTCAACTGAAACTATAGCCCATGCAAATGGATGTAGCTCATTATTTGCATCTATAGCCACTGCAGATAGCAAAACCCCTCCATAGTTCCCTTTCAAGTGAGCACCATCAACCCCAATCAAACTTCTACAACTTGCACCAAGCCCATCTATTGCTCCCTTGAATGATATGAAAATGCTAGAGAAAGTGAGTGACAGTTGGGGATCATTCTTTCTCCATGCACAGATAGCTGCTGAACCAGGATTAGTTTGCTTAACCATTTCACAGTACCTAGGAAGATGGCCATAAGACTCATCATGCCCACCATTGATCTCCCTAAGAGCAATACTCCTCATTTTATAGAGAGTACTAGTGGCCATCTGCACCCCATACCTGGTCCACAACAAGTCATTCAAAGTTTTCCCAGTTATATCATTGTTTGCCCTTATATCATCAATTAGCTTACTTGCAGCCCATTTCACATTAACTAAAGGATTCCTCTCATCCAAACCCCTACAACTGTGCTCTTGATCTTTTATACTCTTTATGGCCCAAGTAGTGCCATCAGGGAGTACACTTGAATGTATCCTCCAATTACAGTTCAATTCCAAGCACTGAGCAGTGAATCTAGCTGGACTAGATCTATCCACTACAATGGCAAACCCAGATTGTATACAGTAATCTCTTAGAACAGATAGGAAATGTGCTTTATCAGTAAATATCATCCATGGTTTTAGAACAATACTTCCAAACTCAACATTTTCAGCAAATTCTCCATTCTTGTACATTTTACTGACATAAGTGTCATCATCAAGTAGTTCAGTTTGCCATACATCATATGCATAAGCATCATAATTGTCAATGATCTCACCAAATTCCTGATCTTCTTCATCTAAGACACCACCTCTTTCAAAATCTATGTCTAAATCTTCATCTCCAGTGTTAGCATTCATTTCTGGCCGTAAAGTTTCTCTATGCTCAAACCTCCTATTAAACTCCTCTTCAGTAATCACTTGTGCCTCTTTTTCATATGGTTTGTTCATCAAGCCCTTCCTAGCAGCAGTAGTCTTAGGTATTTTATGAACAATCAAGGCTGTGTTGTTTGATGAGGTTGGATTCAGGATAGTTTTTTCAAGCAAAGGAGCATTGGAAAAAGTAGTAGTGTCAGCTAGAGTAAGTGGCTCATTAGTAGGTAAACTCCTTTGAACAGGTAACTTAACCCTAGGCTTAGGATTGCCCCCTCCCCCCTTTCCCTTCTTTTTAAGTGTCTTACATCCACTCGCTTCCTCTTCCATTCTTTCTCAATTGTCTATAAGTGTTTCATTTAACCTAGGTGGACTAACATCAGGCATGTCACTAGTCCCAACATCAAAGCTTTGGTTGTTTTTCTTAGGTGGACTTAGACCATAATGCATATTGGGTTTGTTTTTCAATGACTCTTTAAGATTCCTAGCTGCAACTACACATTCAGAAGGTGTTTCAACTGAACCCACATACATTGTAATCACTTTCTTACTTCCTCCTATTCTATCTAACATAGACATTAAATCACTGTCACTAGTAATTTTAACATCCTTCTTATTATAACAGTAATGGAAACTAGGATATTTAGGCATCATATACGCATTTTTCCTAAACAATTCCTCATACTCAATAATCAAATCAATCCACATTACTTTATCAACATCATCAACATTAATATCAACCACATTCTCTGCCGTTTGAAATTTTAACACAATTAAGTCCATTCTGCAACATTAAACCAAACACACAAAAATTCCAAATAAATCAAGGGAATGCTCAATAAAATTCTCAAAACTAAGCTAGCTGCAAATCGTACAAAAAAAAAACCAAAAAAATGCTGCAAATCGCACAAAAAAAAAATTTAAAAAAATTAAAAAAAAAAAACAGAGTAACCAGATAATTTAGCATGCATATATGAGCAAAATTCAAAATTTATTGAAAATATCTTCAACTGATTACCTGGAAGATGTTTACCACATTAATGTTCAGTCGCAAACCGTTATTTTGCAATGAATCCAACAGCAAACCCTAGCCGTCAATTTGAATACTCAATCGCAAAATTGCCAAAAAATACAACACAAAACAGAGAGAACTTTGTGCAAAATCTGTAAATAATCAATTTACGTTCTTAAAATTTGCTCAATTTCAACAAGTTTGAAGTGTTGTTATAGATTGCACTTTGAATTTTAGGGAAGAAGATGAACGTGTATATGAAATAATAGGGCAGTGGAAGAAGATGAACAGAGAGATCACAGTGCGTGAAATATAGTCAACATTAATGAAATAAGAGGAAAGGATTAGAAATAGGGGTATGTTAGTAAATTCATAAATTAGAGTTAATAAAGTCAGCATTAGTGAGTGGTTAACCGATTCTAAGTGAGATTTGGCCACTAAATAGAGTTTAATGAAACTTTGGGTTCACTAGAGATTATGTGTTTTTTTTTTTAACACCATATAGAATTTGTAAAAGTTGGAGGCCGCCACGTAGAATTTCCCTAAAATAAATAAATAAATAAATAAAAATAAAATTGATCGTTTGTTATTTATAGTAACATTTTAATCATAAGAAAAATCGATTATACTAAATCTTTATTTGTAGAATCTCTAAACTACAAGCCATTATCAACTTTGAATGATTTAAGCAATGGAAAGCGTATTTCTAAGCTAATTTTGCAAGATACGGAGTAATAACATGATAAACAAATATAATATAATAACTTTTATTTTTTTTATTATTATTTTACCCTTTTTGTTCTCCCTTTTTAACCTTTATGATCCACCTTCTTTTTATCTTTTACCTATTGAATTGGTGATAAATCATTACTCGTTAGTGAGTGTTCTCAGAAAATCTTCTCAAAGTTAAGATTATGCTTAAAAAAATTAATGAAAATGTTTGTTTAAATATGAAGCATAAGTATGACTATTAGATTCTATTTTTTTTAAGCAATAACGATGGACCAATATGGCCCATTTAAAATTTTTCAATATGAATATAAGATCTTGTTTAACTCAGCTTATTTTTAATAATTTAAGACAAAGATATCAAATTCAATTAAAAAGTTACGAGTCATCTAAAGTCAATTTATCACTAATTTCTAATGAAATCTAATAAGTTAAAGATAAATTCATATTAGTTCTGATAACCTAAAAATCAGGTGAATAAAGCGTAGCAAATATAGTGTAATTACTCTTTGTTGGTAAAATCTCAAGGGCAATAACTTAATAAGGTGCCTCATAAGTCATAACTTTGTCTATTTCATATCCAATTACTATCGCTATTTTACAACAAATCCTTTTTTATTGACAATGAACTCTCCAAAATCCCTTCATCTTCCAAAAGGAGTATAAATCTATCTCTTGTTTTTCTAAAATAAAAAAGAAAAACTAAAAAAATCACCCAAACAACAACTCAAAGGATAAAGTATTAAAAACAACGTAATTCCAACTAAGGCCCTGTTCTATTCACTTTATTCTCACTTATTTAAGGAAAAATAAGTTCATATAAGACTTAATAGATTCAAAATACTTCAGAT
Organism: Chenopodium album; assembly: GCF_948465745.1. Taxonomy (NCBI): domain Eukaryota; kingdom Viridiplantae; phylum Streptophyta; class Magnoliopsida; order Caryophyllales; family Amaranthaceae; genus Chenopodium; species Chenopodium album. The sequence goes on from NC_137846.1 coordinate 6,094,059, forward strand.
AAGATAAGTTTAAAAAAAATAAGTTTAGATAAGTTCATATAAGGGTTAATCAGGACTACCCAAGTTTAATTTAGACAAATATTTTATAAAAAAAAAAATCGGATATACTATAAAGATAAAAGTTACCCTAAATTTAACAAAAATTACTTCAATGTACATTAATATTACTGTACCTGGTATAGGGTTAATATGTTAAGATAAGAACAAGTAAAATCAGACAAGTTCAGATAAGTTACGATAAAATATGATAAGTTCAAATAAAATCTAATAAGTTCAGATAAGTAAAAATTAAGTGAATAGAACGTACCATAAGTAACCCTATTACACTAATAAAATATTTGTAACCTTATGAACTAACCACACACGTATAAGAATTTGTATTATTAAAGTAAATGTCAATAGGGATGTCAGTGGGGCGGGTCAAGTAGGAGACCCGCTCCATCCCCACCGGATGGGTCTCGGTTTGGCGGGTGGTAGGGCGGAGATGGGGATAAAAACTAGAGCTGTCAATTCGGGTAAATGGGTCGGGTTTGAGTCGGGTTTGTGTGGGTCGGGTCATCTCGGGTCGGGTCAATACGGGTTAATGTTAGGATCTATGTGGGTCGGGTTCGGGTTGGGTCATGCTTGAGTCGGGTCACGTCGGGTCATACATCTTTTTGGGTTCGGGTCGGGTTTAAGTCGGGTCAATAAAAGGTCGGGTTACATTCGGGTCGGGTGAAAAACAAGTCGGGTTAAATTCGGGTTTTTTCGGGTTTAAATGAGTTAGGGTCGTGTTAGGGTTCGAGTCGGGTTCGGTTCAAGTCAATTATTTTCGGGTTATAATCAGGTCGGGTCATTATCGGGTTTGAGTTGGGTTCGGTTCAAGTCAATAATTTGCGGGTCATAATCAAGTCGGGTCATTATCGGGTTTGAGTCGGGTTCTATTCAAGTCAATAATTTGCGGGCTATAATTAAGTCGGGTCATTCTCGGGTTCGGGTCGGGTTCGGTTCAAGTCAAAAACTTGCGGGATATAATCTGGTCATTTCTAAGTCGGGTCATTCTTGGGTTCAAGTCGGGTTTAGTTAATAATTTGCGGGTTACAATCAAGCTGGGTCATTTAAACTTGTCTGGTCATTCTCGAGTTCAAATTGGCAAGTCAATAATTTGCGGGTTATAATCATGTCGGGTCATTTCCAAGTCGGTCTCGGGTGTGGTTCAAGTCAAAAATTTTCGAGTTATAATTAGATTGGTCCTTTTCAAGTCTTTTTATTCTCGGGTTATAATAATCAAGTCGGGTCATGTTCGTATTCGGGTATCAAATATTGGATTAATAGGGTTTAAGTTTGATATCAGGTCGGGTCATATTGGGTCCAGTTACATTTTTTTTAATTTTTTTAATTTATTTAAATTAAATTACGTAATTTAAAACATTTTCTAAAAAAAAAATATTAAATAGACATGTGAATAATAAAATTTGAATTCCCTTAAAAAAAATAATAATAATAAAAAAGGCCACTTTTGTTTTTTTGTTTTTTTATTTTATTTTATTTTATTTTTGGCTGCTGTCCAGTTCAGTTTTTCTTTGACGAGGATTATGTAAGAGATAAGTCAAGTAAGATGAGAAAGGCCACTTTTGCTTTATAATTGGAATCCATGTTAATAAATTGAAAAAAAGCCTGAAACTCAATAGTCAATACGGAGTACTCTTTTTATCCTAAAAATTCCTAAATCCTAAAATTCGGGTCAGTAATAAGTCGATTTTAAATTCGAGTCGGGTCAATAACAAGTCGGGTTGAATTTGGGTCGGGTCAATAACAAGTCGGGTTGATTTTGGGTCGGGTTTGTAACAGGTCAGGTTTAAATTCGAGTCGGGTTAGGAACGGGTCGGGTTGAACTCGGGTCGGGTTAGTAACAGGTCGGGGTGAATTCGGGTTTTGATGGGGTAAATCGGGTTTGGGTCATTCTCGGGTTCAAGTCGGGTTCGATTCAGGTCAATAATTTATGGGTCACATTCGGGTCGGGTCCTCTTTAGGTCGGTTCATGGTCGGGTTCGGGTCTCAAATACTCAGGTCAACTCGGGTCTAGGGTTGGTTTCGAATCGGGTTAGGTCGGGTTCGGGTCACCATTTTTTTCGGGTTCAGACGGGTTCGGGTTAGGGTCGGTATTTCGGGTCGGGTCAACTTTTGACAGCTCTAATAAAAACCATATCAGCCATGGGTGATGTGGCGGGGGTGGATTTTAAGTTGTACCCGCCCCATCCCCACATCTATATGTTTTTAAAAACAAAGTTATATATTTTTATACTATTTTATAAAATAATAACGTGAAATAAAAAATTAATTATAATACTTTGTACTACATTATATTATAACACAAAAACGTGCGTAATATTAAGAATATATTTTTTTTTTTTTTGCAATCCGTATTAATTACGTAAGATTGTGTATTTGAGATGTGAAGATTAGGTGGGTCTTGGGCATGGGGATTAGGTGGGGTGGATATCCAAGTGGAGGTTGGGGTGGGGATGATTTTGGAGTTATACCCGCCGGAACGGGGATGGGATGAATTTTAAACCCGCCGCAAGGATGGAGATGAAAATATTAGGCGGTGATGGGGATAGGAAAAACCAACATCCGTCCCGTCCCGTTAACATCCCTAATTGTCAACAAAAAGAAGGAAAATTAAATAAATATTGCCTGCCAATGAGAGGATTTGTGAAGGAAGCGAGGGAAACAGGAAGGCCCAACAAAATGACGTGTCAACTCATAATTGGACGCAACACACCATAGCACAAGCTGTTAAAATCACTTAAAATTACAAAAGCACCCCTCACCAAATCAAAACAACTAGCTTCAGCACTAGGGATGGCAATATTAAGTGGATATCCACGAACCCGCTCCACCCGCTATAAATAAATGGACGAAAACCCGAATTAAATGGATGAGAAGCGGGTGACGGATGAAGCGGGTGATGGATCGGATCGGATGTGGATGATACTTTTTTCACCCGCTAACCATCCACCCACCCGTTTAACATATATTATATTTTTTAATCTAAGAATTTTAATAATAAAATATGAAATGTGCAAGAAAATTACTTATTTTTTTGTTGCAAATTAATTTTTCAAACAATATATTGTTATTGTTTCATTTTGTATTAATAAAATAAAAAAATTATTGTACAAATAACCGAAAATTAGAGTTTATGTGAGTTTTTTTCCACTTTAATACTCATCCATTAGTCATCCGCTCCACCCGTTTCATCCGCGGATGATGGACGGACGGATTTGGATGATGGGTGAAGCGGATGACGGATGGATGTGGATGGAGTGATTAGAGTAATGGATGGATGCGGGTGAAGCTCCACCCGATCCGAATCCGATCCATTGCCATCCCTATTCAGCACCCAGAAACCCCTCCTCAAATGACGAAAATACCCTCACCAAACCGAATCAGCAAGATTCGGATCCAATAAAACCCGAACCAAATAGGTTCGGATCCGAAATGAAAACAGTTGATTACAGATTTACAGGCTGTCAGCAACAAGTCCCTACCCTGAGTCTCCTCAACCGCTTTGGCCCTTTCTCTCTCTACTGTGTGTGTTTCTCTCTCTAGAAAAGGCGGAAGGAGGAAGACGGAGCGAGGTTTGGTGGATCCGATTTTCAGGTGAAAAAACTCAGGTATTTTTGGATGTTCGATCTGTTTTTTTTTTTTTTTAATTCCTGGAAAATTTTTCTGTGCAGTGTCTGATGTTAGGATTTCTGTAATGATTAATTTCTGGTGTTGTAATTTGTGTGTTGTTGGTGATGTTTGTTTGTGTTTTGTGGAATTGATGGAATTTTAGTAAAATTGATTGAGTGAATGAGAGGTGGATTGAAAAACGAGATCAGTTTTGAATTAGGCGAATATTTGTGAAATTTGAAGTGTTTTAAGTGGATTGGTGAATGAATTGATGAGAGTTTTGAGTGGATATATTACACATTGATGAAGAATTTTGTTTCCAAGTGAGGCATCTTTGAGTGTTGCGTTTGAGTGTACTGGTGATGAATTACAGTCGCGAAGAAGACGATTGCAGGTGTTGAGTTGTGAAGGAATTTTAAGTAGGGTAGAAGTCGAGAATGAAACTTTTGACTTAAAAGGAACGAAAATTTGATGATTAGTTTGTTTAATTGTTTCGACAATGAAGAACATTTAAAATTGAGGAAATTATACAAGCAGTGGAAGATGTTGGATTTAGCATTTTAGTCATGTAGTGTATGAGTTTAAGGTTACTAAGAAGAGAAGAGGATTCTCGAGGACTGAAGACGTAGTAAATTATCTGAGGTCTACAGTATATTATAAGAATCTGTTGTGATTTGGTATGAGGGTGATGTTATCAATTCTCAATTAACAATGTGTTTGGGTTGAATTTACTTATATCATGAACATGTTTGTGTGACGCCACGTGTGAAGTACAAAGTATTATTTAGATAATGTTAAAAAGGTACTTCGTATTTCGTAATCATTGACTCATTGTAGGTAGTAATGGCTTAGATTGGGACTTCATTTTAAGTGACGGAAGTGGCATATTTATGCACTGCAAGCGTAGTTGGCTACATGCCGATTTTTGTGACTCTGGATAAAATGTGACTTAGAAGTTTGTTAACTGTATTGATGTTTTCTTTTGTTAGTGAAAGTGTGAAACTAGTTTGAGTTATTAGGATGCACAGTGATATATGTGTATATGGAATTGCCATTGTTGGTGGTCTTCTACCTAATATCTATGTGAACTTTACTTAATTATCCGTTTTAAGTGTTGTGAAAGGATTTGCATTGTAGCCATAAATGTGGACTGGTGGATTCATTGGTCGTTCTTGAGCTATATAGCCTCATATTCATGTTTTTTTCTTCTTAAGTTTGATAAGTGAACCTGTATGTGAACAGCTGTGAAATTTGGACGTGTATACGCCGTGGAAATGGAAAGTGCAGATGGTAATAAGAATTCTAAGAGAACAGTTTTTGTCACCGTTGGAACTACTCTATTTGATGCTCTTGTCAAAGCAGTGGACACTCCTGAAGTCAAGCAAGAATTATATGCAAAAGGGTATACACACCTCCTGATTCAAATCGGTCGTGGGTCTTACATCCCTGCCAGGGTATTTTGAATGTTGGCCTTGTTGCCACCTGAACTTGTGTGTGATGTTTTAGAGCATGGCATTATTCTTTATGGCGTTAAAATTGGTGATAACGAAAGAGGAAATAATCTTTAGTTGGTTTCTTATTGGAGCTTGCATTAATAAACTGCCTGTTGAGCATCAAACATGATTTCCATCAATAGCAAGTGAGGTGTGATAGTGCTAACATCTAATTTATGTAACTTTCTAAATAAAGTAATTGCCTGTTGCACATCATATTTGATTCCATACTGTGGGATTTTGCCATTGTATGCTAGGCTTTTTATTGTAAATAAGGATACACTAGTAAATGTAACCTTAAGGTATCTGAGAATTCATGTTGACAAAAATAAGGATAGAATCTTGTTTTGGGTCTATGTCCGGTCTGCATTAGTGCATTTCAAAATTGTAACTAAATTAATTGTATAAGTTACAATGGCATCAGTCATACTACTGCTTGAACTCTTTACTTGATGTAGGGTCTGACTTTTGTTTTTCTCTGCATGTAGTCAACTGGTGACGATGGGTCCCTAGCCGTTGAATACTTCACGTTTTCGTCTAGTATTGCAGAGAGCCTTTCATCAGCTTCTCTTGTCATAAGTCATGCAGGTATCTGTAAATTGGTTGCTAAATTGTTTTCTTTGATAGTGATTAAATTCTAGGCCAGAAGTAGAGTATGAAATTTCTGAGCATAATTACTATCAAAACTTGAAAGTTTGTTGGTTTTCTGCAAGTATATTTTAGGAGACTCTACCAGTGACTTGCCCGATGAGTTGGTTAGATTAGTTTCAGCTTGGGTAATTTCAGGTTCCGGTTGAGTGAATCTCAGCTCACCATTTCGTAAAAGTCTTTAGCAGACCCTTTCAGGTTTCTGGTGAAACAAATGTTTTCAAAAGCCTAATATTTAGGATTGTTTTGGGTTGTCTCATTTTTGACAAGTATAGCTTTAAGCCTTCAAAGATCCTAAAGGTCTCATGGTTCCCCCCGGCAATTATTGTATCCCTTTTGATGACCTTTATACATTTATACAATATCTGATCAATGTTTTTTACTATTCCCTACCTTATGATGGTCCAATTCTGTAATTAAATTAGAGTTTAGATGATTGGGTGTGTACTTCTCCTAATGACTATTTGATAAGTTGTGTTGGGGAGAGAAAGTAAGGTTTGGCTTTGATTTCTATTTATCTTATGATGACTGAATTATGCTTAAGGTGCCTGCTAAAGCATGTTTTACTGCATTATTCACCCTGCTCACTTTGAACCTTTCTGTGGCCGGGGTATCTTTACTTGAAAATTAGTTGCTTGGTCTGCTGATTGCTCTTGTTACTAGAGTAATTGTATCAATCAATAAACACCCACTCTATGTATTTCTGTCGTAGGCCTCAGCATGCTGTGGGAACTTAGATGTATGCCACATTGCTCCTATCTGGTCTAAACTTGTAAGAGGTTGATTGTTGAATTTCCTTGAGAAAATATGTGCTGGAACAAAGTAGTGAAATTTAATGAGATTAATGTCCGTAGGTGAAAGACACCTTAGCTATTATCACTGTCAAATTAACAAAAGCCAGTGAGAGTTGATGTATGTTTTGTTTACCATAGCATGATCTACTAGGACACAATTTGTCCAAGATAATGCAAATATTACTGGTTGTCTTACAGGATCAGGCAGCATTTTTGAGACATTACGGCAGCATAAGTCTTTAATTGTCGTGGTGAATGAGGATTTGATGGATAACCATCAAGAAGAACTGGCAGAAGAATTAGCAGAGAGGAAACACTTGTTCTGTGCACACCCTCAAACCCTTTATAAGACTATTACAAGTATGGATTTAGAATCTCTTCTTCCATATTCTGCTGGTGATGCTAAACCGGTTGCAAAGCTTATAAACAAGTTTTTAGGTTTCCCAGAAGATTAACAAAAACACATTACTTGATCCTCCAACAATTTAAAATTTGTCAGTGCTTAATTAGACTGAAATCTGATTCTTTTAATAGCACATGTATGGCTTACTTCTCATACTTCTGATGCTGATTTTTATCAAGTAATAATCCAATCATAGATGATTGATGATTACCATTTAGTTGTGACTGTCACCAGTTAGTGAAGAATATATCTTTGGGAATGGAAAAATGCAGCACGATGTTGATTGACTTCATCTCTGAAACACTAATGCAGAACTTCAAACAGAACTAGATGAAGCAACAAGAGTCAGCACCATTTGCGAATCCCACTATAGACCTTTTTCATTAGAGGAAAGGTTAAGAAAGCAGCCCTACCCCGAAGAATGTACTCAATATATTCAAGGTTTCTAGCTTGCCCCATAAATGTATTAGAAATTAAACTTTGGGATGATTTCCCACCAGAGTTTTTTTTTTTTTTTTTTCTCTCTCTCTCTCGTCTTCCACCATATTCCGGCCAAATATTGAACTTGTCAACAATCTTGAGCTGACCACATTATTATGTGTGATTCAAAGTGTTCTTCATCCTCTAGCCCTAATTCTTTTGAACTTCATCCCCTTGCTCAAACTTTATTGTTTGGGTGATCATCTTCAATAAATCTTATGTACTCACCAAGTCCAGAAAACTCTCATCACCGTATATGAAGTATACCTTTTCAATGAGTATTAAATTACTTCAAGTGTATATTGAATCAGATAGCAAATTTTACCTATGATGAATCTCCATAGCACACGCCGCGCCACTATCCAATCAACGTAAGGGAGCATAAATAATTATGTATTCATTTATGGTCAAAGTAATGCAATGTTAAAACATGTACGGTCACAATAATCTAAATTATGGTAGAAAATCTCTAAACTACAATCGATGATGAACTTTGAATGATTCAAGCAACGAGAAGTGTATTTTCAAGCTAGTTTTCCAAGATAATCAACATGATAAACAAATACAAACTAAAAAAATGATTAATTGTATTTCCAAGTGAGATTTGCTTTTTCTTTTTTTTTTTTTTTTACCCTTTTTTCGCTCTCCCTCTTAACCTGTATGAACCTTCATTTCTTTTAAGTACTAAATTGGTAATAAATCGTTAGTGAGTGTTTTGAGAAATCATTTCAAAGTTTAAATACTCTCTCTCTTCCTCGCTATAACCCATGAATGATTTTTATGATAATACTTTAACATATTAAACTAGAGGTGAACAAAAAAAATTAGTGTCTTGAGGCGAAACTAGAACCTATTAGGAACGTATGTTTCGGAACCGGAACCTAGACAAGAGATTCCGATTCCGAAAAGTAAAATCGAGAACATGTTGCAAGTTTTGCAACATGCTCTAGTTGAGGCTCTCAGATTTTTTAAACCGAAAATTGTAGGGTACCTGTAATTTGATTAAAAAAAAAAAGATATCACTTAAGCTCATATTATATACTAGTTTAAGCCTAATTTTGGAAAAATAAAAATAAAAATAACAATTATAAATAACGCGTTTTGTGTGCATTTGACTACACTATGTGTCTGCTTGTAAAGGTAAAATGTAACTTGTATCACTGACTGAGTAATCCTTGTAATTCTGACCAAGTAAACCCCTATAACACTCATGAAATAACCCTTGTAACACTGACCAAGTAACTCTATAACACTAACGAAATAATCTCATGATGGTTACATAAAAATTTGTGATTATTAATAAATAATTAAAGTTGCTAAACAATAGCTTTAATTTTGATACATTAGCGAGATGTAAAAGTTATAAATTTGTAACCATCTAGATTTTTATGAAATAATTTTACAAAAAAAATATTAAGTATATTAAAGGAAAAATTAGTCGCAACAACACCAACTATGATAAAGGTGCGTGTAGCAGCACAACCTTTTAAGGGTGCGGTTTACAGCACAAACTATGTAATTGGGTGCACCTATTAGCATAAATGACACTAATGAACTAAGGTTCCATGGAAAAAAGTGGAATCTTTACTATTTTATATAATTGTTTAAACATATATGATTTTCCATCATGCGTGACTAAATTAGCCTGACCTTTTATTTTTTTTCATTTAAGCATTTCTTAACCTCCACCATTATATTAAGCGGATTCCTTCAAAAAAAAAAAAAAAATTGTGCTATTATATTCCTTTGTTCGCTTCTCCAATTACTTTTCCTAATATCGATCTCACATGATTGACTTAGTTTCCTATCGAGTCGGTCCCCATTTATATCCTCTATAAACGAAGTATGTTTATATAGTGGCATTGTTGCAATTATATGCAAGTTTGGCTGTACTATATTCATTTTTAATTGTTATGCTGAGTTGGACAATTAGCGCCGTTATGAAATTGTCTTTGATGGTGAAATAACGTCCGTTACATTCTCTTCTTTTTTTTGTCTTACCAAAAGTTAGGAGAGAGAAAGCTCACTCAAAAGCTAGAGAGAGAAAAACTCAGTGGAAGAAGAAGATGGTGTTTGTAGATCTGGTAATTTGTGTAAATTTATGAAGATTTGGCGTCGGCGATCTTAATCCTTCCGGCTCTCTCCATCGGTCAGTTTCGATTTGTTCTTTAGTTTTGGTTTTCTTCTATAAGTTTCGGATTTGTTCTTTAACTTTGGATTTGTTCTATATGTTTCGGATTTCTTCTTCTTTAATTTGGGATTTGTTCTTCTTTAATGCATGTGAAAAGCTGTGTTTATTTTGTTGATTATTAGATCGAATGCTTAATTTGGGGCTGATTGAAATTATGGTAGCTATTGGTATTGTGTTGTTTGTTTTGTTATGATTTGTGGAAAACGGTGAATAATAGGTTTCCTGGTTTCTTGTGTTAATGTCGATACCGTTGATGGTCCTTCTTCTGGGACTGTTATTATGGAAATGGTGTGGGTATTAATACTATATGAAATTGTGAGTAGTTGTATATTATTAGTTTGTAATTGTTTGTTGTATGCCTTTATCCTGTGTAGATAATTATATTTTTGGTTGGAATGGAAGCTGAATTTGTTGACATGGGGCAAGAGATCGTTGTGCTTGATCACAGTTCAGTCCTTGACAGTCCTAATACTTGTGGTATTGTAAATGCTTCTGGTTGTGTGGTTGTTCATGAAAGCCCTGATATCGAATGTAGTAATCCTGATCTTCCATCCTTGAATTGCCTGACACCTTATGTTCATCCATCCCCCTCCACCGTACCTAATCTAATTTCGCTTAGTTCTCCATTAAAAACTGTTGAGACTGTTGAGACGATTGTTTCCACGAACAAGATTAGTGTGTACACCACTGTTGAAGCACCTAGGGTTGGGATGGTTTTTAAATAATGGCAGGATGCGGAGGCATACTATAAGGAGTATGGTGAACAGCATGGCTTTGGTGTTAGTAGAGTGTCGTCTTCATTTTCTGAGGTGACTGGTGAGAGGAGGGGGGCTACTTGGCGATGTGAATTTTGGGGACCGCCTGATATGAGGGCTCGGAGGGAGGCAAAGAAAAGGTCTAAGGCCATGGAAGCTTGTGGGTCTGGGGATGTCTTAAATGGAGTTATAGGGGAGGATGAACTGAGCCGTGGCAAAAGAACGTCGAAGAAATGTGAATGCAATGCCCGCATATACGGTAGTGTGAATGGTGATGGTGAGTGGGAACCGAGAACAGTTGTTCTGGAGCATACGCATGACCTATGCCCTGCCATGTCTACGTTGGTGAAGGAGTATTGAATGAAGAATTTTACATCAAATGCGCGCAAGAAATTAATGAACTATTAAGAGGAAGGGCTTCCAGTCACTCAGATACATGGTTGTATGGGTTATGAGATGGGTCCCGAGAACATGCCAACTGTTAAAGACCTTCATCACGAGGTTTCTACGGTGCATCGACTGAAAATGGAGGGTGGGGATGCTGCAGCTATGATGGCCTATTTTGATCGGATTCAAGCCGATAATCAAAACTTTTTCCATGCACATCGCCTTGATGAAGATGGCCGATTGAAGGATGTGGTATGGGTTGATGCTCGTAGCCGGGTGGCGTACGAGGAGTTTGGGGATGTGGTATGTTTTGATGCTACATACCTTACAAACGAGTATGAACTTCCGTTTACCAACTTTGTTGGCGTTAATCATCATGGACAATCTCTCCTGTTGGGATGTGCACTTGTATCTCATGAGACTTCAGAGACCTACTCTTGGGTGTTTCAGCAGTGGCTGTCTTGTATGGGTAACAAACCTCCTGGTGCCATACTGACAGATCAAGCTACTGCTATGAGGAAACCAATATTTGAAATAATGTCGTCGACTCGTCACAGGTGGTGTATCTGGCATATTATCGGCAAATTTTCAGATAAGCTAGGGAAATGTGACAAGTAAGTCTTTTTTTTTATGAACTGTATTCTTATGTGAGAATAGGTTAATTGAAGAACTTATTTGAGTTTCTGTATTCTGGCTATAATGCTGTATATTGCAGTACCCTGCTTTCCTTGAAAAACTTTTTGGAGTTTAAGTTTTATTATTTTCTGTTTGTTATTTTTGTTGCTGTATCCTGAGTTTGTGTTTCCTCTTTTGAATTGTTTCTGAATTTATACTGCTGCAAACTATTTATTTGTTCATCTGACATGAGTATGATGTTACATTATCTGTTGTTTTGTTAAGCATGTATTCCGCACATAGTGTGTTTCATGTAAATAAGTTTATGATATTACATGTATTTTTAAACTGTGTGTTCCATATATTACATGTACTCACTGTCATCAGATACTCTATGAGATACTGTATGTACTTGTCTGAATATTGATGCACCAATCTGTCTTCCACGTAAACCATGTGTTTTCATTTTGTGAGTTTTGTGCAGATATGTTGATTTTAAAAGCCCTTTGAAAACTCTTATATATGAGAGTTTTACCGTTGAGGAATTTGAGAGTCGGTGGCATTCATTAATCAAGGAATTCAAATTGGAGGATAATGACTGGCTTTGTGACCTTTTGAGGAGAGACACATGTGGATACCGGCCTTTATGAAGCAGCACTTCTGGGCCGGAATGAAAACTACTCAGAGACTTGAAAGCATCAATAGTTTTTTTGATGGCTTTTTAAATCGGCACACAAAGCTTCATGAATTTCCTGAGAAGTACACACGGGCTATGGCGAAGCGTGTGAAGTCTGAATTAGCTGCTGATGCTAGATGTGGTAAATACATTAGGAGACTAGTTAGTGGGTTTAAACTTGAAAGATTCTTCCAGAAAATCTACACAGACGTGAAGTTCCAGGAGGTTCAGAAAGAGTGTGCACGTATGATGTATGTTTATTCAAAGGGGGAGCGGACTGTAGAAGAAAATGTGACTGAGTATTTACTTGAGGATAGGGTATGGATAATTCCTGAAGGCAAGAGGCAGGAGGTGATAACTGATAGGCGTCGACTTCTGCGTGTTTTATTTAATAGTGTGACGAAGGAGGTTTCCTGTGATTGTCGGAAGTTCGAGACCTTTGGTATTTTGTGCAAGCATGTCATTCGAGTCTTTGATCAAAGCCTGGTGTTTGATATTCCAAGCAAGTATGTCCTTGATCGGTGGAGGAAAGACGTTCCAAGGAAGCATACAAGGGTCAAAGTAGCTTTCCATGACCCTTCTGAAAGAGATCAAGTCAGACAGTATTACAAACTCATGCACGAGTTTGAACCAATTTGTGAAGAAGCGTCCTCCATCAATGATCCTGAAACTGTTGCTATGGTGATTTCATGTCTTCAAGAGCTAAGTCTTAATGTGAAAAAAAGCAGGCAAGTTTTCCTTGAAAAGCAGGCCAAACTCCCAACCCTGCCAAGAACTGGTGTGCCACCTTCAGAAAAAGGGTCTAATCAGGTGTTGAAATGCAATGGTGGTGAGGCACCGTCATCTGTAGTCAAGGCATCATCAATCGCAGCAGCTGTGAAGGACCCAATTCCACAGAAGAAGCCTCGTGGTAGGCCAAAGGTAACCCGCTACAAGAGCCTAGCAGAGACAAGTTACAAAACCCAGCAAAAGACAAGACAAACACATGTATGACTAATTCGGGCAGTTGGGTATTTTGTTTCTTTTTTTTATTTGATGTGTTGATATTCTCACGGGAGATTGATGTGATGTGGCAGTAGAAACATCGACGCTCTCAACGTCTTATGGAGTTGGACGAAGCTAACGACGAAGAAATGGTTGAAGATTTTGATGCGGATATTGATAATTGCTTTTATGGCTCTGATCACTCTATGGAGTTTTGATGAAATGAAGCTTGTTTGTATGTCCACCTGATCACTGTATGGAGTTCTGATGAAATGAAGCTTGTCTTTATGCCCACCTGCATTATGGCTAAGTTGTAGGAGTTATTAGTGTCATTGTGGTTAAACTTTTCCTTTGATTTTTGAACATTTGAAAACACTGTGATCTTAGCCTGAATGTAGCCTTTTGAATCTGGTTCATGGTTGTAACAACTTTTACTTTGCTTATCGTCAATGTAGCCTTGTATGTTGACTGGTATCTCCCTTTAATTGCTTTCTGGATTTCGTCGCCTTATCTGTTAGTTATTTTTATAATTTCCTAATTTTTGGTTATGTGAGTTATTGGGGCCAAAAACAACTTGATACTTTGATTGTATTGTGACTTATTGGGCCTTTTTGTCACAATAATGGCCTTGTTATGTTACGTATGGCCTTTAAAAAATGGAAATGGCCTTGTTATTTTATCATTGTAATATGGAAATGGTTAATGTAACAGTATTATTTTTGCAATTAGTGTTTTTGTTCAATTAATATAAAATCTATAGAAAGAACTCTGTAATTATGGATCTGACTACTACAACATCGAATAAATCATATTTCCAATTTCACATACATAAACCGATACTGGCCTATATTACATGATGTGGGCTTATATTACATACTGGGCTAGATATACATTACCATCAACAATTGGACCATCACAAAAGGCTTCTCAAAAGTGCCCACAACTACTAAAGCCCAACCAACCAAACTACTAAAAGCCCAAACCAAAAGGATCCAGAAATACTAAAGCCTAAGCAAAAGGGTTGACAAATAATATAGCCAACCAAAAGGGTTCACAAATACTACAGCCCAACTTAAAGGATCCAGAAATACTAAAGCCCAGCCCAACCAAAAGGATTCACAAATACTAAAAGCCAAGCAAAAGACAACTACAAGGCCAAGTGGAAGCTACAATTGACTCCGACCACCTTCCTCCACCGGAAGCACTTAAATTCTACGATTAGGGAGTACATACACCTTATCCCCGTTGAGGATATTGACATCTCTGATTGTTTCCACTGTCGTAACCTCGCAATCCTCGTGCATGAAAAGGAGAGTAGTTGGATCTGCTCCTATCTTCCGAGCCCAAATGTGGAACAACCTATTCATCGGGGTGTCTAACTTGCCCTGCACCCTAAGCTTCACCTTGTGACGATGCCCGGTGTTCTTGATGAAGAACCTTTTGATGCGAGTGTTTGTGTTGATCACTCCAGGCTATCAAAATAAATAAACAACAAAACATTACTATATATCATAATAAATAAACAAACAGAACAACATTACTATAGGAATACATTGTCAGTCCCCGGACATAAATCACATCTCCAGATTGAATTCCGATATCCCCAGCAATAGCCCAAGACGCGATGATGGATCCACGAAAATGGAGCCTTATCCTGGAAGAGTGAACATCAATCCTCGAAGCATAATCTTCGTAGATGGACTCAAAGTTTTCATCACTCCTTATGTCATAAAGAATTCCGACATCTCCAGGGCTACGACCTCTTACAATGATAGTGAACACAACAACATCAGCTGGGAATGGACGGTTAACCCCATTCAAGTCAACATCATCTGGGTTAAACTCATCCTTTTCCTTGGCCGGAATCATAACGTCGTCGACAACCACAGGCGAAGCTGATGTAGACCCCCTCTCGTACTTAGGGGGTGTAGGAGCATTGGCCATGTTTGTCAGCAGGGATGGCCTAGCTTTCATCTCTTCTTTCCTTGTCTTAGGCCCTGGAGCAAGTGTCTTACAAGCAAATGACTTAGGTTTTGTGTTTTGTATTTGAGGTTTGTGGTGGGATTGTGGTTTTATAGTGCTGCTGGTGACGTGTGTACTAACCTCGCCAATTGAATGTCAACACGTAAAAAGTTATGGTGAAAAATGGGGCAATTTAACCCAAAGAAAATGAGCACTTAAGTTCAATCTAATTTGGGTACATTGATAATATTACAAATGTTAATTTGAACCATTGTAAGCAACTGAGAGGCTTTTTTAATTTATTTATTTTTTATTTTTTTTATTTTTAGCACACCAAATGCCCATGCCCTTAAATTAACTGACCCTAAATTCATCCTGAAACTATTAGATAATTTGTGTCAAGGTTATGTTTTTGTAATTAAGGGGGTAGGTGATACTATTTCAAATGTTTCTTAATTAACTTCTTTATTGTCACTTAAGTTTAATTTAGTAGTTTCCAACAATCAAGTATTCTTAGTTTCTAATTATTTCATTATAAATTAGTTACATATATTATTATTCACTTCACTTAATAAATATTTGTTGACATATTTCATGTCGTACCAAAAGGAACAAATATTATAGTAAATTTTTTTAACGATGATATGATACATATGTTTAATTACTTGACTATTAGCCTCATTTGTAAATATTAAGTTGGAATGAAAGTAATTGAGAATATTAGCCTTATTTCTAATACATGATTGTTTGTTGGAAAGAAAGTAATTGGGAAGATTACTTTACTATTTCCAATATAATTTGCTAAAATATTTACAAGTACAGAGTGATAATAATTAAATATTAAGTTTAATTAATATAGATATAAGCTCAAAAAATAATAATAATATAATTATGTTACTAAAATTATGTGTGTGACCAATGAGGATATGTAATTTAACATAAATACAAACATCTAAATTAAACTAACAAAAAGTATGTGACTAAATTATGAGACACTTTTATCGACGGGGGTTAAGTTATCTTAATACTACAACTGAAACAAATCTAGTACTACTACACCCTTTATTGAAACAAATCAACTATTGATTAGACAACACACACTAACCAAGTCTAATACTAGTAGCCTTTTACTGAAGCCTACAACTACCCCTATAAAAAATCAAGCAAATTGGTAAGGAGATCTGGTCGAAATTTTTCCCTATCATGTGGTATCCCAATTTTTCCGCCAAAAACTGAGCTAAAAGTGATTCAAGTTTTAATATATCACAGTACATTCTAAGAGAGGCATAAACATTAAAACGCGCAAAACAGTGCGTGATTTATTTGATTTGCGGGAGTTCAACCTTCACTCTATAAATGTATTTCGTTGTAATTTAATCTATCTTAGTGTATTTAAATTGAAACACTTGTAGTAATTACTCACTTCTAGCGTTCGTGCACCATTGTGTTTTACGGGTCTAAAGGACAACGATCATTAATCGTTTTGGATTATCAGACGAAACACCTAAGTTCTCAAGTTAAATAAAAACTTAGAGACACTCCAATCTAAAAGTGTTGTTTAAGGGGGAAATCAAACTTCACTATTTTTCGCTAATAGTTATAGAATTATGATGGTATTATGATGGTCATCGGCTATATAGAGAATCGTTGATATATAAGGATTGTTTTTTTGTCGGCTTACATATAACATTAACGCACGAAATAACTACGTTTTTCTAGGGTTTTATTTTGTTTGAAATGTAAAATGTGTGGAACTACAGTTCGTGCTCCAACAATTTAAGGAATTCCATCATTAGTACTCTAATTCCAAATAAACATATTACACTACCAACACATTACAAGAATTACTAGTTCAACCAGCATACAAATAAAATATGAATTAAGTCATATTACAAACCACTACCACTTGCAACTAATTGACTAACAAATTAGGAATTAAGACTTAAGTACATGAGGACAAACACAAACTACGTTGGTAATTAATCTTAAACAACATTTGTTCTAGCCATAACGCAGTCATCACCCCTGCCCTTCTGATCACGCGTCTCCATTATATCGGGTGACCTCGTGTAAAAATAAACATGCAACGTATCAGTTTAATTAAACAATCCTTTTAATTAATTATTAAATGACAATGCAATTACCTTAACATTAACATCAAGTAACATTTGGATGCTTGCACATTGTTGCCGTGCTGAACATCTAACATCCCCGGCCTTCCATAGCATGGCAGCTCCCCCTTGTACCAACGGAGATGAAAATGGAAAAACCTGTAATTTCCAGGCAGTACATGAACTATTTCACTGAGATTGCTTACAGTGTTTCTGATTTCAAGCAGAATTACAATATGGGGATTGTAAAGCCGGCAGATGGTATGGAAATTGCAATCGAGCGCGTTGGGGAAATGGCCAGGTCTCATGACACCACAACCATTGCTACGGGCCATTCGCAAAGAAATACCTGGTTCAAACCTCTGTTCAAGGTCCATGAGGATCCGCCATAGTGATTCCCTTGATGCTGGAATTGTTCTATCATTTGATTGCCAGTAGTATGAGTATTCATTGGTGTTCATTTCTCGATTAATATTTGGAATTGCTTGTGGGGGTTTGTAAAATAAAAAATTAGGAGTGCCATCACGATGTTCGCGATAGACAGCCATGGTTGGATATGGGAAGAAAAAGTTTGAATATTACAATGCAAGTTAAGAGACCCTTATATTGGAAGATAAATGTGTCGTGTATGGGTTTTGGGTTTTAAATAAAGATTGAAAAGTATTTGTTATGTCACATGGGTGTTTCTTTTAAATGGAAATTTATTAAATGAATTTAAAGTTTGAATAACTTGGAATTATTTGAATTCTATTCTTGTGCACTTGATTATTTGTTGTGTCAACCAGTGAAGTAAAAGAATTAACTAGAACAGAACTCAAATTAAAGAGAAAACAAGTACTACTTTGGGGATCGTGTGCGGTTTCAATGTCTTTACCCACCTGCTTCGTCTGTTCCTTCAAAAAGAAGTTGCAGACAACGCTACACCTCTGGTACTTGTTATAGTACTATAGTAACCATAAAACAGGGTTGGGAGTAAGGAGTGAACTAAGAATACTTACAATCAAACTAATATGAGGCATCCGAAAATTGAAATTAAAATGGAAATATATACATACGAAAATTGTAATTAAAATGATAATCTATGTACATCCGAAATATGAAATTATTTACATCTGAAAATTGTAATTTTATACATCCGAAAATAGAAAAATATTTAGATCCCGAAATGGAAATATGTATACGTCCAAAAATACAAATTATTTACATCCTAAATTTGTAAATTTATTTAAAACTTCCGAAAATGGAAATATATATGAATCCGAGAATGGAAATATAAATACATCCGAAAATTGAAATTATAAATAAAATATTTTAATTTAAAAACATCCGAAAATGGAAATATATAAGCATCCGAGAATGGAAATATAAATACATCCGACAATTGAAATTATAAACAAAATATTAAATTTATTAACATCCGAAAATGGAAATATATATGCTTCCGAAAATTGAACATTCCGAACATAGAATAAATTCCATAACTGGCCCTTAGTTTAGTTCGCCCGAGTTCGGTTAAGTTCAGTTCAGTGGAGTTCATGACTAACCATTTAGTTTAGTTCAGTCTTGTAGTTCGGTTAAGTTGTGAGTTCATTTCAGTTAAGTGGAGTTCAGTTTACAGTTAAGTTGTGAGTTCATTTCAGTTAAGTGGAGTTCAGTTTAGTTCAGGCCCTTAGTTTAGTTCACTCAAGTTCGGTTAAGGGCCTGTTCACATTTACTGAACTGATTGGAGCTGAACTGAACTGAACTGAACTGAACTGATTGGAGCAGAACTGAACTGAACTAAACTGATTGGAGCTGAACTGAACTGACTTGAACTGAATTGAGCTAAAATGAATATTTTATGACAGAGGGAAATTAAGAGCTGAGCTGAACTCAACTCAACTAATTAGAGTTGAACTGAACTGAACTGATTAGAGCTGAAAACTGAACTGAACTGAACAGTGAGTTGAAGATCTTATTTTATGAGAGAGGGAAATTAAGAGCTGAATTGACCTGAACTGAACTGATTAGAGCTGAACTGAACTAAATGGAACTGACTGGAGCTGAACTGAACTGAACTGAACTTATAAAACGTGTCTACCAAGATGCAGACGTGACGGGTCTATGCAGTTGAGATTATTGAACCACATGTGACCATCCCCTATATATTATTTGCATACGAAATCCACCGAATTATTTCATTTAGTTGTTGTGAAAATGGTCGGTGTATCTTGTACAAAATGCAATTCAATAGACAACATCCTGGAGGGGGGTTTTCGTTCTGGTCACATCACCGAGATATGTGGGGATGAGGGAACCGGTAAAACACAGATCTGCTTGCAACTAATGTTAGCTGCTCAACTAGATGAAGCATTGGGAGGTATTTCCTCATTTGCTGTGTATGTCACATCAGTTGGTCATTTTCCTGCTGGTAGGCTCGCTGAAATGGTTCCACACGTATTTGGTTCAATTCCACCCGAAGATCTTAATCCTCTGAAGAGAATATTAGTGAAACAGGTAGAATCACCGTACGAGTTAATTGAGACCCTTCAGTGGGTTGAAGAATTGGTCAAGGGCGACGGAAGGTACCGTGTTGTTGTTATAGACTCGGTACCAAGCATATGCCACTTTCATTTCCATAACACCCGTGAGTCAATGAAGGAGCGGACATCTATTGTAAATGTGTTTTCAAGTGGTCTTCGATCACTTGCAGAAAAATATGATCTGGTCGTGGTAGCAGTTAATGAAACTGTCAAAGTGAACCCTAATGAGCAAAGGGATTTTGGATTAACAATAATGACAAATGGTGTAAGGGTTCAGCCTGCTTTAGGGAAAACATGGAACAACAATATGAGCACAAGATTATTTGTCGAAAAGAAATTCAATGAAAAGCAGGAGTTCTGGGAAAGGACAATCCGGATTTGTTGCTCACCTGTAGTCGACCCCGATGCATGTCATTTCAAAATAAACGGTGAAGGTGTCGTTGATGTTTAGTGAATTACATGATGCGGGTTTTGTAAAAATCCGATGTCTGGATTTGCTGTAATGTGTTGTATTGATTTTTGAGTTCATGTTGTAAACCCTTGTAACCCTCTAAACCCTTGTAACCCTCTAAACCATTACATCTATCATTTGTAATAAAAGAAAACATGTTAACCCTAGCTTCGGATCCAGCCTAGGATAAACCTAGGTTCGGAATGTTACATGTCATCACACGTGTACTATAGTTGCTGAAACACGAACGTGGCAAATGAAAGCACACTATTTTTTAAACATTAAAAATTATAAATATCTTTTCTTCTATGGGTGAATGTTGTAACATTTGTTTTCTAATTTCAAAGTTATATTTCTCCACCAACGGTAACTTCAGCAACGACCACATTTACATGAGATATTGATTACAATTAATTTTGACCACCATTTGTGAACATCCCAACAACACCATTTCTTTGGAAACCATTGAAACTCCAAATTCAAGATGAATGTCAAAGCTCTTTTTTCAAAAGTGGTGAAATTAGTCGTAGGAAACCCTCGAGAATTACCTGTACTCATCCACCCGACCGAGCCAACGCTATACTTTGGTAAGTATGAAATAGAGGACCAACCAGAGCTTGAGTTTAATGAAACTCGATATTATGAGAACAACTTTCACTTGGTCAGTGAAACACCACTAAGCGCTGAAACTGTAAGAGAAGAATTATTAGGCCGTGCTTTGACAACAACAAGAGCAGGGTGTAGAGGCTCTGTGATGGATTTGGGTGACGGTAAACCCTTGCCGCCGTACATACCATTCATATCCGACTTCGATGGATATTTTCACAATGGGGTGAGTGTCTTTTTACGGTGGTATTTAACTCATGAGGAGATTGAAGAAGGGGTGGTGGTTCCGAAGTTGTTGACTCCAATATTTGATCTAAAACCGAAAGTGAATTTGGATAACATCCGCATCTATTCCACACCAACGCAAGAGAGACAAATTTTTTTTGGAGCCACAACCAACGCAATACATGTCATGAAAATGCAGCAACCAATGTTGATGGTTATATTGAAAGTCCACGGTGGTTGTACTCAGAACAGAGGTCGAAGGTATTACCGGATATCGATATCTGGTGAAGCTGGTAAAAGAGGTGGTATATGGGCGACAATTCGTTTAGGTTCCGTGGTGATGTGCTGGAATGCTAGGTACATACATCGACCTTCTTGCAAAACCAATTTCAAAAAATTATGTGAACGCTTCTGTCCAACAGTGGTGCTTGTTACAGAGGCACGCGCAAAATCGACACAGCTGGACGAGGTCCTCAAAGCAATGGGTAATAAGTACAAAGTATTATGCACATGGAACACGGGCGTTGGTGGTGTAGCTCTGTTTTGGAAAAAGAAAGTCAAACCTTACTTCACTCAACGAGCTTCGACTTTGATCGGGTATTGTTTAGGAGCTGAAATACTGGTAAGTACATATCCAATAACGTAGTTAAAATTATAAATTTTGCTAATTCAAATTGAAATAGTACAATTTTGTGAAATTGTGATTTGCTCTTCACAGGCAGGGGAGACCTTAGAAGAGGGGCTGCCATACACAAGTGAGTACACTGTGGACGATTAGCGAGAATGGATTAGATTTACATTTGTATTCGGTTAATTGACATCTAAATTGCAATCCTTGTCCATTTAATAGTAAATGAATAATTATAGTTTAAGATTCTTATTGCACTTATGTTTAATTTCAATGCATTCGACTTTTTAATACTAATGTGTGGTTTTTTTAATACCAATTGCTTAATTGTTTTAGTACTTATGTTCAGTTATAAGAGTTATGTACTTATTTGTGATTTTTAAAATGCTGAATTTGTTAAATATTATTAAAAAACTGTAGGGGATGTGGAGGCCTATTTTGAAAATGGTATTGGATGACTTTAAAGTCAACATGTGAGATTGTATTTGTGGGACCACGTTATTGGGTGGAATGTGTTACAAAATTTTTCTGGAGGGGAGGGAAAAGGTAGTAAATGAGGATATAGGCGGGGATTCAGATTCAATTTCCGCCAATTTTGAAAACCCAGTCCGCCAATTAATTTATATGGCGCGAGATTTTCAGCACAAAATTTGACAGCAATATAAAATCCATCAAATGGCAGTAGTCAAACAAAACATAGTTTCTGTTTCACAAAATGGTGAAGAACGAGCTCAAAATTCATGTCTCCCAAATAAAGGTTTCTAAATCTAAAAAACCACAAAAAATTACCTCAACAATTATGAAAACAACCAAACTTCAATTAGACCCATCCCACATCACAACCAAATTCAATAAGAACCCACTGAAAAGAGGTTTGTTGGCTATGATAACCAGCCCCAACCTGTCAAGTGAGGGTGAACTTACGCTGCGGTTGGTAGACCCGGAAACAGCGGCCAGGTGCTTCGCAAACGGTTCATCATTCAAAGGTGATTTGCTTGTAATCACTCCAAACAATTACGCTACACCAGCAGCGTTACCGGACCTTTCTGACCTCGCCTTGCAGCCTAAAGTATTTAAAGTGTTTGTGAAATGGTTGGTGTCGACTACTGGTGGTTGCAAAGGGTATGGGTCGGAGCACGTATTCCCAAAGTGTGTGAAGCAATTGGTGGATCCTTGTGCGCACATACCAACAGTCCAGGAAGAGTGTGATTTGTCAAGTGGGGAACACTCGCTGCAACTCCATAGTTATCGAAACGACTTCAAATTGTTCAACATCGATGCGGCTTTATGTGCTAATACCATGGTAATTACGTGCACCACCAACACATCGAACATATTAGACGGCAGAATAACCACGATCAAGTTGTCGGTGGAAGAAAATGCATTTCCGACAGGCAAGAAAAGGAAGTTCATGGTCTGGAACTGCCGAGATATGGGGAGGGAAACATTCATCCCAGAAATCAAATCAGCTATTGAGTTAAATATGCCTGAGTTTGTGCTACTAACTGAAACAAAAGTTTCCATTGAGATGGCAAGGGTCATTACCAAAAAATTATTTCCATATAGGGTTAGCGGACGGTCATATGGTGCTGCAGAAGGAGGATATGCAATTCTGATTTTCGCAACCGACATAGCGGTAAACTTGGTGGCTTACGGTGGCGGACAGTACAAATGGGCATTCCAAGATCAGATTTAAAATGTTAAGTTATAATTACATACCACTGTAACTTTATAATTAAATGTCCATGTTCTAAAGTCCTCTTATGGCAATTATATGCAACGTTCTTTTAAATTAATTGCATTGCACCATAAATTTTAAATTAGGACAATTATTATTGGATACACTAAACATGTAGCCCAAACGTAACTCAATCCACTACTAACACAGTCCAACAATTATTAATTGTACTTCACTTAACCCAACTACTTTTGTACTACTTGTTTATACAACTTTTTATGGACTAACTATACAGCCTAACCATATATTAAGCCCAACTTTTTATGGACTAACCATATATACAGCCCAAATTTTTATGCCTAACTTTTTATGGACTAACCATATATACAACCCAACTTTTTATGCCAAACTTTTTAGGGATAACTATATATCCCAGCTTTTATGGGACTAACTATACTATACAGGCGTTACTTTTTTTGGACTAACTAAATATCCCAATTGTTATGGAACTAACTACACAGGCTTTACTTTTTTTGGACTATACAACCCAACATTTTAAGGACAAACTATACAGCCCAAATGACAACATAGCCCTACTTACAAGACAAATTGTTGTTACATACACATCATAGAGGCCAAACAGACAATAATCATGGTCCATGAATCGCCAAAACACATTAATCATGATAAAGTGCATATCATGAAGAATTGATAATAATTAAAATATAGCTAAAATAAACAATAAATTAAACACAAAACACATTAACCCTACCTTATTTTAGAAAAAATTAGTTACATTACATTACACATATTGTAACAAATTAGTCACATTTTTTCGCAATTACAAACAATCAGAACATTTCGGGATGAAAATGTTTGTGTCAGGTCGTCAATTTCAGTCAACAGTGCATCCAAATTCACAACCCGAACATAAAGGGAAAAAAATAAGCACATGCCATTTTTTACAAAATGTCAATCTCAATACGATAACACTGCAGTGACTTACTCGTTTATTATACACAGTGAAAAAATCAGACAACGAATTTGAAACAACTACGTTCAACTGATTTGAGGAAGAGGCACATTTAAAAATGAAAGACACACGCGTAACAGGGGCACTAGAGCTCTTCATGTCCAAATCACAAATCTGTTATTCAACATAGATATTCTTAAATAAAAAACAGCAAATCAAACCAGGTTACCAACAACATAACAACAACATAACTTACCTCAGAAGAGACCAACACAAGCAGGCAACATCTGTTATTGTTAAGGAACGCATCAACAACACGTACACATGACGGATCAATATGAACAGCTCCCACAAATGAAACAACAATCGCCTAGGTCAGCAATACAAACATTAGCAACTAACAAAGTTATTATAATGTTAACAACCATATATAGTGGCACAGATGAAAAGGCTTAAAGAATAGCATACCGAGAAGGAAATATTGTTACAGGGCTGCTTCCCTCTCATGCATACTTTATCCTCGGAAATTGACCTGAACAACTGAACAATACACACCGGTCAGTTAATGATGCATAATCCCCAGAACTTGCAAAGCATAATTCCTTAATAGAGCTAAACACATTCGTCAACATTTCTTACAAAAGAGCAAATCTTCCTCACAACTTGCAAAGCATCATCAGAAAACCACCTAGTATCCATGGAGCACGTTAAAAGAAGAACATCAATAAACGCAAAACCAAAGAAACAAACCAATTCAACAATAGCTCCATAGATATACCTCTTTATCTGTTCGACTTTAAACCATAAATCTTCCATTTCAACAACATTCAAACAACAGTGGAAACCGTGAAGCTGAACTACAGGGACCAACATCAAACCATCCTTTTGGTCATCATCAACTGCCTCAATTGGATCCTTATGACGGTACTGACGTAGGTTATTAACCGTGGGATATCGCCTCGGTGTCGGCTTTGTGGAATGAAATACTGAACCATGTCTAAAGCTTTGCAAAATACCAAGTGAAGGATCTGTTACTGCACCGAAGGGATAACACCAACAATTCAGCTAAAAATATTAATTAATACCTTCGCACGAAAACCATCGATGGGCCCATCTGTATCCCTAACCAACCGAGGATGGCGTTCACCATAAGCAACATCCAAAGTCTGCAACGGTAATACACATTCATAACTAAAAAAAACCAAAAAAAAAACAATTAATGCATAATCAAGGGTATCAATACATACATCAAGGACACCAAAATCGCCGCCATCTGGAAACCGATCTTCCTTGATAGCCTTTCGAATCTCCACCATGTTCCAAACCTCTATCCTAGGAAAAACTCCCCAATCCATGGGTTGCCTATCTAGCCGGTCCAAATACATAACCTATTAAAAAAAATGGATATTTTAAATGAAAAATACATAAACACAACCCAAACTGTATATAAAAGTACTACAAATCAAGTTTTACCACAACAAATATAAGACAGCCCTCGCATCCACTAGCATAACCACTTGAATAGAACCGCCTACCAAAAGTACGAACATTATCCATAATCTTTTTAAGAACAAGACTACACCAGTCAAAATCCGCGGCATTAGAGGCACAAATTAGTGAAGGAACGAGGTCAGCCGCCAATCGGGATGACTGTGTGGGACAGAGCAGCATCTCAAGTGACAGCAGGAGGAATAAGGTCTTAAACTCAAAGATTCATTTTCCTCCCAAAGACCCTCAACTCTTTCCATCAGTTTGGAATTCACTGGAATTCCCTCACTGGTATATTTTCGACCGGTCTTCTTAGACTTAGTATTCCAGGATTTCCCATATTTTGACATAATCTTATTAACCTGCCCCAGCATTTCATCATTCAGTGACTTATAGGTAGGGACAGCCGTACCACTATTTGGTATACCAAGAATCCAGTGAACTTGATTTTTAGACAAGAAAAAAACTCTCCTATCATCAGCCCTAAGAGTATAATTAAAAGGATCTATACGTGTCATTATCCAGTATGCTATATGCCTAGGAAGATGCATGTCTGCTACAAAGTGCAGAAGCCCCCCGAATCCCATTTCATACACCCAACGTGTTCTATGCTCATCAAATGTCTGGCATATCCTTCCAAAAATCTCAATCCGACAAACAGTATTTGGTGGATGTGTCCTAAAAACAAAAGACATAATAAGAAATCAATTAACACACAAGTTATTCACATATATTCAAGTATTTAAATATGGAGGACAATGCAATTGCTCACCCGGGATCTGGCTTCTTCCATTGCCCTAAGTACTTCACCCTTTTCTTTAAGCTTACCCCCAAGAGACAACGAGTCATCCTACAATCCATATTTATATACAATCAACAAAACCAATCAATATATATGATATATATTCACATATTATTAAGTGGAAATTACTTTAGTGTTTAAACATTTAAACAACTTAAAAATTACATAAATATAACCTTATAGATGTCTGCATGCAGATTCCAGGCCATTAATCCATCCTATAAAGCAAAAATAAAATCAAATTCTATTTTACCAAAACAACTAACAACCATATTCTACAATTAACATCAAATTCTACTATTACCTTATGTACCCGATCACCTATGCATACCCTTGACTTTCTTTTCAGATTTCTTCTACTATCCATAGTTTGCATTTCCCATAGATGTAACTTCACTAATAATGACACCAAACCAATTATAGGATTAATCAAGGTAAGATCAAACTTTCAATCCTCTGCCAACCACTGTATCAGCTGTATTTCATATTCAATTACAATTGATAACACATGAATTATCACCAAACAGGATTAAACGGGGATATTATAACTACAATGGAGTAATGCAACAAACCGATGCAGTGATTTGAGGAAATCAAATAAGAAATAACACTGCAGTAGACCAATGCAGTGGTTTGTTGAAATCAAATAAGGAAGTACACTACAATTCACTGGAATATAAGTTAGAATTACACTTACCCCTCCTTTATAATTGATTAAGCGACACGTCCTCGAATTACGTTCTGCACCTCCATTATCGAAGCTCAATCTTCACAATACAACTACTACACGCGGATTTTATAACGATCATCATTGCAAAATCAGCAGGCAACCTTCTCAGACCACCAATTCATCAATTAGGGTTAAACAAATCCCCAATTGCAGCCGACGAAGTGGAGACAACCTTCTCAGACCACCAATTAATGAATTAGGGTTATAAACATCCCCAATTGAAGACGACGAAGTGGATAGAGAAAAAGTGGACAAAGATTATGTGGAGAGAGAAAACTGTTACTTTTTGCACGTAACGTCGTCAAAATTCAACTCAAACAACTGGTTTGACTCCTTATGACTGGTTTCCAATTTGCCCAAACTTTATTATACGAAATGTCGCGCGTACCCCTCTATAGACAAAATTCGTTTATAGAGGATATAAACATGGATTTTCTCGTTTCCTATCCCTTTCCACTTAGTTAAATCCTAAATTGATAAATAAAATAAAAAAGGAAAAATTGCCCGGAATAATCCGACCTTTGCCCCATCTGCCCATAATAATCCCACCTTTCGATTATTTTTAAATAATCCGACCTTTATACCTCTCCCGCTTTAAATAGTCCCAACCGGTCATCTAACTTGCTATTACAAGTTACCAAACACGTGTTAGCCTATAATTGGTCAAAAAATTAAAATAAAAAAAAAATTAAAAATTAAAAACAGAAAAAAAAAAAAAATTTAAAATATCCCAAACCCAGATTCCGGCAACCCCAGCCATCGGCCCCTGCCCAACTTCGGCCACCATCTCTTCCCGATTCCGGCTAACGCGTCTCTCACTCTCCTTGTTTCCGGCTAACTCGACCCAGCACTAGCCCGTCAAACCACCAAAAAAACATCTACTGCCGCTGCTCCTTCGCAAACGCACCACCCACAAACCCAACCACTCTCACCGTAGCAAACACTCCCCGCACAATCTAGACATGGCTGCAACAACACATCAAATGAACCCACAACCACAATTAGTCGCCACGCACCATAGTTGCACCAACAATCGCCGGCGGCAGACACCACAAATCAGCCGCTTCAAACGCCTACTAATCAGCCTTAAATTCACAAAATCATCAGAACGGCCACTCCTAGGGGAGAGTGATGGTTTTGGTGGGATAAAAGTGAGTCAAGGAGGTGATTTCAGTTAATGGGTTGGGTATGGAAGGAGGTTTCGGTGGTGGGTCTGCCGGAGAAGATGGATGGGTTTTTTTTTTTTTTTTTTTTTTTTTTTTTTTTTTTTTTTAAATAATTTTTCCAATAATTTTTATTTTTATTAATTTTTCTTTTTTTAAATTTTTTTAACCATCAACGAGGCGACACGTGTGCAAACAATTCCAAATCACAAATGGTGACCTATTTAGCCGGTTTCAAGTCACCCGGGACCATTGGGAGCGGATTAGATATAAAAGTCGGATTATTTAAAAATAATCGAAAGGTGGGATTATTATGGGCGGATGAGGCAAAGGTCGGATTATTCCGGGCAATTTTTCCAATAAAAAATATAAAAAATCATTTGAATACCTTTATTCTACAAGATTTCAGGATACATAGGTAACTTTCTAAATACTAATATCAAAACCCACAAAGTGATTTCAAATACTTAATTCAAAAAATAATTTTAGAGTTGGATTTTAGGATATGTCAAATTGATTTTTTTTTTGTTTTTGATGTACAACACTTAAATTGTGGAGGTTAAGAGAGAATAATTTAAAGGGAAAAAATTAATTATAATGGAAGAGGAAACTAAGTCAATCATCACATGAGATGTAAAAAAAGTAATTGAAGAAACAAACGATAGAAAATAATGGCGAAAACTTTTTGAAATAATTCAATTTAATGGTT
Organism: Chenopodium album; assembly: GCF_948465745.1. Classification (NCBI taxonomy): domain Eukaryota; kingdom Viridiplantae; phylum Streptophyta; class Magnoliopsida; order Caryophyllales; family Amaranthaceae; genus Chenopodium; species Chenopodium album. The sequence goes on from NC_137846.1 coordinate 6,123,193, forward strand.
ATTTAATTACATGAGATGGAAAATGGAAAATTAAGTAGAATGAAATTAATCAAAAATATTTTTAAACAAAAAGGCATTAAAAATATTTAAGATTTCACTTTTAGAAGAAATTTACATTTTGCCAATGTCATTTATGTTGTTATGTGTACCCAAGTGCATAGTTTGTGATGTTGAGTGCACCCTTGAAAGGTTGTGCTGCTACACGCACTTTTGTCATAGTTGGTGTTGTTGCGGCCAATTTTTCCTATATTAAAAGACAAGGTTTGTCAAATCTAAATCGAAACATTTAGATTCATTGGTATCCTATGGTTTTCTGTTTTTTGGTGTTTTATTTTTCAAATTCGTATGATATAAGTCATATAATAAATCAAAAAATAGTTAAACTTGTTAAAATTGTGATAATTTTGAAAAATGATAACTGAAAAGTGGAAATACTTTTTTTTTGTTTACTGTTTTCGGTTTTTTGTTTTAAAAAAGCTGAAAACTGAAAACAATACCAAACAAGTCCTAGGTTTCAATTTTCATTTTTTAGAAACCAGTTCAACAAGTGCCGATTTTAGTTTTAAAAATATTAACTAGGTATTCTATTATGCTCTCTCCTACGAAGTATATTTTAATTTTTTTTCCTCTTATTAAAACTCCGTAAAAGTCAAAGTAAACACTTATTAAAAATGAAATGAATAATAATAGTCTAAGCGTCTGTTCTGATTGACTGAACTGAACTGAATATTTTATGAGAAAAAGAAATTAAGAAGTGAACTGAAAATAATGTGAAGGAAATAGGCCATAATAAAAGAGACCTAAAAATGCATAAATATTTTTGTTGAAGTAAATGTCAACAAAAGAAGGAAATTTTTTTATTTAAAAAAATCCAACAAATAAAATATAGCCAACCAATAAGAGGATTTGTGAAGGAAGCAAGGGAAACAGGAAGGCCCAACAAAATGACATGTCAACTCATAATTGGTTACGAGACACCGTAACACAAGCTGTTAAAACCACTCAAAATTACGAAACCACCCCTCACCAAACCAAAACAACTAGCTTCAGCACCCAGAAACCCCCTCTAAAATGACGAAAACACCCTCACCAAACCGAATCAACAAGATTCGGACCCAATAAAACCCGAACCAAATAGGTTCGGATCCTATTCGATTACAGCTAGTTACAGGCTGTCAGCAACAAGTTCCTGCTCCCTTCTACCCCTTTTTTCTCGTCCTCCAGTTTTGGGTTTTCTCACTCTCTTTCTCTCTCTTCAACCAACTTCTCTGTTTTCTCTCTCTACTTTCTCTCTCTACAGTGTGTCTTTCTCTCTCTAAAGGAGGCGGAAGGAGGAAGACGGAGCGTGGTTTGGTGGATCCGAGTTTGAGGAGAAGAAACTCAGGTATTTTTGGATGTTCGATCTGATTATGTTTTTGTTTTTGTTTTTTTAATTTCTGGAAAATTAGGTTTTCTTTTTGTGCAATGTCTGATGTTAGGGTTTCTGTAATGTTTAATTTCTGATCTGTGTTGTTGTAATTTGTGTGTTGTTGATGTTTGTTTTAATTTGATTGTGTGAGTGAATAAGAGTTGGAATTGAAAGACGAGATTAAGTTGAAATTAGGCGAATTTTGTGGAATTTGAAGTGTTTTTAGTGGATTGGTGAGTGAATTTGTGAGAGTTTTGAGCAGTTATTTTATACATTGATGATGAATTTTGTTGTATAAGTGAGCGAATTCTTGAGTGTTGCGTTTGAGTTTACTGGTGAGGAATTACAGTATGTGCGAAGAAGATAATAGCGCGGTATTAGTTTTAGTGAGAGTAATTTGTGGCTGAGTTGTGAAGGAATTTCAAGTAGGATTGAAGGAAGTTGAGAATATAACTTTGAACTTAAAAGGAATGAAAGTAAGTTTATTTGATAATTAGTTTGCTTAATTGTTTCGAGAATGAAGAACGATTTCGACTGAGTAATTATATGGAGTACAAACAGTGGAAGATGTTGCATTTAGCATTGTAGTGTACGACTTTTAGGTTACTAAGAAGAGAGGAGGATTTTCGAGGACTGAAGACAGAGTAAATTGTTCGAGGTTGATAGTATATCATAGGAATCTGTTGTGACTGAAGACTAGTAAATCATCTGTTGTGGTAGTTATCAATTCTCAATTAACTGTGTGTGTTTATCTTGAACATGTTTGTGTTTCGCCGCGTGTGAAGTACGAAGTATTACTTAGATAATGTTCAAGAAAGTATTTCGTAATCATTGTAGGTAGTAATGGCTATGACTGAGACTTCATTGTTAGTGATGGAAGTGGCATACTTATGCCCTGCATGCTTAGTTGGCTACATGTTGATGGAAGTGTGTTAACTGCATTGTTGTTTTCCTTTGTGAAACTTGTTTGGGTTATTAGGATGCACCGTGATATATCATATATGTGTAAATGCAATTGACACTGTTGGTGCTCTCCTACCTTGCATTTGTGTGAACTTTACTCTTTTATTCATTGAAGTGTCAGGATAGGATTCATAAATCTCTATCTGCCATTTGTTTTCAGGTGCATTGATTTGGTTAGCCGAAGGGGCCTGATTGATATACCGACAAAATAATAGAGATTGGGTGCAACTTTTTGTCATAAGGCTATTTTGACCTCATAGTGCATCACACACTTAAAGCCCTGCTGCTAAAGGGATATTGATCAAATTTTTTTGTGGTTACTGGTGCTGAAGGGTTTATGTCACTTGATGCTGCTAGGGTTGCTCAATCTCATATTGAGAAGGGAGCTTTGGCTTTATAATAGGCCCACTTACTGTCTCCATGCTGGCGGAGAGCATGCGTGGAATTTGTGCTTCGGGTAATGCCCCTGACCAGTCGAGCCGTCGATGCACTCGGTGTGGTGACAATTTCTCTAGTGGTTCTTTTGGTACTTTTTGGCGTGTTGTGCATAATCTACACATTGTACTTCCGTGCTCGTATTCAGAGATCAGAGCTACGTCGACTCGATTACTTTAACGGACCTTGGATAGTTCGTATCGTTTTTATTTTGTTTGGAATATGCTGGGGGATTGGTGAAGTCGTCCGATTAAGTTTCTTTAGGCAGGAGGGTAAAGTCTTTCATTCGCTAAGCCTAAGATGGCAGGAAGACATATGCAAACTATACATCCTATCAAATCTAGGGTTCACAGAACCGTGCCTCTTCCTCACTATGAGTTTTCTCCTAAGGGCATCCCTAGATTGGAGGGGGTCTGGTATACTAAACCGGAAATGGAACTTCAAGATCATTGGTTATGTTTTGCTTTATTGCCTCCCAGTATTCGTCTTGGATCTCTTTGTTGTCATGGTTGCCCCCAAGTTCCGACATGGAAAGATTAAAGTGCTGAGTAAATTGCCAGAACAATTCATTACGGTATATTGGAAGCTGACTGTATCAGGCAACCCTGCCATTGCTTGCACTTACCCCTTGTTGTGTACAATACTCCATGGACTGTTTGCCACCGTCCTAACCACTTACCTGTTATTGCTTGGGAGGCGGATGGTTGTGTCGGTCATCAACAAAGGGTTGCAGAAGAGAGTTTACATACTTATATTTCTTGTTTCAAGTTTCCTCCCTTTGAGGGTTATTTTGCTTGGTTTTTCAGTTTTGGCGAGGCGTGAGCATTTTCTCTTTGAAGCTCTTGCCTTTTCTAGTTTTCTTGTGCTTTTTTCTTTTGTTGTAGTGGGTATTTTTATGCTTGTTTACTTACCTGTTGCGGATTCTTTAGCCCTTAATAGGGGTCTGGGGTTTCCTGGCACAGAGGGAGGACGGTGCTACACCTCTGAGGACTATGCTGATTCTCTCTCTCTTGTTGCTGCCAACCAGAGCCAAATTGAAACCAGTACGGCTACAAGCCTGGGAAGAAACTCCGATGTCTCAACTAAACGGGGTTCCATTTCATTCCGGACTATGATCAAAGATGAAGCTTCTTCTACAAGTGGCGCATATGAGGAAGAAATGAGCTCATTTTCCCCAGGTTTTCGGCCGTTAACTTCATCTCCTGGTTCCCCAGCTTCCCTACAGATGAAACTTCCATCTACATAGTTTGAGGCAAACTTAATCGGGGGAAACGACAGGCAGAAGAGAAGCTTTTTTTTCTTAGTTCTCTTGTCTTGATGATGATGATGTTTAAAAGAGGGTGCATCTGTAAGGGCAATTTCTGACAATTAATAAGACTGTATCTGTTCATAGAACCAAGGAAATGCTACCCACTTCAGCGTGATAGTCCTGAGTAAAGTTTTGGCATTGTTTTCAGCATTCTTTAATTTTGTCATCGATAAGCAAGTGATGATTTTATTTTCTTAATAGTTAACGAGAGTGAAAGAGTATTTTTACCCCAAAATTTAATTTAAGTGTACAGGTTGGAAGTCCATGGCAGTTTAGTTATCATTAATCATTACTGCAATTTAATTGTTAATAATACGCAATTTAATACTCCGTAGTTAATAATAATACGAAATAAAATATAAGTCAGATAACCAGAAGCCTTTTATAATCATAAATCCTTTGTTTCACTCAGTTAACCAGTATACAAATTTGTTTATTTCTGACATAGATAAAGAGTAAATAACTCAAAACTCAGAAATCACCAAAAATTAATGTACTGTAAATTTCTTCTGATACAACAGCTATGAACAGCTTTTACCTCTACTAATGAAGATTTTATTTTCATTAATAACTTATTTTCTTTTCACTTTTCACTCGGCATTCTCACAGCACAGCGCATCACATTGGATTGATGTTGAACAAGTACTAGCCTTTCAAACGAGTAGACATGGGAATTTGGGGGAAGATACAATCAAAGTTCATAACTAACAACGTTCACGATTAATGAAACGTGATACTCTCTCAATTTCCTTCATGATCATCTCCTTTTCCTCTTCAAATTGTTCGTCCTCAGAACCTAAACAAAAAACATTAAAAGTTGGTACCTAAAAAAGAGCCCATAAATCATGGCAATAAAGTTTTTGGCCTGTAACACAATAATACTTCTAACCTTTTCCAACAGAAAGACTGCGTAAAAGATCCAACAACTTTTCACAATTTTTTGCCAAGATGATTTTGATATCATGCGTCTTGTTAGGGTTTGCGACAAATACCTGCAGATAGATAAATGAGCTTACCAAGGGCTTAATCTTCACATATAGACAGTTAGATCTGTGAATTATAAGTCCCTAAATGCTCAAAAACAGAGCTCAAAATTCTCAAAACAGAAAGCAAATAGAATTTTCAAAGAAAGTTCGCACCTTGAAAATGTGGAAAGCAGAAAGCTGGATATTTTTGCTCGAATCCTGTCCAAAACCAATATAGAAAGGAAAGCAGAATCAGAATAGAGATTTTGAGCTATATTCAGCAACTTAACAGAAGTATGCTTTGAAAAGATGAATACATTCTACAGCTCCACTTCAAGCATTAATTTACCAAAAAAATAGATTTCTGACAAAAATAGGTTCTATTACTCAAAGATATTTCTAGGACTTGTATTTTTCGTAGTTCTAGACATTATTTATATTATTTTAATTAATATCGCAAGATTCATTAAAAATAGTCCAAATATGTTTTTTTTTTTTTTTTTTATAAAAAAAAGACCCTTAAACTAATGCTGAAGATGGAAATAAAAGAAAATCCCCGAGGGAGAAATTCAAAACCAGCAAAAACAGATGAAATCAAACAAGGCACCGTAAGTAAATTGATACCTTCAATAAAGTCATGATAACTTTCAGGTAACGTATTTCTAAAATATACTGCTTCATTATGTGCGAATTTGGTGGCTCTAAAAGAAAATCTGAAAGGAGCTACTACCCATCAACAGCAAACTATTAGTGGTGTAAATCAAAAGCATAAAATGGACATGTTTAGTAAATTACGTCAACAAACCTTAAGTGATTGTCTTCTAGTCACATAGTTTGTGGATGTCAAAAGCTTTTCATACATTTCAAAGAACTGAAACAATAGACATTGATTAGAACCAAAATAATGGAGGTGACAATCCTTTGTACATGTATGCATGAGGGGGTCAATGAAAGATTGTTTTGTTTTCAAAGCTCTACTATTGCCAAAAAAAAAAAAAAGAAAAAAAAAGAAAGAAGAAGAAGTTTATACAGAGTTGAGCACATTAAGAAAAGATTACAAACTGAAGCTTTAACAAAACTAATTTTCCCCAAATTAATTTTGAGAAACGAAAATGCCTGACACAACACACATGAAAAACCAAAAAGGGTAATATGATGGTTTACTAATCTTTTACATAAAAATGCAACAACAAAACTTGTTTGAAACATGCAAGCTTTTGCATTTTGCTAGACGGACTCTTACTAAAGAATTGGATTCTAGCACTAGTAATAAAATGTCATAGTACGTCATCTAGGCCTGGGAGTGATAGGAACATGATTGCACCTCATTATAATGAGATGTCAGATATTCAGCAACTTCTTTACTGTGTTTCGTAAGCAGATCCTGTAAAATAAAATTGCAGGGTTACAAAAAAAAATATACATTCTAACAACATATGCAAACAGATGCCATTGAAACACTGACCTTGAATGTGGCAAATGCATCTGAAGCAACATCAAAGTTGGGAAGTTCTATATACTTGAAGAACAACTCAAAGCTGGTAGACTCCAATATATATCTGAAAGAATACTATAAAAAAGACATTTTAGGAAAAAAAAAAAAAAAAAAGTTACCTTTGAAACATACAGTGCATGTAATAAATTTCCAGTGAAATAATTGTCTAGAAAAATAAAAATAAAAATTCAAGGCTCTCTAAATATATTCCCTTATCCCAACAAACCCACCCCTCACCCCGCACCCCCCTACCCCCTTTAAAAAAAAAGAAAGAAGAGGAACGAGAACAGAAAGAAAACAAACACTCAGAGAAAAGGCAGTACAGAATATGAAATTATGTAATGCGAAAAAACTAGAGTAACAAGAGTAGTAGCGTCTGTAAAACAAATTGCATATCATCCTCTCAGAAACTCACATCACATATTCACATTTGAAGTCTCCTATCTATCAAGGTTCTCTATTATGATCAATAATTTGGTGGGTTCGCCAAAATTTAACTCCATTTCCAAGAACTAATGGTACCCTCACTTGATTAAAGCACCTGAATAAGAGCAATATGATTCACAGACATATGATATAGATGAGAAGAAGAGATAGAAAAGAATAATTTATAGCACAAGAATCTTCCCAAGGTTTGACTCTTACTCATCTTGACATTATTATCTGACCATGGGGAAGGATAAAGAAGAAACTTAGAATACAAACATTCATGGTCCAAACAAGAAGCGCAAGTCCTAAAAAACACATCTCATCCGGTCATTCATTGTGCTAAAGACCATAATCACCTCAGAGCCAAACAATCCTTTTTGTTAGGTCTGCAGGCTAACTCCCAACCTCCCACCCTAGTAATAAACCCTCTTTTCTTACCCCACCCAACCAAGGAAATTACACACAAGTCTTCCCAAGCTCAAACCAGCACCATGGGGAATTCAAAAGAGACAAAGAAATTACAAGGGGAAACACACAGAAATAGATACAGATCATGTCACAACATTATCTCCCAAAGACAATGTTACATCTCTTTTCATAATACCCCAATATTATGTCAAATGCTCAACGCTTCAAAATACATACGAGCATGTAAAACTTAACCACATGAATTCCACAAACAACTCTTAGCAACTCAACACAACCCAAGGTCCTAAGCCTTCCTCGAGAAATAAATTGTTCATGTCTCAAAGGACCAAGAAACGGATTTAAAAAGTAAAGGAGAAAGGGTATCTCCACATCTCAAACACCTCCGAAAACCCCAAACCACCTCCAAGACAATACATTGATTAACCAACCAATGAAATGCAACCCCTAATCCACTTCCTTCACCTAAATTCAAAGCCTTTTAATTCCACGATCCCATTATACACTTTCTAAAGTCCAAATTCAAAACATTGTTCTAATCCCCTTATTCTATTGTCATCAACTACATTACTCATGAATATGTGATGCTCCACAAACGTTCTCTAGGCCTCCAATAACATTGAAGAAAGAACAACCCTTAACTAGTAGAAAGAACCTTTCTTGGAAATTGAGAGGCATACACATGTTGCCTATTCCCGCAACAGTGATGCTAATGAGTCTATAATCCCTATTTTTTTTCAAGGTTTTACTTTCTTGGGAATAAAGAATTAAACAAATACACTGTTGCCTATTCCGGCAGTCACTCATGACCACTGGCCACTATTGCTTAAGGCATCAACAAAAGCAGACAGTCCTTCCTCTTAAATGTCTCCCGCTTTGCTACTCTATAAATACTACATGCAAGCCTCTCTTGAGTCATGCCCTTCTCAATTTTATTTTATTTAAGGCCAAAATAACTTCTTATTAATGTTAGTCCACGTATGTACAGCAGCCAACATGATATAGTCTCATAAAATCAATTAATAACCTTAAAATGGTTAACTTAATTCAACTAGAGTTTATGTATAATTCCTTATTTCCTTGAATCTCTGGAATTCTACTGCATGCTGCTATTCTTTCTTCAAAAGGGCCTTTTACCTTGATTGCCTCCAAAATCAATGAAGAAAGAACATTCCCTAACCTAATAGAAAGAAACATTTCTTGAGAATTGAAGTAGAATGATACTGTCCCATAGATTCAGAATAATCATGGGAAATGAGCACAATATGCTAACCACCTCTTCACATAACCCATATTTGTTCTCAACAAAATGAAGCCAGAGACTAAGATTCATCAGGAAAGCACCATCACCTCTTGAATCCCAATTCCTATTTCCTACCTCTGCATTCCAACACCACACCAATCCCAAATCCTTCTAAGCCTTATAAGCACTAGCTACTGAGATCTTGAGTGGGAAATAGTAGAGAGGTTGCTTTGACCAGAATTAGCTCCATCAATTCAGAAAATTACGTGTAAAAGACCAAAAATAAAATAAAATGGTGCACTCAACAAAAACTCTGGAAAAGCTTTAAGTAAGATATGCAAACTAATCAATGAGCTATTTAAAAGCCAAACAACATGAACATCTTACTTTGCAAGTGTTTGAAATTTGATACATTCCCTCAACATAGTCCCACAAGTCAAGGCAGCATCTTTGTTATCATAGCTGCTCAAGAAAGGAAAACACAAATTCATCCATATAAGACAAAGAACGTTAAAAAAAATGATAAAATTAAAAATAAAGCACTTTAGAAATAACCACAAAGGTGTTAAAATAATGAATGTAACACAAGCAATCCACATCAAACCCATGGCAGATAAGCACTAGTCAAAAAACACATAGATTGTTAATGCATTGGTTTGCCAAATTGATCTTTCACTTTCAAGTAAGCCAAACCATATGCAAGATTTCCACTAGCATCAAACCTAATTATTTAATCAACCAGAGACGGGGAGAGGATAGTAGCAACATCCCAGCAGTCTCAAATAAAAACAATACGGAGTAATAAAAAAATTAAACCAAAAAAAAAAAAAAAAAGAAAAAATGGAAAGAAGCAAACAAAAAAAAGATGCACAATATCGATACACTTCAAAAAAATATACTTCGTATATAAACTCATAAAAAATAATTGATCCTATTTGCGGCCACAAAAGGTAAAAGAAAGCATATAAAAAAACATCTTATCTTAAAGGGCTGGACTTTGAATTGTACCCTGTAAAAACTATGATCATACAGAAAAACAGAACAAAGAGAATTACCGCCAAGTTTGTCACGGACAGCTTTCTAGCTTTTAAGTGTTCAGAATATCATAACAATCTATGGATAAATCTACTAGAACTACTGAAAAATGATTCTGTTTTTCCTCAGACAGTAAAGAGTGCAAATGTGTGCAATAAGTCAAAAAAGAAGCCTAGGCGCCTAACTAATCAAGCATATACAGTGGGGGATTTAGACAGTTTCCCTTTCAAGAATACCCTCACGGCCTCATCAGCCCAAACAAGAAACTTTTTTTTAAAGTAAGAGAAAAACGGAAGCAGAAAAACTCAATAAAGCACATAAGGGGATATAAAGTAAAATAAATAAAGCCCCAACTAAGCTTACCAGACAACAAGGAAGTCAAGCAACTCCAAATGATTTTCAATGTATTCGATACAGCAATATGTGTCGTCCACTTGTTGCTTCAACAGTACAGACCAACATGAGACTAAATCTTTTCTCGCCTGCCCACAATTAAAGTGGTAAATGAGAAACCAAGTGAGGATGTACTTTGATAAAAATTAAGCATTGTTATGACTTACTTGCCAACCAAACACATGTAGCTTGTGAACTAGAAGAGGGATAACATCTTCGTTACATATTTCAACAGTGAGCTGCAGAATCTGATCTGAGTTTGGCTCAGATTCGCTATCTCCACAAAGCATCAGCCTCATCGTTGACAAGTTTCTTCCTACTTCTTCTAATGCCTGTATTATAATAAATATAAACTTTGGTAAGAGTGGTGAAAGAAAGCAAGAAAAAAAAATAATAAAAAATAAAAAAAATAAAAAAAAAAAGAGAGAGAAAAGAAGAGGAGGGGTATGCATTGTCACCAAATATATATATATAATAGGGTTGAGATCCAATGAGAAGTTCCTTAAAATGAGAAGAATGAGAAGGATGAAATGTGCATATTTTTTTCACTAAATGTGCAAAACTGATTTTCAAACTAATAAAAATTTTGATTTTTCTGGAAAACTAGAAAATGTGCACATTATGAACAAAATTTATGCATATCAAATTTGGTCAAATTTTTTTTTGCACATTTAGTTCAAAAAATATGCACATTTAGTACAAAAGTTATACACAAAAAATCCTTCTCATCCTTCTCATTTTAAGAAACTTCTCATTTGACCCCAAATATATATATATAACTGTATTTTTTGTGTATAACTTTTGTACTCAAAATTCCATATGACGATTGTAGAGAATACAAGTATGTACTTGAGAAAAGTAAGCATGAGCAAAGGAAATCACAAGTAAGATCAAGGCATGTGAATCACAAAGTGATAGAGTAAAAACTAAACGACAAGTGTGACACTCACTAGTCTAGTTGCACCATCCTATAATGATCTCATCTATGCAGTGTACACCAGACTTAACATTGATGATGAAGGCTCAAATGTCAATGCTATTATGAGATTATGTTTAAAACTCCAAGCATGGGCTTCAATCCTCTGTACCACATTCCCTCCGCTTAAAGGGCCTGATTCACTTTTAAACATTGCTGAACCCAAAAATGTGAGACTGTACACAATATTGAAAAGCAAAACGAATGGAGGGCGAAAGAATATTTTGAACGATCAGATAGCTAGGGTTCCACAACCCCCCCCCCCCCCAAAAAAAAAAAAAAAATATAAAAATAAATAAAATAAAATAAAATAAAAGAAAGAAAGAAAGAAAGAAAAAGAAAAAAGTATCATGTGTCCTAAACTCCTGATACATTAAACATGCTCCTAAAATATTATGGCAATTGTCAACCAACAATTAGAGAACTCTACTTGGATTTCTTAGTCCTTTTCTATGTCTTCTAGAATCTCTTAAATGACACACATCTAGAATTTCCTCACATTTCAAAGTCTTCTTCAAATGAATGAAAGGTTGCTCAGAATGCTCGACTATAGTCCCCACACGACGGCATTGATGTGGAAAATACAGGCAAGAGGAGCAAACAAATAAGTCCCACATTGTCTTGTAAAAAGATGAAATAACAACTGAAGTCCAGTCAAGCTACAAGCGTGCAATAAAACCATCACTAACCCCAGATACAATTGCCTACAATATTTACAAAAATCATGATATTATCGGCATAGGCAAGCAGAAAGTTGCTTTCCCCACTTGCACTAAACTACATAAAGTTGTCAAATCAGGTGTTCAGTATGGGTTGGGCTTGAGTGATTTTGAGTCATGTTGAGTGAATTAGCTAATTTTTCATGTCGTGAAACTCGGGTAATCTCGGGTCGGGTCACTTATTTACAGCCTGTGTAAATGAATACGAAGTTTATTGTCAAACCCGTAAACAATGTCAGCTGCAACTAAGAATTGACTTAAAACAGAAGCCACTACATTGAGCATTCAACCAAAGATCTAAAAATTAAAATTCCCACCTTGCAAATAATCATGAATTAAGATAAATTCCCAACATCAACTATCTTACCCACATTACATTCCATACACTAATAAGTAATAAAAAATTGACATTGATTCAACCCGCAAAATTATAACACAATAAAATCAATTCAATCTCAAAACCCAACAAGAAATATTCCAACAATGCATCAAAATCAACATACCCACATGTAAACACATCACAATAAACATCATCAAACTAAAATAAATATCAAAATTGGAGCAAAAAAATCATATATTTTGAAAAATTAAGATTAACCCATAAGAGATAAAGGATCAAAATAGTAAAAAAAATAACCTTTTCAAGAGCTTTAACTTCGACAACGGTGGGAGTGTCAAGGGCCAAGAGGCTGTCTTTGGTAGACCTGAGAACCTCTTGCGGTGTTTTAGAGCGAGGTTTGAAGAAAAACGACATTTTTTTGTTGTTGTTGAAATGTGATAGTTTTCTCTCTCCTCTGTGTGAATCGCCGGCGGTGAGAGTTCTAACAGTTAGTTTTTATTTCAGGGGAATTGTCAAATGTGGGACTAGGGAGAGGTAACAAATCAAATTATCTTTTGTTGCGTTTCTAAGGGATTTGCTAAGTAATGATTACATGTTTTTTTTTTTTTTTAAATATATATTATTTTTTTTTAATAAAGTAAGAAAAATAATGATTAGAAAATTGAAATTTGTAATGCAACATGGATGTTATTTTATGAAATTAAAAGGATAGATGGCTTAACCAATTCTTGAATGGTTTGGATTTAAATCAAGATATTTTATTAGGTTAAACATTAAAATTTGATGCGAATAAGCGTATATTGTTGTTTAAGTTTTAAATGAGTAAACTAGGGGTAGGCTAGCTTAGGTATCCTTTACCCACATCATAAACTTCTTGTATACAATGTATGTAGAAATGTAAATGCAAGAAGACTCAAAATAATACTTCGTACCAAGCTAAAAGTTTGGTTAGAAGAAATGAGAACACCTTTGGAGGCTCAATCCCTAGTTCCCTACTAATAACAATTTGTGGGATAGGATTCCTCCCCCCCCCCCCCCCAAATTGTCTGACCCGTTAATTTAGGATCGAATTGACTCGTTAATGGTTCAGGCCGGGCCTTTCATCGTACATTAAAAAAAAAAACAAAGATTTTAGTTTCTTTTAAGTATTTTCAAATTATTTATAGTACTATATTTTTTTGAAGACAAATTAATAGTACTATCATTATTATTATCAATAACTGTTATTGTAGTATTTGAAAATAAAAGGAATCATATTGTGATACCATTTTACCATGATTCATATGGTATAACCACATTTGTTTATACACAATTGAGTCAGTCATGCCTGACCAAATAGTTTGTGCGGCAGGCAACAAATTATGCATTTTCTTCTTCATCTTCTTCTCATTCTAAAACCCTAAATCTCTCTTCTTCAATCTCTTTAAACCCATCAATTATATTCATCAGAAGATTATTACCCACATTCTGATGCGAATCCCAAAATCGTCTGAACTATTGAATCGAAATTGGTGATTGCAATTTGCAATTGAATTGAAATTGGTGGTTGCAATTTGCGATTGAAATCGAAATTGGATGCAATTGTTTGCGAATTGGGGGTGAAGGGGTGGTGGTTGGAATTTGCTGCGGTGATGGGAGGTAGTTAATGTCGGCTGTAGTGATTGAAGGAGCAGGGAAGGTTTGGTTTGGACGTTTGGTGGTGGACATGAGCAGGGTTGTCGTAAATTGGAGATTGGTAGTGTTTGGGATTAATTGATGTTCATTGTTGTTGTTGGAGAGAGGCAGGTGTGCAGGGGCTGATGTTGTGGTGGCTAGATTTGGAGGTGATTGGTGGTGGAGTTGTGGTGCAGGTGAACTGCAGCTGGTAGGATGTGGCTGGTGTTTGAATTGTAGCAGGGGAGCAGTGAAGGAGATAGAGAGTTGGGGTTGATGTTGCGGTTGTGGATTGCAAGATTTGCGACGGTGGTTATGGTGGTGGCGCTGCGATTTGTGGTGGCGGTGTTGCCTAGTTCATATCATATATGGGGCTAGATGATATCATCTATTGGGTCTATGATATCTTGTATTGCCTAGTTGATATCCTCTATAAGATGGATGATATCATCTATTATTTTTATGATATCCTCTATAAGATGGATGATATCCTCCAATAATTTATACATATCCTCTACTGATGGTTGGATGATATCCTCTATTGGTTATATGATATCATTTATGATTGTGTCTATGATATCTTTTATTAGTTGGATGATATCCTCTATTAGCTATATGATATCATGGCTGGATGATATCCTCTATTGGCTACATGATATCATGGCTGGATGATATCCTCTATTGGCTATATGATATCATCCATCATGATATATAGAGTATATCATTCAGCCAGTATAAATATCATCCGGCCAATAAAGAATATCATCCAGTTAGTAGAGGATATCATCCTGCCAATTGAGGACATCAAAAATCCGCATTTCGTCAGTCCGGACTGACACAATACTTTCTCTTGTTTATAAGAGTAATTAGGTTAGTCCATATGTCACGCACAATACAAAAAAAATTGTTTGAGAATACTGCATACTAGGAATGACAACGGATCGGATTCGGGTCGGATGTGGCTAAATCCGAATCTTATCCGTTTAGTATACAGACCCTGGACTTGGATTCGAATCCGAGTCCAAATCCGAAAAGTCCGAGTCCGAATTCGACCCGACTCGTAATTTTCGGATCCGAATCCAGTCTGTTTATACGGACCTCCGAAATAATCCGATTTTTTTTTTTAATGTCATATACCTATAATTTCTTGTATTGTCATACCAAGTAAAGTATAAACATAACATATTTGAATAATGAACTAAGTTACATAACAAAATTTTGCTACAAAAGAAGCAAACAATTGTCTCAAGTTATAAAGCATAAGCTCATACTCTCGGATTCGGACTCGGATTGGACTCCATCAGACTTTGCGTAGGGACCAAGTCCAATCCGCCTCTTATTCGGATTCGGATCTATTTTATCGGATTCGGATTCGGACTAATTTCAAATGGATTCGGATCAGATTTTTTTCTTCAGATCGAATCGGATTCGAATCGAACTCGGATTAAATTGCCATCCCTACTGCATACAAAATTTTACATATATAATAAAATAAAATATGAAATATCACACTAACTTGATAGTATTCATTTCAAATGTTTAAGAAAATTTATATAATTATATCAACTTGTACTCCGTAATTAGGAAGGGTAATATTTATTATAAGAAGATATACAAAACATGTTAATAAAAAAATAATTTATACAGGTAGATTGATTCATTATCGATGACATTATATGTTAGGTTTTTTAATTTTTATTTTTTTTAATAGCATATCAACAATATCTTAAATTAATATTTTCTAAAAAGATTTATTAAATGAATAATCATAGTTGTAACACGTGTTATAGCTAATATTTCTTTTAGTATTTATTCATTCTATTATACTCCCTCTACCCCTTTAAATTCGATCCTTATGAGCAATTTTCACGGTAACTAAGAAAATGAAAAAAGAAATAGTAAAATATTGGAAAGTGAAATTCATATGGGTTTGTAAAAAAAAGTAGAAAGAGAAAGTAATAGAAGTATATGGGAAAACAAAATTTACACTAGGAAAACAAAATTTACACGAAAAGCTAATTTTACACAAATATTATTGCAAATTATAGAGTATTTTAATACAAATGGGATAATCACTTTAAAACTTAACTTTGGCTAAAAGGGTTGAACTTAAAAAGACTAATGGAGTATAAAATTAATCAAACCCTCAATGAATGAACGGGTGTAGCCGTAATATATTGATATGAATTACGACAAATTCAATGTTGCAAACTACTTCCTCCATTCTATGATAAATGACACAACTTTTTTTTTTATAGATTTGATTTTCTATTGTTCATATATCGACAAGTTGATTAAAGGTTTTACTAATGCATTAAAAATAAAAGTTATTCCATAAAATATGTTTTGTTTCTTTGACAAACATGTAAAATATTGCTAGATAGGTATTAAAATAATTTTTTTATAAAGTCAATTTTTTTTATACCAAGTAAGTGTAATATACGAAGTACTCCATATAATTTTATATTAGGAATCAAATCAACACATTAACAAATGTGTTAAATTTGACCGTATTAATTAATAAGTTTTTTTGAAATAAATCAATTCATTAATAAAAAGTAATTAGATACATGCATTATGTATGTCGAGGAATGATTCAAAGAATCAAAAACCATGAATAAGACAAGTATTGCATTTATTTAGAAATGGAAAAAAAAATTACATAAACATAAATTATACGGAATAATCAGAAAACATCTTCCCTCTCTCTCTCTCTCCCACTCTCTCAGTCTACCATTGAAGCGCGCACTCCACGTTCTCCATTGAAGCGACTCCTGGCATTTCTATCCTCTATTGAAGCATTTTCCGAGGTAATTTGTTGTTTCTCTTTGTAATCATCGAATGTCAATTTCACAATCTAGGGTTTACCGTTGACATAATTCTCAGTATAGTGGTTATTCTAAACTCGATTTTTGAATTTTTGGTTATCATTACTATGGTTGTGGAAGATCATTTTGTTGCTAGAGATGAATATCATGTGATTTTTTGTGTCTAATTTGATAATTGAATCAAAATTCCGTTTAATGTTAGGTTGGAACTGTGAAATTGGAGCATTTTTCCCTGAAATTTGATAATTGAATCGAATTTGGTTGATAATGTGTTGCAGAGCCCTTTTAATGTTAGGATGGAAGTCATGGAACTATAAAATTGGACCTTTTCTCCATTGGCTCAGGGTCGGGCCAGACTGAACCCATGCAAGAGCTTCAATGAGTTCAGTCTATCTAATTCCTTGAATGGTTGGGTTGGAAAGTTAATTTTAATTTTAATTTCGTCGTTGCTCATTCCTGCTAGGCCGGAGTGTTAAGCATTTTCGCGCCCTCTCACATTTGGCTGTTTTTCTTACTAGTGTTATTGGTGTTATGTAATAGTTAAATTTTGATTTATTTACACTAAATGTTATTTTACTGTTTGTATTCAATTTTTGGCACATTGAAAGGCTATATTTAACTGTAAATTTCCTTTGGGATTATATGTAGTAGGAATATTAGTGGGAGAATTTTTGGGGTGTTTGGTTAGCTGTATGAAAAGTTAAATTCCCTGTAATTGTATTCAAAGTAATGGTTTGTCGTATAAGTAAGCTTTCTGACGGACCACTTTGTTAAATTGTAAAGACGCTAGGGAGAAATGGACGCCTACTGTGAACCAACATCATTTTTCTGGGTTGAAGAAAGTAAGGGGCAAACTTCTACTCCAAGACCAAGAAAGAAGGTAAAAAGGAAGAAGGAATACGTGGGTTGGGGTTCAAGGGAGTTGATTGCATTTCTTGAATCAATGGGCAAGGATTGCGCCAAAGCGCTTTCCCAATATGATGTCACCAATATAATTAATCTTTATATTAATGATAAAAAGCTTGTTCACCCAGAAAATAAAAGGAGAGTTGTGTGTGATGAAAAGCTGTTTCCTCTCTTTGAAAAGAAGACCATCTTCCGGAATAAGATACATGATTTATTGGAGTCCCACTTCGCTGAGAATCAAGAAGATTCAGATGACGGTAATCTTGGCAGCTCTGATGAAAATGGTTATTCTGTCCCTAAAAAGCTGAAAATTTTGACAACCCAGTCTAAGAAAAAGGCTCCAGAAGTCTCGAAAAGCTGCTTAGCAGCTATCAATTCTGATAATATCAAGCTCTTGTATCTGAGAAAGAGTTTGGTTCAAGAGCTGCTCAACAACCCAGAAACATTTGAAACTAAAGTAGTTGGGAGTTTTATTCGGGTAAAATCTGACCCACATGACATTTTCCAAAAAAACTCTCATCAGCTTCAACTTGTCACAGGTATCGGTCTTTGAACATGCATTTAAGATTCATTCAATTTGCACCTCTGTTTTGCTGATTATTTTAACTCCTGTCTAAATTTTACTATATTAGAAAGATTCACTTATTAATTTACAGGTGTCAAGGAAGATACTCTAGCTGGTGAAACAAAGCCCTCTATGCTTCTGCAAATTTTAGGCATGACAGATGTCATTAGCATATCAGAACTTTCAGATGACATTTTTTCAGAGGTAAATTTGTTCTTCAGTATATAAACTGATTAGGACTTTAACCAATTATATATATTTTTTGCAAGTTGGTAATTTACGCGGTATATTGTAAGTTTATGCACTTGAAATACTTTTTTTCCACTTTTACTTGTCCTGTCCTGTGCAAATCACTAGTCTGGTGTTAAGGATTAATTCATTTTAATTGATTCTGCACAAGTGAGGTGAGTATCAGGTGACAAGCAACTCTAGTATCATTGATTGTCATTGCAAAAGAATTCTTTAAATTATTGAGTGTAATGTTGGAAATTGTCTTAACCTATCTTTTCACTGCTTGCATGTTTCCTTTCGTGTTATGATCTCATTTCTTAGATTAATTCTTATACAGGCAGCTTTAGATGTTCGCTACCTGGAACATAGCTGATATAAAACCCCTGTATTGTCTACTCAGCTGATACTTTCTGTACTGTAGGAAGAAATTGAGGAATTGCGTAGTAGAGTTAAAGACGGTTTACTGAAGCAGCCTACCATTGTAAGTTGTTGAGATTTTGTTTGTTCTTGATTGTATTTCATTTCCCATTGTCTTCTTATAAGTTTCCAATTTTTCATGGCTTTGCTGTAGTAGGATTTTCATTCATCTTTACTTTCACGATTTTTTGAACATGAACAGGGTGAACTTGAACAAAAAGTAGTTGTTCTGCACGAGGACATAACTAAACATGTATGTATACTTTTCTCTCATTGCATTTGATATTATCTATAGCTTAGCTGCTTGACTGTTAGCTGTGATGTATTGTCTATGTTGACTATGTAGGCTTGTACTCATGTAATTTAAAATTTTGTTGGCAAGCTGTCTAGCTCTCTGTTGGTCCGTTAGCATTTTTTTTTTTCAAGAAGCAATTGTTCATCTATTCACAAGCTACTTTATGTCTTCTCAATCTTAGTTATTTTACTTGTCTGATGCCATTTTTAATTTTTCATATCTTCTTAACTTCTTTTGATCTCATCCCAAGATGGGACATAATTATGCAAGGAGTCTATCACTTATCTGGTGGTGCTTTTGAATTTGAAAACTTTCCTTGATTAAGAAAGACATATCCCAGAAACAGAAGAGAGAGAAATGCATCAAAGGCACAGACTACCTGTCGCTGGTTAAAGTTTACTGGAGTTTTTTTTTAGCTCGTACTTGTTAAGACTTTCAGCTTTAACCTTTTGATAAAATTTGTTTTAACATGTTAAAACTGCAGATATTCATGACTAGTATGAATGATTGGCGACCTTCCTGTTTTCCAAAAAGCACCAGAAGTGCTTAGAACGATAATTATTTGTTAGTTATTCACGACTAATATGAACGAAAATAATTAATTATACAGTAATATATTTTGTAAAGAAACTGGTGTGGGATATGATAATGAGACCTAATTCCAAACACCAATTTGGGTATGTACTGAATATTCAGAATCTTGCCTTTTTCCAAATTATTAATTATACAGTAATATTCAGAGTAGATATAAGGTAATTACTAAGCTACTGGACTTCCAACTCCCCCCACCCCTTCTCTCTCTCTCTCTCTCTCTCTCTCTCTCTCTCTCTCTCTCTCTCTCTCTCTCTCAGCCCCCTTATCTGCTCTCAATGTTCCTTTTTCTTTTTATTTCTTTCTTTTTTATTTATTATTTTTTAACTTGTTTTAACCTGTTAGTCCTAATCTGATATTATACCATTCAAAGCTTGCACGTATTTAAGTCAATCGTTTGATGACACAGCTGCTTGATAGTTTTATAACGTGCTGACACTTTTGAGAGGTCTAGTTAAAACTAAATGATGCAGACTCTGTTTGGTTGACAGAAAACATTTTCAATAGGAAAGGTTTTTACGGAAATCATTTTTTCAAAGAAAATTATTGTATAATTGTAAAATTAGCTCTTCTTTGATTGGTTCCTTACAAGAAACGTTCGAGAAAAATGGAAATGGAAGGGAGAGGAGAGATGGGTGGAGATAAAAAGGGAGGTAAGGAGTAGAGAGGGAAGTGAGGCTTCCCTTCCTCAACAAAGGTAATTGTTTTCTGCACTTGGTAGAGTTTTTCTTCACCTTTGGGAATTTTTTTTTCTATTCCATTACAGACCAAGTTAAGGAAAAATGGGAAAATAACTTTCCTGGATAATGTTTCCTCCCATCCAAACTCTCTTATATTAATATTTGTCAAAATGTGTACTACCATCAGGATGGCTACAAATTTCATATATATGGTCCTCTAAATTATTTTGTGAGAGCCCAAAATGCATAGTTTCAGCAGGATATTATAGAAGAATGTGTAAGGCTTTATGCCCTGAAGAGAACCCAGTCTACCAATAATCTTTCTTGCCAAGGTTCATATTTGAGGATCCTTTATGTTCCGTTGTTTCAAACAATTTGTCTTTGGAGTTTAAGAAGTTTCACCAAAAATGCCTTTTTTTTCTCTTTTTTTGAATAATAATTATAATTTGAATGGATTGGAAATGAGTTTAGGGCATGAGAGAAATTTTAAGTGTATTCTCAAAGTCTCACTAGTTAGATTTATGACATTCTCCAAGTAGGAGATAGGGACATTATTTTCTAGATACGTGTATTCTTACTAGTCAAATTTATGACATTCTTGCAACTTAAAAAGTGATGACATTCTATTTGACGTAAAGAGATAAGAGAATTTGGTAAATGTAGTTATATTAATTTTTACTCCTTCATGTAACATAGTCATTACTTGGTTGCTGCTATCTACTCTCTTGAAGTGCTTTTCCTAGTTATTATGCTGTTAACTTGATTGAATAACACACACCTTGATCTGAGTTTTTTACTAACTCATTATAATTTGAGCTCTGGGAAAATTTGGATCTGCCATGATATTGCAAAGCTTTATTTGCTGATTTCTTCATATGTGATAAGTCACGCACTGTAAATTCCTATCTAGCTATTCTACATATTGTTTATAACTTTAA
This sequence comes from Chenopodium album, assembly GCF_948465745.1. Lineage (NCBI taxonomy): Eukaryota > Viridiplantae > Streptophyta > Magnoliopsida > Caryophyllales > Amaranthaceae > Chenopodium > Chenopodium album. The sequence goes on from NC_137846.1 coordinate 6,144,433, forward strand.
ATTGCTCCTTAAAATCACAGTTTCAGCATCCATATCCTTAGTTGAGTATGTAGTGACTTGTCATGAGTTTGATACTTCACACGCTGAACGAATACTATAGTAGTCAAATGGAGAGTAAGAACTTGAAGTTTTTGAATCATTGTCTCAGAAGGTTCTGTAGTGTTTGTGAGGTGCCTTTTTCTTATCATGTCGAGTGTGAACCTGTTGGGAATATAAAGCTTCTTTTTTTTCTTTTCTTTTTTTAAGATTTAAATAGTAGGGATAATGTGGTTGGTTAATCTCTTTCTAAATCTTATTGTGATATGTAAAAATTTGGCAATAAAGTATTTAACATGATATATTTGAGTCTTTTCTTGATCACAGTGGCTTGCAAAAGAACTTGTACTTCTCAAGAATCTTATAGATCGTGCAAATGAGAAGGGATGGCGTCACAGATATCCTTTACTACTATTTCGCTAACTTTCACTATTGGTTATTATGTAAAAGTAACGTGGATGCTAGACCTGATGTATTGGTTTTGAATCTTTGTCTTGGGATACCATTTCTATTGGTTTTCCACAAGCAGGATTAAATTCGGTACATGGCAGAACAAATCTGTGCTCCTCTGTTGTCTAATGTGCTCACATTTGAATAATTATATGATGCTCCTGCTTATCCTTTACTAGTTTTACAGTGAGAGAGTACTTGGACAGAAGGAAGCTACTTCAGTCACCTGATGAACAATCACGCCTGCTCAATGAGATTCCAAAGGTGATGGCAGAAGAAGTTAAACCAGAATTAGTTTCTGAACCTGCTCCTGATGATTCGCCAAAAGCTGCTGACTGGGACTGGGAACTTTTTAATTTCTCATCAACTAAAAAAGATGTGACAAAGCCAGATGTCTTAATTAATCAGAATGGTCAAGGTTTGCACTTTTACTTTAACTTTTGTGTCTGTTCAGAATAGGGTATGTCTCAGGTTCTCTCATTTGGAGCACCCTTACCTGCACTTGCAGTGCATTTGAGATCATTAATAACTCATTAACTTGGTATGGCTTCTGCAATGATCATTCTGAAACTTTAAAAGCTTTAGTAATTAATAGTCAATATAATTTTGAATTTTGGTTACATGGGTTTTAAACTCTCTACCCTGCTTAATGCTAGCCCAAGAATTCGTAATCTGGTTTTTGGGGCTGTTAATATAAGGATATCTGAAATTAAATTGTTAGTAGAATCTCGTATTAACTTTTTTGGGTAGTGGTGAAAAATTGATAGCTTGATATCATCTTAAGTGTAGAAATTTAAGTTTTAAAACCTTCTTACATGATATTTCCATGTATATCTTTGTTCTTACTGTCGGGGTTTGTTACTGTGCATTAATTGCACTGGCAAGTGTGCTTTGAGGGTTTTGGTCATTTCTTACTATATTTATATATTGGTACCTAGTGGCCATTGATTATTGTAGTCAAATTATTGTTATATATATTTCTTGCATCAAATTCTGTCAGACTGCCCTTACTGTTTTGAAGTTGATTCAATGCACTCAAAGATTATAAGACTAAAGACTGACTGGAGAAAATTGGAATAGTCACGAAGTAACACATAAAGCAGCATCCTGGTACTGTAATTTGAGATGTGTCCTACTCTAGGTGGGCTAGAGCCTAGAGGGTGTTCTGTTCTTAATTTAGCACACTCAATTCTTGTCTTGGGTAAATTTTGCAAATTTAATCAGCATGTCAAATACAGTGTACTCTGTATATTTTTGGTGTATGATCGAGGAAAATAATTATTTAGGTGATTAATATGTTCAGTACTTGGTAATTTTATATATGGTGATGTCTTGCATCAAATTTATAAACACTAGTATTAGAGAAAAAAAAAAAAAAAAAAAAAAAAAAAGGAATTGGGTGTGCTTTTATGTGGGACCATGATAAATCAATTGACTCTATGCTATAGTTTAGTCCCTGGATTACGTGTTGAAGCTAGTCTGTAGATATATGTCAAGGTGGGGCAATTTCTTGGTGATTCCTTGGTTTTGAAGCTTGCCATTTCAACTGTTCAAATACTTAGTGTTAACTCTACACCGGAACATGTTCCCTCTTCCATTTCGTTTTTATAATTGTTAATAGATACAAGAGTACTACAGTGCTACATTTATCTCGCTATTGTCTATGCTATTTCCTCCTCCCTTTTTAGTAACAACTAAACTGATTTTATGACAGCATTTCCCATTGAGCTTCAAATTATTTCTTTTAATTTGATTGCTAGAAGTTAAAAAATTGACTAGGTTAGCTTGTGTTATTTACTCTTATAGTTTTTCTCTCTCTCATGGTCAATAGCTGAACTTCATGCACACCATGATGACCAAGATAATTTATAATATTCAGTGCAGCATCATTGGCTAGCATGCCCTAGCAATACATGGAAAATTGACCCTTTACTATAGCCAATCTCCTTTATTAGGAGGGCCAAGTTTCTTTCAATATATGAATTGCCGATTTAATTTATTTTTTTCATTTGTTTTGAATTTTTAATAACATATTTGTCAATTACACTTAACTATATCATCAAGACCTACATTTTCCTTGAGGTAGTCAACTCAGCTTGAGACATGATCTTGATGAAATTATCCAGTGTACCAATCAACTCTATCATGTATCTCTCGTCTCATTAACTGCGTAGTTAGATTGTTCTGAAATAGGTCCAAGTGAATAGAATAACACTTTGCTTTCTATCATTTTTTTTGTTTTCCATCTATTATGAGATATGCTTGTAAATTCCAATGTTGAAGCACTTGCTAAATCTACTGGGTCCCTGCTTTATTATTTGAATCCTGTATGTCATGTTATGTAGTGATGAAATCTTTCCTAGTTACTCCTTGTTCATTAACACTACTTTACTTAATTGCTTTTGAAGCAATCATCAGTGCAGGTAGCATGTTTCCTTCATTGCCAGTTATTTCTTTATGGTTGTTAACGAAGTTTCACAACTTTTTGCAGCAGCAGCAGCTGTGGCAGCTGAAGTCAGCATAAGAAGCAATGGTGATGCACATACTTATAGCCCTGAAGAAAGAGGCCAGCTTGGAACTGGCTCTTTGGCATCAGTAATAAACTTATCTGCTCAATCCTTAGAACCGAAGGAAAGAGAAGCTCCTAAAGTAGAAGCATTTAATGTCAAAGGCAATGGCAATGGCAATGGCAATGGCAATGGTTACATAGAGTTCTCAAACTTAAATCACCTAGGCATCCCCAATGGGACAAAGCAAGAAAGCAATGGCCATGTACAGCTCCCGAACTCCAAAGAATTGAAAACGATTCAACCAGTGGTAATTGATTTGAGTGATAGTGATGAAGAGCAAGAAAATCCTAGTGTTGGGACCCAAATTCCAAGACAACGAGAAAATCCTGGTACTGGTGCCCGAATTCCAAGACCACAAGAAAATCCTGGTGTTGGTGCCCGAATTCTAAGGCCACAAGAAAATTCTGGTGTTGGTACCCAAATTCCAAGACCTCAAGAAAACCCTGGTGTTGGGACCGAAATTCCAAAACCTCATGCGGAGCAGTCATTGTGGCATTACTTGGATCCTCTAGGAAGAGTCCAGGGACCATTCTCCTTAATATCCTTAAAGCGGTGGAGTGATGCAAACTATTTCCGACCTGATTTTAAAGTTTGGGCAAATGGTCAGGGCCCTCAGCAAGCAGTTCTGTTGACCCTTGTTCTTCGGCATATTTTCCCAAATTGATTAAGGATTGTGTACATACAATGCTGTCCAGAGCAATTTTTTCCAACTGTAACTTTATGTAAAGATTGCACAAGTTTTTAGGTCTAGGCCTTTCTGTATGAGCGAGCCTCAGTTATAGTTTTTTGAGATGAACCATTTTTGGGCTGATGTGTCTTATTCAGCTCATGTTACATCTCATAGTACTAGACTATCAACTCTTGATATGACATAAATGGTTGGTTCTTTTTTCTCTCACAGGTCACAGGCTCACAGCTTCCCTTGTTCCGGTGTTACATAATTTGTGAATCCTCCTATGAGCTGGTGAATCGAAAAAAGGCGATACTTGAAAGAGGTACTTTGTAGCCAAACAAGTTGGTGAATTGAGGTTTCATAGTTACAAAGTTTAATAACAATGCCTTGTACTACTATCAGATTAGGCTCATTATATGTTATACTTCCTCCATTAACTATTAATTACAACAAATGGGTATTATGCGTGTGACGTAAAATATTCCTTTGTTGCAATTAATATTTAACAAGTATATCATATTCCTTTTAATGAAACTTCAGCTCAAGGCTGATATATCAGCCTACAAACCTAAAACAAAGGTTATTTATACTTGCTCTTTGGTTGTATTTTATTACTACCTCTGTTAAATGTTATGTGCAACTTTGGAATATATTATATCTCACAAATAATAAACATCAAATGTCTACTATGCTTAATGGTGATTGTTATCAATTTAGAGTACTAATATTGTTTTTTAAACATTGTTTCGTGTTGCAGGATACTAGGATTATGAATCGTATATTGCTAGAACGCTTGACAATGATATTCCGAATTTTTTATAAACTAGGGGAGCCTACGCGCGCGTTGCGCGCGACATAATTAGTTTAAATGATCGAGTTGTAATAGCTTGTCATGACACCCAAAACTTATTGGCTAGGCTTATGAACGCATATACTAAGAAATAAATTGTTGACGATCATAGCCTTACATAGATACAGAAATGTAACTCTTAAAAATATATATACACTATTCATATTTAAGTTGTAAGCTTTTTTGTGTTGTAATATGGATTTTGTTGCGAGGTATAATATATATCCTCCGTCACTTTTAGTTGCAACACTTGAAAATATATATACACTATTCACATTTTTATGACTGATCTTTATTTTTATTGACTTTTTTTTTTTGTTGGGCAAAATAGTCATGTGGGATCTTATTAGATTCATCTATATATATATGTTTTAAATATTTAATCTTTAGATTTTTTACACGTCTATAATCAGAGATACGGAAGATTAAAATTATGCATTGACAAGCGTGAAAATTAAAAGGTTGCAACTAAAAGTTAACGGAGAAAGTTTCAAAAGAAAAATGTCTAATTAGGTGATGAGGTAAGTAAAACACAGAGGGAGTGATTTCGATGGGTTCGTGTGCGTGAATGTTTTTTGTTTTTTGTTTTTTTTTTAATTTAAGAAAATAGTAACAAAGTGGATTTTATCCATCAACAGGTGCTTTAATGAAGACTCATTCGCATCAATGGAGGAGAGAACGAGAGTAGGGAAGTAAAGGAGGAAGGAGAGAGAAAAAGGGGGTTTAAAAGAGAGGAAAAGGTTGGAAGTTGGAAGGGAAGGAAGACTAAAGAGGAGAAACAAGTATGGGAATCATAAAGGCCATAAACACACTTAATAAGTTAATATGACATAAATGGGTATATTAGTAAATAGACATTTTTAGGGGTAAAAAAGGCATCACACTATTTATAAGAGTTCTTTTAAGCTTTTTATAAGGTAGGGAAAGAAAAATTAACCATTATAGGATGTTAATGTCATAAATAAAAAATGCTTGGCTCATGCTGATTGAATTTCAGATGTTCCTTACTTTCTTTCCATTAAAAAACTCCTCTTTTTCACCTACTATATAGTGATAGTATTATATTTGAGTATTTGACATAATGCATTGCCAAAATTGGTCTCACTCAAATTAACAACCAAATCTTCCATTGGTCATGCACCATTTCTTTGAATCAACCTTCTAATCTGTGTTGCAAATTCAAATTGTTAAGAAATTGACATAGCCATGGTGCATAATGCATATGGTTAGGATTTTCATCGTCAAGTTTCATGATTAGCCAACACAGTATACAATTTATTCTATTTCAGTGTTCAACAAAATATTAGCTGTTTGTGGACAAATTTATTTGTATAGTTTGCGTTTACGTTATTTTCTAATACGCAAAATGAGGCACTTATGTTATTTTTTTTGGCCAATTCCGAACTCAATTTGAAATCTTTAGCACTAAAATAACTCCCTAATATCTTAACGGATCTTTTTGGGACGCAAATCAAGGAAAAAATACGAGCAATTAACAAATTAATAGTACTGTTGGACTGCAATTTGTAATTTTTTTATAAATAGTTGTAAGCCTGTAATTAACAAAATAGATATTTTAAATTGCTAATTCATGTACAAAGTATTGGAATTATAACAGTTTTTTTTTTTTTTTGGAATTGGAGGACATGTCCCATTTGTTCTTATGCTATCCTCATAATAAATATTCTCATTGTATTAAGTATGGACAAAATGAAAGAAATTGAAATTGAAGAACAAAATAACAAAAAAAAAAAAAAAAAAAAAAACCTAAGAGTATTCAAATAAATATTCATTTGTATTAAGTCGTGCAAAATGAAAAAAAAAAAGGATTAGTATAATTAAATTTTGTATTAAGTTGTACAAAATGAAAGAAATTAAAAATTACTCCGTAATTAAAAGTAGTATGCTATAGAAACAGAATGTTGTGCGATTATCAATTTGGGGTGTGCAGAAATCAGTAGCCCCCAATAATCCATGCTCATTTCGCTTTTCAAATTCAAGAATTTGAATCACAATCCCTCTTATAGCCAAACAAGCAGCAGTCCTGTTAGCCGCGTAAATCAAAAGCTAAAAAGTTAACTAATCATGTCTCGATTACCCCTTTTGAATAAGACCCTTCAATTCAAAACATTTGAATTTTAAGGGATGACATCTTCATTATGATTTTAATATCACAAGAGGTTTCCCTCACGAAAACGATATTTGACAAGAAAATTCTACAAAACATATTATTGTACTTGGAAATATAATTGGCCAACTTAATTCGGCCTCAAGCAACGAATACCGCCAACATTACAGATTACTTCAACTTTAAAAGATGCAATTGGAGTGATTATGTGACAGATTGTGTTCATAACAATAATATCAAAATGACACTTAATTTGTATAATTAGAAAGATAATACAACAGATTGTCCATAAAAATAATGCCATAACGTCATTACAATTGACATAGTTTGACACACGAAAAACAAAAACCACCACGATGATCCAGCTGGTTGCTGACTCGCTTCCAGCCAATCACTTATTCCAGAATATAGAAAATAGCTGAAATAAACCTTGCATCTTAATACGAGTACTTAGTATGATATTGAATTAAACTGGATATTAGATATCACTCTTCTTCCGACTCGGACTCAGCACTCTGGAGCCACTCCACAAAAGGCTTGACAAACTTCCAAATAGATGAGCTCTTGTTGTTGCCAGTTGATCCCTTCTCGTACCACTCGACAATGGTTTCTTCCTCCAGCAAATCGGCATCATAAAGAAACTTCAGAGCCACTGCTACATCCTTGACAGCATCGGGACTAGCTTTTCCACAGAAGGACTCGATAGCATGCAACAGGATTGGCTGTGAACCTTCAGCATAAGCTAGGGCAGCAACAATGTAGTTCTTTTTCTTATTGACCTCCTTTGCAAATCCCTTCTGCAAACCGTCAAAGAGAGCCTCAAACACAGCATCCACAACCTCTTGGGGGGTACCTGAGCACGAGGTTAAGTGGGTTTTCAACTGATTTGCAGTTGGACCTTGCTTCAGGTATTCCTTCAAGTCTCTGATAAGAATCTCTTGTGGGTCAGCAGAGAGAGTGCCGTTTTGTTCTTTAACCTCAGGTTCTGGTTTACGAGATGGGGACTTCTTCCGAGGAGGAGATTTCTCTTCAGTTGAGAGCATCACCATGTCAGCTGTCACAGCACTAAGCTGCTCTGTTATCCTCTTCTTAGCAGCCTCCATAGATGTGTCGGTTAGCCATTGAACATCGTCCCCATCATCATCTTCATCATCAACATCAACGAAAGGTTCATTATCACCAGCCTGGCTTCCAGTAGGAGAATGGTCTTCATCAGAACCCTGGGTCTTCTTCTTGGTCGACTTAGATGCACCTTCTTTTGAGGACTTCTTCTGCTTCGCTGCCTTATCGGCAGCTTCACCATTCTTGAGGCGTTCCTTCTCAGCCCTCCTCAAGGCCTTCTTGTCCTTAGATGATTTCTTCACTTCAGGAGGGTTCTTAAGAATAAAGGTAGTGAGCTTGTCTCTCATATCCACATCAGACACAAACCCACAAGCAGCACATTTAAGCTGCAACATCTGAGTCTTGGTTATCAGAATCTCAGTCTCAGGGTTGCCACACCCATAGCACTGAACATATTTCTTGATAAAATTCTCCAGAAGTCCAGCAAGTTTTGCTGTGTCATGAGCCCCATTAACAAGGGAAACCCCTGTCTTTTCGTCAAATTTGGATTGAGCTCCAAGCTCACAACCAAAGTACTTTGTTGTGTAGGCAGCAGGCCGAGCCAAGGCTTTCGCTATGTCAACCATGTTGACAATGTTGGTTTTGATGCCATTACCACGACCTTCAATCTTTGTGACCATCCTAGGCATCTTATACCTGTAGAAGGCATCATCACGGTTTCCAGCACCAATGTTCTGAAGTGCCATCTTGCCTTATGAAGGGATTGGAGTTTGTTAGGAGGCAATGAGAGGAAGCGCAGATATCTGAAGAAAAGAAGGCTGCATATAAGTGCAACCCCGATGATTAAGAGAATAACCGTCAATATTCCCAATATGCATACAACTCAATTTTCCGGAGGTATGACTATCCTTTTTTCTAGACGTAGGGCAATATTCTCCAAGCAAGCCGATTGATGACAAAAAGAGAGAGGCTCGTTCAGACATAAAAAAAGCTTCGAACTCCACTTTTACGAACTGCGGCTACAGCACGGCTATTGCCAATCCTACAAACAAGAACACCAAAATAAATAAGTCGTAAACAAAAAAGAAACTCAATCATTCAGCAACCAATATCACCCCATCCATCAAACTGAAATAGCAAAAACAACATACAGACAAGTAGACATGAAACCCTACAGCTCAAATACGATACGTTAAGAGTTAAAGGCTTCTTAAAAGAATAAACCATCCACAAAGAAAGCACATCAACAACAGAATCAATATTGGCCATAGAAAAATAACAAGTTTATTCCTTAAACAATAAAGGTTCTTATGACTATCAAATAAGGTTGTTCATAAACCCTAATCAAACGCAGTAGGCTTGGCAACTCGTATACACGAAACCAGCGAATCATTCACCAAAGAACATTCAAAATAGCAAACAAATAATTTGTTTCCATTTTTATAATATCGAACACATTAGGGTAAAAAGTAAAGCTAAAAAAACTATTGACAACCACCTATTATGGAACAACATCAACTTAGCAAAAAGAATCTTTAAAAGGTGAAATAATCATTCAGCCGCAACCAAATTTCATTGCAAATCTTAAAAAAAAAAAATCAATAGATGCTCAAAACACCAAAAATAACCTAACATCAATTTTCATGAAAAGCTTAAAAAATCTGACGTTATAGATTAATACCAATAAAAAAAACAATAATCCTCCGTAAACATAACAAAAAGGTCAACTCTAATTCATACTCCTATCAACAAATCCAAACACGACGAACACATATATCAAAAAAAATCATCAATTAATCCAACAAAAACATCAAAAATCAATGTGTGAACAAATTTAGGTCAAAGAATCTTGCATCGGAATCAATTAATCGAAAATCAAACAACAAAACCAATAAAAAAAGCAAGAAATCGACGAAAATCAAACATATAAACAGATCTAAGATAAAATACATTGAATAAGCAGATAAATTGCAATAAAAATTGAAGAAATTACTGTATGATTGAGAGAGAGAGAGAGAGAGAGAGAGAGAGAGAGATGAATACCTGGGAATCGAGGAAAAGGTGAGGAGAGAGAGAGGAGCAGGCAAGAGAGAAGAGAGAGAAAAAGAGGAGAGAGGTTGAGTCGGCAGTAACGTAGCGGCGGTACATTAGAAGGGCAACATGTTTGGTCTTATTTATATCCACAAATCACAGAATTTTAATCCTACTAATATTCTGATTATTATTGTTTAATTCTAGGAAGTGGACAAAGGAAAAATATTGTGATTTTCAGAATTCTAACCCTAGTTGGTTTTATCCAGAGCTTTGTAGAGTTTTGTAAAGTTTTATCCCATCCACTTGTTTTTTTTAAAAAATGTATTAATTTATAAAAAATTGTTAAAAATAATTAGAAAATTTGGTGATGGGTTTATAGTGGGCTTATTATAACTCGACTTTTGAGATGGTAGATTGTAACTCGAACATTTGCCCTAAACTTAAGCCAAATTTGTCATAAATAAGGAAATGTCTTAAACTTGCTTTCAAAAAATTCAAGATCAAGCCCTATTGAAAGTGGACTTTTAGTCCAAAAGTGAATCAAAGCGAACCTTGAACTAAACATTCCTAAAATTAGTGCCTGATGCTTTTTCCTTCCAATTTGTCTTGCAATCCACTATACAACTTAATTTGTTCTTTCAGTCGTCCCGTATAGACATAACTTGACTATCACTCGAATCAATCCAGCTTGGGTCGACTTAATCGTCATTTCTTCTCCCAACTAATCAATGTTTTTTCACAAAATAATATAGCTCTCTTTACCAACTAATACGTGGTCAGTATATTTTCGTATTGCATTTAGATTTCATTTAACTTGATTTATATTTTTCCCATCCCTTAAAAAAATTTATGTGGATTATTGGTGGTAGTGACTATTGTACTAGTATTATAATATATGAGTTTTTAGGTGGTGATGAAGTTTAGATTTGTTGTGGAAACTTTTGTGAGAATCAATTGACATGTCATTGGTAAATAGGGAAATTCTATATTGTGTCCTTGTATACAATATCATACTAACTAGTTTATTGTGAAACCTAGCGATAAAGAAGAATATTTCAAGAATAGAAGTATAAAACATAATAGCAACTTATATTATTATAATTATAAAGCTTATCAAGTAAAAACAACTTTAATAAAGGATAAAACATATTTTTTAAAACCGCATATTTTTTTTAACAAATTCATGTCTATGTTAATCAATTTTCATCTACATGTTGCACACACATATTGGTGAATGTATGAGGTATACAGAACTACTATTATCCAAGATAAATATATATGTTTATTCCTTTCTTGTTAAATAAAGAAAAATTTGATAATTGCTATCAGCAAAAGAGCCTCGTTTTCACATTTACTACCTATTTAATTTTGTTATCACCCAAATACCTATAAAATATATTTCACTACAAAATGAGTTATGCCGTCACAGTTTCCGTTACTTGGGCTCATCCCCCGTTCAACCACCTTGTAGCCACCCCTCCACCTCACTGCCACCCCTCCCCCTCCCCCTCCCCCCTGTCGGCGCCAGCGCAACCCCACCCCACCCTACGCAGCCAAACCCCTTTCCCCGTTCTTGCTGCCTCGACCCCCACCCCGAACCAAAACCACCCCCTTTCCCTTCCCCCACCGAAATCGCCCCCCAGCTTCGATTTCGGTGGGGGGGGGGAACAGAGCTGGGGGGCCGATTCCGGTGGGGGGAAGGGAAAGGGGGTGATTTCGGTTCGGGGTGGGGGTCGGGGCAACAAGAACGGGGAAAGGGGTTTGGCTGCGTAGGGTGGGGGAATGGGAGGGGGGTGGGTTTGCGCCCGCTGGCCGAAGCTCTAGGCGCCGGCCGCTGGCGGGGGGGGGGGGGGGGAAGGGGGAAGGGGGTGGTAGTAAAGTGGAGGGATGGCAGTTGAGGGTGGCTGGGTTTTTTTTTTTTAATTTTAATTTTTTAATTGTTTTTTTTAAAAGAAAAAAAAACTTAACGAGAGTTTAACGGATTCCGTTAAATGGCAGTGAAATATAATTATGTGATTTTAGGTGATAGCAAAATAAAATAAAAAATTAAACAGGTAGTAAATGTGACACAAGCTTCTTTTGCTGATAATAAATGTCAAATTTTTCTTAAATAAATAAAAATCTATCAAATTGGATTTTAAAGGGCATTCAAAGAAATAAGACTAGACCATTAAATTAAGTTTCATTTATATGTCTCTCATTGACATGAGTAAAACAATACAAAGTGACAAAGGAAAATCAATCTTAACATTTGGTTGGTTTAGATTTGTCCTACATTGCCCCAGCATATTTTTGCTCTCTCACATAAAGAGGCATGAAGATTAAGCAACTCTTCTTTGGCCCTGGAATATTCTTGAAATTATTCTCACTTGCATAAAATAAAATGCATCTATACTTATATACTTCATATTAAAAAGCGTTTCTAAAACAGAATATGTTCATAACAAGATTTGAACTCAACACCAACAAGTGTTAAGTTAAGAGTTTTACCATTTTAGCCATTTATTCAATATGTTTTTTAATCCAACAAAATTATAGTTAACTTAGATAAGTTAATTTGTGTCTTATTATACTATATGTTTTCATTATGTAATGATTGAGTTTGATAATTAAAAAATGTTTATAGCAAGACTTAAACTCGAAACCAACAAGTCTTACTATATAAACAGTCGAATTTGATTAGCAAATTAAACAAGTACAGACTAGCAACCTGGGGCATCGCCCGGGCAACACAATAGTTGAACACTCATTTGATGTTCTTCTTTTGAAATTTCTTCAGCTTCTTGTTTTCTATCAATCCAATTTCCTTTTGCCTAAAATTTTCTGAATTTCAAGCACTTTTCAATGTACTATTTAATCTACATAAAGTATGATATCTCCAATTTTTTTCTTCTGATTTTAAGTCATTGCTTTACACATGGTTGCATTTGATTGAGATTTTTTAGAGCATTACTCCGTAGTAAACAATTATCACTACGACAAATGAAGGCATTTATATACATGCGTTAAATTAATTTGGTTTGTTAAATTATCTATAAAACAAATAAAAAAGGAAATAGTTTAGGCAGGAATGCGGGATACTAAAGTTCAAGAGGGAAAAAATATAATGTAGGTTATTGCTTTATACGAGTAACTAGATTAGTGCCCGTGCGATGCGCGGATTTAACAAAAAACATTAATTTTGCTTGAATGAAAGTTGTATATTATTGAAATAGTTTTAAAATCAATACGTAATTTACTGCAACAATAATAATAATGATAATCTTTGATAATGTAGTCCTTAATTCAATGGTACATACGAAATGAAAAGGGAAAACAAACAAAATAGGGATGTGATATGGTAAAATGAGATTAAATAGAGGAAATGGAGTTTAGTTGATAGTCAAAGTAATCTTGCAATTTTTGGAGAAAAGAAAATAGTTACATTAATTTATTTTTCCCAATACAATGTAAAATGCATCTCATTAAATATTAAATGCATCTCATTAAATAAAAAATGCATCTCACCATATAAAAAAACATGATTATCCAAAAAAATGATGACCAAATAGGAAATCGATCATATTATACAAATATTCTTTTAAAAGATTTTGTCAAGAAAAGATACAAATTATAATATTTAGAATAAAATTTTAGTTAAATGTGTATATATAGAATATATAAGAAAACCAATAATAACAAATCATATTATATAAATATTCTCTAAAGCGTTTTTGACAAGAGAAGATGGAGGATGGTTTTGGAGAGAAAATGACAGCACCAAAAAATGACACGTGTCATTCTTGGTGACTGTTTTAGTATTATGTTATTGATTGATAATATAGATGGATAGATTTCAACAAAATGCAAATGTACCTTCATTGTCATGCTGTTGTGTTGATACATCTTCTGACAATTTTCACTAAACAAATAAATGGATGATTATTAATCTGAATCTCAGATCAAATCATGCTTTCCATGTTCTTATAGAAGATTCATACAACACACGATCACTCGATAACACTACACCGGCACATGAAATTGATTCAACAACATTGTTGATTTAACACGAAATTGATCATCACAAATGAGACTTTGTAGGCTGCCGCAGCAGAGATGAATTTGGTGAAGATGATTCGATTGAGTGGTGTCAAAAACGGACCAGCAGCGTATGCGTGAGCACCTACAAGATAGTTGATCTCAGAGATAAAATAAGTTGAATTCCAAAATATTTAGGTCAAGTTCAAACTTGAAAATTGGAGCAGGCAGGGATAGCCAACAATGTTGTATTCATCTGTCACCAAGGACATGTGAACATATTTAGCAACTAGAAACAAATACTAGTATACTACCTACATCCGAAAATAATAATGTATTTTAGAATTAGTAAAATCCTTGCATTATTAAAGGTTAAGGCAATGTGAATACAGAGTATTATACTGCATGTTTTTAATACTCGCAATTCTTCGGTCTTTTCGGCTCATGCTAACAGTTTCCTCAGTCTTTCAGGCTCACTCTAACACAGTTCCTTCAGTCTTACTTGCACATTCAGAACTGCCAGTGACTTCAGACCCCTAAACATCTGATACAACAGAAGTTACCAGTCAAAAGAAGAAATCATCATACCGAAGTTAATACATCGAACACCACGTCTAAAGCGTGGTTAAAGATCACATCCTTAAGGACATTTTCTCTGCTCAGATGATCATGTACTAGTAACAGAATACATATGTCATGTTACATCAATCTAAATTATGCTCTTTGTTATATTGAGCATCAATACTAACATCTTGCATCTAAAAATCAAGTTCCACAACCAATAAACCAGATAAAAGTTCAACCTTGACCACCTGTAAGATTGAGCATGAAGCCAACTGCAATACACTATGTAAAATGGCACACCGTTGCATGGACATTTGTACCCCAGAAAAAGTATAATCTTCTCACAAATGCAAAATATTTATTTATCAACCACCAAAGGTACAAAGCTACATGAAGTACTTAAAAATCGAAGGAAAGAGATGAAGTACATGAAATACTCCCTCACCAACGACCATAAATGAAGTACCGAGTATTAACTCATTCTATAGTTTTTCAAATGTCTCGTAAAGCTCCAATACAACAGCAGAGATATGATCAAACTTCAAACACATACAAGGGCAGCCAGTTATGATTGCAAGACAGGACCACAATACACAAAAAAACTATAAGAGAAACAATACACCCAACTCCACAATAAAACCTGAAAACTTAAAAAGATGTTTCTCCACCAACTGAGGCATGAAGAAAATTGTTTCCAGCATAGTTGATTTGATTGCAGCAATTCCTTGCTAAAATTAGTGCACTAAACAATAAAAATAAGCAAGATGGCTTAAGAAAATACTCAACCGTAAAATGACAATCTTCATGATAATGTACATGGAAATAATAAAATAGATACAAAAGTTTCTCCAAATCACAAGCCAATGAAAAAAAGAAGGAAAACAAAAATATGATCAAATAAAGAATTGTTACTTCACACCTTTGTTATTGATTCAGCAATGCAACTCAACTTTACTTCATAAATTGCTTCACAAAAGTCATATAACCCTACAAGGAGGAAAAATATTATATCCAAACTCAAAAATTAATCACATACATCAACAGGTTCCACAAAAATGTAACAACAAATTAGATAAGATAAGAGTACTGCTGCAGTCCCTTAGACGAAGCTCTGCCCGATATCATCTGATTATCACTTGTGTAGAAGCCTACAATACTGGTGGGAAAGTAGGCATGAACTCCTTGGAATTGGGAAGAGGAACTTCCTGGAACCAGCAATGGTTAAGAGCCTCTTTCGCTGTTATCCTCTTCTCAGGATCATATGTTAATAGCCTGCTCAACAAGTCAAGCCCTGAGTTAGACAGTGTTGGAGAGCCAATAAAAGATGCACAGGGAAACTTTTTATGCAATAGATTATATGGTTGGTGAACTAAGTTGAGCTTAACCCCAGGCAACTTTGAGTAGCCTTCCCAAATATTGTCATTAGGTGTGCCCAACAAATTGAATATCTTACCAATCTGCTCAAACTCAGTTTTTCCCTCAAATAATGGTTGGCCAGTCAGTAGTTCAGCCATTATGCAACCCACTGACCACATATCCACAGCTGTTGAGTATTCTTTGGCTCCCAACAGAAGCTCAGGAGCCCTGTACCAAAGCGTTACCACCATAGAAGTATACGGCTTCAATGGACTACCATACTGGCATGACAATCCAAAATCACAAATTTTTACCTCTCCCATATTATTAAACAAAATATTTGCTGTCTTTAAATCTCTATGAAACACCCAATTATCATGAAGATATTCAACACCCTCCAAAAGTCGAAGCATCAAGCACTTCACTTCACTCTGACTAAAAGGCCGCCTCCTTGCCTTAATCAATGCCCTAAGATCATGTTCCACATAGTCCATCACCAAATAAACATTATCAAACCCATCAACGCCATCATCCACCACAACTTCTCGAACATTCACAATGGAAGGATGGTTCAATAACATATGTATTTTAATCTCCCTCGAATAACAAACAGGAAATCCCTCATTTCCATTCCCCAACTTCATCTTCTTTAAAACAACTATCTCTCCACTCTTCTTATCCCTTGCTTTATACACAACCCCATAACTTCCCTCACTAATCTTACCAAGGTTCTCATACTCAACCACACTTCTACAACCTTGAGGCACAATCCCCCTCCCTCCCCAAGACACTCCACCCTCGACACCCTCATCGAAATAATCCAAATCCAATGTAACACATTCCTTAACATGATTACTTACATCAAATTTCATACAATCATCACCATTTACTCTCATCACACACTCACCATCTAACTCCTCCTTTTGAATCACCCCGCTCGCAGGACTCCACCTCCTCCCCTTCAATACCTCCGCTTTAATAACAACTCCACCCTTCTTTACCCAACCACACTCATCAAAATCATGATCAAACACCCACCGAGACTTTGATAATTTCGGTACACGACTGATAATACCGTCTTCATCAAGATTATTACATAATTTCGGCCTTCGAGGAGCAAACTTCCTCCTCTTTCGAAGCGAAGAAAGCACAACTCCATTAACAATTTCCTCACTATAATCGGTTTCATATTCAACCCTTTTTCGGTTATACTTAAGATAAACCCCATTACTATGAGAACTAATCTTACCCCCATAATCAAAACCTTGACAACAATTAGAAACTTTCCTCAACCTACTAGCTTTTCTTGCCGACATGATTACAAGCAAAAAACCTCTTAATTATGAAATTGTAAATTGTATGATAATAATTTGCTTATACAATGAAACTGATCAACAAAAGTCACAAATTCGGAAAATAATACAGAAAAAATAAGGCATAAAACCCTTAAAAATTTACAATATTTAGAATTCCTGGAATTCTTACCAGAAGGCGTTCGTGAGTTCGGCAGAGATTGATTGAGGGGAACGCAGAAACCGTATTAATATGTTTTTGCCCCCTAAAAAACATGGGTCGGTGAAATTAAATGCCTTGGACATTAAGTCGGCCCCTCTCAATCCATCTTATTTTCAGCGAATTAAAATTATTTTTAATAAACTTAAATTATTTTTTTAGTTATATTTATATATTTTACTGAATTGAAATTATTTTTATTGATTTTTAGTTATATTTCTTAGATTATTATTTTTTACTAAATTTGAAATTATTTTTACTGAACTAAATTTATTATTTTTTCTTCTTATATATAGACAAGAACCATTGGTCAATAAATAAAATGATCCATGCTAAAAGTATTAGTGAAGCATTATTAAGATGCGGAAGGAGTACTTTGTATTACCTATTTTAGGGTGTGCTTATTCAATTAATTTCAATTTATAAAAAAATATTTTAGTTTTAAATTAAACTTGAGTGACCTTAGAGTATTTTTATAAGACTAAGACCGTAAGATTATTGTGAGTATGAGGGTGAGTTTAGAGTGGGTCTTGAGGGACATCCGGCATTTTTATGTCAAACTTTTTATAGTCTAAAGGTGAGTTATTGATTGTCAAACTCCTAATCAATTTTTGCTTGAATATTAGATGCATGTGAAAATACTGAAAACAGTAAAAGAAACATGCTCTTCTTCGATCTACCCAAAATACATGGTAACAAATCATCATTAATTTTTTAATTATACCCTTCAACAATGTAATTTGGTAGGGAATGAGCCTAGGTAATGTGTGAAAGCGGAGACTAGAGAGTTTTTGTGCGAATTTGAATTTTCATAAAAAAGGAACACTTATAAGGTATGATAGATGGCTTACATCAAGTATGCAATATTGGGTTATGTTAAATATGAAGGTTAGGATCAAGGTAGATTGTGATGATTGGCCTCATACTGTTGCAACTACATGTTGGTGGCTTTGGCGCTGGAGAAATGAGCGTAGCTTTCGAAGAGAGGCTGATATTCCCATGGACCAACTGAGCTACATAATGGCTCGAGTTGGGGACATTCGTCGAGCTTATGAAAATAAAATTATGGGAATTCTTCCAGCAAAGAGAAAGAGGACTGAAGCTCTAATTAGATGGGAGTTCCCTAGGGAAGGTTGGGTTTGTCTCAACCCGGATGGTGCGTCGAAGGGCAACCCGGGGCCAGCTGGTGCAGGTGGTTTGATTCGTGGCCATCTGGGTGAGCTATATGAAGTGTTTGCTATGAATTGTGATGTATGTTCTTGCACCAAAGCCGAGATTCTTGCCGTTCTTCGTGGCCTTGCCATAGCGTGGAATGGAGGGCACCATAAAGTGCAGCTTACTGTTGATTCGGAAGTCATTCTCCGGATATTGGTGGATCTAATCCCAACCACCCCCCCTTTTATTCACTTGATTCGCAAATGTAAACTCTTGATTACTAGATGTGATTGAGAGATTTCGATTGGACAATATAGCTTTAGAGAGGCCAACCAAGTTGCCGATTGGTTGGCTAATTTTGGAGTGACGTCTAGTCAAAAGTTGGTGATGTTCGTAGAGATCCCGAAAATCTTCACGCCAATTTATCGGAGGACCTTAGGGGTGTGTCTAGATCTAGGATGGTTCCTAATAAAGCACCTTAATTGTTAGATGAATGGTGCTAAGGTCTAGTAGTTGGTAGTTTGTTGGTTTCCTGCTTTCATCTTTCTTTTTGTTTTTCTTTGTTTGTTTTGTTCTTCTCTTTTAGGGCTTGCCCCTCGTGTTTACCAAAAAAAAAAGGTATAAAGCTAATGTGATTCTGTTTCAAATGTAAATTTAGGTTCAAGGGATAAATCCATCGTTTTTTTTTCCCCTTCTTAGATTCATCTTGTTTGAACCTATTTTTCTTTAATAAGTGAAAATAAGGTAAAGTTCTAAGTTAAACCGAAAAGAACACATGGTAATATTCAGAATACATTTATGGTTTTACCCTAAATGAATGAAGTGGCCAAAGACCGTGAAGGGAGATCCAACATGACCTAAAGAAGTACTCGTGTAAAAAGTTTAAACGAAAAACTTCGAGGGTTTTCCATTTCATAATTCATATAGAGAGGGAGGGCAACACAACATTGAAGAACACAACTCAACACTCTTCACACTCTCTCTATAAACCAAATCCTCTGTTTCTCCTCTCAAATTTCTGAATCTCTCTCTAATCAGAAATCATGCACGCACCAGTTGTCGTTCTCAGTAAGCATTCTCTTTCTCTCTCTTCCGGTTGATTTCTTCGTTGTTCACTTTACAATGTCCGTTAAACCTAATTTCATGACCAGATTTTTATTAGTTTTTGTAATTTTTTTTAATGTTTGAATTAGTTCGTTGTTGCAGAGAATGTTGCTGAAAATGTGAGATTTGAGTTTGTTTTGAATTAGGGTTTTGTTTAGGGTTTTTGTAATTTTGTAAAAGAAGCGGTTTTGTTAGATTGTTACAAGATCTGATCTCGTTTGTTTTATCATTCAATGGATTGAATATGATTGTTACTGTGAATGTTGTTATTTTAATTTCATGGTTCATGGGAAGGGAGGCGGTTTATATGCATTTACAATAAGGCTATGCAACTTTGTAATTAATTATTAATTCATAATTGATTATATGAGTTTAATTGGTGCGATTCTGCTTGAGTTAGTTGATGAAAGATGGGAGGTTTTGGTATTTTTTAGTTTTAAAATTGGTTTCGAGATCTTGTATGTGGTTTATAATTTATGGTGTAATGTGAATTTGGTTTTGTTTTTTGTTATGCGGGTTTTGTTGGGAATTGAATTTGGCAATGGATTTCTATATTCCACTGTCATGATATGGTGTGTATTGAAATTGCTTTTGATTTCACTGATAATTGCTCCTTCAAGGTTAAATGTAGTTGATAAGATTATTTTGGATTGATAATATTGCATGGAAATACTTAAGCCTGTGCATTTAGACGTTTACTTGCTATATTAGCCATTCGGGATGGTTCTGTTAGTCTTGACGATGCTAGAGCTAAAGCTGTAGTAATTAGTAAAACAGGCCATATCCCTCTGACAAAGGACGATAAACAAGTCAGATAATACCCATAACCATTACCCAATAGATATTTTAAAAAACATTGGATAAAGAGACTTGATTGTTAGGTTTGAGCATTATTGAATTTTGGTTATGTTTTAGTCTTCTTTATTTTCCTTCTGTTGATTTATTTTCATTTGCCCTTAAATTGCAGAGGATTCCACAAAACGTGAAAGTGGTACCAAGGTCCATCATGCTAATATTCGAGCAGCAAAGGTAACAGTCAGACTCTTTTTATGGTTATTGCTTTGTTTCCTTGATCCTTCACCACAAGGATTTCCGTTTTGTTTTGCTATGTTAGTACTTGTCCCTAGCTTTTTAAATGTCCTCAGTTGTTTGAATTTGTATCACAATTAATTAATCCTAATAATTATGTGTGTCAAAGTGAAACACATGCCAAATGCCTTGTTAACTTATGTGAGCTTTGTACTCGTAATAAGAAACCCTATGTGATACATCATACCTGTGGCCAATTTCTGTAGTAATCAATAATGTAGCTCCTCTTTTTCTTGTGTCAGGTATAAAAATAATTTCTTTTGACTGTTCAAACTTTGTGTTATCAAGTTTTTATAGGATCAATCGTCTGGGATGCTCTCTTTTTTGCTTCTTAAGATTCTTGATGGTTTTATTTGAAGGGTTTCAGTCGTTATACTCTGATATCCTGACCGTAAAAATATGATTCCTGGCTTCTCAAGATATGTGATATGTTTATTGTGACAGGCTGTTGCTGAAGTGATTCGAACAACATTGGGTCCACGTTCAATGTTAAAAATGCTCCTTGATGCTGCTGGAGGTGATATATCTTTTCCGCTTTAGTATGGGTAGAAAAGCAGATAGTTTTTTTTTTTTTTTTTTTTTTTTTTTTTTTTTTTTTATCAATTAGATAGCCGTCATAGTTATTTGTTTCAAAATGTTGTTTATGTATATTACCATTACTAGCTTTGTATCTTTAAGATGTATGCATAATTTTGACAGGGATTGAAGGTAGTGAAATGATATTTACTTCAAATATTAAGAATTTGTTTCAGTAAACATCTTTATATTCATTAACCATAAGAAACATCTTTTTTATTATTGGGGAGGAGGGTATGAAGGAAAGGGGGAGCATTGATTGGTGTCAGGCTCTGCATTCTTTATATAATTAGGTCATTTATTTCTTGTATCTTAATAGATAGATCATCAATTAGGTCATCTGTCCTATATTATGTTGGAAGAAAGCTCGGAAAGAAGTTGAATCATTTGTTGGTGTGCTTTTGTTGTTGCACCTTGGTGTTGGTGGTGAAGGGTTTCAGACCAAAGATAGTAGTCTATAGGTCCTTGCATGAGTCGGTAACACCTTTTTTTTTTCTTCTGCAAAGTTCAGATGGCGATGAATTGGGTAGTTGATTGACTCATTTTGGCCTTTGTATTTAATTTGCTCTTCATGCTATGTTTGTGATTGCAGGCATAGTTGTGACTAACGATGGGAATGCTATTTTACGTGAATTAGATCTTGCACACCCAGCTGCCAAGGCATGTACTCTGTCTTTCATCTCTTCACCCCATTAAATAAAAGTAGAAACTGTTACATACATTCCGAAGGACACACATGATTCTCATTGTGTGCTGGTTGAGGCTAGGGATAGCCATATGATGAATATCCTTAGTCCACCATTTGTTTCCTTTGTCAATTTGATTTATTCTAATATCTGGCATCCTGTGAAGTTTATGAATTTCCTCATGACACTTTATTAGATCCTCTCCACTAATATGTGTTTTCCATTGTAATAATAGTCAATGATCGAACTTAGCCGAACGCAAGATGAAGAGGTAGGAGATGGAACAACTTCTGTTATTGTTCTTGGTAAGTAAAGATTACTCCTCACTTTATCACTGAATTTGGGTGTGGGGTATTATAGCACACCAATGAAAGTAGTGGTACTAATTTTCTGCTTGTGGGTTCAAGAATTATAAGCAATGATTGAAGAATATTTAGTAGTCCTTTAATTGTACTTGTTATAAAGCAAGTAGAAGCTTGAAAGATCTGTGCTTGCATACTACCCTATGCTTCCCTATAAACTTTGAATTGTCAATACCAGATTCGCTCGAATTATTCCATGTTTTTTTTTGTTAATAATTTGGACACAATTTGGACGCACTTTTACCTCCGCCCCCTCCCTGGTACTCCATACATTCCCTATAATTATTGAAAATTCAATTCTTGGTTGAAATTTTTGTTACAGCTGGAGAGATGCTTCATGTAGCTGAAGATTTTATTGATAAGAATTTTCATCCTACTGTTATTTGCCGAGGTATTAATTTGCTGGTACTCTTATATATGCATTTTCTGATACACGATTATGTTGTGGAGCATTAAACTTAACTCTTTGATGTTTCTTAGCCTATACCAAAGCTCTGGAAGATGCAATTGCAGTTATTGACAAGGTCGCAATGACCATTGATGTGAAGGATCGTATGTTCCTGTAACTCGTGATTTTGTCTCATTTTACATATCATCTATATGTTCTTTCACTTTTTCAATTGGTTTATGGTGCTTTTATGCTATCTAAAAGCATTGATTGATGCAGGTGCTACTATGTTGGGATTGGTCAAAAGCTGTATTGGCACAAAGTTCACCAGTCAGTTTGGTGATCTGATTGCGGTGAGTTATCTTCCTTTTGTTCTATCCTTTGTCCTCTTTAGAATGTTCGTTTCTTTTGTTTCCTGGATTGGGGCAAAAACAGCTGGTTTGTCTTAGCTGTTGCAAATGACATTACAACTTTCATTGTAACTCATGCCTCAATATTCATTAGGGTGCCTGTGCCTGTGCATGGACATGAGAAACCTAGCTTCTTGTACTTGTGTGTAGAGTGTTAATGGGGCCAATTTTGCATTTCAATCATACTACCTTCATTCCTGAAAGTTTTTTCGCTTCTGATTTAGTCCGCTTCTAAAATTTGCTTAAAGTCTTAAACTTTACTATATTCCAATTTTGGAAAACATCTTTCCACTGATTCCTACATACTTTTTTCTAACATTTTCTTGCAGTCACCCACCTTTTATGTTCTTTCTCCTACTTTATACACCTTTTTCTAACTCTCACTAACCACATCAGCACTCTCTCACCGATCACATTAATTTGTGTGCAAGTAATAACCATGAAGAACTTTTTGGATCAGGGTAGTATTATATTGTCTCTGAGTGCTAATAGTCTGCAGTGAGATACACTGATAGATGGTAGATTATGCCTTTTTTAAGGAGAGGGAGAGAGGGGGGGGGGGGGGTTATAGCTTTTATAGCTTTTACTGGCAAATGTGCTCATTATCTGATCTATATATTCGTTCTGTTTTTCTTTGTTACTGTAAGATATCTTCTTTTTGTCATCCTTGAATTGAATATTAGTATACTGTATTTTCTAGTAGCTTTATTGTATACCTGTTTGTCTTGGAGGTGTTAGCCTCCTACATTGGATGATATCCTTTGTTTTGGGATGGTGTGAGGACAATCTTTGTTAGGAAAGTTTGTGTGTATGCGGAGAAGCTGTTTATCCAGTTGCATTAGTTTTTTCTAATTATGGGATGGTTGAGGACCCGGGGTATCATATATTTCCTATTTGATGATAGTACCTGGCTACTTTTCATGACAACTGGGGTGCTTAGATGAGAGGGTTGAGACGCATTATATCTCCTTGAACTCCACTCTTACTGGATATTTGATTTCAGATTACCCTATATGCTGGCTTACTCTGTGAGAACCCTTACTGAAATGTAAGTTAAGGACTAAACTTTTATGATCTAACCTAATTGCAAACAAAGAGGATGTATAAGCTACTCTCTCAAAGCTTTCCCCTTTTTCCTTGTTATCTGAAAGTTATCTCCTCTTCTTCTTAGCAATCCAAGCCTTTGTCTGGAAATTGTCTCCTCTTCTTTCTAGTAATCCAAGACTTTGTCTGGAAATTGTCTCCTCTTCGTCCTAGTAATCTAAGACTTTGTCTTCTTGCTATCCCTTAATCCCTATAGTTGGTCATATTTTAGGACTTAATTGTTTAATATAATAGATACTGCCCGTAAACTTTTTTGTGCTCGCATTCTCACTTTTCATACTTTCTTGCTTTTCGTAAGTATTCCAGCTAGGGTCTTGAATCTTTATCTTTAGTATTAGAAGCCCAAGGGTTCAAAAACTTTTGGCTCAATTAGAGAATTTGGCCTTGTTTGGTAAAGAGCTTTTAGCTTATTTTGTCCAATTAGATGTTGACCAATTAAAAAAGCTAATTTGGGTGTTTGGTAAATAGCTTATTAAAAGAGCTTTTTGAGCTCAAAATGCTCTTTTAGAAAAAGCTCATTATAAGAGCTTTTTAAAATTATCTTATTGAACAATTAGCTTTTTGTCTCTTAAATACACTAAAACAGCTAACAATTAACTACTATTTACTAAACACTTTTACACAATCAGCTAATTATAACCAAACCAGCTAGTCAAACCAGCTAATATAACCGGCTAGTCAAATTAGCTATATCAATTAGCTACCAGCTAATTACCCAACAGGGTCTTTACCTAGTTTTTTCAACAATAACCTTATTATTATTATTATTTTTTTTTTGAAGAACAATAACCTTATAAATTGGAGATGTAGATCATGTAACATTGCTATGAACTTTGATTTTAATGTTATTATTTTCTTTTTAAAATATTGTTCATAAAGTTGGCAAAATCGGTATTATAGCAGGAATTCTAACTTGGCGTAGGAGTTTGTGAAATCTTTGTTTTCTGTGTGTTCTTTTTTGGGTGTTTTGAGATAAATCTCCAGTGTCATCGTGTGGTTTCTGCTCTTGGGGAGCATAAAATAGGTATCAGCATTCAGCACATGTCTGCCTTGTGGTAGATGAAGCTATGAATATAATAAATAATTGTTTTAAAAGGTTTTCCATTGTTACTTCTTTAGAGAGGCTTACTTGCTCATGAACATATTTTCTGGTCTATATATTTTATTTATTTATTTATTTATTTTTGTCATCTTTACATGTGTATGAACTTCGACTATTAGTTTATCCCTTATGGTTTTACATTGGGGTTTGACACAAATATCAAGGATATAATGTAGGTGATCGCGTGATATGTGGCATTTTTTAGGAAAAAAAAAGAAGAAATCACCCTGTTGACCAGTCTTGAAATTAATGTTCATAACCTGTACTTACTATGCTCCATAAATATTGCTAGTATGTAGAGTTTCAAGCTCCGTAACACAACTTAAATCATACTCCCTCCATTTCTTAATAATCGCAACATCCTTTTACATCCGTTTCATAATATTTTCAATACCTCCGATTTTGGTATGGACCCACTACTATTTAATTATTTCTCTCTCTCACTTACCTCACTTGCATAAATATTTTATTGTTTCTCTCTCTTACTAACCACACTTATACTACTTTCTATTATTTCTCTCTTGTACTAACAATAAAATATATTCCCACTAACTATACTTTATATTACTCCTTCCGAATATTTTGGACGTTGGAATGGCACATAGTTTAACAAAGCTTTGAGTGAGACCATTTAAATATTTAATACATTTGTTTCATGTAAATAAATTCCTTTTAATTAATTTTTTTTTTAAATTTTTTTTTTTATATGTGGTTGAAATTGTTTCCCCAAAATCTGTGAACCATGGAAGAGTAGAGGAAAATAGTTTTTAATTAGTGGTCCCATGCTATTTTAGTAACGCGTCGGTTATTTATTCTTGGGACGGAGGGATTATGAAATTTACTCTATGATCCTACCCTATAAATTACCTAAAACTTTGTGTAAGACCTACTATTGTGATTATTAAGAAGTGAAAAGAGTACATTTCTTATATATTTACATGTAAACTAGTTATTCACCCGGGCGATACCCCGGATCATCATAAATTATAAGTTTGATTAAATTAATTTAGAAGAGTTAATGTTGAACAATATTAATAACTAAATGAAAATGTAATAAGAGGTCAATATGAAAAGTTTTTCAATTAAATTAAACACTATTGTATTATATAACATTAAAGTTATACCAATGAAGAGTTTTTGTTGAAGAGACTAAACATTTATACAATTTAATATGATGAGAGAAGAGGGATGACACATAGGATGACATGTAGTGCATATGTGGCATATGAGTGACACATGTTGTCCCCATGAGTTTTAATAATATTATAGATTAATAAAAAAATTGTTTCTTTGGAAGTACATAATGAGATGAATCTAATAAGATCCCATACAACTAAATTTTGGAGTGTAAATAGTATAAATAAAAGTTTAAATGTTGCAATATTTGTGGAACGTATAAAGTAGTTTGTAGTAATTTATAAGAATGTTTGGAGATTGGTTGAACTGGTGAAGAAGTTAACACTATACAACTATTATTAGCTGGTGGTAATCAATTTTGTAAGTATAAAAGTAGTTTTTGTTTATTTTGTTTGGATTTTTTATTAAAAGAAATTTCAATTTTTTTTTGATAAGTTTGGGTCTACCATATGAATTCATACTCATAGGGATCTCATCCAATCACCCTTTAGCTTACACAATCATAACAAGTTTTTTCTTTATTGATGTTATGGCTTGGCGTGAACTTGTCATTATTTAATTTTACATGTGTTTTTGTTTCTATCCTTGAAGGAATAAGGACAAACCTCTTGATACTTTAGGCTTTTAATAATTTTAACTGTTCCTTACATGTGTTGTAGGATTTAGCAATTGAGGCCACAACAATAGTTGGTGTGGACCTTGGCCAAGGTCTGCGAGAGGTGGACATTAAGAAGTATATTAAAGTTGAGAAAGTGCCTGGAGGTCAATTGGAAGATTCCCAGGTGCTTAAAGGGGTGATGTTCAATAAGGATGTGGTTGCTCCTGGAAAAATGAGGCGGAAGATCCTCAACCCACGTGTCATTCTTCTTGATAGTCCTCTTGAGTACAAGAAAGGTGAAAATCAAACAAATGCTGAGATAATGAAAGATGAAGACTGGGAAGTCTTGCTAAAAATGGAAGAAGAGTACATTCAGAATTTGTGTGGACAGATACTATTGCATAAACCAGATGTAGTGATCACTGAAAAAGGGCTGAGTGACTTGGCATGCCATTACTTAAGCAAGGCTGGTGTTACCGCAATTAGGAGAGTGAGAAAGACGGATAATAACAGAATTGCTAAGGCATGTGGGGCTGTCATTGTTAACAGGCCAGATGAATTGCAGGAGTCGGATGTAGGTACTGGTGCTGGGCTTTTTGAGGTCAAGAAAATTGGTGATGAGTTCTTTACATTTATTGTCGACTGCAAAGATCCAAAAGCTTGTACTGTGCTATTGAGAGGTGCTAGCAAAGATCTGCTAAACGAGGTGGAAAGAAATCTCCAGGTAACGCAATAGACTATACTACTAAAGGCTTAAGTTTTAATTAAGGTATAATAATAACTGAAACATTCCCTTGATACAGGACGCAATGTGTGTGGCAAGAAATATCATAAAAAACCCAAAACTTGTTCCTGGAGGTGGTGGTACAGAGCTGACTGTATCAGCAGCCCTGAAGCAAAAGAGTGCATCCATTGAAGGCATAGAAAAGGTCACCCTCTCTTCCCGACTCTACTCCTCCCTCTTTCACTTGAGAAATAAACATAAAAGTCTCAAATTGTATTCTACAGCCTCCTTACTATGTGTTAAAGAAATTTATGACATTAACCTGGTGGCATAGTTTTGCTATAGTTGTAATCATTCTTTCTGTTTTTTATTGCAACAGTGGCCATATGAAGCAGCTGCTTTAGCCTTTGAGGCTATACCCCGAACATTGGCCCAGAATTGTGGTGTAAATGTTATAAGGACTATGACTGCCTTGCGGGGAAAGGTCAGGATTCAATAATTTTAAAAAATTTGTCTGGATTTTAAGAGATATTTGTGAATGTTGATTGATTTGATCTTTAATTGGGCAGCATGCAAATGGTGAAAATGCCTGGATTGGCATAGATGGAAACACTGGTGAAATTGCAGATATGAAAGAAAAGAAGGTATGTTTGTGTACGTTGTGGTGGTGTAACATTTTGTGTATTTTATAATCTGTGTTTACTATCTTGTTTTTTATTTTATGATTGCGCCATTTTATTGTGGTATTGATTGTGTCTATTGTTGTTGTGCCAATGATTTTATTTTAAAAATCATGTCAATGGTTCTTTTTACCATTTATCAGTTACTGGAAAATGTGTTTTTTT
This sequence comes from Chenopodium album, assembly GCF_948465745.1. NCBI lineage: Eukaryota > Viridiplantae > Streptophyta > Magnoliopsida > Caryophyllales > Amaranthaceae > Chenopodium > Chenopodium album. Next base: position 6,172,965 of record NC_137846.1, read on the forward strand.
TTTTTGAAGCCACAGGAAAATATGATCGTCAACTCTGAAGTTGGGTTTAGTTATTATTTCTGTAAAAAAAAAAAAATCAGAACTGAATATCTTGGTCTTGTTTTTTTCACCTAGTCAGAAGCTCGCTTTAGAATCAGACATTATTCAACTTACGGCTGAATAGGAAATTTTTTTACAGTTATTTATTCATGCTATTTCAAATGTATTTATTTTGTCAGATATGGGATTCATACTCAGTAAAGGCTCAGACTTTCAAGACCGCCATAGAAGCAGCCTGCATGCTTCTAAGGATAGATGATATTGTTAGTGGCATCAAGAAGCAGCAGGCTCCTGGAGCACAAGCTCCCTCTAAACCAACTGTTGAGCAGGCTGATGATGCAGACAATGAACAAATGATTCCAGAGTGATAATTTTTGGATGAAGTGCTACTTTATTATCACTTTTGCCCCTGGGATCATGTCACCTGAGTATGGACTTTCTAACCAGAGTGATAATATTTCATATGATGCTCGGTGGAAGGTTCTTCGAACCTCGTGGGTGTAAACTGATCCCTCTTTGTATGTCTTTTGGTTTTTCATTTATTTTTGTTTTGAGTTTTTTTTGTGTAACTTAGCCATGGATAGGTAGCCCGTCTTCTTTTAATTACCGTATTTTGTAGCGGAATTGTTTTCAGAATCAGTCTCTGCAAATCTTTTCATTAAATTTGCAAGAGCTTTCTCATACGGATGCCCAATATTGCTTATATGCAGCTTATGAGGCAAAGGTTTTGAATTAGTCAGATGTTTTTAAGAGATGATTTCTGTTTTTAGTCCATAACTAATGTCCTCACTTCTTATTTATCCGGGTTGGAAATTCTATTTATCGTAGTACAGTTTCTTTAATCTAGGCGTCTCCATTGTTGCAAACTTGCAATTACGTTTAGATTAGAACAATTAACGAAGGAAATGTGTGGAAACTTGAAAGGTATCTATCATTGTATGATATCCCCACCTCTTTGAATTCTATTCAAAAAGGCATCAAGCAACAAATCTCAAACCTCTTTAATGTTTAAACATGGCCCGTATCTTATCTTTTAAGGAAATAATATTTATCCATATCATGTAATTTGAGTTAACTCTATTTTTGTACTTCGTTACACTTTAGATAACAGCGAAGTGATTCTATTTTATCCTATACGTCAATTTATGGCTGTTCTTATTGAAATGCGATGTTTGCGGAGTCTTCAACAAATACATAATGAGAAAATGATGCATATTAATTTTACGGTATACTTTAAGCTTTAGCAAAATCTCGACTCTTGAGTGGTTTTCCTGTAAACTAACCCCTTATACTTTAAGATTTGGCATTAAGCGTTAGAGGTTTTATACATAGAACCGTTAATGCCGGTAGAGGTTCTTTTCAAAAATAAAAAACGAAATTAGATTTTAAACAGAAGCATATAAATTAGTTTATTTTTTTAATATTATTTGTTGAAATCACTCCTAATCTGAGATGAGTACACTGATGTTGAGAGAAATATAAATACCATGATACATATTAAAAACATGGTACTTGTTTTAGAAATAAATAAATGTTCTTAGCTAGACAATTTCGATTTTATACGCGTATTAAATGTTACATTAAAATTTCGATACATTATTGTCTGTGATTTTAGGTGTTCAAATAGGCTATGTAAAACTATAAAAGGGTAATATTGGTTAAATTTGAATATGTATACAATTAGGAATGGATTTATTCAATACTTTAAAAGGACATCCCAATATTTCAATGTATAATTTTTAGCTAATTTTTTTTGGGTCATTTAAAGTGTTTTGAATGAGTTTGATACGCCAACCCTAGCTATAGTTTGCGGAATTGTCAAATGTGTTTATAGAATTATAGTTAGCTAATCAGTGTGTACAATTTCAAAGTTATTGTTTCACCAAATTCTAAAAATGTTGGCTTATATGAGTTATATCACGTCACCTAAACAACACAATTTGTCTTAGCTTCCTTATGTACTCAACTCATCAGAGTTGCATAGAAACGAAAACGAGAAAACGGGAAAAACGGAAAATTTCAAATTATGGGAAACGGGAATTCGGAAAATAAAACTATGTACAATTTCAAAGTTATTGTTTTACAAAATTCCTTATGTACTAAACTATATATGTAAAATCACTTTTTTTTTTTTTTTTTTTGAAAGATATGTAACATCACTTTAAAAAGGCGTTATATTATGGGCTTATTTTCTTAATGAATAGAGAGAAACAAAGGATGAAAACCATTAGGAGATTAAGTAGTGATGGAAAAGATCGGAAAACTTTATGGAGGAATGTTTTTTCTAGTTAAAAACCCATATCTCCAAGGGATTATTTTTATTCAAGTATCGGAAAAGTTTTTGAGTTTCGGAAATGAAAACGTTGACCCCAAACAAACTTTCCATACATTGAACTCAATATGCACGTTTTTTTTTTAAAGAGTCATAAATTCATAATTAAGACAGGTGATGAGAATTAATACAAGAGAGAAAAGGCTTAACCAACTAAGTTATCAATCAATCAATCAATCAATCAATCAAAGCCTTAATCCCAAAAGTGGGGTCGGCTAACATGAACCAAATATGATTATTCCGTGTAGTCATCAACATAAATCTTTCTCCTCCATCCCTTACGATCCAAAACTTCATCCTCACGTAAATCCATGCACTTCATATCCTTCCTCACTCCTTCCAACCAAGTCATTTTTGGTCTCCCTCTTCCTCGTTTAATCCCTCCATGATCCCACTCTTCCACTCTTCGCACCGGTGCACCCACGGGTCTCCGTCTTACATGTCCAAACCAACGCAGACGATTTTCCCTTAATTTATCTGCAATGTCTGCCACACCTACTTTCTTGCGAATAACCTCATTTCTGATTCTATCTCTTAAAGTGTTTCCACACATCCACCTTAACATGCGCATTTCCGTAACCTCCATCTTTTTAATATGCTCTTTCTTAGAAGCCCAACATTCTGTACCATAGAGCAACATTGGTCTTATGGCAGTCCTGTAGAATTTTCCCTTCAACTGTAGGGGAATGCTGCGGTCGCATAACACTCCCGTGGCCGCTCTCCATTTAAGCCACCCTGACTTAATTCTGTGGGTTACGTCTTGATCAATGTCACCATTCTTCTGGATGATCGACCCAAGATACTTAAAACATTCACTCATGGTCAAATCCTTTCCATCCAAACTCACCACTTCATTGCTTGTCCCCCTCTGAGTGCCAAAACGACATACCAAATATTCAGTCTTACTCCGACTTAGCTTAAACCCTCTAGATTCCAACCTTTGCCTCCATTGCTCCAACTTAACATTAACCCCGTCCTTAGTCTCATCCACCAAAACGATATCATCCGCGAACAACATACACCATGGAACCTCATCTTGAAATGGTCTAGTTAATTCATCTAGAACCGTTGCAAAAAGAAAAGGGCTTAGTGCAGACCCTTGATGCAATCCGATTGTAATAGGGAAATCTTTTGTCAACCCTCCGCATGTCCTCACATTTGTTGACACATCCCGATACATATCCTTAACTAGGTCTACATACCTTCGTGGGATACCTTTCTTCAACATTGCCCACCAAAGTATCTCTCTTGGCACCTTGTCATATGCCTTCTCTAAATCAATAAAGACCATATGAAGATCTTTCTTCTTTACCCTATAAAACTCCATCATTTGTCTTATCAAATGGATTGCCTCCATAGTAGATCTCCCAGACATAAAACCAAATTGGTTATCTGAAATGCTTGTGTATGCCCTCAACCTTTGTTCAATCACCCTTTCCCACAGCTTCATAGTGTGGCTCATAAGCTTAATTCCTCGGTAGTTAGAACAATCTTGAGCGTCTCCTTTGTTTTTATAAACCGGGACCAAGGTGCTCTTCCTCCAATCTTGTGGGATCCTTGTAGCCGTCCATATCTTGTTGAAAAGGTTTGTTAACCAATCAATACCAATCTTACCCAAACACCTCCACACCTCTATCGGTACCCCATCAGGGCCAACCGCCTTCTTAGGTTTCAACTTCCTCAGTGCAATCTCCACCTCTACTCTCCTAATCCTTCGCACATACTCCATGTTGATTTCTTCATCACTCACAGAGGTATCTCCTATCACAACTCCATTACTTCCATTAAATAATTCATCGAAGTACCCCTTCCACCTGTCCTTGATGTCCTCCTCTTGCACTAGGACCATTTGGTTCTTATCTTTGACACACTTCACCATGCCAATATCCTTCCTTGCCTCTTGTCTTCTCTTTGCCATCTTATAAATGATCCTTTCTCCCTCCTTGGAATCAAGTTTTTCATAAACCTCCTGATATGCCTTTTCTTTCGCTTGACGAACAGCTGCCTTTGCCTTACTCTTAGCCTCCTTATACGCTGCAAAGGTTTCATCACTCCTACATTTTCCTAAGGCTTGATAGCATTCCCTTTTTTGCTTAATTACTGCTTTCACCTCTTCATTCCACCACGAAGTATCTCTCTGTATCGAAGTTCTTCCCCTTACTTCCCCTAAGACCTCTTTGGCCACTCTTAGGAAACAGTTCTTCATTCGTAACCAAGTCATGTCCGGATCCACCTCTCCATCCCAATCCGCTTCTTCAATTACCTTTTCTGTAAAAACCTTAGCCTTTGCATCCCTTAGGGTCCACCATCTTATCCTCGGTTCTTCTTGCCTAACTTTTTTCTTCGCCTTCTCTTTCAGACGAATAGTCATTACCAATAGCCGGTGTTGGGTGACCACACTTTCCCCTGGGATAACCTTACAGTTTAGGCAACTTTGTCTATCTATGCTCCTTGTGAGCAGGAAGTCTATTTGAGTTGCATTTGCTCCACTCCGAAAAGTTATCAAGTGTGAATCCCTCTTCTTAAACCAAGTATTAGCCAAAATTAAATCATATGATTGGGCAAAATCCATAATAGCTTCACCACCGGCGTCCCTCTGCCCATACCCAAAGCCTCCATGGACACTCCCATAGCCCTCTCGGCTCGCCCCAACGTGCCCATTTAGATCCCCTCCAATATATAACTTCTCTGAGTGGTGGACACCCTGTACCACCTCGTCTAGATCCTCCCAAAATTGTCGTTTCTCTTCCGCATCTAAACCCACTTGGGGAGCATAAGCACTGATAACATTCACAATCTCCTTGCCACATAGCAACTTCAGCCTTATCAACCTATCGTTCTTCCGATAGGCCTCGATCACCTCTTTTGCCAACCTCTCATCGAGAACCACACCAACTCCGTTCCTAGCTCCACCATTCCTTGTCCTGTGGCTCGTTTCTTGCCCAACATACCATACCTTATACCCCAAAACCAAGCCTCGAACTCCTTCTCCTGTCCATCTTGTCTCTTGGAGGCACATGATGTTCACGCGTCGTCTCTTCATTACTTCTACCACTTCTGCTGATTTTCCCGTAAGAGACCCCACATTCCAAGAACCAATCCGCAAACTAAATTCCTTTCTCCCACGCTCCCTCCTGGTCCCAACTCCAGGCCCTTGCTCATTTGACACCACACTCGGGCAATGTGGCGCGTCGCTTCTGGGCGACGACCTAGCAACCCTTGCATACTTATCACTGCACCCGGGTCTGGGAAGTGCAGCGCGTCGCTCAGTAGGGAACGCCCCAATGGCACGCCCTTGCTCATTTGACACCACACTCGGGCAATGTGGCGCGTCGCTTCTGGGCGACGACCTAGCAACCCTTGCATACTTATCACTACACCCGGGTCTAGGAAGTGCAGCGCGTCGCTGAGTAGGGAACGCCCCCACGAAAATATCTGTTTGGCTCATGTCATTGGATGTGACGAAGTTTTATACTGGCTGTCACTGGCCTACCGTAACCCTCCTCCTTTATCCAGGCTTGGGACTGGCAGCGGGGAACCAACTAAGTTATCCTCACTCTCAATATGCATAAAATTTAAATGATGATTAAATAAAATTAATTCTCAATAAAGAGTTGATATCTTGATGAGTTTGTATATAGAGTATTGCGAGTTACAACATAATCCGTTGTACGTTTGACCAACATGTGATCAAATACTCTATAATATCTTACTAGAACTGACTCAATATTTAAAATTTTAACTTTCGATATAATTTATAAAATGCATAATTAAAGATAAATACTTACTGTTTATGATCAATCAATAAGTACACAAGAAATCGAAAAAATAAAAAAAACCAGAACGATGTATCCACGTTCCACGAGCCACGACATATAGAAAAAGGGAATATTAAACGTTTAGTTATTTGTATACGTGTATGTGTACTTTAATTAACGAAGAAAGATATACATAATCTTTCCAATTTAAATAAATATTTAGTTTATCTTGCACCATTTTTTTAAGACACTCCTACAAATTTATTTTGTTTAGTTCTTAAAGCAAATTCTTATAAGAGTGAGGGATATTTCAAGTGGTTAGAGTCTCCTTCTCGATTTCAGGAGATCTTGGGATCGATTCTCACCCCCACCTTTGTGGCCCTCTAAACACTAAAAAAAAAAAATAATAAATAAAAAAAATAAAATAAAAAACTTCTGTAATGATCTTTATATATCGATTTGCACTTGATAATGTTTGGAGGGATCTTGGAACGTAATAATCTTGCAGATCTGATCTTATTGTTAGTGGAATAATCAATAATGTTAAGGCACTACACATATGCCAATACTTGGCAATGTATCTATAAATATATATATTCACTCTTTTCTTGTTCGTCTCATATAGAATACATACTCCGCTTAAGTAGACCAAAAAACATATACTCACGTGATAGGTGTCTTCTTAGATTCATCTCAATGTACTATTTTAAAATATTAACTTTATACTTGCGTTATTTAGGATAATGTTGATCAAAACATAAGCTAGTAAATTCTCCATCGGTTGTTGAGTTAGTTATATATGAAGTGTTATGATTTATTTCGCAATTTACATACTACTCAAACAACTTATTTCATCAATATACACATTTTATTTAAGGATAAAGTTATATGTATCCTTTAGGGCTTCAAACAAGTATGGAGTATCAATATCTTTCTTTATTTGATACTCTGTATTATTATAAAACTGTATGATAAAATCACACGCAAATCAGTGTAATTAATGAATATATTTCATTAATACTCTCCTCTTTTAACATCTTATACATAGCTCTAAACACTATATATAACATTTTTCTTTAATTAATTTATCCCAATTTTGTTTTGCAAGGTCCACTACTGGCTGAGGTATCAACTAGCTAGCAATACGAGATTTTAATTTTACACAATCAACACTAATTAATTCGGGTGTAATTTTATAGTCTTAATTTTTTGTATTTGTTAATTAGTGTTGTATGTACGTATACGTATCTTTAATTTAGAATTTTATTTTTATTTTTGTTAGTTTTTATTTTGTGAAGGATATCTCTAACTTAGCTTGAAGCTAGTGGCCTACGTTTTGTTTGAAAGAAAGGCCAATGGCCTACCTAAAGCAACTCAGCAATTATTCGTTAAACAATAATCATCATTTGTAGCAAGATAGTAATAATAATAGTTTCTCCATTTTAACATACAATCGTATGTATAATGTATGTATTCATTATATTTCAAATAAGAGTATTTATTGTCACGTCATTTGAAGTATAACTAAAGCTCTTCGAAATCTCAATTAATTAAAAATTCAATGCGGGGTTATGTCACAACAGTTTATTATTTGTGTGCATATAGATTTCAACCGTATACTATAAACAAATAAAATAATGAAATATTGCATAATTATTTCATGAAAATAGTAGTTTTAAAGTGACTATAGTTGTTGTCAAAAAAAAAAAAAATAAGTGACTGTAGTCGTAATAAAGTGTACTACGTATGTATTATTTTAAACAGTATAGAAGACTAAATACGGAGAATCACACAATTGAGTACTACTCCGTATAAAAGATACGTGTAAAAGAGAAGTTATTACTACATAGTTTGAATTGATATAAGTATAGCACTAATCGTCAAAAGATTGGTTTAATTAAGTAACTAGATTCTTAGATGATGCAATTATTATTAAGACATATTGCTACTTTACATTAGAGTCCAAAAAATGACCCCTAGTTTTTGGAGACATATTTGATATTTCCATTGAAAAATAGAAATATTATACGTACTCCCCTTTCAAAAAACAAAAAATGTAGTATATAATAAAACATCATTTTGTCAACATAAATGAAATTAAAGTTGGTTTAATGATAACAATCTCATGTGAAGCTGAAGGTTGCGTCCCAATCTATCTTTTTATGCGTACTATAGACTGTCCCTCCACCATATCAATCTTTTTCTTTCCATTATTTCCAAAGTTTCTCCATAAATAATGCTTTTATTTTTATATTTTTTCACAGTTAATATGCAAATTGTATAGCAAATCTCCATTTAATCTTAGATCCTGTTCACTTTACCTTAAATTAATAATATTCAAAAAAAAAAAAATTCATTTAGTAAAAATAAGTCCTATTCAGCAAAAATAATTTCAGTTTAATAAAATAAAGTAACTTTAAATAAGAAATAATATAAAAGAAATTCAATAAAAATAAATTCAGTTTAACAAAAATAAGTTAAAGTGAATGGGACCTTATACGGAGTATTTTTTACCGTTGCAGATTATTTCAGGTAGAGAAAAAGAGTTAATCAGGCGGTTAATCAAGTATATCAAGTTCAAATTCAGATAAATCTAGATAAGTGCAATTAAATTTGATTATCTTTTGAATCTTTACATAAATAAAACACGAGTGAATAAAAACACTCCTTATTAAAACCAACATATAATTAAAACTTGGGTAAATTTATACATTGACTTACACCTCGAAGGAAAGTGACAGCCAAAATGGTGAGGGCAGTTTCTTGAAACAAACACAAAACAATAAGGCACATGAACTCATGTTCGTGAGATATCATCCACAAATAAGACATAGGCTGCCAGCTTAGTTCCTACAAACTATAATATTACATTCTTTATTTTTAAATTTTATGGTACGGCCAAAACTTCAGGTCTTATATTTAGATCAGATTAATTAACATAATCTACATACTTGGAAAAAGTATACGAGTATATAATTTAATCAAACTAGATAATGTCATTTTACGTCAAAAAAATAAAGAATCTAATGCCATTTGCATTCAAGTTAGGTTACAACTAAATCACCTGTAACGTGTGAGGCTAAGATCGAGTGAGCAATTTTTTATTTTATTTCGACTTTATTATACTCAACTAGTGAGTAGCCCGGGCGTTGTCCCGGATTACTACTTTTATAGTTGTGCAACTATTAATTTTTTAAGAGCATCTAATAGTGTGTATGTAATATGTGTCTTCAATACTTTATAATACAATATTATTTATTGTGCAAGGTTAAAACATAATTGACAATTAGTCTAGATGGTTGAACAATAACCTTTCTTTTAAGAGGTCACGTGTTCAAACTTTCTCATCCATATATTTTTTTCAATATAGTTGAGATAACATAGAGTATTGTTGTTTGTGTGGATGACGTGGCATATTAAGGTGTTGAGTGGATGATGTGGCATACTAAGAAATTGAGTAAGTGACGTGGCGAAATAAGGGAGTCTACGTGGCGCATAGACGTTTTTAGTAACGTCTTTTAAATATTAGTATAGATATAGATATTTAGGTTGTGTTTTATTCACCTTATGTTTACTCATTTAATTAATAAAGGCCGGCCGGCCGGATGCTCAAGTTTAATTTATAACTGATGTAATTTCTAATAGAATAAGAGTTAATGAATTTATATAAGATAAGGTAATGAATTTCGGCAATATCTAGGATCACCAGCTAATAAGTTCAATAATTATTATTTTTTTAGGGCGGTAAGTTTAGTCTACTCTATGTTAATCAGGTAATTATAAAAAAATAATCAGAAAATTCAACCTTCGAAAATGAAACACATGAAGATGAAGGTGGTGATGAACACATGGATAACGATTTGCAAGGGGCTCTCCTGTCTCCACGGCATGCACCCCTTCCCTTTTTCCAAAAGCCTAAACCTTTTTTCACATTATTCAAACACTCCACCTACACGAGTAAGATGAAACATTTTGATATTTATAAAGTATACAATGTTTTTAGTGATTATTTCATTAAATAAAACACATTTATGATTTGTAAAACCTATTTCAATTTGTACTTTTCGAATATCAAATATTCAAATTTTTACTGATAACTTTATCTTTGGACCAAATTAAATTATTTCTTCATTTTTTTTCTTCTAAATGTGACATTTTAATTTACAAGTTTACCAACGTATAATCTTATTCAAATTTACTTAAAATTGTCTAAAATTATTTTTCCTAAACTAAGTGAAAAATACGGTGAACATGAACCAGAAAATTAAAACAATTAACCACCCTAGTTACTACTCCCTCCATCCCTAAATTACATTCCTACTTCTCTCTATTATGTGAAGAATAAAGGCTAGAAGGCATGTTTAGTTCAGCTTAATTTCAGTTCAGTTCAGTTCAGCTCCAATCAGTTCAGTTCAGTTCAGCTACTAATTTCCTTCTTTCATAAAATATTCATTTCACCTCACTTTAATAATGGAGAACAGACTTGAAGTAGGAATATAATTTAGGGATGAAAAGAGTACTACGAGTATGTATATTGCAAAATAATTTTTCCTCACTATTCTGCTTCGATAGTATATATGCTAAACTTTGCCACAAATAGCAACATTTGGGACCAAACCTTGTTCCAAGACTTCCAACCAAAGCTTTTACGTACTTTACTACATACCTTTTGTAAATATTCTACTTTATTTATTTATTTTCTTTAATTTTTATTGTCATTAATCAATTTTCAATTTCTCTTGATCTTTAAAATTAAATTTTCAATTTTCCCTTCAATCTTGTCATATTATTTTTATTATCAATAATAATGCAACTTTCATTATATTATAATGCGACCGCTCAGTTTGTTTTTAGTCATTGAAAATTTAAGCTCTAATTAATAAGATTAGCTCATTCCTACAATTTTTGTTTAATAAATAAGTTTAGACCATCTTTATCTCAAATACGTATATTCTTAGCTTTGCCCTACGTGAAATTGCTTTCTTTGTACGCATATTAAGTTTTTTTTTTCTTTTTTTTTCATATATATATATATATATATATATATATATATATATATATATATATATATATATATATATATATATATATATATATATATATATATATATATATATATATATATATCCATGGTTTTAAATTTCTAGCTAGTTTTAAATATATTTTTGACTTGCCCCATCTTGGATATGAACGATCAATTTACTTAAAGAAATAAAGAATAAACTAGTATCAACGTATTAAACTTATACATTCAAAAGTCCAAATATCATACAAGAAATTAATATATGTACATATTTATAATATACTTCGTTTAAAATAATAATAAAAAAAAAATCACAATTAAGCTAATAAGGTAGAAGAACAACAATAAAGTATAGACGCCCACCGACCAATATGTTGCATGATAATGAGGATATGTTTTATTAGGAAGAAAATTTAAATATGTGGAACTATTGTAAAAAATAGAGAAAATTAGTAATTATTGTTCAAAAGATCCTATTCTACCACTTACTAATATTACATTGATTTTAAATTCAATGTCAAAACAATATTCATTATAAAGGATTTAGATTATGATTGAACAATTCAAAAACGATTATTATCATTGAATATTTGGAGTTAAACATTATTTGAGGACTTGAAGTCATTGCCGAGTGTCAATTTGGATGTTTGGATTGGGTCTGATGAGCTTAAATTAGGTTAGATCAATTTTTTAAAGTTGATACTACGTATGCAATTTAAGAAAATCTAAAAATTAAGAATAATGGGACAAATCAGTGTAAAATAAAAGTAAGAGGAAAATTAAAATGTAAGTTTGCCAGTGTAAGAAAAAGATGAATGTATTATGATAGAATAATGTGTGAAAATGTATTATTATTATTATTATTATTACATATGGAAAAGATAATAAAGTAAAAGGGATAAGCAACAAATAGATTAAAACAAAGTAATGAGTAAAATAAAAAAGAACATACTAAAATGTTTTTTTTTTTTTTCTTTTTTTTTTATAAAAAAAAATTAATGGTATACTAAATCTAGGTTACATTTAAGCAATTTTTTTTTGGGAAATCTCAATTATCTAGTATATTTTCTTTCCTTTCTCTCTATCTCTCTCTAACCCCACATGCACATTTACGCCCTTTTCACTTCACTTTACAAAAATAATATTTCGTAAAAATAATTTTAATTCAGTAAAATAATTTCAGCTCAACTAAATAAGTTCAATTCAGTAAAAATAATTTCAGTTCAGTAAAAATCAGTAACTTAAAAGAAGAAATATAACATAAAATTATTAAAAATAATTTCATTTCAATAAAATTAATTCCAGTTCAGTAAAATTAATTTAAGTTGCAAAAATAATATAAGTTTAGTAAAAATAATTTCAGATCAGCAAAAATAAGGTGAAGTGAATGAGACCTTATACTTCTCAATCATGAGTTTTAATAAATCTCTAAATTCCCTAATTCCCGTAAAAAATAGGAAATAAGTATGTACTTAAGGGACGAAAGGAGTACATATTTATTTTACCCTTTATCCTAATTGGGTGATGAGTTTATAGGATAACATTTTCATGTCCCATCTAATAAACATCCTCCAATTATTAATAAATTTCGTTAAAAAAAAAAGTTATAAAAAAAAAATAAAAAAAAATAAAAAGCATGCTTATTAAGCCTCCCCATAATCACAACTGATTCCAACAAATTCACAAGCATCATGTTCTTCTAAACCTTGAATTACATGTTCTCTCAAATTTTATTACGGAGTACTCCACATTCTTCATTTGTTCTGAACAAACAAACAAGATTGTCTTCAGCTATTTAGGATTTACTCTTCCCGAAATTTTCTCTCTCCATTCTCTAAATGCCAGCTTGTCTTCTATTTCCACATCTCTATTTTGTGTTGCCAATTTTTATTCTAAATCATCAATGATTTGCTTGTGAATTTTTCTTTTGAATTTCCTATATTTTCTTCTTTTGCTGTCATAATTGCTGGATTGGATTTGTTTTTCATTGGGGTTGCTTCAATATCACTCAACTTTTCTGGGTGTTCTGAATTCTGCTGATTCATCAGAGGTATGTTTAAATTTTCAGTTTTTTTTCCCCTTCAAAATTCAATCTTTTTGCCTTTTCTATTAATGGGTTTTTGGTTAATTCAGAAAATCATTTCTGGGTTTTTTTTTTCTGATGAAGTTTCTATCTTCATTCTCCCTCCAAAACTCAAATCTTAATTAATTTGCTAATTTGTATTTATATTCTTGTTTATGGGTAATTTCATGTATTATTAGAATGTTTGGATTTATGTTAATAGTTTACTTGAAAAAATATAAAGCAAGTAGAAGTTGACTTGTGATCGTCATCTAAGATTTTGTTGATGTTGGTATGATTTGATTTGGTGTTGTTCTTAAATTAATATGGTTGTTGATGATAAAAAGCTCATGTACTTTAAGCAAGTTGCATATGATTACCTTACCTGCTAGAACTTTTTAGAGCATTCTGTAAGCTCTTTAAAGTAATATAAATAAAAATTGATTAGTTTTTAAGTAATTTTGTTGCCTTAAATTTGGAGCCCATGTCTCAATTTTATGTATATAGTCTTTTTTATAGATAGTAATGAACTTGCCATCATGATCAACTATAATCTAATCAGTTTTATGGTATGTTTAATTCATTTAGAATGTATGATTACTTTCAATTTGAATTACCTATGCTGATTATGCATTGGTTTCTGGCTGTGTTTGACCATGAATGTGTTGCATGTTGAACAAGTTACATTTATTTTGCATTGGTCATTCTGTTTTCTTGTTTGTTAATTGAGCCTTGTAATCTGATGTATTTTCTCAGGAGGACTCTCAAATATAGGAACCCGGTTGTGGTAGGAAAGTGATCCTATACATACTATAGCTACTTGGGTATGGAGCCAGATAATAATGATGTGAACCACAATGATGAAGAGAATGATGTGGAAAACCTTGGAGAATCGGATGCTCGGGAGGAAGAGAAATGGTCATCCTTGTCGGAGAGGAACATGTCGATGAGGATGCCACTTCTGAGAAAAAGGACAAATACTACCTCTCAGATTGCTGTTATCGGTGCCAATGCCTGTCCCATTGAGAGTCTTGACTATGAGTAAGTAGATTTCTTTTATTACATACTATAGTTACTACGGTATATACATTTAAGACACATAGTAATAACGCGCAGACAACCTTTACAATACCTAACAAGTCAAATCATTCTGTGGCTAGTGAAATGTATTGCTTGTTTTATTGCTTCTCCCCTCTCTATTTCCTTGGTATTACATGGCTAGTCATTCTTGTCGATCATGATGGAATGATGAGCAGAATTTTTGAGGTTTATGGATGACAACTACCGGACTGTGAATTCTTTAATCCTATGTTACTTGGACATGGATACAAGGATCTGGTAATTCATCGGATTGTTGGTTTACTATACAGTCAAGCGTTCAGATTAGCACTTGCTTTTGATTGCTGCTTTATAGTTTCCTTATTTTTCATTTTTATTTGGCATTTCAGGATGATTGAAAATGAATTGTTTAAGCAAGATTGGAGAGGAAGAAAAAAGGTCCAAATATTTCAGTATGTGTTCCTAAAGTGGGGATTGGCTCTCCTCATTGGTCTTACTACTGGACTTATTGGCTTCTTCAACAACATTGCAGTTGAAAATATATCTGGTTTCAAATTGTTGCTCACTAACAAACTCATGCTTCAGGGAAGGTAGGTTTCTTTAATACATGTCTAATATTGAATAACAATGTTCCAGTTTGTTTAATACCTCATCTTTCTAGTGCTAAAATTGTTACCATTATTAAGAATGCTACATCAATTAGAGATTGAAAATTTCCCTCTGTTTCTTATAAATTGTTTATTGTTTTATGCATTATGGTTCTAGTACAGTTACTTCAAGGCTTTTCTTGCATTTGCTGGATTGAATATAACGTTTGCTGCTGCTGCCGGATCACTTTGTGCCTTTTTGGCTCCTGCTGCTGCGGGATCTGGTATCCCTGAGGTCAAAGCCTATCTTAACGGTGTTGATGCTCCTTCAATCTTGGCTCCTATTACACTCTTTGTAAAGGTAAATGACTTCCTCAACATCCTGAGGGTTTTTATTTGGGGTTGGGGGGGGGGGGGGGGGGGGGGAGTTTGAGTGACTGAAGATATCTCATCCTTTTCATGATAGTCTGATGAATAGTGATCAAGAATTGCTTATTATGCCAACATGCCTTCCTCCAAAGAAGGGATCTTCATTCTGTATTACTTCTTATTTATGTGGTTATATACAACGTGTATATCTCTGAGTATTATCATAATGATAGAATTCTTAATCTTCATCCATACCTGCGAAGAAAGAACGGTTAAATTATTTTTTCTGTAAGGCAATGATTATTCTGTCTCTTTAATGAGGCTAACTAAGGATTATTAAGCATATGCTCTTAAATTTAGCCAACTTGATTATGATTAGGAATCATTGCTAGAAGATTTCTTTAGTCAGGAGTTTTCTTTCATTTGATTATGCATGAACTAATTGCTACATTCCTGAATTTGAAGTGTTTTTTCCCATCTGTATAATTTAAATAAGTCTCTAGCTTTCAGTTCTTATGCCTTTACTAAGAAGTTTTTTCTTTGCTAATCAGTGTTGTGAATATTTAAAATACTAATAGTTAAAGTGAGTGAGTTTGGCATGAAGAGAATACTAGTTATAACTGTTGATTCACACAATGTTTCATGGTCAGATCTTTGGTTCTGTTCTTGGTGTTTCTGCTGGGTTTGTGGTTGGTAAGGAAGGCCCTATGGTTCATACTGGGGCTTGCATTGCTAATCTACTTGGTCAGGGTGGCTCTCGCAAGTATGGTTTGACCTGGAATTGGCTCAGATATTTCAAGAATGATAGAGACCGGCGAGATTTGATCACCTGTGGTGCTGCAGCTGGAGTGGCTGCTGCTTTTCGTGCTCCTGTTGGTGGTGTGCTTTTTGCCCTTGAAGAAGCAGCCTCCTGGTATGCTTACTCTTGGTTACCAGCAAAGTGATTTTTGTTCAATTTGAATCAGGAATTTGATGTATCATATAAGGTTTCATGCATGATAGCTTAGCATAGAACAATGTATATAGAATGACTTAAAGTAGATAACTATAAGCAATGAAATGTTATGAAGTATGTCTTTAAGAATCTATCAATGGTCTTTTGGTCTATTATTCCAGAATTTCACAAAATTGGCTGTTTTATATATATTCTATTTACCCATTCATTTCAACATATTTCAGGTGGCGGAGTGCTCTTCTTTGGAGGACATTTTTTACCACAGCTGTAGTTGCCATAGTTTTGAGAAGCTTTATCCAATATTGTTGGAATGGGAAATGTGGTCTGTTTGGTCAGGGTGGGCTAATCATGTATGATGTTAGTAAAGAGGTATCAAGTTATGGTAGTTATGATATCCTGGCTGTGATATTTCTTGGAGTCATCGGAGGTGTTATGGGCAGCTTTTATAATTATCTTGTTGACAAGGTCCTCCGCACTTACAGCGTCATTAATGAGTAAGTTATTCTAATTTTCTGTCTATGAATAGGCTTTATTTTAGGATTTAACCATTGTGGTATGTTTTAAAAAGTGTTATGTTTAAATGTATTAGTAGGCCTTTATTCTATAGAACTGGAAATCTGAAAATTCCATTTTGATATTCATGGGGTTCTAAACTTCTAATGATTCTTAAACATGAAGCTCGAGTAATAGATATGGCAAAACTCATATGATCATTTTAGTCTGTTGAGATTTTGAAGGCACAATTATTACATGCACTAACGTTGACAATGCATCTGTCTCACTGTCTGTAGTCAACTATGTAGTTTTTATATGTTAGGAAGCTTCTACCACCCCCCCCCCCCCCCTCTCTTTTCCTTTTTAGAAATCTTAACCCCTGTGTCTGATGCCTTGCAGAAAAGGTCCGTCCTTCAGAGTTTTGCTTGTTATAATTATATCTGTCCTGACAACATGCTGTGCCTTCGGCCTTCCATGGCTCGTAAGTTGCACTCCATGTCCGACAGATTCAACAAACGAGTGCCCAACTATCGGTGAAATTGGGCATTACAAAAGCTTTCAATGTCCTTCTGGATCCTACAATGATCTTGCTTCCCTCTTCCTCACCACAAGTGATGATGCTATACGCAATCTTTTCAGCAACACCATTATAAGAGAATTTCAGATGTCTTCACTCTTCATATTCTTTGTTACAATTTATTTCCTTGGGATCATCACTTATGGGATTGCAGTACCCGCAGGACTATTCATTCCTGTAATTTTAGCCGGAAGTGTTTATGGCCGTATTGTAGGTAGAGTCTTTCACTCTGTGTCAGTGCTTGATACGGGTCTATTCTCTCTACTGGGAGCTGCCTCATTTCTTGGGGGAACAATGAGAATGACAGTCTCTTTATGTGTGATACTGCTTGAGCTTACCAATAATCTATTACTGCTTCCCCTTGTGATGATAGTTCTGCTCATATCAAAATCAGTGGCTGATTGCTTCAACCGTGGTGTATATGACCAAATAGTGAAACTTAAAGGGTTGCCATATTTGGAAGCTCATGCAGAGCCTTATATGAAGCATTTGGTGGCCGGCGATGCTGTTTCTGGTCCATTAGTCACCTTTTCAGGTCTAGAGAAGGTGGAAACTATTGTACATGCTTTGCAAAGTACAGGGCATAATGGTTTTCCTGTTATTGGTGAACCACCTTTTTCAGACTCACCCGAGCTGTGTGGATTGGTTCTGAGGTCACATCTGCTTGTTTTGCTGAAGGCAAAGTATTTTTCCAAAGAGAGGAGGCTTTCGGGTAGAGATATCTTGAAGAAGTTCTCTCCCTCTGACTTTGCTAAGCCTGGGACCGGGAAAGGGCTCAAGTTGGAGGATATATCTTTAACAGAGGAAGAGATGGAAATGTGGATTGATCTTCATCCAATAACTAATGCATCTCCATATACTGTGCTTGAGACTATGTCGTTGGCCAAAGCTATGATTCTCTTCAGGCAACTTGGACTGAGACATATGTGCGTTGTACCAAAGAGTCAAGGGGTAAGTTATTACTCGTATAATTTTATTTTATTATTTTTTTTTTAATGAGTTATTGAGTTCCGAATCCCCCCCCCCCCCCTTTCCTTCTCTTCTCTTAACTAGTATAACTACTATTTTGAGCTTCATTGCTTGTTAAGAGTATCTGTATGCTGTGCAATCTAACTGTGTATTAAGAGTATGTCGCTGATATTTTGACCTTTTTTGGAAATCAATTGTTGTTGGTGCACTTGGCTTGTGTGACTAGCTCGCATTGTTAGCAGTTTGTACAAGCTGCTTGAGTCAGCTTTTAGTATTGTCCTGACTTGTTAAACTTGTATTGTTATCCTACATTCCATAAATTACTAGTATAAAAAACCAAATTAAGTATGTATCTGATGACTCCTTTTCTTAATTAATGCAGAGACCCCCAATTGTTGGAATTTTAACGCGACATGACTTCATGTCTGAGCATATACTCGGACTCTACCCCCATATGAGGCAGCACAAGTAAAATTATCCATGGAGAGCTCAATGTCCGGTGGATATTCTGGTTTCTCATTTATACAGCTATTCTTTTTTCCCATTTCCCCCCCTATTTGCTGAAGCATGTGAAGTCGCGACTTTTGAAGTTGGTTTGGAATTTGGAGACATATCAAGTGTCCACCTGGAATTTAGAAGAAGGAATGCATTTTCATGCAAGGATGACGGTTGATTGGCGTCTCGCACTCCTATATCATGTGAATATTCATCATATTTCTGGTACTACAACTTAGGAGTGTTAACATTTCATCAGAAAATAGTCTCCTATCATCATGCTTATGGCATTATATTAGTTGGGATATTTTTTACATAAGACTGGAATGTTAATAATGAAGTTTTGTTTTCAATTTTCTGAGGGGTAGGGATGATTCATCCATATTCACAGAATCTATACCTGAAAATTTTATTTTTATATAATTTTTATATTACTTTTATGTAAATTTCAAGACAAAATTGTCTGAAATAGTTAATTACTGGTATCTTAATGTCAGTACCTTGTTATATACAGAGTAGATTGTATTCGTGTTATGTTTATGGTATGTATGGCTTTCGAAGTTCAAATTATCATCGGTGATTCTCCGGTCTAGTCTCTTTTGTTAGTTATGTGTTCTTGATGCTTGTCATTTGCCCTTGTTCTGGCAAAGAATACGGAAGACATTTGTTACAAGATCAGAGATTGCATGGTCAAATTTCTGTTAATACAATCGATTCATTAGCCCAACCTTCTCTAAGCAAATCCTACTGTTTTGTACTGTAATGTTCTTAAATCCTTATGCAACATGAATCAGTCTACCTTATTGCCTTCAATCGTTTTCTTGCACCTTGATTCAATGGTTTCATGTACATTCATCACTTCTCTTTATTGGTCCTATTTCTTCACTAGCCTCTTTTGTACCTTGTACAATATACAATACCTAAGAATCGTCCTTGTTGAAACTTGAATGTAGGAAATTTATCTATATACTGCTGCAGTGCTGCTAAACTGCTAAGCGCGTTAATCAGTATGGGTCAGTATTCACCTTTCTGGCCCGAAACTAGAACTTTCAGTAAGCTTAAAAGGTAAGAAGTATAAAAGATGATTGGAGTTGAGGAGAAAAAAAATGTTGATGTGACGAACATAAATATAACTTTCAAAACACGAAACATCTTTTCTAAAACCTCCTAGAAAAGAAAGTGAAAAAGTTATATTAAAGACGGAGGAAATAGTTCTAAACCAAACTTCCTCACCCTCGAGCTCAGCCCCTGTTACCTGTATTTTGAAAAACTATATGCATGCTCATTTATGATCATTTGCTTTTACATTATGTGGCAGCCAGCAGAATACTTCCAGAAAAGGCAGAAATCTGAATTGAAGAATGAACTAGAAACTCAAATTATCAAAAGAATATGGAATATACAAATTAGCTTTTACATTATGTGGGGGAACACAAATAAATAAGCCTAACTAACTAACAAACAAAACAGAATTTTCAGGTATAAAAAATTTAAAATACTAGTATGCCATGTCACTGAATCCAAGTAGCTGACATGAATGAAGGTGTTTATTGGAACACTGCAATAATTTAGGAGGCTGTTGTAAGATAGAGGACCCTTTAACTGAGACGGAACTTAGGTCGGACCATAATTGCTCCTGGCCTTGCTTCATCAAATCGATACCTGCAATGTCAAGTTGCCATTTTATTACAAGATACAAAAATTAGCATTGGGGTTGATATGCAACGAGACACGCAGACTCACCCATTGTCAGCAAGGAAGGTCCTCACGGCGGTTGGAAGTGCAGCCCCACCCCGGCTATGATTTCCTATGCCTGCCAATGGAGAGGCCAACTTTAATAATAATGCAAAAGCAAAATTAATTTGAATTTGCAAGCAGTGGGATCCATACTATTTAGAGAGGCAATTGGCAGCTATACCTGTTATGATTTCCAACCATATTGGCTTCAGCCTATTTAATGCACGATTGTCTGGCTTTTCCAAATTATTGCAGCCATCAGGATATGAAGCACACCATTCTTCCGTTTTGGTCCTGAATCTGCTTGGAAGTTCTGAGGACCTTGAACCCTCAGACAGCATTTGGGTCTCAATCATATGCAGGCGTTCCTTCACTGCTTGGACTGCTTCTGACGCATGAAGACCATGCAAGTCCAGCCTCCAGATTCCATTATTCTCATTTCGTATGCTCAAAATATCACAGGCAGCCTTTGCGTTTAGACTTTGTGCAGCTTCCCATTCCCCCCGTGCTTTTAGAGAGAACTGTTGGGCAGAGATGTGATCACCTCTTAAAAACGAGTTAGTTGCTGCCTTGGAATGACGTGCAGCAGCCCTGTTGAGAGAAAAATGATTTACATTACATATAAGTAGAAGTATGATTGCTTATAACTAATATGCAAACACTAAGCTACATATAGATTTCCCTAATTGATACGGAAACAAGAATGACAGGTTATTAGATTGCAAATAAATGGTTTAAATCAAACCTAAATAAAAGCCTTAACTTCCCTACCCCAATTGGTTAGTACAAGATGAAGCTCTACTACAGAGCAATCTAGATTTACTTGATTCGATTCGCGGTAATGCATGCTATGACTCGCATAGTTATACAACTACACCCAACAACAGCAGATATTACTCTTAGACAGAAAATAAAACAACATTCCCCAGCCATTCTAATGTTGATCACGGGAGATGATTTTTTAAAAACTGAAGCCTATGACATCCAAATAATCAGAATTCAGAAAAAACTGCTTTAGAAAAGGACATGTTCAAAGCTACCTCAATTTTGAAGCTATTTTTTTTTTTTTTTTTTTTTAATTTTATTATTATTATTATTATTAGTACACCTTATGTGACTTACCCTTTTAACAAGATTCAAATCAGAAAGCAGATACACATACTTTGCATACAAAATTAACTGAGCATTATTAACATGAATAGCAGGTATAGAAACCCAAACCTCATCATCTTTATTGCATCTTTACGGCTGCTTAAGTACACATCATCCTCTTCCCACTCAGGCTCAACAGGCACAGATGTCAACTGACCCAGCATTGCATTGAATTCCATACAATCATCAAATAGCTTTCCAGCAGAAAGAGTAATATCATTCGTCACATTTTCGATGTTATTACCAACACATGGCTTCAGAACAGACCACGTCGTGGCAGATTCAGACATATGTTTCAAGGAAGCATCTCTTTCTGCAGGTATCAATTTTCCATTGGTCACTGGTTCCATATTACTAAAGCTAGAATTTTTCATTACAACATTCTCATGTTCCGGTGAACTCTGGTCATAAACCATGGCTTTCAAAAAGGATGACGCTTTGTCAAAGTCACCACCTGCAGCAGCAATTACATCCTCAATCAAACTATCATCAGCCCAGTCGAATAGCTCTTTAAGCTGTCTAGAGACCAAATCGTTTTTGTTGTTCAGAGAAATCTGACTGATCTGAGGCCCTACAGAGCTATTAATTCCAGAAGACTTGCCATTCAAGTCTTCTTTTAAAGGAGCTGGAAAATCTAGTGAAGGCAGTATAACTGATGAGAATGATTTCACTTGGCGTTGCTTGTTTCTTGAAAATGTTTTTTCAGGTTGAACTGTACCGGAAAGTGAAGGAAACGCCTCATTACTAGGCCGATCATCAGGATTGTCTTTCTTCCTTTGCTGCTGGTCAAAAGCAGCCCAACCAGAAGTCTTCCCACGTCTCCGAGACATCTTTGAATCACCTTTGCTCGCAATCATATGACTCAAACTCTCAAACCAAGTAGCAAGATCCAGGAACTGTTTTTCCCTCCACAAACAGGAATATGCTCTTGAAATTAATGCGCACCTCTGATAAGTGTTGGCTTTCTGCAACAATAAAACCTGATATTCGACACACGGCACACAAAAACAGACTTAAAAACCTCGCATTATGTTGTATAGACAGACATACAAATTCGACAGGTGCACTACCAAAATCATGGCATATGATCATTATTTCTGGCAGGAAATCCAGTCATTCCCAATTGTCTATTTCCAACTTCAATGGAGTTTTTCAGTTGACATAAACCCATTGTTACAAATTTGATTCATGAATTCATATCCGGTATTAGACAAACAAAACAAGAACACTGAAACCGCTAACTCAATCAGTTTATTAACATGAAACCGCTAAACAACTAAGATAATTTAATAAGCTGTTTAATTTGGTCGATTTTGACAACTTAATTAACTGGAGAAATATACAGCACTAAAAAGACAAAAAAAAATTGATACAAATAAACTAATCACACATATAATCAAGCTTAAAAGATCAACATGAATCAACAAATTTTCTATAACTTTGATTAAATAAACAATAATTAAACTGATACAAGATTAATATTTAAAAAATTAGCTCAAATTTGACCAATCAAACAATGATTAATCTCAGAATTAAACACCCCATCACCAATTTCCAATCAAACAAATTTAAAAAACTCATAAACAAAAACCCCAAGAATTTAAAACAAATTAAATTGAAAATTTCTAATAAAAATTAACAAAATTAAACATTGTGGATGGAAAATTACCTAAAAGGGCGTCAAATAATCACCGGAAAATACTATTTCGGAGAACTAAACTGGAGGTAACGAAACCAAGGGGTAAATCTGGAAGAAAGAGAATTGTTGAAATCAGAAGCGTTGAAGATGGAAGGATCGGACGGCTGGGAAGCAATGGAAGAAGTTGAAGAACATCTGAAGCTGTAAAAATCCATAAAAATCAAACCTTGAAATTGTTTGTTGAAGATGAAGATGAAGAGGAAGATGAAGGAAGAAACCCAGAAAGAGGAAAGGAAGGTTTTTGAAGAGGTGAATTAGATTTTTTTTTTTTTTTTTTTTTTTTTTTTTTGAATAGAGGCGAATTAGATTTGATTCGTTGGGTTATTTTCAAACACAAACTTTAATTTTTTTTTTATATTTATTTTAAAAAAATTGCAAATTAGTCCCAACTCCCAAGTCCCCTAGCTATATCCGGTCTTCTTTAGAGCATGAGCATTGGTGAGGTTACTCACCATTATCCACCTCACTTTCAACTATCTTTTTTATTTATTTTTTTCCCAAATCATCTTCCACCTCACCTTCCACTAGGGATGGCAGTGGATCTGGACCCGGCCCGGATCCGTGGATCCAGATCCGTTTTTCACGGATCTGGGTCTTCTAATTTTGGACCCGACGGATCCGGGTCGGATCCGGGTCCTGCTGAAAAAAACGGATCTGGACCAGACCCGGATCCAGATCCGTTTACCCGTTTTTTTTTAAAAAAAATAAAAATTGTTTGTTTCATTATTAAATATGTTGACAATGTTAGTATTGATAAAGCCCTTTCAAGATATGAATTTTGGATGCCTCGTATCAAATTCACTAGCTATTACTAAAATCGTACCTTTATCGTTATTTATAATTTATATTTCAAAATATAAATGTATAAGTTGGTACCTTTGTGTTTTTAGATTTGTTGTATAACTAAAATTTAGGTTGAACTTAATAACCCCCGACGGAAGTTTTAAATGCATTTTTTTTACCCAAATATTAATTTTTTGCAAAAAATTAGGCAAAATATATATTGGACCCGTTTTGGACCCAGATCCGGACCCGGATCCGTTGGCCCGTCGGATCTGGATCCGGGTCTTCATTTTCCAGACCCGACGGATCCGGGTCGGATCTGGATCCTAGATACAAAAACGGATCTGGATCCGGGTCCATCCAGACCCGGTCCAGATCCGACCCATTGCCATCCCTACCTTCCACTATCATAAGCTACTAGTGTGAGTCACCTTATTTATTTATCTACAATGGTGAGGTTACTCACCATTCTCTCTCCTAACTACCCCATCATTTTCTCTTTCTCACTCTTGTTTTATTTTATATTTTTTAAAACATGTATTAATCTCTATTATTTATTTGTAATTTTTGAACTTACATAATTAATTAAAAAAAAGTTAGACATTCTTTAGTGCAATATTAATAGTCATTATAAATAGTACAATATTAATAATCACTTATGTATGTAAATTGAAACAATTTTTTTTTCTAATTTTTGAAATAAAAAGTACAAAAATAATACAATATATAAATAACATAGTTTATTTAGCAAAGACATCCATTAAAATTTAAAATACAATATTCATTAACAGCGACTTTTGTCATCTCTTCATTCGTTGCCGAAACGTCCCCATATATGTTCAACCAAGTCATTCTTTAGTGCAATATGGGTCTCCCTATCACGAACATTATTTCTATTTTCCATATAACCATTTAGATTGAGTCTATCCAATCGTCCACTTCTCACAGTAAATGGTTGGTTGTTGTTACTAGTTGATGATTCAGCTACATTTTGGGGTTGGTCATTGATAAATTCAGTTGCATCATAATGCAAATATCCATCTCGCTCATCTTCAACAATCATATTGTGCATGATAATACAAGCCATTACAATTTTCCATAAAATTTCGGTCGACCATGCTAGACTTGGTTGACGTATTATTGCAAATCGAGCTTGTAACACTCCAAAGGCACGTTCAACGTCCTTTCGATAACTCTCTTGCTTCTTGGTAAATAATTTGTGCTTACCAGTTTGTGGATGTTTGATTGCTGGGATAAATGTTGCTCATTTCGGATAGATACCGTCTGTAAGATAGTAACCCATATTGTATGTATTTCCGTTGACATTGAAGGTAACCTCTGGAGCTTTTCCCTCACATATATCAGAGAACACCGGTGACCGTTGGAGGACATTTATATCATTACAAGAACCCGGGGTTCCAAAAAAAGCGTGCCATATCCACAAGTCTTGCGAAGCAACAGCCTCCAAGATCACCGTTGCTGATTTACTTCTACCTTGATACATTCCTTTCCATGCACGCGGACAATTTTTCCACTCCCAATGCATGCAATCAATGCTGCCCATCATACCAGGAAATCCACGAGCATAACTTTCACGGAGGAGCCGTTCATTATCCATAATATTTGCCCTCCTCAAGTACTCTGGTCCAAATTGAGCTACAACCCCTTCAACAAAGTGAGCCAGACCTTCTCTTGCAGTACTTGATGCGATTTTAAGATACTCGTCAACTGCATCGGCAGATGTACCGTATGCTAACATTCGAATTGCTGCAGTGCATTTTTGGAGGGGGGATGCACCTAGTCTTCCGGTGGCATCCGACCTTTGTTGAAAGTAAACATCACTTTCGCTTAGTTGATTAACAATGCGTGTGAACACATTCTTACGCATGCGAAACCGTCGACGAAACATATTAGCAGGGTACAATGGTTGGGGACTAAAGTAATCGTTATATAACTGAATATCAGCATATTCTCGATCTCTTGGTACATACCACCTTTGGTACGTAGGTTCAAGAGTGAATGGGACCTGATAAGTTGATGTTACAAAGGGAACAACGGCTGTATTGATCGCTTGCTTCCTCGATCAATTCATCTTCTTTTTGCCTTTGGGTAATTGATTCATGCCACTCTACATAGTCGTTCACCATGTAATCAAATAACCCTGAACTAGATGAACTAGAAGAATTTGAATCAGAGTTCATTTTGTAATTTTTTTTGTAAAGAGGAAGAGAGAATTTTGTTTTTTTTTGTTTTTTTTTTTTTTTTGTAGAAATAATACTTATATTTATGTATTGAAATATGAAGTGTATCCCCTTATTTATAACTTCTAAAATAATTCAAAAAAAATGACTATTTCTGATAAGGTTTGTAGATATATGAGATATGATTTTCGATAAGGTTTACAGATTTTCTACATTGGTAATTCGTTGAATGGATAAACAACTCAAAAAGATTACATTTCTGATAAGGTTTGTA
Source organism: Chenopodium album (assembly GCF_948465745.1). Classification (NCBI taxonomy): domain Eukaryota; kingdom Viridiplantae; phylum Streptophyta; class Magnoliopsida; order Caryophyllales; family Amaranthaceae; genus Chenopodium; species Chenopodium album. The sequence goes on from NC_137846.1 coordinate 6,199,531, forward strand.
GATTTCTTTTGTATGACAATTCAATGTATGGGTACACAAAACAGTAAAAGATGAGATTCTCTGATATTATTGCTTACAGATTTCTTGTCAACATGTGACATTTCAATGTAGCATTGCATGTCGGTCATATTTTACAACATTTCTCATTATTGAGCTAATTTGATATTATTATTATTTACAAGATATAATTTATTGGGTAATAAACAAAGAGCAATTATATTTATTAAAACTTCAACTTCAATGCATTAAGAAAAAACAACAAAATATTACAAAGGAAATTGTTAAAGCAACATAAGTAACATACATTACATCAATTAAAACTAGAATAATACACATGTAGTTTGACTACCTTAATTGATATTTAAACTAGCCTAGAAGATGTGCAAATTCTTGCTTTAATTTTAGATATATTTCTTTTTCTTCTTCAGATAGAATTGGTTTTGCAAGAAGGACACTAAATAGCTTGAACCTTTTTTCTTCTTGTTTCTTCCGAGCTTTGATGGCATCTCGCTCCTTCTGATACTCTAGCATACGTTCTGCTACATCAATTCGCCTTTCATCAACATCTTTGTGTTGACCTTTCATTACATTCATCTCTGATAGGGCTTGAGTAAACGACTCTAAATTTTTAATTTCAGAATTACCCCCAATTTGAATTCCAGAATTGAAAACAGATTCACCTTTTCTTTTAGATGCTTTCACCCCGTCAGGACGACGGCGACGAGTATGAGTTTTTGGACCTTCATCAGTTGGAGTATCTGGCTCTGATCTTTTCGAATTGCCACCATCACTAGAAGGTAAATCCAGGTCTATTGGCTTCCATTTGTCTAACTCTCTCAACATCTCCCAACAACCAATTAAACCAAAGCGTGAACCATTACATGTTCCTCTATATATTTCATGAGCTTCGGTCATTTCATCATGAGTGTTGGTACCACTCATATATCTTTTTTTTGCTTCACTATAGCAACCAACCCATATACTCACATCTTTATTTATTCTTGCCCATCGACTTTTAATAGATCTTAAAGTTCTAGGGCGCATGGTGAATGGATTTTCTTCTCTAGCTTGATCATAAAGGGAGTTTATGTTCCTCCACATTACCGCCAAACTTTGATCAGTTGCCGTCTCTGGATCTTCAACTGCACACTCTACCCAAGCCGAAACGAGGGCATCATCTTCTTTTGCACCCCATTTTTCTGCCCTTACATTAGTGTTGCTCCCGTGGGGACCTTGAACAACATCATCATCACCAACACCATCAGCATCATCATTGGCTTGTTGTTGAACCCTAGGATCATCGGGTGGGGTTAAGTTACTGCTTCTTTCTCCCTCGGGAGTTGCTGGACTGTTTTGAATTATTTGGTTCACACCATAATGTTGCGACATTGGGAACATAAAACCAGAAGGATAATTTTGGGGAATTTGTTGCAAATTTTGGTTTAAAAATTGGTTTGAGAATTGTTGGGTGTAATTTTGGTTTGGAAATTGATTTGGGAATTGTTGTACAAATTGTTGGTTTGGATGCGTTGGTTGGTTAGGAATGTTATAAAATAACATCCTTTGAGCATTTGGATTATAAGGGTTATTTGGATCAAAATGAAAATTACTTTGAAAATTTGGAGAATTGGAAGATTGGTTATTTGGATTATTTTGAGAGGAACTACTTCCGTAATTAGGATTATTAAGATCCATAATCACAAATTATTTTTATAATGAAAAAAAGAAGAGTGAAATTTTAAGGGTGAGAAACTATATCAATATTAGGCTCTATTTATAGATAAAATTATAATTATACCGTTGGTGAAATTATTTTTTGGAAATATGTTTAAATGAAGTGAGAAACTACCGTTGGAGCATTATAGCAATACTAACTGTTAAAAATTAATATAGCCGTTGCATTCTACAGCAAACATCAAACACAAATAGCAAACATCAAACACAACTTGCAATATTCATGACAAGTGTCATGTGATAATTGGACCTAAAAAAAAAATCAGATTCTTTGGTTTAGAAAGTCAGCAACTCACGCTCATACTCAGTGCCGCTTCAGACGTTGCTACCTCATACTGTGAGTAAGTAATGAGTGAGATATTTCAATGGTAAGCTAACTCAAAAAAAGTGAGAGATAGTTCTGAGGAGGGTACTGACTCACCGTTGTACATGCTCTTAAATATACGTAGTATAAAAGGTCCTCAGACTCCTAACTATGGAGTATTGATTTAATTAGGGTGATCCTTTTCAAAAGATCTCTAACATATTTTTAACTAGTTTGACTTTTCAATAGTACCACGTCTCTATGTTTACATTAGGTAGTATGAAAACCTAGGCACAGAGTACATCGTTGGCTATATATGGTGTGATGGTTGCAGCGGTGGAGTAAGAGGGGGAGAGGAGAGATTATATATTTTAAACGGATCACTAATGTTCAACACGTGGCAATTTAACCGGTTTAATATTATGGACCTAATTATTAAGCAAACAATGTTCTTGTTCATCATGATTCATAGCTTTTATGTTCCACCCAATATATGTTGGTCCCAAATTCGAACCATTATACAAGGGCGCATATGTAGGAACGCAATTTGGAAAGGAAAATAAAAAAAGAAATTTTGAATTTTAACACCAGAAAAAAGCAAGAATTTGATTTTTAACACTACAAAAAAAAACACTTTTATTTTAACACCACCAAAATTTTAAAAAATTGGCTTTTATCACCACATAACTGATTCGTGGATGGAATCTGTTAGTAGGGCTCACAATGTCTACGTGTCAGCATATAGTTGGTCCAAAATAATTAAAAAAATTTAAAAAACAAAAACCCTAAAATTACCCCAGCCACCCTACCCCCATCGTCAGCGCCACCTCCGGCAGCGCGCCGCCACCATATACCTCAGCATAGCAGCCCCGTTTGCAGCCCAGTCACCGGAAAATTCACATCTCCCTTTCCCCTTCCCCAAAACCGGCATCTCTCCCCAACTGCCACCAAAAACGGCCACCGTTGTTCATCACCCATCAAAAATCGGTCACCGAAAACGGCCGAAAGTGGTTGAATTCGGCCGATTTAGGATCGAAATGGTTGATTTCGACCGTTTGTGGCCGATTATGGCTGATTTGAAAAACGAAAGGCCTTAGATTGTGGTCGTTGGTGTTGTAATTGTCGGTTTTGGGGATAGGGAAAGGGAAGGAGGGAGTTTTCCGTTGAGTTTGGGCTGGGAACGGGAGGGTAAGGTTGGCGCTGTGGTGGCGCCGCGGTGTCTGCGGTGGGGCTGGGGGTGGCTGGGTTAGTTTTAGGGTTATTTGTTTTTTTAATTTTTTTTTCTAAACTAATAATATGGCGATGCGTAGCACAATGGACCCCACTTAACGGAAATTCTGACGGCAACTGTTAAGAAGGAGTGAAATCAAAATTTTAAAACTTTTTCTAGTGTTAAAATAAAAGTTTTTTTTTTGTAGTGTTAAAAACCATTTTTGTGTTTTTTTTAGGTGTTAAAAATCAAAATTTTCTAAAAAAAAACTACTTCCGCTATATAAAATCGCAACAATTTGACTTTTACACTATATTTATATTTCCTTTGACTATACTATATACCAATATATTTAAAAAAAAAACAAAAACAAATATATTGTCATGTAAAATTTTTTTAAAAAATAATTAAGGTCATTTCTTAAAAAAAAAAAAAAAAAAAAAAAAAAAAAAGATCACGTCGTTAATTAAACAACTCACAAGTTCAATTGGTTAAAGTATGAAAACAGAAATACTTTGAATTTTGAGTTGGTATTCTTGGTATCAACCTTTTTTTTTTTCTTTTTTTGAGAGCATTCTTGGTATCAACTTAAAACCAACAAAAAATAATCAAATAAGGTATTTGGTATTTTTTTCTCAAAAAAAAAAAAAAAAAAAAAAAAAAAAGTTATTTGGTATTTTGGTCAACACCGTAACCACCACCACATAGTTGTCAAGTACTTCATAGTTCTTAAGAAAAAAAATCATTTAACAATGAAGACTAGCAGCCAGGTAGCAGTGTAGCACCTAGCTAAAAGCCTACTCGTAAAACACAACATAAACATTAGCATATATAGTGATAAATTAGTACTGTACAATATTTCTTTTTTTCCTAAGCTCTGCACAAATCAAATATATTCCATCTCTTCCAAGTTTCATTGTACATGAGTACATGACACTGAAATCACAGGATGTTTCTACAGTTTAATGATCTTCTTTTCCCATCAGAGTAAGGAGGAAGAGTAGTATCCTTCACGACTCTCACCCCTTCCTCCTTCCTTCCACTGGCTTTCTCGTTAACTGCAATATTTTCAGTCTGTTCTACCAGTATAATAACTCGATATCTCCTTAAGTCCTTCATAGCCGTTGCTACTTTCACCTTTGTCTGCACATCATCAGTTCTACAGTTTTTAATCACATCGCTCAAAACCTATTCACAAACACAATTAAACACATGTCAAAAAGACCAATAATTTAAAGAACAAAACAGTCCACTAATAAAAGATTTTTAGACCAGGAGGAGAAATTAATTGCTCCAGGTACTTTTGAGTGGACTTCATATCGGATAGCACTACAGCAGTTGGAAGTACAGTTGATCAAGGCCACATCAAACCCCATATCCACCTCCACCTCCACCTTCACCACCTCCAAGAGCCTCTTCTTCATTTCAATCTAGCTTTTTCCCATTGTGGATCTGTCATCTGTGCCAATAGCTCTCTCTCAGCTACATACTTCTCGTTTTCTCAATTTCTTGGTCCTGCATCTTCTTAAACTTGGCTGCCTCCTCAACCCTGCAATGAAAGGAAAAAGAAAGCTGCTTCTTCCCATTGTGGATCTGTGCCAATTGCAGCCTCTCAGCTACATACTTCTCGTTTTCTCAATTTCTTAGTCCTGCATCTTCTTAAACTTGGCTGCCTCCTCAACCCTGAAATGAAAGGGAAAAGAAAGCTGAAAAGTGTATGCTAGTGATGCTACTACATAATTGCAATATGCATGTCAGCAAAAATTTGTTACAAGCCAAACTTTACATAAAAGATAGACAGGCTTCAAACTTTTTCTTACAAATTACAACATAATGAATAACAAGGACAGATAATTGAGGAAAGAACAGCGTAATCACTCAGTCTTTTGAGTGAAATAGACGCATCTCAGATAGCACCACAGCTACAAGGTCCTTGCACAAACAAACGAGATTTAAACCATTAGGTGCTTCGGAATATAGACCTCTACTTTGTTAATGCTGTCATGTGAATCATGCTTTACCTTAGTGATGAGAGTGTTGTAGACTTGCAGGCAAAAAGGCAGCAGAGAATTGAGCTTTGCTCATGACCAGGAATCCTGTGGTTTAGTCATGGTTATAAGCCTTTTAACCTCTGCCTCTACCAGTTTTGGCTCAGACATGTCAGTTGGGTGCCAATAAGGCTATACACACCAACCAACAGAAGCAATAGCTGCAATATAATCACATTCTATATACTGTGCTTTGTATTATGTACAAGGAGAGAATAGGGAGTCAGAATAAGGTGTCGTATCATTTATCAATGCACTTACATTACTTTGCCAAAAAACAAAATGTACTTAAATTATGTTAATGCAACTATGCAAGGGATTCTACTAAGAAGAATTTAGCTACAAGGAAACCAATAAATCTTACAAAATAAAAGAAGTCTCACATATTTAGCAACCCTTACAAATCAACAGTAAGCACTAAGCAGTATATTCATTGTATAATTATACAAAGAAATCAGAACAAACAACAAAAATCTTTAACAGAAGTAACTCACTCAAATTTGCCTAAATAAGCATGTGGTGATGAGAAGAATAGACATTCAAGCATCTAGATAACATTTCAAGTAAAAGGAAATGCGGCAATTAGATAACAATATCAGCAAAAACAATTTTTCTTCAATTCTACCAAGTTTCAATACATCTTCTAACTGCAAAATTATACAAAAAAACTCTCATTGCATTCTTTTTAGCAATACAACTGATTGATCAATACTCAGCAAAAAAGAAGTCATCCTACGCTTATCATGGCATTAGCATGAGACTACAGAATTTGCCTTCTGTAACGTGCAACTTGCATTTTTAACCTTAGCCACTTGGAGTCAGTTGCTAAGTGTGCCTTCTCTAAGTTTAGAATTCATTTCCATTCACAAGTTATAACTTTCATACTCTGCAATATCATCCACTATCAAACCATCAATAATATTCCTAAAGATATCCACACAACAATGAAAATTTCCAGCTCAGAGTATCAATAATATAAATAATACTCCCTCCGTCTCTAAATTAAAAGCCTCTTTCTCTTCATTATGTGAGTAATAAATGCTAGAAAGAGGCTTTGTATTAAGGGACGGAGGGAGTATTGAATTTCAATTCAGGGGTTACATACTTACATACAGCTTTCATCCATCTGCAAGAGAGTTAAAATGATAGGTAATGTGGTTAAAAACCCATTGTGGCTGTGATTATACACTTCATAGGACAGAAGGAAAATGAGAGAATGTCAATTTTGAGGTTAATTGCCAACAAAGCCATAAAAGTTTTAAGGCATCAAACTATACATGATGAAAAGAGAACAATACAGTTGGTACAAAGAATATTAAAATCAAGATGAAGCTTCTTACAATTTTTTTTTTTTAAAGTGATACAAAAGTAATGCTCAACTGTAGAACAGCCACATTTATACCTGATGCACAATTCTTTCCAAAATCCCAGGGTTGTAAGTATTGAAACCATCTCAAATTCAACTCAATTGATGAACTTTCGCAGCAACTCGTTATCACGAAACAAAAGGCCGGTGAACAACGAGAATGTGTCAGCGTCAGCTTCAAATCCGTTGCTAACCATAATATCTCGATAGTGTAAGGCATTTGGAAAGTCATTGTGTTGAATAAATCCTTTTATAACCGTGTTATAGGTTATACCATCTGGAAAGCAGCTCTTTTCTTCCATATTAGTGAGAAGTTGAATAGCTTCACTCATGAGCCCTTTCTTGCAGAAGCCTTTGACCATTATATTGTATGTTTTAACATCAGGTTGCAGACCTTTTGTTACAAGATCTGAAAAGAACTTTGCTGCATCTTCAAGTTTTCCAGACTCACACAAGTTGTCTATTAGAATATTGTAGATGACAATATTTGGCTTAACACCATTATCCTCCATATCTTCAAGTAATTTCACTGCCTCTTCAAGCCGAGCACTTTTGCAAAGGCTGTCAAGCAAGTAGGCATAGGTGACACCATCTGGAGCAATTCCATGAGTCCGCATTTCCTTGAACAACTTACGCGCAATTGGAAATCTATTGGCTTTGCACAGTCCATCAATAAGAGTGTTATAGGTAACAGCATTAGGTGTTATCCCTTTCCGAAATATCAGTTGGAAAATGTTTAGGGCCTTGTCAATGTTTTTAACCTTGCAATATCCATTAATTATAGTGCTGAAACTTATGAGGTCAGGCTCCCAACCATTTTCAGCCATGAGATCAAGTAGGTTCTCTGCATCTTCCATCTGACCACGTAAACAATAGCCATCAAGTAATGCACTATAAGTAAGGATGTTTGGAGGCACACCTCTCTCAATCATCAACTGTAGAATGGACTGTGCTTGATCAACACAGCCATCTTTACAAAACATGTCAACCAGCATGCTGTAGGTCTTAACATAAGGTGCAATGTTGCTCTCTAACATCTCAGTGAACACACGCTGAGCCTCATCCCCACAGCCGGAATTGTAGAGGCCTCGGACCAAGGAAGTATAAGTGACAACATCGGGTTTAATGCCCAGAGCTTTCATGGAGGAGAACAGGTCTAGGGCCTCTTTTAATAACTTGTCCTTACAAAGACTATCGATGATAGTGCTGTATAAAACAATGTCAGGCTTAAAATGAGATCGAGATTGCATTTTGTTAAGCAAAGTGAGAGCAGACGTATTGTCGCCAATCCTACAAAGTCCTTTGACAATAGTACTATACGTAATTAAGTTGGGTTGGAAACCAAGCTTGAGAATTTGATTCAACAAATGAGCAGCTTGGGGGAGCTTATCAGAGTGAATATAGCCATTAATTAAGGTGTTAAAAATGACACAATCAAGGGGATAACCAAGCTTAAGTCTTTTAGCGAGAAGAGAAAAGCCGAAATCAACTCTGCCCAAATGACAGTAGCAATTAGCAAGAATACCAATTGAGTGCATATCATGTGAAATACCAAGTAATTCAATCTTCCGGAAGAGAGAGATAATGGTGGAATGAGGTTCAAGGCGTTTCAATTTGGAATTGGAATTCAACTTGGATGCGGGATATTCTTCGTATGGAGTGTTTCTAGCATCCAAGAAGCTTCATGGCAGCCTAGTCCGCAGCTTGATTGCGGTTTTCCATGGCTTACCGCAGCTTGCCTGCGGTGAACCTCACAAAGGAGCAACAAACTCATGTTCGGCAACCTACTCCGCAGCCTCACTGCGGCTCGCAACCTTGTACCGCAGCTTAGCTGCGGCCTCTTGATTAAGTGGCGAAATTAGCCCTATTTTTGGGATTTTAAGAGTCCTAATCTTGTGTAAAGACTACTATTTTCCTAGCATATAAATAGGTTTAAGACAATATTTTATTAATCATTTTATATACACATTATTTCAGAGCTTTTTGGTATTACGTTGTTCTACAATACTTTCTAGGGTTTTGCTTTGAAGATTGAAGATTTCATATTAAATTTCAAGTATTAATTTCTTTTCCTTATTCTCTTTAATTCCTATTGTTATTATGTTTTCTTTAATTAATTGTCTTGTTATTTCTATTATCATGTGTGAGTAGTTTTATAATCTAGGGTTAAGTTGAACCTTAATATGGATTGATGTGTTAATTAATTCCCAATTCCCAATTTAATTAATTTATAATTCCTCTTTGTTAGGGTTGGTTTTATTATCAATGATTAACCAGAAATAGTATTATTGAATGTGATTAGCTAGGTTTACAACGAAAGTTGATTCTTAATTGATTTTAGAACCCTAATTAAAAGTAAGAGCTTTTATGCATGAAAATAGCTAATTGTTCTTGCTAGGACTTATAGGATGTCGTTCTCAATCAATCAATCAATCAATTACATACTACTAAAAGCGAATCTAAGAGGACACTTGTCAATGTGTTATTAAAAAAATTCCCGCCAAAATTACTTTCTAAAAAAAATATTATTACATTAAAAAAAAGGATTGCATTTAGATTATGACTTTTATTTTATATAAAATTTAAAGTAAACTTTCTAAAATATCGACTTGCACATTATAACTGTCACATATTTAAATATTTTCTCTCTTATGTTTTTATTGTTTTAATACGAACTGTATTTCACTTTTAATAAGAACTGTATTTCATACGGTTTAATACTGATCATTCGATTTAGGGTTTTAATATCTAATTATATTTTCATTATAATTAGTCAATATCCGTACATTGCACGGTGTTTCACCTAGTGTCTTTAATATGTATGATTCCATGAAAATAGGTATGATTGCATATTAGGAAGCTACTAGTTGATCGAAAGAAACTCTTAGTATTGTTACAGGGAGCATCCGTTATGTGGACTATTTATTGGTTTAATTGAAGGATAGGAGATTGTTCTATTGCGTTGATTCATGTTAGTGGGGATACTTAATCTTAGATGTCTTTATTTCTTGATTAATTCATTATTATAATTTTCGTTGCTTGATAGTTCGTAGTTGTTCTAGTATAGATTTCTCGATATTGATTGGTTACTTGCTTAGTATTAATTTGAGTCTGTTTAATTAGTTAGTCCTTAGTCTCTTGGGATTTGACCCCTACTTGCTCAATTACATAGTAGAGTTAGTTTGGTTATTTTTGTTAGGTACGCGACACGCCTATCATCTAGTGTGATTTGAATTTATTAAGGAATAAGTAATATTCCCTCCGTTTCGCATTAGTTGAAACAAGTTGAAGAGAACAAGTCCCAACTCGACAACTCTCAACTTCCCAAGTGAGGATTAGACGGGTGTCATGTGCTAGATCAATGCAGTGTATACTACTATACTGTATAGTTATTTTTCTTTTACAAGATGTTGTTAATATATAATCAGTCTTGGGATTTGTACGAGTGTACATGTTACTGATGTTTATTAAAAATTCTTGCTGTGGTAGGACGAAGTAGGATGCAGGACTATTAATCATAAATGTTGAGGAAATAAGGAGTATCACCTTGTTTTAAATTTATTCATAAAAGAGTCATGAAATCTACTTGTCAATTAACAACATGCACCTCCGGCTCCACGTAATAGTCATAATATTCATAAATAGTCACTTTCTTTTTTAAGGGGACATGCCATTATCTTTGCGGTCTCTTCCTAAAGTGGGAAATCCCAAAGAGTCAATTTTCACCACAACTTCCAAAGAAAATATGGATATTATATTACGAAGATAATATTATAATAATGATACCAATTATATGGATGTATATAATACTTGTATGTTGTATACTTATATGCCAAGTGTACCATCATTTGTCCCAAAGTTTTATTTTAGGTAAGATTAATATATGTGAAAATTAAGTGATAGAATGTACTCGATGCGCAGTTAGGACAAATAATAATAATTTTCTAACAACATCAATTTAAACTAAATATAGTTAATAAGTATTAAAATAAAATAGATTTATCAAAGTTCAATTTCAAGATAACTTCAAGTATACTCATGAAAGTTGAAATAAATTATAATAATATAAGTTTAGATAAGTAATTTTTTTTTTTTTTTTTTTTTTTTTTTTTTTTTTTTTTGGTGTGTGTATGTGTTTAGAGTGCCATAAGGCCGGGGTGAGATTCGATCCCAAAATCTCCTGGAATCGGAAGGGAAACTCTAACCACTTGAGCTATCCCTCACTCTTAAAACAAGATGAATACACAGCTACACGCATTTTAACAATTTAAATTTATATATCTCTTATAAATACTACTAAACCTAACTCTTACCAACACTACTAAACCTAACTACATACGAGTAGTATGTACAATTATTTTGTAAATATTAATTTTTCTAATCCCTCCATAATTTGTAGTTCTTTGATTTATTTAAGTTTATTAAGCATATGTTCTCAATGCGTGGGAGGTTCGAGAATTATTGTTAACGGACTACTTTACTTCATATGCATCTCTCTTGCGCATAATTCTCAATAAAAAATGTCATAATATTCTTCATTCAAAAATAATTTTATTCTTAGCGATGATATACATAAGGTCCTATTCACTTCACCTTAAAAAATAATATTCTGTAAAAATAATTTCTGTTCAGTAAAAATAATTTCAGTTCAGTAAAAATCGGTTAATGTAAAGAAGAATTATTATAGAGATTTAGTAAAAATAATTTCAGTTTAGCAAAAATAAATTCAATTCAATAAAATTAATTTCAATTCAGTAAAAATAATTTCAGTTCACTTTAAATAATTTCAGTTCAGCAAAAATAAGGTGAAGTGAACGGGTCTAATCATGCCTAATCGGGAGCGTAATATTCCATCGCGATTGGAATTGAAGCACCATAACATTTGTGTTTAAGCTACTTGTAATCATTAATCAAGCTAGTCCTTTCAAACTGTTTGCCTAATCAAATGATGTGTAATATAAACTTTTTCCTTGTATTTTGTCCCTATCAATTTAAAGACGCACTTTCTATTTTAAGTAGCAATCAAACATTATATCAATTTTCTTTAGAATAAAAAAAGCCGTCGAAACAATTATTTATTCATAGTAGTTTCATACTATATTCTCGCCTTTAATCATACACTAGTACACTACTGAGGACTGACTACTCCATAGTTTACTAGTGCTAGGAAAAATGACACTCTCAAAATAATAGAACCACCAATCCACCATACCCTAATCCTAATAAATTTTAATCAAACTCCTATTGATCTCTTGTCAATTTCGAACGGTTTCATCATCACTCTAATAATCATTATCAATATGTTCTTGTAACTTCAAAGTAACATATATCTCAATTATTTAAAATCTTCATCTAAAAAATTCACATAACATTATAACAAAAGAGAGAAATTTAACAATATAACTACTTTGTATTAGATTATATATGGAACCACACAAAAGTTAATCAACAACGAGTTTAGGTTATCAAACTAGAGAGCATCTCCATAAACCCAAACGACATGACATGCCATTAATAATTACGAAGTATTATATATAAACCCTATACATAATAATAGGTTTATATATATTAATCTTTTTTTTTTTTTTTTTTTTTTTTCCAAATTCTGAAATCAATGAACACAATACACAACTAAATTAAACAAAATAAAGGTACTAAAAAAAATAATAACAAAACCAGCTCAAATTTTAGTTCGCCTAACTTTAGAAATTTGGTTGTTGAAAAACTCCTTAACCTCAGCAAACAACAACTCAGCTTCAGGCAATTCAGGAAAAACGTAAAAAGCATGAATAGCACTAGAATACTCCACCAACTTCACATCTTTCCCATTTCTTCTCAACCACTCATAATACCTCTTTTGCCAATCCTTCAACGGGTCAAACCCGCCCACAAACAACAATGTGGGCGGGTATTCGACCCGACTTATATCCATCGCATTCGGCCCACTTACATTCACGGCCCAATGATCACAGTCCAGCCCATCTGGCAAGAACGCCTTCCACAACCACTGGGTTCGATCCATTGACACAACTGGCGCACCCTCGAGTTCGATTTCCGAGTTCACTCGCTCTTTCCCGCCGAAAAAGGGTTGGATGTTCACGAGTCCGATTACTTTGAGGAGAGAGAAAGTGGAGGATGATTTCGCGTAGTTTACGGCGAGGTGGTGAGCGAGATTACCGCCGGCAGAATCTCCGGCGAAGAATACGGTTGACACGTCAGCGTTTTCCGGCCAGAATGGGAGGTTTTCCCGATTATCGGGGTTGTCGAGGAATTTAAGGACGGCGAAGGTGTCGTCGTATTGGGAAGGGAATTTGTGTTCCGGTGAGGGGCGGTATTCGACGGAGCAAACGACGGCGTTTAGTTTGCGGGCGAAACGACGGCAGACGGCGTCGTATACGTGGGAGGCAGCGCTGAGGAAGGCGAAACCGCCGCCGTGGAAGAAGACGATGATAGGGAGTGAAACGACGTCGGATTTGTGAGGGACGAAGAGGCGAAACCAGAGATTGTTGGAAGGGTCGAAAACGACGTCGTGGGTTGAGACGAAGTTGTGAGGGTTGGGATTGGGTGCGACGCGGCGGTCTAGAAGGTTCATGAGGGTGCGGTTCATTGTGCCATCTGTACGGCGGACGATGTCTGTGACGAAGTTGAGGGCTGTGATTTTGACACGTGTTTGGAAGGGTAATGAGAGAGATTTAATGGGTGAGGGTGTGGTGTTGGTGGTGGTTGCCATTTGAGCAGAGAGAAAGTGGGAGTGGTTGAAGAGAGAGAGAGAGAGAGAGAGAGAGAGAATGGTGGGAGAGAATAAGGAAGGAAGGAAGAAAGGGTGATTTTATATATACGAAATTATGAATTATGAAAATGAATTATGATTTTTGGATTTTTATGGATAAATTATTGGGTGATAGATTTAGCCAGATTCTAGTGTTGGTTTATGCAACTTGACTAGTGTACTCGGATGCACAATGCTTATTGAGTTATTGCTGATTTTAATTTTAACGCTTATATATATGTATATATATATATATATATATATATATATATATATTTGTTAAGCGTTTTGTTTGTTGAGAAAGTATAGGGATTAAGTCCCCCCTTCAAAAAAAAAGTATAGGGATTAAGTGACTAGCTATGGAAAGGGATTTGTTTAAGGTGATGGGGATTGGAGGTAAACCACTATAGGGATTGAGTTCCTGACTAGGTATATGGGGAGGGATTGGATAGATATGATGAGTTTTAAAGAAACAAATTAATCTTAGTTGAATAGGATGAGGTAGTTAAAAAGTAAGTAGGGGTAATTTTGCCCCTAATTCGATATTCTAAGTATAATACATACCATTATACCAATCATGAGAAAGCACTTGTTCTATTCTTAAATATCTCAGTCACCTATACTATTGAGATCTAATATTATTCCTATTCCTTATTCTAAAAGTTGCATTAACCTTTATTGATTAAATTGGCATGGAGCATTAATATAAAATGTGTACAAATTCACACACTAATTGGTATAATTATTGTTTCATTTAACCAAACCTAATATTTCCACATGTGACTGATGAGGGTGCATACATTGATCATTTATCTAAATGATTAAGAATTTGGTGAGGTAATACTGTAATAACAATGAGGAAAACGATATAAAAAAAAAAAACCCTTAGAAACTACAAAAAGTACATATTAGAAGATGAAAATTTTGTCGAAGTAATTAATAAATTCAAACAAAACATTAGTTACAACAATCAACTTGTTTGTCATACCAATTATTCAGAAAATACTCCGATCCATAAATAATGTTTATTTGCAGCCATGAAAGTCTAAGGGGAGGGAGGAGGCTACATTGCTTGTAAGTTGTAACCCTAATCTGGAGCACTGTAAATATAATAAGTTAATGATAATGGTTGTAGTATGATTATTATTGGGAGTTGGTTTGAAAGATGAGAAAATAAATCAAAAAAAGAAAGGCCCTGTTTGGGAGAAAGCTGAAAGCTGAAAGCTGAAAGCTAAAGCTGATTGAGTTAGCTGATTTTGACTAGCTGATTTTATTAACTGATTTGACTAACTTATTGTATTAACTGATTATATAAAAATGTTTGGTAAATAGCTGATAGCTGATAGCTTAAAGGTGTTAGAGTATATGAAATGACCAATAAGCTAATTGTAGGGTAGGTAGTTTAGATAGGATTTTAAATTAAATGAGGTTATAAGTGTCATTTCACAATAATTAATGAATAAGCTAATTGAAAAAGCTCCTAAAATGAGCTTTTTCAAAAAGAGCTTATTTAGTGGAATAAGCTCTTTCAATAAGCTTACTACCAAACACTTGTATTAGCTTGTTTGACTAGTCAATCAGGTAAAGTTAGTCAAATAAGCTAATATACCCCCAATAAGCTTTCTTCCAAACATGGCCAAAGAGTAATGGGAGTTGGAAATTGTTGGTTGTGATTTCATGCAATTGTATTCGAATTTATTTTAATGGAGTCCTACATGTCATGTATTATGTTGGTGCACATTTCTTTTCGATGCCAACCAACTTGAAGTCTTTAGTCTCAAAAAATTCTTCCCAAAAAAGAAAATAAATACCTAACTTTTAACCCTTACTTTTTCATGTTTATAGAAGACTTTGCAGTAGTAAAACTTTAAAACTTAAATCCCATCCATGCAATGTAGGCATGTAGCTAAATAGACACTTCAGTCTCTAACCTCATCAAATTAACCATTGTGTTATACTGTTACAACATATATTGAATACAATATACTTCTAGTATTTAAGTTTGATACGGAGTAAAGAAAAATTACTTGGCATGGGGCTCACTTGGGGTCGGCCGAGGCCTAGCCTTGGTGGTTGGTCCGCCTCAAGATAGACAAGCTTGTGGTGGATGTTAGTTGTCGTAGTAATTAATTAATTATATATATTAGTTTCCGATGTTTAAAATCGTTGTCATTTGTGACATGATAGTTAACCGTACCGTTAATTTTTCACATTAACTCATTTACCTACAAAGATACAATACAACAAATCCTAGGTTGAATGTTTAAATATTTAAGTGAAATTATTTATCTTTCAAATGCTACTTCAAAAAGTACTACTATTTTTTTTTTTTTTTTTTTTGGGTGCTCACGAGGGGCTAAGCCCCAGAAAAGTTGGCACACCATTTATCATGGTGGTGAACAGTGAACTGGTGACAAGAGTATGGCGTAAAGGTGAAAAAAAAAGAAAAAAAAAAGTATCACGTGAAAATATCAATTATATTTATTTTATTTTTAATAATAAGGATGAAATTTGGCATGATTTCACAAAAAAAAAAAAAAAAAAAAAAAAAAAAAAAAAATTGGCATGAAATATTTTAAAATTATGTAGTAAAATATGTAAGGATGGGAAGTGGAGACGTATTAGCTTTAATTTGTAGGGAGGTGAGTGATGAGTCTTGTTGGCGTTTTGTTCTTCTCATAGTTTAAATTGAATTTTTTTTGACTTGCAGCTTGTTAGTTGTATAATCCCTTTTTATTAAATCATTAAATGGTATTATTGCCAATTTGCTACCTCTTTAATTGGTTTGTTTTTAAGAAGGTAGAATTAATTTGAACTACTTGTTTCTATATTTGTGAGCCTCGTGTTAATGATAGAATAAAATTGTTAGTTGGTCCACTTTGATGAAAAGGAGGTGACTTTGGTGAGTGAAGGAACGGGTGGGATTAGAATTGGATGCTGTAAAACTTGTCTTGTACGAAACTAGTAATTAGACTTTTAATCCGACTCTAATTGTATTAGATTTTCCTAAATGTACATGTTACTTCATTTTTTCCATTTGAGTGATGGATATTGTTTACTCCTTTCGTGTTTAATAAGTGTTATATTTTGACTTTTTTCACTATTGACTTAATAGTTTTGAATTGATTAACTTACTAATATATAAAACAAATATTGTTGTATAATATATTGTTGGATTTGTTATAATATATACTTTCACAATATCAATTTTCCACTTATACATATTATACGCAAATGCAAGGCACTCATCTCATGTAGAGATTGGGATGTTAATGTTACTCATTGCTATATAGGGAGCGAGGCAAACCGAGTGGCTGACGAGCTAACTATATAAGGCATGACAACAAATTTGAGGAGAGCTGATATCAAATTGGGGAAAACAATGAAGAACCCTAACTAATTAAAGTTATGACTAATGAACAACCTTACCCAAATAAAATTTTTGTTGACGAACAACAAAAAAAGGAGCGAAATGTAAACATGATGGAATTCAAAGTTTTGCTACGTGGACATCGCCAGCGTGGCCCCAATATACCATGTCATGACAAAGAAACTACAAAAGTACCCTCAACTTAAGTAGGTGTATCAAGAATACCCCTTGATTTACTTGGTATAACAATCAAATAGATTAACATGAATTTACTCGATTTTTCTCACTGATTTAGATTTTATTCTTAATGATGTTCTTTCTATTTGCTCTTGCTTTAATTCTTTGTCTTGGTCGCATGTTAAAAGAGAGGGTAATAGTGTTGCTCATCACCTTGCTAAGATAATTCCTTTCGGGGTTGAACAAGTGTGGGAGAATCACACCCCGAATGAGATTTATCCGTATATACTTTTGGACTCTTTGTCCCTAAATTAATATTATCTGCGACCCGGGTTTAAAAAAAAAACATGAATTTGCCGAAATTGTGTACATTTTGTTTAAAATTATGCACATCAAATTTGAGTCTCTTTTTTTATTTTATTTTTTATTTTTTATTTTTACATTTAGTTAGAAAATTTTGCAACTTCTATAACTATAACTAAAGTAGAAACCGCTGACATAACCACTGCCTATGTGTCAGCTTTTTTATTAAAATATTTCCCCCCAAAACTATAAGTGACATTTTTTTTTTCTTTTCAAGATAAAGCTAAAGTTTGGAAAACCTAAATTAATTATACATTTTTATAAAAATTGAATTTTTTTTTACTAAATTGACTAACAACAATATTTTCTTATAGAGGAAAAAAAAAACTACGTAATTGGTGATAGGCTCTTTCATTTTTCCTTCTTTCCTC
Organism: Chenopodium album; assembly: GCF_948465745.1. NCBI lineage: Eukaryota > Viridiplantae > Streptophyta > Magnoliopsida > Caryophyllales > Amaranthaceae > Chenopodium > Chenopodium album. The sequence continues at coordinate 6,217,243 of NC_137846.1, forward strand.
TTATATTAACCACTAAACACTAATGCTAGCATTATTTAAGAATTTTATTTTAATTATGAATTTAATTAGAATATTTAAATCATGTCTTCTAATATATATGATCAAATATTTTATTTCTAAAACCGTGCATCGCACGGGACTAACCTAGTTAGTGATAAATAAAGCACATAAAATCATTTTTTTTTCACACTTAATTGATTTATTATTACGGATTATGGACTTGTTTGATATATATATATATATATATATATATATATATATATATATATATATATATATATATATATATATATATATATATATATATATATATATATATATATATATTTACCCAGTTTTTAGAGAGCCATGTAGGATTTAATTTTTTCAGCGCGCCACGTAGGATAATAAATTTTAGTAATAACCAATTAAATACAAGATTATTAATTTCTTTTAGAATTAAATAATTTACATGACACGTAAGCAAAATTGGCGAATGAGGTTATCCAGATTAAATTAATTAAATAAAAAATATTATCTTTTGATATCAGGAATTTTATCTTAATATATAACAAATTTTAGCGCATATATATATATATATATATATATATATATATATATATATATATATATATATATATATATATATATATATTATTTTTAAAAAATTCAAATAAAACGTGCATCGTACGGGCTTCATCTAGTGTATACTATTTTTAAATATATTCAACACAACTAATCATCTGGTTGACATGTTTTTGTAAAGATGGGTGTGTTGATCAAGCTCAGTCCATTCTTAAACACATGGTTGAGATAGGTGTGGCTCCAAACATCATTACTTATAGTGCATTACTTGATGGGTATAACTTGCGCGGTCAGATGGAAGATGCTGAGAACCTACTCGATCTCATGGCCGAAAATGGTTGGGAGCCTGACCTTGTCAGTTTAAATACTATGATTAATGGATATTGCAAGGCTAATAACATTGACAAGGCCCTAAACATATTCCATGAGATGTTTCAGAAAGGGATAACCCCTGATGTTGTTTCCTATAACACTCTTATCGATGGACTCTGCAAAGCCAATAGACTCCCACATGCACGTAAGCTGTTCAAGGAAATGTTGGCTCTTGGAATTGCTCCAAATGTTGTCACCTATGCATCTTTGCTTGACTGTCTTTGCAAAACTGCACAGCTTGACGAGGCAGTGAAACTACTCGAAGATATGGAGGGTAATGGTGTTAAACCAAATATTGTCATCTACAATATCCTAATAGACAACTTGTGTGAAGCTGGACAACTTGAGTATAGGCTTGACATCCTTATGCATTGTTCTAAGAATTGTTGTAACTTGCTCTACCTGTTCTTCACTTGAACAAGATGAAAGAAGAACTTTTGCAGTACCTCCATCAGGAAAACACCCAGCATCTATCATTTGCTCAAATATCTCTAAGCACATCTTGTACTGCTTCTTCCTCGAGTAAGCTCCTAGGCGCGATGTCCATGTCACAACATCGGGTTTCAATTTTTTATCGCCGAGTGAATGGAACAGCTGCTCCATTTTCTCAAAGTATCCAGCTCGTCCATATAAGTTTATTAATATGTTGTAAGTACTTATATCAGCAGCTACATTGGGTTCGTCCTCCATTGCGCTTAAAACTTGTTCCATCTTCTCAAATTGGCCGAACCTACCATACAAATTCATCATGCTATTCATGACATAAGTGTCTGGTTTAATACCTGATTTCATCATCTCATTTACAAATTCTTCACTCTTGGCAATGTCACCAGCTTTCGCGTAGGCACAGAGTAACAACATGTAGGATTTCATGGTTGGAGTCATGCCGAGTTGTTGTAGCTGCACGAACACACCTTCCGCATCTGAAAACATTATATGAGACAGGAGATTTATATCCTTGTATAAATTTAACACCAAAGTACACCCTTGTTCCTAATAATTGGCCAAAATTCTAATTTAGGTCATTTTTATCTCAAATAATAGGTAACTTTTTGGATTTAGTATGTTAACAATTTAGATGTTTTAGATATTATCCCTCAAGCATAAACAAACACTTCGCAATTTATTATTAGAGCTAATGTTTATATGTATGCAACCATGTCTGACTCGAGCTCTTTGAAGTAGTATGATGGCAAATTATGTTACCTTCAACTAGACCAGCTCTACCGTAGGCATCTACCATGATGTTATATGAGGCTCTATCTGGTTCACATCCCATGTGTTGCATCAATGAAAATATCTCTGCAGCACCGTAAGGATATCCTGCACGACTATAAGAAATCGAAAACAAAGGAGCTAAATTAGTTAAACGAACTGTACTAGTATCATCAAGTTCTTGTAGCAAACAATCCAAAAAAGTTTATCAACCACTAAAGCATGTAATTAGATACTAACTTGTAAGCTTCCATCAGTGCATTGTAAGCATAAACATCAGGCTCAAGGCCAGCCTCTTGTAGCAGCTCAAATATTTCTTCCGCCTTCTCACATTGTCCATCCCTTGCAAATGCATTGATTAGTGCAGTGTAAGTACAGATGTTTGGCTTGCCTTTACGAGTTCTCATCTCATTGAACACCTTCAGGGACATATAAGATTTATTTGCCTGCATACATAATGGCCATTTATTTGTAATTCGATCTGATCAGATTATATCCGACCTATACATTTGATCGAATAACAATGCCAAGAAACAGAATGGGTGTTTCAGACTTTCTGTAACTGATTGCAGAAACACTGCACAAAATTGGATTACAGTATGAATTAATGATATTGATCAAGGTCCAAGCAAAGCAGAGAATTCAATTTTAGATGCAATGACAAAACAATCTAGGTGACAATATGTGGCTGCATGCTGATGGCTAATAGAAAAGATAGTTCCTATTGAGTATTGAGTACTGACTAACCTTTCCATATAAATTGATTAGCATTGTGTAAGTTTCAGTAGTTGGCTCACATCGTTCCTGCTTCATCCTCTCATATATCTCAATCGCTTTTGTGTTGTTTCCTCCTTTTATCAATCCTTCAATATAAGCATTGTACACAACGGCACCTAAGAAATCCAATCAAGAACTTCATTATAGCAAGTAAGAAAAAATTACAAATTTTGTGTAAGCATGTTGTCCCAAGTTTTACTTAGAAACCTTACTAGTGTAACCTATGCATTATTCAATAAGGATGGATCAAGAACAGTAAAAGGTTATTTTCTTCTATGCTACATAGCATAAAACATGAGCTTTATGGCAAATTTTTACCATCAAGAGTGGATATAGTATCAATCATCCATGTTCTGTCAGCATACAGTTAAAAAAACAGGCAGTATATAAGAACATACTCGAGGAAAGGCCATATTTTCGCGTCTCAGAGAAGATAGCTTCAGCTTTAGCATACAACCTAGAAGCACAGTAAGTTCTCAGCATAAGTGCATAAGTATCTTCAGTAGGAATGCATCGAGCCTCTAGAAGTTCTAAATATATAGCTTCTGCCTTCTTATGTTGTGATTTCTGTCCAAAAGCATCAATCATCAAATTGTAACACAGAATGTCTGGTTTGAAGGAACTCCGATGCAATATCCATTGACACAGCTGCAAAAAACCCAAAGTGTCAAATTAATCATAAAAATAGCTTTTTAAGGGCTAAAGAAGGATCTTCCTAGCTTCGATACCATGTCAAAGAACCACTCTGTCAAAAAAAAAAAACCGAAGCTAGCTACATTTAACATGACACTATACAAAAGAACTGATGGAGGTAAAAAGTTTCCTCACCACCACAATTTCATCCCATTTTTTGTTCAAGCGTAGTTGGACAGCTACATTGACAATATCATCCCAAGTGGTATGTGTTCGAGGAAGGGTGTCAAGAACGGTCCAAATTCTATCAATATCTTCATTCTGCTCTACAAGTTCCAGAATTTTCAGAGCAATTGGGCTAAGCACTGGAAAAACACCATCAATAAATCCAGAACCAAATTTCCATCCGCGTCCTCTTAAACCTCCACCTGATTTTGAATAACAGATTACCAAACTTAAGATGATAGAGTTCAGCACATATAGTTAGAAAATGGGTGTTAGTACTTAAATCACCGGTATGATTTACTTGTACATACATCGTTTCCTAGACAACTTTTTTCGATTGAACCTTCTGAACTTGCCTCGTCTGTCAACATATGTGTCATCATGCTTCAACTTCTCAGGAACCTCAACATCGGAGCATTTTACTTTCCAAGCACTACGGTTGTTATACCTTCTTAGATCCAAATATATACTGCACAATGGACATTAAATTAATTACATGTTAATGATTCTATACTATTTCACACTAACATCAAATTAAAGATCACTGGACTGTACAAAAGACTAGGCCAACTTGAATGGTAATTAAGGATATGATCAAATTTGTCCACACTATTCTTATCTAGTTAAATTCATATGGAGTATAATATAGTGCAAAAACTAAACAAGTTTTATATATTTCATCTTTTATTTGCATTCTAATGATTTTTTTCAATACATTATCTAGTCTCCATTGACTTCCAAACATTACCGCAAACTGTTTAATAGTCACGTTGATAGTATAATTTGAACTCGTAAGGTGACTAGTTGACAACTAAACACTCACCTCATGATATAGTAATTGGCAGCCAGGAATTTCCATCTTGTACCTTTAGTAGGCAATGAGCCACGAGTGAGAGAGGTGGTGATGGGATATCCGACAACCGTCATCGGTGCTCTAACTTTGACCTCAGATCAGCTCTTCAATTCTTGGTAGTAATACTAACAGTTTGCGGCAACATGTTACTTCATTTGCTCTGTTTGAGTGTTTGGCGGGGAGAGGGATAGTGTTTTAGAAAAACACTTTTAACCACTTACCCAATACATTATCTCTGGATTTTGTCCACTTCATAAATTCCAAAAAAAAAAAAAAAAAAAAAAAAAAAAAAAAAAAAAAAAAAAAAAGGTTACATGTATTTATCAAATCTAACTAAAAAAAAAAAAAAAAATGGATACAAATGTAATGTTCACCATCACTAATCTACCATTTATTGTGCAATAAACCTATCAAAAATTGGTCTGACTTGAAATCTTGTCCTTCCACTATCTTGTTTTTCATTAGTAAGTAGTCTGGAGTAACATGTACTCTCTTAAACAATTTCCTCTTTATTTGCTTATCATAATCGTGACCTTGATCAACACTCCTTACTTTTTACGTACGAAGTACTAGTTTTTACATTCTACCTCCGTGTTTTTTAAGTGTTACACTTTGACCGACACATAATTTAGGCAATTTAATTGACTTAAATAAAATAAGATGTAAGTGGGGTACTCGGGGTATTAAAAAATTGTAAAAGAAAGATAGTGGGGTTAATAGTTTATTAAAAAATATTGAATATGAGAGGAAAGATAAAATAAAAAAAGTAGTAGTGAGGTTGGGTGGGGACCATGAGAGGAGAGAGATATAACATTTTAATGTAGTTTTTTGCCAAAAAAGGAAGTGTAATGCTTAATAAAACACGACCAAATTTGATAAGTGTAACACTTATTAAAACAAGGGGGGAGTGCTACGGTTGTTACTTAATTTTTTGCAACTTTAGGCATTATGAAGTCTAAAAACATAATCATGAAAGAGTAGACTAAAAGCGTACTGTTTCAATGACAAATGCCATACTCTTGTAGTACTTCCTCCGTTTTTAAATACTTTCTCCATTTTCTTATTTAAAAAGCTTTTACGATATTTAATTCATTTTTCTCACTTAGTGGACCAAATATAAATCATATTTTATTAATTTCATATTCTCTCCTCTTCAATTCTTTAAACTATTTTTTTTTTTTTGGTGTTTAGAGAGTTACAAAGGCAGAGGTGGGAATCGATTTTAGGATCTCCTAGAATCGGAAGGGAAACTCTAACCACTTGAATTATCCCTCACTCGGCTACTCTCATTCTTTCAACTAATTACCTCCCTATTTTATTATTTTCTCCAATTCTCCACTCACGAATAAATGAAGTAAGTATCTCTTTCAAAAAAACGGGGGAGTTATTACTAGTAGTATTTTTTACTTTTTAAAGAAGGGGGAGTATTACTATAACAAATTAAATCTTGTTCATTTCTGAGATCACTTGTATTTTTTTCCTTAGACCATCTTCAATGGTGAGACTCAAGTTTGAGTATTGAAATACAAAATGAGTTGTTTTTTTACCTCCAATGGTGATACCATACACACTTCTTAATTTAGTAACTCATGTGAAGTCTAATTTCCTAATGGTGAGACTTTCTAAAATATACAAATGTCACATTCAATTTACGCCCCACCAAATCCATTTCTTTTTTGATATCAAATATTGTAAGATTAAAAAATAATAATAATAAAAAAAGTAAATTTAAATAAATTACAAAATATATTAGAATATTGACAAGGGACCCATATTTTTTGTCAAATGACACTCAAAATTGAGTATCTAAACTTAGCAACTTTGTTTTGGAGTTGTTAAGTTTAGATACCAACTTATTGGTATATATTGCAAAAAATATTCTCTCTCTACTAAAAATACTCACTTGAGTCTCATTTAGAGAGGGTCTTACAAAAAAAAAAATACACGTTCAACAAAGGGGAGAACTGGAGAAGGAGGTCGAAGGTTGCGAGAAGCTCAAGGATGATGATGATTTCTTCTAAAGCTTCTGCTTTCTTCTTTAATGGCGGTAATCCTCTTTCCCCTTCTTTTCTTTCCCATTTTCGATTTTTCTCTTCTTTACAAGATCGCCAATTGTTTCTAACTTCAATTACAGAACAATCCAAACTAGGGTTTTCTGATATCAAATCCCCCCTTTTTTCTATATGATCAAATGATTAATTTGCGCCCTCTTCCATCTGTTGTCTATTTTAATCAGCTTTTTACTGCTATTGTTAAATTGAAGCGCTTTAATCCACATTCCACCATTATCTCTCTCTTCAGGCAGCTTGAATTGTTCGGTATTAAACCCGATATGCATTCTATTGGTATTCTTACTAATTGTTTCTGTCATTTGGGCAGAGTTGATTTTGGGTTCTCTATCTTTGCTAAAAGACTTAAGCTTGGTTATCCCTTGATTCTGTCATTTTTAATACTTTAATTAATGGTTATATCCACTCTGATAAGCTCCCTCAAGCTGCTCATTTGTTGAATAAAATTGTCAGCCTTGGTTTCCAACCCGACATAATTATGTATAATACTATTGTCAAAGGGCTTTGTAAGATTGGCGACAATGTGTCTGCTCTCACTTTTCTTAACAAAATGCAATCTCAATCTCATTTTAAGCCTGACATTGTTTCATACAACACTATTATCGATAGTCTTTGTAAGGACAGGTTGTTACAACAGGCTCTGGACCTATTCTCCTCCATGAAAACTCAGGGCATTAAACCCGATGTTGTCACTTATACTTCCTTGATTCGAGGCCTCTACAATTCCGGATGTGGGTATGAGGCTCAGCGTGTGTTGACTGAGATGTTAGAGAGCAACATAGCACCTAATGTTAAGACCTACAGCATGCTGGTTGACATGTTTTGTAAAGATGGTTGTGTTGATCAAGCTCAGTCCATTCTAAAGCACATGATTGAGAAAGGTGTGACTCCTGACATCATTACTTACAGTGCATTACTTGATGGTTATTGTTTGCGTGGTCAGATGGAAGATGCAGAGAACCTACTTCATCTCATGGCTGAAAATGGTTGGGAGCCTGACCTTGTCAGTTTTAATACTATGATTAATGGATATTGCAAGGCTAAAAAAACTGATACAGCCCTAAACATATTCCATGAGATGTTTCGGAAGGATATAGCACCCGATGTTGTTACCTACAACACTCTTATCGATGGACTCTGCAAAGCCAATAGACTCCCACATGCGCGTAAGCTGTTCAAAGAATTGTTGGCTGCTAGACTTACTCCAGATGTTGTCACCTATGCCTCCTTGCTTGACAGCCTTTGCAAAAGTGCTCAGCTTGAAGAGAGAGTGAAATTACTTGAAGATATGGAGGATAATGATGTTAAGCCAAATATTTTCACCTACAATATTCTAATAGACAACTTGTGTGAGGCTGGACAACTTGAAGATGCAGCAAAGTTCTTTTCAGATCTTGTAACAAAAGGTCTGCATCCTAATATTAAAACATACAATATATTGCTCAAAGGCTTCTGCAAGAAAGGGCTCATGAGTGAAGTTGCTTGAGTGTTGAGGATAATGGAGGAAGATGGTTTCCCCCCTAATGATGTTACCTATAATACGATAATTAGAGGTTATATAGCCAATAATGACTTATCAAATGCTGTATACTATTTTGATCTTATGGTTGGAAAAGGATTTGAAGCTGATGCACACACTTTCTCATTATTCGTTGGCCTCAAACAAGGACTTTAGAGTGTATTTTAGTTTAGACTTTAGAGTGTTTTTTAAAGTGATGTGTCTATCTGATTTGTATTTTTGACAAACAAATTATGGTAGTACCTCATCAATTTTGCTGTGGTTAAGTGTAAACTTGCGATGCTGTGCATTACTGCATTGTCCTAAGGTTTGATGCTTCTTATCTTTTCTAAAATCTTGTGCATAATGTATCTTTATGTTTATCTTATAATGGTGATATTATAAATGGTCATTATTAAATTGCACATTCAGTTCTTTCTAGCTCTGTTATGACTAAGATCAGAACTATTAAACCGAAACTTTAAGAAACTAAGTGCAGCTTCTTTAGCTTTATTTTATACGAAGTAACAGCAAATGGGCTGTTATCTTTGGATCCCTGTGCTGATTGAACTGTAGGGGCAAAGTCAACTGATCCACTATATATGTTCCAAAATATCATAGTAGAGACTATACCCTTAAAAACCATGTGCATGGAGCACACTTTGTGTTTACTTAATCGAGTAATTGCTTAACCAACATATAGGCTTATTGAAGTTAGCTTATTGCATAAGATATTCAATAATATTTTTTTTTTCGCATCTTCTGTATTTTCATTATTTACTAGTAGTTCATAATCTGGGATTGTCTCTTGGTGTTGCGATCACTCTTGAATTGAGTAATTGATCTCTAGGTGAAGGATTTGTTTTTAAGTTTCTCATCAATTCAAAATATGAGGATTATATGTTTGCTGCAGAGAAAGCTGACATGAAGTGGAAAAGGCAGGTTACTGAAGTTTTGACTCTTCGGAGACAACTATGAAAAAAGACCAATCTTTGCTCCAATTGGCATGTTTCTTGTGATGGTCTGAGACCAACAATCTTGGAAGCATGCAAACTAACCCCTATATATCTCCTTGATGATTTTAACATATCAACACATTATATCATTTCGACTACTAGCTTCTGCTGCGGAAGTGCTGGCCGTTTGTGAAGGGCTGATTCCATTGCCGGAAACTGATGTTATCAATAATGTCACTAATTGGATAAGCAGAGATTGGGTTGTCAGTGAGCTTCACACAAGAAGATAAGTATCAATGGTGCATCAGCTTGCCAAACATGCTTTATAGACAGATTTATACTGTTATACATAGCCGGAGGTTGATGCTGTTATCAATAATGTCACAGGCAGCTTATACTCATCTAGATATTCAGGACAATCAATCTTTTGTGGTTTCTCCATCAGAACTCGAAGTGTTGAACATGATCAAAGTCTTTTAAGGCGTTTTCATCACTTTTGTTGTACTTCGTATTATCTTTAATTTGATTGTTTAAACTTTGTTACTATATGTTCATACTTGTCTGCAAAATTATATGGTATCAGACTATCAGTCTTTGTATGAACATTAATTGGCTTAAAGCTTAGAGCAATTCCAATGACAATTAGCTTGTCATGCCACATCATCTTTTAAGCTAATTATCATTTTAGCTACTTTTTGCTCCAATGGCTAGCTATTAGTTTAGTAGTAGTTGTTGGATAGAAAATACATGGAAATAGCTTAATTGGCGTGATAAGCATTTTATTTTGGCAAAGCTAATTTGCTTAGCCAAGCTAATTGAGTTTTCTAACTCCAATGGTCAAGCTAGTAGCTAGGAAATTATTGAAATTGCAAGCAAGTCTCTAGCTACAACCATTGAAGTTGCTCTTAAAACCCTGTTTGTTAAGAGTTAATAAATGCACAATTGAATTACATCTTCTCAAATAATTTAATTTGAACACATTAATTTCTTTGTTTTGTTTTTTTTTTTTTTTTGAAAAACACATTAACTTTTATTTGAATTTATTTTGAGTTTCCCTATAAAAAAAAAAGAAAAATTATTTTTGGTACTCTCGTGTTTTTTAATTTTCTCTTTGGTGAAGTGCAAAAAAACTTAAGCCCTGTTCTTTTGAGCTTCTGGGTAGAGCAGAGCAGATTTCAGCAGAGCAGAGCAGATTTCAGCAGAGCCGAGCAGAGCACAGCAGAGCAGATTTCCTTATTATTATTATTACTAGATGTAAGCCCGTGCGATGCACGATTTTTAAATATTTCATTTTTGTATATTTTTTTTTTTTTTTTGTAATTTCTAAATATTTTTTGTTTTTATTTTCTATTCTATTATTTTAACATTAATTTAAGATAAAATATTTTGTTAAGTTTTAAATTATTCTTATTCAAATTTCACGTATATAGAACTGAATTTATAAATTGAAATAAATATTATCTCATTCATCGGATAGTTAGATAAAATCATTAAATCAAAATATATTTTTTAATTTCTAAATATTTGTTAAAATAATATAAATCCTAATGTAAAAGATAATATAAAAGATAATTTTTGTTTTTTTTTTCATTATTTAAATCTTAAATTACTATTTTTTTTTTCAATTCTCAAATTTCATTTGTTAATTTTTTCTTAAATGGCAACTGAAAATATAAATTCTAAATTAATATATAAATCTAATTTTTCATTGGTCGAAATATTACTTTTGCTTATGTGGCGTGCGATGCACGAATTTTTATATACATTTTGTATGTAAATATTTTTTTGGTGATATCTTAATTATTTTCTTGCATTATAAGTTTTAAAAATTTTGTATGAAAATATCATATCATCAGATATTTACATAAAACCATTAACATCAAATGATAATTTCAATTTTTTAAATATCAAAATATAATTTTTAGTTTTTTAAATAATATAAATCCTAATATCTAAAGATAATTTTTAGTTTTGTAACAAATAAAAATGATAAAATTTAGTGTTCTTAAATAATTAAAATCCTAATAAATTACTATTCGTCGTTTTTACCTGTGTGGCAAAAATTTAAAATTTCATTCGTCACTTTTGTTTAGGTGGCGAGTGATTTTTTTAATTCTAAAATAAAATAGAAATCTAATTTTTAATTGGACGAAAATATACCTTTTCTTATGTGGCGCTCCCAATGCTCTCCAAAAATGCCTACTTTATTTATATATATTAGATTACTATTATTATTATACTATTATTATTAGTACTACTACTACTACTATAACTATTATTAATATTCTTGCATTATTATTATAACTATTAAATATTATTTAATTATTATTTTTATTATTATTTTTATTAAAAATTAATAATTAGTATTATATTTAAATAATAGTTATTATCTTTAAATATTAATTTATATTATAAAAAATCAATTATTATTAATATTATTAATAATAAGTATTATTATTACTATTATTGTAATTATTTTTTTTTTGAGAAAATATTATTAGCATTATTATTTTTACTATTATTTTTATTATTATTATTATTATTATTTATTATTATTATCAATAAATATTAATTATTATTATTATTATTAATTATTAATTATTAAATATTTATTATTTATTATTTATTGTTAAATATTAATTTTTAATAATATTATTATCATTAAATATTATTTATTTATTAATTATTATTATAATTATTAAATATTAATTTTTAATAATATTATTATTATTAAATATTAATTATTTATTATTATTATGAAATATTAATTATTTATTATTATTATTAAATATTTATTATTATTATTAAATATTAATTATTATTATAATAATTCAATATTAAGTATTATTTTTAAACAGAGAAAAGCAGGGTAAGGCAGAGCAGAGTAGAGTAGAGCAGATTGAAGCAAGCAGATTTCAGCAGAACAGAGCAGAGCAGCTCTAAAGAACGGGGCCTTACTTGTATTATCTTTGATAATTATGTATTATGAATGTTCCATATAAATTTTTAATTAGGGGTTATCAATTTTTTTTAAAGTTTTAATAATCAAATTATATTAAAAATTATTGTTTAAAGAAAAATAAATTAAAGCTTGTCCTTTTTCCTAATATAGTAACATACTATCACCATTATACCCACTTTCATATACTCATAAAAGTAATTTTAAAAAAAAAAAACACTCTTACGAGTCTTACCTACTTGTAATCTTTTCACATTTGTTTATAAGGCAAACAAATAGGAATAGAGGATTTTTTTTTAGAGGGAGTTATATACTTAATCAGCTCGGAGAATGCCGTGAACATCATAATTAGTCTTGTAATAAAAATGAATTCAAGACCAGAAGGTTGGAGAAGATGATGTCGCAGTAAAATTCAATTACAAAAAATCAACAATATAGGTTGAAGAAGATGAAGTAGCAGTAAAAATAAATTAGGGCTTCAGATTGGGAATGTGAAATAAATGGTGTCAAATGGTTTGACTAACAAAGCCGTTAGTCAAGAAAATGAACCAGAATGTACCGTTTGCAAACTTTCTTTGTGTGGTTACGTTTTTACCCTCTACTAAATATGTAAAAAGACGAAAGTACCCCCTGATGTACAAAATATGTAAATTCGGCTGATGAACTAGTATTTTCCCCACATTACCGGCCTCTAAAAAAAAATACTCATACATTCCATAGTATAATTTTACTTTATTAAGGATAAGATAAAGTTATACACATCGTCAAAGTTGTACACATAAGAATAACAATAAAGGAAAGCAAACAGAAAAACATACTATGGAGTAGTCAAGCGATATGAAATAAATTCAATATAATGGACACCTAAAATAAATAAGGCAATCTTTAAGGAAAACGAAGGAAGAGAGCAAATATTTCTTGACAAATTGTATACAAGTAATTATAATTTTAAGAATATCGATAGCTAGTTTAAGAAATAGTAGCAGTTCCAAATAGGGAATACCTCTTAGGCTTTAAGGCATTATTCATACGGAGTATTCAAGTTGATTTTAATAATTCTTTGTACCTTCTGTATTGTACACTTTTCATCATATATAGTTTGATGCCTTCAAACTTTGATGGCTTTGTTGCCAATTAACCTCAAATTTGACACTCTCTTTTCTTCTGTCCTATGAAGAAGTGTATAATCACAAAGTCGCGATGGGATTATAACCACATCACCCATCATTTTAACTCTCCTGCAGATGGATGAAAGCTTTATGTAACCCCTGAATTGAAATTCAATATGTTCATTTATGTTATTGATACTCTAAGCTGGAAATTTTCTTTTTTGTGCATGTGGATATCTTTAGTAATAGTATTTATAGTGGTTGATATTGCAGAGTATGAAAGTTATAACCTGTAAATGTAATAGTTTCTCAACTTAGAGAAGCCACACCAAGCTACTGACTCCAAATTGCTAAGTTAAAAATGCAAGTTGATCATTACAGGAGGCAAATTCACTAGTCTCACGCTCACACCACGGTAAGTATAGTTTGTGATTCCTTTTTTTAGTAAATTGTGATTGTCTCAAGGACCTTGTAGTTGTGCTTCCATCGAGATGCATCAAGTCCACCTAAAAAGACAAAGTTGGAAATGATTATCAACCACATTTGTTTGGAGCCTGTTTATCTTTATTGTGATTTGTGAGTTTGCCTTGTAACAAATTTGGGCTGAGATTTTATTGCAAATATTTGGTTGCTTGCACTTGACAGCTTTCTTTTCCCTTTCATTTCAGGGATGAGGAGGCGGCCAAGTGTAAAAAGATACAGGACCATGAAATTGAGAAGTATGTGTCTGAGAGAGAGCGACTGGCACAGATCCACAGTGGGAAGAAGATTGAGATGAAGAACAGGCTCTGGGAGTACGATGCTGCCTTGATCAATCGTGTATCCAACTGACATCCAATATGCTTCTAGTCCACTCAAAAATACCTGGAGGCTGGAGCAATTAATTTCTCCTCTTTGTCTAAAATCTTTCATTAGTTGACTGTTTTGTTCTTTGAATTGGTCTTTTTTTTTTTTTTTTTTTTTTTTTTTTTTTTTTTTTTTACAGATTCTTTGAGTTGGTCTTGTTGAAGTGATTAATTGAACCTTTGAACAGATTTTGAGTGCAAACAAGGGTTATAGTAAAAACAGCTATGAAGGACTTTAGGAGTTATCGAGTTATTATACTGGTAGAACAGACTGAAAATTTAGTAACTAGTACTTAGCACTCATAATGTAATAATGTCTTGGTAGTCAGTATGTTGTTTGCAATAAAAGTTATATACTAACATACATGAAAGGTAAAAATACCAATTGGTTGTTGGTGCAATGGTAATTGGGATTGCACTTGATAGGGAGAACCGCATGGTCGATCCCCCGCAATAACAATTGGGGTGGGATTGGAATCTACCCACCCAGAATTGAGCCTCGAATCCGAATTAGTTCAAAGGGTGATCTAGGTGGAACGCCAAAAAAAAATACATGAAAGGTAAAAATAGTGACATTTTAGAAAAAAAAAAGGGATGAAAATAATCACACTCTCAAGTCTCAGTACGGGATTCAACATTACGCATTGAAGGGGATAATCTCCTTGTTGTTAATGCTCTAAAAAAGACTTGGTCCACTCCATGGCAAATCCATCACCTCATCACCGACATCCAGACTCTCCTCCAGCAGTTTCCTCATTGGGAAATCTATCACGTTTAGAGAGAAGCAAATAGAGTAGCAGATTGGATCGCAAATATTGGACATCTTTTTTTTTTTTTTTTTGTTGGTGTTTCACCCGATTCACCCTTTGGGCTAATCCTCCAGTCCCTTTCCAATTGTTGTTACGGGGAATCAAACACTGGTAGGGATGTCAATGGGGCGGGGCGAGGCGGATGTTGGCCTTCCCATCCCCACCTAACATTTTCATCTCATCCCTATCCCCGCGGCGGATCCAGAATTCATCCCTATCCCCGCCCTAGCGGGTACTAAGTGGGGCGGGTACAACTTAAAATCCACCCTTGCCCCATTACCCATGGCGGGTATGGTTTTTATCCCCATCCCCGCCCCACCATCCGCCAAATCGATACCCATCCCCGCCTCACTGACATCCCTAAACACGGGTCCTCCCTACCAAGTATAGTCCCAATCACCACTACACCAACAGTCAATTGTTGGACATCTTGTTAGTGATAACATGGATATTACTCTCTGTACTAACTCATCGTTGTGCCCCATTTACTCCTCAGATGTACTAGGCATTCCCTTCGTGAGGAAAGATGCCTAACGCTTTCCCTCTTTTTCTTACCTTATTAAAAAAAAAAATAGATCCAATGAGTAAATATAAAAATAAATCCACAATTATTAAAAGTCGTGAGAGTTAAATTTCGATCAGGGTCGTCCTTCTTACCTTAAAAATATTACAAATTTTATTTACCGATAATCTCACTTGATTTTTTTATTACTCGTACTCTGTTTATTTTTAATTTAGTTTGTGTAAAAGTAAAGAGTTTCGAAACGCCTAAAAACCCAAACCATTTCCTTTCTCTTCTACCCTCCTTCCCCTTCCCCTTCTCCACTCTCTCTCTCCTCTGCACTTTCCGACGAACCCAAATTACGCGACGATGATCAGCGTCGATGAATCGAAAGCGTTGTTTTCGCTTCTGAATTCAGAACAAAGGTCTTTCGATGAAGTTATGGCGGATTTCACCTCGAAATTCCCTTCATTTCTCCATTTCAGGATATGCACTGCTCTCGCCACACTTATCGAGGTATATATATATATTGTATTCATCCTATTCTTGATTTTTTTTAGATTGAGCTTAATTTGATTTAGTTTTTCGGAGTATTTTACTAGGGTTTATTGTACTTTTGTTGGAACTGGAATTTTTGAACCTGTTTAGGGTTTGGATGATTTCTTCAACTTGTTTAGGATTTGGATGAGTAATTGAACTTGTTTAGGGTTTTGATGAATTTTTGGTGAAATGGATGTATTTTGAATGTTAGGATTTGGTGTGATTTTGAACTGGTGAGTTGAAAAAATTAATTGAGATTTTGCAGATATATATGAATAACAAAGGAAGTAAACTCTTTTCGGCTATAATTGTGCAACTACTGGAAGACTTTTTTATTTCGGGTTTTAATTGTGTAAATAAATTTGTTTATTTTTCCAAATAAGGTGTGATGGTAATTCTCTCTACAATGATGGGTCGAAGATGTCGAATTTCAGCTAGTTTGTTTCTGTGCTCGAGTGTGATGGCGTGGTGTGTACAGTGTGTGGTATAGTTGACAAGCATTGGGATGTTGAGTGTCATTTCAAACTTGAAGGATAACCTTTGCTTGAAGCTATTCATAGATCCTAGGGCCCATATTCTGTATTAAATTGTTTTTCCCTTACTTTTATGTTATTTATCATTTGCTTGCATTATGCAAAGGTGTTAATCGTTCTTCACTGTAGATCAGACAAAAGGGATTCAGTTCAATTATTTAGACTTTCAACAAATCCATGCTTTGCTTCTGTTGCTAGTTAACTTTCACTTTTGTGGTGGAATTCTATATCACAGTTTGGAAGTGTGGTATGGAGGCCTAAAGTTATTTCAAGGAACTGCATTTTATGATCTATGGATTAATGTGGAACTTTTGTGGTTTCTTAGATGGCCTTTTTTTCCATGTATAGTTGCATGATTTGTTATTACTCATATTTATCTGTCATTCATTGCCACAACTAATTTTGATTGTAATGCGCCTCATTTACTTGGGATTTGCTCAACTATTAAACTCACTTGTCTTGATGATTTTGTTATTGTAGGACAAACCCATGCTTCTTTCGAGTCAACGTCTATACGCATTCTGTATACTCTATCAGGCATATTCTTCTCAGCAACCTTCAGAAAATCCGTTTATTTCCCTTTTGGTCAATGTAAGTATTTGTGATTCTCCTTTTCAAAGTATGTCTTGAATCTAGTTATCAGTCTAGTTGATATAAAACACTTTTATTTAAGGCTAGGAGACAGCGTATGTATCAGACTAGCTTTTGACACTTACTATGTGCTAGTTTTTCTTTCTTTGGTTGATTGATTTTAAGTATTACTATGGCAAATTGGCAATATAAATGAGTTTAAATTGCCCTTTTCCTTGTACAGATTCCGAGTAGTATTAAGCTGTGTAACAGTGTAGTACTTGTCTTTATTAAGCTCCCTCACATTTGCAAGGATATGCTTTATCTTCTGCCCACTAATACCTGGAGGTTGGTTGGGAAAAAATAAGGCTTTTACAATAGTGCCTTGAGATTGTCTTGCATTGTAAAGCTTTTGAACTTACTGCAATTGTGATATTAGACTGCGATAGGCTGAAAGTTGCAAAACATCTGTATTGCCCCCTAAAAGTGGTTCATTTAATAGTTTTTGCAACTGCAACAGATGTGGAAACCCTAACTCAAAACATGAATACATGATTCCATGTTGCTACTGATTTGAGAAACAGTAAACCTTTTTTTTTTCTTGTGCCAACTGTTTATCTAAGGACGTCAACTTTAAAGCTTTACAGTTGCAACTTTCAGCCTACCGCAGTCTAATATAATCTGTAAAGGTTTTGAACTTTCTGCAATTGTGATATTAGACTGCAACAGGCTGAAAGTTGCAAAACATCTTTTTTTCCCCTGAAAGTGGTTCATTTTATTGTTTTTGCAACTGCATCGGATGTGGAAACCCTTACTTAAACACATGAATACATGATTCCGTGTTGCTACTGATTTGAGAAACATTAAACCGCTTTTTCTTGTGTCAACTATTTATCTAAGGACGTCAAATTTCATTTGGAGTCGTAACTATTAATTTATCGAAAGAATTGTTAGCGAAATTTTCCTTTTGCTCGCAGTTCACACCATTTTGCCTTGACTTGTAATGTTATTGTTTTTGATTGTCTTTAAATGGTGCTGCCAATGCCAGCTATTAACCTTTGTTCCATGAGTTGGTACCTTATATATATCATTTTTGCACAAATAACTGAAAGAAAGGTGCTCATTTTTTGAGGAATTGCTATACCAGACTAACCAGACTTATGACCTGCAAGCTTTTCTTTATCTGATCTCAAGATCAAGGACTAAATTGTTTAAGAAATTCAGATGTGATACACTTCTGTGACAAATTCATGCAACTATTTTGGTTGCCATCTCTCTATGGCTCTATGGATTTTTTTTTTTAAACTTTGGTTGACTTAGGGACTAGTATTTTAATGTAAATCTGCAAAATTATTGTGACTGGTGACTTCCTTATCCTCTCGGGTTGAGGAGATTGTTTTAACTCTAAGCAATATGCAGGCTACTGATTCTGATATTATTTGCACCTGTGATATTGTTACTTTCGAGTAGGATATGTTCCATTCACTCTTTGGTCTTCTTGGCATGAATTTCTGAAAGCAACTTTACTCCAATCTATTTTTGTGTAGTGTGAATTTGCAGTTAGCTCATCTATAATTTACTTTACTTTGTGCTACTAAATGTTACCACCTTTCCCCCTCTTTTTTTTTTCCCAGATTGCATCTGATGAAGAAGGTGCCAAATATGAGAGGGCACTGATTCTCCACTTGTTGGGATCAGCTGGCAACGAGATTAACAAGGAGGTATTTTTAAATTATTAATCCTCTTCTTTTAGCATTTTAGGCTTGTTTTTAGCTCCTTAGCTATGAGTTGTGCTAGATAAATGAATAATGGTCCAGTGCATTAATCCTAAATATTTTCCTGTTAGTGATGCATTTCAGATTTGGTTCATTGATGCAGGTTCTCAAACAATCCGCATCAGACTATATTAAAGGCTTTGATCCTTCATCTATTGTAAGTTCGAAAAGTTATACATTTAGGATCTTGTACTATTTATAGCTTAAATACCCATTACCTGACATGTGATATCATTGAGATGCAATAACAAAGTCAAGCTACTGATTATAGCATTTTAACTTGTATCTTCTTATTGTTGATGAAATGAGTATTTGCTCCTTTCCTCTTCCAGACTTTCCCAGCTCGTGAACAGTTGCAAGAGCAATTTTGCAATAAAGTTCTTCCAGAGCCTTATAACTGCCTATTTAAGAATGCTTCTGTCAAAAATGTGATTCCAGATCCAGATGTGCCACCTCAATGTGATGCAACTTCAGAGGAGTATAGCTTCTTGCCTTATTAGCATTGTTAATATCTTGAACTTGATACTCAGTTTGTTTGTCAAAATTTCCTTCGTGTCCTACTTATTCATGGATTTTTTTTCAGATTTGACCTCCAACCTGGAGCCAAACCCAAAATAGGATCTGGTAATAGAGATGAAACAATAACTGGGCTATTACAAAATCTATCTCTAGAGGGGCTAGAACCTAAGTGGATGAGGCCTCTTCCACCGAGGTTTCCTCTTCAAGATGGGGAGGTTAGACCCTCAGTTAGTTTATCGGATTTGTGGGGGGGTACCATTTACATGTTGTTGGACTTAACCTGTTTAAGCCCTTTACAGCTGGTTTGGCTCAACCCTGACAATAATCATGAGCTTTTATGGGATTATGGCATGTGTGCGGATACAAGTAGAGGAGCAGCTGTGAGAGATTTGATTGCAAAGGCTTTGAAAGGTCCACTTGCTCCTACGCAACAAGAGGTGCTTGATTATATAACTGAACTCTGACGGTGATAAAATGTTGTACAATTTAGGTTTAGCATCCTTTTTGTGTCCTATTTATTGGACTATTTGCAAAATGTTTGATTTGTTGTATAGTTTTATGGTTGTTGTCAATTGTAATTTATGTTCCTTATCAATATTGTACTCAATACAGATCCATCTAGATTTCTAAAAATTATAGATCAAAATTATGGTTGAACAATTACTTGATTGTTCTGTATTGTGCCGTATTATATTTGTTGTTTTCCTTTATCCTTAAATGCTACTTACCATACACTATCTAGCATTGAAGGTGATCTCAGCAAACAAGAAAGGTTTTGTTTTCTGTAAGGGAAATTTGAATTTATTTATTTTTTGGTACGTTGAACATGCAAGCAGTTACATTTTTAACCTCTTTAAGCTTGTGCACTTTTCTGTTCTCACTTATAAATGTTCCTTGTGAGTTATGAGTGAGTCAGCGCTCTAAAGTATATGTATTAAGTCTAAAGTTTCTATTTTTATTTAACTTTATAATTAATATTACTCTAATCCTTCACTCATTATCTTCTTTTCCTTTTGGTTAGCAAGTTCTGGTGGAATTGGCAAATGATCCTAAGCTGGTCTATCACTGTGGATTGACTCCAAGAAAGCTTCCTGTAATTAATTTTATGATTTGTCTTCATGCTTTAATGCAATGGTTATTACATTGATGCTAATAGGGAACTGTATCTTGCTTTTCAGGAATTGGTGGAAAACAATCCCCTCATAGCAGTTGAAGTTCTTATCAAGCTGATGAATTCACCAGAAATTTCAGAGTGCGTCTTCTAAATTTTGTTATTGTCTACTATCCTACCCATCCTAACTCCACCTCCTGATTTTTTCCTTCTTTTGATTTCTTTCACTCCTTGGTTGAATGCAGCTATTTCACAGTTCTTGTCAACATGGATATGAGTCTACATTCTATGGAAGTTGTAAACAGGCTTACAACAGCAGTGGACCTTCCTACTGAATTTGTGCATATGTACATAACAAATTGCATATCCTCTTGTGAAAACATCAAGGTTAATTCCTCCACCTTTCTGTCAGATGTGTGTCTCTGCTTTTGGATGAACAATTATAAATGCCACTTTCTTTGAGAATTATAATTCTCTTGGTCCCTGGAAGTTCTGCTGTCAATTTTTTTTTTTATAAATGCAGGCATGATGGTTTTATATTAGAGCTAGTTATTTGCTGAAATTATTTCTTTATGACTTACTTTTTTGTGTTTAATTAAGGAATTGTTGATTCTGGTTGGATCTGTTTCTTTGTAAATTGGGTGACCTGGTTGGTTTATAGGCATCGAGTTAAACAATCTAAATATAGTTGTGAATCTTGGTCATTTTTGTCTGCATATGCAAAAGATGTTTATGGCTTTGCTGCTGCATTGAGCAACGTTTATCAAATGATTGTCTTAAAAGCTGGAAGTGTATAAATTTGATACCTTATGTGTTCAATTGAATTTATTCGTAGAAGCAAGGTGGTTTATCAAAAACCTTACTGTTTTCCATATTTTGACTGTAGCTATTAAATACTCTGTAATGAGTTTGTATCATTTTAGCATGATGCATGATATAGGTCAAACCAGCGAACAATGATCTCGAGGTCAGTTCTATGTTGGAAGTGGCTTTAGTGCGAATGAATGGTTGTGCACTTGTGCATGCAAACTTGAGGCACTTTTTGGTAACCTTTGAATTGATACACGTGGATTGTGAATAAAACCATAAGCTGTGTCACTAATGTGATGAATAATTGCGTGAGCTCAGGTCTGTGTATTGGTATTTACTTGTTGGGCTGATTTAATCAGTACTCCTGAGGTTGTATTGAAAGGGCCTACCTTGTATTTTCTTTTAGGTCTTTCATGCTTTAAAAAAATACTTCTTTCATAATTTAACAATTGCCCAATTGCCTTGTAAGAAAGTAAAACAGATATTGCAGCGTTTCCTTTTGAGCAATTCCAACATCTTTCACACTACAAATTACCCAATATACCCTTACGGATATTTCCAAAGCTCCTCATTCATATGGGTTTTTTGAGTTATACGCATGGTTTTTGTGGTTTCT
Source organism: Chenopodium album (assembly GCF_948465745.1). NCBI lineage: Eukaryota > Viridiplantae > Streptophyta > Magnoliopsida > Caryophyllales > Amaranthaceae > Chenopodium > Chenopodium album. Next base: position 6,239,103 of record NC_137846.1, read on the forward strand.
TTCAACATTTACCCACTTTATTAATTTCATGCCTTTCTCGTGTTGCAATGTATCTAGAGTGGAGGAAGTACCGTACTATGGTTCTAGTATTCATTACTTCATTTCTTAATCTTCATCATACTTTTTTTTTTAGTGTCTTGGAATCTTCTTCACACTTAATTTTTGGATTAAGACAACATTTCAAATAACTTTTTCTTCTTTTCTTTTCATCACATCTACGTGAAATTTCTCTGTCCCAACACTCTCTCTCTGTAGAAAATTGAGGGATAGAAGGATATGCACTATATAATGAAATTCACATATGGTAGCATGTGTTTTCCTGTTAGCGGAAAAGGTGGGAAAAGATTATTGTATTGTTTCTGAATTCTGAGTAGCCAAATTTATTTAAAAAAAAAAAAAAAAAATTGGCATTAGTAGATGGTTTGGTTCTTTTTAAACCAATCATATTTATTTGAAATGGTTTTACCATCTTCTGAACCTGAGTACATATGCTAGTCATATAAGCGCATTGTCGATCCTGTGTATGGGTATGTCTGTGTTTCATGTATGCTATGGCCTTGCCCTATATATGCTATACTTGTCAATGCCTTGTGGTCTGCAAAGATCTAGCTGTTTTTTTTTTTTTTTGTTGGGGGGGGGGGGGGGGGGGGGGGTGGTGGTGTTTATTGATTTACCTCCTCTTCTGTTCTCTTCCTCTAGAATATAGATTTGTAATCATTGCTGAAATGGAAAGGACTAAGCCTTTGTCCCTCTTGATTTGGAATGTACCGTACCAATTCTATGCTGATTTTACCTTAAAACATATTGAATCCTGTTCTATTGTTATATTTGTCGATCCTCTCCTTCTCCCCAGTCCCTTTTGTTTTCTTTTGGGGGTAGTGAGTAATTTGGCAGATAAAATGCCTTTACTGATGCCAGCATCAGTCATGGTACTTTTTGTGATCGATCCAACTTGCCTCTTTTTTTTTTAGTACTTCTACCAATTGCTCCATTTCAGAAAATGAATATCTGAGATTTGCTATTTGCTGTACAGGACAAATATATGCAGAACAGGCTTGTCAGACTTGTATGCGTCTTCTTACAGAGCTTAATACGTAATAAGATTATCAATGGTGTGTCCATCTTCTACCTCACTGCAATTTTGCACTCGTCTCACAAGTTACTTTTATTGGCCTCGCCCCTGTTTTCATGCTGAATGATATATTTGCATATTTATGTGTTAGTGCTACCCTATCTTGTTTCTCACCTAATTCTTGCGTAAAAAAAAAATGATAAAAAAAAATAATAACTCCTGCATTGGGCCACACATAGAATCATGGAAAAGGTGTGCTGCTTCACAAACATTTCATAAACTTTGGGAGAATAGTTCATCTAGGACCTTGATGAACAATTTTGTGATTTTGTAAGAAAATTTCGCCACTGTACAGGGAAACTGATACTTCGCAGATTTGCTTCAAGGCGTATGATTTTGTTAACATAATGCAGTAAATCAGTAATACTTTTATCTATCTGAAAGTAATTCTACCCTTTATTTTTTTAGGGACAATGAAATAATTGGTTCATTTGGGTGAAACTTAATTGTTTGATTCATGTGTGTGATGTGATTCTTTATTGTTGAAATCTAGATCCTTCTGTTTCTCTGTTTTTCTTCCTTCGGACAGAATCTTTGAAACAGCCAATTCATAAGAGTAAAGACACTTTCCAGTTTCCACTTTTCCCCATTTTGTTTGCTGACCTTCTGATGTTTTTGAAGTAATATACTTCGTATTTTTTAGTAATACATTTGTTATCTTCTTATTTATACAAGGGAAGGGAATTTAAGGAGGTTATTGTGAAGAATGAAGATGATAATGTAATATTATCTGTGCTCAAAATTAAACTTGTTCTCCCGCTGACTAGTCCCATATTATACTTCACATTTGGGTTGGGCACATAGATAGTTGTTAACTGTTAAAACATCGGAAGTGACAAAAGGGAAAATAAGGTAAGATAAAGTGTTTGCATAGAGAGAAAAAGATTAGAGAAAACTTGTGGTTAATAGAGATATAAAGATAAAAGAGAAAGTGTCAGAATAGGCTGAGAGAGAAGATGAGAGAATTATATTTATTTTGAGTTAACTTGAAAGGAAAGCCCTAAAAAAAAAAAAAACTTTACTTGACAGGACGAGTGAAGTTTATTTTGGTATTTCTTTGATTGGCAAGTATGAAGTTATTATGGTAACTGGTGATAGAATCATAGAAGTGAGAATCGAAGGGTATGGCTGTATTAGACCCTAAGAAGGCATCAGATTGGGGTAAATATGCAATTGCATGGATGTTTTGTGGTGGGAGGGAATTTAAACTGGAAATCCTGAATTCATAGAGGGGAAATGCTGATAATTCTTCCTGTGATTTATTTTGCAGTTCAAGATCTCTTTATCGAAGTTCAGGCCTTCTGTATTGAGTTCTCCCGGATAAGAGAAGCTGCTGGTTTGTTCAGGTTACTCAAAACCTTAGAGTGATCTACGGAAGGTTAAGTGAAGTTATTTCATTGCAATTTATCTTCTTGACCATCAATCCGAATTTTGTTTGATCATTCTTGTATATACTGACATTACCCCTCATAGAGGTTCTTTGGTCGTTGTATCCTTATTCCGATAGGCACAGGATTTTTGTTGTAAAGAGTTTAGAGCAGAAACTGTTGTATTTCAAGCTTATCTTTAGTTATATTGGAGAAATTGGCAATGCCAAATCATATTTTTTGGCCTGCCATTGTTCCTAGGCGAGGTTTGGAATGACATCATTGCAGTTAAGATCTCAAAGATTTGATTTTCTACTGTTTCTCCATTGCCCCATCTTGCGAACTTTAGTCTAAAATTTGGGTTTTTATATTGAAATTATCCCCTCTAATAAAAGCCTCGGATATTTTCTTCTCTTCAAAGGATTGGCAATCAACCATAATGCAATGCATTTTGGTCATTTGATTAAATGTAGAAGGTATCTTTTTCTATATAATTACGAGTATTCTGATTTTCGTTTGTAAGGTTGAACAATTGAAGTTCCTCCTCTAGATGGTTAGAAAACTTAAGTTTTACATGCATTTTTATATACATTAGTTTTTTTGTTTTTTTGTTTTTTTTTTCCTTTTATTCCTCTATAGGACCACAATTGCTTAATAGGTTCACCTATTTCCCATTATCAACTTTTTTTCCCTTCAATTCTCCCATTTTTCTCCACTACTATTGTGGGCACTATCTCATTATTCTCAGTAACAATTATCCTTGGCATTGGACATCGCTAACCACTGTCACTTCCCCTTAATAATATCTCATTTGCTAAGCTCAATTTTAATCTTTGATATACTTTTGCCATTTCTATTTAGATGACATGTTTAATTTAGGCACATATTTTAAAGAGAGGGAAAAGGATGTTAGCGTGGGTATATCATGTACTTTTTTAGCTTATTTAATCAAATTTGTAATGGGGCGAATTTTAATAAAAAATAAATAAATAAATAAAAAATCTCAAAAAGAAACATTTTGTGTCGACTAAAAAAAAAATCTTCCCAAAAAGGAGTATTTTATAATGTATCAGTAAAATTGTTAAAAGGTTACCTATTGGGAAATATACTTTTTTTTTTTTTTTGAGACACAAGGGAAAATATATATTTAGATAAACCCAAAAACATTTAATACAATAACAATAATTTCTTTAAATTAATTAAACCAAACTTTGCTGGTTAATACTTAATACTCCCTCCGTCTCCAAAACTTCGATCCTTTTGGGTTGATTTCGCGGTTATTAAGAATCTTAAATAAAAAGAAATAAAAACATATTGGAAAAATAAATTTACATGAAGTTTGTAAAAAAGTAGAGAGATAAAGTATTAAAAATACATGAAAAAACAAAATTGTATGTTTTGATCGTTAACTTATTATTGGACTCTAAAACACATAAAAGTCGCTCATTAGTTGTAAAGTATCTCATTTGTGATTTTGCATTCAAAACCATATTATATACAGTACGATACACCCATTGTATACAAGTTTTTTGCATCCTCAAACTTATCTAATTAAATGGTTTAGTAGATTTTCTTGTTCCTTGCAATCTTGCTAATAGGAAAAGGGAAATGTATCACCTACATATCATGCAGACCATACTGTACGTTAATCTTCTAAAAAGATTAGGCTACAGAACCCAATTGTCATTTGTCCTATTGTATTTAAGCCAGCCAAAATCCATGAACTATTTTCATCATAATTAAACGTAATAATGTAGGATTAATAATAATGTTCAGATTCATGTATTAGCCACCTTAACAACGGGTACATTCGTTGGTACGGCATGATCATTAATTCATTATAGTCCTCTAAAATCTAGGTTTAATTAACATAATATAATATTTGTACATTATGGTACTAATTATTTAATTAATTTAGGACGCATCTAAATCATAATGGATTATGTTCCTAATTATAATAACGATAGATTCTTTAGTACATTATTGTGCGCCTACCCTAAGATTAGACATCATACGTGGGCAATACTATAACTCAAGCTTCTCTTAATTTTTTATAATTTCTAGATTAATTAACTTTTGTTTTATGGATTTGATCTTAAGCACTAAGTTAACAAGGTGTTAGTAATGATCTTCGGATCTTGTGGAAAGCTGTTTTATTCTATTTTTAAGATTAAGATAAGATTTTAAGACCAAATGCCTAAAATGGCTTTGTTGTATAAAGTTATATACTTTGCTTCTTGCTACTACTTGATGTTTCCAAAATTATTTGATCAAATTTATTGTGAGACGGGTTACGAAATACACATCTAAGACGGTTCGATTGTAAACGTAATTTTAGGATAAAATGGGTGTATAATGTATGACAAAGTCACTTTTTTTTTCTTATGCAAGTACACTTGGTGATCCAAAGCCTATTAAACTCTAACTAATTCAAATTCAACGGGAAAATCATACTCTTTTACAAGGTAAAATATTTCTCTTACTAGAAAATCCAAATACTTATTGATCTCATAAAATTATAAAAGTCATCTCATATTCTACAAATTAAAAAATCAGTTATGTCTTATTGTGCTCGTACTTCTTAAAGAGTTGAGTATGTACAGGCACACAGTACTCATTAATAGAATAATAATGCTATGTATTTTTATTATATCAAAATACTCCGTATATGCTTATTTTCCATGGTGTGGTGATCCGAATTTTCATAGTGTAAGTAAAGCATTTGAGAGTTTATAATATATATTGGTTACAAAATTTAATTGAAAATTTTATGCATTACTAAAAGAATGCATATTATAATTTTATTTTTATTATTTTTAAAATTTGAAATGTAAAACATAATCTATGTATTTTTTTTCCTAAGTGTAACAACAGTGAAAAAATAAATTGTTCACACCATACACTCGAATGGCATATGTGTTTTGTGACTTTTGTCATAAGTTTCCACATTAAAGTACCAATTTGATATATGTATTCAATGCTTATTATGTAAACATAGTAATAAAGGTGGTTGTTGTTTAATTTGATGAAATTCATTCTTTATCTAACCAAGCATGAGAAATTTAATTAAAACTTTGGTTGAATAAAATAACTAACGTCAAAATACCATGAAACTTGAATATAGATCGAAGCACGCAAAAATTAAACTGTAAGACATAAATGAAGCATATGATCAATCAAATTTCCACCAAAGGTATACTATTATATTCAATTAGTTTCACTAATGTCAATGAATCGACTATACACAATTCGATATGATAAAAATATCAAACTATACACTTCACATGAAGTTCATACAAATCTTCACAAAATAATTTAGCATTTGGATAATATGCCTAATAAAACCATTCTAATTGAGATCAAGAGTTTATATAACTCTCTAACTCTTTCTTCCAATGGTTCCACCACTTCTTCTAATGCCCTACAACTTCTACGTAAATCATCGATTTCGATACTTCTTTTTTGTGACTTCACTTGATCTTGTACAAATCGAGCATCCATCACCATCTTTTCCAATTCATTCATCATCCATGGAGCACACTTTTTTCTCCTTTCGGCCTCTTCGTTCAAAGCCACTTGCAACTCATTCAAAGAGCTTGACCATGTTGTAGACAACTTTGACCTTGACTTTAGAAGCCCTTGCCTAGATTTGAATGACAAGGCTCTTTGAAAAAGATTGCAACTCATTGATGCTACTTCTCTTGAACCACTTAGGGCTTCATGCAATTCAAGATCTTGTTCGCCTTGATTAACATGAGTTGTCTCTTTTCTTCCCATTAGACGGCATAATTTAGGGCTACACTTATCTAGAGCCGCACATTGTGCCTCGACTTTACTACACTCCTTAAGCATTTCTTGACTACGCCCTTCTATTGCAAGAGATCTCACAACGGATTGTAATGTATCTTCGTACTTGTGAACCACGTCTACCTTTTCTACCAAACCATTACAAGCATCAAGCAACTCGATGTTGTCTTCTAGGTAAGCCTCTATTGTTTCCTTATCCAATTTGGATAAAGTTACATTATTATTAGCACTTTTGATCACTTGTTCTTGTGCTACTTTTTGTGTTACAATAGTAGCATCAAGAACCTCAACTAACCAACTAGCACTAGCATATTCATACTCCGATGCTCTAAGAACATCAAGCTTTTCTGTCACTTTTTCTGAGAATCGACTCTGTATAGGCAACGGTGTGACCATCGACAAATTAGTCGATCGCCTTCCCGTTGGTAGCCTTGATAGGCTTCTAAGGAAGGATGTAGCTCCCATTTTTTCTTTTGTCTTTGAATGTTTTTCCTCCTATGGAATGTATTTGATGTTTTGAAAGTTTAGCTTGTTTGCAACTAAGTAACGTATGTCACCTAGCATATATATACATGCATAAAAACCTTATTATAAAAAAAATAATTGGTGCTCCTTTCTAAAGGAGCCAAAGGTGGGCCCTCATTGGTGGCTTGTGCCCTTTGGAAGGGTTTAAGGTGGACCAATTATCAACGAGAAATAAGGATTTTAAGTGGATCCCACCTTAACTAAATTATTGGGATTGATGATTAACTACTAAATGAGCTGTATTGAATACTGTGTTCCTTCCAAATTGCGCCACGTATCAAATTAGCATGCCCTTTAATTTGGATGAACCATGCATCACCCTGCCACCCGTTACAAAAAATGTCTTGGTATTACAACCGTATAAAAATAAAATACCTTATACTAAAATTTAATTAAAATTTTAAATTAATTAGTTGTGTAATTAGTTTAATATAGTTAATTAGTTAGATCTAATCCTATGTCGTGGACATTGTAAGAAAAATGACCTCCACATGGCATGCAAATGAAACTGAGCATGGACTTATGTTGTTTGGTTGTTTGCCACGTTTATTAATTTGCATGATATGATCATATTTTTTTGATATAATATAAGGTTATATAAAATATAATCGTATAATATGTAGTTTTTATGATCAATTATGGAATGGGGTATGATTTGTGCAAAGTACAAATAAAAAAGGGTTTTCTTAATTTGGCACTTTATTAGTAGAACTGGAGTATTAAATTTGCTATAATTAGCTGGAAAATTGGTATCTGGTCATTTAACTTTGGATACTATGAAATCATGTGTTCATCATCAATGTTTCTATTTGTATATATAATAATAATAGGATTATGAATTTTATAATCATAGTCAAGTAGGGTACTTTTACCTAGAATATATGCTAAGGACTAAGGTGGGTAAGCTGAAGATCTGAAGTTGTGTACTACAATTTCTTTAATATATTTTAATAATATGGATGTTGATTATTGTCCTTAAAGAAAAGCGGTTACTATTGTGAAATCTATAGCTACGTAATGAAGCAACTATTTCAGTCGATACTATCCAGACATATTTACAGATAAGTTATAAGAGTTTGTTGCAAATTTTGTATCCGACCTTGTTGGAACACAAAAGACACCCATCTAGCAATACTCGACCCCTTTATAGAAAGTTAAGTTTCTTATTATCTTCTTTAATTATGATAGGTTAGAGAAGACGAGCCTAATTGTAATTTGTGTATCTTGATCTTTTCTTTTCATAAAAGTGGAGTACAAATGAAGCAACACATGCAAAATTGCAAACCAGTGTTGTGGCCAACTATGTACCGAAGAACTTTGTGGCAAGATACAATATCTTGTATCTCACTATTGAAGTTGCTCTATATTTTGCTATAAACTCACAAGAGTACTACCACATTCTTCACTATTCGGTTTTTAGAGATGGAGAGTCACTGAAACTTGAAAACTGATTCATATTCCATTATCCGGTTCAAAAAAACATGAAATCATTTGGCACAAATTAAGCCAAAGTGTCTAGCTAACCAATATCTTTAATAATGATTTTATATCATATAATAAAGGAAAACTTTTGTATACACCCGCTTTACAATAATATTACTGTACATCGAGCAGTATAAGGGTAACTTTTACCTAATTTTAGGGTAACTTTTTGCTTTTTTTTGGGTAACTTTAAACATAATATAATTTTTATGTAAATAGACAACAAAAAAAGTTTTATAATGGTATTTTAATTACATTCAATCACTAATAATTGATTTTTAGTCGTTTTAAATGTGATTTTTTACTAATAAAGTGTAAATAATTTTTATTTGTATTGGGTTACTTTTATGCATATTGGGGTAACTTTTATTCAATTTAGGGGTAACTTTTGATCACTTTAGCCTATTTTTATAATGGATGTACAATAATTATTGTACACCCGATTTTTTTAAAAGTTTGTGTATAATAAATGTAATGACAATTTGATCATCAAGAACTGGTAAGCAAAAGATCTGAAGTTGTGTGCTATCATTTCTTTCCTAGCTTTTAAATTATTTGACATTGATTGTCTTTAGAAAGAACAAAGAAGTGGTCACTATCGTGAAATGTGTGACTAATAAGCTTATGATCGGATAGGTGAAATAAAAATAGACGGCAAGCACATGCAACTCAACAAAGCTACTAACGTAATTGCCAACTATTAGGAAACTTTAATTTGTGGCTTGAAATTTTGAAAGATATAAATTGAAATATCTCGTAACTTACTAGGAGTATTAAATTTTCCATAATAAATTTTGCACGAATTATCACTATTTTTTCATTTTAGTTTCCTAGTAATGGGAATAACATTACCTTTTTAGTTAATTTGTACTTAATTATCCATTTTAAATCCGAAATCACACAACTCGAGTCAACTTGAAGCTAAGTGACCTAACTAACAATCAATATGCAAAGTATTCAATAGTGATTATTATCTTAATAAGTTTAATATCAATAAATAAATATATAAAAACTTTATTTTTAACCAATCCAAACGACATAATTGTCATCTCATCTCTAGTATTCTCTTAACCTATCCCTCATCTTCTATAGAATTTGTTATATACACCAAGGTGTACCGTACACCCGAATCAATTATTCATTTAATCAACAAAATGAGCAAATAATATTTACACATTTGTTGATTGAATGAGCAAATGACCCCGGGTGTACGATACACCCAGATGTACATAATAGACTCTCCATTTCCTAATCTTTTTTTTTTTTTTTTAAGAAAATCATAAGAAATCCTAATCTAGGTCATTTTTTTTATACCCATGAAAAGGTAGAGCTGACAATTTCACCCGAACCCGCGGATAACCGATCCACTCGACCCGAAAATATGGATAAAAACCCAATCAAAGGCGGCTTATAAATGGATGACGGGTGGATCGGGTAACTGATCACGTTGGATTCGGGTGGACCTTCATCTGATCCATCACCCGATCCACCCATCCATCCACATATATATATTATGAGCCATTTAATAAATATAAACAAATATTAAAATAAATAAAAATATATATAGTATTTATTACATCTACAAGCTACTAATAGAATAGAAAATCAAATTTAGTCTACTGTTTAATTCATGGGTGTTGATATTAGTGGACTACTTTTCCAAATCTGATTTTTTTTTAAAAAAAATTAGAATGCAAATAGAACTTGAATTTCACCCTTTTATCACCCGATCCACCCGATTTATCCGTGGATGATGGATGGATTGGATATGGATGAAGTTTAAATCGGGTGACGGATGGTTCGGGTGATGGATGGGCATATGCGGATTGAGCATAATCCGACCCGTATCCGATCCATTGCCAACCCCTATGAAAAGGGTAAAACAGGGCCCACATGAGAAAAAGCTTCTGCTGCCCAATAACAAAAGAAGGCCCAACAAAACAAATCCAACGCCGGGGCATCGCTCAATTGCTGTATTTGGAGCCCAAATCTGCAGCTGCCAAATGTGCTAAAATCCAAATTCTATGCAAGCTCTATACCAACAATTGTAGTACATTGAATACCCAACTAGTTTAAGGCTCGGAAGATACCCCGGATTTTGTTTGAAAAAAATAAAATACCTTAAAGTTTTAATAATATCTTGAAAACATTATCTTAACTTTAAATAATAAAATAAAAAGTACATTAATAATATTTTGAAAACATTATCTTAAGAAAAAAAATATGGGATAGAAAGAGAGATGTAGTAATATATGTTTTACAATTAAGTAGAGAATTGCATAATAAATAATTTTTTTTTAAAAGCAATTGCATAATAAGTTAAAAAAAACTTTTAGAATCCTAAATTAATGAAAATTTAAATCTGGTAAATATTTAAGTGATTGAATGAAATTAATTGTGGAATAAAAAAACAAATGCAATAAAGTAAAAAGAAATTTATTTACGGGAAATCAATATGGTCTAAATACAATAATGGTCATAAAAGTTGGACATTCCAAGGGTTGTGAGGGGATTAAATATGTTCTAGACTTCTAGATATGTATATGTGGTGTCATGTCATCATCCATGTGGCGCCATGTAATAAATCTCATTATGACATGGAATGACACATGTCCCATGAAATTTAATGATATTTATAGATTTATAGATTGCTGCACATCACATCTCAAACCTATTACAGTATAAGACCCCAACGAACAATGCTAAATTGCTTACTATGGCATGCGATGTATGCGCGTTAACCACCTTAATTGAATACATAATTGCAAATTCTATGCATTGATAATAGTTGGCCATTAAAATCTACATGTCACATAGCCAAATGCAATAACAAAACTAATTTGAAACGGTATACACCTCCCAAGCATTGAATTGTTTTTTGGTGTTCTACCCGTATCACCCTTTGGACTAATTCGAATTCGGGATCATTAATGAGTGGTTAGGTTTCAATCCCCTCCCAATTGTTGTTGCGGGAGATCAAACACGGGTGTTCCTTACCAAGTGCAGTCTCAATCATCACTTGGTACTAATTCCCTGTTCCTAAATGCAAACTTGCAAAGTACTATACAAAATTACTCCTTCTATCCCATAATTTCATGCCTATCTCTCAAAAAGCACGGTAATAAAGGAGAATGGTGAAAGTAGGAGAATATTCAACTGGAAAGATAAAAAGTACTCCCTCCGTTTTTAAATACTTGCTCCACTTTTCATTTGCGGCCGTTTTTAAATACTTGCTTCATTTCCTTATTTGGAAAACTTTTACAATATTTAATTAATTTTCCTTACCTAGTGGGCCCAACATATACATTCTCTCTCCTTCAATTCTCTCCACTACTTTTGTTTTTTACATTTTTTATTATTCCACCAACCCCACTACCTCCATATTTTATTACTTTCTCCAAATTCTCCTAAAACTCCGCGCATGGAGAAATGGATAAAGTATTTAAAAACGGAGGGAGCAGAGAATATTGTATGGGAATAATAAAAAGTAGAGAATCATCAATCTATCAATTAACCTATATTAAAAGCAAACCTAAAGTGACACTTATCATAATTACATTAAAAAAATTTCCGCTTTTTTTCTTTCCTTTTTTTTTTATTTTTTTTTTATTTTTTGCTGAATTTTAATGACTTTCCTTTTTTTATAACCTACAATAATACTTTTTTCCATTTTGACAACACATTTAATTCAATCATACTCAATTAATTTTTTTTTTTTATTATTATTATATTTAACATATATTTTATATACTAGGAGTCTTTAAGTTACAAACATACTAACATAAATTAAAAATAAGGTATTGAAATATATCATATCATTATCCAAGATTATTATAATATCATCAATTTTTTTGCTCCAACTTTTATCATTTGACAATCCTTTAGAACTTAGAAATGGCTACTCGTACAGGAAGTCCTAAAAGAGAGGCACACTTTCTTTTCTTACAAACCTCTTTACGATATTTATTTTAATTAAAAATAGAAAAATCATTTTGATAGCATACTTTGTATAAATCTTAAAACTATAGAAACCAGGGCCGGCTATTGGGCTGTGCAAACAGCCCAACAGCACAGGGCCTCACATTATTTGGGGCCCCAAAATCTAAAATTTTGATAAAGTATAATTATTATTTAAGGAGCAAAAATAAAGGAACAATCAGTTGGTTAAGTTGGTAACATACACAAATAAATGAGGCTAGCTTTTTTATCAGGTTTGTGTTCGATTCCCCTTTCCCAGATTTTTGACTCATTTTTAATTCCCTAAACTTTGGCTGTTTGACGTAGTTTTTTAAGTCTTTATTTATTTCAGTTGGTTAAGTTTGTATCGTTTGATGATTTTCACTTATTTTCTTTATGTATGTATTAATTTTTAGTGGACATAATTTTTTTTACCACTTATTTAATATGACAAAAATTGCAAAGTATTTGAGATAAGAAAAAGTAACAAGTAGAAATATAAATTTTATTAATAGCACAGGGCCCCCAAATAGTTTAGGACGGCCCTGATAGAAACTGAACAAAAAATATTTTTATTATATTATACTTACTCTATTTTTTATAAGCTAGAGTTGGATTTGCACATTTGTTGAGACGCAATTTTGACCATCAATATCTCTAATTAAAGATTATTAAAAATTATGAAAAAAATATTATTAAAGAAGACATAATGACAATAATCCAACAACATATTATATGATCATATTTATATATTGTATATTGGTAAAAATATTAAGTCAATGATGATATATATATATATATATATATATATATATATATATATATATATATATATATATATATATATATATATATATATATATATATATATATAGTATAAAATTCCAACTCTTGCTTATAAAAAAAAGTACATAACATATATTGAAAAATTCAATCTAATTACTCTATATATAAATTTATGCAATGTGATTATTTAAATTAAAATAAAAACCCCTCACTAAAAATATATTTTTAAAAAGTTGATTACAAAATACTAATTATCCTTAATTAACGTAAAATCAACTAAATTTTTATATTATGCCGGTCAAAGTGTGTCAACAAAACATAAGGACAAATGTATATGGATTCACATGTGGGCACTAACTTTAGCTAATATTTTCATTTTCTTATATAAAACCTTACACCTTCTAAATTTCTATTACTACATTTTTTTTTGTAATAAATTTAATTCAATAACCTTTATGCATTTGGTATTGATATAAATTAAAATTCTAGTTATTTTAATTATTTAAAATATATATATTTTTTTGATAAATTATTGTTGAATTAACACTATTCTTTATAATTTTTGTTGCGAAGTTTAATTATGACCGTGCATGGCACGGGACTTAACCTAGTATTGTATAAAAAGAAAAAGTAAGTAATGATTTTTTTGGGTATATGTGTATTTTGTATGGAAAAGATAAAAAGTAAGTAATGATTATGTGATATATTTAGAAATAGACACAATATTTTAGGACACCGAAAAAGAAATACAAGCACGAAATAACGGGACGGAGGAAATAGTAAATTGCAAATAGTAAAACCTATGAGGCTATGATAACTAGCATTCAAACAAGTAGATACACACTGATCTCATCACCTCTTTCTCAATAGTCACTTCACTAGTTCACTTCATTGTTTTTGACTTTTTTTTCATTCCCCAATTTTAAGCGCGAAATTAACCGATAATCAAAAAATAAAAATAAAAATAAAACCCTAAAATTACTATCGGTTAACCAAATAAAACAACGACACTTGTCCTTTTCCAAACCCTTTGAAAACCCTTGCTCACTTCCCATTCTCTCTCCTCTTTCGCGTAGGGTTTTTCCAAACTCTCTTCCTTTTCTCTCTCCAATTATCTACGCCGCGCCGCCGATCAATTTTCCGGCAATCAACGCCGCCGTCGTATTCGGAGGAGAGAGAAAATTCAGAGAGATTATCATGGGAGTTGAGCCGGCGAATTATACCATGGAAGAGCAGTATCAACAAATGGAGGCTGATGATGATATTGATCGAACTGATTCTGAAATTGTTTTTCATATTCGTCAAGCTCTAAAATCTGCTTCTTCGGTATGAAATTTTTTACTTAATTGAGATTTTTGGAGGTTTAATTTATTGTTGAAGTTTGTGTTGGTAAAATTATGAATTGAATTTGTTTGATGCTTAGGAAGTGAAAATTGTTGGATTTGAGGTGATTGTTTGTTGATAATAGTATTGAATTGTGCTTGATTTTATGATTGGGTGCTTTAATTAGGTAGCATTAATGTTGTTATAAGTGTTCAGGCTTCAGGATTTGAGGGTAATGCATTTTGTTGAGTTTTTGCTCGAGTTTTAGTTATATTTGTTCTCATTCAATTCTTATTCGTGTCGTAAATAATCGCAATCGAGTCTGTACAAGAACATCTCCAATAGGCAATAGGAAGAGGAGGATGAGACGATGAGTATTTTCGTTACTCCTAAGGGAGCTTAACATTGGATGAGATATAAAAAATGAGAACAATTAGGCAATTAGCAAATTGATAACTAAAAATATAAAAAGTTCATTTATTTAATAGATGTTGCATGAGAATTATTGTGTCAAAGACCGATTCTCACACGATTAAATTATACTAATTAAACACGAATTAGGGGTAAGCTTGAGTAATTTGATTGATGGCTAAAAGTTTTAAGGTTTACAAGATAACAATAGCTTGAGGCTATTACTCTCTAAGTAGCTTTAGGCCACAACTCTCATGAGAATTCTACACAAATTTCTGGATAAAACGGCTACTACTAACTAGTTTACCATTTATACTCAAGCACTAACATACCCTAAAACTAATACTAGTCGACTTACAAGGCTTAGGGAACATCACCCTTTTTGCCATGGTTACAAAAGTGGTGTCTCATCCTTTTCAAGCTTGTCTCTTTCCCAATTTGGCTTCCTTGACAATTTGCTACTGCATCTCTTGCTCCTCTACTTCTGTTGCTTGCTCCTGCTGGTTACCGTTGTATTTGATTTGCTTGTGCTCTTGACCCAACTCATGAGTTTGACCCTTCTTGGACCTTCGGTGATAAACCTTAATGGGCTGGCCCAACTTTGGGTCTATCACATATTGATATGAAGTATAAGGGTAGTGTGGAATTCCAATTTGAGATTCATGGGAGAGTAATACCATTGGACTTTAGAGTGTTAGGGAAAAAAAAAAATAGAGGTTTGAGTCTCACTATTGGAGCTGAGAAAGTTGTTACAGAGTACAAAATATTTATGAAACCTAAGTTCATTCTCGCCGATGGTTTGGTTCTATTGTGGATTTTTTAGTACAGCTTTACTCTTGCACTTGGGCACATACTTTCCTCTGCTCATGCTGAGAGTGTGTTATGGGTGATGTGCTTTAATGGCTGCGTACCTAACTATATCTCTCTTTTGCTTCAAAAAGATCAACTCTATCTAGATTCTATTTTTTTAAATTTCAAGTTCAAAATTCAGGGAAGAAAGAGAAAGTAGCAAAAGTTTAAAAGGAGTATTGAGCTTACAAAAAGAAGAGTTGAAAACAATATGCCCTTAGAGTCTTTGTTAATTCAGGGAAGAGTACTGTGATGTAAATTACCATTTTTTTTAATGATTGTTTTTGCTGTTTGTTATGAGTTTGACATGCACCTTGTAGGATGAGAATGATGATTACAACGAACTCGTTGGGTTGCTACATTACAATGATCGTCTCTCCCCCGAGGATGTAGCTATGCTTGTGGTAAGCTTTTATTTAATTATGGAAGTTGCTTTAGGTCACAATGCGATTTCTGGCTAAAATGCATCTCTCATTGCTATGCAGACAAGTTTGAAGGCCTTATCCGGTGCAGTTTCATGCATAGATACTGTGCACCATGGGAGTCTTCTTGATACCGTAAGATTAAAAATTTTGTTTGCATTCATTTCAGTAAATTTGTTGAATTAATTTTCATGTGAGATCTTGAGTTTTTACTAATATTGTTCTTTAACTTGTCTTTGCTTTTTTCCTTATGGGTACATGTCTCATATGAATCCTCTTTTATTTTTCATTGTCCATTGGCTGGAAATATATCCGATTTAGTGATTTATAGCCGTTTATTGCGGTGCATTTTTTTTTTCCCTTGGCTTCTTAAAGTATACATCTTCCATTCTTTACTTTTTTTTACCATGGGGTTTGGGGTTTGAGGTTTGACACAAATGTTTTGATTATGGATGACACATAGCATGCTGTAGTTGATATTTTTAAGTGTTAGTATCATTCACATGGAATCATAACTCATATGGGGTGAGAGAAAAGCGGAAAACAAATGACTTCTAGATTTGTGGCGACAAGGGTATATTTGGGTAATAATGGTGTTATGTACCCAAAAAAGAAATGAGAAACTATTTGGGAATTGGGATTGTCTAAAATAGGGAATCTTTGGAAAACATTAGAGGATAGATTCATGGAAGGACTAGCTTTTAACAGGATCCATGAGATTACCTTGACCCAACAAGCTTCACATACTTTGTTACTCTCGAGCACTCTTTTAATACTCTGCATTTAATGCATCTGCTTGATCCACTAGTTCCCAGTGTAATATTTTTTGGCACCTGTGTCTTGCCACAGCTGTGTGTAGTAATTAAATTGTGCGATTGTACAGATTTTTAATATGAGCTTGTGGAGCTATGGTCCCGAGGTCATGGACGCTTTGATCGAGTTAATTATAACCCTGGTATGTGATCATATATGGACCTTGATTTTGTAAGGCCTTTAGTTCTCTTGTCTCACTTCACATGCTGCAGGCTGCCTCCAGTGGTAAATATGTTGATTCATGTTTGGATATGCTTGTATGCAACTTCACTCCTCCCAAGAGGTTCATAGAAGCTCTAAAGTGGCCATATGGTGTTGCAAAGAAGGATCACGTTTTAGTTAGGGTGCATTCTGCTTTGGAATATATTTCAGGCCTGGTTCCACTTGCGCCATCAAGGTTATTGCCCATTGTTCTGCAGAGAATGCCAAAAGTTTTTAATAACCTGCAAGAACCTGTAAGTTCAGATTTCTGATTCTCAGTATAAAAAGGGATGTGTTTGCTGTATTATTTTTGTGATGAGCTGTATGCAATCTATGCGTATATGCTCTTCCCTACACTTTGTTTGATGCTGTTTTGAAAGAGTTACCAAATGGAATCATAACAAATCTGTAAGTTTGATGGTTTTGCGTATATCACGATTTAAAATTAAAATTTTGCTCATTTATTATAATGTACTTGTAAATAATTCTAAGCCTACTGTAATAACTATGAAAGTTCTCATTAGATAAAATTAGGGATAAAATAAAAGGTTTTAAATACTTTAGAAGCATGTTAAATTAATTTACAAAACTAAGTGAAGGATTGTCTACTAAATTCTAAACTACTAATATATACTAACCAAACAATTGTAGAATCAACCCAAAATTAGCGAAAAATAAATGAGAAAGAAGATAGAACTACATCAATCTTGCTTCTTCAAGCTGGAATTTTTAAATTAAAGAGTACGGGTTAATGAAGAGAGAGGACAATAAAATTTCAAATTTGAACAACTAAGTAAAGATGAGAGTTTATTGAAACAGGTTGTATTAAGGAGAGTGTGTAGTGTATAATTTGATTTAATTCATTCTAGTTTCCAATGATTAAAGAGGGGGTATAGCCCAGGGGGAGGGTGATCAGGCTGAGAGAGGGGTTGCAGCCAGATTGCTAGAGGAGGATGGAGGAAGAAAACTTTTCAAGCAATTTTTTTCTTCTCGTGGATGAATGCGTTATATGGTCTTTGCATCCTTCCTGTCTGATGTTATGTTTTGTATGTTGCTGTAACTCGTATTTCTCATATCATTTTTTAAAGATGTCAATTAGATTGAGTTACATATACTGGGGTCTATTTCAGAGAGGCATGTTTATTGTTTGGGTGAAGATCATTGCCAAGGTGCCAACCAATAATTATATGGGATTCTTTCTTCCATTAAATACTCAGGATTGTGTGTAGTTATTTCAACCTCTTGTTGTTGCATCTGTCTTCAAGCTGGCAGAAAGCAAGGGAAGGAAGAAATGGCTTTTCATTATGATTAGAATATAGTGACAAAGTCCATGGACTTTCAGGTTAAAGGCAGAGTTAGAGGATAATGGAAGCCTGACATTTGTGACAAGATGGGAGATATTGGACCCCAAGCAGTCTAGCACCTTGGTGGTTGAGTGGGGAATTTTGGAGTGCCTTGTTGTGAAGGTCATAATTTGCATAGTGGGCTAAACAGCAATGATGCGATTTGTGGATTCAGTGCTCTTACCCTCCCTCCCTCCCACTTTGCCATTCTTATATCTCTGTGCATTGTCAAGAAAAAGTATATAATCTGTGGTGCTGTGATTTTGCTGTGCCTTCACGTGTTCTTTCAATTATATCACTGTTAATGTGAGATGTTATTGTAGGTGGTGGTGATGTTTGTAGAAAACATGTTCAAGCTTGAAAGCAGTGCTATTGGGGAGCTGGTTGGCAGGAGAATGCTAATCATGGCTGTGGTTGATTTGCTGATAGATTTTGACGTGAGTATGCTGAAGTAACATGTAGTAGAGACAATACTTTGCTACACCCAGTACCTTCAAATAATCATTAATTATTTTATTTTTCTATTTTCTTAACCTGTAAATACCCTTTGTTTTGGCATTTTAAAATGACAATTTCTACTTCTGTTTTGCTATTGTTCTGTGGTATGTGTAGGTGGAGGTTGGATGGGATGATATTCTAGAGGAGAATCCTCAGAAAGGCATTTTTGAGATGGAGTTGGAAGACGAGCAGATATTAGATGATGAGGATGATGATGACGATGGAGGTGGGGTATGTTGATTCTCTTGTTATTTTGATTACTGAATTATGCATATGTAGACTTCTTCTGGTTTGATATTGCTCAATTAATGCCAGTTTAAGAAATTTATTTTGGTAATGATGAAGAACTATACTTGCAGAAACTCCCAATTACCAACCACCCCCCCCCCAACAACAAACCTAAAGCCTGTTAAAGTAGCATCTATTGATGTCATGCCAATTTGAATTGTTCAGTTTGTGAGAGAAACCTCAGGTCAGAGACGTCTCTGGAAAAATCGAGTAACTGACAAGTTAGAAAAATTGGATAGCCTTATGGTCACTACTTTTGAGCATCTGAAATATTGCAAAGAGAATGGTCGTTTGGTTGAGGTACTTTCTGAATTTCTTTTTGTGTTAAGTAATGTTCACATACCTATGTTCTGTACTATCTGATTGCCTTTTATTCTAAATTCTTCTTTGAATGTGATTAGGTGTTTGAATCTCTCCTCCAGTCATTTCAGATTACAGTTCTGAATGCTTACAAGTCTAAATTTGCACAGGTAAAGTATATCCCATGTTACTCTGTTTAAATGAATTATCCAGTTAGCAGAGATTATCTGCATTAAATGCACAACTAGCTCACATGATAAAGTTTTGTTCCTGGTAGACTTTAAACAATTCGGGAAGAATCTTTTGTACTACGTAGATCATTTTTGATATTGTTTTGTGATTCCTCTTTGCTCTTAGCTTCCTACATCTAAATCTTATGTGTATCTTTAGATGGTTCCGTGCTTGTGGTTTGATGCTGAATTTTCACATGAGAATTTTTTGTTTTTTTTCCCCCTTCTACTTTGAAGTTGAGGCCACTTCATATTTCATGGTGGAATACAATTCGTGGAGTAATTACCTCAAGCCACGAATAAACTATAGATTTTTTAAAGTTCACAATCTTTGAGGTCATGTGATTGTGATGATATGACTATGAAGCATTTTAAAGTGGCGCTGAATGATTTTAGGATACTTTTGATTGAGGGTTACTAGTGCTATATACTTCTAGCTAAAGCATCTTTTTGTTTTGAATAATGATGGATATACAATTAACATTTTTATATAGCCATTCAAGTACTCCATTTTTTTTTGGTGAAAACTCAAGTACTCCGTACTCAATATATATGGTGCCTTGTCATTTAAGGTCTTTCAAGAAACCATAATCTCTAACAAAATCATTTCGGTTTCCTCTTCATAGTACCATAGCTTTTCTCTAATTGTATCCCTTAAAAGCTTATATTATATATATTTTTTAAATGTTAAGTAATTAAGATTTCAATTAACTTTTTTTAAAATATTTTTTTTTTTTTTTTTTAACCTTATTTTGGTCCATTTTTTTTAACAAATGTGTACTTGAGGCGAAATGTAGATAAGTTATCCACAAATGAATATTAATCAATGTAGTACATTCTCTTTAATCAGACTCTCTCTTCTATACATAAAGAGGAAAAAGACCCATTTTCACTCCCTAACCTCTTTTCTTTGGCTGCAACTAGTAGAATAACTGTGCTGGTCTCTATGAAACAGAGGGAGTACTAATCATAGAGTTTAGGCTTAAAAACTAAATGTAAGGTTTATCATACCTTTTCTGTCCCAAAGTCAAGGGCACTCCTGTATTTTTGTTTAACTTATGCTATCTCGATGGAAACTTTTCAAGGGTATATTTTCCCAGTATTTTGCCTTTAACATTAATACTTTAGTACTAACAATAGATGAGAAGGATAAAAATAAAAAATGCCCAAGGTGTTATTTATAGTTTATTTACAGTATATCTCCATTTATTTCATACTTTTACTTCCTTGATGTTAGTCATGGTTTATGCGGCACGTTGTTAGAGAAAAAAAAATGGATGCACTCATGTTATACATTATTTAAGGAAGTTATTTTGATGATTCTAGTCACTTTATAGTAACCTGTATTTTTTCTTGTTGCAGTTTGTGATTTTCTATGCCTGCTCTCTGGATTCTGAAATTTGTGGCACAAGATTTGCTGAATTTCTTGCGGATATGTATATTTGCTGCAGCTTTCCCCCACTTACTAGGTATAATCATATGTCCACTATGCGATTAATGTGATATGCTGTAATTTTTTATAATATTCCTGCAATTTTAGGCTTTGAACATATTAGGTTGTAAATACACTCCCTTTTGAATTCTGGTAAAAGGGACATTTGAGTTATTGGTGTTTTTATTAATTTGTCTGTTTAACTCTAAATCTTTTCCAATTTGTGCCAAGGGCACATGTTGCAATTTATAGAATAAAAAGAGCATGCACACATGTTATATACGGACAATATACGGTACATGTTGACCTACTCCTACCATGAAATCTGGTATCTTACCCAGGCACTTGATATTTGTAATGCTTTTATGTGTAGTTTGTGCTGCTAGTTATGTTACATCCTTTTTCTTTTTGTCCTTTTTGTTTTTGGGTGCTGTGAAATGAGCCTTCGTTTTACGATTCTCATGTTGATCTTGTTTAGGATGAGTGCTGTTGCATATCTGGCAAGTTTCATGTCTCGTGGAAGGTTCCTGTCTACGCCCCTTGTTGTGAACATTTTGGGAAGGTAATTGATTCAGCATATTTGTGAAATTAATTTATATAGACCAGTTTGGTGCAAATGTCTACTAAATGCAATTATCCTATATAAAGGCAATTTCTAACTTTTGTAAAATTTTAGACTTGCCAAGTGTTGCTCAGATTATTGCAGACTTCAAAGTGGCAATTCTGATCCAAAAATTCATAGAGTGTTTTATGCTGGATGTCAGGTAATATCCTCACTCCCCTGCAGCTCGATTTCTTTATTGTTCTATGTGCCCTTCTTGACAAATTGCTTAAGTGATCCTTTGTCATACAATGTAGTATATCTTGATTAAAATGGTGCATCTTGAAACAATGTACTAGCTGCGTTTTCTTTTGATGAACCCAATTACTTTAAACTTTTGTTTCTAGGAGAGTTGAGCGTTTGAGTGGGTATCAGAAAACTGCTGATAAAGTGATGGATGTGTATCGAAAAGTGGGGTGTAATAAGAAAAAAATTTGGATATTGTGGCTGAGGGGTCAGATTATAAAATGTGAGTGAGAGTAAATGTGTAAATATTGTTGGGTAAGGGGTCAAATTATAAAATGTGTTTGCCAAAAATTGAATAAAGAAGAAATGGATACATCCAATAAAAACACCTCAAAATGAAAAGTGCGTATACAATAATAAAACAGAGGATATAATATTTTAGCCTTATAGGTATTATATGTATTCGTCTTATAATCAAAGTAAAATGAAAAATTGTGCAACATCCCTCTTCCATAACAAGAAAAATATGTAAATAGACGGCATAGGTTGTTTGCTTGGCTTAAATGTTCCAAGTTTGCATTATAAATCTTCATTCGTGGGTCATTGTAAAACAGTAAATATCTGAAACATAACACCACCCCCCCCCCCCCCCCCCCCTCTCTCAAAAAAAAAAATAAAAAATGTAAAGGCTGTTTTTAGCATCTCCGATTCTCTGTGTACATCATTGAAAAATGGAAATAAAAAGTATTTAATTCTTCCTTTTCTTTACCTATAAATCTGAAGAATTTTGAGAGCTGTTTTTTTTAGTAAAACATCTGGGAACTTTTGCGTCTGAACATACATTCTGTAATCTGGGCTGAAATTAATAGAAGTGGCTGTTTTCTACAAGCAAAAACCATGTTATTAAAGTCTTGTCACCCCCCCCCCCCCCTCCCCTCCCTCTAAAGAAATTTTCTACATTTTGTTATGTTGTGTTATTGATAAGCATGAAATGTTGTTGAAGTCTTAGTTTAAGGATTGTTTTGTATTTCCCTTACACGTCCGTTGAAATAGTTTTGCTACTCTTTTAAGATGCAGCAGCTTCTAATTTCATATATTGCAGGCCATCATGTATGTTCTCTGTTTCCGTATGAGATCTATCATCGACATTCCAAATCTGAAATCACAAATCTCTGGTTTTCCCTTGAGTCAAATATTTACGAGTCATCTGGAGCCTTTAAAGGTTAATTGTTTACTCAAAATTATCATATTATCTGAAATTTTCTCCTCTGATTGTGCCTTTTTAATGTTTGATAGACCTTTCTAATGTTGATTTTTTTTAATTTAAATGCCAACAATGACAGGTTTGCTTGCCATCAATTGTAGAGGAATTTTTACAGCAAGCAAAATCAGCTAATTTACTTCGTAAAAGTGGTACTCCTGTTTTTCATGATATGCTAGAGTCTGAACTTTCTAAAGCTTTTGGTGGGATCGAGAGGCTTGATATGTTCTTTCCATTTGACCCATGCCTATTGAGGAAAAGTGACAGGTTCTCTTCTTATCTTTATCATTTCTTTCACTATAATATCTTACACAACTTAGCCATGGGAATGTTCACTACCTTGTATACCATGCTCCATGTGCATGTCAGTGTGTTCTGTGCATATGATGTAGGAGATGACATGTGATCCAATTAATTCCTATACTATTATTGTTAGCCAAGCTGTCAGTCATTATGTGCACGCATAGTTAATAAATCTTTGGCACCTGTAATGAGAGGGGTACTTTCGTTAGGAGCTGCTGATAACTCCCAACTCTCAAGATAACAGCCACATTTTTTCTGCTGTATAACATTGCACTTATGACCTGGGCCTGGCATTGAAGAACTCCCAATATTATTCTTACTTAATTAGTGTTAGTTTTATTCTTTGTAAATCATGAAGAGAAGGTAGAGAGGAGGGATTCATAAATTATTCCCTTAATTAATATGCCAAATTAAGACCCATTGCTCATGTAGATTGCAGTAATACATGAATCACTTATCCCTGGTTTGTAGCAATTGTAGGTGATTATTATACTTTCTCAATTAGAATGTCTGTATGGACTATCATATATCTTCACTATGCGTATTCAATGCCACTATATTGAGTTATGTCATTTGTTATATCTAGTATAATTATGGAGTATATTTAATCATTCCAGAGCAATCAAACTTTATTTTAGGGGATACTTTGTTAAGTGCTGTCCTCATTCTGTACAATTTTTAGTTTGATTAAAGTTTTTTACCTCCAATTGTCCACATTTCTTCTATCAAGGATGCTCTAAGACATTTCTGTGTAGAAAATGACATTGGAAGCTGGTTGAAATTTTCATTCACTATGACTTTACTATTACCCTTTATAGTTATGGCTTTTGCGAACCATAGCAGCCCTAAGGATCTGGTAAAGATAATTTAAAATAGAATATTCCCTCTCTGAAATTAAAATTTGATGTGAAGATGTTTAATGGCAAGTGTTATGTAAGGATATGCATATTTTGTTTGTGTGGCGCGAATAAGGCAAAAATGGCTTGGCAGATGTGCCCAATGTAAGCGAAGTAATGGATTGGATGTTGTATACATTTGGAATGATGTTTTAAGGATCTTATAGTCGGTGGTGTAATCTCCACTTACGGTGTGTTTTAATTAACTTGAAATTTACTAGTATGAACTAAACCTGAACTTAATACAACTTATATGAGTTTTAAGTTGAACTTGGGTAGCCCTTAACTCTTTTTTGAACTTATTTGTTTTCCTGTACGTGTATTATTTAAACTTGTTTTTAGGAGGAAATAAAGTTAACAAAACATGGCCATAATATGAATATGTCCCTGGTGTTGTGGTTTCTGAATAGTTTCCATTTTTAATAACCTTTTTTTGAATTTTGCAGTTCCATTCGCCCAAATTTTGTGTACTGGTCTATGGTTCGTAAAACATATGAAGATGATGAAGGCAGCAGCGATGAAGATGTTGATGTTTTCTACCCAGAAACAAATAGAGCAGCATCCCGAGATGAAGGGATTGTAGAAAGTTTTGAAGAAGATTATCTTGACGAGTTTAATGATACATTGAACCGAATGTCCATCACGCCTAAAGATTCTACACTTAAAAGTAGATTTGGTCGTAATTCACAAACTCCTATGCAAATGCCGTCTAAACTCAGACCATCTATGAGCCCAGAATCTTTGTTATGAACTTCCAATTTTTTGGTGGTTAAATATCTTCTTGAGGAACCCAAGAATCCAACAATATGCAGCTGTGAGAAAATACGCCACAGGCCGCTTATGTCACAGTGACTCTAATTGCTGAGGGCTTTTCTCAATGCCCCATTTGTCGACAACTATCTCAAAAATGAGATCCGTGGCTTAGATTCTAGGGTGCTAGCAAATTGTGTTGTAATTCTCTTCAAATTTTGTTTGCTTTATGTAATCTCTTAAAGCCTAATTCATAATTCGACGATTAGATTAGCAAAATATGTACCATCTTAAATCCTAGTGTCAAAGATGACGATTAATTTATATTTCTGGGGGTCGTAGAATGTAATTTATACAATAACGATACATCAAAGTTGGACTATTTTGTGCTAGTGTAATGAAAGTACAGTTAATTGAAATTTTTATTGATCATGATTCAAATTTTGTATTTCGTAGTTCATCATTTTTCATTCAAGTTTTAGTATTTTTACCTTGAATGTGGTAGTTGGCAAAGGAATGTTGCATTTACATGTTTATTTCCTCTTATGTAAGCTCACATTAGAGCATCCGTATCTTACCATAAATTTTAACGGAATATGTAACATTTTATAGTACCATTTTCATCTGACCAAAAGCATGCTCTTATTTATTTAACCTTAATTTAACAGTTGTTACAATCGTTGTTGCGACAAGTTTGCATGGTACTAATATTTTTTTGACAAAGTGCATGCAGAGAGTGTAACTCATATAGCTAATTTCATTTTATTCTCCTCCAATTTTATTTGAAGGCACTTACCGTGTGATCAAGCAGCATTATCGGTATATAGCTCTGAGACTTTCTCTCTATCTTACTCTCTCTCCTTCAACTGATATCTTGCTTTGTATTTGCTAGATACTAACATTTTTGTACACTCGTTTGTTTTTTTCTAAGGCGGTTGAAATGTCACAGTTAGAGTACTTGCATAGCTGCAACAAGAGGAGGAAAAGGTCATCTGCTGATCAAAGGGTTTTCAGGTTCAAGTCTTTCTGTGAACCGGGCTATCCAACTCAGTTTGATGGCCCTTTCTGGAAGAATGTCAGAGCATTACTCGAATTTGGGCATATGGAGAGTATTCATAGTACCAATGGTATGATAAGCTGGTCATTTCAGCTGGAAGTTCATCGCCATAGACCTGATCACCGTGTCTTTCTGTTTGTTATAGAGGAGCCAATTGAAACTTCAAACTACCTCTACTGCAAACATTGTCGCTACATAGGTACTTATTTGAAACTTGTGGATTGTAGTCTAGCTTTTATGTTACACTGTTAGAAAGTTATCTTAATAGTACTCCCTCTGTCTATATACATAACTAATTTTGCATGTTCTATTAAAAATTAAACATTCTCTTTAAGTTTATCCTCTTTACTTTCTCTCTAACATTGGGCCATATTATTTTACAAAAAACTTGTCGAATATTATTAGTAATAATCCCATGTTTTGCATAGACATACCAGTTAGTGTTTAAAGCAAATTCGAGTGATTAGCATGATATAAAGCCAAATATTTCATTTTCCTTATCATTAAAGAGGGACAACTTCTCTTGTTATTTCATTTTCCTTATCATTAAAGAGGGACAACTTATCATCTCAGAAGTACAATGAATGAGAGATAAAAAAACAAGTAATTGCTTAAACTTCTGAAGCCTTTCAGGAGTGCTATTTACTGCATTTGTTGATTGTAACAGGATGGGGACAGCATATGATCTGCAACATGAAGTATCATTTTGTAGTGCCCTCCAAGGAAACTGCAGCTATGGCATCAACATGTTTGAGCTGCCAAGGTAATTGCTGTGCTGATGGTACAATTTTAGCTGCAAGATGCGGTACCAAGTCCTGCAGCTTGGTGGAACTGGAGGGTCACACTTTGCATGGAGTGTTCCACTGCAATGGCTTTGGGCATTTGCTCTGTGTTAATGGCCTTGAAATGAATGCAGACTTAACTGGTCACCAGGTCATGGATTTTTGGGACCGCATCTGCACTGGCTTGCGTGCAAGGTAATCAGTCATCTTGTTCCCTACTTCAATTTTTGCCATGTTATTGTCAATAGCCCTGCAGTAATGCTGAGCATGAGGGAGTTTTTTTTTTTTTTTTTTTTTTTATATATATTTTTTCGGTATGTATCTTAGCCTTATATGACCCTATAATGCCCCCTCTGCATATCCGACTCCAAATTTGTTTCCTTGCATTTTATGTTGCTAGGATTATGCTTACAGCAAGAGAAGAACTAAGAAGTAAATAGAAACTTTCAGAGAAAAAAGCTAGCTGAAAGAAGAGAGTTTTTTAGCTTGTTTCTTTATCAAATTTGTTTGGATTTCCTTAGTTGAAAAATAGGTGATATTGTTCAGACATACTACAGTTAACTGATGAAATTAAGTTTTGTTATGCAGGAAAGTGAGCTTGACAGACATATCTCAGAAGAAGGGCATGGACTTGAGACTACTTCATGGACTAGCATATGGAGGGCCCTGGTTTTCACGGTGGGACTACAAATTTGGACGTGGAAGCTTTGGAGTGACAGAATCCATGTACCAAAAATCAATCCAGGCTTTACAGAACATCCCCTTGTGCCTTCTTTTCCACCACTTAAGCCCCTCGGACAATTACCTTCCAATCATATACTCACGGTACCAAGCCTTATCTGAGCATTCCTTAATAACCCTTAGTGACCTTTTCCACTTCATGCTAGAGCTCAGGTCCCGCCTCCCAAAAGAGACTGCCCCCTCTGAGCTGTTCAACCCTGGTATCCTTCTAGAAACTTCCTGCAGGTGGTCCCCTAAACGGGTTGAAATGGCCACTCGAGTCATAGTTGAGTCTTTAAAAAGGGCTGAGCCCAAATGGGTGTCAAGACAAGAGGTCAGGGATGCAGCAAGGGTATACATTGGTGATACAGGACTGTTAGATTTTGTTCTCAAGTCACTTGGTAATCATGTTGTGGGAAAATACCTTGTTCGTCGTAGCTTGAATCCTGTAACCAAAGTTCTTGAATACTGCTTGGAAGATATGTCCATTAGCCATGATCATAACTTGATGTTGAGGGAGTCCAAGTCCAATATGATGGCGGTCACTAGGGCTCAACTCGCAAAGGACATCATGTACCTTTACAAATCCACACTAAAAGAAAGAAAGGCAACATCAGGTTCAGGAAGCACAATTTTAATAGCTAGCAGGGTAATCCTTGACAGTAAACACCTTGTCAAGGAATTTAATCATCAACAAAACCTTCCACCCCGAAACAAATTCAGCATTGGGGAGGAACTAGTTGATTTGTTCTGCACTTTGCAGCTGAAAGACCAGCAAATTATGCAGCCTTATGAAAATGTTAAAGTAAAAGGAAGCTTGATAATTGAAGAGTTAAAAAGGGAGGTTGAAAAATGGTTCAAAGATATATATTATGGAATGAAAGGATTAGTAATACAATCAATTGTCAATGTTAATGCAAATGACACAGATTTTGTTTGTGGGGTGATTGAAGAAGGAAAGGATATCATTTTTGAAGCAGGATTTATCGGTGAGGTTAATGGGAACGAGCATGGGAATAAATCACTAATGCAAGGATGGAATGTATATGAACTTGGAAATTATTGCCATAATCAAGGCTATGGATGCATAGATTGTGCCTGTGGTGCTAAAGAGGATGACGGGGAAAGAATGGTTGCCTGTGATATATGCGAAGTCTGGCAGCATACTCGATGTGTTAGGATTCCAAACAATGAAGAGGTTCCAAGAATTTTTCTATGTGATCGTTGTGAGCAAGACCTTATCTTGTCCCCTTCTTTGATTATGTAGTTTATTTAATAGATAATTTACGTATCATGCATGATAGTATTAGTATGCACTACAAAATTCAGTTAATATAAGCTTAAGCATGCAAAAGAAGTCTCATACCTAGATGACATATATATAGAGGCATAATATAATGTATGTGGTGAAAGAATTCACACAAGAAGAGTGAATATATAAATTTGTAGACTAAGCATTAGTTAGATTTTTTGTGTTTTGGATTTATCCTTTTTATAATTGAAGTGTTTTTATCTTCCCTTCATTCGAAACTAATAGTTGTTTTTGTTTGGAAACTAGTGATTTGACCATTTAATTAGCAGATTGGTGTGAATTTGACAAATTTGCGGTTAGATTAATCCAATCTACTACTTAATTTGTTTTGTACGATCTCAAAAAAAAAAAAAAAAAAAAAAAAAATCAATTTGTTTTGCTATGACCTATAGGTTTAGTCACAAACTCTATTTAAATAGCTAGCCTTATTCTTTCCATATGATCAAGAGTAATGATCTTAATTAAGCATACTAATGAGCTACCATTATTAATTTTTTGACTAACCCTAAGCCCTATAAAATTATTTGTTATGCTTCAATGAGAATTTCCAATAGTAAAAACCGTTGTTTAATGCCGAGCCAAATTTGATTTGATTTGACTCTAAATTTCCATGATATATTATATTTGTGGTTATTCAACGAGAATCGAACTCTTAACCTCAAAATTATAACTGAAAACTCAATTATTAATATGAATTCAATTAATATTTCTAGCTTTAAAATCGCGACCCATTATATTTATATCGACACAAATACAAACTCGACCCAACTAGTTAATCTAACATATTAGTGAATTGTGAATTCTAGGAGCCAAACACACGCAATTAGGGAGCTTAAACCCTTCTTCCCCTTTTCTCCTCTTTCTTCTTCTGCCTAACTTTTTTCCAAATAATTTTGATTAAGCTGCCATTATCTAACCTCGCAACTTTCTCTTCTGCTTACAATTTGTAATTGCTACTTGATCAAGCTTCTCTAGGTAATCCTCATTCCCTCTTTCTCTCTCCTAATTGCCTGCGAAATTTCTTAATTTTCTGTAAATCCGGTAATTTGATTATATTAATTTAAAAATCCCAATTTTGTGAAATTTTAATCTTTTGTATATTATAAGAATTGGGATGTAGGAAATTATTGGGTTGATTTTGTTTAAATGTAATTTTTTGGATTTTTGTATTTTATGTTCTCTAATTAACCGAAGGAAAAGATGAAATTGTACAATGTACATTGTTTATGGCTCTTAATTTAAAGTGAAAATTTGTAGGAAAGCTTATTTAATCGATTTAATTTCATATGGGTATATACATAATTTGATGTTGTATCAATTTTGATTGTGACTTTATCCTTGATTAAATTTTGCTGATTTTTATAACTTGATTATGATATTTGCTGTGCAATCAAAGATTGTGATGATTATTAGTATCATATGAAATTTGAGGAATTATGGTGATTATCATAACTTAACTAGGGGAGGCCCATGATTTAAGAGTTTGATGAAAAAGGTTGACTATATTAAGTTTTCTGTCAAGTGTAATTTGGGAACACCTTGATGGTGGTCCTTGAATGGCTTAAGTGTCCTTATCAGGGTCTCAACTTCTCCTGGTTGGTAGGATGTACTGATATAGGAGTGCTATAACGTGTCGTTATGTTGTCTCGCTTTTCTTTAGTTTTACCTAAGCTTCTTCACTACTTGCATAGTTGCACCCACCCTAATGGCCTAATGAAATTGAGACCATGGGAATATTATTCTTATTGGTGATATAAGGCGAAACTTATGGGTAGAATAAAGGATGTTGAGGACCTTTGTCCATTATAAATTAGAGCAAAGCAAGCTTTAGTTTATAAAGTTGGACAAAAAGGGTATGTGATCATATATATAGGTTACGGTTAAGCATGTTTTGCTGCTCTGTACTGATGACTGCTGTCTTCAGATTTTTGGCAAATATATCAATAAAATTGGGTTTGCTGTTGGGGAAATCCTGATTGTTATTCTAGCCGAATTCTGACGTGGTTTTTCAGTTTTTTTCATAGTAATAGGCTTCATCGATTTCTCATAGGAGTTTAAGTTTTAAGATAATTACATGCCGACTCTTTTATTTTTTTATGCTCTTCCCTGTGAAGAAGTTTTAAGCTAGCTTCTGTCTTGCACTTTTTCTGTAAATATCTCTCTTTTGTATCTCCCCTCACCTTAGAGTGAGTTGGGATTGGGGCAGGTAATTTATCATTCTCTTTGATATAGAACATTCAGATTTAGTTGCTTAATAGCGGTCAACTTCAAGCTTATTTTCAAGTCTTGAAGTTTCTTATGTGCTGCTTTTTATGTTTTTTTAGTGAATTTTGGGATTTTTGACCATAGGATGCAATCTATTTGCTCTAATATATGATAATTAAGACTTTCAATGATATAACTATGGACTTTATCCTTGTGCTGGGGTGTAGACAGTTGTTGACGTTCCTAAGGCTTTGAAGATGTCTCTTTATCCTAATGCACCATTAAACTCAGTGGATGAGGATGCATCTTCTGGCTCTGGAGAGGAGATGAATTTGGTTGATGGGCATAACAAACGTCATTCTGCTGTCCCATCAAGTTCAGGACGTCAAAAAAGAAGTCGCAAGGCAACAGGTGATGCCATAGTTGACGCTATGCTAGAAATAGCAGCTGCATCTAAAATGAGAGCTGCTGCAATGATGAAGAATGAAGATCGATTTTCAATTAGCAAATGCATCAAAGTCTTGGATGAAATGCAAGGTGTTGATCAGCGCCTCTATTTTCTTGCCTTAGACTTATTTGAGAACTCCAATGCACGAGAGACTTTTATAGCTCTTAAAAGTGAGAGAAGGTTGATGTGGTTACAGGGGAAGTGCAAAACCAATTCTGTGGTATAATCGTATAAGATCAATTACTTCTTCTAATTTGGTTTATAAGCTACAATAGGATGTTCTATAATTCCTTTCAAGAAATTATCTTACAAGTTATTATTATTTTTTTCTTTACTAAGTAAGCTCTTTGTTAAATAGTGAGTGGACTCTGTGGGGTTGTCGAGTCCTAATTGAGGCCTTTTCTTTTTAGGTTTACTAAGAACTAACCTTTAGCTTCCAGATTAGCATTTAGTATTTACTATGGAGCACTCTATGTATATTCCTTCTTTGGCCCCTTGTGAATTTTTTTTTAAAGATAGGAAAGTTTATACATGAATTATTGATATTACAGATTTGCTACTTGGAGTTAGTACCATTTTCCTTTTGTTATGAAGTATCTGTTGTGCTATGCAATTTCTTCAGATACCTCAGCTGGCATGGAGGATTTTGATATAGAATTGGATGAGATGGAACTAGTTGCTGCTGCAGTTGGATACTATTATCATAATAGTATAAATAAACATCCTCGCCATAGTCTGTCACCTAATCAATCTAATTACATGACTGGATTAATGGAAGGGCCAGAGGATGCATGTCGTGAAATGCTTAGGATGGATAAACATGTCTTCCATAAATTATGTGGCATTTTTCGACAAAGAGGCATGCTTCGTGATACTGCTGGAGTTTCAATTGAAGAGCAACTAGCAATTTTTTTGAATATTATCGGGCATAATGAGCGTAATAGAGTCATACAAGACAGGTTTCAACATTCTGGGGAGACCATAAGTCGGCATTTCAATAGTGTGTTGAAGGCTATCAAGTCATTGTCTCGTGAGTTCCTACAAGCTCCACCTATAAACACACCCCTACAGATCCTTGGTAGCAGAAGACTCTTCCCTTATTTCAAAGTACGCTTTTGAAACACTCGTGTCAATTTGTATGGAAATTATGGCTATTATTTTGCGCATTAACCCCTTTCTTTGTACCTCAGGATTGTATTGGGGTAATAGACGGCATGCATGTTCCTGCACATGTACCTGCAAAAGATCAAACTCGATTCCGTAACAAGAGAGGTTTTCTATCACAGAATGTTTTGGTAGCTTGTACTTTTGATCTGCAGTTTATATTTGTATATCCTGGATGGGAAGGTTCAGTTTCTGATTCTCGTGTACTGCAAGCTGTTCTTGATGACCCTGATCAGAATTTCCCTCGCATTCCTGAAGGTGATGTTCTTGTTTATTTGATTGTAAAAGTGTAATTACTATGTCCAAGCTCATGGTTAACCCATACCAAAAAAGTATGCCTTATTCTACTTTACACGTGTCTTTTTCTATCTGCATACTCTCTAAGTTGGGATACATCCACATGCCCCAGTCTTCTTTCTACATTTGCACCTCCATCTTCATGCCCGAACTTAAAGCAAACCTTGACCTGGTACAGAGTCTGTGGGTGTTTACCTTATTTCTCGCAGGTTGTTTACCTGAAGATTATGTGCTGCAGGTAAATACTACCTTGTAGATACAAGTTACTTAAATATGGAAGGATTTGTCGCCCCATTTCAAGGAGTTCGATACTGCAATCATGAGTTCAAAGGTGCTAACTGTCTACCAAGAAATGTGCAAGAGCTCTTTAATCATCGGCATTCAACCCTAAGACAAGCCAGCTTGAGGTCTTTCCATGTTTTGAAAGAGCGATTTCCTATTCTGAAACTTGCTCCTCAGTACGCATTTCAGGTTCAAAGAGACATTGTAATCGCTGCTTGTGTTATCCATAATTTTATCCGGCAAGAAGATTGCAATGATTGGTTATTTTCCAGTGTTGAAGAACAAATGGTGGAAGAAGTTCCAGACTTTGATGATCTGCTTGATATGCCATCAGGACCTCCCTTGAAGGAGGAAATGGGAATGTTGCTACGAGAATCGATTGCAACTTCTATGTGGAATGATTTCTTGAATGAATGGAATGAATGGTGAACTGTTGCATGCCTTGCATCCATACTGACGAAACTTACTGCCGTTAATCATCCGTGTGTACAGAATTTATGTCTGTAGTGTTTGGCAAAATCTATACACTCAAATATACTAGTAGGTTTATTCCAATAGAAGGCCAGCTCTTGCAGTTTCTTGTGACATCAGGATCTTGCTTGAGCATTTTGCTTCCTGAAGTTGCTGGCCTGTTTGATAGAACTATAGATATAATTTTAAGGAAAAACATAGCTTAGCCTTAGATTTTACAACTTAGGCTTTTATTATATACTTTGTATGGCCCTGCATATAAGGGTGTAAAATATCTCTAAATGATTGGTTTCATAGGGAATTATAAAGGCATTTGATGCAGACTTTAAATTATGTAACGAAATCTTGGTCACGTACTCGCGTATGAGGAAATCCAATCATGTAAACCAAAATCCTTAACAATTCTACACTGCTACAAAACACTATCTCTGGTTAACTAGATCCTTTTGTGGTCCAAATTCTGCAACATTTATATCAAGTTTACCACTTCACTTTTTACCAATTAAAATTATACATTATGAAGTACAGTACTTAAAATTTTAAGGTGAAAAGAACCTGACCATAACAAGGAGAAATGTTTTGCAATGCAATTTATTAATATAATGGTAAGGTGCCAAGGTCTGAAAATACACCAAATGGTGCCTTAAAAATTAACAAGAAACTCGAAATTCAGAGTTTCCCATTACATAAACTTTAACCTATATTACAAGTTACAACCCCTATCGCCTATCCTATCCATGTTGGCTATATCAATTCAAGATCGACTTACAACAGGTAATATGATTAATATAGGCAAAGGCTTAGGCTTAATTTGGAGATAAAAAATGCACCCTTGCAAGCGGGTATTCTTTTCCGGAGACCCAAACACCAGTTTGAGACCACTGCACATCTTCCCAATCGAGATTCTCCTCCAAAACCTGTCAAAGCAAAAATGAAGCAAATGAGGCTATGTTCCTTTCACCTTATATTCACTTTGTAGTCAATGTAGATAAGTTCGACTTTAAAAATGTTCAGGTAAGTTCATCATACAATTCTGTAAATTCAGTTCAGTTAAAGTAAAGAGTTGCCCAAGTTTAATTCACAACAAAAAAAAGTTACATACATGGAGTAAAAGACACCATTTGAGGACAAGAAAAAGATTTCATCATGCAATTGCAATAAGCATCGTTTTTTTATTTTTTAAAAAAAAAAAGAAAAAAAAAAAAAAAACCAAACTAGAGATGTAAATTTGCAGTACCTCCACATGTTCAAGAGGCAGAGGGATCCCAATTGATCGCATAAACTTCTGCGGAAGAGGCTTCTTACACTTAGACCACCGGAACATGTCTACTACCATGTTATCACCTTCTGCACTACTTCTTTCGCCATTTGCAGTATGAACATGGTTCTGAGACTTATCTGACTCCGCCTCATGTGCTTGTGAGACAGATGGGACTTTAACAATCTTCTCGCCGGTAAAGCACAGCTCATACCTACATATGATAAACAACGTGTCATAAAAATGCAAAAATTGTTGGTAACAGGCGTATTAAGGAGAGGGGCCATTCTTTAACCCACTGCATGTCAGAAATAGTTAGCCAAATGAAACAAGCTGGCAAACAAAGAAGTACAAGTATTTGGGGACTATGCCAATTATGAGTATGACATTGCTGTTAAAAATCATCCAAAAACTGAAATAGCAAATAAGAATGCTCATTGAAGAACTAGCATTGACAACATATTACCTGCAAAAATGAGTTTCTAGATAGAGAACTTCTCCCTTCTTGAGACGAGCTGATGTGTACAAGGGCTTCTTCAAGCCCTTATCAGCTACAATACTAATACTATATTTGATCCTGAAAATAGAAAAGAAAAAAAAAAAAAAAAAAAAAAAAAAAAAAAAAAAAAGACATCACATAATATGAACAATTTTTAAACATTCCAAAACCAGAGTATTTACTGTGTGAGAGGGATATGAAAGCAGATAAGCTCCACTTTTAGATTAACATACTATGAGGCTAATAGCCTAATACCACAACCAGTAACAATGCAATAATGAGTTGCAATTAAAAACAAGTAATCATAAAAACGATCAATTTAGAGACAGTATAAAATAAGAGTATATCTATATTCCTGAAATACCATAGACATTAACAGTAATCAAGTCTATTATGAAGGTATTTCAGTTAATACTGCTTTGTTTCTAAAAAACCTCATTTGTTTATTTGCAAATTTGTTACATATGACTTGCATATATTATCACTTCATCTAATTAGGGTAAAATGATGTGCATCAAAACCTTCCTAAAAGGAGTTTATATTTATATATTTTATACACAAGGATAACTTTTCCCCCCTTCAAATTCACTTGATTACTTGAATTCCCAACTAAAGGAGCATGCAATGGCAGACAATTGAAACTTAAAATTATCCAGGAACAAAATGAATTTTGTCAAAAGTGCATGGTAAAACATATCAAGCATCATAAGTACTCTCTACATCCTATATAAATACGAGTAGGCTTGATTGCCTAAAACACACAATGACACAAATTAAGATAGAAACTGTATGTCAAATGGTGTGCGGGAAATTTAATGCTATAAAAATGACAGTAAATTTAACTATACAAATCTCATACTGTGTTGAAACCTATATAAGGGTAATTGTAGATGTATAATTCATTTAGTAGAAATTAAGACATTGATACGGGAAAGAGTGTATTGAACAACACATGTAAGGTCTTTATATCTGTAACCTCACTGGGTCAATCAAGTATAATAGGAACATGCAATGAAATAAACGCTAATACGATCACACAAGCATATATGAGAGTAATGTAATATGTTAAAAGTTAAACTCCCGTATTAACAAGTAAGATGGTGTACCAAGGTTCATTGCAGAGATTATACTGTATTGTGACTTCTCGTACAAATCTTTGCTGTCGCAGTGCATTCTGGAAAATAAAATCAAACAAAATTATCATTATTCAACAAGATAAACAGACAGTAAGATTTCTACATTCATCAAATTTTTTCAGCATCATTTTTTTTAAAAAAATAAAATCAGCAAAATAGAAGGAAACAATAGAGTTCTAAATTTTACAGAGTTTGATGCCTTGGAAGAAAACCATGGACAAGGAAGAAAGCTAAGAATACCATACAATTAAGGTTTAAAAATTTGTCCATAGTTCTCTTTTTTGATGATAAATTTGAGGAAAATTAAGAGAGAGAGAGAGACAAAAAAAAAAAAAAAAAAACAATAACACTAATATAAATACATATTCACTTATTTTTGTCTTTTGCAAACTAATCAATGAAAAAAATGTGTAATTATATACTTCTCCATAGTTTACCATATAAAACAGCGAAACATTCCACAGTATTGCTTTTATACAGTCTTCTTCAATTAACTTTCCTGTATAATTCAACATTAAAAAGATTTCTCAACAATAACAGTTGACCAATGTATGGTTGGTAACTTCGTTGCTTAAACAGCCTATATATAAGTTAAATGCTGCAAATTCCATGTTGCATAGAGAAAACAAAAAAAGTTACCGAGGCTGCAGCTCTAGTTGTCATTGAGCGCTCCACAGCAACTGGAGCCAAGGTAGGCTCAATTGTAGATGTATGCGTGAGGCAAGGTTCAAGATCAATGGTTCCACCGCCTTTCTGAAATAAAACAAAGAAAGTAAAAAAACCATCAAATCAATTAGAATTGATGAATCACGCTGCTATTCTGAGACCAAGATCTTATCTACTGCAAGCATGATGGGATCTGGTCCTTATAATACTTAATCCCCTATGATTTAATTCCTCCTCACAGGATTCAACCATTTTATATCAAATACCTTTCCTAACTAGTTCAAATCCTTGCCATTACTCCCCCCCAAAATGCGAACATCATACTACTTAGCTTCATTTCTGGTGAGGACAGAATTGGTCAAAGTACACAACTTTGCATAATACATTTAGTCTTGCTTGAAAAATCTTCTGATTAGTAAAGCAATCAACTAGCTTCATTTGTCGAGATATTTAACTTGAATTGATAATTTTGCATATAAATAGAATTCATTTCTCATTAAGATTATACGGAGTACTTAAATGGCAATCTTTTGTAAAGAATTCATTCATTGAATTAGGCTATCAACAACTATATACCATATATATCCCAATAAATATAGTCCATTTTCAATCTCCTATATTTAATCCAGTATTAAATTAATTTTACTACCTAATTTTTATGAGGAAGAACCAAAGAATATTTCCTCAGTTAATATCTATACTCCCTCTGTGTTTTAATAAGTGTTACTCACCAAATGCGGCTGTGTTTATACTAAGTTTTACACGTCCTTTTTTTGGCAAAAATCTACATTTTAATATTATATCTTACTCATTCAATGGTCCCCACCCAAACCCACTACTACTTTTTTTTTTTTAATTATTTCTTTCCTCTCACATTCATTACATTTCAATAAATTATTAACCCCACTATCTTTCTTTTATAATTTTTTAATACTCCAATTACCCCACTTACCTCTTATTTTATTTAAGTTAATTAAATTGCCTAAAACTATGTACCAATCAAGTGTAACACTTATTAAAACACGGAGGGAGTAAATTGTTATTGTGAGCCACATTAAATGATACCTCTCCCCCCCCCCCCCCCACCCCCCAAAAAAAAAAAAAAAAAAAAAAAAAAAAAAAAAAAAAAAAAAAAAAAGAGAACATCTAGTTTAAGATCATTCTGAAAATGAAAGTGTGAAAAATCTTGGCTAAGAGAAGGAGAAACAAGAGGGATAGCAGCAAATCACCTTCATAATGCAGCAACGTTCAACACGAAAACTACAGCCGATTGCGGCTCCCCATGCACGAGATCGGACGTTGTTTCTCAGAGTAGAAACATAACCTTCAGGTAGTCCAAGTTCACTTGTTAGATGCAGTAACAGCAAAAGGCAGGATGCATGCATATAAGTGTTTCTTACTAGGAAAAAAAATATCAAAAATAGCAAATGGGGAACAAATATAGACAGCTGAGCAGAATAAGGGTGTCTATAATTTAACAAGCAGAAAAAGAGGAAATAGATCGCCAATGCAGCTCACATAACACAAACAAAGCATTGTGCAAAAACTAGCAAAGAACAAACCTGTAGACCCTTATGGGCAGAAACAGAAGCAACCATAGACCTTTTATTTAATTAATATATAATGTCCTTTAAATCCACATGAAAACGAATCAGAGCAGATGATCAGAACCAAATACCAAACTCAAAATTCAATGTGACATATTTGTCATCAAAACAATAGAAAGAGACAGGATGACATTTGGTGGGTTAATCTTTCAACAAAAATTGCATATCTTTTTCTATGTAAAGCAAGAAAAAGAAAGGATTGTTTTTTTATGGAAAGAATCTGGAAGGAAGGAAATGAAATTGATTTAGAGATGAAAGAAAAAGGTGAATATATAAGAAAAAGAGGGGAAGGCAGGGTAAAAGAAGAGATGATACAATGTGAGTTGCAACTCAAAACCGGCAGCATAATTTAAGGAAACGTCTATCTGCCAGACATTTGCCAACCAAAGGTCAAACTTTCAAACATGTATTCTGAGGGCAGATACTTCACTTCACGTTGCTCGCGTTTTTTAGCTGAAATAACATTTGAGGAAAAAAAAAAAATCCTGCACCCATCTATGTGTGACACGCTGACACCCTTCACGTTAACCAACAATTCCACAATGAGATGATAGCACCACTTTAAGCAAAGCATATGCTGATGCACTAGGGAGAAAGCTAGAGGCATCAGGCAAAGGCTATAGAAGTAATCTCCATATCACATTTTAAACATTTCCACATTAAAAATAGAATTTCAATAGAACTATAAAGTCAAGACAGAGCTCTCCTAAACACCATGTCAGTATTTAACCTATCTCACTATAACACAACTTTTTACCAAAAATCATCCACACAGAAAATTAAGCATACAATTTACAAAAACAAACTAAAATATGAAAAAACATTGTTGTATGCATATACCAAAGTACCAAACAAATGAGAAACTGCTTCAAATCAAATATAAATAGTCATATTGTGAAAATCTATAATATGATTACAGAGTCAGTTAATGACATTTCTCCAAAACCTCAATCCTCAACTCCATGAATTTAGTTTGTTTTTTTTTTTTTTTTTTTTTTTTTTTTTTTTTTTTTGGCTATAACCTCCCATTAAATAAGTTCCATCATTTTTTGTTAATAACTTCCACCTTTCCTATTATTTTTCTTTCTAAATATACATGTTACGTATATACCGTACGCTAGCACGGATACACTCTAGTTTAACAAAATTTGAAGTTTTGAATCTTTGGACTTACTATCTTGCGGAGGTAGAATACGTATTGTTGCACGTAACTCTTGAATAGCTGCTGGAGGAGGAGATGCTGTTGGACGGCAATAGCCTGTATGCATGAGAACTGAAAAGACAATGTTTTCACGTTACGTGTTTCTTCAACATGTTGATCCTTCTTTCAGCTCAATAAATATTATCAAATTACCTACCAGCAACAAGATCTGAGTCATCAGTGTATATATCTGTTCCCCAAAGCTGTCCACCTCTAACCTGTTCAGTAAACATATCAAATATCACTAAAAGTAACATTGGGTTTCCAATAAAGCAAAATTTTTTTTAAAAAAACCCCACAACATACAGACTAAAATACAAAAAATTCGCAACCTTTAAAACTCGATCCTAGATAAATAGGATATCACTGATGAGAGAAACAAATCATTCCACACTCAAACAACCTCACTATAATCACAGAATACTCCAAAAACATCATCAGGACGGTTGCTAACCAAATATGCCAGCTGATCCAGCAGTTTCATAAAAGAAAATTATGAATTACCAATCAATTAATTCACAAACTTAAATAATGAAGTAATAAATGGAACAGTGATTTTAAGAATCAGAAGAAGAGGAACGCTTTTCTGTTACCAACATTTCCATCACAGAGCCTTTATATGTGAATTGTTGTTTTACTAAACTAACAAGCAAAGCTCGTCAGCCTTGACAACTAACATTGCATATGGACAATATTTGGGACACTACTCTAGAAGCAAGTATGAAAGCTAAAAAGATCTCAAAATACCTAACTACAAGTTATATCAATTCAACTATTTATGGTAGACTCACTGATATAATTATTAAAGAAAAAACAGAAATTAGATCCTGGTAATTCTGAAATAGACACAACAATCATCAGGAACTAACTTACTTGACGGTTTGTAGCAGTTACATGCTCAGCCGGTATCCTGATTTCTAAAGT
The DNA here is from genome assembly GCF_948465745.1 of Chenopodium album. Lineage (NCBI taxonomy): Eukaryota > Viridiplantae > Streptophyta > Magnoliopsida > Caryophyllales > Amaranthaceae > Chenopodium > Chenopodium album. The sequence goes on from NC_137846.1 coordinate 6,280,295, forward strand.
AGGACCATTAGATAAATTATCGCTGCTTTTATCAGCCTGGGATGATTCGTATTCCCTCCATAATTTTGTCAATTCTTGCATGCATTCACCAACTTTATAAACAGTAGATACCTCAGTTTTACCTGTGGAAAAAATGTTCAGTGGCTATATATATTGCAGACCAAATGCTACCTACATCTCCATTAATCCAAATGTAATTATTTTGAACTAGATGAATATGTAATTATCCGTGACAGGGAGTGAGATATGAATGAGTGTCATTACATAGTATGAACCCCTAACTAATGTTCAGTGAAGACTGGCCAAACAAAGTAAAGCATGTATCAGACTATACTGTTAGAAATTTAAAAATAAGAAAAGACAGGCTACTCAATATTTACATAATTATTACTTTTGAAAGAGAGAAGAGTGGGGGGGTCACAGATTTTGAAACAGTTGGATGAGTAGAATAACTCAAGAAGGCCAAAAGAAGATACAATCAAAGACATAATCTAACCCCTTTAAATGAAACCATTGACTGCATTGCATTACAAAACTTGCAACATATATAACAAGCTCTGTGCGAATTATATTAAAAACTAGGTGAAACAACTAACAATATAATCCTTACATTAATTTTAAACTTATAAATCTATATGGTGTAATGTGTAAACCAATAATATCAGAATATATACACATAAACATGATGAAAATTTTATTATCAAAGTTCAACAATTGTTATCACATAAACCTAATTCCTCTAATCTGAAGTTTATTATTTGTTTAGAGAGAATGGAGTATAACATAGATGACAAAACTAAGTTCATGATTGTCATTGACTTTATAGCTAATTTTACATTCTACGGAAAATATTTTGGAACATGGTACATTGATTATAAGATTATGTAGAATAAATCATTTTATTATTTTTATTTACGTACAATATAGAATGCTACATAGAAACTTTAAAATTATAATGTATATAAGATTACAAAATTCCGTAAATATCAATTTTGTACAATAAATATGTAGAAATGTGGGATCTTTCAAATTGTATTGTATATATAATTTTAAGATTTTTCCTTCAAAAGAAATAAAACTTCACATTCATATCAAATTGATAGGAGCAATTTTAGAAATTTCACAAACACCACTTGTTACCCCTTGGCTTATATAATAGAGAAAAACCATCAGCGACAAAGTAATGATGACAGTACAATATTGAAAAAATAGTTCATCCTTTAGGCTATTATAAAAATGTCCATGGAAGACCTAAAAAGGGCATATATATACCCAAAGTTTACTCAGTAAAACCCCACCATACACCCACCAACTGAAGAAGTTCACATATTAAGTCAATTTTTACTAGAAAGATAAGCAGCAAAATACAATGAGAAAAGAGAGCACCAAGCAACATGTCATGGCTTATGCCAAAATGACTTTCGCGGTGAACAGAAAGTCCATTATAGTGAATTTTAATGGCAACATATCAGGCATACCTTGAGACCTGCAAAGAAAGCAGAAAAGGAGGGTTAGCAATGTCTTAGACAATGCAATGTAAGTGTCTGACAAGCAACATTCAGCATGTACATAGATGTTTACAAAGTTGGTAGGTCAATACCTCAAAAATAAAAGACAATCATATTCATATTTGTAATGGGACTTTCAAAAACCATCAATGTTAAACCTACATGTAATATTTCAGAACAATCTATGTTAAACCTACATGTAATATTTCAGAACAATCTATGTTAAACCTACATGTAATATTTCAGAACAATCTATGTTAAACACTTAAACCTACATGTAGTATTTCAGAATATTCTTAAGTGTAAATGGCCTGACTACTTAGCAGACACATAACGTCAATTTTTTATATTTTAGTGGTATACATGCATTCTAGAATCAAATGAATTACACCAATACAAACATAAATAAGAACTGCCCTAAGCCATAACTCATAACATCATTCACACAACATCTAGATCAAGGACCAGAATAGCATACCAATGAAGCAATTAAAAGCCTAAGCTAAGTAAAAGTGTCTAGAAATAGAGGACAGGACTTACCCCTCTCCATCTTGACCGCGAGACTTGAAACGTCCATCACGATTAGCAACTTGGGGGCTACCTCTTGGACGAAGCATCCTCTTCCGCTGCTGCACCCCGTAACTAAAGGTGTCTTTTTCTCTGTCTGCAGTTCCATCAACATCAGCACCCCCTTCTTCAGACTCTTTGTCATAGACCCTAGTGCGCTTCTCAGGCCTTTCTGCCTCTAAATCAGCATCTCTCTCTTTCCTCCTCTCTTTAGCTTCTCTTTCCATGTTTCTCCAAGATTCAGTTGGTTTCTTCTGTTCCACAGGAAAGTTCTCCTGAACAGATGTTTTCTCTGCGATCTCTTTCTCATTCTGATGATTTTCTTTCTCCCCGCCAATCCGACCTTCTCTGTCAACATGTTCCTTTTCTTTTTCCTTTGGTCTTTCCTTCTCTTTTAAACCTTCTTTTCTCTCCCTCCCCCACTGCTCAGATTCCCTTTCTTCTCTAATTACTTCCTTGAAATCATTATTACTAGTAGTACCAGCTGCTTGCACATTACTCTTGTGATCACTCCTATCTTTGTCACTTTCAGGCCAATCATGGTGCTTCCCTTCCTTACGCTTTCTCTCCTTTTCCTTGAACTTATCGTCGCTTTTAAGGTCAACTCTATTCTCTCCCACGGCTTCACTTATTTCACGAAATGCCACAGCAGCATCCCTGGCAGGGTCAAATTTGGGGCGCATTTGAGTAGCATTCATCCAAAAGTTTGGCATTCCTCCACCGCCTGGAACATCAGAATGTTTTTTCCCTCTGTATTGCTCTTTCCAATTAGTATGACTCCCGGACCCTCCATAAACATCCTTATCCACTTTCACCTCACTCTTCGAATCATTACGAATGTCCCTCTCATGTTTCCCTTCTTTACTCTCATCCACCCTACTCTCCTTCTCAGCCTTGACAGCCTGATGATGCACCTCTCTAGATTCAACTTTCACATCTCTATTACCCTCCCCACCCTTGCTTTCTCTAATCTCCTTTGAATCCCTTGCTTCTGTCCTAATCTCAGGACCAGCAATAGGATGAGTAGCATGTGCAGAATCAGCATTTATAGATGACGAAGGCATTTTATACACTGAATGCAAAGGGGATCGTCTTTCCCCATCACGAAATTCTGGACGAGGTAACAATCCTGGTCTAGTAGACTCTTGAACTGCCCCATAATTAACCCTTGGAAAACCAGAATTCTCCTCCTCCTCACCAGCAAAACCTGGCCGCATCGAGGAAGATGACGAATGAACGCCTTCCTCATGCGCCCCTCTTTTCGGAGCACCACTCATTTGCTTTTGCTTTTGCTTTTGCTGATTTAACCCCCTCCAATTCTCCCCCTTCACTCACCCTACAAGCAACACAATACTCCCCAAATGTAATAACAACCAAATTCCAACTGAAAATGAAATCCAACAACAGCAAATTTTAACATTAAGAACAGAAATTCAATCAAGTTCTAAACTTTATGAATTTAAATTGTAACAAAGCGTTAAGATTTCAAATTTACAAAAAATGTGAAGTAACCCAAATGCTGAAAATTTACAAAAAACAAGCAAATTGCGATGAATTGGGTTGAAATTAAATTATACCTGAAATGAAATCCAAGAACAGCATATTTTAACATAATGAGCACAAAATCAATCAAAGTTTCATACTTTAAAAACATTAACTTGTAAGATTGCAAATTTAGGGAAAATGTAAAGTAACCCAATGCTAAAAAATTAAAAATAAGTAAATTGTGATGAATTGGATAGAAATTAAATTATACCTGAAAGGAAGAAACCCTAGATTGGATTGAAAGTGAAAGAATTGTTGCTCTAGTTGAGAGAATGCGGTTTTTCTCTTACTACGACGTACAATGAAATTTTATGAGCGAAGAAAAAAATGTTTGATTAATTTATGAAGAGGAGAGATGATTAAATGCTATTCAAAAAAAAAAAAGGAGAGATGATTAAATGGTGCTAAATGTTTGCTAATCCTAATATTACTTGGTTTGCAAGGATTTTTTTAAAAAAAATTATATGTAATTACGCAGGATTATTATTATATTAAAAATATTTTATGCCAAAAATAGCCCTTCTGAGCCAAGCTTAGCATGTGTCTAAGGGTCTAAGTGCTCTTACATAGTTACATGAGTTCAATGACTTACATCAGCTTACTAGCCTTGGTGGCAAAGCCAAAAAACCAAAAAAAAAAAAAAAAAAAAAAAACTTAAAAAAAAAAAGATTAATGTCATAACACAAGTCATACATAAATATATAATAAATAAAACCAAAATTTGACCATGTAAAAAAACTTATAATTGAATAGGCTAACTTCTTAAATAGACGTCGTAAAAAATATTGAAATTGATACGAAAGGTTTGAGTTCAATTCTTATCAAATGTAATTGAATTTCTTTATGTTATCTTACAAAAGTTAATGTTAATTTAACATTGCTTTAGAAAAATAAATAAATAAAAGAGCTAATGTTTTCAATTAGTACCGAATATATCCTTTGAATGCGATATTTCATGCCATGTATGTTACGGAGTATGATTTATCTTTTACTTTTCCGAAATTTTTTCTATTTTCAAAAGTTGAAAACTTTGCAAAATACATAGTTTTTTTAGCTAGAAAAAACATCATCCCACAAAATTTTCCAATGGCCGTGTTTGGTGAAAAACTGAAAGATGTAGCTTATTGATTTGACTAACTTATTTTATTAGCTAATCGTATAAAATTGTTTGGTAAATAGTTGATTAATTATGTGAAATGACCAATACGGAGTAAGCTAATTGTGGGAGTAGGTAGTTCTAGAGCTGTTCATGGGCGGGACGACACGCTAAGCCCGCCCAACTGGCCCAAAGGGCGAGCTTGGACAACTTTTTTGAAAAAAATGGATCTTTGGGCGGGCTAGGCCCGACCCGTTAATATAAATGGACGGATATGGACAAGAAAATATGTATCATGGGCTAGCCAGCCCGGCCCGTTTATAATAATAATAATAAGTTTAATTTTATTTAGTTAATTAATTATGACATACTTTGTATATTTTAGAAAATAAATACAAAGAGACTATATTGAACTAAAAAAAAACTATAAGTTTTTATTAGTTTTAATTATTTATAATTATTTTTATACTAATTTTGTGCCCTGGCGATGCCCGGGTTGTTTATTGAATTTTAAAATAAATTGTTAATTTATATGTCAAATTTTAAAATTTATCATTGATACAAAATTAGTTAGGAATTAATGTGGTTTTGTGACAATTTAAACCATGTAGTAAGTTGTAGACATGTAATTACTAATAATAAAATTGGTGAAACTGTAAAAATACCTTAAAAAATAGCAAAGTAAGCATGAACTATTAGAAACTTCTAAAAATTAGCAAAAATAAATTAAATTAAAAAATTGTTTTAAACCCGTTGGGTTGACCCGAATACAAAACTTTGGGTTAGGGTTGAACATTTCTTGACTCGTACCCTGAAGTGACCCGATTTGAAATGACTTGTGACTCAACTCGATTGACAATTTTGTATACCGTAAAATAAATCATATTAGATTGTGAAGTATGTTATTTTAATCGATTAGAATATGTTATAAATGAATGTTGTATGTTTTGAACTATTTCCTTCGCTCCAAAAATGATATAAAAAATAAATTTATATAATAATTATTGATAGTTTTAATCTAATATTTTTTTGAATAAACTATAATTCAATTTGTACCCTTAAAATATTGGTATTTTATTGAAAATAAAACTCTAAACTAACAATTTTATCCTAAAATTCTATTCAAATTTGATTGAAAATATGATTCTAAACTAACTTTTTTATCCTATAAAGTCTATCTAAATCTATCTAACGTGGCGTGACACTTGACGAAAAATTAGAATACTAAGTGTCACTGTGTCGTGGCCTGGCCAAAAGTTTAGCTTTATATATTAGTTATATGATTTTATCATTAACACTTATTAAATAAGTTTAAGGCAACTCTACAAAAATAATATTAGCACGTAAATAATAAAAGGGTTAATTAGTGTTATAAAAAATAAAACAAAAACCCGTTAGCTCGCGGGCAAGCTCGGCCCGTTTAATAAGCCCGCATAAAAGGGTTTGGGTTCGTTACATAAAGCCCGTTGGACAAAAAAAAAGTATAAGCCCGGCCTGCTACCCGTCCAAGCTCGCAAATAATCCGTAGTTCATATAGGATTTTAAATCAAATGGGTATAAGTGTCATTTCGCTTCACCCATGTTTGGGTTTATGAAGATTATGATACAGTATAAAGTAAGAATAGGCTTGAGAATCTGTAGCTTGAGTAGCAAAACCACATTCAGTTTAATTCAAGACTTAGCATCAAACAACATGAATGAAAAGTCAACTGTAGTTTATCTATCGGTCCCAATTTCCTGCTTCTCTATCCTACTTGTTCGATCAAATGGTGGTACTAGACAGCATGATGGGCTTACTGCAGAACAAGTTCAACTGATGACGCCGGCAGAGCAACAACACTTCTAGCCATTTGGTGCGAGTGGTCAATCTTGACTGTTAAAAGAATAGCAGCACAAAAAGAGAAGCACAAAAAAACACAGTAAGACTTGCCAAAAGTAAAAGACTCACACATCATCTTTATCTTTTTTTTTTTTTTTCCTAAACTGTACATCATCAACATGCTTCTGACATGTCTCAACTGATGGTGATAGACATCCTTAATATGAGTATATGACATAAGGAACATAAGCAAAAACAGAACTTATGCGGTGCTCATCAGCGAGGCATCAAACCCACATCTTGCAGGGGAAGATGAATGTGGCTTGGGCGGCATTTCTAGAGACTCAAATGGCCTTTCCAACATTTCTACAACTCTATACATTGGCGGTCTGTTTGAGGGATATGCCTGTATGCACCATAAGCTAACCATAATCATTTTTCTCTCCAACTCGTTTTTGTCATTGTCCTCAATCCCATCAACTGCAGCTTCTTACACAGGCTCAAGCTGACTGTATATCCATTCAGGAAAGTACAGTTCACTATTGTCATGCTGAACTTCATTAGTTGGAATTTTAATTTTCCTGCCACAAACTAGGTCTATGAGCATCATCCCGTAGCTATAAACATCTGATTTATGGGAAATGCCACCGAAATTTCTACAAAAAACTTCTGGAGCAATATACCCAATTGTTCCCCTTGCTTCTGACATTGAAATCACACTATTCTGTGGTGGACACAATCTAGCAATGCCAAAGTCAGAAATCTTTGGGCGAAATTCTGCATCAAGCAGAATATTATGAGGCTTAATATCAAAGTGCAATATTTGTGTATTACAGCCTCTATGTAGGTAGTCTAGCCCCCAAGCAATTCCAATCGCAATGTTGAACACAGTTTCCCATTGCAATGACTGTCTAATCTCTTTACCATATATAAACTTTTCAAGAGATCCATTAGGCAAGAACTCAAAGACAAGAGCTCTTCTGTTTCCTTCGAAACAAAATCCTAAAAGAGTCACGACATTGACATGATTAGTCCTGCTAATGCTCAATACCTCATTGATGAAATCTTTCCCATCACCCTTTAAAACCTTCAATTTTTTCACAGCCACGAAACGACCATTGTGTAGTCTTCCTTTGTAAACACTTTCAAAACCTCCTTCACCAAGTTTATCACTGAAGGAATTTGTCATTTTCTTTAAGTCTGCATATGTGTATCTTTTTGGCGCAAGAGATCCATAGCTTTGTATAAAGGCTGCTACATTTTGATCCCCAATTGTTCGCCTACTCCATAGTAATGAAAATTTACTGGTTTTCCGTCTTCTATATACACAAATGATCAAAGCAACCAACATCATTGTCCCTACTAGTGAAGCAGCTGCACCTGTAGGCAACAATCATAGAAATGTTTTCTAAATTTCGAATTTTTCATTTCCTCTTTTAGAAATCCTTTCTACTAGAATTAATATTTGTAACAACGAACAAGTATATATCAAAGTGAAATGTATCCAGTATCCATGACAAGTATAATACCTGATCCAAAGAGTAGTTTTTGCCGTCCAACTGCACAAAGGAACAACTAGTAGATATTAATTTGTGCTTATGCATCAATCCCTGACAACTTATCTGAACCTAATATTGCAAGGTCAAATATTTATTTTGGAATTCTGCAAATTTATCTAAGATGGCTTAATTGGCCTTATATTAATATTGAAATTTAGAGGATAGTTTTAGATTCACACATCAAACGGAAAACCAGGAATATTTTTTGTAAGAAACTACCTATGCAATTTGAAAATTAACTGCCTTTGGAAACTTTTTTTTCTAAAATAAGGCCAATAACCACAAAAGGATTCTGTGAAGAATTTCCATTTGAAGTCATGATGATCACTTTACAATCAATACTTCAAATTAACTCGATCGAGTTGAACTCAAACAATTTTCACTGTATGATATGTTGTAATTTGTATGAATTATGTACCTGGTTTTGATGCACTTGGTAGCAGAGATGCAACTGGTTCAGAACACACTAGTGGCTGATCAGGTCCATCCCTACAATAACAAACAAACTGATCTGAAGATGGATCTGACCCACACCTGCCGCCAGACTCCTGACACTTTGAGCAGGCAGAGAAGTTCGCTTTGTACTCCATCCTAATAGTTGTCCACTTGTTTAAGGCACTAAGAACTGAAGCATCTGTGCTACGACTGAGGTCATTTACCACTCTCTTATCTACCAGAAAAGTAACACTGTTGTTGCACGAGCATGACGAGGCTATCCTGCTGATACCTGATGTATTACCAAAGTAATAAGCAGTACCATTGGTACCATCACCATTGGAGCAAGAAAAAGTCTTAGAGTAATATCTGTTGTAACAATCGCTGGTGCAACCATAGAACAAGATAATATCTGTATAACCGGAGGCTGGCTTTAACGAGGGAGGAAAGGTTGTCCTGCTTGCACCTTGCAAATGACACCTGTTGAACAATCTATTTAGGGAAACATCCATGGTATGGGATGATGTATTGATGCCAAGCACCTGTAATCTAACTAATTCATCCTGATGAAGTATTTTCATAGTAAGGTAAATTCGAGAATTATTATTACAGCGGAGCTTCAAGTCTGAGATTCCACATAATTTAGGCCTATTACCTCCCCAAAATGGGTACCCGACGTTTTGGATTTGCCCACAGGAGAATAGAAAAGAACTGGAGCATGCTGTATATTTTGCATTGTCAGAATTTGACAAGGAAACAACAGCTAACAGCGTGATGATGCAGGTTATGAAAGGAAATTGGATGCTTAGAAAAGCAGTGGAGATCATTTTTGATAAAATGAACAAAAGCTTTTCTTGCAGCAATATTAGAAAAGAGAGAAGGTTGGTCTCATTTAAGGTGGCTATAGGTGAAAAAACTAAAGCCATAAGCATGAAATGTAAGCCACACATATCATCATACGATAATTATCAGACAAAATTTGACACTTTCTTTACTCACAGAAGTACATACATAAGATTAAACTTATCAGCTAAAATTTGACACTTTCTTCACTCACAGAAGTACATACATGAGATTAAAACCCGCCAAAATCCAAAACTGATTTGTCAAAAACTCAAATGTATTAGCTAGTTTGCTTTGAATTTTATATGATGTTGATGCACAAAACTCAAATGTATTAGCTAGTTTGCTTTGAATTTTATATGTTGTTGAAAGCACTATTGTGCATGATATACTACGTATTATAATCAAATTGCTCCTTCCATCCCAATTTAACCACGACACTAATCTATGCGTATTATATCGTACGTAGTAAATTATTGCTAGGTTATCTATTACTCTGTACTCTAGAAAAATAAATGTGATATAACATACAAGATAGTGGATTTTCTTTTTAAAACAAAATGTATTATGGAGAGTGTGAGACCCAACTTTTGGTAGGCAAAAGAAGGGGCAATTAAAAATTAGTAAACCTATACCATTAAAAAAAGGAAAAGTGTAACAATTATAAAAGAAAGGTGCAATCTATGTGACTATTTTTGAAGAAACTTAAGCAAAAGTTCTCTATAAGCCCCACATAAGAAACTTCCAACCTTGTAGGTTACGATTTATATCATCAAGAAGACTCGACTTTACGTGGATTAAAGACTTTGAATTGGCACTAGTTGCCAAAAAAGAAAAAAGACTTAGATAACTACTTCACAAGTTCATAGACTTCATATTAGTTGACATATTTCATTTAAACACATTTGTCAACACATAGTTTTAAATTTAAATTTCTTTAGTTACTTATTAGCTTAGCAAAATTTATACCCAGTAAAAAACTTATATTTGAAAAATAAACATAGAGACAAATCTAACCAGATCTCCTATGTGACCATGTTTCTTTTTTTGACAATGAATCACAAAACGAAGTCAAAATAAGTTATGTGAATAGTATATCCTTAACTCTTAAAAAGCCCCGAAGCAACTTACTGTTGCACCCAAGTTCCTTCCAATTTTACTGTTCATTAGGAACAGTAAAATTACGCCTTTGCCCTTTGTCTCCCTTGTTGGAGCACCAAAATTCCAGGGGTAGGATTGTCCTTTCGCTTTTGTCTATTTTGGATTGTCCCATTTCTCTCTCGTGCTTTTGCTCCTCTGAGTCCTCTCATCTTCACTTTTCTCCTAATAAGCATCCTCAAATTTCTGTCTCTCCTCCATTGAAGCGCACTCTGAGTTCTCCATTAAAGCGCACTCTGAGTTCTCCATTGAAGCCTACTTTGAGTTTTCTCTCCTCCATTGAATCAGTTTCTGAGGTATAATGTTTTTTCTTTTTTTTTTTCCCAATAATCTTATTTAATTTTCACCATCTAGGGTTTAATTTCGCTCTATCGTTGATTTAGTCAAATTAGGGTTCTTAGGTGGATTACATGTAATTTTTGGACTATTTTTTATGAAAGAGTAGTGAAATTCTGACGAATTTTGGCTCACATTTCTTGCTGTTCTTACAGCTGGTCTTCAGGTATCCTTCCCTCATTTGTTTGATTTCAGATCAGAATAATTTATCAGGTAGCATTTAGATTGATATAATTTGATTTATGTGGGTTTGTGTGGTGTGTCATTGTGCTGCATTTTTCTTTTTTGCTGCAGATCGAGACATGTGATAGCTCAAGCAAGGCTCACAGTGTATTCTTAGCCCGAAAAACCCAAGTTTCTATTCTCCCTATTTCTTCCCAATTTGAGATTATGCTTTGATCGTTATTTTTTGTGTGAAAATCGTTGAGATTCTTTAATTTCTGCATTTTTTTTGCTGTGTAATTTTGTAGATTGTGGATTTTGGAATTTAGAGCAAGAAGACGATGATGGGTCCAACAATGGTTGGGATGCCTGAAGAGATGTGAGTTTTGTAAATTTTTTACTGGTTCTGATTTTTCTGGGTTTTTGGGGTTTTATTTTTACTGAATTTTGATTGGGGAAATTTACTTAGCAACTTGCTACTAAGGTATCTCTTCATTCCCATGGTTTCCTTTATTCAGTTTGGGGAATTTTTCGATTCCATTCGATTCAAAATTCGAGGGTTTCCGATTAGTATCTGTATATGAGTGCTCTAAAGTGTCAAAGATCTGGGTATGGGTGAGATTTCCTGTATTTTTTGCAATTAAATTGATTGTTTTGTTTTATTTTAGTTTAATTAATTGGAATTTGGTATAATTTGATTTCATGATTATTGTTGTTATTTTGTCATTAATTTCTTAAATTGTTGTTATATTGTCGAAAGACAAGTTGTAGTAGAAATAGTATTGTTAAACGATGCTACTGTTGATATATATGTTGTGTTGAAGAGTTAAGACTACGGTCAAAACTCTTTTTTTGTTACTTTGTGTGAGCGGTGAGCCTGGTGTAATTAGCTTCTCTTTAGGCTCTCTCACATGGGCATCCCTTAAAATAATATTTTGACTATATTAGTGTATAATCTTAAAGATTACTGCTTCCTTTCCAATATATTTGTATGTATTATCAACAAAGTTATCCGAAATCATCTCTTTTGTTTAGCTTGAGATACGATGAAGAGAGGCAAGTTCTTAATTATGACATCACTTTTCTTGTTTAAGCTTCTATTTCTTAGACATGTACATTCTTCTAAACCATGTTATATTGTGCAGGCTGATATTGACAATAGTGGTACGATTGACTATGGGGAATTTATAGTTGCTACAATTTATCTCAACAAGCTCGAGTGTGAGGGACATCTTGTTGCTGCCCTTCAGTACTTTGACAAGGATGGCAGTGGATGTATTACCATTGATGAGCTCCAACAAACCTGTCAAGAACAGGGCCTTTATCTTGAAGATGTTATCAAAGAAGTTGATAAAAATAGCGTAAGTCTTGTCAATCTCAGTCACATTTCTCTGCTCCACCTTTTGTAATCTTATCCGCATATTGGTTTTGTGCTAAGGGCAATTGGTGGATATTATGTAGTAGGAGTCTTACCAAAATAGCAATAAAATCTAAACACACTTGATATTTATCCAATAAAAAAGCATATGTTCTGTATACTAAATGTGGTACTTTGTTTTGTGTTTTGATTGTTGATTTCATGTATTAGTCTATTACTGTGGAATGCTGCCGATTAATTTGACCTTTTGATTTTGGATTAGGTTAATGTGTTTGAATTAGGACAATTTTTGTCCAATTTTTGTTGTTTGAAAATGGGAAAGGAGATTGTTTGATTTCTGTTTTTGCAGTTATAATTCAATGGAACATATTTTATGAACAATCTAAAATGTACTACTACTGTATTGTTGGTTATTGATTTGAACCATTCAAGAGCTTTTCACTGAAGGAAACGGAAAACGACTTCCGTGCCACTTAGGAAACAGTAGACACAGAAGCAGCTTCTGTGATTAGTGGTTTGAATCCCATGAGTTCTTCATAAAGTTTATGGGGGTGATTATATTGAATTGGTTTTTGTACATGCATTTGAGACGCGTTGTGTTGGTATTTAGATATTTTGAGAAGCCTGTTTGAACCCATGCTCAAGTTATTGGTGAGCAATTGGGTTAGGTGGTGTATTCCACTATATATGAACTTCAAGCTAAAGAAATTACTTTTCCACATTGAAGTAAAATCCATAAAATATCCCACAAAATAAGTGTAACAAGACATTTTTCATTTCTCTGATTATTGCAAGTTGTTTTTAATTGTCCTAGAACAATTGATCTACCGAATTTATGAATTTGGAAGATATAGTACACAAATGTATCGTCAAGACATTAAGTATGACTAACTTAAAATTATTCTGCCTCTGCACTAAAGGGTTATAAAAAGGGGGAAAATAATGTCTTGTTAATTGAGCATTATGTAATCAATCAAATTAATGCCCTAAAGTGTGAGAATTCAGGAGTGAAGATTAATTGTAAGGACGGAGATAACAATTTCATTTCCCCAATGTATCAGCCTTAGGATAAATTTATGCTTTCATTGAAGCTGGAAATTTGTTTGACACGAGTTTAAATGTGGATTTGAACTGGGTGGTGGTAGTTTTGAAAATTTATCCAAATTGAGTGGCTGTCGAACAGAAAGTTGGTTCTGAATATTCTTCATTTACTGATCTCCCAAATAAGAAAGGCTCGCAAATAGATCTTCTTCATTTTTTTCCCAATTTTTTCTTATTTTATTTGCTCGTGAAATGATGAAATAGGTTTTTTGTTCTGTATTTTTGTATGAAATAGGTTTTTTGTTCTGTATTTTTTCTGATTTTATTTGCTGGTGAATTGATGAAATAGGTTAATTGAGTTGTTCGATTTTTGATAATTATTTTTATGATTTAATTGGTAGCTGAATGATCAGAGAACTTGAAGGCTATGAGGATAAATAATTGTTTATAGTAATCAATTTTCAGTTTGGTTTTTGTGGGCATTTCTTGTTTTGGGTAATTTGTCATTTGGCTTGGCAGCAATTTGATGGGTGTGTTTGCATGTTGATATTTTCTTGCTCCTCAAATGCGCATCTCTTTCAGATTTGGTTTGACGTTATGGTTGATTTTTCCCTTGCTTGAATAGCCACACCAAATATATTGTTTGATGCTATGCCGATCTGAACCTCCTCTGCCATTTTTAATTTTTTTAATTTTATAAGGTAGAACTCATTATTTACCATAAAAAAAAAAAAAAAAATAGATGATCTGAGCCTTCTCTCAGCTTACGAAGTTGCCCAGGTATTTTGATTTTAATTAATTGGAATTTGGTATAATTTGATTTCATGATTATTGTTGTTATATTGTCATTAGTTTCTTTAATCAAGCTGTCAAGGGTCAACTCAGGGATTAATCTCTCTAAATTGATTAGTTATAATTTAGTCGTCAGTGTTAGTGAGTGGGAAATATTTGTATTAGCTTCCATATCCCTGCTTATTATTTCTTGGGGCTTGCATTATTTTTAACAGGGAAGGAATGAGAAGATAGAGCAGTAGTTGGAGATGGGATGGAGCTCGAACAAAGTAGAAAGGTAAAGTTTTGTTTTCTGTTTTTCCTTACTTGAATCACATGACATATTATTTACCTATTTGTATCTTTTACTCTCCTAGGAAGTTCAAAAGTACCATGACATGTATGTTTTTGAGCAAGAAGAGAAATTGGATTTAGATGTTGAGCTCCGAGATTGCAAGGTATCTTATCACTGCCCTGAAAAGCTTTGAGGAAAGGAAATGATATTGGTTCAAATCTCTTACTCATGTCATTTTACTTGGAATATATATATTTTGCAGTTATGTACATTCATGTAAGCGTTTTGAGCTGAGATTATATTATACTAGCAAGCAAGCTGTGGTTTTAATGGTGTTTAAATGTTTCTGAGAGTTAAGTAAAGATGATAAGCATATTATTGGTTAATAAAAATGATTATTACATGATGAATGTATGAAAAACAAATAATTAAAAAAATAATAAAAAGATAGAATAATAATACAATCAAATTCTTGTTATAATGAAAACATGCTCCATAATGTCCTTTTCTAATAGTTGCAAAGCTATGTGGTAGTTGATACTTGATATAACGTTTAAGATTGAAAAGAAGGAAGAAAAACCAACTTTTCAAGTATTTGGTAATTGATAACTACCTTAAGTGCATTGTTCTGAATATAGGTTCTGATTGTCTGTTTTATCTCTGGTGGTCAATTGATATTATAGAGTTCTCATCTAAGTGACTATTAAGCCTTAAGAATATGAGCATGTGATAGTGTGATACTGCAAATTCCTTTATCTTCTACCATTGAACGTGGTTTTTAGATTATCCCAAATAAGTGAAAATGATTTTATTTCGTATATTTTCGGGTTTGGCTACTATTTGATCAGTCGAAATCAAATATTCTCATGATAATCACTCATCTGTGCACTTTGTATATTTCCTCATTAAAATTGTAAATATTTTATTCAATTACAATAATGCTGGACAAAGTAGGAGCTGGACTGATGGCTGTCGGATATGGATTACATGCAGTAAACACTCTCAAATCCTCTCTAAATGCCGAAGGATGCTGCACAACATCTCCCTAGCCTACTAGAAGGAGCAGCAAGTATAACTCCAACTCTAAGCCGGAACTTCCTTCGATTTGACTTTATTCTAATGTACTGTCATGTAATACACTTCATTGAATTATACTGATTATCCAATGTATTCAGAGTAGTTAATAAGTTCCTTATTTCCTACAATATACTGTTTTGTGACTACAGATGACAGATGGGTTAGCTATGAAGCAACGAAAGAGATTCGAAAATTGGAATCAGGAACAAGTGTATTGTTGCTCTAACAGCACACACAATGTCGTAAGATAGACAAATATACAGGTTGTTGTCCAAGTTCTCAAGATCAAGTGCTTGTGTGATTGAAAATGTGTATAGGTGGATCCAAGTGTCTGTAAGAGTCAAAAGACTAACTTTTGTTTGTGGTGATGATATAACCAGGCTTTGGGATATAATAAAATAGAGAGAAAAACGTAATACCTTACTAACCTTAATGTTCTTATACCAGTAATTATTAACTGGTTCACAAGTTTTAGATTCTAGAGTTTTTTCTTACTTCAGCTAATATGTTTATGTGCGTGGATGCTTCTTTCCGAAACTTCCTTTCGTTTGGGAGTTTTGAACAACAATATTTTACTTCCTTATGGAAATGAATAAGGACCATCAATCTGGATATCTAGCTATAGTAAAGGCTAACATATCTTAATTGTTTTTTTTTGGGAAGGCTCATATCTTATTTGTTCAGTGACAACTTAGTGGTTATTGAAGTATATCTTAAGCCATTCTTAAGGTGAATAGTTGGAGTTTTCTAATTTATATTGTGGCTACATAAAATTGCCTCTTTGCAATATTTCAGGTTTTTCTACTTGCATTCTTATGTCGATTTAATTGAGCAACCACGAGGTGTCAATGGCAGAAAGTTGGTTATTTTTTTGGAGATTGATGGGGTCTGGTTTGATTGTATTTAGTAGAAATTTTGTAGATTTCAATTTGAAAATTTGAGGAAAAATTGTAAATAACATGTGCCATAATGTAAACAACTTTTATAATTTTTCGATTTTTCCTTAGCTGTTCAATTTAATACAATCTTATTTTTTTACAAAAATTATTATGTAAGTTGTTAAAAATTAACCCTTTTTCTCATTTGTTAAACATTTAAATAAAATTCTTAATATTAGAAGATATTTTTGTTTATAAAATGAGGAAAGTTTGAAAAAAAAAACATATATAGACAATCAATCAGTTTTAAGTTTCAACAAATTACTCTTGTTATAATTAACGAGGAGCCTTAAAGATCATTGTTTACTTAGCATTGTCATCAACTTAATGAGGTTAAGTAATAGTTGTTAAGTAAATAATTACAAGCTAAGTATTAAGCGGTGTTACAATATGCAAAATTGTAAAAGATAAGTACAAAAAGTAAGGGAAAAATCAAATTGAAAAATAGTTTTTGAAATTTGTAAAAGCTTAAGAAAATGGAGGAGAAGGTAAAGGAGAAGGAAAGTAATGAAACAAGTCAAAATGAGGTAAGGTGTGGTCAAAAGATGACAACACTAATAAGAATCTATAGTAGGA
The DNA here is from genome assembly GCF_948465745.1 of Chenopodium album. Classification (NCBI taxonomy): domain Eukaryota; kingdom Viridiplantae; phylum Streptophyta; class Magnoliopsida; order Caryophyllales; family Amaranthaceae; genus Chenopodium; species Chenopodium album. The sequence continues at coordinate 6,297,399 of NC_137846.1, forward strand.
TCATGCTAGGTTTGTACATTAATGTTTTTATGAGAGAGAGAGAGAGAGTACAACCTGTAATAAAATTGAGATAGATAAATTTCTTATAAACATGAATCCAAATGAATAAGGTACATATGCAAGTAGAACTTAACTATAAACTCTATCTGCAATTTGTTAAAAAAAAATAAAAAGAGAAAGAGACCACATAAAAAGAGATTACTAAATAAAAGATATTACTAAAGAAGGTAAACAGGGTATAAGTAAATAAATAAGATAAATAGAAGATTTTTACCTTACTGGTTAAGTACAGGATCGATTACGTGCTTTACATGCCATCAGCAATCAAGACGACTCTCCCTCTCTACTCCTTTGATCGCCAGTCCACTACTGCTCACCTTCATATTAACCTGTTTTATTTTATTGTTTTTAATTTTATTTTAATGTTGTCGAATTGTTCGCTGAATTATAATTATTGTATTTGCGATTATTGTTAATAAATGTTTAGAAAGTTAAATTATTGGGGAGGTTGAGGAATTTTAAAGCTTTGGCTGTAATGATCATTATTGGGTTTTGTTTGAAATTTTGATAATTGAGCTGTATTTTTTTGTTAGCTTTTTTTAAAAAAAAAATAAAATAAAGAAGACATTATGATAAATAAATTAGTAATTAAATTCCTTATTTGGACTAGGAGTTCGTTTACTGTGATGCAAGTAGTATATCTAAAGATTAGTTAATTTGTAATATCTTGACGAGCAACATGAATTGTGATAGGCATGGGGATTATTGGGGGAAGCGTTTAGCGATTCAATATTGAATAGAATGAATGTGAAGTTATTGAATCGATATTGTTATATCGATTGAGGTGCTATAAGTAGTGAGAATTATAACAACGGGAAGAGTTCTTTATTTAGGATGAAGTGGGATAATTTAAATAAGTACATGAAAGTCGAAAGATTACTTCTCTCTGATTATGAGCTAAGGGATGTTTACTTTGTCCAGTTGATACTTCAATTCTCTAGCTTCCATTATGTCAAAAATCTAATCAGGTGTGAATAGATCACGTGTTCATCAATCATGAGAAAGTGAACTCCTTAGAAGCACCTTTAAAATTAAAATTCAAAATTATGGTAGAACCGTGTTAGTTTCATGACTACGTGTTTTTATTTTTATTTTATTCGACCTTAGTAGTATACAATTTTAGAGAGGGGGGTGGAAGGGAAGCCTACGGAGAGGGAATGGGGAAGAAGTGAGGAAGGACATTAATGGGGGAAAGGGAAATGAGGATAGAAAAAAATGGGACATGGGAGAGAGAAAGGGACAGAGAGAGCATCCAAGAGAGAGATGCGTCTAAAGAGAGGGAGAAGAAGAAAGAACGATCGATAAAGAGAAAGAGGGCAAGGGAGAGTAGGTGGTTGGGAGAGTGAGAATGGGTAAGTCAAAAGAGAGAGAAAGAGGGCAGGCCAAAAGATGGGATGGGACTTAGAAAAAAGTGAGGAAGGGGAGAGGAGACGAAGAAGAGAAAGGGATAGAGAGAGGTTGGGAGACAAAAAGAGAGAGATAGAGGTAAGGGTCTAATTTAAAGAGAAACGTATATAAAAAGATATATACATAGAGGGAAAGAGGGATCAAGATAGAGAAATAGAGTAAGATGGAGAGAGATAGGTCGAGGAAGAGAGAAAGAAAAGCCGAAAGAAAGATGGAAGTTGAGAGAAACTGGGGTAAATAGAGGGGATCGTACGTGGGAGAGAGTGCAAAAAAAGGCCTCGGGGTAGAGCGAGCAAGTGCAACTTATAATTTTTAAAGCCTTTAAAAAGGATAGAACTTACGGGCCTAGGACAAGAAGGATCATGTAAAAAAGAAAGAAAGTGAGAGACAACTAAAGAGTTTAAGTCAATAAAGGAAAGAACAAGTAATAGGAGAACAGGTGCAAGTGTGCAATCTATAATTTAAATGTCATTATAAAAGAGGGAGTAGAGAGACAATGTTGACGGATAAAAGGAAAAAGAGAAAATGACATTTCAAGGAAATAGAGGAATGAAGAGATGAGAAACACTTCGAGAGACCATTTTTAGTGTATAATTGTGAAAGAGGCTTAGAAAGTTAGAAGAGATGGAGGAGGAAATGGAGAAAAATAAGATTGTGAAATGCAGGAAAAAAAAAAGGAAAGGGACTTCATCAGCGAATAAGAAAGAGATTGATGCAGAAATATTTAGAGAACCAACTTTTTAGTATGTAATCAAGAAGTAGTAAATAATACTTTAGTTTTAAGTTTTGTAAAACTAATAAAAGTCAATTGTTAAAATATAGAGAATTCATTAGTTTTTTTGTTTTTAATTATGTTTGTAAAATCATACTTTGAATTGCTTTAGAGATAGAGAGAGAGGATGGGGAGGAAAGCAGGAGGAGCTGGAGAGAGCAAAAGACGAGGGAAGAAGAGAGGGAGAAAAGGAGGAAGATACATTAGGAGAATGAAATGGAGAGAAAAGGAGGGAGAGAAAGAGAGAGATAGAGAAAGAAGAGAATGGGAAGGAGAGAGAGAGGGAGGGACCTAATGAGAGGAAATCAAGAAAAAAATGGTTTGAAAGAGGAGTAATGAAGATAGAGATGACATGTCGAAAAAGAGAGAGGGCATGTCAGGAGAGGAAAGGGCAAGGGCATGCTGAGAAAGGAAAGGGGTTAAGAAAGGAGGGGGCAAGAGAGAATGTGAGAGAAAAAAAGGATAGGAAGGAGATAAGAGAGAGGAGAGAGGGGAAAGGGGTCGGCAAAAGATAGAGAAAGAAAAAAGAGGGATGGCTGGAAGGGTTGGAGAGAAAAGAAGGAAAGAAAGAGAAATAGGGCCAGGTGATGAGAGAGAAAGGGTTGAAAGAGAAAGAAATAGGGCGATAAAAAAAGAAAGTAGCCAATAAAGAGATTGAGTGATAAAGAGGGAGATGGGTAGAGAGAAGGACCACGAGAGAACAAAAGCAAGAGAGGGACGTTGGAAGAAAATTAGAGATAGAGATAATATGAGAGAGAAAAATAAGAGGGATCGCGGGACAAAAAAGGGATAAGGAGCAAGTGCAACCTATAATTTTAATTGCTTTTTACAGGATGTAATAAGGATCAGAAGGAATAAAAAAAAGTGAGAGAAAGAATATGAGCCATTAAAGGAAGGATTAAGTAAGGGGGGAGCAAGTATTACCTATAATTGTCAAATCCATTAAAAACACAAAAGGGAGCAGGAGGACAAGACTAGAGAGAGAGAGAGAGAGAGAGAGAGAGAGAGATAGATGCTATAGGACAATGGAAAAAGGAAGAGGAGAGAGAGAGATGCTATAGGACAATGGAAAAAGGAAAAGGTGAGAAGTAGTTCAAGAGACCATTCTTAGTGTTTAATTGTAAAAGAGACTTATAAGCTACGGTGGAGGCAATGTCGAAAAATCATGTACATATAAATCTCCTAATCAAAATATAAGATATGTTTTATTTGAATTATTCAATAATTCATACTAAACAACTATATAAAATACCCTACTTGCCTATTCTATCAATATTATGTATAAACACTTTAGCAAAAGAATGTAATATTTACAATTGTGTACATAGACAAATTTTTTTGTTACTAATCTCATTATATTGTTACGTTCAAGTTTAACGTATATTCGAAATAAAAATTAAGTAAGACTTAGCTTAATTGGGTCCAATTAGTCTATTACACTACTACTAATTAAAATATAAACACTAAATTAATTGATTTTCTTTCTTCATTAATTTAAACCTTAATTTGCTTTTTTTTTATTTATTTTTTTATTTTAATCTCTAACGCAACTTTAGGAAAGAACAAACCATTTTTATTTCAAAGAAAAAATAAAACAAACATGCTTAAAATCTATACAAGCATAACTCATACAATGAAAAAGCTATTAAAGCTACTGCAAAAGCAAAAAAACCCACACCAAAAAATAGTGCTTTGATAGGAAAAACCAATAAATGATTGACTCCACAATGGTACACTTCATGCAGATAAGCACGTTTACTCATTAAAACTTTGGCCGACAAAGCTATACACAAAAAACAAATAAATCAAGAACTTTGAAAAACAAAAAAAAAAACTAACCATCAAATAATGCCAATGTAATATATGTAAGGGAGGAGGGGGGGGGGGGGGGGAGAAAAGAAAAGACTATATTCTTACTATAAATACAACACTTGCTTTTCTTATTCACAACAATGCAATAACAAAGTAGAAAGTCACAAGAAAAGCCTCAAGCCAAAATTAAATCATACACATATCCTTCACATTACCTAAGTTTTAAAAGACTCAAAAAATAGCCAAACAAAATAATAACTCTCACCTTCCTCTCATCAATCAAAGATCAATTTCAGCTTACCTCAAAATACCATTACATAAAATCATTGGATAAACGGTCAGCGACAAAGTTAGTGGTAGAATAGGGAGTTAGCACCAAAGTTCGTGGTAACGTATTTCCTAAAAATATTCTTTAGTACAATTATGTTGCAACCGGTTAAATTGACTTCGTCAACAATATATTTGTATTAGCGTTTATTAATAACGCCCAAGTTGAGCGTTAAAGCAAATGGAGTCGGTGTTTACATGAAACAAATGGAATTAACTTTCATCAAATACACCCGACTCCTACCAAAAAACTTGGGAGAATTGCGCCAACATGTAAACACCTTTAATTTTGAGGAATTTGCATGTTTGGAGAAAATGAAAGAGATTTTGTATGTAATATGAAGAATTTGCAATTTACGATCAATATAAATTTGTATTCGATAATTAGTGCATTTTTAAGAAAGAAAAAAAAAACTTTATTGCAATTATTATCCATGTCAAAAATATTTGATAGTGCTTTGTTATTATTGAATTACTTTACAATTTGCCTACAATTTAAGTTTCTTTTCATTCATTCATATTTTAAGTTTACTCACACCTAAGCTAATATTAAGATAACCACAAATCATCTTAATCAATAAGGAGTATCATACTACAAAGTAACATGATTTCAAAAATTTGCATGTTGTAGGATTATTAGTTGCCTTTGGGCCTAATATTTTGGGCCTAATATTTTTGTATTAAGCAGCAAAAATATTATAGACATTATTATAGAATTTAAATAAAATGCAAAAAAAAAAAAATAATGAATAAATTGATATTGTACAGAAACCTTTTTAAAATTTTCCTACAACTAAGCTAATCATTAGCCAAATGAACCTACATTAACACATAAACTACGCCTAATCACACACTAATCACGGAAACAAAATAACGTTGGGGGACCGCGCGCGTAGCGCGCGGGCCAACGACTAGTAAACTCAAAACGTATCAATTAAAGAGAAATGGAGGATATATGTAACATGTAAGTTGTGAATGAATAGGGAGTGTATATACTTTGTAGTGTTTAAGCCCCTACCCCTTACGAAGAATAAAAGTCACTAAGGTATTTACTAATACATCCTTATAAATTAAAGAAAGTTACTAAATTTCCCCTTAAACCAATCTCTGTTTAATAAACTGATTTAAGGAGGGGCACTTTGGGTATTCTAAAATTAAGTCCTTAGTTTTTATGATACCCAATAGAGAAAGAGGGGGAAAGGAGAAAGGAGGTTGTTATTGGAGAAAGTAGTAAGTAGTGTAGTAGTAGTGTAGTGAAGTAGTCCTCAAGGAAGTAGCTTTAGCCATCTTTCATTGTAGCAGTTATCTTCGTATTAATCAAAAATCCTTCAAGCTTTCCTCTATATTTCTGTTGTTATAATTGCAAGTTCATATTCAGATTTCTTAGTCTATAGCACTCTGACTTCAAAGTTAACAGAGCCCAGGGCTTACTAGTTACTATGGATCCCAATAAATACCAAACGGTCACATTAATGCATTATTTTCAGGTAATTTATTCTAATCACTTAGCTACTTAAGCTCTCTCTCTTACTTAGGGACCTGATATCATAATTCGAACGTTCGAAAGGGTTTCTCAGGAACACCCTTGATCTAGCTCACCTTGTTAGTTTGCAGGCGAGCATAGCAGAATATTGGCATCAGTTGCTCCACCTAGGCACCTACCACTACACCTGAATTTTTCTTTGCAGAAACATAGAGAAATGCTTGAGTTTTTAGTCCCAAAATATCATCTTCATGCAATTATATTAGAAATTTTAACTATTTAAAGTTAACAAATAGCAATATAATGGACTTTCAAAGATATTTAGTCAAATGACTCAAGTAGTAATAGTTGAGGATCATAGATTTCCAAGGGATGGACCTTCTTCCAAGGTTTGTAGTTCCAAGGTCCGAGGTAGACCTCCAATACATGCTCCTCTAAGGTGAGGGTGGGAACTTTATGAAGGCCGACTGTAATACCCCAATTAGCTCTCCCCTCTATGGCTCTATGTTCTGCCCTCAAATAATATACCCCAAATTTGGGCACTTACTTGGGCATCAGAGGCTCGACCTAAAGGTTTGTAGTTCTATTCGCAGGAAACTATATGAACACGGATCCAGGACCTGATCAATCATCATTCTTTACAGGTAATTATGTTTTCATAAAAAACAGATTCTGTGCCTATTAACATGATGTACAAAGTATTACCTTTTTACATAGCTATCCAAAAGAGCTGGGTAATTAAGTACGCACCTGATTGAGAACATGGTTATGGTTGCTCCATCCTGGCAGTAACAAACGAACTGATCCCATCTGCCTCAGACTCTTCACACTTGAAACATGCTGTGAAGTTCGCTATATTCTCTGTTGGGAAAGTTGGATGCTCAAAGTGAGGCATTTGTGCTTTAAGCTCACTTACCACACTCTCATCCACCGCAGATGTGACATTGATCTTGCAGAAGCAGAACTTGCCTCTCCTGCCGATGTCAGATGAGTTGCAAAGTAAATAGCAGAACCACAGGTACAGTGCCATTATAGTAGGAGCAACTAACAGATTTAAAATGATATCTGGAGACACAATAACTTGAAGTCTGAAATCCCACAGAGTACTAGCATATGCCTATTACATCCCAAAATCCGTAACCAAGATTTTGGATGTGCTCACACTAGTAAACAAAATGGCATCCTGTACAATTTGCATACTTATTATTGTAGTAAGTAAACAGCAGCTAGCAAGATGGTGAAGGTTATGAATAATAATTGAAGAAAAAGACAACACCACTAATGAAAATGGAGATCATTTTTTACTGGTGTTTGAACTTTGAAGCACTATTGTGTTTCATGTATGTACCTCAGGTCACGAGGAACTCTACATGAAAGTCAGCAGGAAAAGTAAGCACTCAAAAAGGAATTTGTAGCTTGGTTAGCGAAATCACATTCAGTTGAATTGGATTCAAGACTTAGAATCAAACAACATGAATGAAAAGTGTACTTAGAATCAAACAACATGAATGAATTCCAGCCCCACTGTACTTTATCAATGGCTCCCAAAATCCTGCTTCTCCATCCTAGTTGTTTGACCAAATGGTGGTACTAGACAGCATTATGCGCTTACTGCAGAAGTTCAACTGATGGGGCTGGCAGAGCAACAGCAGTTCTAGCCATTTGGTACGAGTAGTCAATCTTGAATTCTTGACTGTTATTTCCTCCTCTACCTTCACCTACCACGGATCTATCATGAAGTTATTGGAGATTGAAATGGACAGCAGCGAAAAGCTGAGAATCAGCAACATAAAGAGAAGCACAAAATAAGACAGTAAGACTGACCCAAAAAAAAAGGAAGCATGATAACAAAATCTTTATCTTTTTTTTTTTTTTTTTTTCCTTTAAAACAGACGGCAATAGCCATTATCTTTGATATGACTGCATCAGTAAATTAACACAGTATTGATTAGTTGTTAATGCTGCTACAAAATCAAATCCCACAGAAATGATTCAATGTTCTGTTTCTCATTTGTCATACTTTCGGAATTCATAGAATTACAATAAAAGTTTATAACAGCTTCGTACACCCAAACTAGAAATCATCAACATGCTTCTGACATTTCTCATCTGATGGTCTGATGGAGATAGACAGCCTTAATATGACATAAGGAACATAAGCAAAAACAGAACTTATGTGGTGCTCATAAGCGAGGCATCAAATAAACATCTTGCAGGGGAAGATGAATGTGGCTTGGGCGGCATTTGTAGCACCTTGAATGGCCCTTCCAACATTTCTACAACTCTATTCATTGGCGGTCTGTTTGAGGGATATGTCTGTATGCACCATAAGCTAACCATAATCATTTTTCTCTCTAACTCGTTTTTGTCATTGTCCTCAACCCCATCAACTGCAGCTTCCTGCACAGGCTCAAGTCGATTGTATATCCATTCAGGAAAGTACAGTTCACTATTGTCATGCTGAACTTCATTAGTTAGAACTTTCCTGCCACAAACTAGGTCTATGAGCATCATCCCGTAGCTATATACATCTGATTTATGGGAAATGCTACCAAAATTTCTACAAAAAACTTCTGGAGCAATGTACCCAATTGTCCCTCTTGCTTCCGACATTGATATCATACTTTTCTTTGGTGGACACAATCGAGCAAGGCCAAAGTCAGAAATCTTTGGGTGAAATTCTTCGTCAAGTAGAATATTATGAGGCTTAATGTCAGTGTAATATTTGGGTATTACAACCTCTATGTAGGTAGTCTAGTCCCCGAGCAATTCCAATCGCAATGTTCAACATAGTTTCCCATTGCAATGACTGTCTAATCTCATTACCATGTATAAACTTTTCAAGAGATCCATTAGACAAGAACTCAAAGACAAGAGCTCTTCTGTTTCCTTCGAAACAAAATCCTAAAAGAGTCACGACATTGACATGATTAGTCCTGCTGATGCTTAATACCTCATTAATGAAATCTTTCCCATCACCCTTTAAAACCTTCAATTTCTTCACTGCCACGAAACGACCATTGTGTAGTCTTCCCTTGTAAACACTTCCATAACCTCCTTCATCAAGTTTATCTTTGAAGGAATTGGTTATTTTCTTTAAGTCTGCATATGTGTATCTTTTTGGCGCAAGAGATCCATAACTTTGTAAAAAGGCCGCTACATTTTGATTCCCTATTGTTCGTCTACTCCATAGAAATGAAAATTTACTGGTTTTCCGCCTTTTCTTTACAAAGATGGCCACAGCAAGCAACATCATCACTACTAGGACTGAACCAGCTACACCTGTACAGCAATAATAGAGGTTTCTTCAAGTCTTGAATCCCTCTCTCAAACACTTTCTACAGAATTTATATTGGTACAAAGAGAATTGTATGTACAATACCTATTCCAATGATTAAATTTTGTCCACCTGCACAAACAAAACTTGTCGACATTAGTAATATAAATACAAATTCTTGTGCAATTTACAAGATCAAGAAGGTTCTAGTTGTTTCACCTCAAAACTATATGATAATGAGAGGAGTAACCCTTAGACTTATGAAGTAGTCAAAACTATCTTTTTTCTTCAATGTGAGATACACATACACATCCCAATAATCCTTTCCAATTTTACACTCTTTTAATATGGGACAACACTTTCACTCACATGTGAACTTATTATTTGTAACCTCTTTTGCCATTATCAATCAAATTAAATTTCTAACCTTTCATCTAAAATTTTCCACTTATTCATTAGAATATACAAACCAGATTTACAGTCTAATACAACTTGGTGGTCTATTACATTCTCGAGGAATACTATTGTAATTTAAAAGCTTATTTTAGACTTTCACTTCTTCTATCAGTTGATTTTAAAAGGAAAACTATTGACATGTAAATGAACCAAATATAGATTTTTACCAAATACGTCAACAATTTTACCTTTCTATTGAGTTATCTCCAATAACTAAACATGCTATTATGCTAATCTTAAAAATAAGACCACCAAAAGCAGTTAGTAATTGCTTGCAGTCATGATAATCACGTTACAATCAATACTCTAATAACTTCATCATAAAAAGCAACTGAACAAGTTGACCTCAAAGGCTTTTGAAAATTATTTGTCAATGTGATCTATTGTAATGAAGATAAGGCTGGTTAGCTATTCCAAAATTAAGAAGCAAAGTAATGAATTAGCACCTGATTCAGAACATGTTAATGGATGAGGCTCATCTCGGCAATAACAAACGAACTGATCTGAATATGATGATCCACATCTGCCACCAGACTCCTCACACTTGGAACAGGCAGTGAAGTTAGCCATGTACTCCATCTTAATGGTCGACCACTTGTTTAAGACACTAAGAAGCGAGGCATCCGTGCTACGACTGAGCTCATCTACCACTCCCTTATCCACAAGAAAAGTTACATTGTTCTTGCACGAGCATGACGAGTTACTAAACCTGCTGATGTCTGATGCGTTGTCAAAATAATAAGCAGTACCATTGGAACCATTAGTGTGGACGCAAGAAAAAGTCTTGGAGTCATTTCTGGAGTCACAACTACTATTGCAACCATAGAATAAACTTATTTCTCTGTAATCTGAGTCTTGGGGTGGTTTCATTGAGGGAAAATTGGCTACATAGCTTGTATCGAGCAAATTACACCTACTGAACAGCTTACTTAGGGAAAAATTAATGGTATGGTGATATGTGTCAATGCTAAGCACTTGAAAGTGTTGTATGTAATAAGTTTGAGAATCATTATAATCACCATAACATTGGAGCTTGAAGTCTGATACTCCACAGAACTTGGGAAAATTACCTCCCCAAAATGGATACCCGACATTTTGGATTTGTCCGCACGAGTAGTTCGTGATAGAGCATGCTGTATACTGCTCATACTCAAGAGTTTGACAGGGGAACAACAGCTAACAACAAGAAAATACAGGTTATGAAAGGAAACTGGATGCTTATAAAACCATTAGAGATCATTTTTTATAAAAACAACCAAGCTTTTCTTGTAATAAAATTAGAATACAGAGAAGAAAAATAAATGTGAATACTTTTAGCGAAGGTAAGGCTATGATTATATGACTTTAAATCATCAAGAAGACTTGGGTTTACTTGGACTAAAGACTTTGGTACTACAGTAGTTGCCGGAAAAAAAAAAAAGACTACAGCCAGCAGTAACTAGGAAGTACCCCGTTACATGTTAAAGTCGTAAATGAATAGTGTTTGGGTCCCGGCTACCCCTTAAGTCTTAAGAGCCCACTAAGGTATTTACTAAAATGGAAGTTACTAAATTGCCCTTAAATCAAATCAACCTCTTACTTCAAAGTTATTAACTTATTACTACGGATTCTCTACAAATACTAAATGGTCACATTGATGCATTATTTTCAAGTACTGCCTCCATTTTATATTATGTGCAACATTTACTTAAAATATTTGTTACATATTTTGTGCAACAAATATTTTTTTTTTTTTTTTGACATCATTTCTCTCTATCCCTCTGTTCATCACATGTATCACTATTTTTCCTTCGAAACAAAATTCTAAAAGACTGGCAATTCGGGTCAACGGGTCGGGTTTGGATCAGATTTCGAGTTATACTTAGAACTATCAAAAATGGTGGAAAACTTAATATTATTATGAAATATGAAATTTAGGTCAAATCGGGTCAAATTCGACTATTCGGGTTTCTTTCAGTAGCTTCGGGTCGGGTTATTTGGTCAGAATTCATATTGGTACAAAGAGAAATGTAAATACAAATTCTCGTGCACTTAACAAGTCCAAGAAGGTTCCACTCATTTCGCCTCAAAACCATATGGCAATAAAGAGAGTAACCCCTTAGCCTTATGAAGTGGTCAAAACCTTTTTTTTTCTTCGACATGGGATACACATCCCAATAATCCTTTTCACTTTTACACTCTTTTAATGTGAGACAACACTTTCACTCACACGTGGGTTTGTCCATAGGTTCAACAACCTATCATGGTAAGCTCTTTTGCCATTATCAATCAAATTAAATTTCTAACCTTTCATCTTAAATTTTCCACTAATTCATTAGAATACACAAACCAGATTTACAGTCTAATACAACTTGATGGTGTATTACATTGTCGAGGAATACTACTGTAATTTAAAAGTTTATTTTAGATTTTCACTTCTTTTATCAGATGAATTTATAAGGAAAACTATTGAAATGTAAATGAACCATACATATATATACCAAATAATCAACAATTTTACTTTTCTATTGAGTTATCTCCGATAACTAAACATGCTATTATGCTAACCTAAAAAAAAATTACTACCAAAAGATTATGGAAACGCCTACATGAATATGGAATAGAGCATGCTGTATATCTTACATTCACAGAATTTGACAAGGGAACAACAGCTAACAACAAGAAAATACAGGTTATGAAAGGAAATAGGATGCTTATAAAACTATTAGAGATCATTTTTGATAAAAACAACCAAGCTTTTCTTGTAATAAGATTAGAATACAGAGAATAAGTGATACTTAAGTGAGGGAATATAAAACCTTAACTTTTGGTAAAAGTGATGCAATAAATTATTAGAAGATTGTACTCCATAACAGTTAATCAGGACGTATTAAAAAAGAAAAGTGGGACAATTAAAGAGATAAAACAAAAGTTCTTTAACTTCACATAAGAAAATTCCAACCTGGCTTGTAGGCTAGGATTATATGACTATTGTCTCTTTTTTTTTTTTTTTTTTTTTTTTTTTTTGTCTTTATATCACCAAGAAGACTTGGATTTACTTGGACAAAAAGTATTTGGGTCCCTACGACACTACCACTTAAAATTAAGAACCCACTAAGGTATTTACTAAAGTATCCCTAAAATGGAAGTTACGAAATTGCCCTTAAATCGACCTCTGACTTCAAACTTATTACTAATACGATTGACCTATAAATACCAAATGGTCACATTGATGCATTATGTTCAGGTATTTTATTCTAATAACTTAGGCTATCTCTCCTAATTTTCGACCTGATATTATAGCCTGAGCGGGGGTTTGTTAGGAACACACTTGATTTAGCTCACCTTGTTAGTTTGCAGGCGAGCAATCGTTTGGATTTCAATTTGCAGTCAGCTTTTGGAAAATGGATCCAAATACTATCAATCATCATTCTTTACAGGTAACATTGTACTAAGTAGTACATTTTACGTAGCAACCCTAAAGAACTGGGTGATAAAGTATGCACCTGATTGAGAACACACTTAAGGTTGCTCCATGCCTCCACCTTGGCAATAACAAACTGTACGAATTATAGATCCCCTAATGATTCCCAGCTGCCTCAGACTCCTCACACTTGGAAGTTGGAACAGGCTCTGCTGTGAAGTTCGCTATATATCCTATCTGTTGGAGACCTTGGACACTCATAAGCGAGGCTTTTGTGCTTCAACCTCGCTCACCCCACTCTCATCCACTACATATGAAGTATGTGACAATGATCTTGCAGGAGCAGAACTTGACTATCCTGCTGATGTTCAATGAGTTGCAAAGTAAAAAGAGCAGAACCATTGGTACACATCATAGTTGGAGCACCTAACAGACTTGAAGTGATATCTGGAGACACAATAACATGAAGTCTGAAACCCCACAAAATACTGGCATATGCCTATTACATCCCCTAAACTGGTACCCAAGATTTAGGCTATGCCCGAATGAGTAAAGAATAAGGCAACCTGTATAATTTGCATTCTCATTATTTTAGTAAGTGAACAGCAGATAAGGTTATAGATGAAGAAAAAGCGGACACTAATGAAACTGGAGATCATTTTTATTGATACCTGAGGTCGCTGAGGCACTCTTCATGAAAGTCAGAAAGAAAACTAATAAAAACACCCAAAAAAGGAACCTGTAGCTTGGCTAGCAAAAAGACATTCAGTTGACTTGATTTCAAGACTTAGCATCAGATAACATGAATGAAAAGTATATAGCAATGAATGAATTCCAGTCCCACTGTACTTTATCCATCTCTCCCAAATTTCCATTCCTCTATCCTAGTTGTTTGATCGAGTGGTGGTACTAGACAGCGTGTTGGCTTACTGCAGAAGAAGTCCAACTGATGAGGCTGGCAGAGCAACAACACTTCTAGCCATTCGGTGCGAGTAGTCAATCTTGATAACTGTCATTCCCTTGTGTACTCTCCCCTGCCTTCACCTTGAATAGATCTATCAGGACTATCACGAAGTGATTGGAAATTGAAATGGACTTGAAAAGTATAGCAGCAGCAAAAAAAACTAAGAAACAACAACAAAGAAAAGACAGCAGGATAGAAGGGAAAAAAAAACCCACAATCATATATCATCTTTATCTTTTTTCCTTTTGAACAGATGGCAATATCCATCATCTTTGAGATAACAGATAACTGCATCAGTACTGATTGTTAATGCATGTTACAAAATCAAATCACACAGCCAAATGATTCATTGTTCTGCTTCTGATAAATATTATACTTTCAGCATCATAGAAGTACAATAAAAGTTTATAACAGATTCATGCACCTAAACACAACATCATCAACATGCATCTGACACTTCTCATCTGATAGACAGCCTTAATATGACGAATTGAACATTATGCTGTGCTCATAAGTGAGGAATCAAACACAAATCCAGAAGGCGGAGGTGAATGTGGTTTAGGTGGCATTTGTAGGGACTCAAATGGCCCTTCCAACATTTCTACAACTCTTTTCATAGGCGGCCTGTTCGAGGGATATGGCTGTATGCACCATAAGCTCACCAAAATCATTTTCCTCTCCAACTCTTTTTTGCCAACGCCCATAACCTCATCAACTGCAGCTTTCTCCATAGACTCAAGTCGATTGTAAATCCATTCGGGAAAGTATAGTTCACTGCTGTCCTGAACTTCATTAGTCGGATTATTCCTACCACAAACTAGGTCAATGAGCATCATCCCATAGCTATAAACATCTGATTTATGGGAAATGCCACCGAAATTTCTACAAACAACTTCTGGAGCAATGTACCCAATTGTCCCCCTTGCTTCTGACATTGAAATCAAACTGCTCTTTAGTGGACACAATCTAGCAACACCAAAGTCAGAAATCTTTGGGCAATATTCTTCATCAAGAAGAATATTATGAGGCTTAATGTCAAAGTGCAATATTCGCATATTGCAACCTCTATGCAGGTAGTCTAGTCCCCGTGCAATTCCAATTGCAATGTTGAACATAGTTTCCCATTGCAATGACTGTCTAATCTCTTTACCATAAATAAACTTTTCAAGAGATCCATTGGTCAAGAACTCAAAGACAAGAGCTCTTTTGTTCCCTTCAAAACAAAATCCTAAAAGAGTAACAACATTGACATGATTTGTCCTGCTAATGCTTAATACCTCATTGATGAAATCTTTCCCATCATCCTTTAAAACTTTCAATTTCTTCACTGCCACGAAACGACCATTGTGTAGTCTTCCTTTGTAAACACTTCCATAACCTCCTTCACCAAGTTTATCTTTGAAGAAATTGGTTATTTTCCTTATGTCTGCATATGTGTATCTTTTTGGTGCAAGAGATCCATAACTTTTTAAAAAGGCTGCTATATTTTGATCCTCTATTGCTCGTCGACTCAATAGAAATGAAATTTTACTGGTTTCCCGTCTTTTGTTTGCACGGGTGACCAAAGCAACCAACATCATTGTCCCTAGGAGTGAAGCAGCTGCACCTGTAGAGTAACAATCATAGAGAAGTTTCCTCAATTTTCGAATTCATCTCCCTCTCTGATAAATCCTCTCCACTGGAACTAATATTTGTAATAACTAACAAGTACATGTCAAAGTGATAATGTATGCAGTACACATAATAAGTATAATACCTGATCCAAATAGTAATTTTCGTCGTAAACCTGCACAAAGGAATGACTTGTAGACATTAATTTGCTGCTTTGTGCTTATGCATCAAACCTTTGATGCTAATAATTTGCAATATCAAACACTTTTTGAGATCCTTCATTTTTATAAATTCATTTCTTCCTTAAACCCTAACTGAGACAGACTTGGTTTTCTTATTGGACTTTGGATCATTATTAGGAGTGTAAAGATTCTCTTAGTTTCCCATTATTAGATTTTTTTTTTTTAAGATTTAATTAGGAGTACAAATTTTATTTTGAGAGTACTGTAGATTTGTAGATTCACTTTTTATAAAAGTTAATTTTAAAAGAAAAATATACAAAACCAAGTGACCCAAGTATAAGATTTCCATTTTTTTTTTTTTTTTTTTTTTTCTGATGTGTTATCTCCCAATAACCAAACATGATAATATTGAAAAATCCATATGTTAAAACAATCAAAAGTAGTTAGTAATTGCTTTGAAGACTTGATAATCACTTTATAATCTATTTTAAGTATCAACTGGATCGAGTTGACCCTAAAGCAAATACTTCGTATTAAATATTTCACTGTAATCTATTGTAAATTAGTAATAAAGCTGGTTAGCATTTCTAAAAACAAAGAGCCAAGTAATGAATTATGCACCTGATTTAGATGTACTTGGTTTAATACACTTTAATGGCTGAGGTCCATCTCGGCAATAACAAACAAACCGATCTGAAGATAGATCTGACCCGCAACTGCCGCCAGATTTCTGACACTTAGAACAGATAGTGAAGTTCACTATGTACTCCATCCTAACAGTTCTCCACTTGTTTAAGACACTAAGAAATGAGGCATCTGGGCTACGACTGAGCTCATCTACCGCTCTCTTATCTACCAGAAAAGTAAAATTGAACTTGCACGAGCATGATGAGTTGCCTATCCTGCTGATGTAAGTGATGTCTGATGTATTACCAAAGTAATAGGCAGTACCATTAGTCCCATCATCGTGAGAACAAGAAAAAGTCCTTGAGTAGTATTTGGAATAACAGTTATTACCGCAACCATAGAATAAGCTTATAAATCTATAACCAACCTCTGGCTTCAATACGGGAAGATAGGTTATATTGTTTAAATTTGGCATAGTCAAATAACACCTATTGAACTGAAGATTTATGAAAAAAGCCATGGTATGCGAAGATGTATTGATGCCAAGCACTCTTAAACTTAAGGTGGCTTGTGCATTTTGATATACGATCATACCAGGGTTATTTAAACTAGAATGTTTACAGTCGAGCAAGAAGTCTGTGATCCCACAGTATTTGGGCCGATTACTTCCCCAAAATGGATAACCAACATTTTGGAGATGACCACACGAGTACGGAATAGAGCATGATGTATATCGTGCATCCTCAGCATTTGACAAGGGAACAACAGCTAAAAACAAGATGATGCAGGTTATGGGAAGAAAGCTGATGCCAAAGAAACCAGAGATCATTGTTAAAAAATATACAAGTAATTTTTTTTTTTTTTTCTTGTAAAAAAAAATATTTAGAGAGGACAATGTATGAGTGGTCAAATTTAACTTTCAACAAGCACTTATACATACTGACTGAAGGTTTGCCGTTTTGGCCTCATTTAAGGTGGTTCAAGTGGATATTGGTGAAGACAATTATAGTCATGTGTGTGAAAATGTGAAATGCAGGCAGCACACTTCCCTTTTTCTGTTTAAGTTGCATCATTTAAAACGTTTACGCTATTCACAAACATTTCTTAACTACTACACTTTTTAACTTAAAATATGAAGTAATCAACAACTATTTTGTCATACAAAACTCTATGCAATGAATCAATGATTGATGTGAAAATTAAATTAAAACAGGTTATCATATACTCTATATTCACATTATTAGCTATTACACCTAGCTCTATGTGAAAATTCAGGGCATGCATGAAGCGAATTGAAGACATAAAAAGCAATAAGACTCAAGTTCACATAAGAATCTTCCAACCGTGTAGGGTACAATTTATCATCAAGACTTGAGTTGATCAAAGTTGACTTGGATTACATATATGGGTAGCCTGAAGTTGTGAATGAATGAGAATTTATGACAAAAATTGAGTTTTAGTTTCACTGTATCATCTTCTTGCATTACAAATCTCTCTTTCTCTTCCTTTTGTGAAGTATATTTTTGCAATAGCATTTAATTATGTGTGTGTGTCTGTGCGCAATGATGTAAATCAAGTCATCTTTGCAATGATGTAAATCAAGTCTTGTGTGTGTATGTGTGCGTGTGCGTGTGTGTGTGTGTGCAATGATATAAATCATGTGTGTGTGTCTGTGCGCAATGATATAAATCATCTTTGCAATGATGTAAATCAAGTCTTGTATGTGTGTGTGTGGGGTATATCTTTGCAATGATATAAATCAAGTATTGTATTTAATAACCCATTCCTGCAATTTTAACTTTTAAAACACAAAGTAATCAAACATATTCATAAACAAACACAAAAAAAAAAAAAAAAAAAAAAAAAAAAAAAAAAAAAAAGACTTAATTAAGCAACTCCCATAAAAATCTCACTTAATCAAAAAATAATAATTGTATTTAAATAGGTCTTAATTTTTATTAACTAAACACTACTATCCTGATTTAAATTTTCACCTTTTAATCAACCAAATCCTATTATCTGGTTTTATTATATTCATTTCTAATCAACTAAACCCCACTATTTTTTAATTGTACTATTCACCTTTACTTTAATTTCATTATCTTCCCTTTTTATTTATATTTCTAAACATATAGAAAGCAAAAGAGACATTTATTTGGGGACAAAGGGAGTGCCAAAAATAGTACCTTTTATCCAAAGGACTTTAGGTGCATCAGTGGGGATGGAGATGGCTGATCAATCTAGTGACTTGGGCAGGGTGTTGCCTGAAAGCAGGAAGTCATTTAAAGAGAAAACTAAGAGGGAAATGAGGAGGGGGGGGGGGGGGGGGTGGATGATTTCAGACGGGGTTGACACATAGTGAGGACGCAGCATCGGAGGCTTCAGAAGGGGCTCCTACAATAATTGGGAGAGGAGGAAAGGAAATAGAGTTGTCTGTCTGGACTTAACTTGCTAGTCTCAAGACTAACTATAAAGAGCTTAATTTTTTGTCAAACAATCTTGAGAAATAACCATGGTGTGGGAAGTTAGATTCATGCCACAAAAGCTTGATCCAACAAATCCATTATGAAATATGTTCATAAAAGGGTGATTCTGATCATAATGACAAGTGAGCTTAAAAGTCTGAAATACCACAATACAAACCTATTAGCTCCCCATAACATTGGATATACCCGCAACAGTAAACAAAAAGGAATGCTTTACAATATGCAATTTCATTATTTGATAAGCGGACAGCAGCTAACAAGATTATTAAAAAAATAATAATAATAAATAAATATATATATATATATGAAGAACTGACAACAAAATGGACACTAATGAAAATGGAAATCATTATTATTGATATTTAAAGCCACATGATAACATATATCATTTTGATATCTCCTACAACAATAACTTCAATAACTGAATGTTCAAAAATCACGTCCCATTGCCATATAAATACACTTGACATATCTCTCATGGTATTAAAGCATGGACATACCTGACCTCACGTGGTGGTTATAGACAAGGAATCCATCATGGATCCTGTAGGAGAAGACAGATTTGGTTTGGGAGGCAATTGTAACAACTCTGATGACCCTTCTAACATTTCTACAACTCTGTTCATAGGAGGTCGGTTTGCCGGATATGTCTGTATGCACCACAAGCTCACTAAAATCATCTTTTTCTCTATCTCCTTTTTATTGTCATTCAACATCTGATTAACTGCAACTTCCTCCATGGACTCAAGTCGATTGTATATCCATTCAGGAAAACACATTTCACTAGTGTCATGTGCTTTGGTATTTCTACCGCAAACTAGGTCTAAGAGCATCATCCCATAGCTATAAACATCTGATTTATGGGAAATGCTGCCGTAATATCTACAAAAAACTTCTGGAGCAATGTACCCAATTGTCCCTCTTGCTTCCGACATTGTTATCATACTATTCATTGGTGGACACAATCTAGCAAGGCCAAAGTCAGAAATCTTCGGGCAAAATTCTTCATCAAGAAGAATATTATGGGGCTTAATGTCAAAGTGCAATATCTGTGTATTACAGCCTCTATGTAGATAATCAAGGCCCCTAGCAATTCCAACCGCAATGTTGAACATAGTTTCCAGCTCCAATGATTTCCCAATCTCTTTACCATATATAAACTTGTCAAGAGATCCATTAGGCAAGAACTCAAATACAAGAGCTCGTTTGTATCTTTCAATACAAAAGCCTAAAAGAGTGACGATGTTGACGTGGTTAGTTCTGCTGATGCTTAATACCTCAGTGATGAACTCTTTCCCATCACCCTCTAAAATCTTCAACTTCTTCACTGCCACAAAACGACCATCATGTAGCCTGCCTTTGTAAACAATACCATATCCTCCTTCACCAAGTGTATCTTTGAAGGAGTTAGTCATTTTCTTTATTTCAGAAAAAGTGTATCTTTTTGGGGCAAGGGATCCATAACTTTTCAGAAAGGCTGCCACATTTTGATCCCCTGTCATTCTACTCCATTGAAATGGAAATTTATTGGTTCCTCGTCTTTTATATGCACAAATGAACAGAGCACTCAGCATCACTGTCCCTAATACTACAGCAGCCACACCTGTAGAGAGGAAATTAGAGAGAAAATTCCACAATTGTAGATGCAGTTGAATTTCCAATAAAGAAAATTTCACATAGAATAAAGAATTTCAAATGATTCCTCTCCTATATGTACTCCATTTCAGAAGGAAAAACATTAGAAATCGAGTGCGTGTAAAATTTATTTTTTGCATGTATGGGGCATAAAATCTCTTCACTGTTATATACAAATCAAATATACTGCAGCATGACAATAATAATACCTGATCCAAGGATTGTTAATTTTCTTTGTTCACCTGCACAAGGGGTATAAATATTAGTTTGTATGTGCATATCAAATACAAACATTTTCGTCCCAAACTTAGTCTCCCATGACTTATTGCAGATAACAGAAATTAGAAAAGGCATTACCTTAACACCCCTTAACATTCATAAACCCATGGATTGTAAATGTACTGACAAATACAGAGTACAAAACGCAACAACAACAAAGCTTAAGTCCCAAAACGCTACATTTAAAATAAAATAAAAAATTGTGTACTCCTATCACACGAGTCAAATGCTTGATTAGGTATATAAGTGAAGGGGAGGGTCTTTTCCTGTGCTATTTTGGTTTGATCTTGTAGTTTCCGGTGGATTTATGTAAGGAAAGAAGGAAACAAAGTTGTGCACAATTCGCATGATTTTCTTCGTTTTTCCCAGTAGATAGAGCAAACATGAGACGTTCATAATTTTCTGATTTAATTAAAAAAAAAAAAAGAAATGTACCTGATTGAGAGCACACAAATCGATGAGGTCCATCCTGACAATAACACACAAACTGATCCAAAGATGGGACATCAACTGATGATCCACATCTTCCGCCAGACTCCTCACACTTGGAACAGGCTGTGAAGTTCACCATGTACTCCATCTCAATTGGCCACTCTGTTAGGATTCTCCAAAGTGAGGCGTTTGCGCTTCTAAGTTCATCTAACCGACTCTTGTCCACCGGAACAGTAACATTGTTCTTGCACGAGCACAACTTTCCTATTCTGCTGATCTCTGATGGGTCTTCAAAGTAATAAGCCAAATCATTAGTATGATTATTAGAGTTGGAGCAGGTAAAAGATTTTGAGTGAAATCCAGAGACACAATCAGAGCAACCGTAAAATAAGCTTATGTAGCTATAATTGCTGTCTGGCTTCAATGTGGAAATCATGGTTATTTTACTTGTATCTTGCAAATAACAGGTTTCCAACAGCTTAAGTCGGGAAATAGACATGGTATGCAAAGATGTATTGATGCCAAGCACATTTAATCCCAGGTATCCATTATTATATATATTCATAGTAGGGAACTCTGTCCCAGCAAGACAATTAAGCTTAAAGTCTGGGATGCCACAGAATCCAGGCCTGCTATCCCCTCCCCAAAACGGATACCCAATGTTTTGGATCTGTCCGCACGAGTATAGATTAGAGCAAGCTGCATACTTTGCATCCTCACCATTTGCCAAGGAGAAAGCTAGGAAAATAATGAAGGTTATGTAAGGAAGATGGGTGCTAACAAAGAAACTTGAGATCATCATTCTGATGGTGTTCAAAACGCTTTTGTGCTTCATATATCTCTTTATGAATGTCAGCGTGAATATTAACATAAAATAAAGGCCATGATGGCATAAGGATTAAAGGATGTAAGAAAGTTCCAAACAAATTAAGCAGGTAAACGTCTTTATTAGCAAAGATATTTGACTTGATTTGACTAAAAGACTTTGGTAACATGAATGAACAGGAGTCCAGGCATAAAATGAAAAATATTCCCTAATTCTTAAAAATCCTCTAGATTCAAAGTTGCCAATAAGGACCCTTCTTGGCTTTTTAGTGGGAGTAGTTTCCCTTTTTTTGATGATATGTTATTTTTTGTCTCTCATTCATATGATAGTTCTATAATATTAAAGAATTGAGTACATAAATTTAAATATACTAAGATGGAATCCCACATGGAACTTCTAGAGCATATATTACATTATCTATTACTTTGTATTGTTTATGATTAGAATGCCAGCTGCCATGATTCCAACGTTAGAGTTGCAAAAAAGTGTAGTAGATGATGCCTGGATTTATTGAACAATTTTTAATCAATAATTTATTCTACTCCTGTTTAGGCAAGGCCGGGTCTGATATTATATGGAACCAGTTGCGAAACAGGACTACAGGGAACTTATATAGTACGGACTCTATTGAGTACATACTATTTGTGACTTGTATGATTGCAACTAGATTATTAGCTCAGCAAGAATCATATGAGCCGTCTGACTAGTTTAATGACAAATAAAATAAGCAAAATACATAAAAGAAACACATACTACTTGGTCTGATCATCACATTATTATAGTAAAAGAATTTTTATGACTTGAACACATCATTTCCTAGAAAATGAACTATGCAACATATAAATAAACACATACTACTATGAGTACTACCTCTGCTCCATAAAGTTCTACATATTTTCGATTTAAAGTCGTTTTATGGACATTAACTGTTTAATAACATTCCTTTATTCTTTTCTTGACCATTGACCCTCACACTCTCTCCGACACTCTATTTTTCTTTAAATATATTTAACTTACACTTATTAGCCAAAGCAAGTGATCTACAAAAGTTACACACTCAAATTGCATAAAATGGTGTTTACATACTATTTTGTCAGTATAGAAAAAAAATCAGAAACCAAATGATACACAGGAATCCATCAAGCTTACATCCTTTCTCGCCTAAAACATGCCTCCATTGATTTAAGCATTGTTCTCCTCACCTTTATTTCACTTGTTTAAAGTCTAATAAGTTCAAATAATATAAGAGGTAAAAAGAAGATAATACTCCCTTTGTTCCAAATTAGTTGAGACGCTTTAACAATTGACACCCTTTACAAACTTTTGTGATTACGTATATAGCACGTTTTAACAATTGACACCCTTTACAAACTTTTGTGATTACATATTTAGATAAGACTATGTATGATTTCGTTATTCCTTTCAAAGTTTAAAAAAAAATATAATTTTTTCTTATTAATTTAAAGTTGAATCTATGCATAAGAAAATGTGATCAAAGAAACGCGTCAACCGGAGGAATTATAAAGGCTAATAAATTCAAATAAAACAATGATTAATATCTTCAAATAATATTAAATTTGTTTAATCATTTGAATCATTGTTTGAAGTTTTTTTTTTTTTCATATATGCATTGACAATACTGATACAAGTAGTCAAGATTTCTCTCTCCAAATAAAACCGATGATGTACGGTCAATCAGACAAATAATTTCAACAAACTTTATAAATTATGATAATGACAATAATTGAAACTAAAAATGTCCAACAAAATATAAAAGACCGAAAGAAGCACAGAACTTGATCAAGTGGCGATAATCCCAATTCAATAAAATGTGAGAGAAATTACCTCCAAAATCAGTTGATAATTAAAATGCCGAAAACACAACCGACGCTTCAAATTTGCTGCACTTTCCTCTTCAAAAATTACCATTAAATCAAATCAAATAGCAGCACAAAGAAATTATCAAAAATAAATAAAAATTGATGTATATGACAAATTATTACCGTGAATGCCGCGAAATTGATGAACTAGCGGAATGTAAATTGAGCAACTCATTGAAGATTGAAGATAAAAATGGCGGTTTAAAAAAGGGTTCATTTTCGATTAATTTAGGGAATCTACAGATAGAATGAAGCTGAAGTTTAGCGGAGTAAAAGTTTGTTCCAAATTCCAAATTGGACACTGTAGAGAGAATCCCTAGTAAAATTACTCTGTTTTGTTAGGGTTATCTAGCTTCTACAAAATTGTACTTCAAAATTTAGAGGTGTTAATTCGGGTATTTGGGTTGGGTTCGGTAAAGTTGGATTAGGTTGGGACGTTGGTCTATTTGAACTTGAGTCATGATAATATATTATGTCTTTGCGAGTTGAAATAAATACTGGATATTTTTTTGGGTTAGTTTCAGATCGGGTTGGATGTAATTTTGACACCTTTACTTGAAATACTACTTCACTTTCACTTTATTACAGAGTATAATAATAATAATAATACTCTCTGTTTTTTTTTTAAATGCATCACTTGAGAATTTGCACTATTTATATGTTACATTTGACTTAATTTTTTCACTATTATATAATTTATAAACATGGTCATGTAATATATTATTGGATTTGTTACAATGTCTACTATCATAATATAATTTTGTTATATTTTTTACTAATATCTAATTAAAGATATTAATGGTCAAAGTTATGTCTCAACAAGTGTGAAAACTCAACTAATGCATTTAAAAAAAAAAAGAGGGAGTAATACTTATAATAGTTGTACAAACAGTCAAATTTATATGAGTGCTTTGTCTTGTTTAAAGTGAAAACCAATATTTTGAAAAAAAAAAAAAAGCGAAAAATTGGGTACCTTAGAAAATATAAGCCCTGATTTAAAGTGGTTTTTTTAATAAAATTTTGACCACATGAAATATAACATAAAAGGTTTAGTTCATTAACCATAATATAATTGATTAGCATCAATTTACATGTATGGTTAACAAAAATTGTCTGGAGTGGTTATCATAGGCGAAGAACCAAACACAAATGTTGTTGGGGAAGAATGATTTGGCTTAGGAGGCATTTGTAATGACTCCAACGACCCTTCTAACATTTCTACAACTCGATTCATAGATGGTCGATTTGCGGGATATGATTGTATGCACCATAAGCTCACTATAATCATCTTTCTCTCTACCTCTTTATTGTCATTTATAATCCCTTGAATTGGAACATCTTCCACGCGCTCAATTCGATTATATATTCATTCAGGAAAGTACATTTCACTGTTGTCTTAGATTTTCATTGTTGTCAATTTGTCTACCACATACTAGATCTAATAACATCATCCCATAACTATAAACATCTGATTTATGGGAAACATTGCCATAATATTTACTTAAAATTTCAGGAGCAATGTATCCAATGGTCCCTCTTGCTTCTGACATTGATATTATGCTATTCTTCTGTGGACACAATCGGGCTAGCCCAAAGTCTGAAATCTTTGGGCGGAATTCTTCATCAAGAAGAATATTATGAGGCTTAATGTCAAAGTGTAATATTCGCGTATTGCAACCTCTATGTAGGTAATCTAGTCCCTTGGCGATTCCAATTGCTATGTCAAACATGGTTTTCCATTGTAATGGTTCGCCAATCTCTCTACCATGCATAAACTTTTCGAGAGATCCATTGGGCAAGAACTCAAATACAAGAGCTCTATTGTTTCCTTCAAAACAAAAACCTAGAAGAGTGACGACATTGACATGATTAGTCCTGCTAATGCTTAATGCCTCATTGATCTTTTCCATCACCCTTCGAAAACTTTAATTTCTTCACAGCCACGACGCGGCCATCGTGTAATTTGCCTTTGTAAACACTTCCATAACCTCCTTCACCGAGTTTATCTTTGAATGAGTTGGTCATTTTTCTTATATTAGCGTACGTGTACCTTGTTGGGGATAAGGATCCATAGCTTTCCAAAAAAGTTGCTATATTATGATCCCCAATTGCTTTTCTATTCCATAGGAATGAAATTTTATTAGTTTTTCGTTTTTTGCTTTCCCAAATGACCAGAAAAATTACCAGCATTACTATTCCTAGTAATAAAGCAGCTACACCAGCCCCTGCACCATGACATAAATATAGAGCAGAAGATTAGAGAATATTCACACTTCACAGTCAATTAAATTTGATTTTGAATATCTACTCCATATTTGTTAAAACTGTGTGTCAATTTTTTTAATTTTTTGAAGAATAAACTGTGTGTCAATTGTCAAAGGGTTAAGTTGCAAGTAAACATAATTAATTTGAAAGAAAATATGAGTTATCGTTACAGGCAGCTCATAACAAATGCATGCAGATACTGTGAAAATTTTACAATAATGGTTTAAAATGTGACTACTACAGTATTTTAATGATTATATAGTTTATAATTGGCATTTTTTTTCCAAGTAATTAATTATATTACTTTATTTATAGTATAAAATAGTATTATCAAAAAAAAATTTATTTATCAAATTTTTAGTTTCAATTACTGGTATGTAATTTTGATTCTTATGTTATAGTTTCTTGAAAAATATTTATTTTATGTTGGGTTAAAACTTTTAAAAATTATATTTACATTGTATGGAGTTGTTAGAAAACTAATTGTGGTCATTTTATAACGTGAAAAAATGAACTGATCATATTGTATATCATTATATTAATATGATCGTCATTTTTCAAACGACCGTAAAAACATTATGGATACTGAATACACATTACCTTTATTTCTATACGTCTTTATGCTTTCCATTGTAGTTCATTCCTAAGACTTTAGTCACATTTTTCATTAACTCACTCACCCACCACATCAACACTTTTACCAATTACATTAATTTGTGTGCAAATAGTAATGGTAAAAACTTTCAAGAACGAAGGTAGTATGTATTTTTCCAAAGAAGAAAAACCCTAGCTACTGAACCAGCTTTTCTCACTAATTGGTCATCCAAGCTAATTACACTAGTCAACTGATCATAACAAGCTCGTACTTTGTACTCACAACGACTACATTAAGGTCACTTACCTTTTTTTATTTTTTATTTTTTGTAAGTTAAGAAAAATGACCCTGATCAGACCTTCACTCCAGAGTTTTTTGGTTTAATATTTGCGAGACAAACACTTTAAAAGTGAGGGAAAAGAGTAAGGGATTCCTTTACTCATAGATTCAGAGTGCCTCTAATGGAAATTGAACCCCCAACCTCAAACTTGAAATGTGCAGTTGCTTAGGTTTCTTACATTTGTCCAAATTAGGCTCTTTTTTTTTGGCTTTAGCATATATTATACGGATTACAATTGCAATTGACCAAAAGGCATAAAACACTGAATTATAAAATACTCCCAATCCATAGTTCCGCACCACATTTTTATGTACCATTTGTATCATTGTATGTCACATTTCCTTTTGGCATTGTTTTGATGGTGAAGAATTACTTGAAGACATTGCATAAAGGTTGATGGTCATCATGAGATGTTAAGTACAAAGAACGAAGGAGCACTAACCATATTTAAGGGCAGTAGATTTTTTTCGTCCACCTGCACATACACATAATTAAGAGGAGAACTTGGTTAAATTGATACGTAGAAAAAAATGTTTTAGTTCAACCTAATTAGTCTCCCATATATAATTGTGGCCTCTCTTATAATTGTATGAGAATTTAGGAAAAGTACCACCCGATAACTTGAATCTAGTTTTTATAATTAATAATCGAATTTATTTTGAAATAGAAGGACTAGGCCGCAAATTCTATGCTACTCGTGGAGTACGTGTCCATGGTACTTCATGTTTATAAAATTTATGTTATTTTAATATGAACTTCTTATTTTTCAATTTATATATATGTTATTTTAAAATAAATATATATTATTTTATATTTGCATTTTTTTTTTTTGTAACATTGATCCTTTCGCTGTACTCCAAGTTTATAAAATTCATGTTATTTTGATGTGAACCTCTTATTATTTCAATTTCTATGTATGTTATTTATTTTGATAAATGCATTTTTTTTTATTATGCATGATGTTGAAATAAATAAGTGAATAACATATTATTTTAGCAAAATAACACAAAATTTTAAGCAAAATAACATAAGAATTAGGCAAAATAACTCAAGTATATTGGCTATGAAGTACCGTGATCCGGGAGTATATAATACTAAGTTACTAACTCAGAGTAGGCAAATATGCACGTACCTGATTCGGAACATGCTAACGACCAAGGTCCATCTGGGCAATAACACAGAAACTCATCTAAAGAAGGCGATGAACCACATCTTCCACCAGACTCTTGGCACTTAGAACAAGCAGTGAAGTTGGCCATGTACTCCATCTCAACTGGCGTGGTTAAAATACTTACAAGTGAGGCATTTCCGCTTCTAAGCTCGTCTAATCTTCTCTCGTGTACCGTAACATAAATCTTGTTACTGCACGATCACGACGACAATGATTTACCCGTGTCTAATGGCCGCACAGAAGGCATTGACAACCCTCCAAAGTAATAAACACTACTAATGGTACCGTCCTCATCGTTGGTACAATTAAAAGAGTAGTAAGGATGGTACCTAGAGACGCAACGACTAGCACAACCATAGTACAAGTATATTATCTTGTAATTTTTGGCTGGCTTTAAATTGGGAAGCAATGATACCTTGTTCGTATTGAACAAATGACATTTTTGAATCAAATTATCTAGGGAAACTAACATGGTGTTCCGGGTAATTCCGGCACAGATAATCTCCGTGGGTTGGTAAAGGTTTATCGTCCAATTGTGCACCTGCACAATCAACACAGATAAGCTAACCCGGGGGTTATCCGGGAATAACCTCTCCGATGCTAAAGTCAGTAATCCGATAAGAAGAAAGAATGAGGAAAGAGAAAGTGTTTTTGATGTGTAGAGAGAGAGAGAAAAGATTGTACCTTTGGACGAACATTTGCTTGGGTATATATAGAGAAATAACCAAGCTGGTGCCACCTATAACGATAGGTGGCAAACCGACCCCATAGGCAGCAGGTGCCTACGTGGTCTGAAGCAGCTCTCCACGTGGCCGTTTAGAAAGGCCGTTATGGACATTTGAGCTTTCTTACTAATGAGTTGTTTCTGTGTTATTATTGCATATTACCGGCTAAGTAGGTAGTACTACCAGTATTATCCCGTACAACTAGCCCCCCAAGTGAGGTCGTCGGTGAAACCGGCGTGCTCACTTGTAATTATAAGAAGAATCAGAACAAAATGAGGTACCGATAGTATTTTGACATTAGAAATGTAAGATTCGCCCCCTTTAGTGAGGAAAGTACCGATAGTACTTTGGTCACTTAAAAACTGGTTGAGATTTTACAAAAAATCTCTGATTTGCCCCTTTAGTGAGCAAAGTACCGATAGTACTTTGGTCACTTAAAAACAGATTTTACAAAAAATCTCTGATTTGGCCCCTTAGTGAGGAAAGTACCGATAGTACTTTGGTCACTTAAAAACAGATTTTACAAAAAATCTCTGATTTGGCCCCTTAGTGAGGAAAGTACCGATAGTACTTTGGTCACTTAAAAACTGATTGAGATTTTACAAAAAATCTCTGATTTGCCCCTTTAGTGAGCAAAGTACCGATAGTACTTTGGTCACTTAAAAACTGATTGAGATTTTACAAAAAATCTCTGATTTGCCCCTTTAGTGAGGAAAGTACCGATAGTACTTTCGTCACTTAAAAACTGATTGAGAATTTACAAAAAATACCGATAGTACTTTGTGTCACTTTGATGTAAAAATTTAAAAACTGGAAAATTTCGTGGGCGGGAAAAGTTTAAAATGAGTGGGGCACGTGTCATTCATCCTACGTTTTAGGTTGCGAAAAGGCGTTTTTCCCCAGCCGTTGGATTGCATGCACAAACTGTCACTTCAACTGCCACTGTTCAAGGGGGTATTTAAGCGTCAAAAATCAGCAATTTTCCTCATTTGCTGTTTGTTTCAAAAATTTTCTCCGACGCATTTTCTGCGAACACACTTAGGGTTTCGTCAATCGATTTGCATTATCAAGAAGAGAACGATTTCAACTGCTTGCTTGAAGATCCAAGTCTGTCAAGTTTCTCACTTCAGTGTTTCTGTCCGTTCTCTCATACGAAGTTCATTTGATTCTACGAGGTAAAAAGCCCTAACTTTTGCTTATTTTGGTAATTTAGAGCGTCAATTGCCTGTTTCGCCTTAGTGTTGTGTCTGTGGTTGTATTTGTTAAGTTTATGCCTAAATTTGTTCAAAAATCGACTTCGGGTAAGGCCGGCGAGGCTGACCCGTTTACACCCTTGTCCCCAGCTCCGGTGACCGAAGTTGAATATTCTTGTCAGCCTTCCTGGTCTAATATTTTGGAAGACGTTGAGATCATCTCAATCTCCCCGATAAGCATTTGCCCTCAGTTGCATTCTACTTTCGAGATTATTCAATACGGGTCAAACTTAGGTAAGATAGGTCGTAAAACAACAGCAATGCCGAGAACAAAAAGAACTAGTTATCAACCTGAGGAATGTGAAAAATCTGAACACCGTGAAGGCAAAGAACCTGTGGTTGAGGGAAATTCTGATATCGGTGAGGAGCACATACAGTCTGTAGAGAGATCTCTGGAGGATATGGGTGAGGAGAGTGTAGGCAACAGTGGAAATGAAGGTGTAGGTGAGAGTGGAGATGAGGGATCCGGTGAGACCGGTAGTGGGGATGGCAGCTAGGATACCGAGGTAAGTGAGCAAAGGGTGAGAGTGAGGGAGGGTGAGGCCGCTGAAAGAAGCGATGCCGTCATAAAAGAAGAGAATTTGGACGAGGGGTATGACTCTGAAAACGACGATCCAAAATACCGAGAACCCCTTGAGCTAAAGGCCGAGTATAAGGTTGTGTCAACAAAAGTTGACCCAGAATGGCTTGCGAAGGCTGCCGAGAAAGAATATTGCCGTATCGGTGCTCATTTCTTCAACCTCCCTGACGGCTACGATTTGAAATTACCCGAAGAGGGTCAAACTGCTGTTGACTGTCCTGACGGTCATATAGTTGTATATGCAAAACATCTCGAGTATGGCTTACGGTTCCCACTACATCCTTTTGTCGAGAAAATTTTTAGGGCTTGGAATGTGTGCGTGGCGCAGCTAACGCCTATTGCTATTCGTAATCTTATTTCACTGGTATGGGTAATGATATTCATGGACTTCCCTCTTACCTTAAACTTATTTCGCACTCTTAACTGGCTAAAGAGAGATAGTCAGTCACCAGGGTTTTGGTCATTGTTCACGGCTCGGGGTAAATGCACGGTTTGGCCGAAACTGACCAGTTGTAAAGGCTGGATGGAGAATTTCTATTTTCTAAGTGTTCCTGAAGAATACAAAGTTCGCAGGCGTTTCTATCCTGCTCATAGCATGTTTGATACTATTTGGCATAGAAGATTAGGTGAGATAGAGAAGTACGCTTGTAAGTTTTTTGACTGTACATATGTAAGGGCCGGTAGTAAGAATAAAGCTGTACCGGGGGTGTGGCTACCCAATTGTAATTATATCTTGGGTAACGCCCTTTTGTCTCATGTCGGTCTCTGCTGGACTGACGCATTTGGTACGGCTCTTCTCATATTAACAGCTTTGCTTTTTTTTTCGTTTTCATCGTTATTTTTACTATTTTTTATGTACATCGTTACTATTTTTTCACTGTCGGTATCTTGATTTTTAGTGTGTTTAAGCTTCACAATCCTGTTACTCGTATTCATTTCTTGCGTGCTTGCTGTGGTGCAGGTATAGATAAGTTAGACTTCGCCAACTTGGGCTTATATCCTGACGGCAGGGTGAAGTATCAGTGCCCTCCCAATCCAAAGCACAGTTACGATACCTTACCTGTTTACTGCACACGTGCTCATAAAGGGAAAAAGAGAAGACGGCAAGACATGACTTCCAACGAGCAACGCAGGACCAGAGTTCCCCGTGCTCTTCCGGTCAGACGAGGTGGAGCAAACGCTCAGAAAAGGTCCAGCGACCTCTCCGGCCGTGATCAGAATAAAAGACAAAAGCAGGAGGAGGCCGCTAAGGATCAGCAGAAGCCGTCAGATGCCTTCAAGGATCTGAACGTTGTGAATTTGGAGGACGACGCTCCTACCGGTGTCAAGAAGTTAAATATCACTTTACGCCGACCTGCTGAGACAAGTGTGGTAGCAGCGGAGAAAGTGGTTACAATTGAGAAGACGGTAGCGGCGGAAGAGTCTTCTCTCAGGGTCCGACAAACTCTGTTGTCGGGGAAGTCCGCCAGCAGCAAGAACGCCTTTATACCTGTGCTGACAGGGGATTATATCGAGATCCCCCATGTAAAGCTTCCTACCGAGGTGGCTGAGGAGTTTTTGGTTCCTAGCGGCAGTGCTGGCGAACCGTGGCTTCCGCGTATCAACGTGAATAGGGGATAGTCTGTTATCTGCGACGATCCCAATACCGGAGGCAGCATGGGGTGGAGAATGCTGAAAGATTTGGCCACACCGGCGGACAGGCCTGTCGACAAGCTGATAGCTCCTTGCGGTCAGATGATGAATGATATGCTCCGGGTAAGACATAATTGCCGTCATGACCCTTGCTACCTTTACTACTTATGTTTTGATTTACATATTATTATTATTTTTTATGTTACTATATATATACTTACGTTGTTTTTTCTTCTCTCTTTTTTTTTTTTTTTTTTTTTTTTTTGCTTTAGACGGTTAATTCGGCTGTCGAGGTGGTACATATGTACCGTTATTACCAGCGCTGTCATGATCAAGCTGAAGCGAAATTCAAGAAGTGCGACGACGCCCGACAAGCTGCTGTTAACGAGAAGGAGAAACTCAAAGGCACCGTCAAAACTATGGAGAACAAACTGGTTGCCCTAAACACAAAGCTGACCAATCAGGAGTCTATGCAGAGGAGGATTACCAGCCTCGAGCAGGAGCTGAAAGCAGAAAAAGAGGCTAAGGCAAGGTTGGAGGGATCCTTGAAAAGAGCTGAAGAGGAGAAGCCCGGTATCAGGCGCCGAGCAGTCAACCGGTTCCTACAGTCCGATCACTATCGGAACTTGCTGGTGGACCGGTATACTGGTGGGTGGGTAGCTGCTCACCGTTGCGTCTGCAAAGCCAAGAACTGGGATGCGGAGAAATGGCAGGCAGCTGAGGCTGCTTATGGTGAAGACATGCATCTCTCTCCTACCAGCTACGAAGGGGATTATTTTGACAACCCCCCTCCAATCAAAGTGCTGAAGAACCTGGATCCGCGAGATTTGCCGGAAGAAGAGTTTGCTGATGCTCTTATTGCTAGTCCTGTCAAAGAGGACATTGCTGTCGGCACCTCTGAACCTGCCCCCGAGAAGGAGCCTGGGCCAAAGAAAGATTAATGGGGCGGGCAGTCATCACCGGAATCTTGCGGGTCCTCCTTATCTGTAATTTCCAAGGCTCACTGTTGAGCAGCTTATGTTTGTTCTTGCTCGAAAACAACAATAATTTTTTATGTTTTTAAAACTTGTATTTTGGCCGATATGACCCTTGTCTCTTTTTTGGGTGATGGCTGTCGATTTCATATGTATGTTCTAACAATTTTTATTTCCTGTTTGAGTTAAAACATGTATCTGTAATGTTTGAACTTAGCCTACTTTCTGAATAATTTTACCGTTGATCTTATTTTACTGTGTGCACGTTCCTTTACTGTCTTGATTCTAATGTCGTAAGTAACACTATGCTTGTCTGCGATTTCTACAACTGCTATTTACAAGTAGATTGTAACTTGTATTATAATTGCATATTCGTTCTTTTATTTGTACGAAAAAATTGTATAACTTGCCCTCCCGTCTTTTCGACTCTTAGGCTTAGGCATATGCCCCCGAATTCCGCAATTAATTTCCGTAGAAATTGATTTCGGAATTCCTTATCCATCTGTTATTGCCGGTATTTTCCAGTATCCGCAGCCTTTATCAGGCCAAGTATTTGACAGTAGATCAGACCATCAATTTCAACTTGCCTTGAGGCGCAATAGTTATCCAACCTTCCTCCTTACTTGAATGAAAGAGACAGCTAGCTAGGCTGTTTATCAGATCATATCGAAAGTAGGGGATGGCTCTATATGTTGTAGTACTTTCTTTTATTAATTAACGGCCGTGGCCATAAATCATCAAAACAAATTACAAGCGGGAGGTTGGTTACAAAAATATTAAATCATGACTACATGCCATGCCGGTACCTAACATAAGAAGCAAATGCACAAACTAAACGTAATATTTCTTAAGGACATTTGTATTCCAAACATTCTTTAACGGTACTCCCTCTAGAGTCATTAGCCGATATGATCCTTGCCGAACCGTTTCATACACCTGATAGGGGCCTTCCCAATTTGCTGTGAGTTTGCCTTCTGCATTCCCTCTACCCGTTGCTGTCGTTCGACGAAGGACCAAATCCCCATCTTCCAGAGGCCGATAATTAACTCTCTTGTTATACGCTTGACTCATACGATTCTTATATGCCGCTGACTTAATGGCCGCCGTAAGCCGAGTTTCAGGTAAGAAGTCTAACTGTTGTCGTAGAAGCAAGTCGTTTTGATCCTCACAAAAATGCTGAACACGAAATGTAGGGAGTCCTACTTCAGCCGGAACGACAGCTTCAGAACCGAAAGCAAGGTTGAATGGCGATTCTCCGGTGGTTTCCCTTGTTGTCGTTCTATTCGCCCATAATATTTCCGGGATCAGATCGGCCCACAAGCCCTTTGCATCTTCCACTTTCTTTTTTAGTGCCGTTAATATTTGCTTGTTTGCGGCTTCCGCTTGCCCATTTGACTGAGGATGGCAGACAGCCGCATATGCAAATTTCACCTTGTATATGCTAAGGAAGTTCTTAACCGGACTGCAATCAAATTGGGAGCCGTGATCAAATACCATGGAGACCGGTAGACCAAATCGGGTGAATATACCCTTCCATATGAACTTCTTAACTTCACCAGCTGTTATCTTTGCTACCGGTTCTGCTTCTATCCACTTAGTGAAGTAGTCAATCCCTACTATTAGGAATTTTCTGCTCCCTGTTGCCGACGTGAAAGGTCCGATAATGTCCATTCCCCATTGTGCAAACGGTATTGGATTTAAAATTGGTGTCAGGTCGTTTGGCGGCTGATTTATTGCTGGCCCAAATTTTTGACATTTGTCGCATCTTTTCGCGTATGCTAAGGTATCGGCATTCATTGTTGGCCAATAATACCCTCTTTTCATTGCTTCCAAGGACATTGACCGGCCTCCAGCATGATTTCCGCAATCTCCTTCATGGATTTCTTCTACCAGCCTAGCTGACTCATAGGCCGATATACATCTTCGCAACGGTAACGAAAACCCCCTTTTATACAACATTCCTTTGAACATGACAAACCAGACACTGTCCTTCCTTATCTTCTGGGCTTCTAATTTGTTCGCCGGTAGGACACTATGCACCTTGTAGGCCAGTACGCCATCATACCATTCTTTGCCATTAACCACGCAATTCACTTGTTTTGGAGTGTTGTCGGGGTCAATGCTTTTATTTTCCAGAAGCTCCACCATCACAGTACGTTCTAGATCATTGAAGCTTGAACTTGCCAATTTTGCCAAGGCGTCTGCCTGTGTATTTTGCGCTCTCGGCACCAGTTGTATTTCGAATGATTCCAAGTTAGCCGTTATCGCTTTCAACTTTGCCAAGTAAGCCATCATTGTTTGTTCTTTGGCCTCATAAGTGCCGTCAAATTGACTTGCCACCAACTGTGAGTCTGTCGTGAGCTCTATCCGCCTTGCCTCAGCCGCAACACATAATTGCACCCCCGCAAGTGCTGCCTCGTATTCGGCTTCATTATTAGAGGCTTTAAACTTGAATTTGATGGCGTATTCAAATATGTCACCTTGCGGTGATGTCATGACAATACCGGCGCCGGAGCCCGTTGACGCCGAGGAGCCGTCAACGGAAACTTTCCACAATCCGTTGATTTCTTCTTCTTCTGTGTAAGACGCTTCCACAATGAAGTCAGACAGAGCCTGAGCCTTTATCGACACTCTTGGCTTGTAAATTATAGCATATTCCGACAACTCTACCGCCCATTTGAGCAACCTTCCTGACCTCTCCATCTTCTGTAGGGACTTCTCTAACGGCTGGTTTGTTAATACTTCAATGGTATGCGCATCAAAATACGGCCTAAGTTTTCTTGCTGCTGTTACCACTGCATATGCAATCTTCTCTATCAGAGGGTACCTTCTCTCAGCCGCGTTCAAAACGTGGCTCACAAAATAAATCGGCAGTTGAGCCCTCTTTCGCTCCACTATCAGCACCGCTGCAACCGTCTTCGGAGATGTCGAGATGTACAACTGCAGGCTCTCTCCCTGTTCCGGCCGTGCTATGGTCGGGAGAGACCTTAGATGGCTTTTGACCACCTCTAATGCCCTTGCTTGCTCCTCTCCCCAGATGAATGTTTTGTTTTGCCGGAGGACTACAAAGAACGGTAAGGCCTTATCAGCAGATTTGCTAATAAACCTTGTCAGCGCCGCCACGCGGCCAGTAAGCTTTTGTATATCTTTTATCGATTTGGGTTGTGGTAGGCTAAGTATAGCTTCTACTTTGTCGGGATTTGCATCTATCCCCCTCTCACTAACCATAAACCCCAAGAACTTTCCCGAACGAACCCCAAAGACGCACTTTTCCGGATTGAGCTTCATTCGGTATTGACGCAAAGTTTCAAATGTTTCCCTTAAATCTCCAACATGATCCATGGCCAACCGGCTTTTTACGATGGAGTCATCAACGTATACTTCCACATTTCTCCCTTTCTGATTTGCGAAGACTTTGTCTACCAATTTCTGATATGTTGCCCCGGCGTTTCGTAACCCAAACGGCATTGCCTTGTAACAAAATACTCCGGCATCAGTGATAAACACCGCTTTCGTTCTGTCTGGTGCATACAGGCTGACCTGATGGTATCCCGAGAAAGCATCCATGAAACTGAGCAGAGCATGGCCGGAAGTGGAATCTACGAGCCTATCTATTCGGGGCAGTGGATAGCAATCCTTTGGGCAGGCTTTATTCAGGTCAGTAAAGTCCACGCACATCCTCCATTTTCCTGACGGCTTCCTTACCATGACGACATTTGCTAGCCATTCGGGGTATGTACAAGGCTCAATAAACCCTGCCGCTAGCAACTTGTTTACCTCTGCTTGTATTGCTTCTATCTTTTCTGTCGAGAAGTTTCGTTTTTTCTGCCTAACCGGTCTGGCCTTTCTATCCACATTCAGCTTGTGCACTATAACGTCTGGGTGAATCCCTGGCATTTCATCTGCCGAGAAAGCAAATACGTCGGCATTCTCCCGTAAAAGCTCTACCAGGTGACAACGGGTATCAACATCCATGTCCGACCCTACTCGCACAGTCCTTCCTGATACCCCAGGTTGTAATTCAATTTCTACCGTCTCCCCTCCCGGCGAAGGGCGGGGAACTGCTGCCGGGCGTGTATCGAAATTCTCCATTGCTAAGTCGTGTGTAGATATAGCTCGCCCCCTTTTCTGCGTTTCCTGATTAACCTGGGTCTGTCGGTTGGGCTGCTTTAGAGCTGTTACATAGCACTCTCTGGCCATTGTCTGACCTCCCCTAACGCGCTCTGTCTTCCCCAAATTTGAAACGTATACCATTGTCAAATGATATGTCGAAACGACCCCTTGTACATCATGGATCAGGGGTCTACCGACAATGGTGTTGTATGCCGATGGCACATCAACTACTAAAAACTCCGTCATAACATCCCTGGCTGCCATGCCCTCGCCAATCCGAACTTGCAATGCTATACTTCCTTCCGGCCTAACTGTAGAACCGTTGAAACCGATAACCGGATACGATACCGGGGTGAGGTACTTCCGGCCTATTCTCATTGCATCAAATGCTTCTGGGAACAGGATGTTAGCGGAGCTTCCTCCATCGACCAGCACGCGTTTGATGTTGGCTCCATTGACCGTCAGAATTAGAACCAACGGATCATCGTGAGGAAAAACCAAGCCCTTGGCGTCTGCCTCTAAAAAGGACACTGACGGCATGGACGCGGGCCTTGGGCGTTCGTCTATACCTAGTGCATTTACTGTGTGCCGGTGCTCAGACAAACTCTTTTTCGCCCCGCTAACCGATCCCCCATGCACCGGACCACCGGTAATAACCTCTATGGTGATTTTGTGATTGGGCACGCCATTCCCCTGACGGTATTCCCCGCTGTGGTTTCGCCGGTAGGTGTCATCTTGCATGGACGAGTCACCCTGTCTTCGATACTCATTTGGTCTGGGTTGCAGGGCTGGCTGCCGGCTTGACCCTGCTTGTGCCCGGTACTGAGACAGGTGGCCCTTTCGAATAAGGTCTTCTATGTTCTCCTTCAACTGAGTGCATTCCTCCGTATAATGGCCGATATCTCTATGGAACATGAAATACTTTTTTGTGTCCCGACCTTTGGTTATCATTGGTGTCGGTCGCGTCCATTCTTCTCGGTGTTGATTTATCGAATATATCGCGGCCCTAGGTGTGTTCAATTGCGTGTAACTGTTGTACCGGCCAAGACCTCTGGGTGGCCTGGCGGCCCTTGGTGGGCCTGATTGCTGCTGTAATCTGTTCGTTCCGCCAATGTAAGCGTGAGGCGCAACGCCGTCGTTCTGCCTTCGAGAGGGTTCTGATGCCGCTATTTGGCTACTGGTTTTCAACAACTCCTCGCTTTTTATGTATTCATAGGCCTTGCCAAAGGCCACGCCTAAATTTGGAAACGACTTTCTCGCCATATATTTTTTGAAATCACTATCCCATAGACCATTCATTAAGGCCATTACAGCTATTTCTTGCTGTAATTTCGGTATCGTATTAGCCTCACTGTTGAATCTCCTTATGAAATCCCTAAGGGACTCGTCCCTTCTTTGCCTGACCGACATAAGCTCTCCAGAAGTTCTTTGCCTTGCGCTATTGCTAATGTATTGACCGGTAAACAATTCAACCAAAGTATCGAAGCAATCTATAGATTCATTCTCTAAATTGGAAAACCAATCCGAGGCTGGGCCCGTGAGCGTTGTCGGAAACACCTTGCACCACACCGCATCGGTGTCGGTATAAAGTAACATATGGCTTTCAAACGCTGCTACATATCGCCCGGGATCTCCTTTCCCATCAAAGGTACATGCCGGCATTTTTATCCTTTCCATTTGTTGATCCAGTACCTCCTGGGTGAAGGGTGATATTCTCGGCCTGACTATAGTCCTGGTTCCACGCCTTAGCGGCCCGCTATTGACCTCTTGCTGTCGGGACCCTGAATCTCCTATCGGCGTCCCATGAGTTGGTTGGCGGTCACTGGGGATAATTATTCCTCGATTTTGGGGCTGTGGCGGCGGTTGCTCGTCCGCCTGGTTGAACTGGCTTGCCAGATTCACAATCACAGGAACGGCCGGTGTATTATTTCGCCCCCTGTTGGCTGCAGCTTCAGCCTCCTTCCTTTTTCGGGACATCGCCTTCATTACCCTTGCCGTTACCTCTAACTCCTCTGGGGTAAATTCCTCCATGGGGTCCAACATTCGTGCGGGGCTCCGTTCTGGTGTTACCGGTGTGTTCACAGTATTCCTGTGAAGAAGATGAGTTTCATCCTCCACTTCAATCTCGAGTATTGCATTGACGGTCTTGTTTGCATTGACATTCAAAGTGCCGCTATCATACTGACGGTTTTCGGTTTCTGCTGTCGGTGTTATGCGTTCCTGATTTTCTTCCATGACTGGCGAAGGTTATTTGGACGATAGAAGTTATTACTTACCCCTCCTTCTAGCGCCAACTGTTCCGGGTAATTCCGGCACAGATAATCTTCGTGGGTTGGTAAAGGTTTATCGTCCAATTGTGCACCTGCACAGTCAACACAGATAAGCTAACCCGGGGGTTATCCGGGAATAACCTCTCCGATGCTAAAGTCAGTAATCCGATAAGAAGAAAGAATGAGGAAAGAGAAAGTGTTTTTGATGTGTAGAGAGAGAGAGAAAAGATTGTACCTTTGGACGAACATTTGCTTGGGTATATATAGAGAAATAACCAAGCTGGTGCCACCTATAACGATAGGTGGCAAACCGACCCCATAGGCAGCAGGTGCCTACGTGGTCTGAAGCAGCTCTCCACGTGGCCGTTTAGAAAGGCCGTTATGGACATTTGAGCTTTCTTACTAATGAGTTGTTTCTGTGTTATTATTGCATATTACCGGCTAAGTAGGTAGTACTACCGGTATTATCCCGTACACATGGTGTGTGTAGACGTATCAATATTATTGCATAGTGTATCCATTATGAGCAAAATTCATAGTAGGGTAATTTTTTTTATCGCCGCTATCACAATTGAGCCCGAAGTTTGGGATACCACAAATTTGAGGCCGATTCCCTCCCCAAAACGGGTATGGGACGTTTTTAATTTGCCCGCAAGAGAACGGAGCCGAGCAAGTTTTATAGTTTATATCTTCACCATTTGACAAGCCAACAAATAAGAATATGACGAGGAGGATTATGATGAAAGGAAATTGGATTATTAGATCGGATGAGAGTGAGAAATAGCTAAAGTGATTAGAACTCTCCTGCCAATTCCAGATGATCTTGGGATTGATCTCATCCTTGCCCTTAGCTGTGGGATCTCATCCTTGCAGTAGACCAAATTGATTATACATAATTAGCCCTGTAACGTTTTTTTTTTTTTTTCTTTTGTTTTTTTTATATTTTAAAAAGCAAAATTGATATAAACCACCTTTTTTGACCAACTTTTTTGAAAAAATCACCTTTTATGTTTTTTTTTTTACTAAACCACCTTTTAAGTACCTAACTTTTTTATTGCACCACCCCTATTTCAAATTTTGACGAAAAAATTTAATTGAGACGTCAAAGGGATCCACAACTTATGTTTTTCCCTCCTGAATCATTTATTTTTTCACTCCGAAAAACATTTAACCTTTCCCTCTATATAAATGCATAACTAAATTGAGTAAAGCTTTAAAAAACCAAACCTAATTTTGCTGCAAAAATTAAATTGTAGTCTTCGTTCATTCTCAAACCCTAAATTGAGGTAATTGAAGTGGATGGTTGAGATGGAAGAGAAGGTTTTGCTGTGGTTGATGATTTGGAAGTGGATGGTTGAGATGCAATCCATTAGATTTGAAATAAGGGTGGTGTAATAAAAAACTTAGGTACTTAAATGGTGGTTTAGTTAAAAATAAATAAATAAAAAATAAAAAGTGATTTTTTCAAAAAAGGTGGTTTATATCAATTTTACCATTTTAAATACACTCTAAGTATTTTGATTGTATTCTTTATTAATGCATCACTTTGTACATATTTGTAAGGAGTATTAAAAGTCTCTTCAACCCAAGATATGCTTTTTTTGAACATTTTTGCAATTTGTAAAAGCTAAAAAGCGCAGAAATACAAATACTAATGTGGAGCACGTTTAATGTACCACTCGTATGTCATTTTTTTCCCGTTCAACAAAGGCAGAATGATGATTGTTTTGCAATAGTGAAGAATTACATGAAGAAATCATATAAAGGTTAATATGTTAAGTACGAGTAGAAGGAGCACTAACCAGTTAAAAGGGCTGGAAGTTTTTTTCGTCCAACTGCATAAATAAGAATCGAAGAGACCTTGTTTATTAGTCTCCCAATTAGGTACGTAAAGCATAATACAGCCTTGTTTCCAAACTTATTGCACATAATAAGTTTATTAGAATTTATTTATATTTCACAAATAATACCACAAATTAAACTTGCATATAATAATTCACGAAGGGAGTAACAGTCGCAGAGAAACAGTAAAAATAATTTAATTAAGTTCACTAGTTCAGTAAAAATAATTTCGAGGACATATTTTCCTAGACAATTAATTTAAGTAGAAGTATCAAAAAATAACTTAACCCAAAACAATCCGATTGACCTAATTACAAGTGATCAAATTTAAAATTTGATCGTGGACATCATAATTTAGCATGAATCAAGTACTAAATGGCATGAACCCAAATAAAGCATGACTCGACTCTTAAATTGTACAGAGTATGTATTAAGTGCGAATTGACACCTCTATATATTAGGTGGTTATATTAATGCACGTACCTGATAGAGGACATGTTGACGACTGAGGTCCATCTCGGCAGTAACACAAAAACTCATCTGAAGAAAGATTGGAGCCACATCTACCACCGGACTGTGCGCACTTAAAACAAGCTGATGTGAAGCCCATGTATTCCAATATAATTGGCGC
Source organism: Chenopodium album (assembly GCF_948465745.1). NCBI lineage: Eukaryota > Viridiplantae > Streptophyta > Magnoliopsida > Caryophyllales > Amaranthaceae > Chenopodium > Chenopodium album. The sequence continues at coordinate 6,339,709 of NC_137846.1, forward strand.
GGATATAATACTCCGAAGGGTGGCATTTCTGCTTCTAAGCTCGTCTAATTTATCCTCCAACACCGGAACATTAATGCTGTTGTTGCACGAGCACCACGACGACGACTTACCCGTGTCTGATGACAATGAAGGCACTAATGGGCATGAAGGCACTAATGGGCCTTCAAAGTAATAAACATTAGTACTGGTACCGTGTTCGTCGTTGGAGCATTTAAAAGGGCCATAAGGGTGGTATCGAGAGACGCAACTATAGCAACCATAGTACAAGTAAATTTTCTTGTAGCTTTTGGGTTGCTTTAAATTGGGAAGCAATGGTGATATATTGATCAATTCCAATAAATGACATTTATCTATCAAATTTTTTCGGGAAATTACTATGACTTGTGAAGACATATTGATGATGTGCACGCTCAACAAAGCGTGCCCGTTACTAGCAAAGGTCGTAGTGGGGTGATTTTTATCATCGTTACCACAATTGAGCTGGAAGTTAGAGATCCCACAAATTTTAGGCCGATTCCCTCCCCAAAACGGATAACTTACATTTATTTGGCCGCAAGAGAATTCAGCGGAGCATGCTTTATAGTTTGAATCCTCACCATTTGACAAGCTAACACCTAAGAATATGAAGAAGGGTATGATGAAAGGAGAATAGATGCTACTAAAGAATGTAGAAGTCATTTTTTTTCTATTTTTTTTTTGGTGTGTTAAAACAACCTAGTATATGTCTTTTATAGGATTGTTCAGCGTATTGTCTGGAGCGCACCAAACCACAAACTAAACAATAATGTTCCAAATATGACCAAAACACGATTTGCACTTTAGGTTTCACCAAGCTAACCTTGGTATATCCGTAAGTTTGCATCTCCTAATTGTGAGGTTGTGGGATCAAACCCCACTAGAGACACTTTGGGGTGGGGACTTCTTTTCCTTCCCTCTCACTCCTTAAGTGAGGAACTTATAAATTATAATGCATAACAATTATGTGTTCATTACTACTGGGAGCATGTAAAGTACTACTAAAAAATTTAATAGTACTTTTATACCTCTCAGTAGTACTTTCAATTTGTTATTATTAACAAAATTGCCACTGAAAATCTGAAATGTACTCTGTATTTGTTTATGCCTGTGAGAGTTTCCGGTCTGGTAGGACACTTCTTCTTACCCAAAAAAAAAAAAAAAAAAAAAAAAAAAAAAAAAAAAAAAACCTATAGGATACAATTTTCAACCTTTTTAGACCAATGTACGGTATATCGCATTTTAATCGTAAATCGTCAAACAACAAACTCTTAAAACGTTTTCATGAAATATTTTTTTTTTTTTTTTTTTTGTAAATATAAATCTTAAAATTATGTTGCAATCTTTGATTATTAGTTAATGTATGGTTAAAAGTTTTAAAATTTAAATTATATTTATAATCACAAAACAAAGTTTTTTATTTATTTACTCGTATTTTATATATATATACTACCTTCGATTTTTTTTTAGCTGCAACTTTAAGGTATTATTTGTGAAATATAAAATATTCCAAAGTTACAATTAAAAAAAACCAGACGTAATATATAAAATGTGGTAAACAGCAACATACCATACCAACCTTATTTTCTAATGTGATTCGACAAAATTGCAGCAAATCACGCAATTGGAATCCACCAGACCAAATTGAACAGCAAACATTCCTAGTCTTTTATACGCTTGTATCCTATCCTAGATTTAGCTACATGAAAAATTAAACTCCTAACCTTTTTGGGAGAGCCTAGACGACTATCATAGCCAATTGCCCAATTGTAATGAGCCGTAGCGTCAACTCTCAAGTCAAACTATAATAAGGCTCCCTATTATCTTCGCTTGAAATAGTTTTTGTGTTCGGTAAATAGTTGAAATTAAAATAGAAAGTTGAACCTTTTTGTATTAGTTAATTTCAAGAAGCCGATTATATTAATTGATTCGACTAATTGGTTGTATTGGATTACCTTATGAACTGAATGTCGTGACTTAATGTTCAGCAAAATTGATTTCAATTCAATTTAATTTCAGTTCAATAAAAAAAATCAATAACTTTAAAGAAGAAATATAATAATAAAAAAAAATCTGTAAAAAGTTCAACAAAAATAATTTCAGTTCACTAAAAATAAGTTTAGCTTAGCAAAATTAAGGTGAAGATAACGGAGCCATAGTCATTTTACATACTTTTTTTTAAAAGTAAAATTAATTCATTAATAAAATGTCACACGATATCTACTTGCAAAGTAAAATTAATTCAATAATACCACAATGGCTGTGAGGAAATCCTTGCTTGCAAATTTGCAATGTTAATATAGTTGGAGCTAGTAGCTCACCAGTCACCATTGTAGAGCTACAAGGGTTGTAACTTTGGTGAAACTATGGGCCTGTTCACATTTATTGAAATGAGCTGAACTGATTGGAGCTGAACTGAACTAAACTAAATATTTTATGAGAGATGGAAATTAGAAACTGATTTGAAGTGAATTGAAATTAAGCTGAAGTGAACAAGCCTTACGTAGCTCTACAAAATATCTATTGTTCTTCTTCACAAAAAAAAAAAAAAAATAAAAATGCATGTGTTGTTCATTTTGGATGTATGATTAAATTATTTGTGATTTGTTCTTATACATTTTTTTTTATTTATTTAATTTGAATTTTTTTTTTTTTGTGTCATGCAAAAGCGTTGAGCTACTGTTTGCAACATCTACTTTGTCAACAACTATTCTTTTTTCTCACACATGTATGATATATCTAATTATGAAAAAAAAAATGTGGTTAACAATAAAGAATTGTGCTGATAAAATATTGTTAATAATTTTTTTTTAAACAATAAATTGTAATTATAAATAATTACAAAATACATCAAATCAAATACTAGTACATATATTTCTTTCGTTTTTTCAGTTGCATCACTTAAGTTTTCACAGACTTCTAGGCAATTTTTAGAGCTGAGAGAGATAGAGAGAAAAAAATAAGTAATAAGACCCATGTAGTATAATAGAAGAGAGATATAGAGAATTTATTAGTTTAAAAGCAAAATAATGCAACTAATTTGAAACTTTCGTTGTAGAAAATTAAAGTGATGCAACTTAAAAAACGGAGGAACTATTTCATCATACAATGCAACTTTTTAATTTGTAAAAGTGTTACTTGTATAAAATAAGAGCAACTCCAATGGGACAATTAGCTTGTCATGCCACATAAGCTTTTAAGTTAATTATCATTTTAGCTCTTTTTGCTCCAATGGCTAGCTATTAGCTTAATTGTAATTGTTGGATAGAAAATACATGGAAAGGGCTTAATTGGTGCAATGAGCATTTTATTTTGACAAGTTTAATCCTCAAGCAAACTAGCTTGGCAAAGCTGATTTGCTTAGCCAAGCTAATTGAGTTTTCTAGCTCCAATGGTCAAGCTAGTAGCTAGGAAATCAATAAAATTGCAAGCAAGTCCCTAGCTACAACCATTGGAGTTGCTCTAACTTACCTAGTATAGGAAAGTTAAATAACACATGGGACCTGTTAAAATTATAAGAGGTAGTAACTAGCTAGTGTGAAGGTTGTAGTTTAAATTGGTATACATATATAGTTTGAAAATGATGATGTAGGCATGTAGCAACCCAAGCCAAAGCTAACCATTGTGGTTGCTGTAACACTTCATTTATTTTTTTTAGTTGCGTGACTGTTCTAAAGTGGAAGTTTCGAATTATTTGCATCACTTTTCTTTTTAACTAATACTCTCTTCATTTCATAATAATTGCAAATAGGTGTTGCATAAAGTTGTAGGAAAATTTAATTTGAGAGTGGAGACCAAAAGGTGACTTTTGTAATATAAAGTATAGTTAGTGCAAATATATTTAAGATTTTTTTATTTTTAACACCACAAAATAACATGAAATTGGTTTTTAATACTACGGAAAAAACAAAATTTAGTTTAACACCACAAAAAACTTAGGAAATTGGATTTTACCACCACTTATCAGTTTTCGTCCAAAAATTCGTTAAGTCGGGTCCATAATGACACGTGTCGCCATGTTATTGGTTTAAACAAAAAGAAAAATGAAAAAAAATCCTAAAACTACCTAGCCCCACCACCGCCACCCTCCTTCTCCGCCCCCATCCAGCGCAACCACCGCCCCCCGCCGGCACACCCCCTCCCCTAGCCTAAATCTGCCACACCGGAACCTTCCCCTCCCTTTCCCCCAACCCTGAATCGCCCCAACACCGCTAAAATTTAAGGACAACTCACATATAAAGGGGAGTGTTGAGCCCATGAGCAAACCATTAAATGTGATTAAAATAGTCGGTAACACCATTACCGATTATTGGACCATGGGTAATTGACCATTGTATCAAAAGTCATTAGAAAGTGTGGAATTACTGATGAATTAAGCCATTGGTAGAGGATTTACCAACGGTTTTGGTTGATCATTAGTATTTTTAGATGGCTTTATCAAGCTGTCGTTTTAAAGACATTAGGAAAGGCAAATGAGATTAGAGGTGACGACCACAATGACTCAATGTAATTTTTTACCGATGTCTTGAAGTCGTCGGTAATCTTCCTATAGTTTTTTCTAATATTTTTTTATTTTTAAAAATAAATTACCGATGGTTATTGACAACTTTAAGTCATTGTATTTGCATCACTTTCCTTTGTAACTAATACGGAGTATATTTTCTCTATCACTTTTTTATCACAATTTTTTTAAGAAAATGGTAATGGTCACGGTCATGGTCATCAAAGCGATCGAGTGTGATTGGACTTTTGATCTGACACTGCAAAGCTGTACTCTTATTTATTTGCTTTATAAGTTGAAACCAAATTATTGATGAAAAGACGAAGGAAAAATCGAAGTGTTTTCCTCTAAGTCTTTAGCAAATTAAACCAGGCCGAAAAGGACTCAAGAAGTTGTTGCTTAAGTTGACTATACGAAGACCTATATTAACTGAGCAACAAAAGAAAGAATTCAATTGAATTTATTTAAGGCAACATGCTAATGATAAGATCATGCATGATGCAAGAGTGATGCTTACTGTAAATCTAGCTAATAAGACAAAACGTAATGGATGGATATCATGGACTGCTCTAGTTATATACTTATACCATGTTTTAATCATTTTATTGCATATATATTAGAAAAAATTGTAAAAAATAATACAAACTTTGAGCAGTCCGTCTAAAACAAGTCAATTTTTTAATTATTTTTTAATAATACAAACTTTGAGGGGTATCCGCTTTGAACAAGTTAAAACCGACTAGTTACCTCATGAAATGTTATATGAAACGCGTAACATTGTATAATTTTTTAAAACTATTAAACAACTTTATAAGATAAATAAAAAAATTAACCAGCCAAATAATTAAGTTGTACGTAAAATAACTTATTTAAAGCGGATATCTCTCAAAGTTTGTATTATTCAGAAATAATTAAAAAAAATTGACTTATTTTTAGCAGGCCGCTCAAAATTTGTATTATTTTTGACAATTTTTCCTATATATTATTGTTACAGATTTTTTTATTGAGCAGATGCATTTCTAATACTATGTATCGTTTTATTTTTGAGTAATTAAAAAGTTGTTTTATTTTTAAAAGACCGATGAAAGATGATGTTATTTTTGACAATTATTTCTTAAAAACTAGTATATAATCAAATAAAAATAACTTGCCCATAGTTTAAGTGTTTAACCTTTAATACTAAAAAAAACTCTTTATTTATACTTTGAGCTAGCTTGTTGTAGGTTTAACACATTCCAAGATTTCTCTCAAGAGCAAACGAATGAAGCAGTAGACACTGTCGTCGTTGTAAATGGTATGAAGACTAAAGCAAACACCATCGAGGAAGAATTAGTAAATATGAAGCTACTTATTGAGAAACTCCTCAAGAACACAAGGAGAAAGAAGCACATTCGGTATTCGTGTCTAATAATTGTCCCAAATTCTTCAAGTTACTTTTATTAAGACACCAATTAAGTCAGAGTTGTGCACATCAATTTACACATATATTGACAAAGATAGAGACAGAAATTACACGTAGGGCCTGTTCACATTACTTAATTTCAGTTCAATTCAGTTCAGTTCAGCTCCAATTAGTTCAGTTCAGTTCAGCTCCAATCAGTTCAGTTCAGTTCAGTTCAGCTCCTAATTTCCCGCTCTCATAAAATATTCATTTCAGCTCAGTTCAGTTCAGCTCCACTCCAATCAGTTCAGTAAATGTGAACATGCCTATAGTGTTGCAAATGGAAAATTTTAATAAGTAGAATATGGTATGTTTAAGAAACATACAAATTTATAAATTACGGAGTAATATACATTACTTCATTGGTTCTTTTTTACGAATACATGATTTATTTAATTTATTACGCTTGTCGTCAATGCATAAAATTTAACCGTCCTATCTTTAATTTTTAATGAATAAAAATTATAAAAATAGATTATTATCAAAATAAATAAATAATAAAAATTTGATATAGCTTTTTTGAGACAGTGATCACACATAATTATCTCTATAAAGTGTATAAATGCTCATTTGGTTAACCTTTAAAAATATGGGAGGTAAAATGGAAATTTGCAAATGTGGCAGTTTTTTGGTTAGCAAAAAATAGTAGAGGAATTGAAAATTCATGAAAATTAGAACATTTCAGAAAATATGAGAAATTACCTATTTTTCTCTTGGTCACTCAAAATTTTCATGAATAAGTTTTTTTTATGACAACTAAAGAACTACATAGTATAATTTTTCATGAAATACAAATTATCCTACAAATATAACTCTCAAGTTAACCAAACAAGTAAATCACATCAGACAGTCAAACATAAATATATAATAATACTTTCTCCGTTCTTTTATTATTGCACTACTTGTCTTTTTAGAAAGTTTCACAAATATTGCACCATTTCCTCTTTAGGAAAAAAATTATTTGTATTCATACCACAAATACCCAATATACCCTTACTTTTTCACACTTACTTTTTAGTTTATCAATATGTCACATGGGCAATTTTGTATTTTTACATCTCTCTCTCTTACTGTTTTTCATTACCAAAATATTTGTACCCAATCCTATGGTGTAATAATAAAAAAACGGAGGAAGTATTAAAGTCAAACCAGATTAAATGAAGAAGAACGGAGAATGTGTATATAAGACACATTTTACAGACTTAGATACTGTATTTTTGTAGGATTTTTGTAGTACTTTAAACACTACAAATAAGGGCTGTATGATATAGATGGGCCAAGTAGGTTGCACCACATAGTAGAAGCAAAAGCCCATAATGCCAATCACGTGTATACCCACAAGAGTAGTGTCAAAACCTCACTCGATCTAACCTGAATAAAAAAACAGATCCAAAAAATACTTAAATTAAATTTTAACTCGTATAGACATAATAATTTGTCAAGTAATAAGTCTTGTGTAAGACGGGCTTACATTAATTTATTGTAATACGGTTTAAGGATAACTTTGAATTTTTTATGTTAACTTTAATCCCGTTAAGGGTAACTTTAAATTTGTATAAGTTTGATTGTATTTTAATGTGTAACTAGGTTGGAACCCGTGCGATGCACGGTTATATAAAGCCTATTTTTAATTTGTACATTTTAAAAATAAATCGCTATTATAAATGAATATAAATAAGAATTACGTATATTTTGTAATTTTAAATTTTTTTATTTTAATCAAAATTATGATATAGTATCTGTTGAACGTTGTATAATTCATAGTTCAATATAGGAGGTCATTTATTAGTGTGTTACTTAAAATTGTTTCAATTTTCTACGATAAATTGATAGATTTTAGTTGTAATGTAGAAACTTCTAATATTTAAATTTCAAAAATGTTAAATATGATAGCTTTCCAAAAAAAAAAAAAAAAAAAAAAAAAAAAAAAAGATGACATCATCATTGCATTTAGGCGGGAAATTTTTTATTGAGAAAGCGACACGTGGGCATTGGTGATGTCAGCAACATTTGTTTTAGTAATAGTTAATAGATTTCTAATAAATACATGCTTTGAAAACTTATACGGAGTATAATTAATCTAATACATTATAAATATTTTTTAAGGGTGAAATTTTTGTTATAAAAATGGTAACTTTAGTATATAAGGGTAACTTTAAATATTTTTCAGGTAAGTTCAACCCGTTTAATTATAACTTATACTTTATTTGTTTTAGTATTATTAACGAAAGTCCGTCTTAATCAAGAATTTATGTATGAATTTAAAAATAGAAGGGAAAAAAAACAATGTAACTGCATAAAATTTCCTTTGTTTTGTAGAGGATTTTGTTTTGATTAGTGTTGGTTGAAGATTTACAAAAAAAACATCGTGTTTAATTTCCAATTATTTTATGATAGAATAATAAAGTCTACTTCATCGCCGAAATTTCCTTTAGTTTCTCTCTCCTATTATTATTATTTTAATTTTGTTTGTATGGGCATTGGGCTACCTTACCAAAAGAAGCGATCGCGTAGTAAAGGATGTGTGAATGCCGATTTTCAAGCTTTGTTTGCTGCCTCTGATTTCTTTCAGATTTCAGTCTATTTCTTAAACCCTTGGTACTTTCTCTCTCCTCTTTTTTCTGCTCTTTCATTTTCATATTTTTAATTTTGGGTAGTTTTTTAAAATTAAATGGAGGATGTATAATTATCAACTCACTCATATTTTATTGGGTTTTTATTTTTTTGTTGTTTAATTCAACAATGGAGGCCTGAAATTGGCATTTGACTATAGTCAAAAGAAGAACAAGGGAAAAAATTTGCGATTTTTTTAATTTTGAAGAAAAACAATTATGAATTAGATTTTGGTATTTTCATCTGGGGTTTAGTTTTTTGATTGATTATTGTGATGAAATGACATTAATTGAATTGAATTTAAGTCTGTTACTGGAAATTTAGGATGCTTAGCATTATTTTGAAGTGTTGAAAAGCTTGGGAGTTGATTGGTTGTTGTTCAATTGATGTAGGGTGACAATAAGATATCCTGGAAAGAGTTGCAGATCAGTAATTGCACATTTTATTTGTTTGGGAAATGTGTGTTTTTAGACCGTTGTAAAGTTTATGCAGGAAGTTGGAATTGTTCTTAGTTTTTTTGACCCAGTATAATTGCCTTCTTTGTAGAGTTAGAATAGTATTGTGTGGTCGAAACTACGGGAATGATAATGAGTTTGTATGTGAGTATAGTGTGTAGAATATGTTATGTTTGCCACTGCAAATGGATTTCGAGTACTGGGTGGCTATGGTTCTACTATGTGGTGTGGCTGTTAGTGTTGACGAAAGTTATGTAGGAAAGAGCTTTCAGGTAGTGTGGATACATTGTGTTTGCCTGTTGGGTACTCTAGCTAATGAGCATATTACCATTCCCTTGAGTTCTGAATATTCTATGAGTTGAGCGGAATTAGTTATATAGTGAATGTAGCCTTGAATTTGGTAGTGAGGATGAATTGCGTTGGGTACTCTAGCTGATTAGCACATTACCATTCCCTTGATTTATGAACATTCTACTATTTGATCTTTAAGAGTTCAAGACACAATTCAAGGTTACATGTATTGTAGAGGGAATGAAGAATTGGTTATACTGGGAATGGATGAGCTGATGGTAATGTTAGAATATTTATTTCACGGAGAAATTATGGAGTGGGGTCGTGAGGATGATTGGGCCTATCTATGGAAGTATGGTAATGTAATGTGTGAAGAAAAATTGGAGAGAGTGTACTCTTCATCTCAAAGGAGATCTTGTTTTCTCATTTCAACATCACATACTTCTGAAATTGTGATGTGCTGATGTTTCTACTCCCTCTTCGATTTACTTGGTCTGATTAAATCCAAATGAAAGAATTGCAATTCATGAAATTGGTTTTGCGTAACATGAAAGAATTGCAGTTCATGAATATTGATTTTCCTAACATAATTGAATTAGGGGCTATATGGATTTCATAGAATCAAGTTGTCATTCTTTATCTCTCTTTGGTAGGGGGGTGATGGATAGGAGTCCATGTTTGTTTACTCATTTGCTTTACTTGACCACTTTATATGCTGTTTACATGTCAGATTTGCATGGCCCATTCAGATGTTTCGAGAATCTTGTCAGCTGTCATATGGTGCATGGCTTATGTTCTTGTTGCAATTATCAGCTCTTTGCGTTCAATTAGTTTAGTCTGCTTCTGCATTTCAAGTTGGTGAAGAAGTTTTGACACAATTCAGATTTGCTTTTTGCCTGGAGTTAACTGGTTAGTGAGCACGTCCAATGCTTGATCCATAATTGTACTCTCCATAATAGTACATAAGGTTTGATTTTTCATTTGATAAATGGACAGCACTGCTCATAATTTATACTTCAGACATACATCTTAAACCATATCTAAAGAACAAAATTTACTCATGTACACTGCTGAGGGAAACTTATACAGTTGTGCTGCTTCGGAATTTGAAATTTGAATGTACTGTCAAATTAACTAGCATAGAATTATAAACGCGTGTGCTTACCTTGGATGAAATCCTAAAATGCTGCCACCACCACCCTCAAATTCTGCATTATTGCTGAAAGGGTTCGCATAGAGCTAAGCTTATGTTGTTTCTTTAGAGGCTCTGCTAACTTCTAGGGTTAATTGGTTGAGCCAAAGCTTATGCCTTATGCTTCATGTAGTAATGTAGTGGTAGCGTATGCAGTGCATGGCTTCAAAGCCTAGATGCCACATTTTTTAGTTCTGAACTCTGTAGTCATGTGTTGAAGACCCAACTCTCAAGTCATTTCGTAGTCCGACTTAAATAGCTGAATTAGAATGGCACGCTTAAGACACATAACCTTTACTCCCTGAGGCACCTAAGCTAGGATAACTCACAGCCCTCATTAGTTCTAAGGAATGTGAACGACTGCTCCTCTTACAAGCAGGGGCTCTGGCCAAAATCTATACATCTAGGATTCAAAATTTCAAATGATTATTTATCTCTCTTGTGGCTATCAAAGCCAAAAGTATGATGGTCTATGGTCATCCATTAGTCCTTAACCTAGGGTGTTAACATATGTTCTCATCTCATCTTCATCTCAAAAGCAGATAATTGAGGGGACAATTCCTCAGTTCATCTCACCTTTTTTCCCTAACATAATTTCACTCAAGTGATGACTTCTCTATGTAAAAAATGCGAGATCATCATGTTCATGATTATTCCATTAAAATGTGCCTTCTCTTTTATCAGTATGTTCTATTAAAGTATATGGAACATGAAATATGAAAAGATTTGTCACACACATCTTATCTTACAGATCTGTAATGCTTTCGGTGCATGCAGGAATACTTGTGATTTAGATTTTTGATAAGTTACTGTAATCTCTAGCTAAAAGGATTGCCAATACTTAAAAAAACAATCAGATACATTTCTGCCGGTCTTGGTTGCTGTATGCCTGTATGTATGCCTTGGAAAGTAAGGTGTCAATAATGGCACCACTTTCATATTGTCTTCAGTTCTACTGAAGTAGTTGATGTGTTGAATTAGGAAATGGAAAGTTAAAGTGTGTATATATATAAGAGATGATTATAATACAAGTTCATATTATCTGTTAATTATGCATTTGGAGCTGTTGGACTGTTGGAGTATAGGAAATTTAAAACCTATCTCCTGGTTCCTCTTTGCCCCTAGTTTCACTTTTGCATAAATTTTTAGTGGAAGTTGCATAGTTAACTATAAAAGTTATCATGGCAATGCATCTGATTATTGCATTTATATGTTGTCATTAAGGTTGGGTTTTCATATTTGTTTTGCAGCTATTACATTTGAAGGTTCAGAAATAAGGCGAGATGATTGAGAGAGATATTTGATGCGAAGGATGAAAGTACATACGTAATTATCGAAAACCCATACAGATGCTTCATTATAATATAGGAAAGTAGAAACTCTACTACTTACTAACACAACAAAATATAATAGAGAAAGAATGGATTATACACAGCAAATTATAGTTTGGCATTTTACTCCGAATAAAAATTCATGAATCATGATATAATAGTGCTCTGGTACATGCTGTATGATTTTCATTTATAGGTATTTAAGCTGTATTCTTCCCAGTTAGTTCTTGTATGAATGACTTGTCTTCATTTCACATTAAGTTGCTTAGCAGTAGTATTAATACCCTTCACAGTCCACATCAACCACAGTCCACATATCAATAACCATTACAAGAGTGACCGTGAATTGAGAAAAGGTCCGTTGTATGCCTCGGAGACACCAATGCCAATACCTCGGCTGGTAATAATGTTGATTGAGCTATGTGGTGTGCTGCTCCGCAATTTTTATACACTATATTCTTCATTGATTATAAAATTTTAGGTACACAATAGCTTTCTTTAAGCTTGAACTGTTATTATCCTGTATCAAGTATATCGTTTTCTTCATCCATGAGCCATCAATCTGTGTTTGCTGTAAATAGATCTGATTATCTGAAGGGTTTTCCTTGAAGTGAAATTCTGCCGTTTAGATATGACTGCTAATACAGTAGACTGAAACCACTGAATCCTTGTTTACAAAAATGGAAAATAAATGTTGAATTAAGAGGATATAAAAATGTTTTTTTTATTTTTTTTTTATTTTTTTTTTTTATTTTTTACAAAGGATATAAAAATGTTAGTTGTTCATAACAAGTCTTTTTCTTTGTATTTATAAAACTTTGGTCGTTGAATTTGTTTATTAACCAATTTGATACCTTTTTAAACAATGAAATAATTGTTCAAAACCTAGATGATTACTTGTCCAAATCATACTCCAATATTAAATTGCCCGGTCTTTACTAAAAATGATCAAGTTGAATTATACAACTAGCTTGACATGATATGCTGCCACGGAATTGATGTTAACATTCCAATAGTTTAACACTATGCCCCAAAAATATTTAAACCTATGCTTAACAAAGACAAATGAAGTGTTATTCAAGGTTTTTTTTTTTTTTTTTTTAAAAAAAAAAATTTATTTTATTTTTTAGGAAAAAGTATTATTCAAGTTTCATACGAAGTATGATTTAATTAGGAATGAATGCGAAAAATAACATTTAATTTCATATTAAAATAAGAAAATTAACAAACAAAAATAAATTAAAGACTGATTCCATTTAATCCACCTGCTAATTTGTATCTTATAATTTGGAAGGCATCAAAAACTTGATATTGTATGTAAATCATAACTAAACTGAAAATCAATCTTATAATTTCATCTGGAAAAATGGGTGAAGAAGTAAAGATGAAAGAAACCTTCTTCATAACCCATGGAAACCCATTGTTAATAACAGATAAACTACACCCATTACATCCATTTTTCAAAAATTGGAAAGAGAAAGTGTATTCTAAAAAACCCAAGGCTATTCTTGTCATTTCAGCTCACTGGTTAACTGATCATCCTGTTGTTAATTCTGTAATTCTCAATGGTACTATCTATGATTATGGAGGCATTACTTACCCTGCTCCCTTATACCAGGTCTTTCTCAATTCTCTATTTTTCCTTAATTTTCATTTTTGTGTTTTATTTTTCTCTATTTTGGATAATAGAGTGAAACTATTGACTACTAGTTGACTTGATGCCGAACTAGCTAATAAAACTGGTAAAGTCGTTATGAATATAAGACATGATCAAACCTAGTCTATGTTACTACTTTGCTCTTCCTATAGGGGCCATACAACTAAGGAAATTCATCTCTCTTTTAGCTAATGATGGACTAAATTCATCTCAAAGGTAAAATTTTTGAACATTATGTGAATCTAACATGAAAAAAACTTGTCATGTTATAAGCTTATATAGGCAACTTTAAAATATTTGTAACGACATAACAATGCTCTTCATTGTTCTATATAACCCAAGTTATATTGTAAGGAAAATAACACAATTCTTCATTCATTTACCAGTTGAAGTACCCAGCTCCTGGAGCTCCAAAACTGGCAGCAACGGTGCAGGAACTTCTAACTAAATCAGGTTTCAAATCTGTGCATATTGACAAACAACGTGGACTCGATCATGCAACATGGGCACCTCTCATGCTGATGTACCCTGAGGCTGACATCCCTGTATGTGAGCTCTCAGTACAACCACACTTAAATGCAACACATCACTTCAACTTAGGACGCGCACTGGCTCCTCTCAAGGATGCTGGTGTACTCATCATTGGTTCTGGGAGCGCGACACATCCTGCATATGATACACCTCATTATGATGAAGTTGCTCCTTGGGCTGCAGAGTTTAACTCATGGCTTGAAACAACTCTAATAAACGGAAAGTATGATGAAGTGAATGAATATGAAACTAAAGCGCCAAATTGGAAATTAGCACATCCAATGCCGGAGCATTTTTATCCATTACATGTTGCAATTGGAGCTGCTGGTGAAGATTGTAAGGCAGAGCTTATTCATAGCAGTTGGTTTTCTGATAATTCCTTGAAACATGGCTCCTACAAGTTCACTTCCATCTAACTTCCATGTAACAATGTGTAGTAATTGTAATATTTTTTTTTTTTTTGGCTGTTTCCTTCATTGTTGAAAAATAATGAGTGCATGACTTTGCTCCAAAGTAAATTTGTGCACATTATTGTTGGACATGCAAGAAATTTATGTGTACTTTTTTTTTTGGTGCATGAAGATAGTGATTCCTTTCAATACAAAGTCTATAGATTGGATCCATACCCATATCTCCATTAGTATTTTAAGAGTAATAAAATCCCAATCTTGAGTAATCTATTTCAATAATGAGTAACTCGGATTGGTATCAATTTGTTGATTCGAGTAACCCATCACAAAATCTCACATTACACGACATAGTTTACCTCAAGATTAACAAATTAAAACTACACTCTTGTTTCATGGTGGATGTATTTAGTATAACTTAAATATGTGATTGAACAAGGTACTTAAAGAGCTAGCTAATTGCTCTAGCCTCATATCTCCTACGGAGTATAAATGTATAATGCATCCATTGTTGATTTACACTTTTTTTTTTTAATTAATCTGATGATTACAAAACCAACAATTATTTGGTCAACAAACTTTAAGTAGGAAAGTGTGACAATATTATTGTTTATTTGTCATAATCACACCCCATTATTCTACAGCTCATTATCTAGAATATGTACTGACTCCATGTAATAATATTATAGAACTGTAGAAGCGATGTTAACATTCCAACAATTACAGCTTAAACCAAATAATAATAATAAAAAATAAATAAAAAAAAAAAAAAAAAAACTTGAAAAATTTAATTGAACTAATGCACATAAACACATGGTTGAAATACTTTTACTGAATTCAATTAATGTCAACTGCAAAGATGGGTGAAGAAGAAAAGATGAAAGAAACGTTCTTCATAACACATGGTTGCCCAAAGTTGACAATAGAAGAGGCACATCCACTACATTCATTCTTTAAAGGTTGGAAAGAAAATGTCTATTCTAAGAAGCCTAAGGCTATTTTGGTCATTTCATCTCACTGGATTACTGATCTACCTGCTGTTAATGCTGTTCATCTCAATGATACTATCTATGATTATGAAGGTGTTACTTACCCTGCTTCCTTGTATCAGGTCTTTTTTCTCACTTCTCTTCTCAATATATATCTGTAGAGTGTATATACTGTATAAGTTTTCAATTTATTGTTACGTGGATGTCACCCTACTTAATTGGTAAAATTTTATTTGGATAACCATAAGGTAGTCTCTTGAAAGTAGACCACGTGACCATGTCTATGTATAATCCTATATCACTACTTATGTAGCCTTTTTATAAACCAAGTTGTAATGTACTTTGACTTCATACGAACATGATTTTGTATAGGCTTAGCCTTGATCCTTCTTGATTTAGAGGATTCATTTTATTTCATACCAAAGTCAAGTCAACCTTTATAATAAGTGCATTTTTTGAGATTCGTGAAAGTCCGAGAACTGACCAAATGTTGTTCTAGCCTCCTTTGAGTCCTGTTTCTGTTATGAACAACAATGATTAGTGTGATAGTATACAAATATTCTATATTGTTTTATACTGTGAATTAATGTTCATTATTAAACTAAATTGAAAGATTAATGATGAAAAATGAAAAATATAGGAAGCATAACATAGTTTTGTTGCTAATTTGATTATTATTACTAGGTAAAATACCCTGCACCAGGAGCACCAAAATTGGCTAAAAAGGTAGAGAAACTTCTCAATGAATCCGGGCTCAAATCCGTGCACATTGACAAAAAACACGGTCTTAGTCATGCAACATGGGTACCTCTCATGCTGATGTATCCTGAGGCTGACATCCCTGTATGTGAGCTCTCAATTCAACCACACTTAGATGGAATGCACCACTACAACTTAGGACGAGCATTAGCTCCTCTCAAAGACGACGGTGTACTCATCATTGGTTCCGGTAGTGCAACACATCCTTCATGGGATACCACTCATGATGGTGATGGAGTTGCTCCTTGGGCTGCAGAGTTTGATTCTTGGCTTGATTCTGCTCTAACTGATGGAAGGTAACTTAATAAATACTTCAGTCATAAGTTTAATATCAACATGTACAAAATTAAGTACTTTTAGCTTACCTAGTGTACTAATTATGATGTTATGTATGTTGCTTAATAAGCTTATACAATTACATATTTGATAACAAACTCGTAGTTATTTATTAGAAATAATACATACCATGCATGTTATGGAACAGATTTAGGTTTCTGATTATGCTAAATAATTAGTCTTCTAATATTTTTTAGCTATGGTTTGGACAACTATGATTTTAAGGTATGAAGAAGTGAATAAATGTGAGACAAAAGCACCAAATTGGAAACTAGCACATCCAATGCCGGATCACTTTTATCCATTGCACGTCGCGATTGGTGCTGCTGGAGAAGATTGTAAGGCAGAGCTTGTACATAGCAGTTGGTACTCTGGTGTCTTGACTAATGGTATTTTGTCTAGTGGTACCTTGAAACATGGCTCCTACAAGTTCACTTCCAGCTAAATGTATGACATGTAGTTCTAAATTTGCTGTTGTTTTCTTCAATATATGTAATGAATGTTCAATCACAAAAGCATTGAAATATATAGATTGCTTGTCATTGCATATGCTGGATATACAAGATATTGAACTATTTAAAACATCTCACTTGTTCGAGACAAAATTGAACTTTGATATCTTAATTGTTAGGTACTCGGGTTTAAGGTCTTTGATAATCAATCATTAAGTATCCATTAGTTTTGATGGAAAACACCTTTTTTAAAATCAAATTTCAACCGTAACGTACATTTCGAAAGGAGAGATGGGGCTACACTAACAATGATATTGACCCGGCGCAACTTTGTAAAATTAGGCCCTAATAAATTTGAAGATAGATGATTAATTAACAAGTTTTCTCTTTAATTCGTACTAGTAAATATCAAATTTGGGGCCTCTTTATGGGTCATGTGCAATCAACCACCATATACATGCTCAGAACCACCTTTGTTCGAAATATAACAATAGATCGTGAGTTATATGAGAAGTGTTACTCCATATTATCGAACGTTTTGAATGATCTCAACTCTGTGATTTGAGGTAAAAACTAGTGAATAGTGCGGACGTTGTCCCGGGTTGATAATGTTGTAGACGTGCAATCAATAAATTTTCTTAAAAGACTTTTTAAAACCGAAATTGTCATTGTCAAACCAAAATTGAGTTATTTTATGAGTATTTTTTTTAATTGAGTTATTTTGCATTTATATAATTTTTTTTTTCGGTTTTTTCACCATAAACCCTTGAGTTTTTTTGTTTATTCACCATATACCCATAAATTTTTTTAAATTCATCATATACCTCCGAGTTTTCAATAAAATACACCATACACCCTTGATGACTAATGATTGTTAACTTCGTTAGTCATAAGGGTTAATAATGACCCGAAACAACCTTAAATACATTTCCCTACTTCAAAACCACTCACATTCTTTTTTCCCACTCCAAAACCACCCAAATTTCCTATTTTCATCCTTAAAATCAATCATATAGATATGATTATGGAGAATAGGAGTGGTTTCGGGGGTTGGAAAACAGAGAGGAGTGGTTTCGATGATGGGGGAGGGATGTGGTTTCGATGAATAATGAATCAAATTTCACTCATCTTGTTGTCATTAGTGGTATATGATAAATTTTTGTAATAACTCAGGGGATATATAATGATTTTGAAATTTTTGTTGAATAAAATAAAATTAAAATTAAAATTCAAAAAAAAAAAAAAAAAAAAAAAAAAAAAAAAAAAAAAAAAAAACTCAGGGGATATATATATGGTGAACAAACCGAATTTTTTTTAGATGTTAATAACAAAAGCATCAAAAGCAATATTGTACTTAAAAGAAAAATACAAAGCAGAGCAGAGCTCATATCACTCGCTCGACCAACGACGGCCATCAACTTGAGGTACATTTTCTCTCTCTGTAATTTCTAGGGTCTTTTTATATTATGCTTTAATCAGAAATTACTGATATACTGTTTATTTTACGTTCAATTGTTTCAACAATGTTGAATTACGCCCATTTAATTCATGAACAATGTTGTTGTTAAACCCTAGTTTTTCAAGTTTGATCGGAAATTTTGACGATGCTTGTTTTTGTTTACAATTCAACTTTAATCTTTAGGGTTTTTGATGATTCTTGGTTGCTGCAACTCATACAAACAATGTGATTCCACTGTTTGTTTAACTCGATTGTTTGTTTAGATAGTGGTTTTAATTAGAAATTCATAGACGAAGTTGCTGTAATTGACATTGATCCCACTGTTTGAGCAGGATGTTAAGTCAGAATATTGCTGCATTTGCTTATATGTGGAGTTCTGTTTTGATATTGTGGGGTTTCTTGCTCAATTTACGTCGTACTCGGAAGATGGGATGGTTTGGATTAAGTTTGGTTTTGCCCTGATGACGGTGGTGAATTTTTGGTATGTGTATATGCTCACTGTCAAAGCTCCGTTTTACAAGGAATTGCATGTTTTCGACGTGGCTGTTAATGTGGCTCGGCTTTTTGGCACAATTCTTGCCTTTCTGGGTGACTTCTCAATCAACATCACCAAGGTATATATATACTGCGGAGTAATTTTGTTTTCGGGTTTTTCGAATTGTGTCATTCGATTGCTTAGTTGCTGGTTTACAATATGTAAGAAACAAGATACAACAATGTTTGTAAATAATAAAGTCTGTCTAAACTGTATGCAGGGTCCTGTCGTTTTTGTTTGGGTCGGTGTTGTTGGAAGCGTGGTGATGTTCCTCGGAGGTGTGGCGCTTCTGGCAAAAGAAACTGTGATCGAGCTGTTGGAAGGAGAGAGCACACTCCCGGTGAAGCAAGGCGAGTGATGTTTTTGGTGGTTTTCCCTAGGGTTAGTTTTAACATTCTTATATCATCTTCTTGTTTTTGGGTTATCATGGCTTGTATAAAGAAACTGTAACTGAATTTTTTGTTCACATGGTTTGTAAAGAGGTATAGCAAGTTACTCGTAGGTATTATGCATTTATGCATATCACAATAGTATGGCAGATTGGCAGGTTTCAGATGTTGAGGGGTTGATGAATTTCTGCTGATAAATACTAAAATTACTACTATGACAAGCATCTAAGTGCTAAAATTACACATATCACTCTCACAGTGAAAATTTTCTCGCCTAATTGCAATATACTTTCTTATTCATGCTAATTTTAAGAAAATCATCTTAGTCATACTACGGAGTAATGACCACCAAATTGATCTCATGATAATGGATTTTAATTAAATCAAGAGATATTTTTAAATTTATATTTTTGGTAATGGTATTTTTTATCAAAGTAGAATGCAGCCAATATACTAATTGGCCATACGTTCGGAGTAAACCATATTTGGACTAATCTAATATTTTGTATACACGGTTCAAGCTTCTTTTGTTCAAGATCAACTTAAAGCTTGCACATTTGGATTTGTGCTTAAGCTCGATCAATTTGAAGATATATGGAGTTGCAGAGTTTAGGTAAGATTGAATAGCGTCTAATTAGTACCCATGTCCGCTGCATTGTTTGACAAAGCTTAGAGTCGTGTAAACCACATGGAGAGTTTGTTCTCGATCATAAGCTCATTACCTAAAATATTACAAGTTTGAAAAGTTATGACAAAATGCATGTATATCGGTGTAAATTATGCTTAGGTATTTTAAACCTTTCAATTTTTTATTTTTTTTATAGTGATATTAAAAAAATTTATATACTCTCTTCGTCCCGTAATATAATTCATGTTTTTGTTTTTTCACGGTATTTAAGAAATAGGAGGAGAGAGTGGATGAAATACATTAATAAAAGTGAAAAGTAACCAATTGACTGTTGGTGTAGTGATGATTGGGATTACATTTGGTAGGGAGGATCCGTGTTTGATCCTCCGTAACAACAATTGGGAGCGGGCTGAAACCTAACCATTCAAATCTGATCTCCGAATCTGGATTAGCCCAAAGGGTGAACCGGGTGGAACAAAAAAAAAAAAGTGAAAAGTACAATTATAGACAAAAGTGAGAGAGAGAAAGTGGAAAAAAGTACAAGACATGCAAAATTTAAGGGTAAATTAGGAAGTACAATGAATAAAGTAAAAAAGTAAGGGTATAATGATCTTTTACATACTATTCAAAAATAGAAACAGGAACAATATTTGAATCTCCAAAATAGGAAAACAGGAACTGTATTATGGGACGGAGGGAGTACATCCTTTGTTTATTTACATGTTACCATCTTATACCTTGAGTCCTTAACCATTTTTTAGTGCAGTTTACAAGTTTAGAAACTTTAAGGGCTTGTACCGATCTACTGAAAACAATTGAATTGAATTGAACTGAATTAGACTAAGTAGAGCTGAAATAAATTAAGCTAGAAACTAGAAATTAGATAAAGAGGCGCTAAACATTTAACGCACCTTGTCAATACTACAACTAGTCATTCAACCAATGAGCACTGCCCAGTTCATTCCCCATATAAACAAAAATTTGTTTTGTTTATCTGGGGGTATAATAGTCTTTTCAAGTGGCATTGTAAGGGTACATGCGTCATTTGCGTTGGATGGTCAACTAACTACTGTAAAGTAATAATTGCATGAATGGATGGACATCTGTCCAAAATCAGTGAACTAATGACCACTATATTTGAACATATTTACGAAAAGTGCCATCAGATTAACGATTTTTGTTAATCTAGCATTTCAACATGTATTTGCCATGATAAAGAAATTATTAAAAAAAATTCAATAGAATTGGGCTTGAAAAAGACCTAATTCTAAAGTTCAAACCCATGCAATCCCGTTTAACGGCGCTCTCAAAACTCCCGCCGACGACAAAGACCACCTCCATCCTCTGCAACAATGGCGTCCAGGTACACTTTCTCTCTCCTTCTCCTTCTCCATTACCACTCCCCTTCTCACACTCCTCTATAACACTTTCTCTCTCCTCTCAACAGGCGTCTTCGAGCATTCAAGCGCTGGATGACCTCAAACGGCATTCAATTCAGCGACGCCCTTGAATTTCTCGACACAGAAACCACCGGAATCTGCGTCAAATCGAAATCCGAACTCAAAGAAGGAGACCTCATTGCTACAATACCTAAAAATGCTTGCTTAACGATTCGAACTTCCTCCGCTTCGCCGATTATTGAAGATGCTGATTTTGATGGGTGTTTAGGGCTTTGTGTTGCGGTTATGTATGAGAGAAGCTTGGGTTCCAACTCTAATTGGGATGGTTACCTTCAATTGTTGCCTAAGTTTGAACCGTTGCCTTTGGTTTGGAGTTTGGATGATATTGATCGTCTTCTTTCTGGTACTGAGCTTCATAAGGTCCTCTTTCTCTCTCCTCTATTCTTCATTGTTTCATTTGTCAATTTATTATTACAATGGTTATAATGTATGTTTCACTTTTTAATTTGTTTTTCAGAAATGTTGTATGTTTCACTTTTTAATGTTGTATTTTAATCAGCTGTGTTTGCTTTGTTTAAGGGTTTGTCAAAATTGAGCAGATATCGATTTTAAGTTGGTTTTTGTTTAGGTAATTGAGTTACATTATCAAATTGTGTTGAACTCATGTCTTTAATGTTTAATGTGTTTAGGACTTTTCTTGAGCTGACTTTGGTTTTCATAATTGTGTTACTGTATGAAATAGGTAGTTTTTAAGAACTTGTGATGGTTTTGTGTTCGAGTATGTAAATTTTGATGTTGGAATGGGGAAAACAAGGAAATAAGAAAATGGAATTGTTTAATATAGAGTGCTTATTACTCAAATTCAGCTTCTTTTAGAGATTCTCTGGGAAAGCTCATTGTCCTAATAATAAAAGTTTAATCATTCAGTTTTGAGTGATAAGTTCAACTGTATTCTCCACTTATGTGAAACTTTGCTTCAGATAGATTATTTCTGCTTAATACAATCTAGTTGAAGCTCTTGGTTTTTCGTTTTAAATCTGTCTATTATTGCTTGAAGATGGTGTATTTTCCGTTTGTGATGATTTTTGTCACATGTAGGCAGACAATGAAAGAAGACAAGGCTCTTGTCTATGAGGACTGGAAAGAATGCATTCTGCCTCTGATTCACTCTGAAAAATTTGTTATTGATTCAAGATTTTTTGGTGTTGAAGATTACTTTGCTGCAAAAAGTCTTGTTGCATCTCGATCCTTTCAAATAGATGATTACCATGGTGCTGGTATGGTTCCTTTAGCAGACCTGTAAGTTATGCACTTCCTCCTCCCCCAATGAATGATTGGTTCTGACACATTGCAGTTATCTAAATTGAGTGACAATGGAGAGTTGTTTAAATTATTGCGAAATCCATGATTACATTTTGCTTCACTTGCTTGCTAGTCAAATTCACTCATTCATCCACCTTCTCTCATTTTCTATCGCAATCACTTGACAAGTTGACATATATACAAGAAATTCAGATGTTTGTAACTTTTAATGATTAAGAATGCAAAATTCTCTCCTGATAAATAGTTTTAATCACAAGACTGGAGCTGAGGATGTGCACTTCACCACTGCATTGTCACCTGATGAATCTGATGACAGTGTTGTGAGTGTTACTAATGATGATGAGATTAATAGCAGTGATGAAATCTCAACTGGGCTATCTTCGTTTAAAGAGAATGGCTTGTCAGGTGCTTCAGTGGTTCAGAGTTCTTCAGATGGTCCTAAATTAGATTCTGAAGAGACACCAGACAATCCCTTGGTATTAGAAATGATTCTTGTGAAAGATGTCAAAGCTGGTTCAGAGGTTAGTATCCTGTATAGTTATCAGGTGAACAATTTCATTATGCCTTGTTATGAAGGGGAGAAGTTTTAATATACATTATAGATTTATGGATGCAAATATGGGTTTCTTCTCTGACTTCTCTTAATTTTTCAGGTCTTTAACACGTATGGGTATGTTGGCAATGCAGCATTGCTGCATAGATATGGATTTACAGAACTAGATAATCCTTTTGACATCATCAATATTGACTTAGAACTTGTGCTTCAATGGAGTTCATCTCTCTTTTCTGGTCGTCACAGCAGAGCAAGACTGTCTTTATGGAGAAAGCTGGGGTACTCTGGTTGTGAAAGCCAGAACTCGGAATACTTTGAGATTTCATATGAAGGGGAACCCCAACTCGAGCTATTAATTTTGCTTTATATAGTCTTATTGCCTGAAGAAACATATACTAGGTTGGATCTCACCTTAGCCTCTAAAGGAAATCCCAGCGAGTCTAATCATTCAAATACATCCAAGTCAGGAAAAATTCTGCAGGGGAAAATATCTGAAATGAATACTGATATGTTATTGACAAAGAGTGTCCGTAAGGCTCTAATGTCCCTTGCTGATATAAGAGAGGGCTTGTATGGTACCAGCTCACTGGAACATGATATGGAGAGTTTAAGTAAATGTGACTGTAGTACAGATAGGAAGTTGTACCATTCATTGGTCCTTCGTGTTAGTGAAAGAAGGATCATACAAAAGCTTAGGAATTATGCTGAAGCAGGTGCTAAGTTGCTTAGCAAGGCCCCAAGGCCGCATTTGCGGAAGAAATTGAAATCATGATATGGTTCACTAATCTTGGGTGAAGAATGGTGTTTTTGTGGTCATATCGCGTTGCGTAAATTGGAGAAAAGGTTTTTCTGAATTCATTGTTTGATTGATTCTGATATCAGCTTGGTAAGCATTCTTTTTGTGCAAGGGTTTGATAATGATGGTGTACGGTCATCCAAACTTAGAGGAAGCATGATGCAAAGCCAAGTAATTGCCTGGCAAATTTTGTGGACACACCAATGGTGAAATTTTGAGCCTTATGTGACTCCTACCTTTGAAGGTTTTGAGCTAATCCGGTGATCCTGATGTGTATTGATTTCAGATATTTCATTTTGCTCGATTTATCAGCAGCCCGGTTAATTTTGTATGTTCTCTATTTTTCACTCCATGCTTTGTGTATTACTTATTTGTTCAGACTATATTTGCTAGTTTAAATTTTTGTCTTCCTGTTAGAAAGAAACTGTATCATGTTGAATATGGTTGATTGATTATTTTAATTCAGAAATAATAGTTTTGATTTCCTGTCACCATCCTTTTCTAATCTCTCTCCAATTATTTTTTAATCACTGATCTTGTTTAAATCTTCCCGATATATATCTTATTAATATCTACTTTTTATAATTTTACAATGTTGATAATGATATATATTAAGCGTTAAAAACATACGTTGGCAAGTGTGATAATAGAAAGGTGTCAATTAAAAAAACGGAGGTAGTAAATAATACACAATATGTAAGAAAAGAAACAATAAATATTTTCATATTTGACACGAACATGATCAATATGTATCGATTGATGAGTAATTTTGTTGTAAGTTTCTAAAATAATAATGCTTGTTATCTTGCCTATATCATAAGACCCATAAGTCCATAACCCATACAAATTGGATTATTGGTTGACTTTTGAATGCTTTGTTGGCAAATACTTTGTCACTTATAATAATAGTGTAAGATCATTTTCAACAGGATTTTATAAAATAAATGATGATCTTCTAACATGTTCCTCCTCTTATGCCATAAATATCAACAACCACCAACCCTTCTTAAAATTCCTTCATTTTCAATAGTTCCACAAATCAAAAGAAAAACTTCACTAGAATTCTTGATTAATTCCAAATTGAAAGAAATGGGTGGAGAAGAAAACATCAAAGAAACGTTTTTTATATCTCATGGAACTCCAATGATGACCATTGAAGAGTCAAAACCTTCAAGAAAATTCTTAGTAAGTTGGAGAGAGAAAGTGTATTCCAAGAAACCAAAGGCTATTCTGGTAATTTCAGCTCACTGGGAAACTGATGAACCTGCTGTTAATTCTGTGGATATCAATGATACCATCTACGATTTCTATGGCTTCCCTGCTCGCATGTATCAGGTCTTTCTCTCTCCTCCCTTTTTTTTATAGTTAGATTTTTTTTCCTTTTTTTGGGGTTTTAATATCTGGGTTATTATTATGTTTGCAGTTGGGATATTATTTATTTATTTCTATAAAAGGAAATAATTTCATTTTACAATGAATGTTGTCTGGGTTATTGAAATGTGACTTCTTAATTTTTGGGAAACAGATTGGAGAATGCAATTATCAGGGTAGTTATAAATGGAATTTGTGAAAGATGGGGGACCTCAAATTAGAGTTTTATCTGTTTGTAGTAACTTCTACAAGGGTATCATTCAACTGTTTTAGTAGGATATTTGACAGAAAAATTCATTTCTGAATGGATGAAAGATCAACCAAAGGTTATTATTGTGTGTATGGTAAGAAACTACTGAGAATCAAATCTCTTTCCGGGGCTGTGGAAATAATTGTAATATCTGACTTTATTGACCATCTAATGCAGGCTATTAGCATTTACGATTTATCAACCGGTTGTACAATACTCCCTCCGTCCCGTTAGCATTTACGATTTTATATGATCATTTAATTTTATGCTAGTTAGTAGTTAGCGTTTATCACTTGTTTCTATTCAAATGTCCCCAACTAGTCAAGAAAATCCAAAAAAGTCCTATAAATTCGTTAGGAATATTGTAAAAGATTGCCCCTAGCTAATTTTTGTCGTACTTAGTAGTTTCATGTAACTATGTAAGGTAAATTCAATGTATGGTCAACAATTGGACCTCAAATGGGAATGAAAATTATGTAATGTTCAATACTGTGTTGTCTGTGTACTGCAATGAGGCTTAAGAGTTATGAGCATGAAATCTTACATATCATTCTGAAATGGGGTGTTACATTTGTCAAATTTCGCGTGTTAGTAACTTAGTATGCACTCAAATGTCCGTGTACTGCATACTTACAAATGCAGTTATTAAGGTGAAAAGTTTTATTTTAGCAATATTTTACTGAGCATTTAGTAAAATACAGAGTGAGGAATTAGAATGATATACTTCGTATAACATACCTTCATTTGGTTAACAGTTCAAGTATCCAGCTCCAGGGTCTCCAGATTTGGCAAAGAGGGTACAAGAACTTCTTACTACATCAGGGTTCAAAACTGTGCACATTGACAAGAAACGTGGGCTGGATCATGGTGCATGGGTGCCTCTGATGTTCATGTATCCCGAGGTTGACATCCCTGTTTGTCAGCTCTCTGTTCAATCGCATTTGGATGGTGCATACCACTATGAATTGGGACGAGCATTGGCTCCTCTGAAGGACGAAGGTGTACTAATCATTGGTTCTGGAAGTGCAACACACCCTTCGAACAGTACCCCTCATTTTTATGATGGAGTTGCTCCATGGGCTACAGATTTTGATTGCTGGCTTGAAACAGCTCTAACAAATGGAAGGTAACCTCACTAGTTTTCAGTCTTTTTTAATTGAAATTCTACATGTACATAATGTTGTGCATGATATGGCACAATTGTATGCACGGTGTATTCAATAATGTATGCGACTGTGAAATGCTATTGTGCTTGCAGTTTAGCACATCATCTGCACCTGTTCTGTGCTTGAATTGTGCCTTTTTTTTTTCCCCATGATGCTTTATGAGGTAGGAAGTGGAAACCTCTCAGGAATTCTGTTTGACCTGTATTCTGTCTGGGTCAATCTTTATTGTTCTTGTCTTGACTGTAAACTAAAATGTCATTGTTCTTTCATGAGTGCAAATTTAGTAACTCAACAAGAAGCATTTTGGTGAGCATAGTGATAAGGGCTCCGAGGATATGTTTCTCTTGGACTGCATAATACTCCTTTCCCTTAGACAGAGATTCGATGAAAAACCTTACTATCGAAACATTGGTCTTTGCTAAGAGTATATAATTCGCTCTGTTTTTCAGGTATGAAGAAGTGAATAAATGTGAAACCAAAGCACCTAACTGGAAATTGGCGCATCCATGGCCAGAGCACTTCTATCCATTACATGTAGCCATGGGAGCCGCCGGTGAAAACTGGAAGGCAGAGCTCATTCATAAAAGCTGGGATCATGGCACCATGTCATATGGCTCCTACATGTTTACATCCAGCTGATATTTACCTTGTTACACTACTGTTGTGTTTTTTTAGCCCATTGATACTCTGTACCATCAATGTATAAATCTGTAACAACGGTTAAACTGAGTGTAAAATTCTGCAGATTATGGGATTATATACTTAATAATATGGGGACTACAGTACTTCCTCCATTCCAAAATTATTACAACAACTGGACTTTTGCACTATTCATCACTCTTGTTTGACCACGTAATATGATTTATATGTTAAGCAAAATGAGGATATTATATATATATATATATATATATATATATATATATATATATATATATATATATATATATATATATTTTCCTTTGACCATAAAAATAAAGTTTAAAATATCGCAATTTATATTTAGTTTGGGAGAATAATTGATTGTCTAGTCATTATAAAATTATTCCACATGAAAACGCATACCTAAGATTATAAAAAATGTATTTTTTTTTTTTTTCAAAAGAAATAAAAATAAGGGAAAATCAACGTTCAAATGAATGAAGTGTGAAAATGAAAGCAATATCGAAAAGGTCAGCTTATATGTCATCATCTCCTTTAGCTATAAAACTATCCACAACGCGTTTCGCAACCCAAATTACTCTTCTTCGTATTCATATGTTTATTTCTCATTATTTTCAACCAAACTCAAACCCAAATTTCATCACGTTCTTTATTAAAACAACGACGAAAATGAGCGCCGATAAAATAAACCAGACGTTTTATTTATCGCATGGTTCACCGACGCTTTCTATCGACGATTCGTTACCTGCTCGATGCTTTTTACAGAGTTGGAAAGAAAAAATCTTTGATCAAAAACCCAAATCTATTCTTATTATTTCGGGTCACTGGGAAACAAATGAACCTACTGTTAATTCTGTTGATGTTTGTGATACAATCTATGATTTTTATGGATTTCCTGCTCCTATGTATAAGGTAATTTAATTTCTTTTTTTGTCTTTTGTTTATAAATTTGGAATATCTTTTATGTGAATATTTGTGGAATTGCCGTCTTTGTTGAAAGGAATATGTTAAACGCAACCCTTTTGGAATTTTGAACATGCTTACTCCGTATTATAGAATTTAAGTATTGGACCAATAGTAGTATAGAATAAGACGTGATATTATATTTTATACTAAAATTATAATGTACTCGTATTAGATAACTTGTACTAATTTCTTGATTATATGGAGTACGAAGTATATAGTTCTTATTAGTTGGTAGAACGTTAGTATGGAATAAGACGTGATATTATTTTATTTTAAAATAATAATGTATTAGAGAATTCGTACTAATTTATTGAATATACAAGTACGAAGTTATTGAATATACAAGTACTAATTTATTGAACTCGTACATTCTAAGTTGGTATTTTTAGATGTAACAGCTAGCATTGTTTAACTTCTAGCATTGTTTATAGTCTAATTTAGTTTGGTTGATCAACTTTCTTAATTTTCACTAGTAAAATTCTCAATTTTTTGGGGAAAATCTAACTCATAGGAAGTTCAAATTTGTTCGCCAATAAAATAAAGTCCAAATTAAAGATACAAACTTTGGAATAAAAATTTTGTTGGGTCGAAATCCTCGATGATGAGGATAAGATCTTTTGTTCATCAACTTGAACTTCAATTCATTCTTCTATAGTTGACCTTAATTATTGCTACTTTGATTATAAGAAGTATATATTATCTAAAATGATATGTTGCACAATATGATTTTTAGGATTTATAACAAAAACCAAGTATCGATCTACATTATTAATGCGTCATAATTCTTAATTTTTCTTTTTAATCTTCTTACGTACGACCTTAATAATATGGTTATTTTAGAGTAAAATAATTTGCCGGAAAATTGGTGGGAATGTGGTAGCTTTGTTTAGAGTGCACTCCTACAAGAATTTGGTGAGATTTTAGACTTGTGAGTCATGACTCTTAAGGTATTATTCGTGTAAAGTGTCACATTCAACTAATGAATTACTACTCCGTAATTATAAACAATTGGATTCTAAAATAGTACCAACATTAATTGTCAGTATTCGATTTTATATTAAGCATTTTACAGTGCCTTATGACGTGTGATGATTTTGTCATGATGCAAATAAAGAAAAGCGCTTTATAATTAGGAAAATTTGTTCAAAAGGATCACTGAAGTGGCCTCTTTTGTTCAAAAGGACCTATTAAGGAAAAAATTGTTTAAAAGGACCACAAAAGACAGTTTGAGTTGTTGAGGAGGACCAAATTCGATTTTCAGGCAAGTCAACGCCGGAATCCGGCGTTGACCATCACGTGCCAAGCACGTGCTTCATTATTTTGAGGCCAAATTTTTATTTTCCCTTTTTTTTCCCGCTTTCCACCAATTCCTCCCAAATTTCCCCTTT
The DNA here is from genome assembly GCF_948465745.1 of Chenopodium album. Classification (NCBI taxonomy): domain Eukaryota; kingdom Viridiplantae; phylum Streptophyta; class Magnoliopsida; order Caryophyllales; family Amaranthaceae; genus Chenopodium; species Chenopodium album. Next base: position 6,369,563 of record NC_137846.1, read on the forward strand.
ACCCCCAATTTTTCCCTTTCTTCTTCTTTCTCACTCCTCAAAGCATAAACCATGAATCTAAACCATGAACCAAATTTGATTTTTCCTTTTTCCACAATTTCCCCCCATTTTTCCCTTTACCCCAATTATCCCTTTTTCCCTTCATTCTCTCTCCTCATTTCTGTAACCTTTGATTATATTCAACCCGTAATTCGCATTTATTTTCAAACGAATTCATCCACACTACAATTGAGGATAATTCGCACAAGGTAAGCATTGTGGGTTTAGGTGGTTGTGGGTTCGTTAGGTATTTATTTGGGCTGTTTGGTGGAGGTGCGGAGGTGTGTTGGAGTGGTGGCCTGGTTGTTGCCGGTGGTGAAGTGGGAGGAGGGGTAGCCTGTTGGGAGTTGATGTTGTGCTTATTTGTTGCTTGTGGTGAAGTTAATTTCATTAACCATTTAACTTGATACTTTGACCTCACTAACAATGGCAAACAAGATGAGTATAGAGAAAGAAAGGAGGAGAGAGAATGAAATTGAAAAGGGTTAAATTGGGGTTAATTGGAAAATTAGAGGAAAATTATGGAAAAAGGAAAAAAAATTAAATTTTGGTGAAATTAACGAGTCACGTGCTTGGCACGTGATTCCGGCGTTGACTTGCCTGAAAATCGGGTTTGGTCCTCCTCAACAACCAAACCGTCTTTTGTGGTCCTTTTAAACAACTTTTTCTTTAATAGGTCATTTTGAACAAAAGAGGCCACTTCAGTGCGTGGTCCTTTTGAACAAATTTTCCTTATAATTATGTTATGCTAATGTTAATAACATCAATATCCTTTCGTGTTCACAGCTAAAGTATCCTGCTCCTGGGGCTCCAGATTTAGCAAAGCGAGTGCAAGAGCTTTTGACAACCTCGGGAATCAAGCGCGTGCACATAGACAAGAAACGAGGGCTTGATCATGGTGCATGGGTGCCTTTGATGCTCATGTACCCTGAGGCTAATATCCCTGTTTGTCAGCTCTCTATCCAAATGAACAAGGATGCTGCGTACCACTATAACATGGGCCGAGCATTGGCTCCGCTTAAGGAGGAAGGTGTTCTCATCATTGGTTCTGGAAGCGCCACACATAACCTGAGGGACCTCAGAGTGGGTGCTAAAGATCAAGAAGTTGTTCCATGGGCCGGCGAGTTTGATAAATGGCTTGAAGAAGCTTTGATCAATGGAAGGTATGTATTGTTCTAGGTTTCTTATCTGCTTTTTTTCATCTCGAATTAATAATTCATGTTGATTGATTGAGTAAGGGTCCGTTCACATTTACTAAACTGAGCTGAACTGATTGGAGCTGAACTGAATTGAACCGAACCGAACCGAAATGAATATTTTATGAGAGAGGAAAATTAGGAGTTGAACTGAACTGAACTGAATTGATTGGAGCTAAACTGAACTGAACTGATTGGAGCTGAACTGAATTGAGTGGAAATGAATATTTTATGAGAGAGGAAAATTAGGAGCTGAACTAACTAAACTGAATTGAACTGATCGGAGCTGAACTGAATTGAACTGATCGGAACTGAACTGAATAGAACTGATCGGAGCTGAACTGAACTGAATGAAATTAAGCTGAAGTGAACATACCCTAAATTTAGGAATAAATAATGTTAGGCTAGAGTTTGAAAGGACACACTAGTAAACTTGAATTATACTCCGTAGCTTTTAGCTTACGGGTTATTGGGATAATGTGACAATTAATATCATATTTGGTAAATGTTTTGTACATTGAATTTATGGTTTTGTTTTTCAAACGTTGGTGGTGTTATTAACTTGGAAGTGTTACTAGTCCACTCTAAGTCTCTAACACTAGTTTGATGTGATGATTTTCTCTCCTTCAAAAAACTTTTGTAGGCATGAAGATGTGAATAACTTTATACAAAAAGCGCCTCATGCAAGAAAGGCACACCCATCACCTGATCATTTCTACCCATTGCATGTAGCCTTGGGTGCTGCCGGGGAAACTACCAAGGCGGAGCTCATACACCGCAGTTGGAGCCTCGGCACCTTATCTTACGCCTCCTATAAGTTTACCACCCCAAACTAAGTCTAATCCTCAACTGTCACATTTTATTTTGACATGTACTATTAGTTTGCTCCTTGCTTCATGTATTTTAATTTAATTTACGTGTCCATTGTTGTATTTCTTCCAATGACCAGTACAGTTGTACAATAATTTGTAAGTAACACTTATGTGAGCTAAATGCTACGTATTATAAAATTAATTACTGTATTTGTCTCTCTGTTTTAAAAAGTTGAACTTGCTTGACTTTAGTGCAGAGTCATTATAATTTAAATACATTTCAAATAGGGTAAAACTTTGAGACCGAACACATAGATGTCTACCATTCTACGGTTCTAACTGATCTATTTATTGCCTATATGGTTAAATTAAAAACCATTAAGGCTAACCGCCTTTTCTAAAAAAAAGGAAATGGCTCATTCATAACAGTTGAGACCATGGTACCATATCCGTATACCATATGGATGATAATGTGGCTTCTACAAGTTCACTATTACCGAGTTAAGTATAATACAAAGATCTCACTTTTCTATTTTTTCACCTTTAAGGACCTTTCACTTTTTTTTTCCACCTTTAAGGACCTCAAATCACTTTTCCTATCAAAATTAACCAGCTTAAACCCAAGTATAGTTAAATGTGGGTCCTGTACCTGGTTTAGATAAATAATGTTAAATTATAGGTAAAAAAATTATATTAGGCCATTAGAATGGCCTAATATTCACTATCCTCTTTTAAGGTGGTTTATAATGAGAGAATGGCTTATAAGAAGCCGCTATTAGAATTATAGGTAGAAAAATTATGTTAAATTTTTGAGAAACAATTGTTTTTTTTTTTTTTTTTTTAAATGGGGTTGAATTAAACTTTATTGTATAGAAAAGAAAGAAAGATTAGTAGTTAAATATAAATTATGTAAATTCTAGTAATTCAATTTGTAAAAGTTAAATCAAGAAAATAAATAGTAACTAAAATAATGTAGACCAATAATATTGAATGATACGTAAAATGGGACATAATACTGGGATAGAGGATTCAAACCCTTGTTTATCACATTATTTGATAAAAAAAAAAAAATTGATAATGTTTAATATAATTGACCACGCATAAGCCACGCACTAAAGCCAGATTTGACATATTTCTACCAGTTGCCACTATGTGAGATAGAGTACACTAGTACAGTGTTCCATGCTTTTTTATGTTCGTGTTTTTTGAATTAAATAATTTTATGAACGAAGATATCGAATTAATTTGTTTCAACGCACGTTTTAGGATTCATGGTTGCAAAATTATTGTTAGCAATAATGGAATTGAAGCAGTTAGCACTGTCAAAACGGTTTGACAGTTCGGTTTTGGTTCGGTTTGAAATCGGTTCGGTATTTAATCGGGTTGGTTTGGAATCGGTTTAATTGTCTCACGGGTCGGTTTTGGTTCGGTTTAAATAGTTATCGGTTCGATTCGGTTTCGGTTTATTCTTAAGCGGTTTTAATCTGGTTCGGGTTGTAAACAGTCCGGGTAGTAAACGGTTCGGTGCAGACGGGTTGCGGTTTGTTAACGGTGCGGTGTAAACGATTTTTATCCCGGTTCAAACAGTTTCGGGTTAGAAACAGTTCGGTTCTTTTTTGGTTCAGTTTATAACTGGTTCGGTTCTTTTTCGGTTCAGTTTTTAACTGGCTCAGTTATTTTTCGGTTCAGTTTATAACTGGTTCGGTTCTTCGATGGTTTAACCACTTTAACGTCATTCATATCGGTTCCGTTTCAAGTTTACTAAATTACGGTTCGGGTCGGTTTTCGGTTTCAAAAAATAAATTGTTTATCGAGTTGTTTGGATTCGGGCAGTTAAATGGTTTTGGTTTGAAATTTGATAGTACTTGCTAACCTTTTGCGTTCACAAGTTTTATATAAAGTCGCGAATCATTTCATATTTAGGCATCATATTATAAACAAATTCTCATTGATTTTATAAATACATATTATGTTCAGTTTCAAGTTTAGTCATACTGATCTTACTAGTTATATTCCCGTCAAAAAAAAAAGTTTGTAAACGGTTCGATTTAATTATATTCCCGTCAAAAAAAAAATCCATTTAATTATATAAAAAAGTTTGTAAACGGTTCGATTTAGAAGTGGTTTGGTTCATAAATGGTTCGGTTTATAACCAGTTCGGTTTACAATCAGTTCAGTTTTTAAATGGTTCGGTGCAAACGGGTAGCAATTTGCTAACAGTTCGGTGTAAGCGGTTTTTTTTCCAGTTTAAACGGTTTCGGGTTGGAACCGGTTTCGGGTTAGATACGGTTCGGTTCTTTTTCGGTTCGGTTTTCTTTCAGTTCGGTTTATATTTGGTTCGGTTTGTTAACGGGTTCGGTTCTTATACGGTTTAACATTATTCGGGTCGATTCGATTTCGGGTTTACTAAAATACGGTTCGGGTCGGTTTCCGGTTTCAAAAAAATCGGTTTTTAGTCGGTTCGGTTCTCATTTGGGTCGGTCGGTTCGGGCAGTTAAACGGTTTCGGTTTGAAATTTGACAGCACTAGTTAGCAATTATGTGTATCTTTTTAAACATAATATCTTATTGATTAGGGGAGTAGTTAAATTGTCTACTTAATTATTGTTAGCAATTTGGCAATGTCGTCCATTCTGTTGGAAAATAAATTCTATTTTTATTTTCTAACACATTCCAAATGAAAACACTTGAAAATCATAAAATTTTCTAACAAACTATTTTTCATTTATCCTTGAAACTAGCTAAGGCTCGTGAATTTTTGGGACTAGCAACATCGAAGGCTAGAGTTTAGGGCTTAGCTCATGATTATTATCCCCTTATTTCAATTTACAGGATAGTGGGAAAAAAAAACTTAAAACGTTGAAAAATAATGTTCTAACTAATAAGCTTTTCGCATCCTTTCTTTAACAAGACTTTACCAATAACTTCCACATAAAATCTATCTAATCGTATACATACCACCACCTTGGATTCGATCGACTACATAGATATTTGGAGTAAGCTAACTAGACTAGATCTATGGTAAACAATGAATTAAATCTTGATGAAATCATTATATAATAGTATTCTTTGATCTTAATTTGAACCAGATTAGGAATTTTTGCAATTGTTTTTCACAATATTTCCTATGTAAAAAATAAAGTTTAGCATATAATTTACCACATGGATTGATAGATATAGCATATTCTTGCCATTTAGGGACATATATAAATAGTAAGTAGGTTATAGCATACATAATACATCATACTACGTATTATTTTAATTATTAGGCACTTCCTTAAATCCTACGAGTAACTTTAATTTTATTTTGTATTTTTGAATTTATTTAAATTTGAACAAGTTTATATATCTACCAAAAAAAAAAAAAAAAAAAACACACTACGAGTATATAAACCAATAGTTGTATTAAATTCGTTATAAAGTGTAATCGGTGAATGAGGCAAAATCTTTGTTAGCAATGAAAGCAGGTTAGCAACTTTAATCATCCTTTATAAAGTATATTATAATTTTATTTTTCTAGTTTTGATTGGGGGAGTAGTTAAGTTGTATACTCGTAATCAATTAATTTGGTAATGTCCATATCCATTGAAGCCCATAAAATTAGTAAAATAATATAATCTTTATTTCTTTTTACTAGCAACACTTCTTTTTCATATAATTTACCAATGCATTATTTCAAATATTGATATATTTAATCATCAATATTTCACTAAATTGAAATTATGAAAGTTTAAATGGAGGCAAATCTAGCAAGATTGCTAATTGCATATGACTAAATGTTTTCAACATTACATATTGAGTTGTTTAAATCATCAAAGGTATTTAATACAGAGGATGTAAAAAGTACATAAGTCAAATTATTGCAAGTAAAAGGAAACTAAAATAATGATGTTCTCCCGTTATATCAGCTTTGTTAATTTATACTTCATATGTTAGAACTTAGGTATATATAATACAGTCATATAGAATTTGATCACTGTTTTCAACCAATCTCCAGGCCCTTTTCATAAAACCTCTTTTGTTGCTAGGATTGATCTCCAAGTATAGCTCGCATTTTCCTTCACTTGATCAGTTTCCAATTTAAGAAGAAATCGAAAAATATTTGCCCTACTAAAGGACTCTTGACATGAGGAAAGACCCATTCATGAGAATTCGTCAACGCTGCTTAGCAAGAAGAGCCAGGTTAAAACATTTCAAATTCCGAAAATCCATCCTTCCAACTTTCTTTGACATACACATATCCTTCCAAGCAACCCATGAGATCTCACGTTCCTCATGCTTTTGCTCCCAAAAGAAAGCTCTATACACATCTTCTATATCTCCCCAATCCCCAGTGATACTTGAAGGAACATAATTGCCATAATTAATACTACCCTTCATGCTTCAAATCAATTTACTACCTCCATTAATTATTACGTGCAACAATAGAATATTTTATATCTCACAAATAATACCCCTTTGTTGCACCTTATAATTAACGGGGCAGTATTTAGTTTCCAATAATCAATGTCATAAGTTTCCACTATGAATTAATATTTGAAAATAATTCTCTTTTTATATCCTATAATAATTTTAGGGTCTTCTGAATTCAAATTTTATTAGTTCTCAACTCTTAATTTTTTATTATGGGAGTATTCACTTTGCCCTATACACAAAAGCATTATTCAAATTCAATGGGATGAAGAAATAACCTATATACTTCCTCCGTGTTTTTTATTACATGACCTACTTCTTTTAGGCACAATAAATATCAAGGAAAAGTAAGAAAGAAAGCTAAAAGACAATATTACCCTTACCCACTATCCCTGTTCACTGAGTCACTGACCAAACCCTCCCCTGACCAAACCCTCCCTTGTCACCCACTACAACTCTACAACCTCCACCACAAATGCAACCCCTTCACTACCGCAACAACACCAGCTACCCCTTATCTCTCCTCTACAGTGTCCACTCCCCTCAAACCATCTTTCATCACCACATTTGACCACCACAAATTCATGTCGTCAACAACAATTAACGGCGACGAGACCAACGTACTGTTCTTGCTTCAAATTAAGTAAATGAGAGGAAAGAGAATATACCACTGCCAAAATTAAATAAATAAGAGGAAACAGAAAATACCCACACTCCATCAACCACCGTCCTTGTTTCAATTTTTTCAGAAATTGAGAGCTTGGTGGTCGAATTTGGCTATGGTGGTTTAAGATCTAGAATTTCTAGCCAAATTCGACCATCATGGCCTCGATTTTGGTGAACTTTAAGCGCTTTTACAAATTAAGGAGGTGATGGCATACGATAGAGCCATGGAGGCAATGAGAGAGGGTGAAAGGGGAGGAGATTGGAGACCATCGACGGTGAACAGGGAGATAACAATGATGATGAACGGAGAATGGTGGTGTTTCAAAAATATTGTTAGGATGGTGGACATGGGTGGCTGTCATGGTTACTTGGAGGATGGAAGGAGGATAAGGTGGTGGAATTATGCAAAATTAAGGGGTATGATTGAGGTGATTGAGAAAGGGGGTAAGGTAACAAAGGTAGTATGTTGAAAATGTGAGGGTAAGTAAGTAAAGGAGCAGTACTAAATTTGCCAAAAAAAAAGAAACATGTCAAGTAAAAAGAAACTTCCTAAGGAATACAGGACAAGTAATAAAGAACGGAGGAAGGGCCTGCTCTCATTAACTGAAATGAGTTGAACTGAACTTAACTTAACTTAACTTATTAGAGCTGAACTAAACTGAACTGAACTTATTAATTAGTGATTATTAACTACGGATTAATGATCTTTGATTATTTATTATTATATATGTGTGCATATACAAATATACATATTAAAATATTTAAGAAAAATATACTATATAATTAAAATTTTTATGAAAAATATATTAAAAACATGGAACCCCAAAACATTTTAAACACATAAAAATTCTCAAAATGAAAAAAATAAAATAATAAAAAAAACAAAGAGTTGGGCAGGTCTTATTTAATAATTAACTTGATCCTATTTTTACTCCTTGCTCGTCAAATAATAAAATATGGTATAATAGTCATTAAGTGAAATATGGTATAACCGTATAATAGTCATTATTATTATTATTATTATTATTATTATTATTATTATTATTATTATTATATCTCAAAAACAAAAGTCATACAACCTACAATAAATTAGTGGGAAACTGAGATACAATCTGGGCTCCTACTCCGCTAGCAATAGCAAAGCCTACCCTAGTGAAGATATGAGCAGCCGCACGAGCTCCAATGTCTTGCGTCATCGAGAACCTCTGAACTCGCTTCAGCAACAACAATTGTCATCATTATTCATAAGCATCTAATAACCAATATCATTGCATAACACATAAATAACAAATAATAATACCTTTGAAGTGTGAATCCTCGTGCAATCGAGCAAGAACAACAGGAGATATAGAACCCCAAGTGTGATTCCTTTACTTAGTCCATAGGCCCAGATCAAACCTCCACTAATACTACTTACTTGTGATTAAACCCTTTAATCAACCTTCAACGGAGAACACTACAAGAAAACAGGTCATTTCCGACGGAACCGTTCCGACGGACACGAAAATCCGTCAGAAAGTACGAAATTTCCGATGGATTAAAAATCCTTCGTGAATTTACGACAGATTTTAATTCCGTCGGAGGTTTGCGACGAATTTTAACCCGTTCCGACGGAATTTAATTAAAAAAAAAACAAAACAAAAACCCAAAACCCTAATAAAACGGCGCCCCCTACCCCTCCCATTTCATTCACATTCCGCCTCTCTCCTCTCTTCTCTTCCTCTTCTGATCTTCTCCTCTCTTTCTCTCTCCTCCTCCTCCTTCTCTTCTCACACTTTCTCTCTCCTCTCCTCCTCCTCCTTCTCTTCTCACTCTTTCTCTCTCCTCTCGCAAGCTCTCCTCTCCTACTCTCCTTTTCTACTTGTTTATGTCGTTTATGGTGATGCTTTAAGGTCAAATTAATGGTTTTTAAGGTCAAATTCGACCATGAAAATCCTAGATCTAGGGTTTTCGTGGTCGAATTTGGCCTTGTTAAACCAAGTTCGAGGTGAATTTCGAAGTTTTTTTTATCTTAACGTACGTTTTAATTTTTATTTTTGATTTTTTTATTTAATTTTTGGGTGATTTTCGGTGGTGGTGGATCTAAGTTTGGGTGATTTTCGGTGGTGGTGGTGGTCTGGGTCGTATTTGGGTGGGTCGTGGCGGTGGTCTTTTTTTTTTTTTAATGTTTGTTAGTGGCGGTGGTCTTGGGTGTCGCCACGGCTAAGGTGGGTGGTGTGGTTAGGGTTCGGTTAGGGGTGGGTGGTGTGGGTTTTGTTGGGTTTTGGTTAGGGGTAGGTGGTGTGGGTTTGGTTAGTGTATTCGGTCAGGGGTGGGTGGTGTGGGTTTTGATGGGGTTAGTTCTGTTAGGGGTGGGTGGTGTGGGTTTGGTTAGTGTATTCGGTTAGGGGTGGGTGGTGTGGGTTTTGGTGGGGTTCGGTTAGGGGTGGGTGGTGTGGCTTTTGGTGGGGCTCGGTTAGGGGTGGGTGGTGTGGCTTTTGGTGGGGCTCGGTTAGGGGTGGGTGGTGTGGCTTTGGTTAGTATACTCGGTCAGGGGTGGCTGGGTTTTGGTGTAGGGTTTTGGTGTGGTGTTTCGGTTTAGGTGGGTAGTGTATGGTGTGGTTGAGAGGGGCGTTTTGGGTGGTTGGAGGTGGTGATACGCCGTGCCGGTGGTGGCACGACGTATTTTTTTTTAATTTCCTGAAATTAATTTCCGATGAATTGTAAATTCCGTCGGAAATTTCCGACGGGTTATGCTGGTGCCGGAAAACCTCTAACGACGGAAAATTCCGTCGGAAATTCTGTCGAAAAAGTGTTTCCGACGGAATTTTCGTCGGAAAAAGGTCGTTTTTCCTACAAACACTTTTCCGACGACGACTTCTGACGGAATTCCATCGGAAACGAGTTTTCCGACGGAATTAAGGGTGTTTCCGACATATTTTTTTCCGTCGGAAATGGACGATTTTCTAGTAGTGGAAGAGAGACACGAACTAACCACAATCCACCACCACGAACACCAAGGGGTTGGTCGGCCGTACGGATAGGGAGAGAGAGGGGAGGGCCATGAGTGAGAGAAAGAGAGAGGGGGATTAGGGTTTCGGACTTGGTTGCTTGAATTAGAATTAAGTGACTTGTGAATTCTACTGTCAATCTAAGTCATGGATCTTATTTATAGATCATATCTCTAAACAAGAGTCCATGTCAAGCCTAAACTCCTTGTCCTAATCAAACTAGTCTAGCCCAACACTTCATATGGTATGTCATGATCTCATAAGGCCCATTAATGGGCCTCTTACTTGTTTGACCCAATACCTTTGTTGTGTGACCTTATAGGATCCATTCTATTGGGTTTTGAACTATTTAACTAGCCCAAAGATCATTATCCATATCTAGCACCAAACAATGACGACCCTATAGAATTAACTAATTATCTTCATAATAGTGAACCTTGATATATCTAGTAATTGCACTTATCGAAGACATAATTCCTTCAGTAATATAAGCTTAAAAGTATGAAATTTGGCTTTATATCATCAGCAATATCATTAGACAGAAACTGAACTGAACTGAACTTATTAGAGCTGAGCTGAACTGAACTGAAATTAATCTGATGAGAATAGGCCCGAAGTAGTTATTTGCGTGCACTAAAACGATATTTGAATTGTCGTACTTGTATCTTCAAGCATGTTCGTTAATCTATTTAGTAAGGTTTATTTTGTAGCATAATTTTTTTTGTTATTCTCCTATCAATTTTAACTTGTGTTAATGCATATGTACTAAAGTAAATTTGTAAGGCCGTGCCCCTCGGGGCACTCAAAACCCACCCGGGGTCGGACAAAACAAAATAGCAAGGTTTTGTAGCTGACCTGCCCGCGAGGCCTATGGGTCCATAGCTACTCAACTTCAAAGCAACATGAAAACTTAAAGGAAAACTCTCACATCCGCCCGAGGGCACCATGGCCCGCCCGGTATCGATTGAAGACTCCTTATACTCCTTGCTTTGAGTTGTATTATGAAGAAAAACCTCCCCACCTAGGTAGCTAATGACCCGCCCGGGTCTAGCACAAACATCACAACAATACGTACTCTTGAATTGCTTTAATTTGCTCAATTATTGTACTACGAACAACAACTCATAAAAATTATTAAAATGGATGCCCCTAAATGTTTGTCACATTTCATATTTTCATAATTATTAAGATACATAAGAAAGACTATTATTCTTTTTTTTTGGGCTTTATTAAGGGCCTGTTCTCTTTAGCTTAATTTCAGTTCAGTTCATTTCAGTTCCTAATTTCTTTCTCTCATAAACAGTTTGATGTGTTCATTTTATATATATATTTATCCCCGTCCCTTGGTCGTAATTAGTAGTGTTTTTGGCTCCTACGAGCCACTTTTATTACTAATTTGTGTTTTCCAGTGCTTTGGTAGTTTTGCTTGAGTTTTGCAGGAATTTGCGTACTTGGAGCATTTTCCCGGGTTTTTCGAGGAGCATCTACAAGTATTGAAAGACCGCGACCACGTTCGATAGCCCAAGACCGATTGGAGGTAGCAAATCGGTGACTAAGGGCTCAGTTTTGGAGATATGAGGCGTTTGGGCCAAGTTGGAGAGCCCAAGGAAGAGCCTCGAGGCCCAAGAAGCCTCGCCCGGACCACCAAAGCACCGCTCGAAGGCGCGCCCGGCCGGGCGGGGCGGAGCAACACCTTGAAGGGTCCCGCGCCCGGAGCACGCGCCCGACCGGGCGCGAGAAGACATCTGAGGGAAGGAGGCGGGCCCGGTCGGGCGAGCCACTGCCCGGCCGGGCGCGAGAAAGCATTTGAAGAGAAAAAAAGGCGGGCCCGGTCGGGCGGCCCCTTGCCCGACCGGGCGCGTGTAGAATTAGGGAGTTTTGATTTCCGATTTGTTTTGTTTAGCGGAGATTGTCTTGCTTAGTATTAATGTGTTATTATTAGGCAAGATTAGGACTTCTTCTTCATTATTATTACTCTAGTTTTTATTCTCTTCCTTCTCTCTACTCAATTTTCTCTCTCTAGACTTTTATTTTCTTTCTTGTTCCTCAACTCTATTGTAATTCCGCCGTCTTGGTACGATTTCTCTCTTAATTAATCTCAGTATTTTATTCATTCTATTTTTCTTTCATGTCTTGTTTAAATATTATGTTTTGCTTAGTTTTAATTATGTCTGAGTAGTTTTCCTTCTAGGGTTTTTGGGGATCTGATAAATAATATGAAAGGGTAATTTTATGATTGTTGATTATTAATGCTTAATTGATTTCCTATTGATTGTTTTAATGCTATGCAATTAGATTTGGCCAGGTTTAATTGTATGAGTTTAGCAATATTGATTCGAGATTCGAGAGATGAGAATTGATGTTTAGGCTTAGTTTCAATAGGCAGATTAATTTATAAATGGTTAGGTCGAGATTCGAGAGATGAGATTTAATACCGGTAAATTAATTCTGTGATTGTAATACGTAGCGAAAGCCCTTTATGATCTGATTAATTAATGCATTGATGATTGATTATTGTGTTTTACCCTGGAATATTGTTTATTAGTGAACCTATGCCCTAGGCTTTATTATTATTGATTTCTTCCTTAATTATTCTCTTTACTCATAATCTTCGTAGTATAGTTTATAATCACAACAAATATTGGTTACTTTAATAATTTGGATTATAATAATTAATTAGGAATAGAAAGACCAGTTTCCCTGTGGATTCGACCCTACTTCCCTATCTACTTTAGTTAGAGGACTTAGGTAATTACTTTTGATTAGGTGATACGACTTTAGCCTGTCACAGTTCAGCTTAGTTCATCTCAGTTCAGTTCAGCTCCAATCAACTCAATTTTTGTTTTCAGTAAATCAGAACAGGCCCTAAGTATTCTTAGCTTCCTATTTTACCCTAATATTTGCCATATAAATTATGTCAATTTTTTACTAATTTAATTTTTTACACTCTTGAATCTTTCAATTTCTCTTTCTCATATACTTTAATTACTTTTTTAATTGAGAATTTCTCTTTCCCATGCACTTTTATTACTTTATTGGTTGGGAATTTCACTTTTGCATATATTTACATTACTCCACATTCTTCACCTTAATTCCCGTGAATTTTTATCAAAAGTGACAAACATTTGGAGACAGAGAGAGTATTATATAATTAAAATATTAATTAAGTCGAAACTTTGTTACTCTCTCTGTGTTTTAGGGCCTGTTCACATTTATTGAACTGAACTGATCTGAACTGAACTGAACTGAACTAAACTGAACTGATTGGAGTTGAATTGAGCTGAACTTAACTGAACTAAACTGATTGGAGCTGAACTGAACTGAGCTGAAATGAATATTTTATGAGAGAAGGAAATTAGGAGTTGAACTCAATTGAACTGATTGGAACTGAACTGAACCGAACTGAACTGATTGGAGCTGAACTGAATTGAAATGAACTTAACTAAACTGAAATGAACTAAACTAAACTGAAATTAAGTAAATGTGAACAGGCCCTTAATAAGTGTTACACTTTGATCGGCACATAATTTTAGGCAATTTAATTAACTAAAATAAAATAAATGGTAAGTGGGGTAGTTGGAGTATCAAAAAATTATAAAAGAAAGATAGTGAGGTTAATATTTCATTGAAAATAATGAATGTGAGAGGAAATAAATAATGAAAAAAATAGTTGTGTCTTTGGGAAGAGACCATGAGAGGACACAAATATAATTTTAAAATGTAATTTTTTGTCAAAAAGGAAATGTAACAATTACTCCATTCGTTTTTAAATACTTGCTCCATTTCTCCATGCGCGGAGTTTTAGGAGAAATTGGAGAAAGTAATAAAATTTGGAGGTAGTGGGGTAGGTGCGTCATGCGTGAAAGAATAAAAAATTGTATAAAGTAAAAGTTGTATAGAGAATTGGAGGAGAGAGAATGAAATTAATAAAATATGATTTATGTTGGGTCCATTAGGTGAGAGAAATTAATTAAATATTGCAAAAGATTTCCAAATAAGGAAATGGAGCAAATATTTAAAAACGGCCGGAAAAGAAAAGTGGAACAAGTATTTAAAAACGGATGGAGTATTAAAATACAATTGTATTTAATAAGTGTAACACTTATTACTCCCTCTGTTTTTAAATACTTGCTCCATTTCTCCATGTGCGGAGTTTTAGGAGAAGTTGGATAAAGTAATAAATTATGAAGGTAGTGAGACAGGTGGAAGAATAAAAAATTGTAAAAAGCAAAAGTAGTGGAGAAAATTGAAGGAGGGAGAATATGAAATTAATAAAATACGAGTATGATTTATGTTGAGTCCACTAAGTGAGATAAATGAATTAATATTGTAAATGCTTTCCAAATAAGGAAATTGAGCAAATATTTAAAAACGATTGAAAAAGGAAAGTGGAGCAAGTATATAAACGAAGGGATTAATACACAATTAGTATTTTTTTTGTTCGTTCATATGCTCTGCTACAGTATCTTTTATAAATTTGTCTTTTTCTTAAACATCTTTGCTTATGTTAGTTATGCAGCGCCCCCATATTTTCTTACGTTGGCATGATCCCATTTTTGACAACTTTTGTGAGTTTTGAATTTTGAATGTGTACCACAAAAATAAAGTAATTCCCTTTTTTTTTTTTGTTAAATGATTCTTCAATATAATGCATTATTGCATTTTTACATTGTCGAATATGTGCTTGATGTTGATTAGGTGGATGAGTGCATTTTTTTTGTTGTTATTGCAGATGAACGACAAAGATCTTAAAAAAGAAATACCTCGTATAAACTAAATAATGTATTCCTCGACACTTCTAGTACTACGTAAGTTTTAAAGGGAATAGCAAGCCAATTTGCTGCTCAATTGAGTCAATTCTTACCCTAAAGTAGTGCACCATCATTACTTTCAATTCTAATCTTACTTAGGGTCTGTTCACATTTATTGAACTGAATTGAATAGAGTTGCAATGAATATTTTATGAGAAAATAAAATTAAGAGCTGAATTGAACTGAACTAATTGGAGTTGAATTGAACTGAAATTAAGCTGAAGTGAACAGGCCCTTAGACCGTAAGTGGACGTTCTCTTCCCTTTGCAAAAAGATTAGTAAGTAAAACTTAGTTTCAAGCAGTAAATTTGCGTTTCAATCAATAAAAAATAGTTTTAATTAATTCAAGTAAAATTAATCAATTCAAGTAAAATCATTTTTGTTCCTATAAAATCAGCAAACTCAAAAAACATACTTAGTACTTTGAACTGGCAAATCAATTAAAATTAACTAATGGAGATGAGAGAAGGTCGAAGGAGAGAGGTGGTGTAGGGAGAGAGGGAGGAGGCTACATACGGTGGTGAAATTTTTTCCATGGAGGCGAATACACAATGCTCCGTGTATCCGTTTTCTTTTTAAAAAAGCGGAATGAACATTTAGTTGTTCAGTAAAGAACATACAGTTATTTTATAAAGAACATCTAGCTATTTTATAAAGAACATTACATATAGTTGTAATATAATGAACATATAGTTGTTTTGTAAAGAAAAAAAACATCAAACTACTTTATGTTCTTTATATATGTCTAAAGAACATCCGTAATATTAATAAAGAACATGATAATTAGAGGTGGTCAACTTTAGCCCGGCCCAATCCGGCCTGAAAATAAGACGGGTTTGAACAAGTCTAAAAATGCATTTTTAGTTAAAAATCCAAACCCGACCCGAAAAAAGCCCGAAAAGCCCGCTATATTTTCCAGGTTTGGGCATGAGATATTATGTTAAGGCCCAGCCCAACCCGAATTTTTGATCACCTATAATGATAATTTAATGTAATGAACATTATTTTTATTCAACCACCATAATCTAAAGACAAAATTCAAAGAACATTTAAAAATAAACAATTAACATTATATCATAAATAAAAGTACATTATACTATAATCAAAGAATATGAAGATAAAGAACATTATTTAACATTCTATAACATGTTCTTTTCACTTTAACATAATGTTCTTTACATTTCTACACAATGTTCTTTACAATTTTATAACATGTTTTTTTCATTTTAACTAAATGTTTTTTAAATTTCTATACAATGTTCTTTTCGCTTTTTTTTTTGGAAGTGATGCACCATGCGGATCGTGCATCCACCTACAGAAACCAAGCATTGATACGGTGGAGTTGAGGGAAAGGGGAAGGAAGAGAAAAAAAAAAGTTTTTCTTACTCCCTCCGTTTCATAATGTTAGTCCCATATACTATTTTGCGTGTTTCAAAAAGATCTACCCATATTGAATATATTTCACTTATAACTTGATTTTTTTTTGAAATTAATTGATTGTGGTTTGATGACATGACTCTAAGTAAGGAAATTTTTACCTTAAATTATGCAATTATGACTTGTGCTTTCCTAATAAAAAATCAAAAAAGTTAAATAAGGTAAACTAATTATGAATTATGTTATACTTTAATGTTAGATTCCAAATATATTTGTTTTCTTATTTTATGTGATTGATTCCATATGGGACTAACATTATGAAATGGAGGAAGTATAAAATAAATAAAAATTGAAAATTAACCAATAGGATAGTGATACATGTCACTATGACTTGTCAAAAGGGTTAATAAGAACTCTAAACGGTTATGACTTATTTAAATATTACGGAGTACTTATTTTGAAATTAATTCTTATTTCTAAAAGAATAGGTAAAAAATTGACTTATTTTTATCATTTTTTTCTATTTACTTTTTTTTTAGGCAATTTTTTCTATTTACTTTGTTATTGTCATTATTTGTCTAAAATACATTAAGTATATACATATCAAGGTCATTGATCACGATAATATAATAAATTATATTATATACCCAGCATAAGTACAATACTTCATTCTTTCACAGAAAATGATTAATACTTGAGCACATAGTTCATTATCTTTACCTGAATCTCATTATTTTGGTCTGTTTTTATTAAATTCTGGTCTGATTTGAATTGATTCTTTCTCGTCCTTTTTGATCTACTTTAACGTGCAGGTTTGACTAAAATTTGACCATATTTTAATACTAACTTATAAAGAAATAGCATTATCAAAATTGGTCTCATTAGATTCGTGTCAATGTGTATCTTTTAAATATGTAATTTTTCTATTTTCTTTAATATTAACTAAACAAAAATTTAAGATTTTAATGTGGTTTGATCTGAATTTTTTTGCTCAGAACTATCTAATTATAACAAGAATAATTAATAAATTTCTAAGTTTAATTATAACAAGAACAAGTTTCTAGTATCTTGCCAAAAAAAAAAAAAGGTAGATTTAGGAAGATAGGATGAGATAGTGGAGATATAAAGAGCATTGTAGGTGGATGGCCTATTTCATACGCATGTGGAGATAATATAAGAATCAATAAAGGTCAAGATCACATGAGTTTGAATTAAATTCTAAGAATATGAAAACAATTCTTTTTGTAAAATTCTCAAAACCACCCCCCCCCCACCCCCTCCCAAAAAAAAAAAAAAAAAAAAAAAAAAAAAAAAAAAAAAAAAAACCTTATGATGGACAGGGTCACAGGGGTAGTATAAAGCTAATGAGGCACATTTTCAATTTTACCAAACAATATTTTAGGAATTTGCTAGTGTCCGTGTAAAGAGTTTGTGCACCATAAATTTGATTTGTCAATCACTCAACAGTCAGTACTTCTACATAACAAGATCGTCTGTTTGATTGTCCACCGATCAACTTTAAACAGTCAGAAATTTGCACCTTGTAACTGGGTATTTTTCTGTCATCCATCCTTCATTTTAAGTGATACTTTGTATATTATTATCTTTTTATTGGATTCTGTCAATCTGTGTATGTATGCTACATTTATAAACTACTTCGAATGAACTGAGTTTATGTTTTCTAATATGTGGTTGCTGTAGTGATTGACTAACTTTTTCATACTGTATATTTCATTCATTTTTTTATTGGTACGGAGTAACCCTTTGACTTTTATATTATTCGTAAACTTATTTTGTTTTTAATGAGTTATACTCGATGAAAACTCAATCACCAAAAAGACTGTAAAGAGAAGTTGTGAAAACCTCGGTTTTTTTAAAGCATTTCATGAGGTCATTAGGTTAATACAAGCATCAATTGCAAGCAAGATGCTCAAAATTTAAAACCCTCAAATTGATTTTCTAGGGTTTTTCAAAATCAAGGAGGTGATTGTCACCGACGGTGATAAGGGGGAACGGGAGGGTCGGCCGGCAGTGGAGGTAGGTCGCCGGAGGTAGGGGGATCTAGGCAACGGGTCCGATGGGGGAAGGGGTTGCTACCGGGGAAGGGTAAAATTAAAGGGAGGAGGAAGGGGAGTGGGAAAGGGTGGAAGGCGAGGGGGTAGTGGATTTTTTAATATATGAATTAAATCTAATTATTTAGTAATTTGATGGGTTAGAGTTTAATTAGAAGAAATGAGAGGTAATTTTTTTTTTTGACAACAACAGAAAGAACGGACGTAAAGAAAAAGGCTAGACTAAAAAAAATCAAAACCTACAGTATTAGAAAAGCAATTTAAAGTAGTTCGACACTGATTAGCGATACGATGGGAGAGATTGACATGTGCTCTATCAACTTTGAGGATGATGCAATGCTGGAAGGTGCTTCCGATCGTAATAATATCCTTCCAAGTCCAGTAAATGTGAATGTCCAAGGGTCGTTTGCTTTTAAGCGTCGTAACAAGAGAGGCACAATCAGTTAAAACCTTGATAGATCGGTAGCCATTATCTTTGGCCCAGCGCAAAGCATGTGAACAAGCCAAGAGCTCTGATTGTAGGGCTGATGCCGCAACTCCAGAGTTTCCTCCAGCTTCCAATTCACCTGTGTTATACCTCTCTATTGTCCATCCTACCTCGTATCGTTTGCTAGACTTCTGCCACGAGCCATCAATTCGAATTGTACTAGGGGCTAATGAGTCATTGAAACGGAGGATATGATTCACTTGTCCTATCGAGACCTGTTGAAACCCCGGCGAGGCCTGATAAGAGGAATCTGGTAACTGAGCAACTTCCTCTAAACTAGTTGTCGCCTTTTTGTAATCATTCAAAAGGAGGAAGGCCTCCTTCAGATTACCAAAGTAACAACCCAAATACCCATTGTCACCTTGAAAGACACACTTATTCCGAGTAATCCATATAGCCCACAAAGTGGCTACAAATGCCTGAATTCGATTACTATGGATTCCATCCTGACTATAAAAAAGCAGAATATGGCTTCGAATCCAATCCTCTAGCGAAGTGGCGTCCGTTCATTTTTTGCAGTTCGATATCTGGCAGTAGTCCCAAGCATATCGAGCTATGGAAAATTCAAGAAAGAGATGAAAACCATCCTCCTCCTTTAGATCACAGTAGTCACATATGGCGTCAGGGATAATTCCTCTTGATCGAAGATTAGCCTTGAAAGGGAATCCATTAACAGCAAGTTTCCACATGAAAATTCGCCATTTAGGGGGAATATCGAGACGCCATAAAATTTTGAAAAAATCATAAGATTCTTTCCTATGAGGAGATTCTCGCATACCTTCTGGATTTGTTAAGTAGGCGTACCCTGATTTAACCTTATAGATCCCTGAACTGTGCCAGGGCCAGTATAAGAAGTCCTCCTCTTCCTCGGTTGGAAGGGCCATAGAAAAAATTTCTTGTGCGCTATCCCACTCAAAACGATCCCGAATAATTCCAACGTTCCAAGAGCGGGAAGGAGTTATAAGATCACTAACCTTCCATAACGCACTCTGTCTAAGATTCTGATTCGAGTTAACAACTGGAATTTTGTTGTTAACCCATTTAGAACTAGAAGCCAACACATTATGACCTGATCCAATTTTCCAGGCAAAACCATTCCTCATTTTAATAGCCGTAGAGTGCATAGTGTGTCTAACCCATGAGAAAGAAGCCGGAGGGGGTTTGCACAAATCAGAATGAGGACAAAAGATACAATCCGATTTTGCATTAAAAATCTTAGCAGCAAGAAGTTGGGGGTTGGTGTGCATGCGATGGATATTTTTGAAGAGTAAAGCTTCATTATAACTACTAGCAGATCGAATCCCTAAACCCCCCATGCTTTTAGGGAGCTGAACTCGTTGCCTATTGATCCAGTGGATACCTTTGTCCCCACTTTTGGCCCACAAAAATCTAGTGACAAGGGAATCTAGCTTATTAGAGATAGACATCGGAATTTTGCAACTCTTCATAACATGAGAAACCATTCCCAGAAGAACAGAGTTTATGAGAATGAGCTTAGCACTATCTAAAAGTTTACAATGCGCCCAGGACACAATTTTCTTCTTAGTATTCTCAATTAGATCCACAAAATGGGTAGCTTTCCTCCCAGACAGGTCAATAGGAACTCCCAAGTGTTTCCCCATGTTATCTATAATAGGAACTCGAAGAATAGATTTATAGGAGTGAGCTAACTCCAGAGAAACAGATGGGCTAAACTTGACGAATGATTTTGCAAAATTAATCTGTTGACCAGAGACCTTTCCGAATCTAGCAAGAATATCTGCTATAGTACCACACGACTCCTCCGAGCATTTAAAAAAGAACATAGCATCATCCGCAAAAAAAAGATGGGAAATAGAGGGGGCTCTTCTTGAGATTTTAATCCCTTTAAGGCAATGAATATCCTCAGAAAGAAGAAGCATACGAGAAAGAACATCCATGCAAAATAAAAATAGATAGGGGGAGAGAGGATCACCTTGTCTTAGACCACAAGTCGGGGTGAAAGAATCCGACGTTTGCTCGTTAATAAGAGCCTTGAAGGAGACCGTAGAAATACATTGAGAGATCCATTGGATCCAAATTGGCGGAAAACCATAAACTCCAAGAACCTTGAGTAGGAACAACCAATCCACTCTGTCATAGGCTTTCGACATATCAACCTTCAGGGCCGCAAAATGAGAAGATCGAGCTTTGGAGTTTATGAAATGCATTAACTCTTGAGACATAAACGTATTATCCTCCATGTGTCTACCCAGAATAAAAGCATGCTGGAAATCCGAGATCAAGAGTGGGAGAATCACTTTCAATCGTGAGACAAGGCATTTAGCAATACACTTATAGATTGTATTGCAAAGGCTAATTGGCCTGAACTGAGAGGCTAATTCCGGGGTATCAGTCTTCGGAATCATAACCAACAGAGTCGAGTTTAGTTCTTGGAGGAGAAACCCCGTATTGAAAAAGTGTTGAACACTTTTCAAAACTGTATAACCAACTGTATCCCAATTTGAATGGAAGAATTTCGCAATACACCCATCGGGCCCTGGTGATTTAGACCCTTTTAAGTAAAAAATGGCTGCTTTTATTTCGTCAAATTCGAAAGGTTGACATAAAGCTTCACTTTGAGAGTTTGAGAGGGAAGGAAAATGGATTTGCCTAAGCAACAAATCAATCTGTTCCGAGTGATCATCGTCAAGAGAAGGTTCGAAGACAGCTTTAAGAGAGTTAACAATAAGATTAGAAACTTGGGAATGTCCTTCCACCCAGGAATTATCCTCTGATCGGAGGGTAAAAATTTCATTCCTTGCTTTCCGGAGTTTCACCTTATTAAAAAGGCGTTTCGAAGGTGCGTCCCCATCTTTAATCCACTCACATTTCACTCGTTGCCTCCAATATTGAAATTCTAACTTGCAACTTGGAATGACGGAGTTGATATGGTCAAGGTAGTTGTGTGCTTCATTGAGAGAAGAAATATTATTCCCAAGTATGTCTAACTCCTTCGTAATTTTCCTCCAGTTTATACCCCATAATTTCTTATGGTCAAGACACCATTTTTGAAGCATGGTCCGAACATTCCGCAGCTTCCTTACTAAACAAAAAGGAAAAGAACCATGAACATTAGAAATTTGCCATTCCTTATTAATGATAGACTTTACCTCGGGAAAACCCAAACACCAAAGTTCAAGTTGGTACGGCCGAGATGATCGGACAATGGAGGGATCCGAATCATAGAGGATGGCCGCATGGTCAGAGACTAAAATTGGCTCGTGAATGATACGACCATTAGGAAACTCATCAAACCAATCCGGTGTGACATAGCCTCTATCCAACCTTTCTAGGATCAAATTTGAACCAAGTCTTTTGTTTGTCCAAGTAAATCTTGGACCCGGAAAAGGAACATCAATGACTTCATTATATAATCGCCAATCGATGAAATCATCTACTCCCCTTATAAAGGAATTCCCTCCAAGTTTATCCTCTAAAAATTCTAATTGGTTAAAATCACCAAGTAAGAGACATTTTGGGTAATTTTGAACAATGTAAGAAAGTTCATGCCAAACCAAATTTCTATCATCAAGACACGGGGCACCGTAAACAAAAGCTACATACTTTATATCGTCATTAGGATCAACAATCTTACATAGGATGACATTTGTAGAGGAGAAAATACAAGTCACCAAAGAACTAGTCCAAGCAAAAACCATAAGACCCCCCAGTACCTATAGCATCAACTCCAAAAGAGGTAATAGGGGTAAACATATCTAGAAAAGGCCTAGCCACTTCAACATCTACTTTAGTTTCCGATAAAAATAAAAACATTGGTTTTTTAGACGAAACAAGCCACACAAGATAAGGACGTGTAGGGGCGTGTGGGTCATTTAAACCCCTACAATTCCAAGAGATGCACTTCATTTATCAATCGGGTGCTGAAACGATGCAGCGACCTCATCATGAAGGATTAAATCAGGGCAAACTAATTGATGGGAAGCTTCCCAATCCATGCCAACATCAGCATTAATTCGATTAGCAACAAAGGGGCCAAGTCTTAGTTTTTTCAAGGAGCTTGAACCCGTTGAATCCAAAGAGGAAGAGGGAGATGATGATTTGCGTTTGGTTTCCCGATTCAGAATATCCACATCCACCTGCAATCCCCATTGTCGAGCCATATCTTCATCTGAAATAGCTTTAGAGCTAAAAACCGACGCCTAGCCGCGTCCTTTTTCCACAGAGCAAAAGCGCCCTTATCCGACCACCTATTGAGAGTTTTGAGGCGATTTTTCTCACCCCACCTCAGGTCAGAAAAGCTGCCCCTGATATTATAGCCACCGTCAGATTGGGTTTGCCGGAGAGTTTCGATTATTTTCTCCGAATCAGAGCTAATAACATGGATGGAATGGCTTGGGGTGTTGAATAAATCATCAACATTAATAGGAGCCACCGGAGAAGCCGGAGAGTTTGGGGGATCGAGCTCGGTCAGAGGTAAGTTCGGCAACCCTCCCCCAAAAGATGAAGGTGAATAAGGTAGAAACGGCAGTTGAGAAGATTTTTGCCATGGATGAACACGCGAACCCGAGAGCCGTAAAGTCCGAGCAAGTTGTTTGCCCATAGAGAAGTTATACTCGATGAAAACTCAATCACCAAAAAGATTGTAAAGAAAAGTTGTCAAAACCTCGGGTTTTTTAAAGCATTTCATGAGGTCATTAGGTTTATACAAGCATCAATTGCAAGCAAGATGCTCAAAATTTAAAACCCTCAAATCGATTTTCTAGGGTTTTTCAAAATCAAGGAGGTGATTGTCACCGGCGGTGATAAGGGGGAACGGGAGGGTCGGCCGGCAGTGGAGGTAGGTCGCCGGAGGTAGGGGGATCTAGGCAACGGGTCCGGTGGGGGAAGGGGTTTCTACCGGGGAAGGGTAAAATTAAAGGGAGGAGGAAGGGGAGTGGGAAAGGGTGGAAGGCGAAGGGGTGGTGGATTTTTTAATATATGAATTAAATCTAATTATTTAGTAATTTGATGGGTTAGAGTTTAATTAGAAGAAACGAGAGGTAATTAGAGTATAATTAAGTTAATTAGAAGGTAATTAATAAGGAAATAGATTTCCTTCGGCAAAAAAAATTGAACGTGGTGGTTTTTTTTTACCAAAAAACTTTTAAAAGGTTTTTTTAATTTTCACAAAATGTTGCTTTTAAAGGTTTTTTCTAACAAATTTCCTTAAAAAAACTCTCAACATAGGAAAACCTACCACACATAAAAATATAGGTTTTTTTTAATTTTTTATTTATTTATTTTTTTTACGAAACCACATAAAAATATAGTTTTATTGTTTTTCAAAAAATATACTTCGTATAGTTTTATTGAATCTACTAACAGAAATAAGTCTAAGTTAAAAATAAATAAAAGACGAAAAATAGCCAATCTATATTAGAGACTTTATTCAGATATCTGATAAATATAATGTAGAAACTATTAGTTTAATCATTTTAAAACTTATTTTAAAATAAATTAAAATAAAATTATTTCCTCCATTTTTGTAAAAAAAAAAAAGAAATTAGAGAAATTAATATATCAAAATAAAAATAAAAGTACATGGGCACATAAACAAAGACATCATATCAACCAATGAAAAAAGAGATTCAAATTTTATTTTGGAATTAAAAAAAAATCAATCTCCAAATAAGAAAAATTACAAATGATTTTTGAGAGAATTTCATGTGCATTGGTAAAATAACTTTGAATAGTGATTGGGGTTTTAAATTTTCTATTTGACCAACAAAAAAAAATTACATTTTATTTTAGAATTCAAAAAATCAATTGCCACAAAAGCAATATTAACGAATGAGATATAATTGTACAATTTCAAGTATTATACTGGTATAAAAACATAATGATTTAGGATTTATATTATTTTTAAAAATTAAATAATTATCTTGTAAAATTAAATATTTTATTCTAATATCTGACAAATGATATTTATATTTAGAATTATATATATATATATATATATATATATATATATATATATATATATATATATATATATATATATATATATATATATATATATATATGGCCGGCCACACCGTATGGCTAGAGTTACTTATTTTTACCGACTAAGTAAAATCAAAATAAATAATCTTTGACCGACTGAGTAACCCTCGGCCTTAAACAAGCAACCCTGATTATATAGATAACCCCGGCTACATAGTGTGGCCGACCAAACAGAAAAAGCACCTCTAATAAGCGATAGCAAATTAGTAATAATATTATATAATCTAAATAAGAAAAATATATTTTTTTGTGAGTTTCATGTATAAAAATCGTGCATACACGGGCTTCCATCTAATTATTATAATTAATGGGGAGGACAAAAGGAAGCCAAGAAGTCCAAACATTTATGAAATTGTATAAGGCTAGATGCAAATTGAATGGAGTAACTATGATCAATGTTTGAGGAAACTGATTTTGGCACTCCTTTTAATAAGACAAAATACATTATATCTTACGTACCACTCTTATTAATGAGTATAGAACTGAAATTTATTCTCTCATACTAAATAAATTCTTGTATCATTGTATGATGCACAAAGCTGCACTATAAATCTTCTGTTAGATGTATGACGCAAAGTTTGTTAATAATTACAAATTTTGGCAGTTTTTGGTGCTCGAGATATGGAAGGAGAGTGCAACATTGCCAAAAACATCACTGAAGTAAGTTAACTCGATTAGAATTGAAGTATTATACTGTATTATTTAGTAGGTCATTGTGGCTTAATTATGTACAATAACAGGAAGCTATATATAATATATATGTGTATATGATACAATGATGCAAGTGTTTTTTAATTTCTACTTGTAGGTGGTGGGCAATACGCCTATGGTTTATCTTAATCGCGTTACAGAGGGTTGTGTAGCGCGCATTGCGGCCAAGCTCGAAATGATGGAACCATTTGCCAGTGTTAAAGACAGGTATGTCGTACTAGTAATTCATACAAAATGAAACTGCGATTTCATCTGTTATCTTCCAACCAAAATTCAATCAAATACAGGATTGCAGTTAGTATGATCAACGATGCTGAAAAAAGAGGCTTGATTTCACCTGATAAAGTATGTACGTTGTTACTTGGCTATTTTGTTCTCTTTTATTTACTTATTTGTTCATATTTATATTAACTCCGTTAAATGTTATGTGCAACTTTGGGGTATTATTTATGAGATATAAAATAATCCAAAGTTGCACGTAACATTTAACTGAGGTAGAATATTTTTTTTTATTGTTGCTAATTAATTTAAGTTTAAAGACTGTACTCATAGAAATGACGAGTGGAAATACTGGGATTGGATTGGCGTTTGTTGCTGCTGCAAAGGGCTATAAACTAATCATTGTTATGCCTTCATATGCGAGTCTAGAGAGACGAATAGTTCTTCGAGCTATGGGGGCGGAGTTGCACCTCATGGGTCCGAATAAGAGTTGGCATGATTGGGAGAAGAAATGCATAGAGATTCTGGAAAGAACACCAGGCGGATTCATGGTTAATCAAACAGCAAATCCTGCAAACCCAAGGGTACGGATCGGGAATCCCTGTTCTTGCATCAGCCTAGCTAGCTTATAGTTGATATGGTTATGTACCATGTTGTTAGAGAATATGTATAGATATACTCTAGTTTTATTTAGTAATTATTGTATTCTCATCGATTAGGTTTTACACACACCTATTGTATTCTCCGTATATGTTCTGTATAGATATACTCTGGTGTAATTTAGGTGTGTGTACAAACAAAACCTAATCGGAGAGAATACAATATTTACTAAATTATACAAAAGTATATCTATACAGAATATATACGGACAATATTCATATATTCTCTAACACATGTGACATCTCATACATCCAATTATGCTTGCAGATACATTTTGAAACAACGGGGCCAGAAATATGGACAGCAACAGAAGGGCAAGTGGATGCCTTCGTCTCTGCGGTCGGGACCGGTGGTACCATTACTGGGGTGGGGAGATTCCTCAAGATGAAAAATTCTGCCATTAAGGTTCGCTCATATATGCATTCTGATGTTAATTCAATTAGCTACCGGTTTTATCTATCTTTTTTGTGAGTATTATTTTAGAGCTTTAATAGAATTAACTTCATTTTTTTAGATGTTACACTTTTCTATTTTGACAATTCCAAATTAGATGCTACACTTACATTTCTTCCCTCACAACATTTGCCTAGAGACCTAGAGTCCGTAAATTATTAATGTAAAATTGCATAAGAAACTGAAAAAAAAAAAAAAAAAAAAAAGTGCACCATCTAAAAAACTCAACAAGTATCTAATTTGTTTTACTGTCAGGTCTATGGTGTGGAGCCAGCTGAAAGTGCAGTCTTAAATGGAGAAAAGCCTGGTGAGATTGTACCCTTTAATTTAATATTGGGATTCGGGGATATTGTTGGATTTATTAATTATTATTGTTGGATATTGTTTAGTCTATTAGTAACGCTATTCCCTTCATTTTTTTTAAGTGTATCGGTTTAATCAGCACAAAGTTTTAGGAGTTTCAAGTTGAATTGGTTATAATTGTATATAAGTGGGGTCGTAGAAAGAGAGAAATATTATCTCCGTTGCACATTATTTGCAACGATTTGACATAAAGTAGAGAAGAAAAATGTCTAATTGTTGCAAATAATATGTAACGGAAGTAGTAATAAGAAAATATGATGCGAGTAGGATCATGAAGGAAAAAGAAAAATTAAAGTAATTGATAGTGGATAACAATGAAACATGTAAAGAGAGAAAGGTGAAAAGTTTCCAAAACAAGAAATGATGCAATTGAAAAAAAAGGAAAATTATTCCGTGTATCCTTATTGAAGTTTACAAAAATGCATTGTATACCCCTAAAAACTATTGAATTCGAACTATACCCCTGAAATTTGTAAAGAAATGCACCAAATACCTTTTTCCAACCAACAAATGCGCATTTCATTAACTTATCAAACTAAATTATGCCAACACATTAGCCCCCTTTTACCACTTTATATGTTTAAGCATTAAAAATCCTATAAGCATTAATTACATCAAAATTTAAACTCCGTTGATCATTTTAAATCCAAAACTTTTTTAGTGTTGGCATTTTGATTTACTAATTAAATTTACATGATAATTAGTGTTTTAGAATCACATTAGCACTGCATTATAATAATTTAATAGAATTTAATGCTTAGGGGGTCTAAAGTTAGCAACATTAACATTTGTTACAATTTTAGGGGTGTTTGGTGTCTTATTTTACAAACCACAGGGGTACATTGTGAATTCAAAAGTTTTTAGGAGTACATAGTATAATTTTCGAAACCTTAGAGGTACACGAAACAGTTTCCCTAAAAGAAAAACAATAGTTAAAGAAAAGTGATGTGCCTAAAAAAATAGAGGAAGTAATAAATAATTTTGGAAGGACCACTGAATCAACTTATGCAATTTGCTACTTTTCTAGCTAAGTATGATTGACGCGTTACTTGCCATAGGTATGCACAAAATCCAAGGAATTGGTCCAGGTATCATCCCTCCATTATTGAACTTTGACATACTCGAGGAAGTTGTTAAGGTAAGGTTTAAAATCCTGCACTTTCTCTTCTTTGAGGATGGATTTCTTGAAACATTTTGCTTTGGCAAACTCCTGTCAAACATTTGATGATCTCTAAAGATTTTTAAGAAACTTAATTATAAAGTGTAACTTAATTTTATGGATGGAAATAAGAATAAGTGTTAGGTCCTGTTTCCTTTAATTTAATTTTACTGACCTAAAATTATTTTGAGTTGAATGAAATTGAAACATATTTCTACCAATTAAAACTGTTTTTTTTTTTTTTTGAAGCAATTAAAACTGATTTTAATTATTCTTTATTGTATTTATTCTTTGGGTTTACTAATTAAAAATGTATTTTGTTGAATAGAATTTATTTTTACCTAATAAACTTGATTTCACTTATTGAAATTTATTAATGTTGATTTTACAAAAAATGTTATTTTTTTTTATAAAGGCGAAGAAAACACGGCCTTAGAAGACCTTATTTCTTTTCAACTTAATTCTATTGAATTGAAATTATTTTTACTGATTAAAACTAATTTTTATTCTTTGCATGGTTTACTGATTTTTATTCATTAAAGCTAATTCTTATTGAATATTCCTTAGACCAGGCCAAATTAAGTTGTGGCAAAAAATTATCTCCCCTCCCTAATTTTCCAAGGGAAAAATCCCTCTCCCTATCTTTGAGCACAAACTCACAAAGAATTAATATTTTCTCCGCAATACTTCCTACGTGCATCTCTCTCTCCTTTTTTTTTTTTTTTTTTTTTTGGACAAAGAGAACTAACAAATATTCAACAAACTAAAAACGTAAATAAAGAAAACAACATCTACGAGCTAAGCTTGCTAAGCAATGGGCATAATCCACTGTTGCTCTGGAGACCTTCCAAATAGTGCAAGTAGAGAACAAAGAGAGTTAAGATAATATTTAGGGACTAAAGTTTTTTACTTTTCACCTTTTGGGATCTAAACTTTTTTCTTTTATCCTTTGAGACTTAAGAAAGAATTTTAGTTGAAAAAATTAACTATGGTTAAGTGGTGGGGCCCATTAATTATTTTAGGTTCTAATTTAATTATGAAAAATGCTATACATAGCCCTTAGGGCTACCTATAAGCATTAACTTTACACATAAAAATCGTAAAAAGTTAAGAAATCATAAAAGTATAAACACTAATTACACTTATTTACGCGTGTTTTTATCATAAATTCCTAACTTTATACAATTTCCAAGAGTATATTTAATGCTTATATATAGCCCTTAAGGCTACATATAGCATTACCCTTTAATTATTTACAAAAGCGAATTTATTTTTTTAAAAAATTGTGTTAGGTGTTTTTAGTATTTTATCCCAAAAAAATAAGGTGTCTTTTCGACTCCACTCATCATCATCAACCTCG
Organism: Chenopodium album; assembly: GCF_948465745.1. Lineage (NCBI taxonomy): Eukaryota > Viridiplantae > Streptophyta > Magnoliopsida > Caryophyllales > Amaranthaceae > Chenopodium > Chenopodium album. Next base: position 6,399,374 of record NC_137846.1, read on the forward strand.
ACTTCCTTGTTTGTTCTCCCCTTCAAAAAAAAATTGAAGCTTTGAAGGCGATTTTGGTGTAGATTATTAGCGGTTTTTCAAGCATCTTAGCACAAGTAAGTTTTTTTTTTTTTTTTTTTCGAAACCAAGTTCTCTATGAATCTTGTACAACTAGTTTACTTCAATTTTTATTTTTTTCTCATAATTTATTGCTAGGTAAAGGGCTTATTTTTAATACGTAGTAAAATTTTATGGGTATTCATGAATTATGATGCTGAAACTACTGCTTCGTGTAGTTATAGTGTTGAATTTATTTGTTTGTTCTTGTGTTTTAGAATTTTGAACTTCAATTTGGGGTTAATTCAGAATTATTGTGTTTATGCGATTGTATAGTGGACCAACAACATTGTTCTAATATCTTAAAATGCAAGGTAAGAAAACCATCTTTTTAATTCAATTATCAACATCAAATTAATGCCTTAAGAATAAATATTTGAAAAAAAAAATAATTTGAAAATTTTTAACTACATCTACGACTTCACCAATTCATACTCATGATTGTAGGCTGAAAAACTTTATTGTTGGAGAGCAAGAAAAAAAAACTTAAAGTAAATTGGACTATTGGATGGAGATAATATGGTCGAAGAAGGCTTGCTTCAATTTTTGGATGTTGGATATTGTTGCTTTTGGATGATGATTGCTGTTGTGTTTGTTTTGGATTTCTGTATTGTTGTTTGCTATTTTTTTTAAAAAAAGAGTTTTAAAGTTGATATCAATGATCTAATTTGTTTTGGAATTTTTTTTTTTTTTTTTTTTTTACTCCAATTAATGCTTAGGTTGGTTAGTAAGATGGGTTAAATTGTTTGAGAATTAATCATAGGTTCCAAATGGTGAAAGAAAAAAGTTGAGGTCCCAAAAGGTGAAAAGTAAAAAATTTTAGTCCCTAATTATTTGCTTAACTCAGAACAAAGACATAATGTGCCGAATTTCATCCAAAACCCAAATCACAGAAATATCTTCCAAATAGTGCATCTCTTTTTGTTGGTTACATTTTTTTTTATTTTTTTTTTATTTTTATATAGTTCATATTGCACCTATCTAAGCATTAATATTTTCAATTACGTATTATTAAAAATTGATTTTTAAAAACTACACATTGAAGAAATTTTAACAAAATCTCATATAGATATGTTTTTTCTTATTTAAAATAAATATTTTTCGTATTTAAAATTTCTTTGGCTTCAAAATAAAGATTCTAAGCATGACCAGGAAAGAAAAGAAGAAAATATTATTTTAAAGTTTTTTAAAAAGCGAAAGAGTTACCTTTTTCTAAAAGTGATGTAGAAGAGTATAGAATTTGTTATATACACCCGTGTGTACCATATATAAACCCAACTAACCATAGGTTAATTTTTGTTCTTTATTTAATGATAAAATGAAAAACAATCATCAAAATGAGAACAAATACTTATGCGGGGTGTATATAATAACCTTTCTGTTAAACCCACGAGAAAATCCACATGTGAGTGAAAGTATTGTCCCACATTGAAAGAGTCACAAAGTAATATTGGAATGTGTATCCCACATTGAATAAAGGAGAAAGTTGTGTCCACTTTATAACGCTAAGGGGCTATTCCCTTTATTGTCATATACTTTTGATGTGGAAGCTCCTTGGTCGTATAAAGTGGACACTCGTGGTGGGTGTGGCCCAGACCCGTTTATCACTCTCGAAAGAGCAAAGTTACATTATTTGTTGCAGCTCACGTATATCTTTTCACAATAATATCTCATATGATATTATTCTCATAATATCATATCACTAGATATGTTCCTATCTCAATAGAACATAATGAATTGAACTGAAAATAATTTGAAGAGAACATGTCCTAACACTTTACATTTCATGTTCTAGATAACAGGTGATGAAGCCATTGAAACCTCAAAGCTTCTTGCATTGAAAGAAGGTTTGCTGGTAAGGTTAAGTTATTTCCACTTGCCACTTTTTTTGATATTCCTTTGCCATCTTACTGATGGGTGTATGTATGCTCTTTGATGTGTCATAATATATGTGATAGGTTGGCATATCTTCGGGAGCTGCTGTTGCCGCGGCTATTAAAATAGCAAAAAGGCTAGAATATGCTGGAAAATTAATTGTTGTAAGTGACAAAGTCTTTTAGCTCAGTTATATCATCATGAAATTAACAGTTATAACCCATGGTTTATTCTAATGGAGCTCAGTGATTGAGGCTATATTATTTAATTCATCAATTTTGCAAGAAAAACGATTATTATATTGACTTAGGGCTTGTTTTCTTCAGCTTAATTTCAGTTTAGTTCAGTAAATCAGAACACTCTTATATATAATTCCAATTAAATTTTATTATATGTCTGTTAACTAGACATCGAATAAACCCTCTCTAAAGTTCCTTTACAATCTTTATTGTATAGAGGCTTAAACAAAATAAAGATTGTAAAGGAAGTAACAACTTATATAGATAGAAACAAATGAAAAGAAAAAGTTACTATCTCTATTCAAATTTTATTGTAAAAATAATAAGAAAAATGGATAAATCTAAAATTAAATGTGCATGTTTAGTGGAGAAAAGGATTTAATACATGTTGATGAACAAAAATTATTTATCTTAAAGACCGAAAAGATTCACTTAATGTGGGATTCACACTATAATACTCCCTCTTAATTACATACAGTATTCCTTTAATGCGTGATAACACTTACATTCACATGTGTATTGTTCTTAGGCTCAACAATATTATATATCAACCTATCAAGCAACTTAATTTATATACGAAGTGTTTATTTTGCAGGTACTTCTCCCTAGCTTCGGTGAACGTTATTTATCTACTGAATTATTTGATAAGGAAAGACGTGAAATGGAGGCTTTGACTTATGAATAACCAGCAGATGTTGAAATTATTTAATGAACTAACCTATTATTCTATGATGACATTGATCTTGACAATAAATCTTCTTGTTAAATGACTCTTCTAAAGGTGATAACGTTGGCATGATCGGATGATCCCATTTTTGACAACTTTTGTGAGTTTTGAATTTTGAATATGAACCACAAAAATAAAAGAAATTCTCTTTTTGTTGTTGAATGATTCCTTCAATATAATGCATTATTATTATTGCATTTTTACATTGTCGAATATGTGCTTGATGTTGATTAGGTGGATGAGTGTTTTTTTTTTGTTTGTTTGTTGTTATTGCAGATGAACTCATTGAAACTCCTTGAATGGCTTCGGTCAGGCCCGACCTTGAGCCAAGGGATAAAAGGTCTAATTTTATAATTCCATCCTAACATTAAAAAGGTTTTGCAACACATTATCAACCAAATTTGATTCAATTATCAAATTTGCCTCGAAAAATCACATAGTTTCAGGGGGAAAATGCTCCAATTTTATAGTTCCAACCTAACATTAAATGCAAATTTAATTCAATTATCAAATTAAACTCAAAAAATCAAATTATATTCTTCTCCAACAACAAATCAAACTATCTTTCATAACCTTAGTAATTAAAACCAATAGTTTAATAATCGACTATAGAAAAACCCTACTATAATGGAATTATATCAATGATAAATCCAAGATTGTGAAATTGATATTCAATGATCACAAAGAGAAACAACAAATTACCTCAAAAATGCTACAATGTAGAATAGAAATGCTAGAAGTCGCTTCCATGCATGGTAGACTGAGAGAGTGGGAGAGAGAAAGAGATAAAGTAGACCTAAAAAGTCTACTCCACAACCCACTTGTGGACAAACATATTGTTAGTTTAGATGAACTATTACGAGGGGGGGTGAATAGTAGTAGGTTCCAATCGCGGAACTCACGCGGAAACAAAACGCAAAAGGAACTTAAAGCACACAGCAATTTTACGAGGAAACCATCCAGTGCCTAGCTGGAAGTAAAACCTCGGCCCTATTGGGACTTATAAACAAATTCCACTATAATAGGCAACTCTCCTAGTACAACCTATTACACAGACCTTTGCTTCGCAAGTTCCTCCATGGACACTTGCTAATTGATAAGAACCTATCCTATCAGACCTAAGACACACTCAGGCACCTTTTTCGACCCAATACACACTCTGGTTCCTTTCTCGACCCAAGATACACTCAGGTTCCTTTTTCCCATTGTGCACCCCAAGACACACTCGAAGTGACTCACTACCACTCGAATTTTAGAGAATTCAAACTCTTACACTCAAACGTGAATTTAAGAGAATTCACAATCTCACCCCAAAACCCAAAATACTCAAACCCTTTTTCCCATTACAAGATCTTATTGAATAACTCTAAATACATATATATGAATAAAGAGATATATAAAACTAATATGTTGGACACTCGAGATCTGTCTGGAACTCACTGGACGAACTGTAACCAAAATTAAACCTGATAGGAACTTTGACCAAGAGGACTGACTTAGCTTCGTGGTAAAGGATAAAACCATTAAGCACGACCACTCCACTTCATCAGCCTCAACTTTGAATGAATACATATGAGCATATTTATAGTACACTCAAATTATTCATTTCACCTTGAAAAAGATAGGTTTTATGAAAAGATAAGTTTAAAAGATATTTTCTAAAACAAGTCTTCCGAAAATATATCTTTTTGTTAAGAATAAAATCTGTCAATAATAAAAAGATATAATTAATATAAAATCAGATTTTATTCAAAACTTATCTTTTTGTTTAAAAATACTTTTTAAACAAACTTATCTTTTTGCAAAAGGGATTTATTAGAAAATAAATATCTTTATTCAGTAAAATTAAATCCCTAAAAGATATGCACGTATTAGATAAATATCTATCATTAAAACCGACTTTTAAAGACGTGCATACTTAAGTTCCTATTAGGTTCGGAACTTCTGACAGTCTTTGAGTTCCTGACAAGTCAGTAACTCTAATTTCATTGCCTGTCTGGAGTTCACCTTGGCTCTATATAAACTTGTTCCAGACCGACTTTTATGTCCAACATACTTACATGAATCATAGAGCAATATACTTCTATTTCTCCGTCTTTATGTTGCTTCTCTGAGATTCTTGTTCTGGAATTCTGTAGTCTTGATGTATTCTGGATCTCAGGTTTTGCCCCAGCATTACACCGGAACCAGGTCATTACAACCCGTTGATATGTTCCTGTCAGGACACACCATTGCCCCAGCATTACACCGGATACAGGTCATTACAACCCTTGATATGATCCTGTCAGGGAACACCTTGAAGTTCCATTTTTGGAACTCTTCTTCTAACTTTACTTGTATCCTCATGGATCTTCTAAAGTTCCTCTGTTTCATTTCCTTCTTCAACTCCTAGAGTTTACTAAACTTGCAAACATCATAACACTAGAAAATCCTTATTAAATGGAAGTTTGCTCAATCATAACTATCATCATCAAAACCTCATAAGGGTCAACAAGTTGCCCTTTTTTGATGATGACAAACTGAGCAAACTTCTGAGGATAACAAAGTAAAACAGAAGGTTAGTTTTTTCATTTATAAAAACAATAAAGAAAACTAAACTAAATTAAAAGACTCCTACACATACATGACCTATATATGCATAGGATACTTACCTCGTGAAGCTAACATATGTAAACATCGATTTACATAGTTACCTTCATGAATCCTTCGCCATCATCATGCTCATCAACCATCTCTCATTATTGTGCTTGTTCCTTATATTGCTTATCATATATTACTCAAGTTCCTTACATATATACCTGTCATTACCCAGGTTCCTTGTACCCTGTTCCAAGCATAACTTGTTCTTTCTATGCACAACTAAACAAACATATTAGATAGATAATCATCATTAGTTTATAATCATTAAAACCTAATTACTCAACCATTATAGGTCACAACCTCCTTGTGGAGGAAACTAATCAACCTCCAAAAAACTTGGTTTTTACTCTCTTTAATCCAACACTTATATCTCATTTAGATGGTTAATTAAGAGGGACTTTTGACAGGATTTCAGCGATTAACTTTTATTTTTCAGCCTTCTTTTTGTCCTTTTCTCCCTTTTCCCTCCAATTCCAACGGACCCTAATTCTTCCCCTTTATTTCTTCTTCCTCTCGCTAATTTGCAACCCCTAGTTTTCACTAAGTACGTAGCTTGTTCACATCAACAAATTAGAGAGTTAAAGGAGAAATAAGGGGGAAAGAATTAGGGGTCGGGGTAAGTTGAAATTGGAAGGAAACGCGACAAAACAAAAAAAAAAGGGGGTTTTTTTTTAAGTCACGTGATGGTTAATGGTCGAAAAATGCAGTCAATCGCTAGAAATCGGTCAAGGTCCCTCCTTACAACCTAAGTGGGGTATAAAGACTTTTTTTGCCACTTTTTTTTTATGTAAAGATCTTTCTCTCAAAATCGACCACTTAAAAAAACCTTTCAAACAAATTTTCATAAACGTTAATATAATTGACCATACATAAGCCACTAAGCCAGATTTGACTTATTTCTACAATTTAGGTACTAGTACCAATTGATTGTTGGTGTAGTGGTGATTGGGATTATACTTGGTAGGGAGAACACGTATTCGATCCCCTGCAACAACAATTGGGAGGGGATTGGAACTTAACCACCTAGAACTGATCCCCAAATCCAGATTAGCCCAAAGGGTGAATCAGGTGGAGCACCAAAAAAAAAAAATTGTTCCTCCCCCCCCCCCCCCCTTTTTGGGAGACCAAAGCAGGTTATATTATCAGATATTTAGATTCAATCAATTTAGATCAGGCAAAGTGGGGAAACTTATCTAAACAAACATATAGTTCCTCTGTTTTTTTTTTTTAATACTTGCAATATATCTTTTATCACGCTTTTCGAGGAGGTGATTAAACTAAGTAAACAAATGAATTAAGCTATGAAATTTAAACCGTAGCAACTTATCCCTTTTTTCTTATAGTTGGTAAAATTTTGTAATTAATTTATCCGTTTACCTAATCTAATATCTTTCTTAAAATACGTGCCGAAAGAGTTTATTGCAACTAAATAAAAACGGAGGAAGTATATTCATATTACCCCTGCAATCCCACCTTGGCACCTTGCCAGTTGCCACTATGTGAGATAGAGTACAATGTTCCCTGCTTTTTTTTTTTTTTTTTTTTTTTTTTTTTTTTTTTTTGTTCGTGTTTTTTGAATTAAATAATTTTATGAACGAAGATATCGAATCAATTTGTTTCAACGTCTTAGGATTCATGGTTGCAAAATTATTGTTAGCAATAATGAAATTGAAGCAGTTAACAATCAATGTGTATCTTTTTATATATAATATCTTTTTGATTGGGGGAGTAGTTATAAATTGTCTACTTAATTATTGTTAGCAATTTGGCAATGTCCATTCCGTAGGAAAATAAATTCTAGTATTTCATTAACACATTCCACATTTCCACATGAAAACGCATTGAAACCCATAAAATTTTCTAACAAGTTCTATTTTCATTAATCCTTGAGACTAGCTAAGTTTGGTGAATTTTTCAGACTAGCAACATCGAAAGGGGAAATAATGTAGAGGTTGTAGGCTTGTAGCTTAAATTATGTAGCTTGAGAAATAATGATGTGGCAACCCTTAGCAACATGCACATGTAGCTAGTCATTGTTGATGCTTTTAGCTCCTGAATTTCAGTTTATAGGATAGTGGGAAAAAAAACACTTAAAACATTGAAAGGGGACTGCACTTGATTGGTAGGAAGGACCCGTATTCGATCCTCTACAACATTAATTGGAAGGGGACTAGAACCTAATCACGCAGAACTGATCCCCGAATCCGGATTAACCCTAAGGGTGAATCGGATGGAACACCAAAAAAAATAATGTTCTAACTAAACTTTTCGCATCCTTCTATCTTTCGCAAGACTTTAATTTACCAATAAAACATACTATCTCATAAAATCTATCTAACCCAATACATATATACCACCACCTTGGATTAGGTCGACTAGATAGTATGTGGAATAAGCTAACTAAACTAGATCTATGGTAAAGAATGAATTAAATCTTGATTAAAAATTATGTAATTGTTTGCTTTGATCTTAATTTGAACCAGATTAATTAGGGTATTTTGCAATTGTTTTTCATAATATTTCCTTCGATGTAAAAAATAAAGTACTCTAGTATATCATTTACCACATAGTTTGATAGATATGGCATATTCTTACCATTTAGGGACATATATAGTAAGTTGTTGGGAATAGCGTACGTAGTACATTTTATTTTTACTTTATTGAAAGAAGTACATCATAAAATCTTAATTATTAGAGTATGTAAATAATTATATTAGTCAAATGTAAATATTCTGTTATACTAGATTAGTGCCTAGGATATTCTCTTAGCCTATTTTATAGCCTTAATTTATGGCTTATGTGAAGCCTTATAGTTTGTATATATACACAGTGATATGGAAGGCAATGATCACGGATTAAATTCCTTTATGGTATCACGAGACTAGGGCGTTTTTCCGCTGAGCACCCTAGTTGTTCCGCCCCTCTCTGTTCTTCTTCTTCTACTATCCTCTTCCTCTTCTTTCTTCTCTCCGTGAACAGCAGCCATGGGAGACTCCAAAAATTCCTTCCATCCCGCTATGACTGTTAACAACATCAAAACTAGCATTCCTCTTACCCTTACAATGGAGGATGCTATATACTCCACATGGGCGGAGCTCTTTAAAATTCATGCTCGTTCCCACAAGGTTCTCCACCATATCATTCCCCCAAAGGAGAAGGTTTCCCCACCTTCTACTCCCGAGGAGAAAGAACTATGGTCGGTCTTAGATGCGGCTGTCCTTGGATGGATTTATTCCACCATTTCTCATGACTTGTTGCAAACTATTATGGAACCCGACTCTACGGCAATGGAGGCTTGGAATAGGTTGAAAGATATATTCCAAGATAACCAAAACTCTCGTGCAGTTACCCTTGAGCATGAATTTTCCAACACACAGATGGAGGACTTCCCTAATGCTTCGGCTTATTGTCAACGGCTTAAAACCCTCTCCGACCAGCTGAAGAATGTAGGGGCCCCGGTGGATAATAACCGCCTAGTCCTTCAATTGGTCTCCGGTTTAACGGAACCATACAACGGTGTTGCTACCTTGATTAGGCAAAGCAACCCTTTTCCTCAATTTTACCAAGCCCGATCAATGCTTACCTTGGAAGAAGCAGGCTTGGCGAAATGAGCAGCAACAAACTCGGCATCTGCTATGGTGGCTGGTTCATCGCGTGACGTTGAAATAGGGCAGGAAGGCTCGGGTACAGCTCGTGGGAAAAATAAAAATTCCAAGAAAAATGGTGGCAAAAAGCAACATAGTGGTTCTGGCGGTGGCAGCCGTGGTGGTTCTGGCGCCGGCAGTGGGCAGAACGCCGGTGGTGCAGGTCGCGGTGGCGGTCAGCAGCAACCTCAGTGGTCGGCATCTCCTTGGGGACAGCAGCAACAGTGGCCGATTCCTCCTTGGGGTTGGGTGCCTCAGTGGGCTACTCCCCCTTGCCCATACCCAACTCAAGGTCGGGCTCGTCCACAAGGCCCACCGAGACAACAATCTGGTATTCTTGGACCAAGGCCTCAACAAGCTTATGCAACTTCTTATGCACCAACGGACATTGAATCGGCGATGCACACTATGACCTTACAACAACCCGATCCCTCGTGGTACATGGACACCGGTGCCACTTCTCACATGACATCCTCAAATGGTAATCTCTCGTCTTATTTTAATTTGAGCAATCATCATAATAGTATTATTGTTGGTAATGGTCATACAATTCCAATTCATGGTCGTGGTCATACTACTTTGCCATCCCCTAACCCACCTTTGTCTCTCTCTAATGTCCTTCATGCCCCAAAACTCATTAAGAATCTAATCTCTGTTAGAAAGTTTACTACTGATAACTGTGTGTCTGTTGAGTTTGACCCTCATGGTTTTTCTATGAAGGATTATCGGACGGGGATGCCAATAATGAGATGTGATAGCCAAGGAGATCTTTACCCACTCACTACCACCGTCTCACATTCTTCTCCTTCGACCTTTTTAGCATCAACCTTATGGCATGATCGTTTGGGGCATCCGGGTTCTTCTATTTTTAAGGCTCTTTGTAGTAATAAAAGCATTGAATGTAATCAAACTCCGAGTTCTAGTGTTTGTCATTCTTGTGTACTTGGAAAACATATCAAATTGCCTTTTATGTCTTCTCAATCTACTACTTCTATGCCTTTTGATATTGTTCATAGTGATCTTTGGACTTCTCCTATTTTAAGTTCATCGGGTCATCGTTATTATATGCTTGTTTTGGATGATTTTTCTAAGTTTTTATGGACTTTCCCTTTAGGAAAAAAATCGGATGTATTTCGTAATATTTTAAATTTTTAAGCATTAATACGTACCCAATTTGAACGGCCCATTAAAAATTTTCAATGTGATAATGGGAGGGAATATGATAACGGACCTTTTTGGGCATTGTGTGAGTCTAATGGCATGTCTTTCCGTCTTTCATGTCCTCATACGTCTTCAAAAAATGGAAAGGCCGAGAGAAAAATAAGATCCTTGAATAATATTATTCGAACCCTTCTAGCTCATGCTTCTTTACCTCCGTCATTTTGGCACCATGCCTTACAAATGGCGACATATCTTCATAACATTCTACCAAGTAAATTGCTAGAATATAAGTCCCCTCTCCAAGTTCTTTACCAAAAGGAACCATCTTACTCTCATTTGCGTGTTTTCGGATGTTTGTGTTACCCCTTGATTCCCTCTACTACCATTAACAAGCTTCAACCCCATTCTACACCTTGTGTATTTTTGGGGTATCCACCGAATCATAGGGGTTACAAATGTTATGACTTGTCTTCTAATAAAATTGTAATTAGTCGGCATGTTATTTTTGATGAAAATGTGTTTCCTTTTGCTAAGTTGTATACCCCCCCTTCTTATGCATATGACTTCTTGGATGATGGACTTAGTCCTTATGTTATTCAACATATCTACTCCTCTAGGCCGCCCAATTTGGAAAACCAACCAAATCAGCCCATTTATTCTTCTCCTTCAACTGGGCCACCGAATTCTCCTTCACAAGGCAGCCCAACTCACTCTTCCACTCCCACCTCTTCTCCATGCGTGCAAGCCACTGTTGGGCAAAATAGGACTCCATTGGACCGTGGGCCTGTTCAATCAGCCACGGCCCAGCAGGGTCCTACCCATACAGCTGGCCCAAGTGCCCCTTCTACTCACTCACAGCCCACGGCTCCAACTCACCCACCACCGCAAATTCAACACCCATTTCCCCTCTCTTCTCCTATCATGACACGAAGTAGAAATGGTATAGTAAAGCCTAATCCGAAATATAAAAATTTCAGTGCAACGGTGACTACGGTTACGAAATCTCCTTTACCTCGTAACCCCATTTCTGCTCTTCGTGACCCGAATTGGAAAATGGCCATGGATGATGAATTTAATGCTCTTATTAAAAATAAGACGTGGGAGTTGGTGCCCCGTCCACCTGATGTTAATGTTATTCGTTCTATGTGGATTTTTACTCATAAGGTGAAATCTGACGGTTCTTTTGAGAGGCATAAAGCCCGTCTTGTAGGTGATGGCAAAACACAACAGGTTGGCATTGATTGTGGGGAGACTTTTAGTCCGGTTGTGAAGCCGGCTACTATCCGTACTATTCTTAGCCTTGCTTTGTCTAAAGCTTGGTCGATACATCAACTTGATGTTAAGAATGCTTTTCTACATGGTGAGCTTCAGGAGACGGTCTATATGCATCAACCCCTTGGGTACCGTGATAAAACTCACCCTGATTATGTGTGTTTATTGCGGGGATCTTTATATGGTCTTAAGCAGGCACCCCGGGCGTGGTATAAGAGGTTTGCTGATTTTGTTACTTCTATTGGTTTCACCAACAGTAAGAGTGACAATTCTCTATTTATTTATCGTCAGGGGAAAAATGTGGCTTATTTGCTTTTATATGTTGATGACATTATCCTTACTGCTTCTTCTGATACTCTGCGGCGTTCAATTATGTCCCTTCTTAGCTCGGAATTTGCTATGAAGGATTTGGGTCAACTTAATTATTTTCTTGGCATAGCAGTGACAAGACATAAGGGTGGATTATTTTTGTCACAACGCAAGTATGCGGAGGAGATTATTGAGAGAGCAGGTATGTCTTCATGTAAGCCCTCGGCTACACCTGTTGAGGTGAAGCCGAAGGATAGTTCTTCCGGCTCTCCCTTTTCCGACCCCACATTGTACCGTAGCCTTGCTGGGGCTCTACAGTACCTCACTTTTACGAGGCCGGATATCTCATATGCGGTCCAACAGGTATGCTTACACATGCATGATCCGAAGGATATTCACATGTCTGCTCTGAAGCGCATAATTCGGTACATACAAGGTACTCTTGACCATGGTTTGCACCTTTATCCTTCTTCTATTTCTACACTCATATCCTATACAGATGCTGATTGGGGTGGATGTCCCGATACGAGACGATCTACTTCTGGATATTGTGTATATTTGGGTGATAATTTGATTTCTTGGTCATCAAAACGCCAACCTACTCTTTCTAAGTCTAGTGCAGAGGCAGAGTACAGGGGTGTTGCAAATGTTGTTTCGAAGTCTTGTTGGCTACGAAATTTATTGCTAGAGTTACTTTGTCCGATTAAAAAGGCTACATTGGTTTATTGTGACAATGTGAGCGCTATTTACCTTTCGGGTAATCCGGTACATCATCAACGTACCAAGCACATTGAGATGGACATCTTATTTGTTCGTGAAAAGGTGGCTAGGGGTGAAGTTCGGGTTCTACATGTTCCTACAAGGCACCAAATTGCGGACATATTCACGAAAGGACTACCACGTGTACTTTTTGAAGATTTCAGAGATAGTCTAAGCGTCCGTCCTCCTCCCGCTTTGACTAAGGGGGTGTGTTAAGATAATTATGTAAATAATTATATTAGTCAAATGTAAATATTCTGTTATCCTAGATTAGTGCCTAGGATATTCTCTTAGCCTATTTTATAGCCTTAATTTATGGCTTATGTGAAGCCTTATAGTTTGTATATATACACAGTGATATGGAAGGCAATGATCACGGATTAAATTCCTTTATTAGGCACTTCCTAAAATCCTAAATTTTATTTTAGTTTGTATTTTTGAATTTATATTTGAACAAGTTTATTATCTTTCAGAAAAAAAAAATGTATTTTTATTGTTTCAAAGTGTAATCGGTGGATGGAGGCAAAATCTTTGTTAGCAGTGGAAGCAGGTTAGAAACTTCAATTATCCTTTATAAAATATATTATAAATTATAATTTTATTTATTTAATTTAATTGTTTTTGATTGGAGGAGTAGTTAAGTTGTATACTCGTAATGAATTAATTTGGCAATGTCCATAACTCCATATCACACGAAACACATTGAAGCCCATAAAATTAGTAAAATAATATTATCTCATTTTTTTCTTTGAATAGTAATATTGTCCCATTTATTTTTATTGGCAACACTTCTTTTCATATGATTGCCAATAAATTATTTTTAAAAAATTGATATCTTTAATCATAAATATTATAATAGTATGATATTATGAGAGTTTAAATTGAAGCTAATTCAACCAAAGTTCATATGACTAAATGTTTTCAAAATTACACATTGAGTAATTTAAATCATTAAAATATTCCAAGTAAAAGGGAACTAGAATAATTATGAGATGATGATAATAATAATATCAAAGACTGAGGATATTGGGGTACGTGCTGCAACTCATATCTTCAATAGGATAGAATTTGCTATACCTAGAGAAGTGGAGGCTTAGATTGTATCTCGGCTTCCCACTAATTTTTTTTGTAGGTTGTAAGACTTTAATTTGTCTATTTTTGAGATATAATAATAATAATAATAATAATAATAATAATAATAATAATAATAATAATAATAATAATAATAATAATAATAATAAATGTCCTCCATTGTTCATGTTCTCCCATTTTATTAGCTTTGTTGATTTACATGTTAGGCAAAAATAGTCATGTAGAAATTTGTTAGATTTATCTCAATTTATATCAAATATAAGTTTTTTACACTCCGTATTTTATATTTATATATAATCATGGATATAAAAATTGAAGTTATACATTGATATATAAGCGCGAAAATAAAATATTCCAACTACTCATAAAAGAGAAAGTAGAAATGCATATAGTCCGGAAAAGCTACACATAGACCTAATCTATGTGGGCCAAGTATAGACATTCACTAAAATGAATTTTGATTGATTGAGCAAGTGGGTCTCGGTAAATTTGCTTATGAAATTTCAATTTTAAAAATGATTACTTTCTGTTAGATAATATGTTTATATTATCTTGTGAATATTCTGTAAAATATATCTTTGTGTATTTGAGGTTATCTCATCATTAGGTTGTAAATCCTATATATATTCAATTAATGAGAAAGCCTCCACTAAGGAGAATTACACATTTTACATGGTATCAGATTCCTGCTAGGGTTTTACTCTCTTTTTTTCTCAAAAACCCTAACGATCCTGCCTTTTGCCTTAGCCGTGCCTTAGCACATCACCGCCACCTCAATCACCTCTAGCCGCCTACTCCTTCAACAATGGCCGGAGACGCTGTTCCCCATCCTCCCCCTCAAATGTCCTACCATCCAGCCTTTGCCGTACTGAACATCAAAAATCTCATGGTTGTACCCCTTGATCAAGAAGAGGCTCAATATGCTACATGGGCAGAACTTTTTCAAATACATTCTTGTGCTTACAACGTACAAGATCATATTGATTCTAAGGTGTCTCGACCGACGGGGATTGATGATGACACATGGAAGAGACTTGATGCAATTGTGAAAAATTGGATATATGGGACAATTTCTAAAGACCTTGTTCAAACAATCATGAAGCCGGGTGCTACGGCTCTTGAATTATGGGACCGTCTTAAGGAGCTTTTTCACGATAACAAGCATACTAGGGCTGTTTACCTTGAGGAATAATTTTCGACCCAAACTCGAGCACTATGCGAACATGAGTGATTATTGTAAGCATATCAAACTCCTTGCGGATCAATTAGCTAATGTTGATTGCCCGGTTTCCGATCGTAAGATGGTTATGCAATTAATTGCCGGCCTCACCGAGGGTGAATATGATACAGTGGCTGCCATTGTTTCACAAACCGAACCAACACCGAGCTTCAACAAGGCACGCTCCATGTTTTTGTTGGAAGAAACAAGAAAGACAAAGCAAAAAGAGCAAGGAGGTCAAGTTTTTGTGGCCCAACAGCAGGCCCAGTCCGGGTCCACAACCGGCAACCCCCAGCCGCCGGCGGCAGACCAGTAGTGCGCCACCAGTAAGGGTGGTCGCGGCCGCGGCAGCAGCAAGCCAGGGAAAGGGCGTGGCAAAGGACGCTCCACCAACAATTCCCAACAGCAACAGAGTGCTGGGCCGCCCAACATGGCCCAACAGCAGCAGGCCCCTCAGTGGGGAGCCCAGTCGTGGCCTCAACAGCAGCATCAAGGGCAATGGGCCAGCCCACCTTGCCCTTTTCCCACTCAACAGCAGGCCCAGACTCGTGCAGCTCAGCAGCCTTCTCTCTTAGGGCCCCGTCCACCTCATCAGAATCAAGTGTTCTACGCTGGGCCAACCCACTATGGCTATGGGTAGCTCATGTCTCCTACTGATTTGGGGCAAGCCTATAGCTCGATGAGTCTCCAACCTCCCGACAACGGATGGTACATGGACACGGGTGCGACTTCTGACATGACTCGTGACTCGGGTAATCTCTCTAACCTGTTTAATTTGAGCACTCCTCAATTTATTTTAGTTGGTGATGGAAAACGTATTCCAATTCATGGCTATGGCACTACCACTACTCCCTCACCTAATCCACCTTTTTCCCTCAAAAATGTCTTACATGTTCCTAATATTATCAAGAATTTAATTTCTGTTAGGAAATTTGCATGTGATAATTCTGTGTCTGTTGAGTTTGACCCTCTCGGTTTTTCTGTGAAGGACCTTCATTCGGGGACAACTCTAGCGAGGTGCAATAGTGTGGGGGACCTTTATCCTTTTTCCAACTCTTCCGCATCAAATGGCATTAGTCAACTCTCTCTAGCTGCTATTTCTCCTTCAACTTGGCATCATAGACTTGGACACCCCGACGAACCTGTTTTTGATTTTCTTAGGAAAAACAATTTTATTGGTTGTAATAAGAGAAATAATTCTCAATTTTGCTACTCTTGTCCTTTGGGAAAACATGTACGACTTCCTTTTAAGTCCTCTACTTCTGTTACTTTTTCACCATTTGACATTATTCATATGGATTTATGGACATCTCCTATTACTAGCAAATTGGGTCACAAATACTATTTAGTGTTGCTTGATGATTTCTCTCATTTTATTTGGGTGTTTCCATTGAAATATAAATCGCAAGTCTATAATATTCTTGTCAATTTTCGAGCATATATTAAAACACAATTTGAAAAGGACATTAAAACTTTCCAAAGTGACAATGGCCGTGAATTTGATAATTCCCCTTTTCGTGTTTTTTGTGCAAATAATGGCATGATCTTCCGCTTCTCTTGCCCACACACATCTTCCCAAAATGGCAAAGCCGAAAGAATTATACGCACAATTAATAATATGTCTCGAACCATTCTTTTTCATGCCTCTCTCCCTCCCTCCTTTTGGGTTTATTCGGTTCACATGGTAGCATATATTCTTAACATTCTACCTTCCACAACCATACAAAATCAAACACCAACCGAAATCTTATTTCGTCGTGTGCCCACATACGATCACCTTTGTATTTTTGGTTGTTTATGTTACCCAAACCTTAGTGCCTTTGCTCCTCATAAGCTTGCTCCAAGGTCTCAACCTTGTGTGTTTTTGGGTTTTCCTTCTAATCATAGGGGTTATTTATGCTATGATTTATCCTCTAACAAGACAATCATATCTCGTCATGTGACGTTTGTCGAAGATCAATTTCCTTTTGCAAACCTTCAACAATTTCGAGTCAGTGACTATGATTTTCTAGAGTCAAATCTCAACATATTCACTCCCTTACGTGAGCCATCTCACGCCATTTCCAGCCCAGCAAGAAAGCCCAATCCCCAAGCTCACCCACGGCCCACAAATTCCCACTCAAAACTCACAGTCCACTCACGTTGCTTCTCCAAGGCAGATTACTCCGCAACAGGCCCGCGGCCAATCCCAGCCAACCGCAACATGCTTGCGGACCCCTCTACCTAGCCCACAAATATCCCCTCCTAGCCCACCTCACTCTCCTATTTCACCTTCAATTCAATTCGGCTCACTACCGAGCCCCACCCCGGTCAACTCTCCTCACTCTCGGCCTATTTCTCGGCCTTCCCACACTATGACAACTCGTGCTAAAGACGGGATTTTTAAGCCGAACCCCAAATATCAAGCTCATATTACGGTTCCTTCTATTTCCTCGCTTCCTAAAAACCCGAAATTAGCCATGCTTGACCATAATTGGAATGTCGCCATGAATGAGGAATTTAATGCTCTTACTAAACAGCATACTTGGGACCTTGTTCCAAGACCGGCAGGGGTCAATATTATTCGTTGTATGTGGTTATTTAAACACAAATACAGGGAAAATGGTGATTTGGAGAGACACAAAGCAAGACTTGTTGTGAATGGCAAGTCTCAACAGGTTGGTGTGGACTGTGATGAGACATTTAGTCCTGTGGTCAAAACGGCGACTATTCGTACTGTTTTGAGTATTGCTTTGGGTAGGGACTGGCCTATCCATCAATTAGATGTCAAAAATGCGTTTCTTCATGGTGACTTAAAAGAGACCGTTTATATGCATCAACCACCGGGATTTGTAAATCCCGAGGCTCCCACACATGTTTGCCGGCTTAACAAATCTCTCTATGGTCTCAAACAGGCTCCTCGGGCTTGGTACCAAAGATTTGCTAACTATCTTTTGCAGATTGGTTTTGTTTGCAGCAAAAGTGATAATTCCCTCTTTATTTTGCGACATGGTGCTAATGTTGCATATCTCTTGCTCTATGTTGATGACATTGTTCTTACAGCTTCCTCCGAACACCTCAAATGTGATATTATTGCTCTTCTTAAGTCCGAATTCTCCATGACTGATCTAGGGAAGTTGAGTTATTTTTTGGGGGTCTCTGTAACCAGAACAAAGGACTCCATGATCCTTTGTCAGAGTAAGTATGCCGAGGAAATTATTCACAGGGCAAAAATGGACAGTTGCAAGCCGGTTGTCACTCCAGTCGACACTAAGTCGAAACTTAGTGCTCATGGTGGTGAGCTAATGAAGGATCCCTCTCTTTACAGGAGTCTTGCAGGTGCTCTACAGTACCTTACTTTTACCAGATCTGACATTGCTTATGCTGTCGAGCAGATCTGTCTGTTTATGCATGCTCCCAGGGAACCTTATTTTAACGTTGTTAAGCGTATTATCAGATATCTTAAAGGCACTTTTGATCATGGTCTACATTTGTACCGTTCTGCACCTACGAGACTAACTTCGTACACAGATGCCGATTGGGCAGGATGCCCGGATACTCGACGCTCCACTTCAGGGTATTGTGTTTATTTAGGTGACAATCTAGTCTCTTGGTCAGCAAAACGACAAGCTACATTGTCCAAATCAAGTGCCGAAGCAGAATATAGAGGTGTCGCTAATGTTGTTTCTGAATTATGTTGGCTCCGGAACCTACTTCTTGAGTTACATTGCCCTATTCGACGGGCATCCTTGGTCTATTGTGATAATATCTCTGTCGTTTACTTATCTTCTAATCCGGTACAACACCAACGTACCAAACACATTGAGATGGACATTCATTTTGTACGCGATAAAGTCGCTCTTGGTGAGATCAAGGTCTTACATGTTCCGTCTTCATATCAGTATGCGGATATTTTCACAAAGGGGTTACCTCGCCAACTATTCCTAGATTTCAGAGACAGTCTCAGCATTCGACCTCCTCCCGCTTCGACTGCGGGGGTGTGTTAGATAATATGTTTATATTATCTTGTGAATATTCTGTAAAATATATCTTTGTGTATTTGAGGTTATTTCATCATTAGGTTGTAAATCCTATATATATTCAATTAATGAGAAAGCCTCCGCTAAGGAGAATTACACAGTTTTACACTTTCAACCACTTTCACCAAATCCTCAATCTCTGTAATAATTTTTCATAAATTCCAATATTAATAATTTCCATTGCAATTTGACATATGCATACAATCATTTCAAAGGAAAGAAAATTATTTCTTTTAGCCCTTGCATGCATTGGCACATGTACGTTCTAATAAGTAGAATACGGTCATACAGAATAATAATAGAGAAGTTAAAGTTTAATTTGTATTACTTTTCACAACCCTCTAATCTGTTACTCAATTTTTTTGTTTACTTCCACCTTAAAATATAAAATATAATGAAAAAAATTCTTATCAAAGCTATGATTGTTGTAGATATCATATGAGTTTTTATTTGATGTTATTGTCACGTAGTTATTAGATATAAATCTCTTCTAAAATATTGTATGACTTTTTATTAATAAATTAATCTTTATTAAAAATAAAATAACTTTTATCACTACGAGTATTATACTTTGTAAGTTTTTTGGTGTAAGTGTATAACCATACGATGTACAAGCAATAATACTAAAAAGAATTTTTTTTTTAAAAAAATCCACGTCACTACGTTAGAGTGCGAAACCTCAACTACTTCTAAAAGGTCAACTCATACATATGCAAGTATGTAACCATCTTCTTCTTCATATTATTTCTCATGATTTTCAACCAAATCCAAAATTCTCCAACCTTTCTATTTTTGACGAAAAAAAATATGACAACAATAAGCGCCGATAAAATAAACCCGACGTTTTACATATCTCATGGACCACCGACGCTTCCTATTGAGGATTCACTACCTCTGAAACACTTTTTAAAGAGTTGGAGACAGAAAATCTTTGATCAAAAACCCAAATTTATCCTTATCATTTCTGGTCATTGGGAAACTAATGAACCTACTGTTAATTCTGTTGATGTTTGTGATACCATCTATGATTTTGATGGCTTTCCTGCTCCTCTTGATCTCTATAAGGTACTTTCTCTCCTCAAACGAACTCGCTTCTTTGATTTTGTTTGGACGACCATCTTTGTACTTTCCATATATAAATCTCTATAAGGTACTTTCGAGTTTTATGGGATAGTATGGAGTTGTCATCGAAAGGAAAATGTTAAATTAAATGCAACTCGATCGATTAGAGAGCGAGCAAAACTTAATGGTTTTAGGCAGAGACTTGTAATTTTTAGAAGTTTCAGAGAGTAAGCACTACATAGTTCAGTAGACGTACATATATTTCAAAATTTTAGTTCCTTTGCTCAGCTCCGTTATAATTCACTTAAAGTAAGTTCAGTTCAGTTCATTTCATTTCAATTCAATTAATTTCATCAATTCATCAACTCCATTCATTTCATTTCAATTAGTTCATTTCTATAGACTATAGTTGTTATTATCTTAATTAACTAGTAATTAAGACTCATTTAATTACCGAGCTATTACAATGTACATACGTAGAAAATAGAAAGTAGCTTGAAATAATCTTGCATGATTTATATTAAAAATAGGAGACTTTTTACAAAAAAAAATACTTTATAAAACCCAGATTTGTGAGAAACTACCTAATAAAAAAAAATGTTGTAATAAACTACATAATAAAAATAAAATGTTGTAAAAAAAAAAACTACCGAAGAAAAGGTAAAATATTGTAAAATATCACCTATATCGGATTTCCACTTTTGGACCCGACTTCAAAATACTCTCGGAACCACCGCTTTCATTCTCGAAACTGACACAATTTGTTGAAATCGCCTTCACCACATCTAAATTATTAAACCACCTTTCAACCTCAAAACCACCACCTTTCAACCCCAAACCACCATCCCGATGCAAATCTACCCTCACCAACTCGGAATATCATCCAATCACCCCGAAAATAACCATACCACCTTGAAAACCAATCCTCACAGAGGTTTCAGGGGTGTTTTAATAAGGTGGATCAACGTTGTTGTAAATTTAAGTCAACGGTGGAAGTTCGATCAAACGTAGTATCTTACAACATTTTACCTTCTATTAGGTAGTTTTTTACAATTTTTTTTTTCAATTAGGTAGTTTTTCACAAAATTTGGATTTTATTAGATAGTTTCTCTTAAATAGTCCTTAAAAATATTTTAAAAAATGTTTATATACCGTTTAGTTCATAGTTACCCCCTTAAATAATAAAATGGGCTGCTGGAATGGGAATGTTTTTCTTCTTTTCTTGCACCAATAATATAATTACAAGTACCCTTCTCCGAAGGTTATTGTTCTGGTATGTTTAGGACATACTCATACAGTCATACAAGGGTTTGGCGAGATTTGTTGAGACTTAAGACTTTGAGGTGTATTCACCCAATTGCTATCAAAATATAAACAATTGGGTCGGATTTTATATAATAAATATGTACCTAGCTACATTAGTTTGTAATACAATTATGTATAATAATAAGAAGCTAAAAGTATAAATACTACACAATTTATAATATATAATGTCGTGTGAATTGGAATTTTATCCTTACGCAAATAATGAAAGGCATTATATATGCTAGTGTTAATAACATCAACATTCTTACGGGTTCACAGCTCAAGTATCCTGCTCCTGGGGCTCCAGATTTGGCAAGGCGTGTGCAAGAGCTTCTAACAAGCTCTGGATTCAATCGCGTGCACATAGACAAGGAACGAGGGCTTGATCATGGTGCATGGGTGCCTCTGATGCTTATGTACCCTGAAGCTAACATCCCTATTTGTCAGCTCTCTATTCAAATGAACAAGGATGCTACATACCACTATAACATGGGGCGAGCATTGACTCCTCTTAAGGAGGAAGGTGTTCTCATCATTGGTTCCGGAACCACCGTACATAACTTGAGTGATCTTAGGTGGGATGCTAAAGATCAAGAAGTCATTCCATGGGCCGGCGAATTTGATAAATGGCTTGAAGAAGCTTTGCTCAATGGAAGGTAAATTTTGCTAAATTGAGTTATAACTTCTTGCATTTATCCGATCCAAACTTGAATTGATCTCTACTTAATAGTTCCTCTTGGTTGATTAAGATAGTGTAGAAATATGGTCTATTTAATATGGATATTCAATATATGACAATTGTTTCCTAATAGATTAGAATTTTTTCTTTTTTTTTTTTTTTTCCGTACGTTTCTAGTTTGGCACATTGATGAATTCATGACTATGCTTTTGAAACATAGCTAGTGTGTTTATCACGGAGGTTTCATTAAAGTTTCCATGTTCTAAATTGGATATGAAAATAATTAGTCCACTCAAACAGTGTTATTAGTAACTAGCAATATTCATGATGTGATGAATTTATCTAATACATACATCCAGGCATGAAGACGTGAATAACTACTTACAAAAGGCGCCCCATGCAAGAACGGCACATCCAACGCCTGATCATTTTTACCCACTGCATGTAGCCACGGGTGCTGCCGGAGAAAATACGAAAGCAGAGCTCATACACCGCACCTGGAGCCTCGGTACCCTATCGTATGCCTCCTACAAGTTCACCATCCCCAACTTAGTCTAATTCTTAATGTGTAGAACTCAATTTTACAGTCAGTTTTTATCTATCTGTTACAAATTTGACTTAAAAGTGTACAAACAGTACAATAATATGTAAGGTTGGGGGCATATTCTGTCATTGAAGCTTAGTAAACAAATCAAGCTTATGTAAGCAACATGCTGTAAAATACAATTTGGGCAACTGTAAAGTGTATGGATTATTGTTGCAAGAATTAATAAATAATTACTTCATTTTTTTATTGTTTCATTTGAATTAACTTGTTACCTGCTGGCTGCTGCTACTATTTGACTATTGATTGTGATTTTAACTAAAGAAAAATTGTATATATACACTCCAATCTTATTAAATTCATCCTGAACTTTAGATGTATAACAATCCATATAAATAAAAAATGATCATTTTGTGAACTTTTAATCACAAGTTTTCAAATTCCTCAAAAAAAAAAAAAAAAAAAAAAAAAACACAAGTTTTCAAACCATTAATCCTCTATTATGTACTATCATTTAATAGGCTTCAAACATTACTTTCCATTAGAAATTTAATTAATGTTTCCTCGATTTGCTTCACGATAAACACATTCAAAAATGACTGAAGATTTTGCAATCAATAAAGAATAAAAAATTCCTAATTAATTGGTACAGTCAAACTTGACACATATGTATTAGTTTGACCTTAAAATTATATGATTAAATATTAGTAAAAAAAAATTAAATAGTTGATATCATAAAAATTTATATTAATACCTATTTAACAATATATTTCATGATAAAACTTATTTTTTATATGTTAGTGAAAAATAATGGTCAAAGTTAGGATATAAATTCCTACCTTTTAAAAAGTATGAGATAACTCTTATAATTAGTGCTTGGATAATTACACCCCTAAATGTTTATTTACTTAATTTTCCCATTAAAGTTGATTAACTCTTTTTTTAAACTCATAAAAACAGTGTTCGGATGTTTATATTCCTAAAATGTTTATTTACCTAAATGCATTAATGTTAATTAGCTCTTTTTAAAAAACTTTTGAGAACGGTAAGCGGACACTTATACCCCTTTTTATTTTTTTATTTTTTACGGAGTACATAGTTTCCCTCGTTAATAAAGGCCAAATCGAAAGAGCATCTTGAATATTGCTAGGTATGACACGCTCGTTAGTCACTCTAGTAATGAAAAAAGTCACACACGTCAATCATTTATAAACGAAAAGTGTAAGATAGTTTCAGTGGTTATAGCTTTAATCCTATTTCTAGGAGATTTTAGGATCGATTCTACAATTCTAACCTGTCGGCTCTATAAACATAAAAAAAAGAGCAATTTTTTTTTTTTTTTTTTTTTGAAAAGAGAATAAACGGGACTCGTATTTTTTTTTTTTGGAAAATTTCACACCAATAATCCAACCTTTCACTCATTCTCCCAAAATAATCCAACCTTTCGATTAACCTTGAATAATCCTAAGTTTACCTATTATTCTCTCCCAGCAACCCTAGCAGGTCACCTTACCCTTTATAATCGGTTACCATCCACGTGGCACATCTTAATTGGTCAATTTTTATTTTTTTTTACTTAAAATTCTTTTTTATTTTTTGACACAAAAAAAAAAAAAAAAATTGAAAAAAAAAATTGAAAAAAAAAAAAAAATCTTTCTCCTTTCTTCTTCCTGCCCGTTTCTCTCTCCTCTCCCTTCCTCCATTATCACCACCTTAACCACTCACCACCATCTATGGACTACTGTACCACCACCTACAACCACCTCAACACCACCAACATCACCACTCAACACAACATCCATCCACCACAAAGTACCAACCCACAATTCAACCGCAAACAACGCCACCCACAACATCATCGACCACCCATGACATCAACAATGTACGGCCACCCACAACCCAATTCAGCCCCAAATTAAATTGAGAAAGAGAGAGAAGAGAAGCCAATGGTGTGGGTTGGGGTTTCGGTTTCTGGGTAGGTGGGGTTGGGGTTTCGGGTAGGACAAGGTTTAATGGTTTTGGGTTGGGGTTTCGGGTTTTGGGTGGGACAAGGTTGGTGGTTCAGCGGCGACAAACCAGGGAAGGTGAGGGAGTGGCTGGGGGGAGGTTGTTGGGTGGTGGTGGTGTTTAAAGGATGGTGGGTTAGGCTCTCAAGATGGCTCAAACCATCCTCCATTGATGTCTTGGAACTAAGGAGGAAGGAGGAAAGAATAGGAGGGAAAAAAAAGGGAAAAAAAAAAAACTAATGTTGACTTATTCAGCCGGTTGCAGGTAAAATAGGTTTGTTAGGAGAGAATAATAGGCAAACTTAGGATTATTCAAGGTTAATCTAAAGGTTGGATTATTTTAGGGGAACCAGCGAAAGGTTGGATTATTCTTGTAAAATTTTCCTTTTTTTTTAAGAAAAAACGGGACTCGTATTTTATTACAAGATATTGAAATAATTTATGGTCAATCTGAAATTGTAAAAAAAAAAAAAAAAAAACAAACAAACAAAAAAAAAATGATCCCGTGCAATTCGTGGGCTTACCCGCCACGCAATCAACATTCCGAGGTCAGACTTCCCCTCTTTTCCCTCTCTTTCATTCTCTTCTGTAATTTCAGATTCTCTCCCAATTTTCCTCCTCAATTTTCTCTCTCCTCCATTGTTGATCACAAATCAACCTTCATTTCTGACGATTTTAGGGCTAAAACCATCATCCAATTGATGATAACCCTAGCTCATAATTCAGCAACAATTTGGGGAAAAATTGATTGAATTTTCTGTAAAATGGATCCTGAACAAACGTTTATTAGGGTTCAGGAGAGGTTTTCGCAGATGATTACGCTTAGAATTCGAACTGCACTTGAATACTTTTATCTCTTCTCCGCTATTACTTTGTTCGCTATCCTTGTTGTTATGCACGCCAATTTTGTTCAGCAGGTTGGCAAATTCCTTCATCTTCAAGCTCAATTTTTCATTATCTGATTAAATTTGAACTACATGAACTGTTTTCTGAATTTATGTAATTGTTTAAGTAAGGAATTCTGTAGTAATGTTCTGAGTTTCTGATTCTTTGATTGTTTCTTGATTATCTTGAATTTCTGGAAAAATTGAATTCAGTTTAAGTTAATGCATGGTTAAATGATTCGATTAAGTTTATTTTTGCTTTTGTAAAATGAATGGATTGGAGTCAATTCACCTTGTATTGGGATGATATACTTTATCTGTCCGGACCGGCGGACCGTGCCTAAATAATATGCCACATTTGATTGGAGTTATTTCTCGGAATTAAGTGAATGAGTACACTATGACTGTTCTTCGTTGTTGAACTCGAATTGTAGCTTACTAAAGCTAGAAAGTGGCCTATTATTTCGAGACTTTTCAAATAAATTTTGGTTCATCATTTTCGGAGAGGGAGTAGTTGTGAAATAGACAGGTTCTTGAGGCACCTGTTGTGCGGGAGTAGCTTACACATATAGAATTAGGAAAAGATGATACTATTGTATGTCTTTTGTGATTTGATCAAGGAAATGGCTGAACCTGAATTTGCTGGATCAAAGTCCTACTTTGGTGCTTTAAGTTGTTCAGTATGATGGGAGTACATTCTCATTGCCGATATTGAAACAAGATCTACTGGTATCCTTGGTTTTGTATGTCTTTGACTTTTGATTTTAAAATTTTGCAGCCGGGCTGTTCCAGTGAACTCTCTGGAGTGCAAACAACAGAAGCACAGCTTATTTTCGTCAAGGTAAAAAATATTGGTATTTTATGCTGTACAACTTAATTAAAAACTATCTACTTTTGCTTTGAATGTAGGCAGTTCTTCCTTTTTGCTTATGCCCTTGTGATGTATGCTCAAACTGGTGATGCAGATTACTGGAATTGGCCTGCTAATTCAAAAAGATTCTGAACCAAAATTTGAAGATATATCTCCTGGACAAATTCTTATTGATGAACCTAGACCTAGAGAGCCAGATGCCCATGACGACGAGTTTAACTTGTTTGCCGTGAACTACTGGTTCGGTTGGATTACTTCTGGTGCTAGGAGGGGAAAATTGAACTTCAAGTTTTGGAAAAATTATTATGAATACTCTGAAACACAGCCAGAAACTATCGTTGATGGGAGGGGCTCAAAGTTAGCTGCCAATGATGGTAGAGTTGAAAGAGAGGAGCCATCTGAGACCTTTTCCATGTTTTCAAAACAATCTGCAAGAGCAGTCATCTTACACTTTTTCAGAAAGTGGCACAGACGTCTAACATTTATCTGGAAACATGGGACACGTTTGTTGGGAACTCTTTGGGTATGTGTTTTGTTGATTCTGCTGGTGCAATACATTGCTTCTTTAAATGTTTGTGCGTCTACCTGGAGTTTTATTTCGGTTGGTTCCTGTGAATCTTTAATTTCTAGTAACATTAGCATATGACCATTGCTATCTGTGGCCTAAAAGCTCCATATGATGGTAATGAAGATTTGTGAGTTGTGACATACTTCCTATGTCATATAGAATTTTGATGAATTCTTGTTTGATAATCTGAAGCGCTGAAAATAAGGTCACAATCTCATGCTATATGCTTTGATTGTATATTTGTATGAACATCTCAATGAAAACTTCATCCACCTTTGCCATTCTAATTCATGACTGAGGGCTTCAAAAATATAAATTGTTTTTTATTTTATTTTTTTATAATTGGAGCTGGAAAATTTCTACAAGTTTTTGACGATTTCATATATCTAGCCTTTTTTTTTCAGTGAGCAATTGCTGAATGTATTTATATACCTATTGCTTGATTGCAATATTTCCTTGTTTTTTAATACTATTAGACTCCTAAGTTTGCATTCCATTGTCATATGTATAACCTTATAGCTCAATATTTCTAGTTCTATACATACAAATATACAATTATTCTGATGGAAGATTGAATGATTCGTAACTAACTGGTGAGAGAACTTAGAAAGATACGTGAAAAATATAATGCAGACAGCTTATTATGTACATATCATGTATTTTGATAATAAAAAAAAAAATTCAATTAAATAAATTAAACCATAATTTATATTTTCCTATAGTCATGTATTCATATTTCGTTCAGTGCAATGGCACATATATGGTTGATGGTCTTGTTCTATAAATAGGTTAACTCTTCCTGAAATTATGTATTTCAGTTTCCTTTAAATGTTTGTGTTTTTGTTCTTTTTGAGTTAAAACATTTTTTTTATGTTGCTGAATTGGATTTCAAGTACAGAACGTTGCAGGTATTCGCCTGAATCTTGACATTCCTAAGTGGCTGCGTATTTTGCACTTGGATAGGCTCAATTTGTTTGCAGGTAGATTGATGTTTACTTCAGCTGATAGCCTGATATTGCCAACTCAATTTGCTTGCAGCGTCTTTTTCAGTCATTTGAATTAAAAACATTCGTTATATAACTGGAAGTTTCAATCGGAGGTGATGTGAAGCTTTAGAGAACTATTTTTTCTTTTTCTCCTCTTTATCTTATATATAACACACCAATAGTTTGTCTCCAATATAGTATTTCAAGGTTGAAAACAATAAGATCATTCCCTCAAATGCATAGAATATTTCACGCATAGAGGACTCCTGACAGGTGTTGGTCCTCGATCCCCTTTCAGAAATAAGCACTTGTATAGTGATTATAGACATATTTCAAGAAGGGAGTATTTTTATGTTTTTATTACTTATATTAGGAGCTACATAACATTATCCTAGGTAAGTAGGTTGAAAATGCTGAACGCTATCGATTGAAAGTGAATGCCTTTAGGGGTTGAGTATTTATGAGAGTTGAAGTAATATCTTTTATATGGTTTGGCTTCTTAAAGATAAAGTAGAATGAGTAAAATGTTTGGAAAAACATAATTGTTGTATTAGCCACTTCAATTTAACACAGTGAAAGCCATCTTAAAGAACGCATCATTAGTGTTGATTACTTCTTATTGATTGGAAACAAATTGTAGAATGTTTAGTTTTATGTTGAAAATGTACTATAGTTTATAGGAATTAATTTTCTTGTCAAATCAATGCTCTATTTCAAATTGCTCATTACTTTCCTCACAATATTTATCTGTAGAAGTTATTACTCCACGTGGTTTATGGAAGTATATAAGGATAATATCATTTTATATTTTAAGGATAAATGTTGCAACATAATTATTAAACATACTTTTTTGTAATCTATATAGTTCTTGAGCAATTAGCTGCCAAAGTTATACTTCAAAAGGCGAAAATGACGCATGAAATGGTGGGTGTATCATCTTTTACATGTATTTGTCATGTCTTGCTGGTCAATTTCCCTTACAGTAGCATTCTATGGAATCTTAGGGGCATGTCTAAGCTCTTAACAAATTGACATGTCTCTTATAAAGAAGATAATTCCTGTTTTTTAAAATTCTAAGTTACTCTAACCTTCTCAGTGCAGTGGCTTGAGAGGAAAATCAAAGCATTTGAACCGTCATATCTCTATACTATGGAAAAGGTGAGTTCAGTTTCGTTTTTCTTATGCACTCTACTTTGTATTATAAATTTGGAATAAATCAGGTAGGTAGAGTTGTGGTGCCAGCTTAGTTGCTAATCTTTGTTACCTGTCATCTATCTTTAGGGGTATTTCTTGCTTCCTGAAGAAGCTAAATCTCGTCATAACATTCAGACTGCTAACATAAGCATATCTGCTCGGCATCCCTGCTTTGGTAACAGGTGATTATTATTCTATCTTTTTCATAGCTTCTTTATTCTCCTTACTCTTGTTCTGTTTTATTAATTTTTTATTTGCTTCTATTCCCAAGTTCTCTCCCCCATTGAGTGCTGATGCGTATGTACCCGTACTCAATTGACATTATGAGCAACATTGGGTTTATTGTATTAAAATTATTATTACTTTATAATGTACCTATATTCTGTATCATGTGACTAAACTGCTAATATGCTATGACTTTGAATATTATTGGACTGTGGGCTTCAAAACCAGGGTGATAAAAGTTTGTTTTATCTCCTTTTTTTTTTTTTTTTTTTTCCTCCCTCTCCTTACACCCCCCCCCCCTCCTTTTTTCTTTTTTCTTGATTTGTTGCTCAAATCTATTGCTATATGGTGCTCACCTGGCTTTACCAAATCCTACATTTTCAGGTGGCAACAACTTCTCATAAATAGAGTGGTGGGATATGACACTATTCTGATGAACAGTTTGCTAGATGCTCCTGGACAAGGTAGAACTCAATATACACTACCGATGTTATGTAACTGTTCAGATTTCAATACCAGTGCAATAAGTAATTCCTCCTTAATGCCTGTGTACAATTTTAAAGGACTATTATTTGGGCATAGAGCTCATGTTTTAGCTGTGAATATCTTGAGGCAGCTTCTCCAGTCTTCACTAGTATCAAGTTGTAAACTTGTAACAGTAAAGTCATCTACATCTGGATCTCGCTAATGATGGAATCTTGCTAGGTTGTTTTCAGGATGTGGCATATGTAGGTATAGATTATTTTCACATCTATGCCAATCAATAACTAATTAATACTCACCCTAAATGGTATGGGGTATGAGCAATGATTTGAATGGTGCTCGTATTATGAACTGGCACATTACTTTTCTCACAGTTTGTAGTGTTTTTAGCAGAAGTCTTTACATGATAAATTCTCTGCAGGATACCTATATAACTATCAGACAAAGGAGTTTTATAACCTCAGTTATGCCCATGAGCCGTCAAAAAGCTCTGCTACTTTTGGAGGTTTGTCTTCTGTGATAATCAAAGTCTAATCTTGATATATTTACTCCTAATCCTAGAGAACTCCTAAAAGCTTGGTTACATCAATTATGTTGATCCTAATATATATTTTGTGATTGTAATTTTTATTGTTCTAGTGAAGATCTGTTGGTTCATATGCCTTGTTTTGTTTCTTTGCAGATTATCTGGTGACTAAGTGTGGGGTGCTTATGATGTCACTCTTTGTTTTCTTCACGACGACCATGTCAGTTTCATTTACATTGAGAGAGACACAAACTCGCATGCTCAAATTTACAGGTTGGTTTGCTTTCAACTTTATATACATTTTGCAAGATGTGTACATCAACTACTGGCATATGGCTCATTGTTGATTCTGGAGGCTTGCTGATCTTGAGATCTATCTCTTTTAAAAGCCATGTTACCTGTTAATGAACTACTTTTGTCATACTTGTGTCTATACCATAGTAAAAATAATTGCGGATGCGGTCGCGATCGTGGTAATGGTCGCGTTGTCGCGGGAAGGGCTTGTCACGTACGAAGGGATCGCGGCAAACGTGGTGTGAATTTTTTGTAAAAAATTACATTAATGGATTTAAGTGGTGTTTATAGTCTTTAAGTTGAAAAAAGTAGTCTTTGAACATAAAATAACCATATTTATCATAATAAAAAGCAGGTAACATATTTGGTGATCAAAAATTACTAAATATCATCAATTACTAAAATATTAAATGGATGTGGGTTAATAAACATTCTAACGTGGCGAGTGACCGTTACAGAACGGATGATGCTGGGAGAGGGTGGGGGTCTGGATGGGATGGGATGGGATTTGGTCTTCAAGACTTGAATGGAAGCTGTAGAATGTAGTAAAACTTGATGGTTACCGGTTAAAGCAGGTGACAATGGCTTCACCATGGTTATGATGCTCGAAGATTTGAAGCAAAGATGACCTTTAACAATGTAAAACTGCAGCAAGCAACAAGGTCTGGAGTCTGGACATTGATGATGTAAAGACAATCAAATTGCCTTTTGGTTATTAGCATTGATGCTTGATAGCGAGAAAGAGTAGGAAGATAACTAACAAAGGAGGAAAAAAGGGTTGAGAGGTTAGATGCTTAGATGTGTGATTCTGTCCGGCTCCTTCACCAGTGTCCAGATATTATATTGAGCCTAGTTGAAGATTGACTAGAATTTTTATAACTCTGGTTTCAGAAATGCCACTACTGTACTTTTGGCTCTCTTAACTCTTTGATTTAATATAAGGCCCTTTGGCATGGCTGACAGGTAACAATCACGTAACATTTTTTCTCCAATATGAATGCAGTGCAGCTTCAACACCATGCGCGTCATCGACTTCCAACATTCCAGCTGATATTTGTTCATGTCATTGAATCACTTGTCTTTGTGCCTGTAAGGATTCTGCATTTTATGATGTACTTAGATTTCTCAATCCTTGAATATGTTCATTTCTATTTGCTGCTGATGGATTTCATTCAACATTACAGATCATGATAGGCATCCTATTTTTTCTGTTTGAATTTTATGATGACCAATTACTGGCTTTCATGGTGTTGATATTGGTATGGCTGTGCGAGCTTTTTACCCTTATTAGGTAAGTCTAATGCTGTTTGCTTCTTCCTTCTTCCCTCCTCTTAGAAAATTTTCAGGAATTCACGTGCTCTATCGCTCGTATTTTTCTTTACTTTATTATACTCTTTAACCATCTGAACTTTTTTTTTTTGGCTTTTTGTAGTGTTCGCACGCCAATATCAATGAAGTTCTTTCCACGCTTTTTCTTACTCTATTTCTTGGTGTTCCACATTTACTTCTTCTCATATGCATATGGTATGATAACCTGTATATTCTAATTAATTTTTCCCATTTCACCTATTTCTAGTTTTATTTAATGCACTCTTGTTTCTAGCAGGTTTTTCGTACTTGGCCTTATCTACTACTGCAGCATTTATGATGCACCTTATCCTGTATTTCTGGAACAGATTTGAGGTAAAAAATTTATGATGCCTTTGGAGCCTAGAGCTAATATGTGAACATGACGGCATAATAATTTTTGAAACCATAATTTACTGTTCTTTGTCATAGTTATGTGCTTGTCTCTCTTAACTACTCTATCCGATCCCTAAAAAAATTAACATCTACTCTATGCACAGAAAAAAGAGTGACAAAAAGTAAAGTAAAAAGTAATATGGCTGTATTCATGCAGATTTTTAAGAAATTTGTAGATATTTGTGTTGTACCAACTGTGTATTCATGCAGTAATATGGCTGTATGAGTCTATGGACACTGAAATTAAATGTGCCCATGGTGTTTAGGTTTAATTAAAATCTGCTATGCTTATTTGCCTTGTAATTTCTAGTTTCTTGCATTTTGTAGCTGCTCCTTACTTCCATACTTGGATTAGTTATGTATTTTTCTTTTTTTTTTTTTTAATTCAGGTCCCTGCTTTACAAAGGTTTTTGCAAAGTCGTCGTTCACATATGCAGCAGCACCCAGATTTCCACATAACCTCCTCGACTATACTTGCCTCTACACTGCACATCACCCGGTTGAATACAAGAAATCCTGGCCCAGCCAATACGGAGGATGCTTCAGGTCCTGGGGTCTCAGTGCTTAGGCCTGGTGGTAATGTTCCAATGCCACACCATGCGCCGGCAGCAGTTCCTGGGCTTCAAGAACAATTGGGAAATGCAAATCAGCAAAATGAAAATATGGGGGAAGAACCTCTTCCAATCCCTGAACATGAACTTCGGCAACCAGAAGCTGGTCAAAACCCGGGAAATATGAATTTCTTTAGCTCTTTGTTGCTATGGATTCTTGGAGGAGCACCTTCTGAAAGCCTCAACTCCTTTTTTTCCATGTTTAGAGATATGAGGGATCAAACCCAGTTTTATACAGATTCTTCTAGACAGGAAAATGATAATGCCGAAAATCCTCAATAGTGGTGAAGCAGGTGAAGGTAAAATTGGCAATTGATGAATACTGTCATATTTTGAGCTATATCAAGATATCGATCATGTTTACAGAAGCAGAAAAGCTTCCACGGATATCGGTTTCAAATGTAAATGAGTAGTTAACAAAAGGGAATAGGCAAGAAGCTATGTTTCATGTACGCTGAGATCATGGTAAACTTGTCTTAGTGAGGAATTTTTGCCATGAGCAGAGGGGTTTTGTAAGAAATAGTTCCTCTCAGGTCTCAGGATCTTTCTGTAACTATTGCTGTAAAAAGATGGTTTCTATTGTGATGCAATATTATAAATATAAGTCATTATAGATTAATATCAGAATATGGTCACTTGTTCCTTTCAAAAGAAAATTAGAAGTCTGATGGCAAATTAAAGTTCACATTTTTGGATTTTTTTCGGACTGAATTCCATAACCTGTGTTTCCAATTATCCGTCATATTTCCCCTAAATTTTCATGTTTCCCCCAATTTTCTCTACATTTCACATACTTGTATGATATACTTATTTTTGAAAAGAAAACAAGCTGAGAATCAATACTTTTCAATCCCCTGTTAAATTAGTTAGATTAATTCCCACTTTCTGAGTTTCTGAAGATTTAATATTTAGGGCTCAGGGATTTTGAAAAAGAGCACCCGAGAATCCAAATTCCATGATAATCCCGGAAATTTAACAATGTGTTAAAGACTAATAACATGTGTATACACTCACTCGTACATCAATCCGAGTAATTTCAAAATAATTGATAGTATGAAGGAAAAAAACTAGAAAAGTCGATATCTTGTACGTATACTCCCTCTATCACTCAAATAACAATTATTTTGAACTATCTTATTTATACACAAAACATCTAGATAATATAATACTTCGTACTATAATAGCATAATAAAGAGAGTGACAAGGCCATTCTAGATGGTAATCAAAAGAATGAATTCTAAGCTAAGTTAGAACGTAGAATGATTAAACTCATTAAAGAGCTAAGTAGTCTTACGCATTTAATTTATTAGAGGAATCACTAGCATCATGATCATTAAGAGTAGAGTTAGTTCCTTTCTTAACAAAAAGGTACTTGTTATTGTGCATCCAAATCTTAAGCACTCTCCTCTTAATCCCAACCTCTTGGCAAAATTGTTGCACTAATCCTTCATCCACCCTTTGTATCTTCCAATTTGTCTTTTGAGCAAATCCCAACATTTTCTCTTTTTGTTCATTTGTAAATCTTGTCCTATGCCTCTTTTTACTCATTTTCATCCCTTCTACCTTTATTTGTTCCCCCTCATTTTCAGGTGGCATGGCCGCGGGCCCCACATTTAGACTAGGACTATTGTGGGGCCCGTGCCTCGCTGTTTGGGCAGTACCCTTATCTTGATGGCATTCTTGTACTTGATTTTCGGTAATATTACAAGTATTACACTGGTAGTGGCAATATGGTAAATAAGTATAATTGTTGCCACCCACGTGGGCCACCTCCACCCCCTCCTTACGATGGAAGTTGCGGTGGCAACCGCATGCCGAACACAGAAAAGCGTCGTCGTCACCGGAGGGGGGCATAAACTCTCCACAACCATCAGTGGAGTGGGATCCAAGGGAAGCTGCATGATTCTTAAGGCATTCCTTGTACACTATCATCATCTCTTTGGAATTGCTAGCATTATCATATTTCTTTGTAGTTGGAATAGTGTTGTGTTCATCACCTGCTTGAGTGCTTGAGTCACTCATAACTTCTTCTCGTATGCTCTAATCACAAGATATATGAATTTAATGTAATAAGGCTAAAGCTGGTTTTGGATATGGATAAATTGAACATAAAAGCTAAAGAAGAAATTGATGAAAGTGATTAATATATGGTTTTGAATTGGGTTTGTATATATATATATATACTTGGTAAGTTGGTAACCAAACAATAAGTACATATCTATACTATATTGTTTTTATGTTGTCTTAGATACAAATAGCTGTTATAGATGAATAGTTTAATATAAGAGTAGGAGACGTCTTTGCTTTGCTTATACTATTAGTTATCATTAGCATGCACTAGGTCTATAGAGGCGCAAGCATGCGCCACTAAGCCAATCCTATATAGCTTGTTCTTTTTTTTTCCACCGTCTTTTCGTGTTTAGTTAGGTCTTGTTCTCTTTAGTTTAAGAAAAAAAAAATTTAGTAAAACTAAGTTTTAAGTAATTAAAGGTGAAGTGTTTAATTAAACGGTAAATTGAAGTCTACAAAAGGCTTGTAAAAGTACATTTCAGTAAAAAATTATACAAGTACTAGTTTATTGTTGACCTAAATATGGTACATCATTGGACTTCTTACGAGTGTTCGACCTACGTATGTTGGGGCCTAAGGATACCATTCCACCATTAAGCATTCAAAATCACAAATTATAGTTCTGCGTATCATCTGAGTAACATTTTACTGAATCTTACAATTACTTATACTACATATTAAGTGATCGAGATAGCTAATCTTTAATACATGTTGCCATTGTAGTTTAATTTCCAATCAACAAGAAAGATAGACATAATATTTGTACAATATGTCATATTATAGCTTAGTGAGTTTTTACCACCGACCTGAAAGTCGTTTTTCCTTAACAAGGACTCATAAGTGAACGTGTCTTTACATATGATTGCTCATAAACTGTTGTTATTGACAGCTAGATGAACTTTCTAACAGAAACTAATAGTGCAAGTGACTAGTTTCTTTCATAGGGTCAACTAATTTTCATACGGAGTAGTAAATTAGTGTGCGACAATTTCATCAAATAGTTGTTAGTTCGTATTATGTAGTTTATATTATGTGATTATGGTGTAATTATTTAGGTTCTCTTATAATGCATGATTGATGCCACACATATAGAGTACTAGGTTAGATCCCGTGCCATGCACGGTGGTCTATACTTATATATATATTTATTGCTTATTGATTGATAAGTATTATAATAAATTAGTCAAAAAATAATATATTATGTAATAGATTAATTTGGTATTTACATTTTTTTTTTAATTGTAGCATCTAATAGACAACTAAAACAAAAGTAGGCAAAAAATCTGAGCAATCTTTTTTCTTATTGTAAAATAGGTCACAAATTATTTTAAGAATATAATTTTTGTTTATGGTTGCCCAAATTTTTTTAAAAAAAGATTTGTGAAATCTTTTTATTTTGGATATAATAATTATTACATCAATATAAATATGTATTAAAATAATATTATCTTTTGTAAATGATTTGTTTTCTTAATTAATAATTTTTTTAATAAATAAAAAAAAATAACTAAGGACACACCAGGAGATGACACGTGTCATTTCTGGTGTGTCTTTTAGTATTATAGAGAGTATATGATATTTCGATGTAACATGATATTGCAAGAGAAACTTAAAAAGGTAATGTTACTAATACATGTATATTATTGCTCTTTGACAAGTTTTTTTTTAAAAGGGGATTTATGTGAGATTTCTAGAGGAACATAAAATGTAAAGTGTATAGTTAAAATAATTGTTACACATTAAGTTGTGTTACCGAGTGTTTGCTATCTTCAATTTTAAGACTGTCTTGGAGTTCAAAGTTAAGACAAGTTTGAAATTTACAAGCTTGAGTTTGTGTTATTTCAATCGAGATTATTGAGCCATGCTAATTGAGCTTAATATGACCCCTATCTAGAGATTTAATTAACATAAGTTAAAACACAAATCAAGAATTTTTGTGTCCAAACTTGTGATTATTTGGACTATTATTTCTAGAGCTATTGTGTCGTGTAATAATGATGTAGATATACATATATTG
This sequence comes from Chenopodium album, assembly GCF_948465745.1. Taxonomy (NCBI): domain Eukaryota; kingdom Viridiplantae; phylum Streptophyta; class Magnoliopsida; order Caryophyllales; family Amaranthaceae; genus Chenopodium; species Chenopodium album. The sequence goes on from NC_137846.1 coordinate 6,436,494, forward strand.
TCTCATTCTAGTGTATTGACTAGGGAACTAAAAAATGCATGATTTATTTAACTGAGATGAAACATATTAAACTCAGAAACATAATTAATCAAACTATGCATAAATTAAGATTAGATTACTACTAAGATGTTGCTTAAAAGGCATGAAAAGACAAAGGTATGCTTTAATTTGAGGTTGATCTGCTCTTCTTTAAACTCTTAATGGTGCATTTAGGTCAAAAAGAGTAACCAAAAGAACAAAAAAGTGCCCTTTTGCTTTGCGTATGAGTCTTCTAAGACCTTATTGTTTATGAATTTTATATAATCTATAGTTGAATGCTCTGAATTAATTATATTTCAAAGACAAGAACAATCTTTAGTTAACCTATTATTGTTCAAGACTCTCATGAAAAAGATTGACAGTTTATATAATAATAATGAATTTAAAGGATAATCAACCATTGTAAAATTTATCACTTATCGAGAGAAATTTCTCTCAATTGAGACCTGACTCGGCTCAAATCCGAATTACTCGAAGTTTAGTAGGTTCTGGATTTTTAGCTATACTTGCATAAAATAACAAATGGAGTCATGTATAATCAACCATTGCATAGTTAATGACATTACACAATATATGCCATTAACTATACCTTAAAAAACAGAGATATATATACTTTGTACTTCATATATATATATATATATATATATAGTAAGAGAATAAAGCATATAATTATTCCATATGATAAATATAAACCTTTATTATAATTCAAGACTTATTCGAATATTATATAAAACATAGATTTTTATATTTAGCTAAACAAATTCTCTAAAAGCAAATGAAATATTTATCTTATTATTATTAAAAGAAAGCTTGATTTTGTCACCATCTTCAATTTTTCTATGCTCAACATATTCATTGGGAACATGTAAGCAGCAACTAGAGGTGCCAATTCCACCCTGAAACTGCAAGTTCATTTCAGTAACATAACCTGTCTCTGAATCATGCACTTTTACCTCTGTTGATTTATTCATCTTAATTTCTTCCTTTTGTTCTTCACTCAAATTGTCATGCATATTCTCCCAAAAATAATATTGTGGAAACGAAAAAATCTTTCTTGACTGCTTGTATGTTGCTTCACACGACATGATAAATTTATCGAGAGGTCCAAAATCTTAAGCTGATAGTTAGAGCCTTACGACTAATTAATAATTTTGAATTACTTATGGGTTAACTATAAAGTACAGAGTATTATTTATATGAGAACTGAGAACATCCAATTACGTAGTAATAAGAAAGTATTTAGTATTTACTATATAAAAGTTAGCAGCGAGTGATCAAATAATCAAATCAAATCATTTTGATTTTGGTAAAAATATCATCAAAAAAAAATTCGTGCATTGCATTTACCATTATTAACTATTATTATGAGAAGATTTTTAGTTCTAGAGTAATCATATATTTTAATTTTCCATTTATTTGGTGAACTTTTACTAGCTTTAATAATTAATTACCATCACATTACTTTTTCTGATTTTAAGTAAATTTTGACCATAAATATTTTGCCAATGATGAATTGGAAAATTTTGTTAACAAATTATTCAAATCGTGAATTGCGTAGTATCACATACTGTATTGTAGACTATATGGTAATAAATCTATGATTCTCATTACAAGAGTATATTTTGAAATATACTCCATAATTATAAAAAGCATGATCTATTATTAGCTGATCTACCACGAGTAAATCTCTAATTTCCTTTTTGTCAAAAATTTTTAAAAAAAAAATCTCTAATTTCCCTGAATTTTACAAAGAAATATTATTGTAATCAAAACGAAATCTTCATAATATTCGTTGCCAAGAGCTATATACAGAAAAAATAATCCGTATAAGAGAGATTTATTTGTTAATTTATTTTTTTAGGGAGTGTAAGAGAGTTTTTTTTTTTTTTTTTTTTCATTTTTAAGGGAGTGTTTATTTAGACTCACTATGTTTAACTATAATGCCAAGCACCAAGGTGTAAACAGTGTCCCAACATCAAAACATTTTATATCACAGCTGATGGCTTGCGCAATAGGAGAATGAAATTTATGCACTTCTGGGTGCTTGAACTGGGAGATGAAAAAAAGTGAGAACCCGGAAGTGAAATGACAACCTAGCAAGAGTATATAAGAAAATTTATCCATTGGAGTTTTAATACCTGTAACCAAAATGGTACTCCGTATTGAATTGATGACAGTGGAAATACACAACACAAAGCATGAATACAATGAAGAACTTGAGGAAGTTTAAGTGAAGGTTATACTCACTAATTTTTCTTCAGGACAAAAATCTACAAGCCTTTTATGTACATTGACATAGATTGTGGGAGCTCAACTGGTTTTTCAAAGTGGTGTCAGGGCACCTTATATGTCCGATAGCAGCACAACATTTCTCTATATCTCTCTTTTCTACAGAAGGATCTCCATTCCATCGGGTTTGCAACATACACCAAGCTAAAATTCAGTGTCAAAGCAAGAAACCAAGACTCGGCTGACCATGGACCTGGCAAATGGGATGTAACTCAAACTGTACCTGCAAATACATAGTGGATTTACAAGACACGGTAAGCAATGGATTTACATAGTGGATAGTGATTGATTTAGAGTAAATCCTATCTACTTCAACTGAAGAGGATAGAGAAGGAGAAGGCTAAAGAAAGAAAGCGAGCATTGAAAAGAGAAGAGAAGTTTATGTTAGCATGAATACAACAGTCTACAATATTCAAAAGACCCATATCACATTTTTTTCCTAGGTTAGAGATTTTAGACATACCAAGTTAGAGCACCAAACTCCAAAGTTATTGCCAAGAGTGTCAATAGCTTGTTATGAACCTGCCCAAAGTGATCAAGCACAGTATAATTACATCAGAAACCACGGAGATGGAAAATAAAGAGAAGAATCAAATTACACTATATGACAAAATACATATAATGCTTACATAGAGGGCGCAAAACAGTGCAATAATCATGCTCGCAAGATATAAGGCAGTTGCATATATACGCACGGGATCAAGCATCATTGCCACTTGCCTTTTTGGGCCAATAAGGAAAGCTGTGCTGCCACACAACATCCAACATAAGAAATCAAACATAAACTCTGGTCAGAGAATTTAATATTTTTAATCCCAAAATGTACAAATTCTAGGTCATCAGATTAATCCAGCTGATAGATCCATTGTCTCAAACTCAAAGGGGAGAAAAAAATCCTAATTAGAAACTAAGTAAAATCACTCCTCCAAAACACGCGCCTGGTCGGGCGAGGCACCGCCCGGTCGAGCGTGCCTTTATGAACCTTGAAGCATCTCTCGCACCCGGTCGGGCGCGAACTCGGGCGAAGCAACGCCCTTCCTTCTTTCGCCCCCCCCCCCCAGCCGAGCGCGCCTTCGGGCGGAGACCCTTGAGCCGGGCAAGACCACTTGGGCACTTGATTGGGCTCTGATTCTTCGGCCCAATCCGGATTTCCTCTTTTGGGGCTTTAATACATCGGTCCAACGCCTCGGTATCTCATATGTCGAGCCCTTAATCACCGGTTTAATGACTCCAACCGGCCTTGGGCTACGAAAAGTGGTCATGCTCCTCCAATGTTCGTAGTTGCTCTAAATAATCCCGAGAAAATGTGCAAAAATGTGCAATTTCCTGCAAAACTCAACCAAAACTACGAATACATTAGAAAACAAAGATTAGTAATAAAAGTTGCTCTAAAGAGCCAAAAACACCACTAATTATGACCAACAGACGGGGGTAAAATAATATAAAATAGACATATCAAACTCCCCCAAGCCAAACCTTTGCTATCAATGAATACATAAAACATGTCTCACCCCAAATAATCAAAATCAAGAATAACCAATTCAAGGCAAATCTAACAAGCATGTATCAACATCAACCAATCTCATCCATCCAATCACTCATCCTCCCTAACAATTGTCAAATAGAGCAAACCACAAGAGCATATAGAATTCAAGGCTAGTGCTCACACACTCAACTCTCATTTAAGTGGCGAGTAAAAGATGTACTCGATCACTCTCCATCCCAACCCCTTTATGTGAACAATGCCCTCCTAACTCACAATCTCGCGTATTTAAGAAAACAAGCACTCAACCTAATAGTCGACTCAGAATATGTCAAGTCATTTTTAGCATTGATAAACAACTAATTTCACATTCACACAACTCTATGCACAAAGGTCGAAAGGTATTTAAAGCTTGTAATGTAAGGGTAGGGTAAAAGGTAGGATAAATTTGGGAAAATGTGAGAGTAAAGCCATGCTTAAGTGAGCCAAATCCTAATAAAACCCAAGATCAAAAATAAATAATGACCAAACAACTCCAACATACTCAACTCCGCCAAAAATTCACCAAATACAACTCCAATCATAACAATAATTCCCAACACTTACAATTTTACTCCTAAAAATATAACAATGTAAAACTTGAGTGAATAACAAACTTTAACTTTCAAACTTGATTTGATTTTTTCATTAAAACTCAACTTTCAATTTTTTTTCTTTCTTTTGACCAACCTCATGACAATATTCTTCTTTGGAAGTTCACTTTTTTTTTCTACTTTGAATTTCTCTTCTTTTTTTCTTCATATCATCACACTTTATTTTTTGAAGAAAATTTAACTTTCAAGATCATCAAAAATAAAACACGATCAAGAACAAAACAACTCCTCATAACCACCCAAATTGTGCAAATAATAAGCACACTACAAAACTCCCTCACTAACAGCTCCCCCAAGCCAAGCTTGGGACTAGTAACCAATGGGGCAAATCGGCTTGTAATATGGCTAATAAACAACAAAAAGTCAAGGCAACAATATGGGTAGTAAGAAAGGAACAAATGTATCTAAAATCATCTAAATGCTACTTAAAGAACAAATGTCTTCGTCCTACACAATGTGCATAATAATGAGTCTTAAAAACATTATTCAAAGTTGCAAACCAATACTCAAATTCATTGACATATCAGGAACTAACACACAATTCCTAATCAAATCAACTAGTCAAGCACTATATTCACAAGTAGTTGGACAAAATTAACGCATATTAAGGCATCCAAGCAATCAAATATCAAATCATGGCTAACCTATCCACAATGCTCATCATCATATAACAAGAATCAAAACAATTTTCAAGTATGGGGCACAGGAAAGTATTATTTACAATTCATTGGAACGTATTTTTGTATTTTTTTTTTTTTTTTGATTTTTCAATTTTTTGTACTTTTCCATTTTTCTTAAAGCAATAAAACTACACTAGAAAGCAATAAATCTATACTAAAACACACCAAAAATAAGAGAAAGAGAAGAAGAAATATACCATCATCCAAAAATCTCCCCCAAGCCAAGATCAGACAATGTCCCCATTGGCTCGGGAAATAGCCCATCATAGCTAATATCGGCCTCATCATCCATGAAGCCAAATCCGCCGCCGCTACCACCAGAAGAACTGCCACCAAAATAATTAGGGTTATAAGTTCCCCCCAGGCCCCCTAAAAGGAATGTCCTGGCCATATCCATGAAATGCCGAGTAGTCTGTGTAAATATCACGGGAGGTGGAATCGACGTATCCCTGGGGTGGTGCCTGAAACCAGTCGGGGTAAAGAGCATCGTCGGGAATACCACCCTGACGAGTATAGTCATCAAACATAGGGTATAAAGCCCTGATTCCTCCCAATGTAGTCCAAACGTTGGTCTATAAAACCAACCATCTGTCTAATCTCCCCATAAGACCCCTCAATACGGCCTAAGGCTTGCCGGTTTATGAGTCTTGCCTAGGGGGAGGTGGAGGCATATGAGGTGGTGATGGCACTACCATAGGCTTAGGCTCGGGTGGAGGTGCTCGCCCCTGGGCATGGGCAACTAAAGCAGTATAGGTGTAAGACTCTTGTCCAGGGGAAAAGACGGTCAAATCGGGGTTAGGCAGGGAAAAGATAGGCAATGGTTGCTTCGTTCTTACCCTAACACACCAATGGGGGATTATTTGGCTATCCAACCGTACCCAACCCATGTCCTCTAAATGCCTAGTGGTCATGTAGGTATCCCCCCCCCCCCCCCCCCCCCACAGTTAGCGAAAACTTGGGCCCTAGTCTCACTAAAACCGGCCTTATTAACCGCTATCCTAATAATTAGGCCTCCTAATCGGATAGGGGTACTAGATGTGGTACTAGCCGCATTGAGGGGTCTTATGGGGAGATTAGACAGATGGTTGGTTTTATAGACCAACGTTTGGACTACATTTGGAGGAATCAGGGTGGGGCTTTATACCCTATGTTTGATGACTATACTCGTCAGGGTGGTATTCCCGACGATGCTCTTTACCCCGACTGGTTTCAGGCACCACCCCAGAGATACGTCGATCCCACCTCCCGTGATATTTACACAGACTACTCGGCATTTCATGGATATGGCCAGGACATTCCTTTTAGGGGGCCTCGGGGGGAACTTATAACCCTAATTATTTTGGTGGTAGTTCTTCTGGTGGTAGCGGCGGCGGATTTGGCTTCATGGATGATGAGGCCGATATTAGCTATGATGGGCTAGTTCCCGAGCCAATAGGGACATTGTCTGATCTTGGCTTGGGGGAGATTTTTGGATGATGGTATATTTCTTCTTCTCTTTCTCTTATTTTTGGTGTGTTTTAGTATAGATTTATTGCTTTCTAGTGTAGTTTTATTGCTTTAAGAAAAATGAAAAAGTACAAAAAATTGAAAAATCAAAAAAAAAATACAAAAATACGTTCCAATGAATTGTAAATCATACTTTCTTGTGCCCCATACTTGAAAATTGTTTTGATTCTTGTTATATGATGATGAACATTGTGGATAAGTTAGCCATGATTTGATATTTGATTGCTTGGATGCCTTAATATGAGTCAATTTTGTCCAACTACTTGTGAATATAGTGCTTGATTAGTTGATTTGGTTAGAAATTGTGTGTTAGTTCCTGGTGTGTCAATGAATTTGAGTATTGGTTTGCAACTTTGAGTAATGTTTATAAGATTCATTGTTATGCACACTGAGTAGGACGAATACATTTGTTCTTTAGATAGCCTTTAGATGATTTTAGATACATTTGTTCCTTTCTTGCTACCCATATTGTTGCCTTGACATTTTGTTGTTTGTTAGCCATATTACAAGCTGATTTGCCCCATTGGTTACTAGTCCCAAGCTTGGCTTGGGGGAGCTATTAGTGAGAGAGTTTTGTGATGTGCTTATTATTTGCACAATTTGGGTGGTTATGAAGAGTTGTTTTGTTCTTGATCGTGTTTTATTTTTGATGATCTTGAAAGTTAAATTTTCTTCAAAAAATAAAGTGTGATGATATGAAGAAAAAAAGAAGAGAAATTCAAAGAAGAAAAAATAGAAAAAAGAAAAAGTGAAAAAAAAGTGAACTTCCAACGAAAAAAATTGTCATGAGGTTGGTCAAAAGAAAGAAAAAAATTGAAAGTTGAGTTTCAATGAAAAAATCAAATCAAGTTTGAAAGTTAAAGTTTGTTATTCACTAAAGTTTTACATTGTTATATTTTTAGGAATGAAATTGTAAGTGTTGGGAATTATTATTATGATTGGAGTTGTATTTGGTGAATTTTTGGCGGAGTTGAGTATGTTGGAGTTGTTTGGTCATTACTTATTTTTGACCTTGGGTTTTATTAGGATTTGTCTCCCTTAAGCATGGCTTTACTCTCACATTTTCTCTAATTTATCCTACCTTTTACCCTACCCTTACATTACAAGCTTTAAAGACCTTCCGACTTTTGTGCATAGAGTTGTGTGAATGTGAAATTAGTTGTTTATCAATGCGAAGAATGACTTGACATATTCCAAGTCGACTATTAGGTTGAGTGCTTGTTTTCTTAAACACACGAGAGTGTGAGTTGGGAGGGCATTGTTCACATAAAGGGGCTGGGATGGAGAGCAATCGAGTACATCTTTTACTCGCCACATAAATGAAAGTTGAGTGTGTGAGCACTAGTCTTGAATTCTATATGCTCTTGTGGTTTGCTCTATTTGACAATTGTTAGGGAGGATGAGTGATTGGATGGATGAGATTGGTTGATGTTGATACATGCTTGTTAGATTTGCTTTGAATTGGTTGTTCTTGATTTTGATTATTTGGGGTGAGGCATGTTTTATGTACTCATTGATGAGCTCTTTGCTTAGGGACAAGCAAAGGTTTGGCTTGGGGGAGTTTGATATGTCTATTTTATATAGTGTTTTACCCCCGTCCCTTGGCCACAATTAGTGGTGTTTTTGGCTCTTTAAAGCCACTTTTATTACTAATTTGTGTTTTCTAGTGTATTCGTAGTTTTGGTTGAGTTTTGTAGGAAATTGCACATTTTTCCGGGATTATTTAGAGTAACTACGAGTATTGGAGGAGCATGACCACTTTTCGTAGCCCAAGGCCGGTTGGAGTCATCGAACCGGTGATTAAGGGCTCGACATATGAGATACCGAGGCGTTGGACCGATGTATTAAAGCCCCAAAAGAGGAAATTCGGATTGGGCCAAAGAATCGGAGCCCAATCAAGAGTCTAAGAAGTGCCCAAGTGGCCTTGCCCAGCTCAAGGGTCTCCGCCCGAAGGCGCGCCCGGGGCGGGGCGAAAGAAGGAAGGGCGTTGCTTCGCCCGAGCTCGCGCCCGACCGGGCGTGAGAGATGCTTCAAGGTTCAAAAAGGCGCGCCCGATCGGGCGGTGCCTCGCCCGACCGGGCGCGGGCGCGTGTTTTGGAGGAGTGATTTTCGACGATTTTACTTAGTTTCAAATTAGGACTTTTAGGAGCTTTGTATAAATACGTTTTTAGTGTTTTTGGTACAATGAACCTCTTCTTTTAGTTTTTCTCTCTCTACTTAGTTTTTAAATTAAACTTATCTCTTGTTTTCTCTCTCTATAACTCTACAACTTTGTTCTTAATTCAGTCCATTATTTCCGTTAATTTTGGTAACGAATACTTCTCTATTATTTTCATTAATTTAATTTCTGTATCTCATCATGATTTGTTTAATTGTTTTGATTAGTTTAGATTTAATTATGTGTGAGTAGTTTTCTTTCTAGGGTTTGTGGGGATCCATAAATAATATGAAGGGGTAATTTATTATTGTTGATTGTCAATGCTTGATTAATTTCATATTGATTGATTTAATGCTATGCAATTAGACTTGCGCGGGTTTAATATGTATGAGTTTAGCAATATTGATTCGATATTCGAGAGATGAGAATTGATGTTTAGGCTTAGTTTCAATAGGAGGTTAATTTATAAATGGTTAAGTCAAGATTCAAGAGATGCGATTTATCGGTAGATTAATTCTGTGATTGTAATACGTAGCGAAAGCCCTTTATGATCTGATTAATTGACGTATTGATGATTGATTGTTATGTTTTACCCTGGAGTATTATTTATTGGTGAACCTATGCCCTAAGTCTTTAATTCATTGATTTTTCTCTACCCTTAATCTTAGTAGTTTTATTTCCATTCGATAATAATAATTTGTTACTTAATAATTTAGATTGCTTTAATTAATTAGGAATAGAAAGACTTGTTTCCCTGTGGATTCGACCCTACTTCCCTATCTACTTTAGTTAGAGGACCTAAGTAATACTTTTGATCAGGCGATACGATTTGAGCCTGTCACACATGATTAGAATCTTTTTTATTTATATTCAAGAGAGATGGAAACCTACGAAATAAAAATATATACATGGGTATAACAAGAACCTAAACAAGTAAATACATACCTCCCAATAGCAAGCAAATTTCCAAGGGTAAAAGCGATACCAAACTTGATCGGATTGAAGAACACAAGCATGGACTGCATAGTAAAGAAGCAGCATTTAGAATAATTAATGTCAAGAATAACTTGTCACCATATTGAAATTAAGAATAAGCATAGCACACTAAGGACAAAGGTTTATTTATTTAATTATTTTTATTAATAAAATGGGATCAAGTTCCAATAATCTTTGCAGCAATCATGTCAATTGATATCCTTAAGGGCATTCATATCCCAATTTGCATGTATGCATCACTGTTGACTTAACGCTCAAATGAGTGAAAGACAGATAACCTACATCCCTATCAAGACTGCAGCAGAACAGAAGAGTACAATTGGGGAATCTAGATAATGCCCCATCCTTTTCTATTCCACAATCCTTTTCTTTCTTATGTTACTGCAGAATCTACATGAGATGTAAAAGAACAAGGCAAAGAACATGGTCAACAATAAACAAATCTACATCCTTTAATAAAGTTTATGGCAACATTGAAAAATAGGCAACAACAATCAAGGGTCCTCAACTAATTAACTGTTTTTATAATAATTCAAAATTGTGTTGCTCAACTTCTTAAGAAGCTGAAGTGAAGGTAGAGGCATTCTGCATCCGAACACTGGAATAATATGAAAAAAGAGAATACATACTTATATAAGACAAATTGAACTGTGCTTATGATTTAATGGGACATTGGAAGTTCAAAACCTATAACAAGTAGCCAAAAATCAAACAAAGATTTGTGGCGATCCAACACTTACCAAAAATGTACAAGTCAACCCAGCAACAAAGCATATGGCAAAGCCTTGAATTCTCTGCAGCAAGAAAACGAAGACAAAGCAATAATTAAGCAGCTAAACCCCAAAAAAAAAAAAAAACGTACAAGGCAGCATTGACATCATAAAATTGATAAATAAAATAGATGGTAGCAAATGATGGAAAGTTAAAGGGACAAAGAAGAAGATAGAGGTGGCAGGAGAAGAATGAATTGACTTACTCCAACTCTCGCCCCATTAGAGGGAATCAAACGAGGATTCTACAGATATCTAGGTTCTTACATATCCAAACAGCAATAATGAATAACCGCTCCTTCCTTTCAAATTATAATTACTGTGCGCACAGTTTCCTTAGTACCAGTCCAGCAGTGTTTGATGATCTGAACCCCTGTTCTTTTCTTCAAATTCTGGTGATAGATCATTACTTAGCCCATGAAAACAGTAATGTAAAGATCCCTCCATCGCCAACCAAGAGATGTGTCCTAACACTAAACGACTATTTTGGCATATATGCTGGCAAGTGTAATGGATTTCCTTGACTAATGAAATGCTTCAAAAGCAAACTCACAACTTATGTCCAAATGGCAATGACGATTGTAAATGAATAGTCCATTAGGCATGAAGATATACCAACTTATGTCCAAATGGCAGAAAATGAAATTAAGCAAGCAGATCCTAGGTACCAGTTGCCCATATTTAAGTATTAACTTCATCCTAATGTTCCTAAATCATACATTCTATACAGATTACAGTATAGGCCTATTCAGACACTGATCATGGCAATTCACTCAACTGGCACTTCAATCTACATATCAGGGACTTATGAATTTTTAAATACACCTAAATTTACACAAGTACTCCGTATCAAACAAGTTTTCTTTTTCCGGCAACAAACCTGTGAATTCTGTATAGAGCAACATATGTCTCTTAGGACACTGCAATCACATAAGCTAGCTCAACAGGTAGGAAAGCCTACACAACAGCACAACGACACATCTGTATAAACTTCAAGTCAAGCACACCCTTATCCTTTCAATAAGATTAATGAGGGACTCAAAGATCATAAGTTTCTATCAGATTTTGTATTTTTAATATTCCACCATTACTCTGCAAGCCATTAGTTGGTCACATGAAAGCCCTTGGTGACCTTTAGCCAATGAAAGAAGGTATATACAAAAAGAGCCATATTGATTGTTCAAAGGCAAAGTGGAGGGTTTCAACCACTCAAATGATCTCCCAAAGTGTCAAGGGTTCATGGGAAACACCCCAACCTTTTTCCTTTCCAGGTCCAAATATGTTTAAAATTATCCAAAACTGAAGGCTATCCATGCTTTGGAACCAACTTTGAAGGTCTGTGTCAAAAAAAACTCGAGATAGCTTGGGATCCTAGGGTCATATAATGTTGTTTAGAACCATGTATGACCACTAGTCAGTCATAAGGCTTGTGGTGTCCTTGAGTTGATTAATAGAGGTGTGTATGGATGGATTATGGAAATTGCTAAATTAACATTTTAAAGGTAAAGTGGATGGTGTGGATGGTTCCAACCATCCAAATGGCCTCTTGGGTTGTTGTGAGGTTCATGGGAAGATTTCTAAACAATTTTATTTACGGGTCTGAAAAAGTTCAAAATAGTCCAAAACTGAAGGTTATAGTCCACGAAATCAAAGCAATTTTGGAAGTTTTGGGACATAGTGTCAAAAAGTTTCAAGCTTGTATGGGATGCATCTCAAGGTCATATAATATTATTTGGAATCACATATGACCACTAGTTGGCCATATAAATCTCGTGGTGACTTTGAGTTAAAGAAGGGAGGCGTAATAAACGAAGAAAATTTGGCATTTTAAAGGCAAAATGCACGGTCCTGACCACCTTTATGGATTCCTGTGTTGTCTTGGGGTCTATGGGAACCACCCCAACCTATTTGCTTTTTGAGTTTCATAAAGTTGTAATTTGTCCAAAACTAACGGCAACAATTCACTTGTTCGAGCCAATTTTGGGAAAAAAAATTTAAAAATTGAAGTGAAAGCATTGGGTATCAGGGTCATATAAGTTGGTTTGGCATCATAACAAGCCTACTAATATGTCTTATAAAGTCTTGAGGATGAGTTTGGTTCATCTATTAGGCTATGGCAGTGAAGTGATGATACCAACTTGGCATACTGAGGTCTATGAAGTCCTTCATCTTTATTGGTGTTGTTGATTATTCCAAAAATCACTACTTACCTAAACATTCCATTACAATATTGATTTAATACTAGACATACTACTATATTATACTTCCTCCGTTCCAATGATATTGGATGAAATTAAGCAATCATCAAACACATATTATATGTTAAATATCTATAATTATATAAGAGTAAAAATTATAAAAGGTTGATATTCTGAAAGTATTTTATAAGACGAATCTCACATGACAATATTTTGTTTAACGTATAAATTATATTATATGGTCAAACAAGAGTTTTGAAAGTATTTTATAAGACCAATCAATGAATGTTGACTTTAGTTTGATTGTTTACATACAATTGTTCATTTATAATGGAATGGATGAATAGAAGCCTTTTAACCCAAGATGAAAAAGTAACAAAAGAATAGTATATTCATATTATTGATTGATTAATTAATGGAAAATCATCGCACCATATTATTATATTTTATTTTCTCCTCCTTGTAAGCAATAAAATAGTGTCGACCTTGTTAACCACCAACAGGCATGATAACTCAACAAGGTGGTGCCTACTGCCTAGCTCCAAAACTAGTTGACATAAGTCTTTGTAGACAGATGAACCGCAAAAGTAGATCAAAGGGTGGGAGAGCCTATAACATAATACAAGTATAAAACTCCACTTGATCCCCCATTAAACTATGATTTGAGATGGCCTCGAGTTTTACAAACTGAACTGTAGTATGCAAATAGGAATACAGGATCCACAAAAACAGTTGAAATTCTTGGGAACAGATCAAAAAGCATGGCAATAAAACATTTTTGCATGTTCGCTAGCTGTTTCTATAAGGTCTAATTCCTTTTATAGCTCCACACCTCTAGATATATATTATGTTCTGAAGAGATGTACATCAACCTATCCAATTGTAAGGTAACATAACAATAGCCTAAAAACCACATGCCACCAACTCCCAAGTCCCAACCAAAAACTCTACACATTAAGGCCTGAGAAACTAGCAATGCTCAGAAACAGTTGCAAAGAGCTGGAATTTATAATGCATTAATACAATCACAACTTTGTAATGCATTATGCATTCACAAATTTATGGAAGGATATTATGCTGGCGGCTCCAAATTGTACTCTTTAAGTGGCATTGCAATATGCTCATAGGCTATAGGGCACACAGCTCGCGGCTACGATCCACAAAAAGTTGAATGACAGAACTCCGTCATCTCTACTCAGACCAGATATAGCACATGAATAGCTGCTATTCCCAAATGAACATTACAATCTATGCCCATATTACTGATTAGCGAGTATCAATTCTAAAACGGAGAGAAATTGGCGCACTCTCTAATGCCACTACAAATTACACAAGTACTCTGTATCAAACAAGTTTTCTTTTTCCACCAACAAACCCGTGAATTCTATAAAGGGAGCAATATATGTCTCTAAGGACATTGCAATCACAAAAGCTAGCTCAAGAGGTAGGAAAGCCTACACAACTACACATATATATAAACTCAAGTCAAGCACACCCATACCCTTTCAATAAGATTAATGAGGGACTCAAAGATCATAAGTTGCTATCAGATTTTGAAAGTTAATATCCCACCATTACTCTACAAGCCATTAGTTGATCACATAAAGGCCCATGGTGACCTTTAGCCAATGAAAGGAGGTATGTACAAAAAGAGCCATATTGACTATTCAAGGGAAAAGTGGAAGGTTTTAACCACTCAAATCGTCTCCCGAAGTGTCATGGGTCCATGGGAAACACCCAAATCCTTCCTTTCCGGGTCTAAAAACGTTAAAAAATATCAAAAATCATAGGCTTATTCACGCTTTTGAACCAATTTTGAAGGGTTTGGGACACAGTGTAGAAAAAACTCAAGATAGCAGGGGATACATCTTGGGATCATATAAAATAGGTCGGCCCCTTGTATAACCACTAGTTGGTCATATAAAGGCTTGTGGTGACCGACTAGTGGTGGCCTTGAGTTAATTAATAGAGGTGTGTATATAAATTGCTCGATTAACAGTTTAGAGGCAAAGTAGATGGTTCCAACCATCATAATGGTCTCTCAAGGTGTCATGGGGTTCATGAGAAAAACTCTGCCCAATCTAATTTTTGGGTCCAAAAAAGTTCAAAATTGCAATCACAAAAGTTAGTTCTTCTTATGTTCATGAGAAGAATTGAAGATTAAAATCCACGAAATCAGACAAATTTTGAAGGTTTGTGATACAGTATAGAAAAGTCTCGAGATTGTATGAATGTTATTTTGAACCATATATGACCACTAGTTGGTCATACAAAATCTTGTGGTGACCTTGAATTAATGAAGGGAGGTGTTAGTCATAAACGGAGAAATTGGCATTTTAAAGGCAAAATGCATGGTTCCAACCACCCAAATGGGCTCCTAGGATGTCTTGGAGTCTATAAGTACCACCCCGGCCTATTTCCTTTTCTAAATTATTGAAAATTGTCCATTTAAAGGCAATAATTCACTTGTTTTGGCAATTTTGCCAAAACAAATTTAAAATTGAAGTGAAGGCATAGCGTATCATGGTCATATAAGTTGGTTTGGCACCATAACAAGCCTACTGATATGTCTCATAAATTCCCAAGGATGAACTTGGTCCATCTATGTTGCTATGGTACTGAAGAGCTACCAGAGATGGATATTAATATAACCATCTTGGCATTTCAAGGTCTACTAAGGTCTATGAAGTTTTTCATCTTCATTGGTGTGTTTGATTATTCCCAAATTCATTACTTACCATAACATTTCATTATGACGCTGGTTAGACCATTATACTATACTATATAGGTGTTGTTTTTCATCTTCATTGGTGTGTTTGATTATTCCCAAATTCATTACTTACCATAAAATAGTGTCGACCTTGTTAACCTCCAACAAACTTGATAACTCAAATAGGTTGTGCCTAGCTCCTAAACTAGTTGACATAAGTCTTTGCAAATAGATGAACCTCAAAAGTAGCTCAAAGGGTGGGAGAGCCAATAACATAATACAAGTATAAACTCCACTTCATCCCCCATTAAAATTATGATTTGAGATGGCTCGTGTTTTTCAAACTGAATTGTAGTATGCAAATAAGGATACAGGATCTACAAAAGCAGTTGAAATTCTTGGGAACACATCATTAAGAATGGCAATAAAACATTTTTGCACGTTCACTAGCTGTTTCTATAGGCTTAATTCCTTTTATAGCTCCACACCTCTAGATATATATATTATGTTCTGATGCGATGTACATAAACCTATTCAATTGTTAGATATCATAACTATAGCCTGAAAACTACATGCCACCAACTCCCAAACAAAAGCTCTACACATAAAGGCCCAAGAAACTAGCAAAGCTCAGAAACAATTACAAAAAGCAGGAACCTATAATGCACTAATACGATCACCAGTTTGTAATGCATTCACAAATTTACTAGGAGGGTAATTATGCTAGCGGCTCCAAATTGTACTCCCAAGTGACATTGTCATATGCTCTTATAGGCTCGCCGCTACAATCCATAAACAGTTGAATGACAGAACTCCATCATCTCTACTCAGACCAGATATAGCACATTAATAGCTGCCATTCCCAAATGAACATTACATTCTAAGCCCAAATTACTGATTAATAAATTCTAAAACAGAGAGAAATTGGCTCATTTTCTAATACCCTTACAAATTTAACCCGAAAATTCAATTGCAATGGAGTAAACAATCAAATAAAGCACAAAAATCAACCAAAATTCGAAGAAACTAAAGATTTAAGTGCAGATCAAACTAAATTTAATCAAATTCCATGATAATACACAAAAACAAGGGTTTTAAGATCAGGAAAAAATTGAAGACCTGTTTGGTGGACAAAGTGCAATTACGATTGAACTCGTCCATGAAAGAGCTATCATCATCAGCAGAATTAACAGCAGCAGATTCTTCGTCGTCAACCTCCATACCAACAAGCATCTTCATTTTTTCAACAGGTTGGTAGCTCTTCACCTTATCAAATGCTTCGCTTAATCTATCCATTTTCTCTCTCTTGGAGATCCAGAGAAAATCGAAAATGGCGATCAAGAAATCTGGAAATTGGAAATGGAGGTTATGGTGGGTGGATGAGTGAAGACTGAAGAGTGAGAAAGGGGAGGAGAGAGGATGAAGAAAGGAGGAGAAAGAGTAAAATGTTAGTTTATAGGGAGAGTGACAATTTGCTTGTAACTTACGAAGTTAGGCCTTATGTCATGCCTTGGGTCAGGCCTCAAGCCCCACCTCTGAGGTGACAAATGGGTAATTTGGATTGGGTACGACTTATTTTATATAGCGGGAAAGGGAAGGGGAGTAGTTGTCAAATGGGAAGGCGAGGTGGGGGGAGGGACCAAGGAATGCTCCGATAGTGGAGATTGTTTCTAGGTGAGGGAATTTTTTAAAAATTATTTTTAATTTTGTTTTTTGAAATAATTATAGAAAAAAGGGTCAATAAAATGAGACACGTGGCAAGTTATCCTTTCAATCGGTCACCAATCTGACAAACTAGTCAAGGAACTATTTTAAGCATATGGGGGTCAAAAATGGGATTGATTCCAGATTACTCAAAAGTGGGATTGTTTTGAGTAAAAATAACAAAGGTGAGATTATTCTTTTTCATTTTTCCTATATTGAATTACAATAAATGTCATTATAAAGTTCTAAAACAAAATACGTAGCACTAATTACATAAGAAAAGTCAAAGCACATTCACAACAAATGTAATTTACATAACAAGAATTTACTAAAAGAAAAAAGGTTAAAACTAGATATTCCATCAGAAGAAAGAAAAAAAATAAAAGCTTTCCTACGAATCCATCGAAAAATTGTTGTCAGAAACAACCTTTTCGTAATATCGACATTATCCAATACAAAGCACGTCGAAAAGCCTTTCTTTGGCGGACTTTCCAATGGAACCATTAGAAATCTCCGAAAATCCGTCGAAAAGGCCACTGTTTTCGACGGATAAATTTCATCGGAAATGTGGCAGTTTTCAATGGTATTTATATCCCGTCGGAAATTTGCGAAAGAATATTTCATCGCAGATCTACGACGAATTTTAAAATGTTTCTGACGGATTTTTTTTTTTCTTTTTTGTTTCCTATTCAACTTGTATATCTGCACATAACATAACCTATTTTTGGCTAGCATAAATACACATTCTAAAATTTTCGAAATGCGTGGACTAAGCAAAATACGCATTTGAAATTACTGCGGAAATTATGTACAAGCAAAATACAGAATCTAGAGTTACTAGTGTAAAATACCAGTGCTAAAAACTACACAACCTAACAAAGGATAAAACTAGCTAAGCTACACAACATTTGGGGAACCCTAGCTTCCGCCACTACCCGAATTGTCTCTAGGGTCTCAATGCTGAGGAAAAATGGTAGAAAAAGTGTTGGGGTCCCTGACTCCGAACATGCGAGTCAACATCTCATCAATCAACTCCTTATTTCCCCTCTCCATTTCGGCGATATGGGCTGCCAATTTGGTTTGCATCTCAACCTCCATTTCAGTGCAAACATCATCAGTAGAATTAACAGCAGCAGATTGTTCATCGTTAACTTCCATACCAACAAGCATCTTCATTTCTTCAACGGGTTAGTCGCTCTTCTCCATTTTCACTCTCTTGAAGATCCAGAGATAGTCGAAAATGGTGATCAAGAAATGTGGAAATTGGAAATGGAAATTTAATGGGTGGATGAGTGAAGACTAAGAGTGAGAAAGGGAAGGAGAGAAAATGAAGAAAGGAGGAGAATGAATAAAAATGTAAAATGTTAGGATTGTTTGGTTTACAATATAAAACCGAGAAAGTTGACATTGATGAAATTTGATAAATTGGAAAGTTATTTGGTTGACACATGAATAAAAGTAAAAAGGAAGGAAGTGGAATTTCATAACTTCCCACGAAACAAAGGAAGTAAATTTCCTAATCACCCTTGGTCAATCAAAATTCACAAGAATTTTGAATTTCTAAATTGTCTACCAAACAAGTTTATGAAATTCCTAGAAATTTGATTAGAGAAATAGCTTTCCATGAAATACAACTTTCTACGAAAATTTAATTCCTATATCAATCATACGAGGCCTTAGTTTATGAGAGAGTGACAATTTGCTAGTAAATTAGAACTTATGTCATGTATATCTTGGGCCAGGGCCTCATGGCTCTCATGCCCCTCGTTGAGGTGACAAACGGATTATTTAGATTAGGTACGTATAATTAGCTTTGTATTTAGATGTTGAGTACGCTTGGTGTAAGGAACTAAGGATTGTGATATAATAGACGGGTTATAAAGGACTGGTTATTGATTCTTGCTTAGATATCATGTTTGTTGCTTTGTGTTGTATCCGATTTATCAGATTAGAGATAGTTATAGAGTGATAGTGTAGTAGGCCAATTTTCTAAAAATCTCTTTCTTTAGATGGTTTGATCTTGGTGAACATTGAGATCGTGTAGTCATGGGATCGAAAGCAATACATATATTGTCAAGGTATTTTTGAGTCGGGTATAGTTGAATATGCTTAGTCAACTCTTGCTTAAAGATGTATCAACCTTGTAGCAAGTATTGTTATCTAAATCATTTTTTTACATGATACTAGTTAGTGTGATGGTTAATCATTGTTAAATTTGACTATAATATTAAATGCATTGACCAAACTATGCATCATAAAAAGATACTTTAATAAGTTATTATAAAATGATGGTAATTGTTAAAGTCATAGAATATAAGATGATGCATGACATAAAAGATTTGACTTGTTAGGGATCAACACTTGAAACCTTCATCTTACCTAAACATATCTAATATATTGAATTACATATGGCATGACATTACATAAAATTCTAAAACAAAATGCATAGCACTAATTACACAAGTAAGAAAATTAAAAGCATATTCACAACATATCTAGTTTACATTACAAGAAATCTCTCAAACTCGATCTACCAATAGTATTATTCATATTGTTGTGTCGTTTCTACGTGGCGTGTTCCAGATGAAAGAAGTACGTAACAAAATCAATTAATTTTCCTACAATCTCTACGAACTTCTCCTTTAGCTCCTTCTTTGACATCGAGCAAGCTCATCTTAACCATGGCGCGTTGAAAATCCATGAAGAACATAGCTTCATTCATGGCATAACCATTAACAAAGCCTCGAGTTCTAGGGCTGTCAAATAAGGTTTGATCAGAAGTAAGCAAACCAGCCTTGTTTTGTAGTGCATGGAAATAAAGGTTGTCAAAATCATTCCTTGAGGCATCAAAGGGTTGTTCTGCTTTATCACCAGCACTACATGTCTTAGTAAGTGTACTAGCAAAATTAGCATCTAATGATGGGTCCACTTCATGTGTATTATCGAATTTGCTTAGTCTATTCTTGAATGAAGCGCACCTTGCCACTCCCAATGTGTGGGCTCCTACATCAAGTAATCAAGGAATAAAACAAGATTAGATGATAAATTGGAATATGTTGCATACTATATTAACATATTGTGATTTGTGAGTGGGGTTGGTATTAGTTTAACACTTGATATAGGCGAAATTCGATTCAGCTTTTAGGTAGCGTTCAGCAAGCGTATTTTAAAACTTTATCAAATTAAGTTATTGCTTCATTCTAACACATGTAATCATGTTGTACGATGATGATAATGAACAAAAGAATTGCGCAACTAACAATTATCATGTCACATCATGATTGAGATATCAAAATTCGAATACTTCTCTAAAATTTTACTTAATACACATATTAACTTAACTGATCGTCGTTTGTATAATTGTATGTATAACCAAAGAAAGTACAAAACATCTACTAATGAAATAATGTGTCAAGAATGTCAAAATTGAAGAATAGTGGTACCTGACAAAGCGACCATATCTTGAACAGTAAAGCCACGTTGTCCAAAAACTCTAATGAGCTCGGAGCTATTAAAAGTGGGAAAAGGAAGATTGATTGTGTCTTCTATTTTTGATCTTCTTCCATCTTTCCTTCCTTTAGGTATTTCATATATTGGACCACCACTCTACATAATTAAAACTTTAAAATTAGAAAGTAATCATGCTTTATACGAAGTATATCTTAATGATGCATGATGATAGTAATTGCACTACATCAATTTTGGCACATACTCATGCAACATTACCCTTATCAAATTGTCACTTTACTGGTTTAAATAAAGTTAGATATAAATGACAATCGTTATTAAGCGTAGATAAAATAAATTACTCCTTTTTAGCTATATGATCCAATATTAGAATGAAAATCAAATTAAGTATTATCTTATTTTACCAAGAAAACTGCATCTCTAGCAGCCATGGCTATAATATCAGCACAAGAAACTACTCCAGGACATTGATCCTCGAGTTCATCCTTAATGTTGTCTATGAGTTCATATCCTCGCAAGCTTAGATTTCCTGGAGAATCCTTCTCTGCCGTATTATCCTTTGTCGAGTCAATAAGGATTGATGCATCACATCCCTACGTACAAAAAACAAATTAAATCATTTACATATGAGTCGAAATTTCATGCAAAGAGATCATTCAATTCCATATAATATGCATTAATCATTAATCAAGCACAATGCAAAATTACCTGTATCCAACAGTCATGGAAATGCATTCTTAAAAGAGGGCCAGCCAAGGTAGGATCATCTTGAAGAGCCCTAGAAACTGCATCTCTAACAATTCCATCAATCATTGGACAACTCATGATATAATAATTCATGGACACTGCATCAACTCCAAACCTAAAACCTTTAGCTACCATCCCCATCAATAGCATTGCCCCGATAACATATCGAAACATCATCCTAGCAATGCTTAAGGAAGAATTACTAGAAGATAATGGTAACATTTTTATTATTTGGTAGGCTTATTAGTTATTACAATATAATGAAGATTATTATTTTGTTGTATATGTGAATGAAATGTTTAATAATGTAGCTAGATGTATATATAGAGGGTGGGAAAATGGTTTATTGATGCAAAAAAAAGAAAAAAAAAAGTACAAAGACATACTATAATGGATATAGAAGATGATGAAAGTGGAAGATTGTAGTGGACCATAATCTAGGGTTCCACTTAAGATAAAATGGGAGATGTTCAAAAACATGATAATCCTAGTTAAATTATGTAATTGCATGCTTGATTGCATGGTAATAGACACGTTAACATGGTTAAGATTTTAAGATGTTAATGGTTCATAATGCTCCACCGCCCGCCAAATATATAAATGTGACTAGGAATTTGGGTATAATTGCTAAACTTCAAACCATGAACAAAGACATTGTCTTGATGTGCATTGTTGATTCATATACGTATAAAATAATCTATTATATGTTTAAAGCATTTTCGAGTTTAGAGTCAAAACTTATTCAAATTAATGCTCCACAATAAAATCAACTTTCATATATGATAATCAATGTTGGGTTTTTAAAGCTCAAACCTGAAAACTTTTGTCACGATCAAATAAGCCTCTCTATATATACTAGCTAGTCCATACAAAGGTCGCACATTTGTTAGAGTTTTTATACTTCCTTCGTTTTTTATTTATTGCACCAATAAGGACTTTTGCACTATTCACTTAATCTTTTTTGACCATCATTTGTAATTTATCCATTACGAAAAATATAGTCATGTGGGATCTAATTAGATTCGTCTCAAAATCTGATTTTTAAATATCAATTTTTTTATAATTTTTACAAAGTAGAATTGAAGATATTAGTAGCTAAAGTAATGCATTGACAAGCGTGAAATCCTTCATGGCGCAATAAAAAAAAAAAGAATAGAGAAAGTATATTTTTTTGACAAGGAGACGACTCATATTAGAAGGAGTAGATATAATTCTCTCATATATAGAATGAGATTGGTGAAATTTGGCCCCTTGTCTCACATTTGTTTGATAAAATGACAAGTTTCCGAACATATTAAATAGAACTATATTTGTCAAGGTACATGTACACATGTAATGAGATAATTAAATAAAATGTCATTAAGTGTAGTTTCATATACAAGTATGATATTAGATATATATAATTATATAGACAATATTAGTAATAGAATTATCTAGAATTTTTTAAATAAAAATTAGCTTAGTGAGAAGTTGGCATGAGAAATGATTATGAGTTGAAGGAGTGATATACGTCGTATAGTTTGGTCTTCGTCATGATTCTCAACTTGAAACGAAGTCTACACCGCACATTATCAGCATTCAGCACGCTTCAATTCTACTGGTTTTTTTGGAAAGTATATTGGTATCCAGCATTTCAGCAGCTGAAGTTTTCAAATGCAAGACTACTCCTACAGACATAGAATAAAAGAAACTCCATTTGTATCCCATCTATAGAAAAATCGCAACAATTTGACATATACACTATGCGACATACAATTATTAAAATTTATATTTACAATTAATTATCTATTTATATATCTCATAATTTAATGTTATACATTATTACTAATCCAACAATTAATACTTTACTATAATTACATGAATAGTAATATTTACTATAATTACATGAATAGTAATGATTCACATCTTTCATGTCTTAGATTAGAAATTGAACTACACCTTTCAATTTGATGTACTAGGTCTTTTACAAGTAATTTTCCTTTGTAAAAATTGGATCTATGTAGCATAAACCTCTTCCAAAGAGAGAAGATATAGTCATCCACTCATCCTAATGGTGGATGAAAGTTCCTCACAAATATAAGGAAGAGTTCATTAATCTAACCTATAAATTAAAGCAACAAAACAAAAGAATAGACTGTAAAAATAACCATATATAACCATATGATGACTTTTCACTGAAAATTGACTTTTCCTTAAAAACTGATGAAAGCCCTACAATATTCTCTACCGAAGGCTAGAGTTTGAGAGAGAGCAAAGATGGGTCGTTTTAAATTTTAACTTCATTTTTTTAATTAATTTTCAATGCATGATATAACATAAGATGTGTTTAATTATAATCTCCTATCCTAGAATTGTCTAGACAATATCTATTGCAACATATATGATGCTTGAAGTAGCAAAAAAAAGATGATTCTATAATTTATTAATTTAGAAACATCACGAAACATATTGTGACATGGTTGCATCACTCCAAAATGCCACGATGCAAAAGGAATGACAAGCTAAGCATATTAATGAAAGATAGAATCCATAATATTAATGAAAGATAGAATCCATTCCAACAATAAAACCAAACAACTTTGGATTAGCTTGAGTTTTAGAATCCATACCTGTATAGTATGAGATTTCATACCAATCCATTCCAACTTGATGAACCAAACACCTCTTTAATCACTATTGTATAGGTCGAGGAGTTGTTAATAGTTTGATGTCCATGTCAAATACGAGTGCTTGTGAGTAAACAGCTCTTACTTTCATGTGTACTTATATATTAGATTAAATATTTTTAATGTTCTTACTTTCATGTGTACTTATTTGTTAGATTAAATATTTTTAATGTTAACATATGTACTTTCACAGTTTCACTAATTGATTTGACGTTTACGTAATTTATCAAATTTTCTATGCTCTTTCTATATTGCAATGATTGATTTGAGTACAAGGGATCAAGATAGAATGAAAAACAAAAAAAAGAAGAAGAAAAAAAAACTTTATCATTGTAATAATTTTAGGTATTAAATGCTTCCCAAAAGAGACAAGTAATAGTAAATTCCCATATGCAACCAAACAAGGCCTACATGGTCAATGATATGCAATATAGTATGGACTACAGACACACAGAGTTCCTCTGTATGGCTGTATTGTAAAACAGAGAAAGTGAATACAATCAATGAAATATACAGAAATTTTACCAAGTTGAAGCTAAAATAAATCAACTGCAGATTATGTTAGAATTTTTTTTTTCTTGTCATTTTTTTAACTTTTCATTTCCGTATCTACAAAGCTCCATCCTGCGCAGTTAGAGTGCATAGCATTTACAAATTACAAAAAAGAGTGGAGCTTAAATTAAACCCAAAAAATTTAAAAGGGATTCCTACTGACTAGAGTGACTACTGCAACTGAAGTGTTCTTCAGGCCCTTCTGAAGATATGTACATGTTTTCCTCGTCGGCCTGAAAAAAAAAAACCCTAAAAAGGAATTTACAAGGGCAAAAAACAAAAACCAAAAGGTCTAACCTAACGTACATCAAACAGCATAGCCAAGCTTTTCCCACCTCCACCACCGATCATGATAGACTCATCCTTGCAGTTCAACCCTACACTATCAATGGCCATCTGGCTCATGCCTCCGCACTTAATGCAAAGAAACTTTGCTGGCACAGCTTCAGAGTCCAGAATTCCAGCACACCTGGTGTGCTGCCAAACACCACACCCATCACATGCCAACATTCTCTCTCCATCGTCATCATGGGCCCCACAGCCACACTCTACCGTCCATCGCTCGACCCCTCTTTCAGAACGGAAACGGCCCAGCCCGTTCTTCAAGGGACACCTGCCCTGAATCCTCACGGTCAGGAGGGAAGGAAACAAAAGCCTGACTTGGGTGGAATCCTTTACACCTCGATAGTCAACTAGCTCTTCTGCTTGAAATCCTTTAAGCATTATGTAAACTTCCTGAAAAACCTTTGAAGCTTCAACTTTAAGGTCAGAAATGGTGGCCTTTAGTGGTAGTGCAATGAGTTCTGGTGGTGGCCTTATAGTGTGCTCTTCTGATAGGTACTCAGGTAGTTCTACTTGGCAATATATCAAGATTGCAGAGGGATTCTCAGGTGGTAATGTGGTCTCAGGCTTGTAGTTCTTCACAAACTGCTTGCAATCAAGAAGTCTTGACGCCGCACTGACTGCACACTCCCGTCTTCCCTTGGGCCCAAAGTTCATCATGGTCAGGGGATGAAGTAGATTTTCATACAAAAATCTCATGTCCTGTAGAATTTTTTCTCTGGATGGGTAGTTCAGAGAAGAAGGATATGTACACCCAGAACTGCCTAACAGAGAGAAGTTTCCAGACTCAACCCTGAAGATGAATTTCAATTAGATTTCAGAGGCTTGCACAGCTTGAAAAACAATACTAACATAATTTAGAAGCATAAAAAAATTGAAGGAAAAAAGGAAAATGCTTACCTATACTCAAGTGCACCAGTATTAGGGTTACAACGAGCATGAACAATCATTCCTTCAGGAGTCTGCTTGCCACCAAGTTCCTTGAGACAGTAATCCAGTAGCTCTGGAGAGCCTACTTTACAAACAGCCCCTCTCAGGGTACGCCAACTCACCCATTTGGAACCTGTAACTGCACGTAAAACTCTGATCATAGCAGCCTCAACTCGTTTGATGTCACTTGTCGTCCATGCACATAAGACCCCTGGTGCACAAGAACGACGCTTTTTGAACGAATCTTCACTGACAAGGGATGATTTTTGCACATCATGGACCAGACTCATCACAAAGTGAAAGAGGTCCCTCATATTTACAAGCTCACATTCTGAGAGAGACTGGTAAAAAAATATCAAATCCTGAATGTGAGTGCGTGGCTTCCTCCCTTGGCAGATGAAGAAAGAGAGTGGCAAATTGGAGAGAGTTTCAACAGCCTCTCTATAGGAATCTTGAGTAAGGGCAAAGCTTCCAGACCCAAACTCATATCCCCAGTTACCATACCATGGGTGCCCCTTTGTAATAGCATGAAGAAGCCGGTACTCCATCCCATACTTTTTGGATACATCCATGACACTGATCTTTCTGTTGATGTTTGAAAAACAACATTGTAGGGTCTTAAGAGGTGTATAGGAAGTTAGGTAGGCATTAAAACATAATTGATGTAATTATACTTAAAAGACTTGGGAGCGACCCCCATTTAACTTGATAAGCCACATTTGGCATATTTTGAAAATTATAGAAGAGAGCTTATATATTAAGATTGCTATGTGGATATCGTCATTTTAGAATATTCATATACCATCATTATGTTTACATAAGAGAAATATACTATGGATCAAAAATTCAATTTACTCTTAAAAGAGCACAGACAGTTATCAAGGATAATTTGGGTGACACACAGTCAAGTAGATAGAACAATCTAACATTCGAATTTTTGTCAGCCAAGGAAGAAAAAAATAAGTTTAATTTTGGCAACAAATGTTGGAAAATTAATTTGTATATTTGGCCCAATAGAATAAAAGTATATCCCCACCTTACCACCCACCACCCTCTCTCTCTCACCCACCCACCTTCTTCAATCTCTTTCTTCAGATTTTTTTTCTTTCATTCTTTTTCCCCTTTATAGTTCTCTCTCTTTTTTTTTTTTTTAGTTCTTTATAATTCTGTTGCTGATTTTATCTTCAACATTCAACAACACCACACTCATGCATTTCATTCTCCTTTTACCTTTTTTTTTTTCCCATCCTCACAACTTTTACCCCCACAGAATAATGGACTGATATCGAATTTCAAACAATCGCACAGGTTACAGTTATAAAAAAAAAAATAAATAAATAAATAAAAAATAAATAAAAAAATAAATAAAAAAAAAAAAAAAACAAGAATACCCAAATGGAAGATAGAAAAGAAAGTTGCTCATTGTAATTGCAAACTTTTTAATCTCTAATTTTTGAAATTTTTCATCCTCAAGAAAGTAAAGAAAGGTAAGAGCACCATGTACAATCAAGAGTCCTAACCTGACTCCAAGATATTTACATAGGCGATCCCAGAAGTCCATAATATCAGTTCCAGAAAGGACCCTTGAACCACCTTCTCTACCATTGACTCTAAGAAGGTGTCCATATCCATTAGCATGGACAACACCGTGCAATAGATGAGTAGTGTCCTCCAACTGGTTATACACCCAGTCTTCAGTCTCATCAGAAGTCATCACATGCTGGCATGTCTTACACCTATAAGAAGCAAATTATGACTTCGTTATTGAAATTACTCAGCAATATAGCTTTTCAGTTTTAAATTCAAGATATGTGTTCCATTGCTACAGACATACATTTATATAGTAAGAGCCAAAAACATTATAAAAAAAATGCAGCAATCCAATCACAAGACAGACTATTTTCTGCTTTCCAGTCAACTTCTAGATTAAATATGAAGTAACAATGCCTCAACAAAAATCAGGGACTAACAACCCAAATTTCTTCCACAGTTCCACTATCAATTTATATACTACAGAATCAAATTTGATCCACAATACCAACAAGTAAACAAATACAGAACAGACAAAACTGTGAGAAAATTTTAAAACAAATAAAACAATTGTTTACATCTTACCAAATAAGAGAAATACAAACTCTAACACAGCAAAGTCAACAATCATAAAATTTCAATTACTACATTGTTATCAACTAGTGCCACATTCAAACACCACAAGATATTCAAATGTTGATTACTGCATTATCACACTTGTTTATCACTCCAAGTCTCCAAATAGTTGTATAATAACATGAAAAACAATATTCAAGTAGGTATTGCCTTCATTTTCATAACATAACATAACAATGAAACTGCAAACCAAACAATATGAAAATAATGAAATAGGGGATGAATGCGGACCAGGATCAAATCCCGTCTACATCACTTTCCTTTTCGACACCCTATTACACACAATAAAATAATGAATGAGAATAAGTAGCTCACCTAGGATCAGCAAGATGGATTGAATCACCACATTTAGGACATGGCTTAACAAACCCACCAATTGAGTTCCCATCTGCTTTAATTATGAAATGATACCTCTTTGTGCATACTGGATGCCCACTCCATCCTACATTACCAATTACACAAACATATTCAGTACAAACATAATA
Organism: Chenopodium album; assembly: GCF_948465745.1. Classification (NCBI taxonomy): domain Eukaryota; kingdom Viridiplantae; phylum Streptophyta; class Magnoliopsida; order Caryophyllales; family Amaranthaceae; genus Chenopodium; species Chenopodium album. The sequence continues at coordinate 6,465,036 of NC_137846.1, forward strand.
TTTTATGAATATAAAAACCATAGATTATAATTTTATACAAACTGAATAATGACTTTGTTTGTTATTATTATTCCTAAAAATCTCAATTGTGTGACTAGATGGCCCCCACAGTGTCTGAAGTGGACTCAAAAATATTTTTGGATAAATCAAATATCCAAATCAAAATATTATTATTATTATTAATTGATTATTGTTTTTACGATTTTACCCTTTAATTAATATTAAATCATGGGCAATTTAGGAAAAAGGAAGTAAATTAATGATGACGGTCCAATGTATTTGTACGAAAAATTACTCAATCACGCAATAAGTAAGGCCCAGTCACACATAACTCAATCGCTTCATGCCACTTGTCCTTACTAAACGACACCGTTTTATTGTCCGTTTCCACCCACCCCCAAAATAACTACACTTTACCCAAAACGACACCGTTTTTTCCCAGAAAGCATGCAGAAACACCGGGCCATATATCCCGCTGAGTCAACTCGGCTGAGTTAACTCGGAAAAATAACCGTTACAGAAAAAACGAAGGGGAAACTGAGTCGGTTTACACGACTCGGGCGAGTTGACTCACCAACGACTCGGCACTGGTCGCAGTACACAGATCTAGATCTGGCGACGTCTTCCTCGACAACATCGACGCAAACGACCGGAGGAGACGAGTTTTCCGGCGACACCGGCGAGTCACCGGCGCGGAAGAGAACCTGCCACGTCACTAGGTGAGGGAGGAGAGAAGACGGCGGAGGAAGAAGCGCGTGACGTGCTAGAAACGCCTTGATGTTAGACCTAAACGGGGCTCCGGCGATTCTCTGGCTAGATCCCGGCGCCGGGAAACCTAGAAAGTCAGGAAACTCGGCGGTGACTCGGCGCTTCATACGTTTCAACGACCTAGCGTTAACCACCATTGATGAAGAGGAAAAGTTGCAGAGATTTGAGATTAATAGAGAGGAAAGAGGATCTAGAAAGGAAGGGTTAGAGGGTTCAGATCTGAGAGGAAGAAGAGAGAGGAAAAGGGGGGAAAATCAGAAAATGGGAAATTTTTCAGATCTGGGAAATTAATGTTTGTTTGTGATTTTAAAAACTGGAGCTTTTTTTTTTTTTTTTTGTTATAAATAAATAAATGGTGAATTTTGGGGAGGTGGTGAGGTAATGGATGCTTTATTTGAGCCTCGAAAAAAGTGAGGAAGTTTGAGGAGAGAGAGAGAAAAGGAAGAAGATGATGTTGATTTTTTCAAAAATTAAAATTAAATTATCCTTTTTTATTTTAAGGGAAAAATTATCCTTTTTCTTAGGAAAGAAGAAAGGCGGTTTGTTTGGAAAATACGGAGTATTGAATTGATTCATGGATGGTTATATTTTTGGTTAGGCGGGATATGATATGATGTGAAGAGGAGAGAGAAATTAATTAAAGTAAAGATGGAAAATTAAAGCTGGTGAATTGGAGAAGGTTAATTGAATAAATATGGAAAAAGTTGCGCATCTAATGGCGTTTTATACTCCGTATGGACATTGTAATGTTGTGTAGTAATTGTATATTTATTCAATTTTTTGTGTTAATTACTACGAGTACTTTCTAGATTTTAGGGTTACTAAACATGCCCCTTGGGCATTGGAGGTTATTTGGGAGTTTGGAATGGGACCCGCTTTTTCAGCACATACTTTTATTTTTTTTTTGAAATTTTTTACTAATTCGCTCCGTATTACTACTCTGTATTTTTTTTTATTAGTTTTATTTATTACGCTTGTTGATGCAAAATGGCAAAATTTGAGTCATTAATAAATTAATTTATTATCTATAAATTTACCAAAATATAAGGTTGCACCGGCAATTATGAAAATCAATGTTGTCATTAAAAAAAGAATGGAAAAAATATACTCCATATAATAATAGGGGGTGTTAATGTCTCCGTCAAAAAAAAAAAAAAGAGGGGTGTTACTATCAATAAAAAAGATCAAAACCGCCCACATTTAGTGTGAATAGACAACTATGCCTTTAGTATTTCACCACTATCTTCCCTCTAGCCACTAATCACTAACACCTTGACACTACAACCCTGATCGGCGACGACCACCGCAACTACACTGATCGGCAACAACCACCGCAACTACACTAATCGGCAACGACCACCGCAACTACACTGATCGGCGTCCCACCACATCCCCCTTAATGATGAACCACCACCTTCCCTCGCCGATGGGAAGGTGGTTGTTTTTTCTATTTCCGACAATCGTGGTAATTGGAGCCCAAAATCGGTTATCGTCCGGTTACCAACCATGGTAATCGGTTTTGGGCTCCAGTTACCATGCCTAGTAACCGATTTTGGGTTTTGGTACCATGCCTGTGGCAACCGTTTACCATGCATGGTACTCGGAGCCCAAATCCAGTAACCTAGTACAGTCTCCGGTTACCGTAGTTGCCGGAAATAAAAAAATAAAATCCACCACCTTCTCGCCGTCGAGGGAAGGTGGTGGGTCGTCATTAAGGGGATGTGGTGTGTCGTCGGTCAAGGTAATGGTGGTTATCGCCGGTCAAAATGGGTGGTGGGTTATCGGAGAGGATACGAGGTGGTGAAATAGTAAGGGCATGATTATCCATTCACACCAAATGTTGGTGGCGGTGATATTTTTTATGACGGTGTTTAGCAATCCACATTATAGGTAACGTGTTAAGATCTAATTTATACATGTATAAATGTAATTTACTGATAAGAATTGTATCTTTCAAGTTTCAACTCTCGTCGAATATGTGGATAATTCCCCTTGAGGTTATTTAAGTGGTAGGGTATGTACTCTTACCCCACAAACCCAAATCCCCAAAGTGCCTTATTTGCTTAGGGTTTGATCTATTAATCTGATAAATTCAAATAAGTATAGATAAGATAAAGATAAATTCAAATAAGTAAAAATTAGATAATTGAATACAACCAAAAAAATGGACTGATTCACCAATACGAAGTTTCAATTTCATGTAACGTACTATATTTTTATGGGGCATTTTTTTATGTGGCAGGGGTTACTCGAGTTACTTGGTTAGGGGTTACTCGAGTTAATCCTGATTGAGTAACCCCTCAAGTAACCTCTGATCGAGTAACCCCTCAATTAACCCCTAATCGAGTAACCTTTGACCGAACCCCTCGGGTAACCCCTGACCGAGTAATTCGAGTAACCCTTGATCGAGTAACTCGAGTAACCCCGTCTACACGGTGTGGCTAACCACATTTTAAAGCTTGTGTTTTATTAAAAGTCGGAATCTTAATTATAAGTACAAATAGAAATACGGAGTAAGGCCCTATTTTGTTCACCTTATTTCCACTTATTTAAAGGTTAATAAGTTTAGATAAGTTTAAATAAGGGTTAATAAGTTCAGATAAGTTCATATAAGATAAGTTCAGGAAAAATAAGTTCAGATAAGTTGTGATAAGAGTTAATCAGGACTACCCAAGTTTAATTTATAACTAAAATAAGTTTTAATAAGGGCTAATAAGTTCAAATAAGTTCAGATAAGCAAAAAATCAGGTGAATAGATCGCACCCTAACTTTTAATTGTTCTCCGTGTGATTTTTACTCCGTATTTGCTTTTTTTTTTTTTAATTATTATTTTTTTTAATAGAAAACTAGAAAAGTACTGAGTATATTGTATGAATAAATGTACATACCACAGACAAAATTTTATATATATTGGTAGGTGCAATTTTTAATGGATTGATAAGCTGTGTAAGCATATTTTGGTTTTCCAACTGTTTAGTAGTCCGAAAAATTGGTCTTGAGGAGCAACATGGCAGCACATTGGCATCTAATTTTTCGATCTAAAATTCTAAATTAAGTATTTGAGTCATTGGGCTATGATGTTGTAAACGTTTTCTTGTAGGTCAATAACTAAAATAAATCACTAAGGGTCTGTTCTCATTAACTGAAATGAGCTGAACTGAACTGAACTTATTAGAGCTGAACTGCTTTGAACTGAAATGAATATTTTATAAGAGAAGGAAATTAGGAGCCGAACTGAACTGAACTGAACTTATTAGACCTGAACTGAACTGAACTTAACTGAAAATAATCGTATGAGAATAGGCCCTAAGTACAAAGTTTGTGACTTAGTTGATGTGTGAAGGGAAAGGGTTAAAGAATAGAGTCTAAGAGGATGAAGGTAGGTATTATCACTGCCCATCCCTCTACGACTACGGACTACTACAATGGCACAAAATGCTTTCCCGGTATTCTGTGTACACTACTACTGGAGCTAGGCATGGGCCGGGTTGTGCAAGCCAATGTGTACGTGTCAAGATTTAGACCAAAATAAATATTATCGTATCAATCAGATTGTACCGATATTACATGATGAACTACTAATAAGAACATTTCATGCATACACAACCGGTTCTATGTGTGTTTCAAATTGAGCAAGACAAAATGTAAATATTGTTTATGGCTCGGTTTATGGCCATTGGCATCTCTCATGCCATAAAAATATCAGGCCATATTTGTTTGTTGAATAAAAAATCTGTATATAAACACAATATAAAAAAAAAATTGATTGCACAAAACATATTTACAAAGGAGTAAGGAAAAGAAAGGAAACAATCAAATGGACAATTTCTATTTTTTTTTTTTAAAGACCACATTTTGAATTGTATTACTGTAAAAGAAAATATACTTGTATAGTAATTTAAAGTTGTATAAATCTCCCCGGGAAAAAAAGTTGTATACTTGTATGTGTTAATTTTAAGTTAAGGAGTGCAATTTTATGATTGACTTCCCATTAAAATGATATTTGCTACTGTATACTGGTACTAAAATCAAGATGAGGAGATGGAAGCTTTGCAAAAAATGAAACATTATTGCATTATACTTGTGTCTTTTTGGTAAAGATGGATGCTTCAATATTTTGATCAAAGAGCTATGGTCCTTTGGAGTAGTAATCACAATTTTCTGAGAAAAAGAAAAAATAAAAAAAATTTGTAGTGCCTTTCACCAAAAAATAAAATAAATTTCGAAATAATAACTTATTTAGGAGTTGTTTGGCCTATTTTCTGAAACTGTTTCTCAATCTAAGAAATAGAAACTAAGCCCAAACAAGGGAAATTTAAGAAGTAGAAACACTTTTATAAGAAGCCAAAATAGTTTTTAGGATGGGAAGCATGTCACTCAAACTTAAAATTTCTAAACATATACAAGTTTTTTTTTTTTTTTTTTTTTTTAATTTTTATTTTTTAAAGATACATTAATCATTAGTTCTAAACTACGCAAAAAGCTATGGAGTAAACGGTAAACCGTATCAATTTAAACTAGTCTTTTGGCCCGTACAATGTACAGGCATATTTTAAGGATATTTTTCCAGCCGATGATATTGTTCTCTTTGCATATGTATGTTTTATATTTTAACTCTTTTTCTGATCTCCTTAACGAATTTCGTTAGAATATTTTAAGTAATGGGACTTGTTACTTTGAAACGTGTTTATAAGTCAAAATTAGTTATTGTCTATGTAGATGCTGTAATACCCCGTATTTTTATAAAATATTTAAGTATTAATAAAATGTATTGTTAAAGGCTCAAGTATTTTAATTAAATATTTTAAAGGGTTAAAGTATTTTAAATATAAGATTTTATAAAAGTAAAATATATTTTGGGCCAAACATTTATTAATTATTGGGCAATGTAAATTATTCCTACATACTTTTATTGGAATAACCTATTCCAAAACCCATAACTTAAGCCCTATCCCATAACTTAAGCTCACACCTTTATAAGCCCAAATTTAACCCTACACTCTCTACTCTATAAATATACCATGAATCCCCAAAAATTTCCCACACAAAAAGGTTAATCTTATTTTCTTTCTCCTTTATTTTATTAATTTGTGTAATTATAATTATTGATTTATGGGTTTTGATTTTATTGTTTGAAATTAATTTAATTAGTATCAAATTGTATTTTGATGATTAAACTTTATAATTTCAGATTTTATAAATGTCATAATTTTCAGATTTTGTAAATTTTATAACCTAGGGTTTTTAATTATTGAAAATCACGATTTTAGGGTTTTTGCGAACAATTGATTTAGGGCTTTTATAGTAATGATGTTTGAAATTTTGGTGATTATAACTACTGATTAGTTTAACTTAATTCCAGATTATTTTGAACACGTAAATTCGTGTTTTAATTTTTAGATTTCCATTCGTTAATATTAATCCCGTTATAATCCCGATCAGGTTCTGAACTCATCCGAGTTTGATAAAAAAGTAGTGTTTTCCATGTGGAAACAACGTTTTAAGAAAGACTCACCACCTTTGGCCAAATTCAGCCTCTAAATATGATTTTCGGGCAGTTTTTGATTTTTAACGAAGTTTGTTTATGCTTTAAATTTTATCCTTGAGTTTAAAGGATAAGGGATAATTTAATGTTTCTATGGATAATTTAAGTATAAAAATGTATTTTGATGAAGTTTTAAAAGGGTTTTTGATTAGTTTAAAATGCTGGAATTTTATTTAAAGTAGTATAATTGTGATTTTAATGAAAGGGTGTGATTACCCATTAAAAAGGAGTTTAATTAGGGGTTTTTAAATAATTTTCAGATTTTTTTTAAGTAGTCTAAAGTAAATTTAAGTTGCTGGAAATTGTGTATACAAGGAGAATTAATATAGTATTATTGTCCCTTTATGTACGAGACTTGATTCGGGAATTATTGTAGTGTAATCGGCTACTTTAAGGGCTTATTTGAGGTACGTTCGTGTACTTAGCATAATTATGTTGATGTAGTAGCATGTTAAATGTGTTTGATTGATTACAAGTAATATCATGCTAGGTTTGGAATGGAAATTATGATTTGGATGTTATTGGTGATTGGATTATGAAGCATGATTTATTTGTGAGGGATTATTGAATGGAAAATAATAGCTTAGAATATTATTTATGAACCACATATTTATTTATGGCATGATAGAGAGCATGTTTAATTAAACTAAATGTTTAATTTGGTTTGGAATATTGAAAAGGAATTTAATTATGGTTCATATAATTTTTATTGATGCTATAAGCATGAGGAAAGAGCTATATAAGTGTCCATGTACACGAGGAATAAATTGTATGTTGGTGTCTTAGTGCGCTTAAGGTGTTTTTAACACCGAGGGATAGGATTTGTGGCGCTTTATGCGTTTAAGGTGTCATTGGCACGGAGGTAGAATTAAAAAGGGTTCAACATTAATATTTTGTGGTCACTAATTATTCAAGAATTAAATTGATATATTTGATTGTTTGAATAATTATTGTTGATTGAATGATTATGGTTTGAGAGTCGTCACCAAGCTTAATAATCGGTAAATAAAGTAAAGTGAAAGAGAACACCAAAACTCTTGAAACGTATATACCTTGAGTATGAACATATGGGGGGAGTTATGTGACTTTATATTTGATCATAACTTCTACTGGAGTACAGGACGCTGTACATTCCTTTTATTATTATTATGCGCTGGAATTCCGCCACCTATGTGTGGTTTTTGATGCTGGCACGGTTAGCTCCCGTGTCAGTAACCTCAATTTATTGGGGGAGGTTAGTGGGAAACCCGTTCGATGCGTAATCAACGCTAAATAAATTATTTAGTGTTTAGTGACAACTTTTATTGAATGTTGTATGCTTGAAAAACAGATGCAACAAGGTAAGTCGTGTGTTGATAGGGAATTGTATGCTAGTGTGTTAATTACGCTTATGTACTCAGCTTTGTTGATTGTGTGTTTTGTGTGTTATTGGCCTTGTCTTTATCATGGTCCTATGATGACCCATTTTTAATGGAGAGTAGTGGAAATAGGTAGAGATAAGCTTTTCAGGTGATGAAGCATTTTCATGAATGGGCATGAGTGAAGAGCGAATCATGCTAGTTTCTATAAGTATATGATGTGTTTATTGCTTTATTTATTTATGACTTGATTATTATGCGTGACTAACGAAAAGAGTTTTGAGTTCAGTTTTGGTTTTAATAAGGGCCTATAATGGTTCCAAGTTGTAGGTCGATTTTATTTTACTTCGTTTAACTTTGGGTTGACTTGTTTTGAAAGGTTTTGAAATTAGTCTTCCGCTGTGTGTCTTTGATAGTTGCCTTAGTCGTTTTCACGGTGGCGGTAATGTCTTAGATATTCCTATTTAAAGTTTTAAACAGGGCAAAATAGGTATTTTAAAAGAAATGAATTTCTAGGGCGTTACAGATACTAATAATTATTGTAGCATGTAATAAGCCTTTGTTTATAAGTAAAAAACAATACTTTGTATGATTTAAGTTATTTGCAACCACTAAAATATTTATCCTAAAGGCAACGAAGATGAAGGGTTTGATTACCAATATATTTGAACCCTTGATTTCTAATTTGTAAAGGTAATTGAAAGTGATTTTAAACTCATCACTAATACAACCCGGTAATAAGATTATAGTTTAGTAATTAAAATGGGGAGAAAAAAAAGAAAGAAATCATTCAACTAAACCAAAACCAAGAATTTCGAACCTAAATTATTTATTTTGTTAAAAGATTTTCAAACCTTTAATTGAAGCTTAAACCAAATAACAGATTAACAAGCCAAAGAACTTTACCTCTGATAACCACCTTCAATTTGCTTCAACCTTACTACAAAAGCATACAACAATTTTCCAATTTGTTAACTGGGGATTTCAAGTAACAATAACTCATCTATGTTTATATTTTATTCCAATTTCACTAAAAATTAAATTAAAACTTAAAATGTAAAAAAAAAATATGTTAAAGAAAGAAAAAGATAATAGTCACTCACCAAATCTGCATGCAAATGTGACGGAGGTGGAGCTATGTTAATTATAGGTAATATTGCATTGAGTAAGGTTAGTGAATTGTGAATAAATACCAAAAACTCATTATCATCATTATTATGGGCGGATTTGTAACCAAAAAGATGATTAAAGAAATTAATTTGTGGGAATTTAAGAGGGGAGATGAAAATAAAGAGTGCGTGGGATCGATTATTGTAGGTTTGCTGATGAAGGTGAAGAAGCCATGGATGGTGGATTTACTGTTAAAAGATATAGTAATATACATATAAATATGTAATAATTAATATACAATTACTACGTACCTAGAGTTATAAACTGTTAATTATAAATTATAAATTTTTAATTAAATAATTACTTTCTCTTAGAATTAATAAGATAATAGTACACACTTGGCATATAGATTAAACTTGTGAACATGTGGCACAATGGATTGGAATAGTGAACACTTGGCACATTCAATTGGAAAAGATAATATAGGATGGAGACATGTGTGCATCTTGGTTTGAGTTTTTAAATATTAAGTATAGATATAGATAGTACACACTTGGCATATAGATTAAAATTGTGAACATGTGGCACAATGGATTGGAATAGTGAACACTTGGCACATTCAATTGGAAAAGATAATATAGGATGGAGACATGTGTGCATCTTGGTTTGAGTTTTTAAATACTAAGTATAGAAGTATAGATATAGATGTTTGGGGTGAGCCACGAGCATTATGAAAAGATCCTTTTTTAATTTTCTTTCCTTATAATAATATTACTATAATTATCCTCATTTATTTGGTGTGATTTTACATCATCTCACATATTTTCCGGACATAGCTTAAAAAGACTAGAATTTTTTATAAATATCAATTTATACACACAATTCATATGTATTCACTATCTAAACTCATATCAGTCATATGCATCGATCCTTATTAATGAGTCATGCATTTTCATGCCACATTGCTTGCAAAAATTCATTTCTCTGTTCTCTTTAACTTCTTTCACATGAAACGTCTTAATATGCATGTGATTCACAATTTCCACTTTCATGCATGTAACTACAATTATGTACCACTTTAACTAATTATATCCCTTAATTCCTCACGTTCACTACCTAATTATCACCGCATGCATAATTTAGATTTAGAAAGTGTGCTTTTCATGAACTAAAAAAATGCAATCAAGAGTTCTCTTCGCCATAAAACAAGAAATTTACCAAAGGTTAAGCCCAATTGTCCATACAATAATGATACAAATGAAACTATGAAGGGTTAATATCTTTTTTTTTTTTTATTATTGGAAAAAGGACTACCTATGCTTAATTACAGCTAATATAAATTCTAATTAGTGAAATCAAGGGAATAAAACACACTTTAATTCCCGGTAAATAAAATAAAAATTAAAAGAAATACACCCTTATTAATCTACCCAATAAATCAATTACCAATATGCATGACCTTGCAAGCCTTGATATACATGCACAAATTACTTTGTGAGTTTTATACTTTTATATACTTTTATATATACTTTCTCCGAGAGAGTATAGTTTTATACTCTGTATAATATTAAAGTCAATAAAAATATCTAAAACTACACGCCAATAAATAATACTCCGTAACAAAGGGAGTAAAACAAGATCAAATAATTTCAAATTTAATAGTTTTTTTTTTTTTTTTTTTTTTTTTTTTTTTTTTTTTTTTGAAGGGGGAACCCTAATGTAAACTCGCTCTAATCTGGTTTCTGATCTTGCTCTTGAGCTAATTAAATAAGTTCAATTAATTGAAAAATCAAATAAATAGATCAAACCCTAAATATGTTGGTGTAGTTGTGTAGATTCTCATCACGGTAAGTAGCTATAATATATATTCTCTATTTTATTTTCTCCCCAGATTATCCAAAGTAGGCAATTAAATTAAAGAAACGTAAGCATCTCGACTCTTGAGTATATTTCATGGAAAAAGGCGCATTTCATGTAGACGTCCTTTTTTCATGAATTATGATCACAACCATTAACAATGCTTTCAAAGTATGTATTGATCCATACTTAGCCTCTGGATTTGTCTGTCATGGCCCACAACTTTCATCCTTTTGTACATGATAATTATGCTTGAAGTTTACTTGCAAGGAGAATAACATGATTTTTCGTTAGCAAACAAACAAGTTGGTGTGATAGTGTGATACCCTTAGCTTACATTTTGTTAATTATTTTGAGCATATTCATGTTTGGAAAAAGCTAGGTAGGTAATGTGAGCTCTAAGTTGTAAAGTCACAGTTAAAAGACTTTCATACAAGTTATGGAGTACAGTACAAGATATAACACAGTATTAAAATGGTGACTATCTAAATATAATAAATTAAATCCGTTTTAGCAAGTTAATTTTAATTTAAATTTATGATTTAAATCGTATGTGTTAACTAAGATTAATCTCAACATTGAAGTGAATTATAAAGTATATTCTCCAAAATAATTCAATGCTACTATTTCTATTAGAAGGATTACAAAATTTATCTATGTATAACACTCGTTAAAAATTAGAAAAAAAAAAAAAGCGAGATCATCTCAGTTGTGAAGATGGATTAATGCACAATTAAGTTTATTCTAAAAGACTAGCCAAAATTATGGTTATTGTTATTAATTTTATTTATCTATAAAATAAATATGTTTTCTTAAAAAAAGAAGAAACTATGTTTACCTCCATTACCCAAGCCTAGAAGTCATATCAAAAGGGAAACGAAAAGGAAAAACCATGCATAAAATTATGGCATCAAAGAGGAAATTTGGGAATAAAGGTCACAAGTTAACAAACTTTGCAAACATATTGTGCATTTAAATTAACACGTACCCATCTTTATTTGCTTTCTAACAACATTTTACGTAGGCTTTATATACTTCTTCGTAGATCGTATACCTTTTAACAAATTACAAAAAAGAACCAAAAATATACCTTAACATTATATTATCAATCATGAAGAATTTATGCCTGATGAGAATACTCAAGAAATTGAGAATCATCAATTTTATAGTTCTAATATATGCATTTTTACATGCTAGATTGGCATCAAGTGCTCAACAATTTACAGCAATGTACGTCTTTGGAGATTCACTTGTTGATAATGGAAACAACAACTACTTGACCGCCCAAGCTAAAGCAAACTTCTACCCTTACGGGATTGATTTTTATCAAGGACCTACCGGAAGATTCACCAACGGGAAAACCATAATCGACTTTCTTTGTAATTTCATTAATCGCTTTTCTATTCGCAATTTTATTTTTTACTTTACTTCGTAATGCATAAAACAAGTTTCTATAATGAGTTGTGAGTTGTGACAACACAATGTAGATTGATTTGGTTCTTAAGGTAGCATGGCACAACGTGCGGCCTAGTCCATAGGATGGCTGGCAGGACATGACCACCGTGGCTTAGGCTGGGTTGCACCATGTCGACACAATTCATTGCCATGCTTATATAGTTGATTTTTTTTTTTTTTTTTTTTTTTTTTTTTTTTTTTTTTGGGGTGATTAATTTGACCCTCTTAATTTAAATACACCCGTCCATACTAAATTTTTTTATTTTTTATTTTTTCTTACATGTCATATATTCGTACTTTATGAACTAATTTGTGTATGCAGCTGAATCGCTAGGACTTCCCTATTTACCACCTTTTGCAAATCCTTTCTCTACTGATAGAGACATCATGTATGGTGTAAATTACGCCTCAGCTGCCGGGGGAATTCTTGAAGAAAGTGGACAAGCCTTGGTAAATTTCCTCCTCTTAATCCTTAGAATCTCAAGTATAAGGAACCTTAAGCCGTCTCATCACATCTTCATGTATTTTAAATCTCGTCCTTTTATATTTCTGATTTAAGTTTAGGACGCTATGAAAAGCAAAGACGATCATTATCTATGCCAAATAAAAAAAAAAATACATCATCAATTAAAATTTTTAGATGCGTAATATCATTTGATCACTATCATTTTTGACATGTTTTTCCTCTAATTTGGTCTTACTTCCTTTGTAAAGTCTCATGATAAGTGTAAATTGTGACAGGGAGAAAGATTTAGCTTCAGTCTACAGGCTCGGAATTTCGGAATCACCAAAAGACAGTTGCAAAATCATATGAATGAGACAGAGTTGCAACAATACCTTACAAAGGCTTTGGCAGTGATTATACTAGGAAGCAATGATTATGTAAACAATTACCTCAATCCAACTTACCCAAGTCAATCTAAATTCAAGCCCGAAAATTATGCTGATGTTGTCATCAACCAATACACAAAGCAAATTCAGGTACGACAAATTGTAAGATATCCGTTATACACTCGGGTAGTGTCATAACCATCCATGCCTCCTAAGTTTACACCAAAATTACCTATCAACACAAATTCCTAAAATATCACAAAGATATGAAATAGGGTATTTATGTATCCTCGAGATCAACTACGAGTTACTCATTATAGTAGTTGAAGTATAAATGTGTTTGTTTGCATAATAGAGTCTTCTTAAGAATATGACATGATCGTTTAAAGCAACTCAGACCTTTCTTAGACACTAGGACTTGATTTGCTTCACAATGTAATTCTAAGAAATAAGGGTACATGTGAACATTGCCATTAACACCGTCTCACCTTCTACACAGGCACTATACGATCAAGGTCTAAGGTTGTTCTTCTTGGCTGGAGTAGGGCCAATTGGCTGCACCCCTTCTCAGAAAACAGCGGCTCAACTGCCTGCTGATAAATGTGTTACCTTCAGCAATGATGTGGTTCAGATGTTCAACATAAGGCTAAGAACCTTGGTTGATCAATTTAATGTCACCCACCCAAATGCAACTTTTATTTTTGGAGATACTTTCCAGGCTCTGACGGATATACTTGCTCATCCTTCCCAATTTGGTAAGAAATGTTAATTGGAAGCAAATCTTAGAATTCTTGCAAATGCCCTTTCTTATTAGATGATTGTCCAACACTTAGTTATTACGAGACATTATAAGTTATGGAGAACAAAAAATGGAGAAAGATATCCTAAAAAAATTCCAACCTCAGTTCACATTTGTCTAATGTTAGTAATCATCTGTGGATTGCAGGATTGACAGAATTGGAGAGAGCATGCTGTGGAGTGGGGCGAAATAATGCAGAAAAAATGTGTCTTCCTTTACTAATACCATGTTTAAACAGGAATCAATATGCTTTCTGGGATGCATTTCATCCAACAGAAGCTGTTCACAGGCTCCTAGCTTTAGCGGCTTTTAACGGCCCTAAATCTTATTCTCACCCCTTTAATCTCAAGGAGATAGTTGAGATGACCAAAGTTCAGATCTGAATTCCCCTGTTCTGTAAACTAAAACTTGTGTAAAAGTGCAGCTGTGATTGATATTTGACAATGAAAAAGTTATTATGTATACTAATTCAATTTATTGAACTAACGTAATACTTACAGTGCATAAATGTAGCTTCTGCATGTATTTAGCAGTAGTTGTGTTTATTATAGGCATATAGCTTGACAGTCCTGTGTAATCGATTTTCGAGGTTTAAATAATGAATTAAAGGCAATTTTATAACTCTTGTTGCACCTAAAAATTTTAAGGCTTCTAGACTCCTAATAACCAAAATATAATTATGTTTATCATCCAATTGAGTTTGTTTCATGTAAACTTAAGGTTAAATAGACCCGAAAAGCAAAATAACCAAGCATACACACCACAAGTTGAGTTCAAATTGTCTGCATCAGCCTACTGCCAAAGAAAACTTAGTTAAAATTTCTTTGATGATAAGTTTGATTGAGAGAGTCTCATACTCTCATGTGATATACAGATTGGTTGAATTCTTCACTGGCGATTGCAATCCTGCATCAGGCTTCTAAGGTCTAAGTTCTACGTCTTCATCTATACAGAGGGATATAATAAGGTTGAACTAGAAAAGGAAATAAGTCACAGATTCCAAATGATGCAGCAAGCAAAACTTCTCGGCTTAGGAAAACTAATGCCAACTAAAAGCATCTAAATCTGTGAAGCTAACAGAAAATTTCCAAGAAGCCAACATACTACGTAGCAACATTGCAACAATACTGATTTTAGGTCTTAGCAATTCTAACATTCAAAACATACTAATCATATTCCAGGTTTCCAAGTGTTTCGGCATTAAAATCTCAGTTCTAGGTCTTGGCTAATTATATTGCTTTCAGCATCCCACAAGAGCACAAGCAATTAAAGGGGTGTGTAATACTAACAACTTAATGTTACACTGCGAGCTTTGACACAATAGACAATAATGAGGACATAAGAAAGAGATAATAATAATATATAGAAGGCTAATTGCCTATAAAACCACTTAATTAAAGACATCAAACTGAAATTGAAGAAAGAGAGGTATGCAGTCGGTACCAAGAATATAACTGAGGCACAATTTATCAAAATATATAATACCATAATAAATTAGATAATAATATCAAACTACAAAAGTACCTGAGGCACTATCGAGGAAGCAGCCCTTTTCTTCCATTTTACTGAGTAGCTCGACAGCTTCACTCATAACCCTTTCTTGCAGAAGCCTCTGATTATTGCAAATTCAAGTTTCACAGCCTCAAACAAACAAAACAGCAAAAGCCATGAGCTTGCATTTCCTTGAACAGCTTATGTTTCACAACCTCACACAAACAAAACAACAACAAAAGCCATGAGCTTGCATTTCCTTGAACAGTTTATGCACAAGTAGGAGTATACTGGCTTTACACATTCCAGAAAAACATGTAATTGGTAACAAGATCAGATGCTATTTCTTTTACATTACTTCAAAAAAAGTTGAGGGCTTTGTCAATGTTAATGTTTCTTTTCAGCTGATAAGTTTCTGATGTCTGCATCAACTTCAAATCCCTGGCCAACCATAATATCACGGTAGTATAATGCATTTGACAAATCATTATTGAGAATGTAACCTCTAATGACCGTATTATAAGTAACATCATCAGGGGGGCAACCATCTTCCTCCATTATCCTCAACACTTGACCAGCTTCACTCATCATCTCTTTCTTGCAGAAGCCTTTGACCAGTATATTGTATGTTTTAACAGTAGGTTGCAGACCTTTTGTTACAAGATGTGAAAAGACTTTTGCTGCATCGTCAAGTTGTCCAGCCTCACACAAGTTGTCTATTAGGATATTGTAGATGACAATATCTGGCTTAACACCATTATCCTCCATTTCTTCAAGCAATTTCACAGCCTCATCAAGTAGCGCACTTTTGCAAAGGCAGTCAAGCAAAGATGCATAGGTGACAACATCTGGAGTAACTCCGGCAGCTAGCATTTCCTTGAACAACTTATGTGCAATTGGGATTCTATTGGCTTTGCACAGTCCATCTATAAGAGTGTTATAGGTAACAACATCAGGTGTTATCCCTTTCTGTAACATCTCATGGAATATGGTTAGGGCCTTGTCAATGTTATTAGCCTTGCAATATCCATTAATCATAGTGTTGAAACTGACAAGATTAGGCTCACAACCATTTTCAGCCATGAGAACGAGTAGGTTCTCTGCATCCTCCATCTGACTGCACAAACAATATCCATCCAGTAACGCATTATAAGTAATGATGTCAGGAGTCACACCTTTCTCAATCATGTGCTTTAGAATGGATTGAGCTTGATCAACACAGCCATCTTTACAAAACATGTCAACCAGCATGCTGTAGGTCTTAACATTAGGTGCAATGTTGCTCTCTAACATCTCAGCGAACACACGCTGAGCCTCATCCCCACAGCCGGAATTGTAGAGGCCTCGAATCAAGGAAGTATAAGTGACAACATTGGGTTTAATGCCCTCAGTTTTCATGGAGGAGAACAGGTCTAGGGCCTCTTCTAATAACCTGTCCTTACAAAGACTATCGATAATAGTGTTGTACATAACAATGTTAGGCTTAAAATGAGATCCAGATTGCATTTTGTTAAGAAAAGTGAGAGCAGACGCATTGTCGCCAATCCTACAAAGCCCTTTGACAATAGTATTATAGGTAACAATGGAGGGTTGGAAACCAAGCTTGACAATTTTATCCAACAAATGAGCAGCTTGGGGGAAATTATCAGAGTGGATAAAACCATCAATTAAGGTATTAAAAATGACAGAATTAAGAGGATAACCAAGCTTAAGTCTTTTACCAAGGAGAGAGAATCCGAAATCAACTCTGCCCAAATGACAGTAGCAATTGGCAAGAATACCAATAGAATACATATCGGGTTTAATACCAAACAATTCAAGGTGCCTGAAGAGAGAGATAACGGTGGAATGATGTTGAAGTCGTTTCAATTTGACAATAGCAGTAAATAACTGATTGAAACACATGACAGAAGGAAGAGGGCACAAATTAATCATTTGATTATATAGAGAAAGGGGGGATTTAAGATCGGAAAACCCTAATTTGGATTGCTCTGTAATTGAAGTTAGAAACAATTGACGATCTTGGAAAGAAGAGAAAAGTCGAAAATGGGAAAGAAAAGAAGAGGAAAGAGACATACCGCCATTAAAGAAGAAAGAAGAAGCTTTAGAAGAAATCATCATCAGAGACCTGAGTTCTCGCAAATCGCAATCTTCTTCTTCTCCTCCTTGTTATGTTTTGACAAGGTAAGGTTTAAAAAAATCACATTTTTCTTATAAAAAATTCAACATTTATTTTATTCCTCGAAAATCCAACCTTCATACCCCACCTTCTCCAAGAGATTCATTCCCCGTTGATGACCGATTTTAGTAAGTTATGTGCCACGTATTAGCCATTAATTGGTCAATTATATTTTTAATCACTAAAAAACAAAATAATTAAAAGGAAAAATTTGTCACAAAAAACCTTTTAAAAGCACCATTTTGAGAACAAAAAAAAATTTAAAAACTTTTTGGTTAAAAAAAAACAATCACATTCATTTTTTTTGCGAGAGGAAACCCATTTCCTTAATTATCCTCTAATTAACTTAATTAGGCTCTAATTTCCTCCTATATATTCTAATTAACCTCTAACCCACCCAATTACATAATAAAAGATTAATTTATATATAAAAAAATCACCACCACAACCACCAACCAACCACCTTCTTCCCCTTCTTCCTCCCTTTCCCCTCCCCTGGAAGCAACCCCCCTCTCCCACCGGATCCGCCACCGAGAATCCCACACCTGCGGTGATCTACCTCCACTGTCGATTGACCTCATTTTTCTCCTTTATCCTTGTTGGCTCCCTTCAAATTTTTGGCTTTTATTTACTCAAACAAACTCAAATCAAGTCCAAATCAATTTCAATTTGCTTCAAATCACCCTAGCTTCATATAAATATATAATCAAAGCCAAAACAAGCATAAATTGCAAGCAAGATGCACAAAAAAAAAAAACCCCAAATCGTTTCTCTAGGGTTTTTCATAATCAAGGAGGTCATTATCGCCGGCGGTGATAAGGGGGAAAATGAGGGTTGTCCGGCGGTGGAGGAGGTCGCCGGAGGTCGGGGATTTGGGCAGCGGGTCCGGTGGGGGAGGGGGTTGCGCTAGGGGAAGGGGAAAGAGAGGAGGAAGGAAGAGGAAAGGGAGGAGAAAGGGGAGGGGTTGTGGTTTTTTTTTTTTTTTTTTTTTTTAATTTAATCTAATTATTTAGGGTTTGTTTGGCATTGTTTTTTGTTTTTTGTTTTCAGTTTTTTTGAAAACCAAAAACAGGAAACAAGAAAAAGGTGTTTCCACTTTTCTGTTGTCAGTTTTCAAAATTATCATGATTTTGATAAGTTTGACTAATTTTTGAACCATTATATGACATATATTGTATGATTTTGAAAAACAAAAAACCAAAAAACAGAAAACCACAGTGATGCCAAACAAAGCCTTAGTAATTTGGTGGGCTAAAGGTTATTTGAAGAAAATAGAGGAAATTAGAGCCTGATCAAGTTAATTAAAGTGTAATTAAGTAAATAGGTTTCCTCCCGCAAAAAAAATAAACGTGGTGGTTTTTATAACCAAAAAACTTTTAAAAGGTTTTTTTCTGCAAAATGGTGCTTTTTTAAAAGGTTTTTTGTAACAAATTTTTCAAATTAAAAAAAAAAACAAAATAAAATCAGAAAAGCCAATCCCACCCTCCTTCCCTGACCACCCTATCCCCACCGGCCACCGAAACCCAGCAACACAATCGCACCGCCGTGCCACAACAGTCACAACCACCAATCAGCAAATCCAGCTCGCACCACCGCCCATATATCTCCATTTCTTCCCTACATTTCAGCAGCCTCGCAAATCGCAACCATCGACTCCAAACCGCCCAGCCACCAATAATCACGGCCAGCCAACAGTGCAGCCCGAAATCCCAAACCAACCACCAATTAGGCTGCCGCCGCACCTGCTCCAACCCACACCAATTAACAACCGACCACCGCAACGATTCCAAACCTGAACTCGCACCATCAATCGATCATCCACCATCAATTGAAACCCGCAACCACTGACTCCAAACTACCACTTACCTCACACAACAATGCTTCTATTTCTTCTCTCTTCTCTGACAACCATTGTCGATTGATTCTTTTCCCTTGTTAAAGTTGGTTGAGGTTGGTTTTCGGTGGTTATGGAAGGGTTTCAGATCTTGGTTGTGGCTGCAAATTGGGTGGGTTTGGGTTTCGAATTTTGGTGATGGTAACTGGGTTAAGGGTTATGGTGTTGGTGCGACTTGTTTGGGGTGGTTATGGTGGGATTTCGGGTTATGGTGGGATTTCGGGTCATGGTGCGGTGGTGGTGAGAGTGGTTACGGGATGGGTTGTGGTGGTGAGAGTGGTTGAGTGGTGTTGGTGGTGTACTAGGCCTACTAGCGGTGGACGTGGTACGATGTTCAGGTGGTGTTGGTGGTGTACAGGAGGGTTGTTGGGTTGTTTCCATTTCTGAGGAGAGAGAAGAAAGAAAGAGGAGGAGTGAGAAAAGAAATTGAGAGAATTAAAAAAAAAAAAAAAATCTTTTTAACCTGTTAGAGAAGGTGGGGTATAAAAGTTGGATTTTTATGAGAAAAAAGTGCAAAGGTTGGATTTTTGAGGAATAATATGAGGAATAAATAAGAAAGGCGTTTTTACTTTTCAGCACCTTATTCTTTTGTAATTCGTGTAAAACAAATAATTTTTTTTTTCTTTATCGAAAAAGGTATCATAGACCGGTAAATTTCATGTAAAAAAATTTACATCATAAGACATCCATGAGAATATCCACAATGATTGTACATAAGGACTTACTAGCAATTTCTACATAGCTCCATAGAGCTATGTAGTTTCACTCCATCCAATGCTATTATATTTATTTGTTTAATAAATTTATTTATTTTATATCATCATGTGGTACATAATCATGTGGTACATAATAAAATTACAAAAGAAATAGCTTGTCATTGTAGATGTTGTAGCTTAAATCATGTGGCTTGATAAATAATGATGTGGCAATCCTTAACTATATGTACATATAACTTGCCATTGTGGATGCTCTAAGTTAATTTGCTTGATACTTCCTACTCCATTTTGCCGAGTGTTACAAATTACGGAGTAACTTGTTGTAGTTACATAGCGCAAACCAAAAAAAAAAGAAAAGAAAATGAAGACCATATACTCCTATGTGAGTATTTTTGTATTAAAGAGTATATAGACATAGTGTAAGAGATTTATTAAATAAAATTGAACCCATAAGTTAGGATTATGAGTGGCAAAGATTAACTATTCTTACGAGTACCGCTCCTTTTCTTCTTTTTCTCTCTTCTCTCTCCTCTCTCTCCTAGGATTTTAATTTTCTTGTCCGTATAGACTGAAAATAGTTAATTAATTTTTTGTTTGTTTGTTTTGTTTTACGTTTTGGTTTGCTTGTTTTGTTTTGTTCTCTCCATTTGTGAGAGACTGTCCCAATTTTCCGAATTTTTCCCAATTTTCTGGGATTTTGATTCTCACCTATGGATGAGAATTTTATTTTTAGGGTTCTTATAATAATTGGAAAGGTGATTTGGATTCCTATGGGTCTAGGATTTGTCATCAACTGATTGATCAAAACATCAGCGCCGATTGTTGAGGTCTCAACTTGGAAAGATGCAAAGACATCGAAAATCATTGCTCACGTCAAGCTTGAAGCGGTGGAGTATGAACTGTGCCAAATATGCAAATTAGTTATGTTTTTGATTGTAAAAGTTATGATATTTTCTCTAAATCTGTGGTTTACAAATATTTATTATGGTTATTATTTATGATATTATACTTCCTGTTCAAAAAAAAAAAAAAATTAGGATTATGAGTAATAAAAAAATGAATAAAAAATTGCTATAAAAAGAATAAATTAAAAAAGAGTAATACCCATAAAAAAGAAAGAATTAAAGAGAGTAATGAGATGCAACTGATACAAGTGACACAACACACAAAAAAGATTTCAACCAAGTAACTCATATGATGATTATAAGCATTTGTTCCCCCGAAAATAAGTTTGTTTACCACGGAGTAGTTAGATGCGAAGTATTAATAGCTTCTAAGTATTGAGATTCTACAATAACCTCGAAGATAGAACAACATCGTACCTCTAATATATTAAAAAATTTGCATTAGTACAAACATCATGGAAATATTAACAATATTAAGGTAAAAGTCAATAAATTACGACTACGATTCACTAATAAAGTAATACTAATAGTCGAGTATTATCTCCCAATCTGAACTCCAAGACCAAAAATTGATAGCAAAAAAGAAGCACCCTCCTACACCTCATATGCTCATCTTTCCACTTCCACTACAATTTACAAGGCCATATAAGGTATAACCCAAGGAAGGGAGGACCAAACCCAAGACCAAAGTCACAGCATTTCATCAGCAGTAACTGACTTAAGTGAGAGCTTGTTTCGTTCACCTTATTTCAGGTCAAAATTTCTATTTTCAGATTAAATTAGACTGAATTTTTATTTCTAAATCAGATCACCTAAATTTTGAGGAAACATAGAAATACAAGTTATAGTAAGTATATTCTTTTTTTTGCTTCCAATTAGATGTTTAATGAATAATGACAATAATTACAGAAAGTTGACGAGTTATTACTCAGAATTCAGAATTGAGGAATTGTGTGGAAGAAGTTGCTTAACAAATCTCCTTATCTTTCAATTAAAAACAAAAAAATACCCTGAGTAGTAGTTGCAATGTTCAACCAAAATTTTTTTGGCACTTGCTAGAAGAAAGAAACTCTCGGGAACACAACTTGATGGGAAGTGATACTTCTATGTCTAAACAAATACTTCCTCTAATTACGTTGACACTTTTCTTTAGTGACGTTTATCAATGCACAATTTCAACAATTGATGTCTCTAATTACCAATAAGTAAAAATTATGAAAATTTGATAATTTGAAAATATATATCGTGACAAATCTAACAAGATTGCACATGACTATATTTTTCATTATGTATAAACCACAAAACACGGTAAAAAAAAGTATATGAATACTGCTAAACTCAAAACGTGTCTACTAAAAAAAACGGAGGTAGTATGTATTATTGTTGTTTTTGGTATATATACACCCGTGGCTCACACAAGAATCACTGTTTTTAGATTAGATTAGAGATAACTTTAAGCCAGAGTAATGTGGCCACGTTTCCCTCTAGGGCAGCACATCATTTCAATAATCAGAAAACATAGCCATTTCATATTATCATAAGAATAACAGAATTCAGAAATTTGATAACAAGATATGGACCAACATTCACTGGCACCACATGTTCTAATCTTTCCATTTCCAGCACAAGGTCATGTAACTCCTATGCTAAATTTAGCTGAACTATTATGTCTAGCAAATATAAAGATAACCTTCCTAAATACAATCCATAACCAGCAATGCCTTACCAAGCACACTGACATCGAAGCTCGTTTTGCTCGCTATCCCGGGTTCAGGTTCAAGACAATATCCGATGGCCATCCCGATGACCATCCACGATTGGGTGCTCATTGGTTGAGAGAAATATTACAAGCATTACCATCAAGTGCTAAACCCCAACTGAGGGAGATATTGGTTAATGCGACAGGAATAGATAAAGTTACTTGTTTTTTATTGGATGGGTGGATGAGCTTTGCTAGAGATTTAGCAAAGGAAGCAAAGGTACCAGTTATTGCAGTTAGGTTTGGAAGTGCATGCTTCACTTGGTCTAATAAATGTACTTTAAAGCTCATTGAAGCAGGGGAAATACCCTTCAAAGGTAAGCACTACTTTTTGCAATTCAGATTGACAAAAATTAGATCTGAAAAAACATGTATATTTTAGATATTTGAAAATTTTAAAAATAAGCAATCCGGAACATAAAAAGCTAAATCGAATATCTTAAATTTTGGATCGGGTTTATCATTTATGCCCATCCATAATTATTTATGCCCATCCATAATTTGCAGAACCCCACATCTATGTGGGTGCATAAATGTAAAGTATTTATGTTTTCACAGAAAATTAGGAAAAGGGATAACTCTTGTTGGAAACTTATTGAAATGCATCAGAATCGTAAAATTACTTTCTCTCTCTACAAAGGGAGCTTCCCTCTCTAGAAATCTAGAGCCTTCCTAGCTTTCTTCATCCTTTTCCATCGTCTTCCAGTAACAATCACCATTTTCTTTTCCTTTTATCTAAGAAAACAAAAGGTATGTATTATTAAGTTCAATTACTTGCTCCTTTATTAGTTCAACCGTCTTCCTGTTCATGTTTCGATACGACCTAGGTTAATTCCAAAACCCCTGTTCCGATCAACAACCCCCAATTTTCGATTTTTTTCACCGATTACATCCCAAACCCAATTATGACCCCAATCCGTAATCACCAACTAGCATCTTCTCCACCTTTATCCCACCCATATTTAGTCTTTGGGAAATTTTTGGATTATAGACACTTTTCAGAGACTCGTATTCAGCTCTGGGTAACAAACCATTGGATCACGTTTGGGGAAATTGTAGTCCAGAAATTTGAAGGAGTCTTCCTGTTCCTTTGTGTTGATGTCCGTGACAGAGATGCTTTGCTTCAGCTGGGGTCAGCGGCTTACCAAGCTGCCCTCCTAATTTTCAAGCCTTGGATTCAGGGAGATTCAATAAAGGATGTCAATTTTAACGATGCTGCTATTTGGGTTCACCTTGATGAGGTACCTTTGGATTATTGTGAGAAACATGTCATTAAACCAATGATTAATCTTGTTGGCAAATTACTTTGTACTGATGTTTCCCCTCCTGGATCACTAAGGTGTTCAATTAGAGTAAAACTATTAATTTATGTCCTTAAGCCATTGTTGCCGGGCTTTTATCTAGACCGTGGAACCTCAGAGCCTAAATGGATTAACATTCGCTACGAGAATTTGTTTATTTTCTGTTCTGGGTGCAATAAGGTTGGACATAAGAAAGCTGCTTGTAGATTAAATTCCAGTGTCACTGGTCCTTGTCTGAATGGTGGTGATGAGCCCTGTGTATCACCTATGCCTCTTGGACATTGCCTCTCAAATAAGAACATAGGACTGAAGAGAGCTGAAAGATGTAGAACCAGTAGATTGAATCTCCATTCTGTTTTTAACAGATTGACCTTACCTCTGCATCCTGTTCATTGTCAACTGTCAACTGAGAGTATCCCTTAAAAAAAACGAATCTTTAAGACTGAATCTCTTCCCTTCACATCCTATAAAAAGAGGAGAACAACCTCGGAATTAATATCACCTTCCAATTACCTCAAACCAAACCAATTTCCAGTTCCACCCCACAAAAAAAAAACCAGCAACCATTAAAACCAGGCATCATGGTCGCCATCACTCACGTATGCTGTGGAAAAAAGGCAAAAGGCTTGTTGACAGACCACTATACTCATACCACCGAGATCACTTACCTTCCCCATATATATTTCCAACAAATAACCCCAGCTGCTCACCGATTAAGAAGACCAGAGGCAAGGTCAAAGTCTGTTCTGGTCTTAAGTTACGTAAAAGTGGTGAAAAAGTGTGGGAGTGGGTCAAGCAGCATGGTCCCAGGAAGCGAGCTGGAGGTCCGACCGAGCCTTTGGTTACACTTCTTACTGCTGAGCAGCAACAACAGTTTGAGGATTCTATCTGCCTTTCATATTTCTTACCATATAAGAAGCGTAAGAGGAGTTCAGACTCTCCTTCTACGGTTTCTTCTGAGGGATCGGTGACCTCCCGGACAGGGTCACCAAAATCTAGATGAAAATAGCAGTTTGGAATTGTAGGGGCTTGGGACAAGCGGACTCCCCTAAAATTCCGTATGTTTCTTCTCTAGTCCGCTCTCATAGTATAGATTTAATGTGTCTTATGGAAACTATGCTTCCTGTTAATATAGTTGTGCAAAAGTTAGCACCTTTGTCTTACTTGGGTTGTAATGGCATAGATGCCGTTGGTCTTAGTGGGGGTATGTTCATATGTTGGTTTGCCCCATTAGGCTTAGTTCCTGTTTATAGTTCTCAAAACGTTTTCCTCTGTAAATTGGTGTAAGGAGATGAGGTAAAACATGTACTGTTTGTGTACAGCTCGCCTCATATTACTAATCGTTTGGAGATTTGGCATTTGATTAGTAGTATTCTGGACACTCTTCCAAAAGTAGTCATTATTGGAGACTTTAATCAAGTGGAATACCTTTCGGATAAATTAGGAGGCAATTCCTTTATTCCAGGACGGGCAGATTTTATTGATTGGCGTATGGGTTTGGATTTGATAGATGTCCCATTCTCAGGTCCTCGTTATACCTGGACTAATAACAGAACTGATTCTGACCCCATTTTTGAGCGCCTAGATAGAGCCTATGGTACTTCTTCTTGGTTTATAGACTACCCGGACACCAAAGTTATTAATCAACCCATTTTATTCTCAGATCATGCTGCTATTATCTTATCAGATTCTGCTGATATAGATTATGTTAAGCGTCCCTACAGGGTTGAAAATTGGTGTTTATCTGCCTCGGCGATCAGAGATATTGTTGCTTCTATTTTCTCCTTGTTTTTTCCAGGGTCCCTTATGTTCGTCTTGAGTCGTAAGCTTTCTGTTACTCGGGAGCGTTTGCTTGCATGGTGTATTTCTCACAAAAAAGCCTGGGGTATTAATTGGAAACAATTTGTTTTGGAGGTCCAACAAGCTTCGCAGTCTCTCTCTTCCCCAGTGCATCGGTGTCTTTTTGTTACTACTAAGAATGAAAAGGTAGCGGAAGCTCAAGCTGCTTTCTTATTTTGGCAACAAAGAGCCAAGGTAAAGTGGGATGCTCTAGGAGATTCACACTCTCGCCTTTTGTTTTCCTCCGTACAATCTAGAAAGAGGAAGAATAAAATTTACGGCCTAAAGGATTCTTCTGGAATTTGGCATCGAGATTATGATCATATTGCTTCTATGTCTCTAGACTTCTATAAGGATCTCTATTCTGTCAAAGTTGATGCCATTTCAAAGGACTCAGATTGGTGGGATAATTTACAGTTGCCTTCCCTCTCTCCGGACCAACAGGCTTCTCTTATGATTCCTTTTTCAGTTGATGAGATTCGGGATGCAATTTTCAGTATTGATGATAACAAATCCCCTGGTCCGGACGGTTTCCCTTCAGCCTTCTTTAAGTCACACTGGGATTTTGTTGGTTCTTCGGTGGTATCAGCGGTTCAACACTTTTTTGCTCATGGTTATATGCTAAAGGATTGGAATCGCACTTTCCTAGCCTTGTTACAGAAGGTAGAGGACCCCGAGTTCATCTCCCAGTTTCATCCGATAGGCCTCTGCAATGTGGTTTACAAGTGTGTTGCAAAGTGTCTTACAGGGCGCCTTCGCTTGGTTATTCCTAGTTTGGTGGCTGATTTTCAGAATGCTTTTGTCCCTGGTCGCCTTCTTTCGGATAATGCTTTAATCGCTCATGAAGTCCTCTCCTACATGAACAGGTGAAAAGCTAAAAAAAGATTTTTTGCGGCCATCAAGTTAGATATGAACAAAGCATCTGATAGGGTGAGTTGGGATTTCCTTTTCAGGCTACTTCGAGCCTACGGGTTTCCTCCATATTGGATTCATATCATCCGCCAGTGTGTTTCTACGGTTTCTTATCAGATTTTGGTGAATGGGAATCCATCGTCGGCCTTCCAGCCTTCTTGTGGTCTTCGACAGGGTGACCCGCTTTCTTCCTATCTTTTCGTCCTTTGTATGGAGATTCTTTTTGCGATGCTTCGAAGAGCTGAAAGAGAATCTCTTATTACAGGAATTTGCATTTCCCGGGGTGCTCCAGCGATTTCTCACTTATTTTTTGTTGATGACTCCTTATTGTTCTTGCAAGTTTCGCCCAAGGTTTGTGACAACCTTACTGCTCTTCTTTCAGAATTTTGCAGCTTGTCGGGTCAGGTTATTAATATTCAGAAATCCTTTGTAAAGTTCAGCCCGAATACCCCGACAGATTATCGAGATTATCTTTCACTAGACGAAAATATGAATTGGCCACCGGTTCAAAACCCCCCTATGCCACCGGTTTTGAACCGGTGGCCAGGTGGGGGGTGGCAATAATATTATTAAAAAGCCACCGGTTCAAAACCGGTGGCAAAAACAATTATTGCCACCGGTTAACCGGTGGCAATAATTGCTTCCCGCAATTTTTTTTAATGGTATTAAAAAGTATTGCCACTGGTTAACCGGTGGCAATAATGTTCATAAAAAACAAAAAAAAAATATTTTTTTTTTCATTTATTTCACTTCAATTGTAGCAGAAATTATACATATATGTAAATTATATGTAAAAACACATATATATTCATAGTATCTAATAATTGTACACTTTTTAAGAGTGATAAAACCAAATTAATAACTACAACTAAATTACTCATACAACAATTCCAATTTAAAACAACTAAATTAATCAAATTACACAAAACTAAAATTCCAACATTAAAAACCAAAAAAACAAATTTACAATAAAAACCAAAAAAAATTACAACATTAAAATTAAAAAACAACCATATAACACCTAAATCAATAATCCTGCATCTTTTTTCTTCGATTTAACATCTACATCCAAATCAATACACCTGCATCAAAAAAAAATTCGATTAAATAAAAAAAATAAGCTGCGAAAAAAAGATAAAAACAACTGTATAAGCTGAGAACAAAAAAAAAACCCATAAATCGATTTAAATAGGTTAAATAAACCCAGAAAAAACACACAAAATATAAACAAAACCCAGAAATTAAACAAAAACCCAGAAAATTAACCCAGAAAACTAAAACCCAGAAAAAAAAAAGAAAAAAAAACCAGAAAAAAATTAAACAAAAATCCTAGGAATTAGTGAAAACCCGAGAGTTAAATCGAACTAAAAAAAATCAAAATGATTTTCAAAACGAGAACTAAAAACAAAATGAGAATTAAATCGAACTCAAAAAAAAAAAAAAACTGATTTTCACGAATTAAAAAAAAAAAAAATGAAAAAACCAAGAATTAAATCGAATAGGACCCAAAAGGAGATCCACTTAGAATCGATTAAAATCAATTAAAAATCGATTTAAATCGACGAAAACACTAAAAAAAATAATCCAAAATCGACTAATTAACCCAAAAAATCAATAACTAGTAATGAAACAAATACCCAAAACACAAACCCAGAATTAATTGATTAAAATCGAGTAAAAACCCAGAATTAATTGATTAAACAAAAACCCAGAATCAAAAAACAAAAACCCAGAATTTAAAATCAAAAACCAAGAATTAATTGATTAATCACAAACCTCGTGCATGTCTTCGTTGTGGTCTTGATGATGGTGCACGAAATCAAAGAGGAGATCGAAGGAGAAGAGGAGATCGAAGGAGAAGAGGGAGAAGGAGACGAAGGAGATGAGAAGAGAAGGAGATGAGAAGGAGGAGATCGAAAGAGAAGGAAAGAGAAGGAGGAGATTAGATGAGAAAGAGAAGGAAGATCGGCTGAGAGTGAAAGAGAAAGAGAAATGAAAGAGAAAGAGAAAGAAGAGAGGGGGAGCAGGAGAGAGAAAGAGGAGAGGGACGGCTGGGAGAGTGAATTGAGGTAGGGTTTGGGGTATTTAAGGGAGCGTTTTTGTTTTTTGTTTTTTTTTTTTAAATTGCTAATTGCCACGGGTTCAAACCGGTGGCATAAATGGTAAAGGCCACCGATTCGGTTTGAACCGGTGGCAATGTGAATTAGCCTAACCCGCCCATTTTTTAAGCCACCGGTTTTCAAAAACCGGTGGCCATAGAGCGGTGTTTTTTTGTATTTTTCTACTAGTGTTTCCCGAAGTTTGAGGCTTCAGTGTAAACCTTCTCTTGGTACATACTTGGGTTTACCGGTTGAATTAAGTCGTAGCAAAGTCTTTGATTTTGGCTTTTTAGTTGACAAGGTGGTTCAGCGTCTTTCTTCCTTTGCCTCGGTAGGTCTTTCCTCGGCGGCAAAACTGGTTATTATAAACTCTGTTTTGGTTGCATCTTTTAATCATATTCTCTCTGTGTTTAAGATCCCTTCTTCAGTTTGTTCAAAGATAGATAGTCTTTTAGCCCAGTTTTGGTGGAAATCAGACTCCCAATCTCGGGGTTTAGCTTTGCGCTCGAAGACTCTCCTACATATGCCTAAGGGTATGGGGGGTCTAGGCATTCGTAAGCTCAGTAGCTTCAATTCGGTCCTTTTAGCTCGCCAGTGTTGGCGTATCCATCATCACCCTCAGCTTTTGGTTTCTAGATTACTTACAGCCAAATACCCCTCCCTTCGGCTTTTTCAGACGACGAGTATTCCACGCTCGTCGTGGGGTTGTCGTGGTTTACTGTCAGGCTTGGCAGTTTTATCTGGTGGTATTGCTTGGAAGGTGGGTTGTGGAACTCAAGTTTGAATTCTCGAGGACACTTGGGTTCCTGGAGAACCTCTGACTATTCGTCCAGGTTCGGGTGAGACGGACTTTCCGTCTCATGTTTCTTCTATCATTAATCCGCGTTCTTACGTGTGGGATTCGACATCTATTCACAGGCTATTCGAGTCTTCTTCGGCTCTTCGCATTCTTGCTCAGGAGCGCCCTAGCAAGCTGATGGATGACTTCGTATATTGGAAATTCTCAAGAGATGGAAACTTTAATACAAAGTCCGCATATGCTATGTTGCTTCATCAGTCTATTGGTTCAGCTATAGCAACTACTTTCCCAGCCTCTTGGTGGAAGATTTTTTGGGGTTTACCCCTACTCCCGAAATTGCAGTGTTTTATTTGGAAGGTTCTCAATAATGCCCTGCCTCTTTTTGAAGTTTTACAGACCAGAGGAATCTTGGTGAATTCGACATGTGTTTTTTGTCATGGGGCTTCAGAGACGTTGGCTCATTTGTTTCGTGACTGTCCGGTTATTACTAATATTTGGGCTTCTACATCTCATGGATCCATTTTTTCAGTTCAACATAACAAGCCTTTTCTAGAAGCCTTTGTTGACTTGATTTTGGACTTACGTCAGGCTCGAAACTGGGACGGTTTGGTTTCTCTAGTGTCTTTCTTCTGGGCTGTTTGGCTGGCTCGTAACCATAAAGTCTTTCGGCAGGCTGTCTTATCTCCGGCTCTAGTCATACATCTAATGCACGAGTGGATTTCGAGGAGCTCTTCAGCTCAAGAGTTTCGAACTCTTGTTCGCTCTTCTATTAGGCACCCCTTCTCTAGTACAAGAGAGAGACTGGTTATATCTTCGTGGTTCCTTTCCTTCTCTTTATGATGCCTGCCTTGTGTTTGATGGTGCGTGTAAGGTTCATGATTATACGGCTGGCGCAGGTTGGATTTTTCGACGACCAGATTCAGAGCAGGTTATGGGCGGGGGGGTCTAGAGCCTTCCTTTCTAGTCCAGCTCTCCATTCTGAGTTACAAGCATGCCTCTGGGCTCTTCGGGCAGCGAATCGACGTGGTTTTCGTCGTCTGTTGATTTACACTGATTGTTCGTCCTTATTTTCTTTCCTTCGAGAGGGAACGGATCGAGACATTTCTAGCTTATGGCTGCTCCAAGATATTCGGACTATTATTCGGGAATTTTCTGCATGCAAACTTCGGAAGGTTCCGCGACAATGGGTTGCTCCGGCTCACTGGTTAGCGATGAAAGCTCGTCGTCGTGATTTCCTTTTTTGGTCCTTTTAGTTTGTAGTTTGTTTTGTTTTTCTGTCTTTTCGTTGTTAGCTCTTCTTGTCAAAAAAAAAAAAAAAAAAAAAACTTATTGAAATGCTGAAACTAAATCTAATAAATGAAATTTGTCATTGGAAAAAGCAAATTAAAGGCCATATAAAATCGAACACCTAAAATCTCAGTTAACGCACAAAAGATTCTTTAGATCTGATAAGAAAGTATGGTATTTACATGTGAAATTGTGAATTGTTACAGAATTCTCAGCATTATTGTTTTTGCAATAATCAATCTATTCAAGTTCCTCAGATGAACCCTCATTAGTCTCAATATTAGGCTAGGCTATGTAACATCCTGATTTTGATCCTCACACCTTCACCTCATGTACTCATAATTCCACTGCCAATAATAGGCCATGTAAACTCAATGCTACACTACACCTAGCTGAACTTCTTTGTCTTGCAGACTTTAAGATAACACTATTAAGCACAACCCACATACATCAACGTCTATGTCGATACACATACATCAAACTATCAAAGCCCATTTTTCCTGTACCAAGGACTCGGGTTCAGGACAATGCTTGACAGATTGCCCAATGAACACCCTTAGCTTAATTGGAGAGAGCAATATCAGGGACTGGTTGAAGAATTTGGTATCATTTGAGAGAGGTTTTGGTTGCATCAGCTGAAACAGCTAAATCTCATTGAAGCAGGGCAAATACCCTTCAGTGGCACACACTGCACACTAGGATGTCTACATACTAGCATCTCTATACATGATTTTTCAGGGCAAATGTTGCACCCAAGTAAACATATATAATTATAATATATTCTAGGAATATCAGTCAAAAAACTACATTTCAAAAAGCTTATCCTTATATTAATTATTTTGGTGACATTATGACTATTATCAGGTAATTTTCTGACAATCTTTATTATCATTTTATCAGATGATAAAATGGATCAACTAGTAAAGAATGAACCTGGGATTGACAGCTTCTTTCGCTATCGTGACCTTCCCAGCTACTGCCGAAACCTAGACACAACTTCTTGTCGAAATGTCCAAGATATGTCTACCGGTGAGGTACAGGCAATTGGGGAAGCACACTCCGTCGTAATTAACACATTTGAGGAATTGGAAAGCCCGTTTCTTTCTCTCATCCGTTCACATTGCTCAAGGGTCTACACCATAGGACCACTTCATGCTCACCTAAATTACAGACTCAGTCAAAATGAAACAACATTGTCCAGGAACTCCTCTAGTACCCTGTGGGAAGTTGGTCGAAGTTGCATATCGTGGTTAGACCAAAAGCCAGACAAATCTGTTGTCTATGAAAGTTTTGGTAGCTCAACCATGCTCACAAAGGATCAACTGATAGAACTTCGGGTTGGGCTAGTCCAGAGTAAGAAGTACTTCCTTTGGGTTGTAAGTCCCAATCTCATAACAAAATGTGACCAAGATAGTCTAATCCAAGATGATATCTTGAAGGGGATCAACGAAAGAGGATACATTGTAGGTTGGGCACCACAGGAGGAAGTTTTGGCTCATCGAGCCATTGGTGGATTCATGACACATAGTGGATGGAACTCGACACTAGAGAGCATTGTTGCTGGTGTACCAATGCTCTGTTGGCCTTACTTTGGTGATCAACAAGTGAACAGCAGATTTGTAAGTGAAGTCTTGAGGATTGGCCTAGATATGAAGGATACATGTGATCGAACAATAGTAAAGAACATGATCAATGATCTTATGGAAAGGAAGAAGGACGAGCTACAAGGGTCAATGAGTAAAACATCGAACTTAGCAAAGAAGAGTATCAGTGAAGGCGGATCATCTTATTCAAATCTTAACCATCTAATCGAGGAAATAAAAGGGATGATCAAGAAAGAGGAACACTAATTATATTTCATTCTTCTAATGAAGGTAGAGAGGTTACTAACTGTAAATCGTTATAGTTTGGTTTACTAATTCGTTCGTTTGATCAAATCGTTTGGTTTAGATCCATTCAACTATAACTTAACACTCAGTTTTTGAGGAATCCGTTTAACCAAAAAAAATCATAAAGCATAATGTAACTTGATGAAAGTTATTATTAGCCTTTGATGAAATTGAAGTTTAGGAATTTCAAAAAAATATAGTCCATAAATTATGCAGACCATGACCCAAACTTTACTACTTTTTTTTTTGGTGTTTAGAGAGCTACAAGGGCGATGGTGAGAATCGATCCCATGATCTCTTGGAATCGGAAAGGATTCTCTAACCACTTGAGCTATCCCTCACTCTCTACTACTCTTGAGTATAAGTTGGTTAACTGTGATTAGAAAAGTGATTTGAAATTATGAGGTCCTTAAAAGTAAAATATATGAAACGTTACATTCTTGTCTTATACTTAACTCATTTTTAGTGTAATAGAACCTTATCTTACATTATTATTAGCCTTATAGAAAGTATTTAACTAATTCGAAATTTATACTAATACATTTAAAAGCATTTCTAAACAAGTTTAAGTGCTACATAACACTCTCCTTTTACGTTTTTTTTACCCTATGTCACTCGCATATAATTAGAAGAATACTTGTAGAACATAATTTGAACAATATTTGATATTGTGCAATTTCTAATGTTATCCTTTTAAATTAAGATATTAATATTAATAAGTGAGAATAAAATCAAGGACGGTTTTCCACCAAGTGGGAAAGTGGGAGACCCTACGAGGGCACTGGAAAGCTACACCAAAAGTAACAACAAAATTGCATGATTCAGAATTTAAGATGCCACGTTTCTCTCGAGGAAACAATACTCTTCCAGTTCTATCCAACATATACAACTATATATTATACACCCAACTTGGCGGCAAATATACCAATCTAAATTCCAGGACCAAAAATATTGTAAGTAGTACCAAAAATGGAGCACAAATTTAACCCCAATGCTACACCTCATGTTTTAATCTTTCCACTCCCATTGCAAGGCCATTTAACCCCAATGCTAAACTTGGCAGAAATTTTATGCCTAGCAAATCTCAAGGTAACCTTCCTAAACACAACCTACAACCAAAAACGACTTACCAAGTACACTGACATCAAAGCTCGTTTTGGCCGTTATCCTGGGTTTACCTTTAAGACGGTTCCTGATGGGCTTCCCGATGACCACCCACGTTCTGGTGATAAAACCTGGTTTAGAGAAATGCATCCCGCGTTAGCATCAAGTGTTAAGCCCCTTTTGAAGGACATCTTTGTAGGAAAAGATGAAGTTACATGTTTAATATTAGATGGATGGATGAGCTATGCTAATGATGTAGCTAATGAGGTTAAGTTACCGGTGATTACATTTATTACTACTGGTGCAAACTTCATTTGGACTTTCCATGTTTACCAAAGATGATTGCTGCAGGGGAATTACCCTTCAAAGGTAAAAATAACCTCTACATGCTCTTTTATAAAGCAGTTTAGAGTCGTAAAATGTTGCAATTACATAAGAGAAACCAAAAATATATTTAGTATTGAACTAAACTGATATACATTTAACAAACAATTGATAAAACATTGATTAAAAAATATTATACAGTCGACATAATTATAATATGTTTGAATGTTTGTCAAGGAGATATATAGAATTAGTTTGTTTCCAAAAAAGAGTTAAGACTACTATCTCCGTTAACTAGAATTAAAATTATTTCATAAACATTACAAAGAAATATACTAACTAAAAATCTGTTAATATGTGAATTCAACAAAGTAAAAACAGTTTCCCTAATAATCAACTCCCCAAAAATGAAACTCTTAGGAATCATAACACTGGAAGTGATACTATGTCCAACCAAGCACCATGAGATATGATAATCATACTAAAGTAACGCAGCCAAATGAAACTATAACATTAAAATATATTCAATGGTAACTGATCACAGATGTCTGGCATAGAACATATTCTAAACAAAATTTTAGAAAGCATAATCCTCATTAAATTTTTTAGTAACTTTCTAATGGCTTTTAATTCTCTTGCTATGAATTACAATGAACTATAATAGATGAAGATATGGATCAGCTAGTAAAGAATGCACCTGGGATGGATAGCTTCCTCCGGTACCGTGACCTTCCTTGCTTCTTCCGAGACAAAGACATATCTGTTTTCCAAAAGCTTCAAGACCGATTCAACGGCGAGATGCAAAAAATCAAGCAAGCTCACACCTTTATTCTCAACACATTTGAGGATCTGGAGGGCCCGATACTCTCTCTCATTCGTGAGCACTGGAGAGGTGTTTACACCATAGGTCCACTTCATGCTCACTTAAAATACAGGCTCAACCCAAACGATACAACACTGTCCAACACCTCCTCTAGCGACTTGTGGGAAGTTGATCGAAGTTGCATTTCATGGTTGGACCAAAAGCCTGACAGTTGTCTATGCAAGTTTTGGTACCATTACTACCTTCACAAAGGACCAGCTGATGGAATTTTGGGCAGGACTAGTGCAGAGTAACAAGTACTTCCTGTGGGTCGTAAAGTCCGATATCATTACAGGAAGTGGCTCAGATAGTCCAGCTCACGATGACCTTGTGCAAGGAACCAAGGAGAGAGGATACATAGTGAGCTGGGCACCACAGGAAGAAGTATTGGCTCACCGTGCTGTTGGTGGGTTCTTCACCCATAGTGGAAGGGGATCGGTTTTGGAAAGCATAGTGGCTGGGGTGCCAAT
Organism: Chenopodium album; assembly: GCF_948465745.1. Classification (NCBI taxonomy): domain Eukaryota; kingdom Viridiplantae; phylum Streptophyta; class Magnoliopsida; order Caryophyllales; family Amaranthaceae; genus Chenopodium; species Chenopodium album. Next base: position 6,500,589 of record NC_137846.1, read on the forward strand.
GCTTTGTTGGCCTTACTTTGCTGATCATCTGGTGGACAGCAGATTCATCAGTGAAGTCTGGAAAATTGGCCTTGATATGAAGGATACATGTGATAGAAAAATAGTGGAGAACATGATCAACGATCTTATGGAGAGAAAGAAGGACGAGCTGGGAACATCAGTGTCTAAACTCTCACATTTAGCAAAGAAGAGCATAAGTGAAGGGGGGTCTTCATATTCAAATCTTGACCAGTTAATCGAGGAAATAAAAGGGATGACCAAGAAAGGGGAGCATTAGATATCAATGAAGAACAGGTGAATGAACTAGAAATTGTAATGATGTGGATTTGAGTATCTTTGGCCAAGTTTCAAATTAAACAATATTTCAAGCTATCTATATGTTGCTATCTCTAGCTAGTTATATTGGATATACGGATATGTTGATGTGAAGGAATAGGGTGGTAAATGATGTTTTGTGTACTAGACTGTTGTTAGGCCTGTTCTTAATTTCGTGAATTAATTTGGTAAGAGTTCTACACGGTTTTGCTAATCCTTAAGGATTAGATTTTACGTTGTAGAAAGAATATGTAGTTTGTTATTGTTGGAACCCATGATCTGTTATGATTCATGTTGCATATATAAAGGGTTTTAAGATGTTATTTTATAAGTGCATGGTTGAGATTAACAAAAAATAAAAAATTTGTGACATGATTGAAGACTTGAAGTAGATTAACATAATGGGAGAGATGCTTATTCTCCTAATGAAGCATTTGCAGTTAGGTTTATAATTTGGTTTATTTCACCAAACAGCACCTTCTACACCTCCCTCAACTCACGCACAGAAGCAACAACACAATGCATTTCGAAGGGGTGCGTGAGATGGGAAGGCCTCCATTAAAGAGCAGCAGTGAACAAAGAACAGGGGCTGCAGGTTTTATTTTGTTTGTATCCTTCATTATATTAAAATACTATTACAATGAACACTACCATTCCCTTTACAATTTACTTTATCTTAGATCCACCACAAATTTTAGGGTATACACCCCTAAATTCAACTTAATTCAATACCCACAACTTCAAAAATACTCCACAGCCAAACAAAATCAAATAAATTTCACAGAATTCACCAGGATCGTGCGGCATAATTCCTTGAACAATCCATTAAACCACCAAATTTGAACATTAAAATTGAACAAAAATAAACAGATGTTCAGAATAGTTCCTTTTCCTCTTTCTCCACATGTATGACAGAGTGAAAACTCTAGACAAGTAAAATTTAAAAACTTTCTCACTTGTTTGACTGTCTAAAGTTGAAAAACTTAAGTAATTAACACAATTTTTTATTGTTTCGCTAGTCTAAAGAGAAAAATTAGAGAAACTAAAGTGATTTACACAAAATTCCAATGCTTGGCTTTAAAATATAATAAAGAGAAAGATATAACTAAAATTACTATTTATTGAAGATTTCTGCCATTATTCTATCACTTTTGAAACAAAAAACCATGCTAGAGTGCTAGACCCATGTTTTCCATAGGTAAATATTATACACAGTTATGTACACTTTCACTCGGGTTTAATCAATAAAACCCAACCTTTCTGAAGACACTAATTTACTTCACAACATAATCCCAAAACTAATTTACTTCACAACATAATCCCAAAACAAATTTACGGAGTACTTCACAACATAATCCCAAAACAAATTTTCGGAGTACTTCACAACATAATCCCAAACAAATTTACTTCACAACATAATCCCAAAACAAATTTTCGGAGTACTTCACAACATAATCCCAAAAATTGAATATGACTAATACTACCTATCAAAACCACTCCGTATTTGTTCTTCCAAACTTCCCAACATTAATTATTTGAAGTTCATAAAGCAGTTTTAGCTTCCGCCACGTCTGCAATAATCACAACCTTCTCATTTAGGTCTAGTTTCAATCCATATTTCTCTTACGAATCACAGGAGCAATGTAAAACATAATTTTTTTTTTTAAAAAAAAAAAAATTAAGCGGAATAAAAAAAAAATGAATCTAGATTAAATAAACTGGAGTATACTGATAATTGAACAATAATTTAATTTAGAGCATGAAAAATAAAAAGAGAAATTGTCAAGAACTATGGATTTCATCCATAAATCCATTCATTATTGGGGCCTACCTTGCACACGTGTCACTATATTATTGGGTAAATTAATTAAAAAAAATAATTAAAACAAAACAAAAAAAAACAAAAAAAAAACCAGCCATCAATCAGTGGTTGTTGCCACCGCCAGGACCCCACTGTCGGACTGGCTACTAGCCCCATTGCTGGACCGGCTACCAGTCCCACCACCAAACCGCTACCAACCCCACCACATATTCGCCACACAACGACCACCGCACAACCATCGCACTGCACCGCACAATGCACAAACCACCACCACCGGATTTCGACCCCCTTTCCACCAATTTTCGACCTCAAAACCTTAGCCACCAAATTCTGACCACCCATAAAAGCCCCCTCCTAATTCCAACCACTCTTAAAACCCTAGCCACCACCACCAAATTTTGCACTCCTAAAACCCTAGCCACCACCTAATTTCGACTACCTCCCTAGCCCACACACCAAATTTCGACCCCTTCTTAGCCCCACACGAAATTCCGACCAACCGAGGTAAGTTGATTTCGTTGCGGGTTGGTTGACATGGAAGATCGGAGAAGATGAAGAAGAAACGTCAAAAAAGTGGGTCCTCATGAATCCGTTAGTTGGTGGTAAAATCTAATTTTTGGAAATTTTATTGGTAATAAAATAAAACTTTTTTTATGTAGGTCGTAAAAGCCAATAAATCATTTTTTGGAGGTGCTAAAAATCAAAATTTCCTTTGTTTTATTGTCCTTGATAAGTTTGATAATTTGTTCTTTGGTTTCAATTTTAGGATGTAATTCAACCTCATGAGGGTTTGAGGTTGGGTTGTGTTTTCCTCTATAGGGTTGGTTGTGTAGGTTTTCTTGTTCGCATATTTCACTATGTAGAGATAAAGGATTTAGATTGTAGGGCGTCTATAGATAGTGGGCTAGTACTTGATTGTAATAAGACGAAGGTCGGTGTATTTTTGGTCTAGGATTGAGTGCAAGAGGTTTGTTAGGAAATTAGTAAAGAAAAGTAATTCCTAATATCGGTTAGCAATGAGGTTAATTTTCATTGCTTACAAAAATTTCTATCTGAAAGAGGCTTCCCCAACACAACGGTACGTTTGGAGGTTCATAGCGCTTTAGTGAAGTTGGGTCTCATCCTATTTGAGGAGGATAGACCAACTGTACCCTTTCGAATGGGTACTGAGTTGAAAGGAAATGTGACTCAATTAAGTTGTGATATTAAGCTAAGAATCCCACTTGACTATCTTTACTTTGGGTAATAGCCCTCGGTCTTGCTCATAGGTTTTTCTCAATCAGGCCTTGGTCGAGTTTTTGTTCCTTTGCTACTTCCTTTGTCAAGCTCTATATGTGTCTAATGGTTTCATTCATGCATTCATGCTTTCGGCCCTAGCTTCTACACTTAGGGGCCGTTTGGTTGGGGGGTATAATAAAAGGGAAAGGGAATGGACAGGCCCTATTCCCTTTGTTGTTGTTTGTTTGTCATCATCTATCATTCGTTTTACCCTTTTTTATTTTTGTGTTTATCCAAATATCTTTTACACCCATTCCCTACCCCCCCTCAGACTTTAGCATTCCCATTCCCCTCTCATTACCCATCACACTCTCTCTCCTCTCTTACCCTAAAAAATCCTCAGCAGTCGTCACCCCTCATCGGAGCTCCGGCCACCACGGCAACCAACCGAGATTGTATACTGGCGACCATATCCGACCGATCCCCACAAGGTACGATCTCCGGCGACCGTAATATTCATGTTTTCGTTCTAGATCTACCTAAATCATGTCGTTTTTTTTTTTTGTTTTATTCATAAATTGTTGGGTAATTTATACATTATTCCTAATTCTTGAGGAATTGTTCACATTATCAACCACCTCCATAGTGATTGATGTTCATTTGTTGTTCACTGTTGCGATTTGAAGGGTTTACCGATTTTTTTTTTTTTTTTTTTTTTTTTTTTGTTGGGAATTACGAAAACAGTGTATATTTGTTGTTTTTTTTTCCTCCTTGAATGAATGCTAATTTGATGTTTATATATACTAATGTTCATGTATATGTATATATTTGTTTAGCTTGAGATTTTTATATATCTTGAGTATAAATGATATGTATGTAAACTAGTCAATGATATGTTGTTGATGTTCTTTTTTACAGAAAATGGCTCAAATTGGTACTTCTTTGAAAAGGAAGAGAAATTGGGACTTTATTCGGTTCATAATTACTATGATTAATCGTGTTGTGTTGCTACATTTGATGTGTTACTCTATGAGAAAAACTATATACAATTCCCATTATCTTAAGCTAGATAAAAGAACTAGAAGGAAAATGAGATTGCACAACTTGAATAGAATGATTAGAGAAAATGACACTTTGTGCAGGAACTATCTTCGTATAAATCGATACACATTTGGTGTACTTTTAGAAATGGTTAGAGATATTGGTGGATTAAATGAAACAAGAAACACATGTTTGGAAGAGATGGTTGCGGGCTTCTTATACACATTAGCTCACCATAAGAAAAATAGAATGATTGGTGCACATTTTTATAGAAGTGGTGAAACTATTATTAGACAATTTCATGATTGTTTGTTAGCAATCTTAAAGTTACATAGTATTCTTCTTAAGAAACCAACTCCAATACAAGAGGATTGCGACGATGAAAGGTGGAAATATTTCAAGGTAAATTAAAAAACCAACACTTTAATTTGAGATAAAATAGAGAGACTATTACATAATTTAAAGTGATATTGTTTGTTTTGTAGAACTCATTAGGTGCCCTTGATGGTACAATGATTCTAGTTAATGTTCCTTGTGAAGATCGATCCAAATATCGCACTAGAAAAGGTACCCTTGCTATGAATGTACTAGGAGTATGCTCACCCGAAATAGAATTTATATATGTCTTACCTGGTTGGGAGGGATCGGCACATGATGGTCGGATTCTTCGAGATGCTATTTCTAGGCCTAATGGGTTGAAAGTTCCAAAAGGTAATTTGATTGACGTAGTAGACTTTATTTGAAATTGACTTAGTAAGAGAGTAATTTTTTTTTAAAAAAAAATTTGTCAAGGTTGTTATTATCTATGTGACGGAGGATATACTAATGGAGAAGGATTCCTTGCACCATATAGAGGGCATCTTTATCATCTTAGAGAATGGAATAATGGCCCCCGTCAACCTCAAACCGCCGAAGAATATTTCAACTTAAGGCATGCAAAATCTAGAAATGTGATTAAGAGATGCTTTGGGTTACTCAAGGGAAGATGGGGAATTCTTAGAAGTCCTTCTTGGTTTAGTTTACAAACACATGGTCGAATTGTGCTTGCTTGTGCCTTATTACATAACTTGGTAAAAAGGTACATGCTTGAAGTATTTGATGATGATGACTTGTTTGAGGAAAGTGATAGTGATGATGATGATGATGGTGATGCTAGTGATGAAGATGATGTGGAGTACATAACCTCCATTGATGTAACCGATCCATGGACTAATTTTCGAAATACAATGACCCAAAATATGTTCAATGATTGGAGGGCTAGACACCGCAGAGTTACTTTGTGATATTATTCTTGTTTATTAAACAACATTGTATTTGTTATTTGAACTTGAGACTTGTATCTTTATTTCAATTTCGTGTTTTTATTTTTATTTTTTTAATTGTTGTATTAAGTCATGGATGTTGTGTTAGACTTATAATAATTTCCTTTATGTACTTGTATTGAATATTTTGTTTGTTAATTTCATTTTTATATATATGCAATGTTATTTTGACGTGTTAATATGGTTCAAATGTTTTAGTAGGATGGATGAAAGTAGTGCAAGTGGAGGTGGAAGGGGAAAAAACAAACGATTTTGGACCGCTGAAGAAGATAAAGTTCTTGTAGAAGCATTGTCAGAGCTGGTTGTTGATCCTCATTGGAAGTCCGAAAATGGGTTCAGAAGCGGCTACATGGTTCGCTTAGAGGAGATCATAGGTAAGGCTCTTCCTGGTTGTGGGTTGAAGGCTATGCCACACATCAATTCTCGACTAAAAACACTTGGAGCAAAGTTTAGGGCTATTTCTACTATGTTAAATACAAGTGGATTCGTTTGGGATGATTCCAAAAAAATGGTTTCTGTGGACCGGGCTGTTTATGATGAGTTTTGCAAGGTATGATAACTTTTTTAAGGTCATGAACTTTTATTTTGAATACTTGCTATTTTTGTTTATATTCCTATGGCTGTGGATGCTTAGCATTTTTGCTATTTTTTTATAAATATTTGAAGGACTATTTATTCAAGGAAGCATAGGAACTATAGTTAGCGGGAACTATTTATACAAGTGCATCAGTTTTTAAATAAAAATCTGATTTCAGGATTTTGTTTGTAGTGCTAGCAGAACTATGTTTTGAATAGTTAGCAAGCATAGGAACTATAGTTTAGAGCTTTAGACTACCTTGCCACTATGAGAAACATTATGAAACAGAAACTGAGGGTAAGATGCTTCATGGTGTTCAGGCTGTGATGTTACTTATAACTGAGAAATTGTTATAATAGTGTAGAGTAAGAATCTCCATGTACACAAGGATTTGGCTATTAAGCAATGTCCCTATAAACATTATGATCAGTTATGTTATGGAAGGGAAATAAGGTAAAATATGCAGGCTTATGCTCATTTATCTATCCTCTATTGTATTATATTTGATTATATTGTTATGTCCTTTAAATATTGTGCTCCCATAATCTTAGCCCCTGGCATTATCACATTTATTGCATGAGAACTCCTATGTGGAATGTCATTTAAATTATGTTTGAGATACCTCATGATGTTGTATATTTGAGCATTTTGGGAATTTTTGTGTTTTTCAGAAACATCCAAGCTGCAAAAACTTGTATGGAGTTTCATTTCCCCACTTCCATGAACTCATGAATGTTTATGGCAAGGATTATGCAACTGGAAAACCAGCTGAAGATTTTGTTGAAGCAATCAACAATTTGCAAACTGTTGCCCCCCCACAGGTTTTACTCGATTCAAGTGATGATGAGGGAGTTGCTGCTAGTGGTAATGTCACTCAGACCGTTACTTCTCCTCCTTCAAAAAAATGAAGACTGAAAAAACTTCCAAAAAAAAAGAAAGAAAAAGGTGGTTCTAGAAGTAATGAGTTGGCTAGCTTACAAGCATTCATGAAAGACATGAATGTTCATCTTTCCACTATGGCAAATGTGATGGCACGCACTGATGATCGTGAACAACGTGCGGATGAAAGAGAGCAAAAATTAGTTGAAAAGAGTGAGCAAGTGCTAGAGGAACTACTCTCTTTCAATTTAGAAGGTGTCACGGAATCCCAAGTTTTTGAAGTGGCTAACATTCTAACCGTACAACCAAACAAGCTCATGGTATTTCAAAGTGTCCCGACGCTTTGAAAAGGGCTTATGGTAAGAGTCTTCTACGAGGAAGTGGAAATGGTGATGCTTAAATCTTATGTGGTGGTTTCATGTATGGTTTTTAGTTAGGTGTTATTCACAAGCTACTACTTTTGGCATGAACTTTATCTAGAAAGGACTATTAGCAAAGACTTAGGTTGAATGTTAATCTTATTAGAACACTTTTGGTATGAACTTTTATTTAGGAACAAGTACTTTGCATTGGTATTATTTTCACCAAGAGGTGATTACTTGGATTTGTAATCAATGGAGATAGTAAGATGTTATATATATATATATATATATATATATATATATATATATATATATATTTACATATTACAGGAAAAGACGATACAGGTTGATGGTATTTTTTTTTAAAAAAAAAAAATAAAAACATGTTCTTCAAGTTTCATGAAGAAACAGGTTTCATCAAATAATAAGAAGTTATTTTTGAACAAAAATTAAAAGAATTTAAAAACTCAAAATTTGATTCCCTGGCTTGAACCAAACAGTCACAAAGGGAATCAATGAGCAGTTCATTCCGTTTCCTGGACACAACCAAACAGCTAGGAAAAATCAGGGGAATCCATTCCTTTCTCCTCCATTCCCTTTCTTCATTCCATTCCGATTCCCCTCCGCGAACCAAACGACCCCTTACTTCCTCCTATAACAATGCAACCTTCAAATGTTATGGGTTAATGACATTGCAAAGCAAAGGTATAGTTTAGTTTGACAGGTTTATTTTTCCGCTATCGTTCGTGGATTCCATTCAACAATCAAGGGCTCCAACAAGCGCATATTACCATTTTTTTTAAACATGATTTTTTTATTTTTTTTTAACATGATTTTTATTTTTTTTATTTTTTTTGGAAACATTTTAAACATGAGGTTTGGCTAAGCTACTAATGGGATTTTAGTGTTTGTATCTTGTATCATACTTTTTTTTTTAATTAATTTATTTATTTATGTAGGTTGTAATCGTTTTTCGTTTAATGAACTCTTTGTCACTATGTACATACTCAATTTTTAATTTTATTCTACATGATACTTGTAATTTTGATTTATTCTCTAGTCTCGGCCATAACACGTTAAAAAAAGATTGATTTAGGGTAGTCGTGGTCCTTTATATGTTGATCCTTATAGGTAATAATGATCCCAAAAATACAAACGAACCAACTTTTTTTTTTTTTTTTTTATTTATATGAAAACTCAAACCGTTAGTAGGAATTTAGCACCACTTGTCACCCCCTTTTTTAGTCTTTTTATTTGTTTAAATAACTTTATTGCTACTTTAATTTATTTATTGAAGGATGATTCTTTCTATTCTTCATAATTTAATAATATAAATGAACATACCTAATTTTACTATATATAATTCGAGGTTGCACGGGGGAAAGGCGTTTGTCACAATAATAAACTAAGAATTGTTACGGACGTAACACTGGTTAGACTATTAAAAGCACGAGGGCCACGAGCCTACGAGACCAACTACTCCTTTTGTTTTTTTTATCGTAAAGTAAACCTGGTTTAGAGAAATGCATCCCGCGTTAGCATCAAGTGTTAAGCCCCTTTTGAAGGACATCTTTGTAGGAAAAGATGAAGTTACATGTTTAATATTAGATGGATGGATGAGCTATGCTAATGATGTAGCTAATGAGGTTAAGTTACCGGTGATTACATTTATTACTACTGGTGCAAACTTCATTTGGACTTTCCAATGTTTACCAAAGATGATTGCTGCAGGGGAATTACCCTTCAAAGGTAAAAATAACCTCTACATGCTCTTTTATAAAGCAGTTTAGAGTCTTAAATTGTTGCAATTAAATATATAGTATCAAACTAAATTGATATACATTTAACATACAGTTGATAAAAATTGGATTAAAAAATATTGTACATTCCACTCAAAATGATATAATTTTGATATGTTTATCAAGGAGATATATAAGGGTTATTTTGCATACTTCAAGAGAAACTCAAGTTCTATTCTAGCTACCGCCTTATTTTTTTTTTTTAAATGATTCATTATCATTTAATACTATCTTTCATTTAACATATATCATTTCATTCATTTATCTTATTCCGCAACTTTTTTCCTTATCTTATAATTTGCATTATATTCATTTTTGCCATTTTTATTACTATATTGGTGGATATCATTTAATTTAGGATATTTTGTCTGAAACCAGCTTTCAAAATCCAAATTTTGTAAAAAATACACATTTTAAACAATATTTCTTGCAATTAACGACTTGTTTCTGGAATACTGCCACAAGATGCCATAACCTTTGACTGTTTGATCAGCAAATTTAGTTTAGGTTTAGTGAAGTAAAAAGAGAGAGAGAGAGCACAGAGGAGGAAATTGGAATGACAAATAAAGTGGGAAATGAGTAGTAGACAAAAAAAAAAAGGCGACAAATTTAGTTGAGGTTTAATGGTAAATTGTAACAAAAGATTTTTTAAATGTGACATTTCATAGCTTGGATTTTAAAAAGTAGTTTTTGTGTAAACAACCTAGAAAGAACAAATAAGTAGTCACTAAATTAATTTCAAAAACATTACAAAGAAATATACTAAATAAAATCTGTTAATATGTGCCTTTAACAAAGTAATAACAGTTTCCTCAATAATCAACTCCCCAAAAATGTAACTTTTAGGAATCACAACAACACTGGAAGTGATATTATGTCCAACCAAGCACTATTAGATATGAGATTGATACTAAAACAATGCAGCAAAATGAAACTACAACATTAAAAATATATTCTATGGCAAGTGATATAATAGATGTCTGGCATACTTTTAACACAATTTCAGAAAGCATAAACCTCATTATAAAGTTTTTGGCAACTTTCTAATGGTTTTTAGTTCTCTTGCAATGAACTACGATGAACAAATAATAGATGAAGATATGGATGAGCTAGTAAAGAATGCACCTGGGATGGATAGCTTCCTCCGGTACCGTGACCTTCCCTGCTTCTGCCGAGGCAAAGACATATCTGTTTTACGTATGCTTCAAGACTATTTCAACGGCGAGATACAAAAAAACAAGCAAGCTGACACCTTTATTCTCAACACATTTGAGGAGCTGGAGGGTCCAATACTCTCTCTCATTCGTGAGCACTGTAGAGATGTTTACACCATAGGTCCACTACATGCTCACTTAAAATACAGGCTCAACCCAAAAGATACAACACTGTCCAACACTTCCTCTAGCGACTTGTGGGAAGTTGATCGAAGTTGCATATCATGGTTGGACCAAAAGCCTGACAAATCCGTTGTCTATGCAAGTTTTGGTACCATTACTACCTTCACAAAGGACCAGCTGATGGAATTTTGGGCAGGACTAGTGCAGAGTAACAAGTACTTCCTGTGGGTCGTAAAGTCCGATATCATTACAGGAAGTGGCTCAGATAGTCCAGCTCACGATGACCTTGTGCAAGGAACCAAGGAGAGAGGATACATAGTGAGCTGGGCACCACAGGAAGAAGTATTGGCTCACCGTGCTGTTGGTGGGTTCTTCATCCATAGTGGAAGGGGATCGGTTTTGGAAAGCATAGTGGCTGGGGTGCCAATGCTTTGTTGGCCTTACTCTGCTGATCATCTGGTGGACAGCAGATTCATCGGTGAAGTCTGGAAAATTGGCCTCGATATGAAGGATACATGTGATAGAAAAATAGTGGAGAACATGATCAAAGATCCTATGGAGAGAAAGAAGGACGAGCTGGGAATGTCAGTGTCTAAACTCTCACATTTAGCAAAGAAGAGCATAAGCGAAGGGGGATCTTCATATTCAAATCTTGACCAGCTAATCGAGAAAATAAAAGGGATGACCAAAAAAGAGGAGCATTAGATATCAATGAAGAACAGGTGAATGAACTAGAAATTGTAATGATGTGGATTTGAGTATCTTTGGCCAAGTTTCAAATTAAATAATATTTCAAGCTATTTATATGTTGCTATCTCTAGCTAGTTATATTGGATGTACGGAAATGTTGATGTGAAGGAATAGGATGGCAACTGATGTTTGGTGTACTACACGGTTTTGCTAATCCATTAAGGATTAGATTTTACGCATAGAAAGAATAAGTACTCCGTAGGTTGTTATTGTTAGAACTCATGGTCTGTAAGTCTCTCAAGTGTTTAATTTCTATGTAATTTAGGATTCTTTGCAGAATATTTAATGGTTCATGTTGCATAATTTCATATATAAAGGGCTTTAAGATGGTATTTTATATATGCATGGTTGAGATTAACAAAAATAAAAATTTTGTGAAATAAATGAAGTAGATTAACAGAATGGGAGAGATGATTATTCTCCTAATGTAGAATTTGCAGTAAGGTTTATAAATTGGTACATTTCATCAAATTGTTTTGTTCCTTTCAATTAAAAATTAATATCCATGTTTCGTAAAGTCTGTTTGACCTGAAAATCATATTATGTAACTTGACAAAAGTATCCAAATATCTTTACCAAAACTTCTACTCGTATTTATTTCCCTTGTAAATATTCAATTTTTTATTTTTATTTTATTGGCTGGAAAATTCACAACAAAGTACCATAATTAAATGTCATGGAATTATTGGATATACTAAACTAAAGGACCAAAATATAATAAGTTCAGAAATATTTACCAAACCAAGCAGTGAAGCATCTAAATACTAACAGCAGTTTGTTTTTCACAGCTTGTCTCAGAGCATCAGTACCCTGCCTTTTCAACTTCATCTCAACTTTCTCTGCAACAACAAACCAACCACACATTTTGAAGTGATAATAAACCCAACACAAATCTTTCAACAATAATCTAGCCTGGATTATGAAACAAATATTGAAACTAGTAAAGCTGCAGAAATAATATACCTTTAAATATCTTATGCAAGGGTATATTTGGAACATACTTAGCGGATCAGTTGACTGTGCCTCTGCAGTTCAATTAGCACATGGGTTTAAATATAACAACAGCCCATTAGTTGTTATAAACTAAAGCATGGAAAAGAAAGCTAAAGATGCTGATCTCAGTTTTTGATAAAGTTTCAATTTTATAGTTCTCATCTTAGTCATAACAGAGCTAGAAAGAACTGCATGTGCAACTTAAAAATGACCATTTATCATGTTACCATTATAAGTTAAACTTAATGATAAATTACACACATAATTTTAGACAGAAAATGAAGCATCAACTTTAGAACAATGCACAACACAACAGCTTTTCAATTATGCATTTATGCCACCAATTACCTTCAGGGTCATCTGAAGGACATAGCAAAATTTGATGTTTTGTTTGTCAATAATACAAAACAGATAGATACAACACTTGTAAGAGCACTACAGTAGCTTAACATACATTTTAACTGCAATATAAGTGATAAACTTCTGAAGCAGGTCCTTGTTCAAGTCACTTAAGTTATCAGAAGACTATAGACCAACAAACAATGAGAAAGTGTCTGCATCAACTTCAAATCCTTTTCCAACCATAAGATCACGATAGTATAAAGCATTTGAGAAGTCATTATTGAGTATATAACCTCTGATGATCGTATTGTAGGTTCGATCATCAGGGGGGCAACCATCTTCCTCCATTATCCTCAACACTTGAGCAACTTCGCTCATGAGGCCTTTCTTGCAGAAGCCTTTAACCATTATATTGTATGTTTTAATATTAGGTTGCAGACCCTTTGATACAAGATCGGAGAAGAAATTTGCTGCATCTTCAAGTTGTCCAGCCTCACATAAGTTGTCTATTAGGATATTGTAGATGACAATATCTGGCTTGACACCATTATCCTCCATATCTTCGAGTAATTTCACTGCTTTGTCAAGCCGTGCATGTTTGCAAAGGCTGTCAAGCAAAGAAGAATAGGTGACGACATCTGGAGCAATTCCATGAGCAGGGGCGGAGCCACCGGGGGGGGGGGGGGCTGGTGGAGGCCCGGCCCCCCGTGGCCCAACAAGTACTGTGTATATATCTATTTTGGCCCCCCCTGAAGTAACTAATAAATAGCAAGTATTTACACCATATATCATGTTATTAGTTATAGCCTAGTTGGTTGTTGGAGTTTTGCATAGTAAGGGAGGTTTCAAATTCGACTCCCCCTATGAGCTCCTTTTTTTTTTTTTTTTTTTTTTTTTCTAACTTTATCGTTTCCCGGCCCCCTTAGATTTTTATTCCTGGCTTCGCCCCTGTCCATGAGCCCACATTTCTTTGAACAGCTTATTTGCGAGTGGGAATCTATTGGCTTTGCACAGTCCATCAATAAGAGTGTTATAGGTAACAACACCAGGTGTTATCCCTTTCCGAAACATCAGTTGAAATACGTTTAGGGCCTTGTCAATGTTTTTAGCCTTACAATATCCATTTATTAAAGTGTTGAAACTTACGAGGCCAGGCTCCCAACCATTTTTGGCCATGACATCCAGTAGGTTCTCTGCATCTTCCATCTGACCGGGCAAACAATAACCATCAAGTAATGCATCATAAGTAATGATGTCTGGAGTCACACCTTTCTCAATCATGTGCTTAAGAATGGACTGAGCTTGATCAACACACCCATCTTTACAAAACATGTCAACCAGCATGTTGTAGGTCATAACATTAGGTGCAATGTTGCTCTCTAACATCTCAGTGAACACATGCTGAGCCTCATCCTCACAGCCGGAATTGTAGAGGCCTCGAATCAAGGAATTATAAGTGACAACATCGGGTTTAATGCCCTCAGTTTTCATAGAGGACAACAGGTCTAAGGCCTGTTGTAACAACCTGTCCTTACAAAGACTATCGATTATAGTGTTGTATAAAACAATGTCAGGCTTAAAATGAGATCCAGATTGCATTTTCTGAAGCAAAGTGAGAGCAGACGCATTGTCACCAATCAACTCGATCCGACCCGTGCCCAACCCGAAGTGGAAGTGACCCGAAACCCGAAATGACCTAACCCGAAACGACCCGACCCGAAGTTGACCCGACCCTTAACGTAAATTAATTGACCCAAATAGACTCGAAACCCAAAGTGACCCAAACCAAAATTATCTTATACCTGAAATGACCAGAATCTATTTAAGTTAAAGACTTGACCTTAGCAAACCGAAATAGAAAAAAACCGCAATCAAATTGAATTAATTGACCTAAATCTATTTAAGCTAAAGATTTTTTTTTCTTCTTATTGTTTTACTTTTATTTTTGTTTTTCTGTATTTTAGAATTTAGTCACTTTATTTTTACTTGTGGAAATTTGGAGGGAGTATTCCCGCTCATAATTTACCTCTTGTCCTCATAATGAAATACTTTTGGAGTTTTAGCCATTTGGGGGGAAGAATTTCCCACAATTTAACCAAGTTAAAAGTTTTATTTTGTTTCCCTCTTAAATTTTCACTTTTAAGTTGTAACTTTGTTAAAATTGAAATTTTGAAAATTTTTAATTGATCAACAACTGTATCCGTAATCTTACATCTGAATATGAGAATATTTCACTTAATTAATAATACCTCCGTTTTTTTAGTTGACACGTTTTGACTTTATTCACACACTTCTCTTTGACCGTATTTTATGTTTTATATGTAATGAAAAATATAGTCATGTAGGATCTTGAGTTCTTTAATTGGATAGTAGACTAGTAGATAGATACAAGCATAGTTGCATAAGTGCAATATTTCATAATTCATTAGTTCATTATATACTAATAGTGATGAGACATCCTATGAAGTAATTTTAACCGGAGAGTCGGAGACTGAGCTATTAAGTAGCCCAGAAAAGGTTTAATCTAATCCTATCAAGTTTGAATTTGAGATCAAATTACCTTGAAAAAGAAAAACCTTATTATGAGTTTTGTTTGAAAAAACTTGAACAAGAAAAACCTTATTATGAGGTATAAGCCGTATAACTCAATTAGTTAGAGCATCCTTCTTAGTTTCAGGAGATCCTAAAATTGATTCTCAATCTAAACATAAAAAAAAATAAAAAAATAAAAATAAAAAAATAAAAAATTTCAATAAAAGTCAAACAATTACTATATTCCATGAAAAAAAGTAGCCTTAATAAATGTAGTGAGTTTTTCGTCAAAAAATAAATAAATATATATATAGTGTTGAATTTAACCCAATGCATTGACCCGAATATGACCCGACTCGAAGTTGACCCGAAAATTGACCCGACCCGAACTGACCTGACCCGAAAATTGACCCGACTCGAACTGACCCGACCCGGACTCGACCCGAAGTGTTGACCCGATACCCTACCCGACCCGATTATTGGTCGACCCGAAATGACCCGACCCGACCCAAACATGACCCAATAACCTTTTGACCCGAACTTGACCCGACCCGAAATAACCCGACCTATACCCGACCCGAATGACCCATTTGCCAAGTCTATCACCAACTCACCATGTGTAATTGATGTCTCTACTCATCTCTTAGTTTTTGTCCCATTATAAAATTATGGTTCAAATTTTAAAAAATTTAATCTTAAAATACTCCTAATGTATTAGAGATAACATAATAACGTGAAATCTTAGATTAGTTTCATTGTACAAAGTGTATTTTATTAATGTCTAGTTTTTATAATTTTACACATATAAAATGGATATGAAATCGTTTTAAAACTCGTCTTTGAGATCACAAATAGTCAAATGGGACACAATATTAGGAACAAGCAGGAACATTTTGTACGAGTATTAATTTAATTAAACAGATAAAAGAACAAAGTGTATATACAATTATCACTCAAATTTCTTCCATTTTACCTACTTTTTTCCTACACTCACCCAAGCTTTTCTTTATTATGAGTATTATTCTGTCTTTTATCTATTTTGTTCTATATGGTTAAACTGACTTTTTTTTTATATGAAATATCTTAATACCATAAGGCCTTATTTAGTTCAACTTATGTTTACTTATTTCAGAAAAAATAAGTTCAAATAAGATTATCATTTTATGTGCAGTTTTTTACTGCTAAATATCCTTAATTTTTTCATGAAAAAATTATAAAAATTATATATTAATAAAATATATATTATATTATTATTACAAATTTAATAAGACCCCAGTTGATATATTTGGTTAACTAAACAAGCCATAAGTCACCAAAATTTGGAGAAATTGACTCATTAAAATATCAATACAAATATAAAGTAGCCATTTTGGTACTATACACAATTATTGTTACACCATGAATTTTTTTTGGAAATTTTGCTAGAAACTACCTTATAATTTTTTATTTTTTTTTTTACAATAAACTATCTTCTAAAACAAATTTTGTGCAAGAACATACTAGTTGCCGGAATCTCAAAGTTGACTTCGAAATCCAGCATTGACTGGTCATACTCACCTGACTTTATCATCATCACCACCATAAGAGTATAAGACATAAGTCCATAACCTCAGGAATTAGCGGCTGTAAAAAAAAAAAAAAAAAAGATAAAAAAAAAAATCAGCATATTACTCCCATGTTGTGAACTCGTGATGCATGTTGTGTACTTATGTGATGATAGTATAAGACAACAAGCAATACATTCAATTTTATTTTCTTTGGAGGAGGTAAAGCAGCTAATAGCGTTAATATTACTATGTATTTTAAAATTCATCCCAACATTATTAAAGATGTACCCAATTCGATCTCATCGAATGTGATTAGAGTACTCGAATTGACACCTTTACTCACAAGTGTCACCAATTTTGTATTAAATAAATATTTATAGTACTTGTATCAGTTTCTCAGCTATACCTCAGAATTCCAATCTCAATTCCAAGCCCAAATTCTGATGGCAAAATTGGAGCACCAATCTTCACCTACACCTCATGTCCTCATCTTTCCACTACCTGTACAAGGCCATGTAACCCCTATGCTACACCTTGCTGAACTTCTTAGTCTTGCTGAACTTCAGGTGACTTTCCTGAATACAAACCACAACCACCAACTTCTCACCCAAAACACCAACATTGAAGCCCGTTTTTCCCGCTACCCGGGTTTCGCGTTTAAGACCTTACCTGATGATTGGCCGCCTCAAAACCAACCTCTGCCACAGACTAGTAACGTTGATATCATGAAAATCTTGAAGGCGATGGTTGAGGGGATGGCACCAAGAGCTGAACCCCTTATAAGAGAGCTTCTGTTTGGAACATCAGAAACAGATAAGGTTACATGTTTCATCATAGATGGGTGGTTGAGCTTTGCTTATGATTTAGCAAAAGAAGCTCAAGTACCTGTCATTGCATTCAGGTGTTCCAGTGCATGTGGTAATTTGTCTTATTTCTGCATTCCACAGCTCATTGAAGCAGGAGAAGTACCTTTCAAAGGTATGCATATCTATAATCTCTGACTTTTTAGAGCTTTTATAGTTTACAAATATAAGATCTTATCTACTAGTATAACAATGAAACTATAATCATGAACACATTTACGCTTGATTTAGGATGATGATAGAGGTGATTATTGTGGGGATGGGCCGGGTTCGGGTCGGATCAAGGCCAAAACCAGGCCGGGCCAAATTTTAGGTCGGAAAATCAAGTGCACAAACCCGTTCAAAATGGGCGGATCGTGCGGGCTGTTCGGACCTTGCCAAAAAAATCATCTAAAAGTGCATAAAAACACATTCCCAAGCCTGTCTTGGAAAAATCTGCCCAAAATCGGGCTGGGCTAACTTTGATCAACTCTAGATGATAATGGTAAGGGTAAAGGGGGCAACGAGGGCTGAGGGCGGGGAAGGGGTGGAAGGAATGAGCAAGCAAGTACCTTAAAAATGTATCCTCCCTCCTTTCAAATTCCCTTCTAAGCACGTCCCATCAGTTTATTAAGCCAAATGATACAGGAATAAGAAGTTTCACATAAGAATCAAATGATTGTTTTGTAGCCTTAACAGACTTTAACTACGGAGTACTTATTAAGGTGTTAATAAACCAGAAATTAACCAGAAGAGCTCACAAGAGAAGCACACTAAGTAAGGCAAGTTCACAAAGTAAAGAAAGCTCACGATACTCGGTTTTAAACCTTGAGCAAGTGAGCTTTGCCAATCATAATCAACACCTCGTAAAACCATGCACAAGACTGAGAGTGTTCAGGTGTTCTGTAGTGATAGTAACAACATTATATAGGTTTAATTCAGTTTAAATGGAATGCTGCAACTATGACTAGACAGGCAGATATTTATGCATTGGTACAAATAAGAAACAAGTATGCCTATGTGCAAAAAGCTTCATTACTCGGGCACTGGTAATTACTGTTGTTTAGATTATGAAAAACTCAGGAATTAGAATACCAAAATGTATAAGCTATGAGGCTAGCTGAGAAACTTACAAACTTCCTGAACAAAATACAGTAACAAACTGTAAGTACGAAACGGTATTCAAATCCAATAATTTCTAGTCGCCTATTATTAAGCAGAAATGCAGAATAAGAAAAAGAGCAGAGTTTAAATCAGCATAATGAAGCCATGAAAAGGTCACCATTCTAGAAGAACTAAAACTAATAAGACACCAAACATATAGAAGTTCAGGTTTTAGCATGATAGAGTGTTGGAATTTCGTCATAAAGCACAACCATATATTACCAGTTTTTAATTTTGTAAAATTATCTGCTGGTAACTCCTGTCTTTGTTTTCATTCCATGACAGAGAACGAGGAAATGGATAGGCTAGTATGTAATGTACCAGGGATGGAAGGCTTTCTTCGCTGCCGTGATCTTCCCAGCTTCTGCCGAGGCAAAGACAAGTCCTCCTGTGACGATCTTAAACAATATTTGATGAGAAAGGTACAACAAAACAAGCAGGCCCAATTTCTCATTCTCAATACATTTGAGGATTTGGAAGGTCCAATTCTGTCTCAAATCCGATCACAATGCTCACGGGTTTACCCCATCGGACCACTACATGCACACCTAAAATATAGACTTGGCAAGGACGAAACAACACTGTCCAACAATTCATCTAGTAGCCTGTGGGAAGTGGATAAAAGTTGCACATCATGGTTGGACCAAAAGCCAGACAAGTCTGTCATCTATGTAAGCTTCGGCAGCACAACTACCTTCACATCTGAGCAACTCATGGAACTTTGGGCTGGTCTAGTGCAGAGTAAGAAGTACTTCCTGTGGGTAGTAAGGCCTGACATCATCACAAGTAGCCTAGACGGCCCAATTCCAGAAGACCTCTTGGAGGGAACCAAGAAAAGAGGATACAGGGTGAAATGGGCACCACAAGAAGAGGTCTTAGCTCACCGAGCCATTGGTGGGTTCTTGACCCACAGTGGGTGGAATTCGACTCTAGAGAGCATAATAGCAGGGGTGCCAATGCTTTGTTGGCCTTATTTTTCTGATCAGCAAGTGAACAGCAGGTTTGTCAGTCAAGTCTGGGGAATTGGCTTAGATATGAAGGATACATGTGATAGATCAATAGTGGAGAAGATGATCAACAAGGTAATGGATGAGAAGAGGGAAGAACTGTGCAGATCAATGGATAATATATCACAACAAGCAAAGAGAAGTATCGCTGAAGGAGGGTCCTCCTATTCTAATCTTAACCACTTAATTGATGAAATACAAGCAATGTCCAAGAAAGGGGGACTTCAGAGTTCATCCTCGCATCAATGAAAGCAAAAAGGTGAGCAACTAACTAGTATTCAAAAAAGCAGTGTAGCTAACGCTTTCCTTCAAGTGAGTGAGACCGGGGCGGGCTCACGAACGTTAAAGTTTAAGCTTTTAATGAATTTCCTTCCTTGATTAGGGAATAGAGTTTTCTATTTCTCAAAAAGGAGAGGAAATCTTAAACATGTGCCTCAGAAAAGACATTGTTCTTTAGTTGAGTTTGTTAGTAGCAATTCATTTTACAAGAATTAGGATATTTCTATGTTTATAATAAGCCTTGTCATTCAAATAATGTGCCAGGTGAGAATATAGGCTAAAGGCCTGAAGCATTTTCTACAAGAATTATTTACTAAGTATAAAATATACTATGTCAAAAGATAAAGCGCATCTGGATACAGATAAAAAACCGTTTTCTTCTATGATTTCTGCATCTTAGAGTTTAAGAGAAACATCTAGATTGGTGTCGGAAGTGATCTATTTTCCACAAAATACATTTAGTTTTAGATATACTTACCATACCGATAATGAAAACTTGAAGTGTCTGGATGCAGACAAGATATAGTTTTACTTCTACGATTTCTGCATCTAAGTTGATGAGAAGCATCTTAATCTGAGTCAAGAAGCATCTCAGAGCAGCAGCAAATTGCTTCTCCCATTCTTCTTCTTCCTGGTGCCTTTTCTTCATGGATCTTCTTTAACTGCTCTCTCTCTCTCAGAGGCACATTTATCAACGTTAGGCTTCGAAGTGATGTGGAATTTCACGAGCATTGCCAATTCCTTCACCCTGAGGTAAAAACAAGAAAAATCATTGATCAACACATTTCAATTATATATCAGGTTAAAAGATCCTGCAAACTTAATTGTGAAACTATTCCACCAAAAGCAAGAGCAAAGTTGGGAATCTGGAAGCTGGAACTTACAGCCATGTTTTAATAAGAAGTTTATACAACGTTACAAACTAACAGCGTCTCAGTTAAGGGGGCGTTTGGTATCAAATTAGTAAATATAAGGGAATGGAAACAAATTAGGAGGGGAAAGGGTAATATATAGTGTTACCCTTACTAGTTGTTTGGTATTAGTAAGGAAACATAGACAATTATAACCAACCCCTTTCCTCTTGTTTGGCATAGATAACTTGGAAACAAATAGCTTTCCTTCTATTTTTTGTTGTTTTGGCTAACCTTTGCTATACATTATACGATGTAGAGCAACACTAATTACCATAAATTTTATATATATATATATATATATATATATATATATATATATATATATATATATATATATATATATATATATATATATATATATATATATATATATATATATATATATATATATATATTTTGAGTACCATAATATATCATATGCCAGATATAGGCAAAGTCACATAAATTGTTGATTACAAAAGCATTAAAATTCTAGTATTCTCAAATAAAAAAAAATAATAATAAAAAAAAAGCATTCAAAAACCATCCAAAACCTTGTTTCTTCATAACTTAAGACAAAACTTTCTACTTCTTCTTAAGAAGATCAATTGCATATTGTTTTTTCATATTAGTTGGCGCTTGATAGAAGATACAAAGCTTATGTTCTTCCGCCATGAGAATTATAGCAAACTCTAAATCTTCGGATGGAGAAATTCCATCTAACTTCATTACCTCATCCAAAACTTTGTTCACTTTTTCATCCATCATTTGCTCTCTTTCTTCCGCTTTAGACCATGCACTAGCCATAGTCTTAAGATTAACATTGATATTTTCAAATATATTCCCAAAATTGTTAGAAACATCATGGAGGGAGGCCACCAAATCATCATCATCATTCCTACACAAACTCTTCAAATCTACCTTGTTCTTTCCCTTTACCTTAGCCTCCTTCGCCTTTGTAGAACGTTTTCCGAATTGAGTAATGGAATCATTTGCGGAAGAATGAATCGTAGAAGCCTTCACTTTTGCCATTTTTAAAGGAGTTGAATGATCATCCTCTATCTTCATGGGACGTTTTCCGGATTGACTTGTAAAAGAATAAGTGTCCGAATGAGTAGAATTCACATCATCTTCTTCATCACTCTCGACATTCAATGGTTGCTTATCAATCTCTTGATCCATATCTTCTATAGCATCAACAAACGACTCACTTGCATCTCCGGTAACTTTGTCTTTTGCATAAATTTCTGCTAGAGTGTCATAATGAACGAATGAAACTCCAAACAACCCCTTAGCTTTCTTATGAGTCTGCCAAATAAGAGAGAATACAACAAGATTAATTAGGCAAAATTGTATTGAAAAAGACAGTAGTTCATAAAAGACGGTAGTTTATAGACAGCAGTTCATAAACTTCATACAAAATCAATAACAAATCCCAACCTCTACCAAAATAAATTTAAGAATCCTAATGCTCGAAGCTGTTCAATATTCTTCTAGTAAATAAGAACCCAGACACAATAGCTTGAGATAAACATCACAGTTACTAAAGCAATGGCTTGAGATGAAAAGATAATAGTATAGACCTTGGCAGGTGAAAAGATAATAGTATAAACCTGTTTATGCACCTATCAGATACACATCACAGAATTATGCAAATTTCATACAAATTTTATGCAAATTTTGCCTTGTTCTGGCTGCAATCAGCTAACCTAGTGAAAATGTTTATAAAGAGGCACTAAAATGCCACCAAATCACCTGCCAAAATGCAGAACATACATGTGTTCAGCAGAACATACATGTTAAACACATACACTAGTACAGTAGTATGTAAGCACACAATTACAAATTAGCAATCTGAAATGCCAACACAAAACACTCCTTATACCCCTTATCATCCCTCCTCCTCCCCCCTCCCCCCACATACTTTTATTTATGCTAGTATAACTACTAGCATAAATAAAAGTATAACGGAAAAATGCATCAGAATAAAAAAATGATTATCAGAACAATCAAGAAAAATCTTAGAGCAGAGGACAGATTCAGATAATACAGAAGCAAATATCATAGAAGCAAATAATACAGAAGCAGATACTATGAAAGCAGATAATACAGAAGTAGTGGCAGATAATAACAGGCTGCAAGGCTTATAAAAAATCTTAGAGCAAAACAAAGAGGTGTGAAAGAGCAATTCATACCTTTACCCATCCGTCGAACACCGACTTATCTACTTGTAGAATCTTCTTCTCAGCATCCCATCCAAATCCTGAGATGGATAACATTTCCGCCAATGCACTATATTTCTCCGACCAATGCTTGATCCTCGATTCAATGTGGGGAACCACTCTCAGGCCGCAATTAGGAAGTACACCATTGATCATCTCTTCCAACTTATTCATGTAACCATTCTTGAACCCATTCTCACACTTCCACTTCGGATCGCAACTCAACTCATGCAAATATCTTATTAGAACCGCATCTTCTTCATACGTCCAATACCTTTTATTTTTACCTCTGCCTCGATTGCTTGCCTCACCCTTAGCTTAACTAGCCTCGATCTGAATAAATTGCCGATTAAAAGGCATATTAGAACTGAACAAAACAAATTACAAGGCTGATTATAATAGAACATATCATACATAACAGATTATAAGGCATATTAGACAAAACTGAACATAACATATTATAAGGCATATCATACTTTTTGCGTTATTGACCATGTCTTCCTCTCGCCCTCCAATCGTTAAACATATCTTGGGCTAATGTGTTTCTAAAATTGGTCCAATGATCTGAAGTAGCAACACTTGTAATAAAATTCCCTCTCATCATTAGAATCACTCTCGGAATCATCATCGGATTCACTCAATTCATCTTCTTTTATATCATCCGTAGGCATGAATTTTCTAATTAGATTATGCAATAAGCAACAAGCCATCACGATACGTCCATGAGTTCGAATAGGGAAAAATGAAGGACTTCTAAGTATACTCCATCTTCCTTTAAGTAGGCCAAAACATCTCTCAATCACGTTTCGTGCCCTAGCATGTTTCATGTTATAGAATTCCTCGGCACTTTCGGGTTGTCGATTCGTCCATTTTTTTAAATGGTATCTTTGACCTCTATATGGAGCAAAAAAACCCTCACAATTCGTATACCCCGCATCAGCCAAATAATAATTACCTTCAAAAAAAAAGACCTTCACTTACCTCACAAAAACTAACAAAAAATATATACTCACAAAAAAAAAAAGACCTTCACTTACCTCGAGGTACCCTAAAACCGTTAGGTCTAGAAAGAACATTTCGAAGTACACGCATATCATGGGCTGAACCTTCCCAACCAGGAAGAACATAAATAAATTGCATATTAGGTGCACAAACACCCAATACATTCATAGCAATCGTTCCTTTTCTTATTCTATACTTTGGTCGTTCTTGTGAAGGCACATTTACATTAATGTAAGTCCCATCTAATGACCCTAAACAATTCTACAAAAATAGGAAAAAATATTACTTACAAACAAGCAAAAATAAGAAAATCCTAACAAAATTTAGGGGCTTTGAAAATACCAATACCTTGAAGGATTTCCACCTTTCATCTTCACAATCATCCGATATTGGTGTGTGATTGTAAAGTAGTACTTCATGCAACTTGAGAAAAGCCCTTAGACAAAGGTGAAATTGTCGGCTCACGGTTTCTCCACTTCTAAAGAAGTATTGTCCAATGGAACTATTCTTCTTATGATGAGCCAACGTGTATAAAAACATGGCTACTATCTCTTGAAACGACATTTTTTTGTTCCACTCAAACCCCAATGTCTCTAAGCATCTCACAAATAATATTGAAATTTCTTCTATTAACGCGAAGTTCACTCTTGCATTTCACATCACTCTCCCTATAAAGCCCTCTCGATACTAACATTCGTAACAATTTTTTGTTTCTTTTCCTTTCTTTTATTTGAACCCCGTTATTGTAACAACGCAAATTATATACCACATCCAATACATCATCAACATAATAATAACCATTGCAATTACTAATTGTATTTGTTTTAGCTTTTTCTTCCTTATAGAACACATAAGTCAAGCCATTGTACAAGAAACACTGAAAATAAATGGCAATTGAACCTGATAAACGGCAAAACAATAGTTATATCAATCTCTAGTTAATCAAATAACAAATATTGTCAACCAGATCATGAAGAGTAAACTAGTCAAGAAACAAGCAAAATTAAGCAAAATAGTACCAGCAACAAAGACATGTTTTACTCAAACAAGTGATTTTGGCACAGCAATAACTAAAGAGAACAACAATGAAAACGAATTACTGCCCTCAAAATTGCATTTTACCAACAAGGGCAGCAAGCTAAGCACTGTAAAATATGACACAGTTTATGGCTGATATATACACCACCACCACCATCACCACCAAAACAATCTCCACCCCCACCCTCTAGTTGTGCCAACGACAGCTCTAATTTCAAACACATACACAAATTCAACCAAATCTCTTACTTTAGAGTATGAAGTATAAGATTAATTAGGAAAACAGAAATTTCAGCCAAATACATATAATAAATAAACCAAATCAATCATCAATAGCAAGTACGGGTAATTAAATTGGAGCAAGTAATCAATCATCAATAGCATAACATAAAATGCATTCATTCCTAGCAAGTAATCAATAGTCGAACAACGAACCTATAGCAAAAACTTGCAGAAGAGATAGCAATACTAACATGCAGCAACTAATTAATTAACAAAAAAATCAACAAATTTAGAGCAAGGATTTCGAGAATCAACAAATTTAGAGCAAGGATTTCGAGAATCAACAAATTCTTACAAGCAAGTAAAACCTATGAACCCTAAATCAAATATTGCAATTGAACACGCAAGTAAAAAAATTCAAACCAAAAACGCAAAAATTGATACTACATGAACCCTAGAAATTGAACGAGAGAAATGAAATAGCAAACCTGTGATAATTTCTGAAGATTTGTAGTAGAAAATTGAAAATTTAGGAGCAAGATCTTGAGAATTGCAGCTTTCCTTGTAGAATCGTCGAACAATTTTGGGAATTTTCAGAGAATTGTCGAGCAATTTTGAGAATTGTCGAGCTTTCTTTATTTTTTGTGTTAGAGGAAGGAAAGAGAATCTGTTTCCTCACTTATTACGGCGGAAACAATTGGGTGGATTGGGTTACCCCTTACTAACGGTTTGTGTTACTTTAGTCCGTAACCAAACACAATGTAATGGAAACACTAACATGATTCTGTTTCCATCCCTCTAAAAAACCTATACCAAACACCCCCAAGAGAAAAGAAGAAGGAATACCAGAATGAAAGATGGCGGAATTACAAACACTGCAGCTCATCATCTTCTTGGTGTTCGTTCAGCTCACACTGTCAGCTGTCACTGTTTCGATTTTTCAACAACAGAGCGAATTTGCTTTCCTCACTACAACAAAAACTCACAAAATTGGCCCGAATTTGGTTTACCACAAGTATAGAACCCATATGAATTGGCCCAAATGAATTGATGGGATCGCATATAATAAAGAATGTGAGAAGAATGATGGTCATAAGATTCACAAGTCACAACTCTATATGGTCTTTTTTTTTAAAAAAAAAAAAATTCTGTATGGATGTTCTGTCATGAATGCTACAACAAGGTTGCAAGATGCGTTCTTTTAGACCTTGTTCATTTGACCTTAAAAAATACTACCTTCGTGTTTTTTAGTTGACACGTTTTGACTTTAGCACTATTCATACACTCTCCTTTGATCGTGTTTTGTGCTCTATATGTAATGAAAAATATAGTCATGTGGGATTTTGTTAGATTCATCACGATATATATTTTCAAAATATCAACTTTTTCATAATTTTTATTATCGGCAAGGGTTTGTTCTCTTCAGATTATTTTCAGTTCAGTTCTTAATTTCCTTCTCTCATAAAATATTCAATTCAGCTCAGTTCAGTCAATCAGAACATGCCCTAATTAAAGATATGAATAGTTGAAGTTGTGCATTAGCAAACGTGACTAAAGAAACGTGTCAACTAAAAAGAAACGGATGAAGTAATTATAGTAAACAAGTCCAGTTCAGTAAAAAATAATTTCACTTTAGTAAAAATAAGTTCAGTTCAGTAAAAATCAGTAATTTTAATGATGAGATGTAACATAGAATCAACAAAAATAATTTCAGTTTAGCAAAAATAATTTCAAATTAGTAAACAGAATTTTAGTTAAGCAAAAATAAGATAAAGTGAACAGGGTCTTAGTGGTTAGTGGGGGTTGGGAAAGAAATGTCTTGCGATATCGCAAATATTTTTATTTTTATCTTTTTACCGATGATGCCTTTTGTTATAAATGCCAAGGATCGAAGTTGTGAAAATGTTGCTAACGTTAACGATAGATTTTGCGACACATCCAGTCAGCAGCTTAACCTGGGTAAATCACATTTCAAGGTAAGCCCTAACACTCCCGCCTCAGTTTTAAACTCCTTCAAATCTATCTTCGGATGAATCGGGTTACCCAATTTGGGTTGAATCTGGGCATCCCTACTGATTTGATGGGAAGAAAAGGAGCCTCATATCAGTTCATAGTGAACAGCCTTGTGAAAAGGATTTCGGCGTGGAATGCAATTTGCCTTTCGCCGTGGATTATATGTACCGGAAATTTCATAAAATCAGGGAAATTTACAGTCAAAACAAGATATGATTTTCTCAAACAGGCTACCATGGGAATAAGTTGCTGATTTCTATGGATGGTACTCCTGGGTTTAAGCGAGCCATCTTACACAATTCTGGGGCTCACCATTTACCAATAGTAATATTGGTTGATGGTTCATGGAATAAAACATACTCACTGATCGGGGATGGTTTGGTTCTCGGGGATTAGGATATAGGGGGGAATAGGGGCTCTTAGCTTATGTGGTGCTTCTTTTGGTTTGGCTCAATGAGCGCTTCATGCGGAGATGAATGCTTGTCTAGGTCTTCAGTGGGCTATCATGGAGGCTTTGCAAGCAAATACTATACACGGATTCTGAATCTACGATTCAATTGTTGACATATTCAAGGGTTATAGATATTAATCTCAAGTGGACAGTGGATCATATTCGTCGGCTTAACAACGTGTTTGTAGTATTCACATGGTACAGTGCGACAAGGTGCACAGGGCCATTTACTTATTGCTACTACAACAAACAATAGTTTATCATCCTTTAACTTTTTTTTTTTTTATGTTTTTTGTAGTTTCTTCCTTATCCTCATGTCAAAAAAAATAAAAAATAAAAATAAACTCCCTCCGTCCCATAATATAATTCCTGTTTTCCTATTTTGGAGAACCAAAATATTATTCTTGTTCTATTTTCGGATAATATTTATTAAAACGAAAATAACATCATGCATAATAATATTTAATGGTCGTATTCCCATCAAAAAAAAATATTTAATGATTCTATGAATAAGAATAACTACTCGTTCAAAGATTTCAATCTCACTTGAAAGTATTCCTTTTACATCATCCACTTTCTCTTGTGTTCATGAAAATGGTTTGGTAGAAAAACTATCAGAAGAATCAGTTTCTGGGAGGATATCCATTTTACATGAAGTAGCCCCAGAAACAGGATTTGAACCACCAGGCAATATCCCTTTCTCTAGTATATGACCCAGACGCACCATAAGAAATACTTCCATAAATGTATGACGGATTGCAATATGCTTCTTTCTTACCAACATAACAAGCAGCTTCAGTCTGAGGACAAACTTCATGGCATATATTCCACAAGTGCTTCAGTTGTGGATAAACACACACTTGTTGATGAATATAATGTTCTAGATACTTTATGAGTTAAACTTTGGATAGATTACACACATAATTTTAGACAGAAGATGAAGCATCAAACTTTAGAATTATTCCACCAATTAGCTTCAGGGTCTTCTGAAGGACATAGCAAATTTTGATGTGGTACTACCATCATTTGTTTGTCAAAATACAAAACAGATAGATACATCACTTGGAAGAGAAATATAACAGCTTAGCATACATCTTACCATCAATTGTTTGTCAAAGACGGTCCTCGTTCGAGTCACTTAAGTTATCAGAAGACTCCATCAGCATCAAATCCTTTTCCAACAATAAGATCACGATAGTATTATAGGTAACAACGGAAGGTTGGAAACCAAGCTTGATAATTTTATTCAACACATGAGCAGCTTGGGGCAGCTTATCACAGTGGACATAGTCGTTAATTAAGGTGCTAAAAATGACAGAATCAAGGGGATACCCAAGCTTAAGTGTTTTACCCAGGAGATAAAACCCTAAATCAATACGACCTAAATGACAGTAGTAGCAATTGGCAAGAATGCTAATAGAATGCATATCGGGTCTAATACCATACAATTCAAGGTGCTTGGAGAGAGATAATGATGGAATGAGGTTTAAAGCGCTTTAATTTGACAATAGCAGTAAAAAGCAGAGTGAAATCAATGATAGAAGGAAGAGGGCGCAAATGAATCAATTGATGGAAAAGAGAGAGTGAAAGTTTGAGATCAGAAAATCCTAAACTGCATTGATCTCTAACCGATGTAGAAGCAAATCACGGTAATCAACAACACTATGAATTCGATTACGCCGAGAATAAAATTGAAATTGAAAGGGAGGAAACAACAGAAAAGAAGGAATACCAGAACGATTGATGGCGGAACTGCCAGCTCTGCAACTCATCATCATCACGATCATGTGTATTCCTTCAGATTGTGTGCTTTCCTTACTGTAACAAACCAACTTAATTAACTTTCTATATAAAAAACTCTTGCCGTTTTGAAACACAAATACTCTGAACACAACATTGGCCCAAATTTGGTTTCACACAACCCATTGATCTACTCTAATTATATACTCGTAAACAAGATTATGCATAATAATACTTAATGATTGTACGAATAACATCCTCGTTCTTATACAGAATACAGCACATGCATAATGCAGAGATACAATATAAATCAACTCCTGCCCTGCATTGGCTCTTTATGTGATGTCTGTATAAGTTGAAGAGTAAAAGCAAAAGTGAGATAAGCTACATGAAGACAGGTCAGATAAGCTACATAATTTCAGTAATTCGATCGTCCATAAATTAACAAACGAGTTATATCGATCATCCAAAAATTAACAAACGAGGTATATCGGTTGACATATTGAACCTGTTATGAAAAAAGAAACATGAAAAAATTCACATAAGCGTCTACTCTCCAGTTGTCTGTATCCTTCCTGTTTATTAACCTTGATTTCCTGGATGTAAAGGGAGTAATTGCTGAAGTCCAGAATATGGCATTTTAAGGCCATATAAGGACTGATGTAAAATGATAACAAGACTACAGTCTTACCTTTGCACTTCAAATCACCTCACACAACAAAAGTCATCGAATCAACATAAAAACTAAAAGGGGCAGAAACTTATAGAATAGAGCATAGCAGTAAAAACCCACGCAATTCCACATTGCTGAAAATAGGAATAATCCAAGTTTCACAGTGATCAAGGGAAGCAGAAGAAATATTACAGGTAGAAAATATGGTTTCCCCCTTGTTATCACCTAGCACCAAAGTTGGATTAACATGGATTTCGAAATTACTTTGGCCATCCCAGTCTATTTACATAGTCACTATATGTCATCTCTATTTAGGTCAGTTCATCATTCCATACACAATACTCAGACATCAACCACGGCTACTTTGTTAAGTCTTAAACTGAAATGTTTTTCTTCCATCCTCAGTGACTGTTTTTTTGATAATTCCTAAGTACACCAGAGTTATGCAATAGCACCAGCACCAGCACCCGTGGGGCGAGGAGCATACTTGTTCATCAGCTCGGTCAAGGCAGCATCAAATTTCCTCTCCAGCTCCACCTCCTCCTCCCAATGCCTCTTCTTCATCTCAATCTTCTTCCCACCGTGAATCTGTTCCAGTTGCTCTCTCTCAGCCAAATACTTCTCAATTTCTTGGTTCTGCATCTCCTTAAACTTGGTCGCCTCCTCAGCCCTGAAATGGAAGGGAAAGAAAGCTGACAAGTGTATGCTACCACAAATTTGCAATATGCATGTCGATACGATGGTAACAAGGTAAAGTCACAATAAAAATAAACAGGCTCCAAATTACATCATAGCCAAGACAGATGGATTGAGGAAAGAACAATATAATCATATCAATTGCACTCGTACTATCTTGATAATCAACTGTGTGACGCGCAAAGCAAGATTGCAAATGATACTCAGAATTAACCTAAAGTGAGATCATTACCTGCGCCTACCATCCTCTGTGTTTGAGGCTACTGTCTTCAAATCTTCAATCTTCTTCCGCTCCTCCTGCTGAAGCTTTTCAAATTGGTCCTCCTTCACATTTGTTGCTTCATGAATTTTCTGGATCTGATCATTAAAGAACTGCTCTTGAAAATCCATCTGCAAGAAGGAAAAGAATTATAGTGCTTACTTGATGACAATTGAATCGTGTTCATATGATAAGTATGAAAGTGCCAGACATATTAGAGCATAAGGACTGAGGAGACACCATCATGAAACAAGCTCACAAAATTTCAGTAAACCTTCAATACCTACTGTAAAAAACACAAAAAATAAAAAATAAAAAAAAGAAAAAATAATAATAAAAAGAAAAAACAGTGGTGCCAAACTATCTATTAAATAAAAATAAGGTACCTCTTCTTTGTTCTCCTCATGCTGTTCTTTGGTTCTCTGTCTCACAATCCGATTTTCCTCCATTGTTTTCCTGAGCTTCTCAGAGAGAATGTTAACAATTTCCTCGTTCGCCTTCTTTTGCCGTTGATAGAGGGCAGATTTATTCTTAAACCAAGTGAGTTGTTGATTATCCTCACTCATCTGCTTTAAGGGAACAACTACCATCTCCTGGTATGACCTAATCTCATATTTCAGTCTTGTTTTTCCTAATCTCGACAGAAAAAGAACATATCAAATACATAATTAAGGTTGTGTTTGGGAAACAATTATTCATTCCAAATGCTTCATTTCAGCTATTTAAATTTAAATTCAAAACGATTCCTAAACATCTGTTAGAAAAAACAAGAACATTATTGTTATTATTATAAATCGGAGAGGACAGAAAAGTGGAGAAAGAGAGGATTAGCAGAGTTGGATGGCCAACAGCCATTGCTATTTAATACATAGAGAAAAATAGCTTTTAGAGAAGGGAAAAAATCCATCATTGGTGCCATTCTGAAAAATTTAAAAAATGAGTAGAAAAGACTAAGAGAGAAACCAGTGACAGAAATTGATGAAGTTATGACTAATGAGCAATTGAGGGAGAGAGAAAGAAATCCAACATTCAATGGTAGGGTTAATGTCCATCAATGGTAGAGGGCAGCACGGGCTAACGGCCATCAATGGTAGGGTTTTGAGGAAAAGGGAAATGGTGGAAGCATGATGATGTGGGACTTGGAAATGACTACTAGTTGGAAAGAAAACAGGAAATTCAGAGAGATGGCCTTCTTTAATGAGTACATAAGATTCAGTCAATCCAATTCCAAATGATTTAGAATCCCAAACAGAACATTTGCCCTGGATCCAGATTTGCAAGGAAATGACAATATCCAAACATAATACCGTATAGCAAAAACCAAATAGACTTGAATTTTAACAGTCCCTTTAATTTCGTTATCACTCACAGTCCAAACCATAGTATAACAAAGATGTACACAAAGCAGATTCTGCCACTGATTGGGCTAAACAAAGAGGTTTCACAGGAACTCAAGTCAAGACTACAATATATGGCATGTATAACTTGCAAGTGTGAATGTATAGCATACATAGCTATAACAAAATATCATATTAAAGGAGATAGAAAGAAACCTTGAGAATGCTTATTAAATTCATCAAGGTCATCCTTCCTGGCAAAAAAGCCATATAGTTGGCGCTTTCCTCCAGCATAAAACAGAGCCTTTCTACTATTATCCCATGCACTTCTCCCAGTTCCCTGTTGTTGGAAGTGCTTGTGAAGTCGCTCTGCTTCCACAAAGCCCATAGCCGAGCTCTCAAATATCAGCACGCTGATACCACGATGCCCCTTAGGGCCGTATGAGTGTTTAGCTCGTACTGCTGCATAGCCCTTGAAGTAGTCTATGAGCTCTTGATTTCCCATCCCAATCCACTGAAAAAACACACAACAATATTAACAAATTGAAAAACTGCAGCCTACAGATCCACAAGGGATGCCAGTACATATTATGGTAAATATATGTGAGGGTTCAGATATACATAGAAATTACAAGACCAATTAACAAATGTATAAATAAAAAATTAAATAAACATAAATGCATACCTTATCATTGTCATCAGTGTCCAGCAATGTGTTCATGATCATAACCATAGGAGGCCAGACAATGTCATGATCTTTCACCTCTTGCTTCAAACCTTCCCACTGAGCATATGATTCTCCAGCAGGCACCACAGAAGTTCCTTTTCTCCGTAGCTCCTCATCCAATATATCTGCAAATGTTCGATGGAGCTTGACTCTTTGAGAGCCCTTTGTCCTAGCATGCGCCATTAAAGGCTGGAGACCCTTATACCAATCAATGGCGCCAGGACCACCATGGCATGCAGGACAATGCCATTGTCGTTCAGGCTCATTTATTTCTTCGATGGTCAGTGCATCCACAATTTCGAAAAACTTCTTCAGCATCTTATGGTTCTTCATCGAATCATGAGTTTGCGGTCCTTCATCCGAATCAGAACCATCACTCAAAAGATAATCATCATCATCAGAGTACACTTCATCCTCTGAATCATTATGTGCCTTCTCCTTTGTTTCATCAACCACCTCCTCTTTTTCATCAACGACCTCCTCCTCTCTCGGTTGAGAGGATCCACTTTTCACAGACCAATTCTTGTTTGGGGCATTACAGCTACGGATGCCTAGTCTATGAGCAGTATCGGGCTGACCCCATGCTTTTGGTGGGGGGTTTGGTTGGACCCATGGTCTTCCCCTTCCAAATTTCTTTGGCTTCCGGATGACATCTTCCCAGGCCCCATCCTCAGAAGATTCGAGGCTGATATCATTAACAGCCTTGCTCAAGTTATCAACGCCCTTTCTTGAACTCATATCTTCAGTTTACTGTCCAATAATTCTCAATCAGCAATTTATACACAAGTGAATAAATACAATGCAGGACACAATGTAGGCCTCAACAATCATTAAAGTAATCAATAATGAATCCACCAGTTCTACATTACAAACTCTTAAAAGACGGAACTCATCAGACTATCAGAAGATCTCTAACCTGATTAAGAAGACAACACTATACTTTGCAAATAAAGGGGGCCAGATAATTCTGACATGAACAACACATATCAATTTATAACCAAATTTCACCAAAGAAAGAAAAGAGTTGACAAAAATAAATTTGAGTATCAAACAAGAGTGGAAGAACTTTAAAGTCCAAAAACGACAATAACTTGTTTTCTCATCGCTTTCATAGAAAGCACATTGATGAGCTAAAATAGTTGCCACAGTTGAACATACTAGCCAATGGCTGAAAAAAGCATCTTCATTTAATATTTTAATGTATACTGGGTGGTCAGCAAGTAGTCTATGACAATGTTAAACAGTAAAAGTATTTGACAAAAAAAACTTCATATGATAGTTAAAATAGAGGTAAACATCATGATTGCCCACACCCATCCATATACCTCATCATAAAACAAGTATATTGACACTTGACAGATAATGACAGTAACTGAGATTGAACTTATTAACAAATAGCTCGAGCTCGATAATCCATTTCCCCAATGTCCTCATTGCCAGGAAACCAGCATTAAGAATATGTATTTTATCTAGATAAATGGAAGCCAAAAATAGAGTCACAAATTGCATTTGTGTAGTCCTAACATAACAGAACACCAAAGAATTGCCCACGATAATAATATTTAATCATGAAAAGGAAAGGTGCAAAACACAGAAGCAGTAAGAATTTCTATTCCAATACTAATTCCTACCAGCTGCTAAGAATTACACCACATAACTGTAAGATCTGGTATTCATTCGCTGCAAAAGAAATGACCTAAGGATTCATTCTACACAGCTAAAAATACCCAATCCCCGAACTTAGACATTTACAAGATGACATTGCTCCCACTAGGACACTTTAGAACAGACAATAAGTGATCCCTCAAACTTCTTGGTAAATATCAAGCCATCAGCAAATACGTTGTACCATTGACCAACACAAAAACACCATCATCAAGAATTATTTTCCACAACTTCAAAAACAATGCCAACAAATTTGTCAGGTCAAACCGAACAAGGGAGGCGGCGTAAGGGCATAAAATTTTTATATGCTTAATCGAAACGTTCATGTCTATATATACATTTCCTTACTAATCGAATCAAGAATACTCCTACAACTGCACATAATCCCTCATATTCATCCATCAAACAACCCTTCCTAATATACAGCCTTCCAAAGTCACATGCATCATATTAGCATGATTCAGGCATTTGAGACATACAGACAAAAAATTATACAAACAAAATCAAACCAAAAATTAATTATACAAACGTAAATTAAACATCATTATACAAACATAGAAAGAAATGTTATACAAATATCATAAATAAAAATAAATTACACACAAAATCAAACATCATTTCAAAAGAAAAGAATGTTAAATAAAACAAAAAAACAATAAAATAGAAAGAAACTCATCACAAACAAAAACCCTAGCACACAATTTACAACAGAAAACCAGCAATTTACTCCAATTTATAGCACAACTCTCATGAACATGCGTAGATACGTAGAAATTTCAAGAAAAAACACTAAAAAAAACCACAAAATTACGAGAAATTAATCAATAAAAAATAATCACAACAATTCAGCAAAATAATTCAAAAACAACATCATCAACAATCAAAACAAAGGAAGAAAGACAAAAAGAGGAAGAAAGAGAGAAAGAAACGTCAGAATCGTACGTCACCTCCGAATTTTCCGACGATCGGAGAGAAATGCAGCAGCAAAGAGAGGTTCGCCGGAAAAAAAATCGCCGATGAAGCACCGGCGAGAGGAGAGAGAAAGTGTTTGCAGTGAGAATTGGAGTGAGTGCGAGTGTAAGACTGGAAAGTATGGGGAAGTGAAGTGAGAGAAAATGAAGAAAAAGCAGAAACCCTATTTTTAAGGGGAATTGTGGGCCCGGATTCCAAAATTTTATTCAATTTAATGGATTTTTTTGAAATTGATTTTATTTATGAAAAGTAGAATTAATTTTTGGAGTAATCACAATCTTGAATTATTGGAGATGTATTTCTGAATTTGGGGATTTCTTCCCAAATTTGTTTGATAGAGTGGGATTAGGTGAGTGGTTAGAAGGGTGGTAAATAAAACGTTCCTCCTTTTGGTGAATGATACATTGATACGTATACGGCATATTTACTTTTGGTTAATGGAAGACGAGTAAGGTTTATATCCCATGATATTTGTGTTTAAGGGTAGGGGATCATGTTAACTTGTTCCTTAACTCTTAAATATTGAAATTATTGCAGTTGGGGTACTAGTTCATGTTATACCATGGAAGCCTTTTATTCGAAGTTAACCTATTGATGAGAAGGTATATAAATGTACTTGTATACAAACTAGATTGGAATACTATAGCAGGATCATAATTATGACCTTTATAAAAACAAATGTGTATATATAGGCAATCTAGCCGTATACCGAATAATTTTTCATTTTTGCTGCAAAGTATTTTTATGTAATTTTAGAATGATTTTAGGACTAATACCAATCCACCCAGGGGCGGATCTACGGGGTTCATTGAACCCACAGATTTTTAGGAAAAAAATTGTAAGTTTTAATTTTTTTTTTTTTTAAAAAAAATTTGAATAAAAAGGGTTAGGAGATTTTTTGTGAGGAAAATAATATGTTGCATAAGTTTGGTGCATTGGTAAGGAGCTGTTTGTTAGAGCAGCGAGTTCCTCATAGGTCCTGGGTTCGATTCCTATTGCCCTCATTTTTTGCATTTTTATTTTGTTTTTTTTTTTTCCACCTTACATTCAAATTTAAGACTAACATTCAAAAGGCAAAATATGGACATTTCTTATTTAGTGATAATTAGATTAATTACTGATTTGTTTAATTGGTTTGATATATTGTTGAATAATTGAATTGTTGACAAATTGAATTGTAGAAACTTAGAATTTTAAATTTTTACTTGGTCTTTTAATTGATAATTAGAAGAAGTTTATATCGTCAAATATGTGTTTATTGGGGACTTAGAATTTTTGTTTTATGTGTAATATTTTTTGCAATAGAGTTATAGATTTATAGAAGTAGTAATGTTGTAACTAGTATAGACTTTAAAAATTGAAAATAACAATTGTTAGATTGTTTAGATAATTAATTGTGTATTTTGTGTATTATTGTATATTGTATAGCTTTTGTTACCAACTTACCATGAGTTTAGAGTCTTTTTGGAAATGTGTTGGGAAGTCACAAAAGTCCTCTACTTGTTCTTCACCTAGTTCAAGGAATCCTCCAATAGAAGAAGATATTGCGTCTCTTATTGATGAAGCGGATATTGAGTCACAAAAATTGAACTTATGTATTGAATATTAAATTAATATATGATCATCGTTTTTTTTTTTAAAGATTTCGAACCCACGGTTCGGAATTCCTGGATACGCCACTGAATCCACCCCATTCCATGAATACATTTTGATCAACTAGCCAACCAACAAAATTAATTTAAGCCCTAAAGAAAGCCCCTGAAGTAATCCAATACCCTTTAACATCCCCCGAAAATAAATTCAAGTAACCATTTCTTCGATCCCGGAAATGAATCCATGCCTTTCATCACCCCAGGAAATATACTTCTGTAACCTATATTATCCCCCGAGAAGTAAATTCGACAGGAATCCTCATGCCCCTAAAATTAAATTCAATAGAAAATATCTAAAAATTTATACCGACAATTGATCTTAAGCCCAAAAACTGGTTCCAGTAGGCTAGGTGTATATGCTGAAAATTTATTTGTTCGATTGTATTTGCAAATTGAATGTTAAGGGTGATTATATATTTTTTTATTATTATTTTTGTTGAAATGTTAAGGATAATTACATAATTAGGAGTGAAAATGGTTTAGATTAAAACAAGGTAATATTAAAAAATATAAGTTTTAAACATTTTAAAAGTTTTTCTGCATCATTTATTTTTTCTCTTGAAACACAAATACTCTAATCACAACATTGGCCCAAATTTGGTTTAACATAACACATTGATCTACTCTAATTATATACATGAAAATCAATCCAATGATCTCCTAGATTGAGCGGAGAGCTCTAACCACTCGAGATATCTCTTACTCTCTTTTATTCACGTTTTATTAATTGTTGGGTACAAAAATCTGACATTATATTGATTTTTATTGAAAAAAAAAAAAAAAAAAAAAAGATCATGCACAATTATATGATTTAATGATTGTATCATTTGTATGAAGAACATACTCGTCCTAAGATTTCCATCTCAATTAAAAGTATTTCTTTTACGCTTTAATTATAAAATAAAAGGCAGATAAGCTACGTAATTCAGTAATTGGATCATCCATAAATTTACAAACGAGTTAGGTTGGCACATTGAACCTGCTATTATACCTATAAAGACATAAGATAAGAAACAAGGAAAAAGAAACATGAAAAAAGTCACATAAAGGTCTCTACTCTCAAGTGGTTTGAAACTTTCCTGTTTATTATCCTTGAATTCCTTGATGTGTTGCATTTCTGATCCAGGAAAAGGGAGTAATTGCTAAAGTCCAACAAATGGCATTTTAAGGCCATATAATGACTTCTGTAAAATACTCACTCTTTCATCAAATGTTAACACAGACTACATTCTTACCTTTGCACTTCAAATCACCTCGTGCAACAAAGTCATCGAAGCATAAAAAGAGGAAGAGACTTGCAAAATAGAGCATAGCAGTAAAATCCCACGCAATTTCACCTTGTTAAAAATAAGAATAATCCGAGTTTCACAGTGATCAAGGGAACCAAAAGAAACATTACCTTTAGAAAACATGGTTTCCCCTTGCATCACCTAGCACCAAAGTTGGTCCAAAACAACTGTGCATTAACATGGATTCGAAATTACTTTGGCCATCCCAGGCTATTTACACCGTCACTATATGTCATCTATCTTTAGGTCAGTTCATCATTCCATACACAAAATTCAGACATCAATTACAACTACCTTGTTAAGTCTTAAATTGACATGTTTTTCTTCCATCCTCTGTGACTGTATCTAGATAATTCCCAAGTACACCAGAGTTATGCAATAGCACCACCTCCAGTACCAACATCATCTTCGGTGGGCCGAGGAGCATACTTGTTCATTAGCTCGGTCAAAGCGGCATCAAATTCCCTCTCCAGCTCCACCTCCTCCTCCCAGTGCCTCTTCTTCATCTCAATCTTCTTCCCATTGTGAATCTGTGCCAGTTGCTCTCTCTCAATCAAATACTTCTCAACTTCTTGGTTTTGCATCTCCTTAAACTTGGTTGCTTCCTCAGCCCTGAAATGGAAAGGAAAAGAAAGCTGTAAAGTGTATGCTACTACATATTTGCAATATGTGTGTTGATACACTTTGTAACAAGGCAAACTTACAATAAAGATAAACAGGATCCAAATTACATCATAGCCAGGACAGATGATTGAGGAAAGAACAATATAATCATATCGTTTGCACATGTACTATCTTAATAATCAACTGTGTGGAGCAAAGCAAGATTGCAAAAGATACTCAGAAGTAGCCTAGAGTGAGATCAGTACCTGAGACTACCATCCTCTGTAATTGAGGGTACTTTCTCGAAATCTTCATTCTTCTTCCGCTCCTCCTGAAGCTTTTCAAATTGGTCCTCCTTCACATTTGTTGCTTCATGGATTTTCTGGATCTGATCATTAAAGAACTGCTCCTGAAAAATCATCTGCAAAAAGAAAAGGAATTATAGTGCTTCCTTGATGATAATTGAATCATGTCCATATGACCATAAGTATGACAGTGCCAGACATATTAGAGCATAAAGAGAAGGACATAAGGAGACACCATCATGAAACAAGCTCACTAATTTTCAGTAAACCTTTAATACTCACTGTGGTACCAAAGTATCTACTTCGTATTAAATAAAAATGAAGTTTCTCTTCTTTGTTATCCTCATGCAGTTCGTTGATTCTCTCTCTCATGATCCGATAGTCATTCAAGAATTTCCAACACTTCTCTCTAAGAATGTTTAGCATTTCCTCTTTTGCCTTATTTACCCGTTGATAGAGGGCAGATTTCTTCTTAAACCAAGTGAGTTGTTGAATATCCTCACTCATCTGCTTCTTGGGAACAACTACCATCTCCTGGTATGACCTACTCTCATACTTCGGTCTTGCTTTTCCTAATCTCAACAGAAAAAGAACATATCAAATACATAATTAAGGTTGTGTTTCGGAAACAATTATTCATTCCAAATGCTTCATTTCAGCTATTTAAATTTAAATTCAAAAATACGATTCCTAAACATCTGTTAGAAAAAACAAGAACATAAATTATTATTTCCCTTTAACGGAAAGAAGAAACGGAGAAAGAGAGGATTAGCAGCGTTGGATGGCAAACACCCATTGCTATTCAATGATGATGGAATGACAAAAGCACAGAAAAGGGAAAAAAATCCTTCATTGGTGGATTGAGAAAAATAAAATAAAAAATAGGAGAAAAGGCTAATAGAGAAAGCAATGACAGAAATTGATTAAGTCATGACTTATGAGCAATTTAAAAAGTCTAACATTCATTGTTTAATGGCCATAAATGGTAGGATTTTGAGGCAAAAGGAAATGGTGGAAGCATGATGACATGGAACTTGGAAATGACTACTATTTGGAAAGAAAACAGGAAATTTATAGAGATGGCCTTCTCTAACAAGTACATAAGATTCACTAAATCCAATTCCAAATGATTTAAATTTCCAAACAAGGCATTTGCCCTTGAACCACATTTGCAAGGAAATGACAATATCCAAACATAATACCATATGGAAAAAACCAAGTAGACTTGAATTTCAACAATCCCTTTAAGTTCATTATCATTCCCAGTCCAAAACATAGTATAAGGCCCTATTCACTTCACCTTATAAATAATATTCAGTTCAACAAAATTAATTTCAGTTAAAAAAAAAATAATAATTTTAGTTCAGTAAAAAATTAGTGGCTTTAAAGAAGAAATATAACAAAGAATCTGTAAAAATAATTTCACTTCAGCAACAATAATTTCATTTCAGTTACAGTTCAGCAAAAATAAGGTGAAGTGAACATGGCCTAACAAAGACGTACACCAAGCAGATTATGCTAGTGATTGGGATAAACAAAGAGGTTTCACATGAACTCAAGTCAAGCCTATAATATATGGCATGGCATGGCATGGATAATTTGCAAGTGTGGATGTACAGCATACATAGCTATAACAAAATATCATATTAAAGTAGATAGAAAGAAACCTTGAGAATGCTTATTAAATTCGTCAAGGTCATCCTTCCTGGCAAAAAAGCCATATAGTTGGTGCTTTCCTCCAGCACAAAACAGAGCCCTTCTACTGTTATCCCATTCACTTCTCCCAGTTCCCTGTAGTCGGAAGTGCTTGTGAAGTCGCTCTGCTTCCTCAAAGCCCATAGCCGAGCTCTCAAATATCAGGATGCTGATACCACGATGCCCCTTAGGGCCGTATGAGTGTTTAGCTTTTACTGCTGCATAGCCCTTGCAGTAGTCTAGAAGTTCTTGATTTCCCATACCAATCCACTAAATAAAACATATATAAAAAAAAAACCAATAATATTAACAAATTGAAAAACTGCAGCCTTCAGATCCACAAGGGATGGCAGTACAAATTATGGTAAATATATGTGAGGGTTCAGATATACATAGAAATTACAAGACCAATTAACGAATGTATAAATAATAAACATAAATGCATACCTTATCATTGTCATCAGTGTCCAGCAATGTGTTCATGATCATAACCATAGGAGGCCAGACAATGTCATAATCTTTCACCTCTTGCTTCAAACCCACCCATTGAGCATATGATTCTCATCACAGAAGTTCCTTTTATCCGAAGCTCCTCATCCAATATATCTGCAAATGTTCGATGGAGCTTGACTCTTTGAGAGCCTTTTGTCCTAGCATGCGTCATTAAAGGCTGGAGACCCTTATACCAACTGACGGCGCCAGGGCCACCATGGCATGCAGGACAATGCCATTGCCGTTCAGGATTATTTATTTCCTCAATTGTCAGAGCATCAATGTCTTCAAAAAACTTCTTCAACATCTTATGGTTCTTCACCGACTTGTGAGATGGTGGTCCTTCATCTGAATCAGAACCATCACTCAGAAGATAGTCATCATCATCAGAGTACACTTCATCATCCTCTGAATCATTATGCTCCTTCTCTTTTTCATCAACCTCCTCCTCCTCCTCTTTCAGTTGAGATGATCCGTCTTTCACAGACCAATTCCTGTCCGAGGCATTACAGCTACGTATGCCTAGTCTATGAGCAGTGTCGGGCTGACCCCATGCCTTTGGTGGGGGGTTTGGTTGGACCCATGGTCTCCCCCTTCCAAATTTCTTAACAGCATGGCTCGAGTTATCAACACCCTTTCTTGAACTCATATCTTCAGTTTACTGTCCAACAATTCTCAATCAGCAATTTATACACAACTGAATAAACACAATGTAAGCCTCAACAATCATAAAGCAATCAATAGAATCCACCACTTCTACATTACAAACTCATCAGACTATCATAGGATCAGCAATTTATACACTAATCAATAATGAAGAGCACAACAAGAAACCCAGATAATTTTTACATAAACAACGCAAATCAGTTAATAGCCAAATATTTGCAAAAAAAAAAAAAAAAAAAAAAAAAAAAAAAAAAAAAAACTTCATATGAAATTAAAATAGACGTGAATATCATGATTGCCCACATCCATCCATAAACCTCATTATTGAACAAGCATATTGACAATTGACTGGGATTAACCAATCAATACATCAAAAATAAACACAAAAATTCAGCAAAATAATTCAAAAACAACATCATCAACAACCAGATTAAAGGAAGAAAGAGAGAAAGAAACGTCAGAATCTTACGTCACCTTCAAGTTTTCCGACGGTCGGAACGAAATGCAGCAGCGAAGAAAGTTCTCCGGAGAAAATTCGCCGATGATGCGCCAGCGAGAGGAGAGAGGAAGTGTTTGGAGCGAGAATTAGAGTGAGTGAGAACTGGAAACTTGGAAAGTATGGAGAAGTGAAGTGACAGAAGATGAAGAAAGCGAAGAAATCATATTTTTTAAGGGTAAAATTGTGGCCCCGGATTCCTTTTTTTTTTTTTTTTTTTTTTTTGAGTCATACGGATGATGAAAATCGATCCTATAGTCACCTAAATTAAAAGGGAAGCTCTAACCATTTGAGCTATCTATCACTCTCGAATTCCAAAATTTTATTAAATTTGATAGATTTTGAAATTAATTTTATTTATGAAAAGTAAAATTAATTTTTGGAGTAGTCACAATTCACAATCTTGAAAATTGTGGCAAAAAAAAAAAAAAAAAAAAATCTTCCTCCTTTTAGTGAATGATATATTGATACGTAAATGGTATAACTAGTTTTGGTTAATGAGAGACGAGTAAGGTTTTTCATCCCATGATATTTGTGTTTGAGAGTGAAAGCTTTACCATAGCTTCTTCCTTGACTCTTAAATATTGAAATTACTAGTTGGGATACTAATTTCGTTATATATTATGTAAGCCTTTTATTTTAAGTTAACCTATTAATGACAAGGTATATGTACTAGTGTAAAAGTTAGATTGGAATATTAGAGCGGGATCTTATAAACTCATGATTATGACCTTTACAAAAACAAACGTGTATATCTAGGCATCTAGCCATATACTCCCTCTGTTTTTAAATACTTGCTCCATTTCTCCATGCACGGAGTTTTAGGAGAAATAGGAGAAAATAATTAAATATGGAGGTAGTGTGGTAGGTGGAAGAATAAAAAATTGTAAAAAGCAAAACTACCGGAGAAAATTGGATGAGAGAGAATATGAAATTAACAAAATATGATTTATGTTAAGTTCACTAGGTGAGAAAAATGAAATAAATATTGTAAAAACATTCTAAATAAGAAAATAGAGCAAGTATTTAAAATCGGCCGAGAAAAGAAAGTTGAGTAAGTATTTAAAAACGGAGGGAGTACCAAGTAATTTCATTTTTGTCACAAAGTAATTCTAAGTACTAATAGAAAGAATTTGTACCGGTCACAATCCACCCCATTCCATGAATATATTTTGATCAACTAGCCTTATGGCTATAAAAAAATTCAAGCCTTAGAGGGAGGAATGTCACGATGCTCACCGACTCAAGTGATTTGGTGAAGGCTTTTAATGACAATAGCAATGCAAAGAGGGAAATTAAGCAATTAGTGCTTGATATTAAACAGGCTGTTAGAGAGGTAGATAATTTTGTTATTGTAAAAGTCAATAGACTTAATGTAATAGAAGCCCACAAGCTGGTTGTAGCAGCTAGGAAGGGTATGTAATTGGCTTTGCTTTTTTAATTGTCAAA
The DNA here is from genome assembly GCF_948465745.1 of Chenopodium album. Taxonomy (NCBI): domain Eukaryota; kingdom Viridiplantae; phylum Streptophyta; class Magnoliopsida; order Caryophyllales; family Amaranthaceae; genus Chenopodium; species Chenopodium album. Next base: position 6,545,274 of record NC_137846.1, read on the forward strand.
AAAAAAAAAAAAAAAAAAAAAAAAAAAAAAAATAATAATAATAATAATAATAATAATAATAATAATACTAGCCAACCAACAAAATTAATTATAAGAAGTAACACCTTGCTATTGCTAGTTGCTACATTGATTTATTCAACAGATAGAACATAATAAATTGATATAGTTGAATGGTTAAAAAAAAGCTGAGATTACACATTTTGATATTTTATCAAATTTCGGCAATAAGAATAGAAAAGTCTTTAATGAACATACAGAATTCAGCAATAATAAACATATGAAGATCAAAGAATCATACGCAAAGTACTAATCATTTCGAAGGTGGGAAAGAAATTGCTGCAATTCTTCTTGAATAACTTTGGAAATTCATACCTTGACTATTCGAAATATGGATAAATCATCAGAAGTACTCGAAACATAATTACTCCGTAAAAGGTAAAGGCATCAGTGTCCTTATGCAATCAAAATTCTCATTAGTGTCAAAAGCAATTGATTAAAGTCACTAGAATTACAGTAGCTCATCTCCTTACTTCCTAAGCAAGAGAACAATCTATCCTTGTGCTATTTCTAGTTATGAAAACTGACTATAATTAATGAAACAACATTAGCAGTAAATAAAGCAAAATTGTTGAAAAAATTAATGAAGTGACAATAATTCTTACTAATTGACACTTTACAGCTGAAAAAAAAATATGAAGGTGTAGGAACAAAACTAAAAACAGTGATCAGTTGGTTTTCTTATCGGCCTCGTTTGTTGCTTCAATGGCCTCAGAAGATTGACCCTCATCCTTTTTAGTTAATTCAATGGCCTCGGTAGACTGGCTATCATCCTCACCACCAAAACCGAATTCATTCACCCTCTTTTTGTCAACTGGGTAAACCCATCTTTGATAAACATATATCAAAAATATGATATCTGCAGATACAAAGCAAAGTTATAATCAACCCTAATCACAAAATAGTAAAATGAAATCAACCACAACCTAACATACTGTTTCACAAATCCCACCCACCCCCCCCCCCCAAGAAGCGGCAGATATGATCAAGAACTCCCAAATTTTGTTTCAAGGGAAAATTCAGTATCAAGCGCAATGAAAGTGTTCAGGAGTTTTAAATTAGTCTTACCATCACGGAAAACTGAAAGCCGATGAAGTGTGGGCATCTTGATGACAAAGGCAAAGAGATCGTCAATAATGGTGTTCAAGAACTTGTATGTCATTTGGCGCCAGGGCATGTGAGCCACAGACTTCAGCTTGTAGTTTATAAACAACTGGGGACACATCATTATGAAGCCTACAAAGAAGGGAGCATATCAATACTGTCCGATAAGAAAGACATAATAAACAAGTACCCAATCTGAAAAAGAACATAACACAGCCGAAAATGCATCACGAAGAAAAAAGATTGTTTCGTTTATGACCCAAAAACCACTACATTTCCAAAAGAAACATCCTTCCTACAAAATCGGCCTATATGTTAAAGACTAAGTACTCATAAAAACTATATCCAGCTGCTAATGAAGCACAAACAACACCCGGAATAATATGCTAATAAAACACATACGTGAACACTCAGATATTTATAAAACTATATCAGAATAATTGCTTAATTAGCAACCTCCAAAATCAAAAGAACAATCCTTTGGATCACATATCATATTCTCATCCACACTTTTGAACCAGTTTTACCAACCAAATATTTCTAAACTAATATGTTGCTCAAGATATTAAAGGTCAAAGTCATGCCATAGAAACCATGAAAGTCCAAAGTTGCGATTAAAAGATGACAGATGAAGTATAAAAGAACGATAAAAGCTTCGATCTACAATTGTCATATCAGAATTTCAAATTCAGGATACGTACTAGAAACCAAAAGCGAACAAACACTTACCAAACATATATACACATTGTGTCATTGAAGAGAGAATCCATGAGTACCAACTTTTGTGGCGTTCATACTTCAGAGAGTAAATGGAGGAGCACACAACAAGGAAGAACAAGAGATATGAGAGATATTTCATCGCAATGTCGTCATACTCCTTTGTCTTGTTCATTTTATAGGAATCCCGATCTTTAAACCTTAGTAAAGGAATCCTGCCAGATCTATCCAACTGAAAAAAGGACATAAAGATATTGTGAGCCAAGTCAATTGATATGAGTCTGAATTTCTACTCACCAAAACTTCACTAAAAAAGAAATGCAGATTTATCCCTAGTAGATATTAATCAAGGCAGTCCAAAATAAAGCTCCTCTATTCAAGATAAACGAAAGAAATTTGGCTTCAAAGTTTATAACTTCATACTCCATCTACCAACATGATTTTAGACTCTTCTAATAAAAAAATTAGTCAAAAGTCGAATAATGACAAGTAAAGTGGCACGTATTTGCAGGGCCATATGAAGGATAGACAAGTAAAGGATGTAGCATTAATATTAGCTCTCCAATAAACAAAAAGAGGCTACCCAAGAATTACAACCAGATATCATACCTCTATGTGCATCGCTTTCCCTATTTTCCAAAACTCAATACAGCAACCGATTCCAGAGCTCACAAGAATCATCCATGAAGTGTCATTATCCAGGAGATAGAGGAAAACAATCAACTGAGAGATAAAGCTGACAACAACTGACTTAGCAGATAACCCCTCCATTGACTTGTTCTTGTTCCAGAATTGAATATCTGATGTGTGTCAACACAAAAATAGAGTTAGATAAAATAAGAACAGGAAACAATATTCCACCAAAGCAACTTAAAACTGTAACTCACCATTCTTGAAGGCCAGAAAGTCAAACAAAGAATGAAAAAGTGAAACTGTCATTGTGATTGCAAGAAGGTAAGGATTCCCTTCCAAGAATACCCTCTGCAAAGAAAATTAAAAAAATACACTGTGATGAGGAACAACACCAAGATGCAATCAAAGAAAACAGGGATCTTATAAACTGATAAATGAAAAAGACCCTTTATGAAGATTTTCTAGCAAATAAACTGTAATGTGGTAGAACACTAGGCAATCAACGCAATTGGGAAATATAATCAACAAAGTAGAGAAGAAAACAAATCCAGGACCCCTCTGTTCTGGACTCACCATCAGAAGAGCAAATAGACAGACTGGAAAACATGGGACTAGGGTTACAAAAGAACATAATTGCAGAAATGGAGACATGGCACAGTTTCAATTATTTATTTTAAACAACCTTACAAAACTGTTACAAAAAAAAAGAGTTAAAAATATTATGAAACTTATATAAACATTTTGCAATCTATACATATATGCTTAAAAAAATTAATACATCAATAAAATGAAAGTGTCAGCTGGTTGAGCAATAAAACTTCCAAGCATGAAGCTAGGTTGTCAAAACTCTTTGTAAGCTCTTAAAATTCATGACCATAGTTTATACAGAGCTCATTTACTAAATCGCTAGCTCCAGCATCTGCTTCACATAAAAAACACATCAACAAGTTGGAAAAGATAATCTACTAATTTCACTTGGCAGGTCAGCACCACAGATTAGCTACCTAATAGCCTACTAAAATATTTCCTAAAACATGGCAACACTGTTAGAAATAACCAAATTATTTGTCAATATTCCTGAAATCATAAACCATCATATGATAATAAATTCATACAACTAAATGATTCATAGACACCCAAAATTTATATACCATGTTTGCCTAGTGGCATCTCAACATTCCCCAACAAATACCTCAGAGAAGCATATTAATAGGGCTTCACAATAAAACACACCTTAAGCTCATCAGCCTCGCCTTCAAGCATACTTCCATAAGAGCGATGAATCTGAAATGACTCGTCGATCTGCAGGAATAGCTGCCACTTGGTCATGCTCATAGGAGCCACCTCCAAATGTAATGGAAGTTCAGTCACTGTCTCATTGATCGGTATCAACTTATCTTTGAGTAGCCAAAACTCATTGAAGAATATGGTTGGGAAATAGTTCCCTGTTTTGGGCTCAATATTCAGATCTGTGCCACAAGGTCAAGGAAACTCAAATAGTAAACCACAAATCACAACACACCAGATGGCTTAGAGTTACACTCTATACTGGTTTAAATCATATGCAAATCATTGTAAGTATAACAAAACTCATACTGAGTTTTGCAATATCAGAGGGCAGATCAGTTTATGCGACAAAGGAGGAGCTAAAAAAAATAATACTAATAATCAATGTACAAGAATTGGTTAGAGTGAAAATTAACACTCTACAGATAAACCTACACATACTATCCAAGTGAGGAAAATCTCATATTAAGTTAAACGCAAATGCCACCATAGTAACACACAAGTACAAACAAGAGCCTAAGAGGTAATTCAGTGATCAATGCTATACATAAGGGGTTCCTCCCAACAAAATCATTTACAGCACATTAGCCAAAGGAATAATGCTTGCTTCTGAGTTTATACACTTACAAATTCTGTACAATACTAAAGACCAAAAGACCCAGCAGTCCAAACCATGCAAATTAATATCAAAGAAACTTATAACGCAAGGAAATAAAGATCAAAGGATACGAGGCACGATGTTTGGAGGAACAGAATTTGCAGAATACCTGTCAAAACAAGAGAAAGAGAATTGAATTTAAAAAAAAAAAAAATACAAATCTTGAAGAAATAACAAAAAGAAATTCACAGGGTAATGGCTGGTTTCAACTTTTTAACATTTTTTTTTTTAAAAAGAGTATTACAAATTATTTTAGTATTTTTGAGCATAAACATCGTAACTTAAATATATAGTCTAGCACAAGACTTTAATATATAGGACCTACCGAATATAACAGCAGCAAAAACAATAAATTTTAAATTACCACTAACAGCAAAACTCAAGAGTCATGACAGCCTGAAAATAGAGCTAAAAACAACAGTACACAAACACATCTTCTTTGAAATAAAAAAAAGGGTCAATATCTCTCAGCAACCATTAAGGCATTAAGAAGCTGAAGACCCCTTGAAACTTTATGAGAATCAGTATTGAACTTCACTGCTTGGAGACAAATCAATCAATCAATCAATCAAAGCCTTAATCCCATAAGTGGGGTCGGCTAACTCTGCTTGGAGACAAAGTCCACCAAAAATTATACTTTGCAGATATTAAGGCATCCAATGCCAAAAAAGGAGCATAGACAGTACAATGAAAAAGAGACTTCAACAATAGGGCACTATAATGCTAGAGGTGAACTTAACACACCTAGTGAAATCATCAACCAAATTGATTGTCATGTTAGGTTTCCAATAAGAAATCCATTCAGGGGGACCTTCATCTTTAGGATCTGCCTGCACATCTTCTTCAACCTGATAGCACCAACAAAAATCTCATAAGCTTTTTTTCTTTTACGAGAAAGCAATTTACATTGTTAATCAGGCGGCTATCTGAAACTAACAGCATGAAATTTTTAGAGTGTGTCCAACATTCCTCGGATGAATAGAACTTGAATTGTCAAGACTACCATACGGCCATACCATAATCATTACCCTGATCCCTCTTACAAGCCTTATCAGACAGGATGGGAACTGGGAAGTCAGATTTAGGCAGCCTTGCCCATACAATTGCAAAGTGGCCCTTTCCGTTAGACATCTAATTTTAGAGGTTAAAGGCAGCCAACTTGCTCACCATTTCAAAGAGAATAAATATAGAACGTTTTAATGAGACATGACTTAGATGTAATTTGTTTCTATGCAGGATACTTCGTAATAGACTTCCCCAAGAAAGGGATCAGCTATATACTTGCCATATGTTTTTCCATCAAGCAACATTCCATTTTTCTATATTCTAGAAGTTGTAAGTTCTCTTCTTAACAACCAAATAACCACTTAGGCCGTGTTGTGTTCACCTTATTTTCACTTAATTGAGGTTTGATAAGTTCAGATAAATTTAGTTAACTTCATATAAGGAAAAATAAGTTCTGATCAGAGTTACCCAAGTTCGAATTACAACTGAAATAAGTTTTAATAAGGTCTAGTAAGTTCAATTAAGTTTAGATAAATGAAAATCAGGTAAATAGAACACACCCTTAGTCTTTACAATTTCAAGTTATAGGCTTATAGCAGTATAGCACACTAGAGGTACTTATAATTATGTCAAAAATGAACAAGAATTTTATGCAATAATCATACAACACTCAACCTGAATACTTCAGTATGTGGATAAGTTATGCACTTACGCCATGTCGCCATGCATACAGCAAAGTAACAAAACTTCTCTAACAACTTTCTTGATCTTTAGTTTACATGGGTAAAGATTTCATAAAGTGGAGCCTAAGATCATTTTAACTTATTCTATCAATGCTAGTTCTAGCTTAAAGGTAGCTTCATAACATAAATTCAACAGAGTACCAATAGGGGACCAATGAGGGATATCTTATACTCAGGAAACATAAATTCTAGACCATGTTAAAGGTATCTCTAATACAATCAACAACATATGAACTGCCATTTATGCATAACATATACAGATAACACAAAGTTTATGCACCTTGGAACATAGATCAGAAAAAGAAATTAAATGGCCATACATATACAGCTCATACCCACCTTTGACGTTGTTTTGTCCTCAGAAGAGCTTTTGGTGTCTCCCAATAGGGATTTCCTTTTGTCAACTTTAGACTTGGGCAAGAATGTCACAACAGCTGTAGTTCAAAAAATAGATAATTGTTAATAGAAATACAATTTGTTAAAACATTTTATCTTGAGTAAGCTTATATGTACACAAAATCATAAGGGCAGGTGAGCATACGCTTGCTTCTACCAAAGGTAGCCAAAGGTTGGTACTCTGGCTCACTTGGATCAGGAGAATATCCAGAACGAGCAAAGAATACATGCGCATACAAAGTCCCATTATGCTTTAAATCCTGGAGATAAAATGTAACACAGAGCAAAAGTTAAAATAGGAGCATTCAACAGAAGAAAATTCCAGCTAAAAAGCATGAAATGCATTCTTAAAAGTTCTAAAAATTAAACATGGTGCTATAGGATAGTATAACAATTCGTATTTGAACAAATAAGATCACCTCAGAAGGCTGATAGTTTAAGGACAAGGTCCTGGTACTCTCAGGTTTCCAGACTGCATAAGGGATGTTAGTCTCATGCCAGATGAGAGCTTGTTCATTCCCAAAATCTCTGAATTTTTCATGTTCCGAAAGATAAAACCACATATCCTACAAAAACAAAGATCTATACGTCATGCTCAGAAAGATATAACCATATATCCCAAAAACACAAATATCAATTAGAAGAAAAACAAAACAATCAGAAAAACAATGTTCTTCCATTGCGTAACTGACTACACTGGTCATGAACGATAAATAAATACACTTGATGCTCAATAACATAACCAGAAAACACATACACTCTTGTCATTTGCTTAAAACCTTCATCAATGATACATTGATATATTTCCTATAAGGATGAGCACACTTACAACTATGCATCCATGCTGCACAAAGCTATAAAATCCCAAACAACCCAGATCTAAAAGGACATTAATTTCTCTGCCTAAAAAGATACTCACTCCATCACATGTACGCACTCAATAACCTAAGACAAACGAGTACTCAGCCTAGAGAAGCCGGATCAATTATATAAGAGGTTGCCAACAAAATTAAATATCAATGAAACCAAAAGGAACCAACTTTCCATATAAAAGAGTTTTTGGGAAAAAACTAAAACCCACAAACAGAACAATAGCATGTCCATGAATTAAAGTTAGATACCCGGCGAGCTTCCAAGCGGCGGAAAGCTGGAAAGTATGAAGCCACTCATATTCTCCAATCGCACATAGACAAAACAATTCTATAAAAGAGAATTAGTCACCTGGCCTTAAAACCCCAATTAAACCCCTTCACCGAAGAAAATCATTCTTTTTTCTATAAACTTCAAATATTCCAAAATTAAAACCCCAGATGCAATATCATACAGCATACAAAATCAAATTAAATAAACAAACAAACAAGACACAATTAATTCAAATCCAATACTACAAAATCAATAACCAAATAGATCAACGGAGCTAAAACACAGTTCAATTGATCAAAAAAATAGAAAACCCAGATCAAAAAACATGCAAAAATCAATCAAATTAACAACAAAAACACTAAATCACCATCCTAAATCGAAAAACACATAAATCAGATCGAAACATAAAGAGTAACAGCATCATATAAAAAAAAACCAAATGAAATTCATACCAAAGGTTCGCCCTTTTGGAAGAGATTGTTCATAAGAAGAGCAGGGTCAGCGGGTTTTTTAGGGGAAAAGAAGAATTTGGATGCAAAATACCAAAAAACTGCCATTCTTATAACTCCAGAGATCGATTGTCCAAAACCTTGACGTTGTTGCGGTGGCTGCGCACCTCCTCCGCCGCCTTCTGCGATTGCCGGCGGCGCCATGACTAAGTTTTCTCCGTCAATCGAAATGGGTTTGTTCGTTTGAAGAGGATGGATTGATTGATTCTCTCACGCTCTCAGCACGTCTGAGAGATTGAAAGTTGTGAGAGTGAAGCCGTGGGAGATATTTTAACGTCTTTTGTAGGCCGTCTTTTATCTCCCTCCGTTTCAATATGATAATCTCATATGGAGTCAATCATATAAAATAAGAAACGAAGAATATTTAGAATCTAACATAAAAGTAAAAAACAATTCATAAATAGTTTTGCTTTATTTAAATTGTTTTGATTTTTTTAGGAAACCGTCAACCATAATTGCATAATTCAAGGGATTAATTTCTTTACTTAGAGTCATGTCATAAATTCACAATCAATTAACTTAACCAATCAGAATTTAATATGTATAAAATAGGAAATAAAAACTAATGGTTTGTTTGGCATCATTTTTGGTTTTCAGTTTCCTGTTTTTTGAAAACTAAAAACCAAAAACAGGAAACAAGAAAAAGGTGTTTCCACTTTTTTGTTGTCAGTTTTCAAAATTATCATGATTTTAATAAGACTAAATATTTTTAATCCATTATGTGACATATATAATATACTTTTAAAAAACAAAAAACCAAAAAACAGAAAACCACAGCGATGCCAAACGGACCCTAAGTTAAAAATGGAATACATTCAATATGGGTAGATCTTTTTGAAACGCCCAAAATAGCATATGGGACTAACAAATTGAAACGTAGGGAGTATAATTTTTTTTTGTTTTATATCTTTTAATTAACAAATAGTGTGTGGCCCAGGCGATGCCTCAAGTTGGTAGTTTGTACTTGTTTAATTTACTAATCAAATTTGACTGTTTAACTAGTACGATTTGTTGGTTTTGACTTTAAGCTTTGCTATAAACATTTTTTAGTTGTCAAACTCAATCATTACATAATGAAAACAAATAATATAATAAGACACAAATTAACTTATCTAAGTTAACTATAATTTTGTTGGATAAAAAAACACAATTAATAAATGGCTAAGATGATAAAACTCTTAATTTAAGACTTGTTGGTCTTGAGTTCAAGTCTTGTTATAAGCATTTTTTAAATGCGAACACATTCATGTGAAAGATGAACGCTTTTTAATATATAAGTATAAATTTTTTTACTATATACTCATGAGTTTTTTTTGTTTATTCACTTTGTGTTCAAACTTACCATACACCCTTGTGTTGTTACAAAAAAATTTATGCATCTAAACCACTTTATATCTCTCCCCCCCATCCCCGAAATCACTCCTCTCCTTTCTCCATCCCCCCGAAACCACTTCAAACCTCCATAACCATATACGTATGATTGATTTTAAGGATGAGAAAAGAAAATTTGGGGTGGTTTAAGGGATGGGAAAAAAGAGTTTGGGTGATTTCGAAGATAGGGAATGTATTTAGGGTGCTTTCGGGTCATAATTAGTCCTAATGACTGACGAAGTAAACATTCATTAGTTATCAAAAATATATATGGTGTATTTTTGTGAAAACTCGTGGGTATATGATGAATTTTAAAAAGTTCAATGGAATATAGTGAATAAACAAAAACTTAGGTTTATATGGTGAAAAAACCATTTATTTAATGTTGTATGTGGCTAGCCACATGGTATGGCCACGTTGATTTATAAGAGTAATCTTTAATTATATATATAAGTAACCTTATTCTTTTCATAAGAATAACCCTATGTTGTCCATAAAAGTAACCAAATTCATTTTACGAGTGCAATCAAGTAATTTTGAAATAAGTAACCCCATTGTCCATTCGAGTAATCCCTATTCTTTGTTTTAAAAAATAAAAGATTAATTCCACTTTTTAAGAGAGTACTTTTTTTTTTCTCATTTAATTAATCTACATATTTGCTCATCACCGTAACCCCCTATTACTTAATTAATTGCCTTATATGTGATTACATGAAGTGGCGACACCATGTGGCATGCCTATCCACATATAAGACTTTGTGTTTTTTTAATACTAGTATGATATCTATATCTATACTTTATTTTCACCAATGTCACATGTCACCTCCCCAGCGTGCCACAAACCATCATCCCCAGCATGCCACATGTAAACTTTATTTTTCACCAATGTGTAACACCCCCAAATCTCCCTCTACAGAAATACTAGTATAATACGTATAATTATACCGTAGAGATAGGCTTGGGCGTATTACCGCCGCGTGATTACGCAAGGCTACTCAAAATACTTAACTCAATAACAAAACTTGCAGCGGAAACTCAACTTCCTTTTATTAATACTTATAAATAGTAGCATTGTTATGAGTATTCAAAATAAAGATGAGAACAATATTCCTAAACCAAGTGAAACCATTCCCGGGACTCCATATGATTGACAGGCTAGAGTCGTATCTCCTAATCAAAAGTAATTCCTAAAACCACTAACTAATAATAGACAGGGAAGTAGGGTCGAATCCACAGGGAAACGAGTCTTTCTATTCCTAATTAATTATTATAATCTAAATTATTAAGTAACCAAAAGTTGTAATTTGAAGGAACTATACTACGAAGAATATGAGTAGGGAGAAATAAAAGTAGGGAGAAATCAAATAATAAAAGACCTAGGGCATGGGTTCACCAATAAATAATATTCCACGGTAAAACATAACAATCAAACATCAATGTATCAATTAATCAGATCATAAAGGGCTTTCGCTACGTATTACAATCACAGAGTTAATTTACCGGTATTAAATCTCATTTCTCGAATCTCGACCTAACCATTTATAAATTAGTCTGCCTATTGAAACTAAGCTGTAGACACCCATTTGTGTCTCCCCAAAACCAAACCCAGTGATGAATACCTGTCACGTCGAAACATAATCGAATGAGGTAAAAGTGTGAAAAGTCAAGTGTTGCGGTTAGTTTTTATTAAAATCCTTCTTTCTGTTTTCGAAAACCCACTCTATTTTATGAAAACGTCCAATTCAGTTTATTTTGGTCCATGATAAGGGTCCAATAATGGTATATTTGGATGGGGCTTGAAAATACCTTTCCAACGATATATTATAAGCCCAATTCCGATGAATAATGAGGAAGTTATGGCCAAAATACTAAACTGGGCCCAAACCGGATTTCACCTACGACCCAATGATCATGAGGAGGGTCCAAAGGTTTAATCCTATTCCTAAACTAATTAGGATTGATTAGAATCTTCTATAAGTTTCTAAAATATCTTAATTATCCTTTTTTGAAAAGATAAGATCATAGAATTTGATTTGAATATAAACTTTCCTTTTTTAAAACTTTCCTAATTCTATTCGGATTTAAAGATGTTCAAAGATAGTCAGATATTATTTTCGTGCCTCATATATTTTATCCAAATTTTATATGGTTGGATAGATCTTGAAATTATCTTTCCAATGATATATTATAATAATAAATCCGAGCTATAACGGAAAAGATATTAAAGATATACGAAACTCTATCCAAAACTAACACCCTTTCACTATTTCGTTCATATCTTTTTATCTACAAAAGATTTTAATCTGATTTCAATTGCATTAGAAAGTAGACTTCAAGAGCTTTCCAACGACATATTATATGACTTATTTGGACTTCTAGATCAAAAGATATGATTAAAACAAAATCCGCAAAAACTGTTTCTGTCGCCAAACGACAGGCTTGTCGCCTCGCGACAGACTCTGTCGCCTGGCGACAAGATAAATTTGTGGCGACAAGGTCGGTTTGATTAGCGACAGAGTGGAGTTTTATTCCTTATCAAATTCTATGATTTTCCGGACTTTTTCCTTATAAATAGGGTCCGAACCTCTGTTTTTATTCATCAACTTTCATCATCAACCTTCATCATCTCTCATCATTCATCAATCAATTCTCTCTATCAACTCTCATTAAAATTCTTTCTTTCCCTCTTTTTCTAAAAATACCTTTTTTACAAACACAATTCCGCATTCACAAGATCTTGAATCTCTTAGCCAAGTTCGAAGTTGCCTTCGTCCTAGACGTGAAAGGTTGATAATTTCTGAGGGTTTGGTCCAAAACTAGTCAAAACGTTATTCAATTTGATTCCAATTTGATTATTTAATTATTCTTTATTTATTTTCATTGAAGTTTACTAACTTGTGTATTTTGTTATTAGAAAGAGGTACGAGGCTTCAAAGTAAGTAGATTAGCTTACTCTCTATTTTCTTTCAATGTAGAAAGCATGTTTATTATTGTTTATAATTCCTAGTATCATGTTAGGATGTTATTTTTATGCTTTCTAGTATCATGTTTAGGGTGCCTTTGCTTATTTCTAATATCATGTTAGTACCATGTTAGGTTAAAGCTTTGATCTTTATTGTTTAGTGACATGCTAGGATTTGTTATTAATATTATTAGTATCATGCCTAGGATCTTGCTATTATTATCAAGCTTTATTATGCCTTATCATGCTATTATCATCATCGTTATTATTTAATATTGTTTATTATTATGTTGCTTGATTTATATATTGTTATTGCTTGATCACGCCTTTTATGCAGGTTTAAAGGGAATTTGTACTTGAAATCACGCTTAATAAGATAATTATTAATTTGGTTTAGGCTAATGTGATTTTAACTCAAGTGATCGCCAATAATAGTATTATTTGTGCATTAATTTCAACCAACATAGATAAACAGGGTAGGTTTAATATAATGTTTGTATGTTATTCGAAAAGCGCACATGAATACGAGCAGAACAAAGTAGAGGCCTATTTTATAGGGCGGGTCCTTTCTTTTGTAGATTGGATTCGTACCCTCATCCCCGGACCCTGTTTGGTTCAAGACCTTATGGAGTAGTTGACGGTCCTTTGGATTGTCTTTTGGGTACAAGTTCCTTAAAACTTGTTGGCGACTCTTTTTGCTCTTTGTCTTTCCCTTTGGAACGCCACCGTACTTTAGTGTATGATCGCAGTGGGGTTCAAGTTTGGGGTTATTATAATGCTTGAAATATTCCCCACATAAGCCTAAACATCAATTCTCATATCTCGAATCTCAAATCAATATTGCTAAACTCATACGAATTAAATCTGGCCAAATATAACCGCATAGCATTAAATCAATCAATAGGAAATTAATCAAGCATTGACAATTAACAATAATAAATTACCCCTTCATATTATTTATGGATCCCCATAACCCTAAAAAGAAAACTACTTAGACATAATTAAATATAAACTAAACAAAACAATTAAACAAGTCATGATGAAAGAGAGAGAATAAATAACTGAGATTAAAGGAGAATAAATCGTTACCAAAGTTGAAGGAAACAAGAGATGGAATTAAACAAAGAATTATAGAGAGAGAAAATAATAATAGAGTTTAAGAGGAGAGAGAGAAAAGTTAGAGAGAGAAAGAGAGAGAGAGTAAGGGAAGGGAGAAAAGAATACTAAACTCGCTTAACAAAAGCGTATATAAAACTAAGCTCGAAAATCCTAAATTAAAACAACTTAAACGACGCTTAAACTTCTCCTTAGAAACACGCGCCCGATCGGACCCGCCTTTTTTCCTTCGTGAGCTTCTCTTCTCGCGCCCGATCGGGCGCGCCTTCGGGCGGAGACCCTTGCACCGGGCGGTGACACTTCGGGCTACTTGGACTCCTTGTTTAGGCTTGTAACTTGGCCCAAACCAAATATCCTCCTTGGGACTTTAATCATTCGGTCAAATGCCTCATCTTCTCATAAGTCGAGCCCTTAATCACCGGTTCGATGACTCTAACCGATCTTGGGCTATGAAAGATGGTCGTGCTCCTCCAATGCTCGTAGTCGCTCCATAAAATCCCGGGAAAATGCTCCAAGAGTTCCCTATAAAACTCAACCAAAACTACGAAAACACTAGAAAACACATATTAGTAATAAAAGTGGCTCTAAAGAGCCAAAAACACTACCAATTATGACCAAGGGACGGGGGTAAAATATTATATAAATTGGACACATCAATGCTCAATTCATGACTCCGCCTGAAAATAGTCAACACTGCTTACCATTACGGTAAACAGGGCGAACCAAAACAAATAAGAAATACGGATTAGCAAATTATGCTAAATACGATAAGTGCAAGATAATGTAAACTCAATTTATTTGCAAACATGCTATAAAAATCAATTCCAATAATTAATCCAATAAATTCCAAATTTATTATTCCAAAACCGATTCCAATGATTCAATATTCAAAATAATAGTTAATAAAACCAATTCCTTTATTAATAACCAATTTCTTTTAATCCAATTCCTCACCCAAGTGTGCACACCCTCCAAGCTAGTCTCCTTATATTACAAGGCTATTCTTGAGGAAAGACCCAGTCATACAAAGTCCAAGGCCTTATCAATAAACCAAATCCGCATAGTGGGATTACCAACATGCTTATAAAACATTAATAATAATAATAATAATAATAATAATTCAATGGTTCAATAAGTCCTTTTAATATCCAATAAATTCCAATATAATTCAAACTCCTTTTTTAATAATTTCACATACTTTCAAAATCAAAACCTTTTAAATAAATACTTGAGAATAAAATCTCATATTAATAACTTTTCAAAATCAATAACTCTTTCTTGAAAAACCTTTTATTTAATTCAACAAACCTTTTAAAATCAATTCCTTTATTTAAACACGATAAGTAATTCAAACCATTCAAAATATGATTTAAAAATCAATCATTCAAAATACTTTTATTAAAAATCAATACCTTCAAACATAATTTATTTCAAAATCATAATTCAAATCAATTTAATTCAATCACCAATCAAATCATGTAAAACATGTTATTCAAACCAATCACTTTCAAAGGTATCTAACCACCTAAACGTACCTTGATCCTTGCTAGAAAAACCACACAAAAATAACCTCAAGAACCTTGATTCCGAATATCAATCAACACTTCGCACTTTCAAAGTTCAATCACGAATACACCTTGCAAATAACATAACCATAAGGTTATCACAACATAAACTCAAATCTAATGTGCATGGACTATAAAAATCTTTTAAAATAATAATTTAATATAAAATTATAGCTTATTTGTATTTTATAAAACTAACCATGAAGAAGAAAAAGAATAGGATTAAAGAGAATTGAATTTTCGTAGGAAAGAATAGGCAGAACTTGCAGATGTCATAACTCCTTCAATATAACTCCGAATTGGGTGATTCTTGAGCCTAACCTCAAGGATTTATCGAGAGGAACAATCTTCTGTGAAACACCAATACCCCAAAAACTGACCAAAGGTGCCCGAAAACTGGCTTCAAAGGTATACGGGATAATATTTGTATGAAAAGAGGAGAAGAAAAGTATGAAAAGGTTTAGGGAAAAGAAGAATAAGAGAGAAGAAGAGAATTGGGTTTTTGGTGTGAAGAATATGAGAGGTATGAAGGAGTATTTATAGGCTAGCTCATGCAAGAATTATAGCAAGAGAATGTGAGAAGAATTATGGCAAGTAGGGTTTAAGAGATTACTTGGAGAAGTGAGTAAAAGAATTAAGGAAAGTTTGGATATTAAGGTGATTGTGTATAATTGAATATGGAATGTATGTATGTCATGAAAAATAATAAGGAAATTAGAATTACTTGGGGAATAATTAAGAAGAATGAATGGCAAGAAAATATGATGATTAGATATTAAAAAGATGGAGAATTAGAATTAAGGAAAATAAGAGATTTTGGGAGATAATTAAAAATATAATTTACCAAAATAAGTCACCCAAAAATCCATCATGGTGGCTTTAGATATTTAGGGAATTAATTTGATAGTTTTAAGGAATTAAAAATAATTGTGTAAATAATATTTATTGTATAAAATAATTAATTAATAAAATTCCAATTATTCACTAAATAAAATAACTAAGAGAAATCAGATTTTCCACACATAGAAAATCCGAAAATCATAGTTAATAATTTAGGAATTTTCGGCCCTTTTAAATAAATAATAAAATATAATTTTGTTAAATTAAAATATCCGAAATATATATAAATAATTCTGTTTTTAAAATAAAATAAATGGATAATAAATCTTATTAGTTTTAAAATACTTTAGGCGCCAAAATTCAAATATCATTTTGGCTCCAAAATTCAAATAGTAATATAAATTACTAAAATACCCTTTTTAAGAGAATACTAATTAGAAAATAATTTTCAAAAATACGGGGTATTACACAATGCCACATGTCACCTCCCTTCATTAATCAATTCCCTTTCTTATATTTTTAAAAAAAATCTATTCTTAGTACTACTATTTAAAAACACAAACCATCATCCCACCATGCCACATGTAAACTAAACCTAGCTTTAATTCTATATATATATATATATATATATATATATATATATTTGATTCATTTTCCCCCAATTTAATATCTTCTACAGTTGTTGTTTCAAAAAAAATATCTTCTATAATTACATTCAATTTTCATCTCTTCTTCTCCTTTATAAATAATTCATTTTCAAATTAAAACATATTATAAAATAAATATTAAAATCTTATTTTGATAAAATCTTCGAAATTTCAATCAATCGTACTAATGATCTTGATAATTTTCCAAAAAAAAGTAGGTAATTTCGATCTACGGAGTATAATACAAGTATATTGTATTTTGATTTATGAGCAAAGATATGAAATGTGATTTGGAAATATATATTCATGGGTTATTTCGGTATATAACACAAGTATAGTACCGTATTGTTATAGAAATCGGCCTTACATTCATGGGCTTTGGAAACGTGATTAAAAGCGTCGGATTTCATGCAAAAAAAATCTTAGTTTATGCGGTAAGTTGTTGCATTTTTGTATAATTTTATTGTTATGATATAATTAATTAACATATATTCTTTTTATGAAATAATTTAAGTATCCATTGTTTTTTAGGTCTCAAGAATGAAGAGGTTTCGACTTCTCCGACATTATATGATTTCTTTCATAAACTATTATGATCCGGGACACCATTGGGAATTGCAGTAGAAAAGGCACGGTTGTTTCACCAATTTACCACTAAAAGCTTATTTTGAGAAAGTTTTGGAGATTTCAATTGATCGAATTGATAAACTTGACATAATTTTCAAGAAATTGGGTGATTTCAATGTTTTATTTATTGTATTTTTGATTTATTAATATGAGCAAATATGTGAATATGTCACATGGGTTGATTTTGTTTTTTTTTTTTTTTTTTATTTTTTAATTTGAAGATCTTAGTTGTATTAAAGTAGTTTAAGTTGAACCGAGTTGCTTAAATGTTTAGATAGTTGTGATTGGTGTAGTTCTTGTTGAAACAACTACTGCTTTAGTGAGAAAATTCGAATCAAATATGATTATGCTGTTGTTTTGGAATGAATGTAGTAATAAAGATTGAATCTTGGAATTGTGGGGATTCCCAATATTGATTTTTCTATTTCTCTTAATGTACAAAAGCGGCTCACCTAGTATATACACATCATAAACCACAAAGGCACCTCAAACCTTAAAATAACTAACATTCCAGTAGAGAATTATTTATGTCTAATTGATGCAACTTCCAGCTTTTCATAGCTGCCAAAGCAATTAGCATTCTCACACTAGAGAATTTTGCTACTAGTGAAAAAGTATATTTAAAGTCTTTTCCTTTTTGTTGCTTGTCACCTCTTGCACATAGCCTCTCTTTGAGTCTTCTCACATTTCCATTTTCATCATATTTCACAGTATACACCCATTTGGTATCCAGTGCTTTCTTGCCTTCTGATAGTGTTTCAAACACCCAAGTATCATTTCTTTCCATTACTTGCAACTCTTCATTCATTGCATTTCTCCATCCCTGATCTCTTTCTGCTTGTTCATAAAACATCGGTTTTGAAATTTTCATTGCATTATTAAAAGATGCAATGTAACCTAGTGTGTAAAACTCCAAATCATGCATCTCATATGATGTTAAGGCAGGTGATATCTCTTCTTCCTCACGAACATGATGACTAGGAATTTTGTATTAATAATCTCTTAATTTAACTGGAGTTTCTCTGGCTCTAACACTTCTTCTAACATATAAGAGCCTGCTGATCATGTTCAACCTGATCTTGTACTATTTCCTGGTCCTGATCAGCCATGGTTTGCACTGGAGATTGTACATCTTCTCTAATGTTGTCATGTCTGTCTTTTGCAATGTCTTCTGTAACAGAATTTCATCACTCTCAATTGTATCTTCAGTCGAGTCCTCTTCAAAGTCATCCCTTAACTGATCAGTCATAGGAATCTCATTGAAAATAACCTTCATATGATCTTTCTCACTATGCATCTTGAGAAACGGAAGAATATCTTCCTTGAATATGACATCCCCGCTTATAAATAGTCTCTTCTTGTCTATGTCATACAATTTGTATGCCTTTTGAGCATAGTGTATCCCACCAAAACACATCTAATTCCCTTTTCTTCAAACTTGTCAATTTTTTTTTTGCACTTCCACTTGCATAACACAAACAACCTATGACTTTAAAATGATCATAGAATGGTTTTCTTTCATGAATCTTTCAAAAGGAGTCATCCAATTTATCACTGCACTTGGCAATAAATTTATCAAATGTGTTGCAGCAAGGATGCATTCTCCCCAAAGAAACTTCGGCATCCCTACATGTATTCTTAAAGCCCTAGCAGTCTCTAGGAGAAATCTATGTTTCCTCTCCACCCTACCATTATGTTGTAGAACACCTGACACACTTTTCTGATGAACAATTCCTTGTTTAATTAAGATAAAGTCATATTCACCTTGAACAATTTCTGTCTCATTGTCACTTGTAAGGATTTTGACCTTAGTATTGAATTGAGTTTTGACATATGCCAAGAAACCTATAATAATTTCTCTCACTTTCTCTTTATTGAACAACAAGTAAGTCCAGGTAGCCCTACTATAATCATCAACTATAGTAAGAAAGTAATGAGCACCAGAAATAGATTGAACCTTATAAGGTCCCCAAAGATCAACATGACTCAACTCAAATATGCATGAAGCAATACTGTTGCTCAAATTGAAAGGCAATCTGTGATGCTTTGCCAAAGAACAAGTATCACAAAACAACTTCTTAATATTCTTACAATTGCAAACATCCAAATGTTGCATTTTTGACAAAGATACATGTCCCAGCCTAGCATGTAACATTTTAAGCTTATCACTACTCCTATTACAAGTCATTACAACATTCCCTAATGGCTTGCATTTTCTTCTTATTTCTCCTTTGCCTCCTGCATCCTTACGAAACTTGTATAGTCCATTCGATTCTCTTCCATATCCAACTGAGATCCTAGTGGAAAGATCTTGAAAAGTACATTCATTCCCAGCAAACACTACTTTCAGTGAATTTGTATCTATTAATTTACTTATGGACAGTAAATTGTGTTTGAATTCTGGCAAGTATAGAACATTCTTCAAAAATAATCGTAGGTGTCAGCTTAACTACACCAATGTAATTAACTTGCTTTACACTTCCATCTGGAAGTCCAACATTGATTACTTTCTTCAAATTTCTAATCTCATAAAAAATCTGATAGTTTCCTGCCATATGATTTGAGGCACCAGAATCTATGATCCATGATTCATTATTAAAATCATCATGAAAACTTGGTGCATTCGAGGCTAGAATTTTACCTGCAAAGTTACTAGGTGGACCTGCAAAGTGGATTCCAACATTGCTTCCTTGTTTCTCATTCAAGGCTTTCATCACTTATTGAACCACCAAAGAGATCAGTCTTGTATCCGTCTTGGATGTACTATGACCAGCATCATTATCTCCCTCCAATGGACTTTCGGGAAGATAATCATCGTCTTGTTTCCCTGCGTTTGCAGCATATTTGGTACCTTTTGGTTTAGGATTCTTAAACCAATCAGGAAAATCGTATATTTTGAAGCATCCATCTTGAGTATGCCCTCTAGTCTTGCAATACTCACAAAATTTGTTCATTTTCTCAGCCTTTTATTTCTTGTAATCCCTTCTCATTGTGCCTTGCTGCTGCCTTCCAGCATCGAAAGCACTGGTTTCATTTAAATTTGTTGCCTACACTCCTGTTGTAATGTTCTTCTGCCTCTCAGCCTACTGGACAAGGTGAAAAGCTCTGATTGCAGTAGGCAGAGGATCCAAAGAAAGTATGTTATCTCTTATGTTATCATACTTTCCATTGAGTCTCACCAAATAATCCAGAACCCTACTCTTCTCTTCCATTTCCTTTAGCTTCTTTTGCAGATTACAAGTACAACTCTTGTTAGCATTACACTCACAAGAAGGGTAAGCTTCAAGATCTCTAATCTCATCCCAATGATTCTTGAGTTTACTGTACTTAGAAACAACCATGGATCCTTGCTCAATCTTTGCAAGGTCCCTCTTGAGTTGATAAAGCTGAGCTACGTCACTCTCTGCATATCTCTCAGCAAGCTCATCCCATAGTTCTTTGGCAATTGAACCAAAGTAAGACTATCTCCAATTTCAGCAGTCGTGGATCTTATAATCCAACACCTTACATATAATCGTTTCTTATCCACCTGTTGTAGTCTTTGGAGCCAATTTCTGGTTTCTTGCAAGTTCCATCAATGAAACCTTGTTTGTTCTTCGACCCAAGGGCCAACTTCACATTCCTGCTCCAGTTGACAAAACTTGTTCCATTGAACAAATTTGTTGTCAGCTCAATTTTTGAGCATTATCAGAGTTTGATAGAAACAAAGGATCAACATAACCAAGATGTTGACTTTCAGAGGTTTCTTGTGCATGCATGATTCAGAAATTAAAAAAATAATTTGAGGGTATGTTTAATGAGAGAAATAGATGATTTTGTTCCAAGATTTAGAGCCTTAAGCTCTGATACCATTAGAAAATTCGAATCAAATATGATTATGCTGCTGTTTTGGAATGAATGTAGTAATAAAGATTGAATCTTAGAATTGTGGGATTCCCAATATTGATTTTTCTATTTCTCTCACTGTACAAAAGCGGCTCACCTAGTATATATACATCATAAACCACAAAGATTGAGCAGGGATGGAGCTCTTGTCGTTTTTGACTGTATTGTTGGAAGACTTAGAACTATGTTGAAATTATTTTAAGTCTATTCTTTGTAAATATTTTGAATCTTCCTTCTTGTTTTATTATTTTATTTTATTTATTTATTTATTATTTTTTTTATATATTTACCGGAAGCAATCCACTAAATCTGAATAAATGTGAGAAATTCTATGGGATGACCGGTGATAGGCTACACAAAATATTGGAAGCCGTCATAGGTCCTCATATAATTCAGGGACGTTTGGGTTACTCTAATGAAGTTTATCTTAGTCAGATTTTATTGGTCTTTGACTCTAACTTCAATCAAGTTTCAGAGAAATTTGGTAACCGGACTGATAACATGATCTGGAAGCTGAAATTATTTACATTTTAGAAGAGTAATACTACCTCCGTTAATTATTATGTGCAACTTTGGGGTATTATTTGTGAGATATAAAATATTCTAAAGTTGCACATAATAATTAACGGAGGTAGTATATGTATATATGTGTGCTTTTCAGCATGATGCATAGGTAGTTTGGGGGTGATTTTCATGCTTTTTTTTTTTTTTATTTTTAATAACATTTATCATTTATGTACTAGATTCTGATTTTGGAATGAGGTTGTTGCAAGCTATCTTGTTCTTGCGGGAAAGTGGATAGTCTCCTGACATGGATGTTTATGAGTATGCTGTTAATGGATTGTGCAACAACATTACAACGGACAACCTGAGACTGCTGTATGTGTTATGGAAGAGGCTCTGTGTAAAGGGTTTTGTCCAAGCAGGCTCATGTAGAGCAAACTGAATGAGAAGTTCATGGCTTTTAACAAAGTAGAGAGGGCTTATAAGCTTTTCCTGAAAGTAAAGCAAGCCAGTGTTAATGAAAATGCTAGGAAATACTAGCGCAGGAATGGCTGGAATTTTTAAGTTTAGCATATTGAGATGCAAAAAATGACTCAAAGTCGCATCTCTTGCTAAACATCACTTTGCCGATGTCGAGGCCTAGTAAGAATATGGGACTCTCTTATCCATCAGTCAAGGCCGGTTATTGGATCTCAAAATTGCATATATTTGTACGTGCTTCATTTGATAACGTACAGGTAAGGTAAGGTAAGGTAAGGTAAGGTAAGGTTAGGTTAAGGTAGTCCTTTATACTATGTTAATAGCATTATCCATAGATTTTTTGGAAGGAAAATCAAGAAGGGAATTAATCTGGAAATTTATTCATGACCTCTAGGGAGAGAATTTTATTGGTTTTTTAATGCATCAAATCCTTGCTGTGAACACTTAATACATAAATATGGAAGAAATTAATTCATTGGAGTTGTAATCTTGTTGATAAGTGATCAGTTGAGTGTTTTCAAAAAAAAAAAAAAAAAAAAAAGTGATCAGTTGAGTTGTTGATTTGCGGGGGCGGTTATGTTGTTTTTTTTTTTTCTTTTTTTGTTTTTTTTTTGAGAGGAAGCAGTCAAGTAGTTATTATCCTCTTCTTTCTTCAGCTTCATTTATACACGCTTCTTCCAATTGGCGGTTTATTTATAAACTATCTCCTCCGTTCAACATGTTTTTGACTTTCCCATCGATTTTCAGTTTAAATTTTCAGTTTCTCAATTCTTCAATTCAATTTAAGGTCTGAATTTCATCTCTCTTACCTTCTTTCTACCCAATTCAATTAAATTTTGGGTTTGAATTGTAATCCTCTTCCCTAGTTTTGAATTTTAGAAGCACAAATTCCTTATTTTGTTGTTTATTAGTTTATTTTTTATTTTTCATAAGGTTTTTGTTGGAAAAACAATTCTCAATTCATTCGTTTTCCAAAAAAATAAAAAAGTCTCCTTCAAGGTTTTCGTATTTTACCTCAAATTTAATTTTGATTGTCACTTCTTAATTTTTCTGGTTTTAAATTTTTTTTTCAGGAAAAATGAAAGAGAGGAAATTTTGGATTGATGGCTGATTAGCATTGTGTGATGCAGCATCGAAGAACAATGTATTGCAAAGGGTTTTTTTTTTTTTTTACATTTTCCTGACTATTGTAGTTCTCTTTTATCTAGGTTTGTGTTTCTGGAAAAGTACCAAAGTTATTCTTTTAATTTGTGACTATTTTATTTCTCTTTTATCTAGGTTTGTGTGTTTGTAAAAAAAAAAAAAAGGGCCGTGACATTTTAATTGTGAGACTTATGGATGTTATACACTCAAAAAAAGGTTTGAATTACACTAGTGACTTGAAACTTTTAAAAAAAGAGGCCCTATTAGTCCCTAATCCAAACTCTTAGTGATCCTTTTTCGATAGTTGGGACTTTGTTGTCGATGTAGTTTGGCATTTGGGTGAGATTAAAGCTGGATATAATGTCGAAGTCAGATTGGTACTCACTCCATTGAAGTCTTCTTGATACAATTTGGCGGGTATACACTCAATACTATATGAGATGTGGGTGGCCAGAATACAGTTAAGGGTCTATTGAAGGAACTACGTACTTTGAGCAGACAAATAATTTGTTTTGGGTAATTGACAGTTCGGATGTTAGATGATTGCAGGAATAAGCTGCATGAAAGAGCCTTTAATGGGCATTTTGTAAATTTTTGAATTTTAATTAAAAATGCCAAATATCTCACTGGACATCTTCCCAGGTTCTTTAAATTAGTAGTCACACTATCAAATGAAGGGCCTTCAATATAAGTGTATTTCTTGTCGTGTATGGGTTGAGGTCGAAAAAAATCATGTTGCCAGTTTCTAGGTTATGTTGTATGTATCTTTTAAAGCTCATGCATCAAAATTGATAATGAATGATAGCCTCTGTACTTGTTATATTATTCATTTTTTTCATTTTTGGGTTTTATTATGCTAATTCATCATGATGAGTTTTCTGATGTTTTTAAAGGCATTTGTGTTGCTAGATTGTTTGTGTATTATGCATTTAAGTTAGTTTAGTTTAGGACTTACACCTTTATTATTTGCAACTTTTTTTTCTTTTTTCTTTTTTCTTTTTTGAGGGAATATTATTTGCAACTTAATATATATGTGTACGAGTTCAATCTCATGCTTTGAACTTTAGAGGTATTGCTCTTTTTTTTTTTTTTTTTTTTTTTTTTTCAGATTTTCATAATTGCTGTAAAATTGTTTGAATACTTCAAATTTAATTATTTACAAATCTAAACTATTTATGCTATGTATTGCAGGTGTTTATTACAACTTTACAAGAACAAATGGCGTTGGAGAATATATACAGTACGTCGTTTGCTATAATAAGAGATTCCTAAAAATGCTTAACATTGGCAAATATATGATATTACATATAATTATCTTTGCCGGTTATGGTGAAATGAGATATGTAAAAATGGAAAAGTATCATTATTGGCGACGATTTGCTCTTTAATGTAGCAATTCAATTTATATTGTAAAAATATTGGATCTTTTACATTACTCCGCGGTATTGCTATAATTTTATTTATACTACAACTCTCTATACAAGGTATAGGTAGGTTCACTTTGTTTCACTTTACTACTATAATACAATTTGTATTTACATACATACCTCGGATCCAATCTAAAAGCACTTCCAATATAATAGAACAAGCTTTCACAAAAAAATATCATTAAAAAGTTTAACCCGAGCATTGCACGAGCTAAATACTAGTTTTATTTAAGGAAGGTTTTTATATCCACTTGAAATGCCTATTATACCCTTTATATTTTTGCAAAAATAATAAACAATTAATGTTCCAGACGACTACTAACAAAAGTAAACTTAAATCAAAATATTTATTGTTACAAGAAGAGAAATTGATCCTTTAACAAAAAATAAATTATATACAAGTAATAAAAATATGTAGCAATAAGCTCAAATTACACATGCAACATAAAAAAATAATAAAAAATAATTTAATTAACATTTTTGGAAAAAAAAAAGGAAAAATTGACAAGAATAATCTCAACTTTGCCTCATTTGTCCAAAATAATCCCAACTTTGATATAAATTCGCTTTAAATAGCCGCAAGTGATTAGTAACCTGTTAATTAGGTACTAATTTTTTTTACAAAAAATATTTGATTTACACGTGTCACCATGTGATTAGTCAAAATAAGATTTTTTTTAAAAATAAACATGATTATTTGTTAGTGCTAATTAACACTTAATTAACTAATTTATAATAAATAATTTCAAGATAATAATAATAATAATACAAAAAAAAAAAAAAAAAAAAGCAAATTAATGCTGCTAACCACCAAGAACCAACACCAACACCCAGCCACTCAGCCACCTCCACCACCATACCTCCCTTGAGCAACCAACACCAACACCAACCCAGCCACCTCCACCACCCTACCTCCCACCACACCCACGACCGATTATCGACGCCCCAACTAGAAGCATCCGTCGCATAAGCCCAAGAACAAAGGCTATAATTAATAGGGGAGGAGGGTTGGTGGTTCAGAGGGAGGAAGGAGGAAGGAGGAGGGTGGTGCGGCGTCGGCGCTGGGGAGGGGGTCTGCACGCTGCCGGAGTTAGGGGGAAAGTGGTCGGCTTGCGGGGTTGGCAGTGGAGGAGATGGTTGGGGCTAGGGCTGTGCACAGGTCCAGAACCGGACCGGACCAGACCGGGACCCCTTGGACCTGAAGACCAGAATTTGGAAATTTTGGGGACCAAGGACCGGACCTGAAAAAATCAGGTCTGGACCTGTCCGGACCTGAAAATTCAGGTCCGGTCCGGTTGTAGACCTGTTAGACCTGTTTCAACAATTTTGTTGTTTTTACCTTTGAAAATATATAGTTACATAAAAGCCAATAAGAAGGCTTTGGCCTGCTGCTTATCTTTATGCATTTTGTCGAAAAAAAAAGCTTATTATATACTTTTATTCCTATATCTACTATATTAAATGCAAAGATGATAACTATACTACGTATTAGGTACTTTGTTTTATTTACTTTACCAACTGAAGTCTTGACGGCAAGCAAATATAACTCTAACCTTAATAATGAAATTATCCATTAATTTTTTCTTTGAATTCACCATTAATGAGCAATTTGAAAGGTACTTTGTATATTTATCTTGCAAAATCGAAATGTATTAAGTAATTGAACATAGTACAAGTCGAACAATGAGGTTCAAAAAGCAGCGATTCGAGACATAGCTATAACTCGACTTTGAGAGTTCCAATGAAGAAGATGCAGCGGCACACGCTGAATCGATGGTGCTCAAACTCGCCGGAAAAAATGGAGTATGTGTTCGGGTGATTGTGAGATGTGACTGCGCTGGAGAGTGGAGACTAGGAGAGAAGTTTTTTTTAGTTTGAAAATGTTAGGGTAAGGTAATGGGTAAGTCAGTGAGTAATACAAAGCAGAAAATTCTCAAAATTTATATTAATATTTTTTAATTATTATTAAAATCCGGGTTTCAGGTCCAGACCTGATTTTTCCGGGTTTAGACCGGACCGGACCTGAAACCCGGAATCCGTTATTTTCTTGGACCGAAGACCGGACCGGAATCAACAGGTCCGGTCCGGGCTGATCCAGGTCCAAAATACGGTCTGGACCGATTTTTGCACAGCCCTAGTTGGGGCTGCTAGCTGGCGGGTGGTTTTTTTTTAGTATTTAATTAATTATTTTTTTTTTCTTAAAAAAATAAATAGTTCTAATTATTTTTTATTTTTATTTTTTTGACGAATTAAGTGCTGACACGTGACATTTAACTTGTTATAACAAGTTAGACGACCGGTTGGGATCATTTGAAAACAATTTATATCAAAGTTCAGCTTATTAAAAAATAATCCAAACTTGGATTGTTTTTTTGAGCGAATGAGGCAAAGTTGGGATTATTCTTGTTAATTTTTCCAATAAATAACTCTGTATCTTAATTACAAAAAATATATTTTAGAAATTAAAAAAATAAAATAAAAAAGAGCACTGAATTGTCGTATACTTCCTCTGTTCTTTAATGTTCTACTCACTGTAGATATGCAATTTAAGAAATTATTGAAAAATGTGAATGAGTGTAAAATAAATTAAGAGAGTTTTGAAAAAGTGAGATTGTAAGAAAAACTGAATAAAATAGGAGAGAGAGTATGAAAAGGTGTAGTATTGTGTGATTGAAGGGATAAGATGGTAAAAGAGGTATGCCATAAATAGAATAAAAGCAAAGTGAGTTATACATAAAAGAACGGCCTAAAATAGAAAGTGAGTAGACCAAAAAAAAAAAAAAAAAAAAAAAAAAAGAAGGGAGGGAGCATTTCGTACTATCTCAATGAATTATGAACATTTGCATACTTTCGTATTCCGTGTATAAGAAATCTCATGCTGAGTTGTTGAGTCTCTGTTAGTCAAGTCAGGTTCTTTTCAATTATTGTTAAATATTTATTGATTACGGAGTACTCCCTTGTTTTTGAAAGATGGTTTTGTTAATTGTTTCTTTTGTTACGTTTCAATTGTTTCCTTAGATTAAATTAAAATTTTAATACATTTACCCTCATACATATGCAACCATTTTTTTTTTTTTTTATTTTATTTACCAAGATATTTGCCTACTCACAAAACATCTTTTTCTATTTACAAAAATATTTATCAATTCCCTACATAAATATTCTTATTTCCAATGTTGACTTAATGCCTTAATACATGATATATGTGACATTTATATTCCTTAATAACCACGAAAAATCATCAAACTTAACCAGTATTATTTTTTATTTTTATTTTAACTATAGCTTTATGGTTGACAAGAATGGTGATAAAGTTAGTGTTTGACCCATGGACAAAAATAACCCTACTTTGATTAACTTTTGTAATTTACTGTAAATAAGAAAAAACATATTCATGTGCAAACTTATTAGATTACTTTCAATGTGTGTTTTCATATTATCAATATTTTATTTATCTATTGATAATTAGTTTAATTGCTAATATGGTAAAAGACACATATTAACTAATTTGGAGTAGATGAAGTATAGATTAAAAAAACGGAGGAAATATTTAAAAGTAAAGAATACGAGGGAAAAGAATTTTTAGCAAAGTATGAATGTTGTGAGTGGGGATCATCAAAGGATAGGGAGAGACATAAGGAAAGTGTGTTAGATAAAAAAAAACAATGGAGTTTATTTTAAAGAAAGTGTGTCACTTAAAAATAAAAATCCGTGTCATGCACGGTCTTTACAGTAGTATTTTGTTATTCATTTATTAGGAAAAGTTACGTATTTATACAAAACATAATCATTGGAAGTAAAATACTTAAATAAAAACATATTCATGTATGTGATATACCATAAGATGTATGTCAATAAATATACGCATGTTGCACAAAAAAAAAAAAAAAACTCTTTAATAAGAAGTTTTCTTGAAACACCAATGGCTCCTAGCTAGAAAATTAACAAAGAGATATTAGAAGATAACAAAAAAAATAAAATAAAGTATATTGTGGGAAAATTTTCTTCATCTCTTGCAACAAACTTTTTTAGAAGATAACAAAAATTAAAAAAAAAATAAAAAAAAAAAAAAACAAAAAGGAAAAAGTTTGGGTGGGAAAATTTTTACTCGAAGAACGAGACATATGTATTAGGGGGATAATGTTGGGGATTACTTTAGTATATAGGTATTGATTTTATTTTATACTAAATGCTATAATAGAACTGTAGAAGTGCTCAAATCACGGTAATTAATGACTGATTACCCTTATAAATTTTCACTCTCTTACTCTCCTTCTCACCCTTAATTCTCTCTCTTGGGTCTTAACCCACCCTTTCACGCCGCCATCACCACCACCATCACCATCACCTTTTCACACCAGTCTGAACCAGCACAGGCGCATGTACCACGGTTGAGACGCATATTACAAAGACCCATTCCGTGGTTTAGGCGCTTGTTGTACAATACAGAATCCTCCAACCAAAGGTATACAACAGGTATTGTTTGATATAGCTAAAGGGGCTGCCCACCAACTGTTCGTTAGAAGTCCTCAGTGAAAAAAGTTTCCTAAATCCCATGAAAAGCAAAAGGGGTTTTAATTCTTGCACGTTGTACCAAATTTTGAGCCAAATTTAGTGTTATTAGTGAGTAAACACCATTGCTAAAGTAGGAACTTCGTGTAGAAGAGAGAACTTCAAAGGGGATATTTGCTTATACCAGGGTATTGTATAGCTTGATTGAAGGTATCTTGAAATGTATATAAGACCCATTATTTTCTGGGGATTTTAGAGGATGCCCAAGTAATTAACAGATGATGTACACGGGTTTCATGGTACATCTCCTAGGGACTTTGCTAGCTGACATTCATAGAATGCATTAGAGTACAATGCAAATGCCAGACTTCAAAGCATGGAGTGAACTTATAAGGGCTCAATCTATTGGTGGGAGACATGATGAGGTTCTATCACTTTTCCTTTCGAAGTTACGATATCCATTTGGTTTTAGGCCTGATCACCTTGTGCTGCAAGCTGCTTTAAAATCATGTGCAATTCTCCCAGCACATAATGTAGGCAGAGCTATTCATAGTGTTGTTGTTAAGCTGGGTCATCTTTCCTGTCTTTCTGTATCTAAGGGACTGCTTAATGTGTATGCTAAGACTAAGTCCTTTGATGACTGCAAGAAACTGTTTGATCAGATGCCAAAGTGCGATACTGTTGTTTGGAACATTGTATTGGCCGGTATAGCTGGGTCCTATTCTCATGACGATGAAGTGATGAGATTAGTGTATAGTATGCATACTTGTCAAGAAGCTGAACTCAGCCCTGTAAGTATTGCTATCATTCTTCCTGTTTGTGTCCGTTTGAGGAGTTTAGATGCTGGTAAAAGCATACATTCTTATGCTGTAAAATCTGGATGGGCTTCTGAAACCCTTGTGGGAAATTCACTTGTATCTATGTATGCGAAATGTGGGCTGGTTTATGATGGTGCATATGCATCCTTTTGTGAGATATATGATAAAGATGTTGTCTCATGGAATGCATTAATTTCTGGGTTTACTGAGGGAGGGTTCTATAGTGATGCTTATTTGCTGTTTAGACGTATGTTGGTGGGGCATGTTGCGCCAAACTATGCCACTCTCGCGAGTATTCTACCTGTATGCGCCACTTTAGATAGAGATATTGCTCATAATTTGGGGAGAGAGTTGCATGCTTATGCTCTTAAACATAGTGAGTTGCAAAAGGATGTTTTTGTGGTCAACGCTCTTATGAGTTTTTACTTGAGGATGGGTGTGTTGGAAGGTGCAGAAGCGTTGTTTGCTGGGATGACATCACGGGATCTAGTTTCATGGAATGTCATTATTGGCGGATATGCCTCAAACAATGAGAATTCTAAAGCAGTCCACTTGTTTCACAATCTAATTTCAGGGAAGATGCTGGAACCAGACTCTGTTACTCTAATTTCTGTCCTCCCTGCTTGTGGCCAATTGCAAAATCTGTGGATGGTTAAGCAGATTCATGGCTATACTTTCCAATATCCAACTTTATATACTGACACAGCAGTTAGTAACGCCCTGATAAGCTCGTATGCTAAGTGCGATGACTTAGATTCATCTTTGAAGACATTTAATATCATATCTCAGAAGGATTTGATCTCCTGGAACTCAATGCTTGATGCTTTTGCTGACAGTGGATGGGAATCACAGTTAGTTAATCTGTTACACCAAATGTTTGAAGAGGGGTTCTTACCCGATTCCATCACTATATTAACCTTGATCCGGTTTTATGGAAGTGTTTCCAGATTATATAAGGTTAAAGAGGCTCATGGTTACTTACTAAGGGCCTGTCTTTGTCAAAATACTACTCAACCTACACTAGGTAATGCTTTACTTGATGCTTATTCTAAATGTGGTTGTGTGGATGACGTTGGTAAGATTTCTGGAATAATATTAAGTGAAGGGAGGCTGAAGTGGGATTCAGCAAAACCAGGATCCTTGACTTGCAATTTACAAGCTCAAGCTGGACCTTGTAATGTTCTGGAGTGTATGTCTCAAACTGATCTTATGACATATAATATAATGATCCGAGCCTATGTGGAGAATAATTGTCTTGAACAGGCTGTGGCTCTGTTGTTTGAGCTACAAGTTAAAGGTGTGAAGCCTGATGCAACAACCATTATGAGCATTCTACCTATGTGTGCTAACTTGGCTTCAGCCCATTTGCTTAGGCAGTGTCATGGATACATGGTCCGAGCTTGTATTGATGACATTCAATTGATAGGAACCATGATAGATGTATACTCAAAATGTGGCAGCTTGAGGTTAGCTACAAAGCTTTTTTGGTCAAGTTCCCATAAAGATCTAGTTATGTTCACAGCTCTAATTGGTGGATATGCCATGCATGGTATGGGAAAAGAAGCACTTGTTGTGTTCAATCACATGCTTGTGTTGGGTGTGAAGCCAGATCATGTAGCTCTCACAGCCATCTTGTCGGCCTGCAGTCATGCTGGACTTGTGGATGAGGGCTTGAAGATTTTTCATTCCATAGAGAAGGATTTTGGAGTTAAACCTACCATGGAGCAATTTGGTTGCATTGTGGATCTTCTTGCTCGAAGAGGCAAAATCATGGATGCATATACTTTTGTCACTGAGATGCCTATAAAAGCAAATGCAAACATATGGAGCGTATTGCTTGGTGCATGCAGGACTTATGATGAGGTGGAACTGGGTCAGATTGTTGCTGATCAACTTTTTAGTTTAGAAGACAGTGATATTGGGAGTTATGTGGCAATGTCAAATCTTCATGCAGCTGATGAAAAGTGGGATGGGGTCTTGGAGATCAGAAAGCTGATGAAGACTAGAGATTTGAAGAAGCCTGCTGGATGCAGTTGGATTGAAGTCAATAGCAAAAGAAGAATATTTGTATATGGTGACTCATCTCATCCCGAGACAGATGCAATATACTGCACATTGATGGCCTTGGATAAAAAAGTTAATGAGCCGCTCAGTATTTGATGATGGGCAGTAGTTAAGGTATTGCCTTGGTCCTATCGTGTTCTCTTCTCTAGAAGGGAGACAAATCTCAATCAAATTGCTTAGCTTGGATCATCATGGCTTCATGCTGACGTGTGCATATGGCACTGAGAACAATGAGAAGTGAGTAAAAGAAGCTAGGCTCATGCATGAATTGAAATACTTGCATTGGGCTGTTTAAAAAAAATTATTTTATGTGTTGACTCGTGACTGTTGCCGAGGCTGGTAAATCTATAAGCTACACAAATATGTAAACCTCCCACTCCCACCCTTGCCCCACGGGAAGCCCTGCGATTTTTCTCTGGAACATATCCTTTGTTTTATACAGTTTTTCGGAGGTGGGGATATAAACATAGCTTTTGAAGCTCGATTCTGCCTCATGAAAAAGAGCAAATAAAATTGCACAAGTTAGTTGTGTTGCCATTTCTTTTCAAGGCTATCCATCCTGAATACCAACTCTGACGTTCTGTTGAATGTATTTGTTTGATCACAATTTCCTTTCATCTTCAGAGCCTTCTTCTGTTTTTGTCAAGTTCCTGTCTTCCTCACCATCCTACTAATCCTAGGGTTGTGCCTGAGTAAAGAGGGTACTTAACTATTTTTTCAATGTCTTGAAAGATATATATCTACATATGGTCTCGCTGTCTCGGTCTGTCTGTCTGCCTGTCTATCCTGTATTATGTCTTTAATCCCTCAAAGTAATAATGTGGTCTGCCCCATGAGTCATCACTTAAAGCTTATTCTTCCCTTTGTTTTCTTCCATTTGCATTTTCAACTTTCATCCCCATCAATCAAACATTTTAATTACAAGAATTTAATTAGTAGTTTCGTTATGCATGCATGGCATTTATTGTTCATAATAATGTTACTTGCACATGCAATATATATTTCTTTTCCGATATGGGATGGGTTGCTAGTGCTGATGACTCTGCTTTTCTTCACTTGTTGACATATTTGTTTAAAATGTTCCGAGATAATTGAATAGGTTGTAATGTATTTTTGCTTAAAATGTCATCAAGATAACCTAAGACCTTTGTCTGTCTGTTTTAAATAAATTATCTAGCTTATTCAGTTTGATTTGATATAGGCAATAAATTTTTTTATTGGAATACTTGGATTGGTTAATCTTAACTCCTTTGCATCTGTTCTGATGACCTTTTGAGCTCTAAATATAGCTGATTTGACTTGCAGAATAGCTTATGTGGATGATGTGTGAAGACAATAATCAACTGAAGCCCACAAATATCAGCCATGTGTAACCTCATGGTGATATGATTTGTGGCGGTAAAGTTTAAAGGATCAATTTGCCTGTGCATATGATCCATCGGATACCCATGCCCCTGGTAAGTCTGAGTGCTGGTCTATACATTCTTTCTTGGTACAACTAGTTTTCGATTTTGGCAAATCAAAGAAATCAAGAGATACAGGAAAATACAGGTGCTTTGCTAAGAAATATATACTTACTGCATAGAAATTTAATACAATATGAAACAAAGTAGACATTCGTATAATGTAAGAAAATTTCACTCTCAAATATCTCAAGTATAATATTGTGTGATTACATGGAGTTGGGTTAAGCAGCGGGTTACAAAAATATCCAGTTATCACTATCTGCTGAATTCAATTAGGTGATTGTAGGGAGATCCTCTAAGTTTTTGCCTAACAAGAAATATGTTAATGGATCTATTCCAGAGAGGGTGAGGAAAAGATTCAATAAAAGCGGGAAGTCAGAAGGTGGAGATAAGAGGAAAGCATTCTGCCTTTTCATGTGCTACCTGGATAATTTCTGACTCTTCAGTCTTCACCTGTTTTGGGAGATGTTAGAGGGAACAAGCTGAGTAATTCTGGCTCATTAAACCCAGGTTTTGATCTTGGGGAAGGATGTAAGTAAAATCGTCTCTCTCTGATAGCTTTCTCTTCTTCTTGTGTATTCAGGTCAGAAGCCGCTGGTTCACCTCTGCTTTCTCCTAAAGACAGGCTTGAGAAACATTTGGTTGGGGTGGTCATAGGGCTTGTTTGGCGAATTTTGTTCCCTGATGCAGAGGGAGAGAATTTCTGTTGCTCTAACGATGATTGAAGCTGCTGCTCCTGATAATATTGCTGCATAACAGCTGCTCCTTGCTTAATACTCAAAGGAGGTTTGATTATCTCCAACTTGGCCTTGTACTGTCTCCTTTCATGGAGCTTAAATTCTGGCTTTTTAACACCAATGTTACCTTTTGCAGTCGTTACTTCATGTGCTGCTGCTTCTGACGACCCTGTAAGCCGTTGGACAACATCCTTGAAAGTCTCGGTGTCAGCTTCCACAAACGTTGTTAACGCCTTCGAATCATTCACAGTCTTTTTTGTTGGCACCTCCATGTCCAGTGCATCAAACGCAGAGCACTCCTCTATATGGTAACCCCGGTTTCTGTAAGCAATAGAACTTTTTGGCACAAATTTAGTTTTGTTGTTGTGGAACAACTTTCTATTAACCTAAAGTAACTTCTAATATAAGAAATGTCACAGCATTTTGTATTCTTTAGATAACATTTGCTTTAAGCTATTGTGTTTGACTTGACTTGCCTAACTCAATACACAAAAGACCAATCTTTCCTATTCTACTTAGAATATTTTGCTTAAAGATATGCCATATGTTATTATTTTGTTGCACAAAACCTTAAAAAGTTCATCCAACTTTTGTGTATATTACAACATGTTTTCCTGGAAATTAATTATTCATTCTTGCCTGTCTTGAATTTAAGGCTTTTGATCTGTTATCAGTCGGCATAAAGCCATAAAGTAACTATGGTGGGGTTCATGGAATGATTTAAGAAAAACCCCTTTTTTTGACTTATAGATAAACCTTCTAAACTTTAAGAATACACCATGTTCTATTGACCTGACATGAATCTGACCTGAATTCTCATTCCTTTCTTCATGGACAGGCAAGAAGTTCTGATTGGGCGTACCTCGAAAACTGCTCGAAAAAACCGGGAGCCTAGGAAGCCGAAGTTATGCCTGCATTTGGCGGGAATGTATACGATGATCCAAAACCGAGAACGAGGAGGAAGAAGGAAGCAAAGAGAGGGAAGAGAGACAGAGATAAAAAGGAGAGACAAAAAGATGAAACAGCAAGGGAAGCAACAGAGACGTTCAGAATTCATATTACAACTCAAGAAGGCAGTTGAGACAAAGCAAATGCAACCGCAAAGCAATGGAACTATTTGCTGTGCCCACATCACATGTTGAAAGAGAGGGAAGCCTTTTTCCGCTTTTTTGGTTATATATTGGTTGCCATATATAGTCGGTATTTTTTTTTCTTTTAAAAAAAATATTCCGGTATTTCTTATCAAATAACTGCACCAAGCCAACAATATAACTCTCTCACAAGTCACAATCCCGCGTAAAATAGGGATATTTGGACATTGGATTGAGAGAATTTCAAATAAATTTCCAATTAGTAGAAAAATAGGTAATTGGTTGCGCTACATAAGATGTGAAACGTGTTGGGGTTAATTAGTTGTTGAATATGAAAGTTGCCACCTTAAATTAGCATAGTTGGCAATGAGTTGGTTATGTGTGGTAAAAGATGGATGGGAACAGCATGGGGTTTCTATTTTCTAAATTTGTGAGTAGTTTGAGCCATTAAGGTTATGATGTTGACTCATTTTGGATCCTTTTTAACCGCAAAAGAATTCTTGCATGGGGCTAACAATAGTTGACAGACAACTTGGCAACCATCAAGTTTAGTTGTCTAAAAGCAAGATTTGGCTTTAAAAAATTGTTTAATTTACAGTATTGAACTTTCAAAAGATTAATTATTCCTTAAAAATCCTTTGTATAATTTGTCAAAGAGGAAGTTGATGGATCTTCCTATCCATATTAAAGAGAATAAGGCCAATTAATATTTGATAGAAAATGAGATTACTTAAACTTTTAGGCTTTTAGAAAGAGTATAGTTCAATTGTCATAATATTCAAATGAATCGTACATGCAATCAAGAAATTTTTATAGATTGTTTACGCGAGATATAAATGAGCAAAAAGATAATGAGCAAAAAATAACATGTAATGCAATCATGTTATTCAGATTAGCCAATTTGAATAGCAAAATTGTCAGAGGGGGGGGGGGGGGGGGGGGGGGGGGGGTAGATATACCATACAAATAGACAGATATATATAGATAACAAACAAATAAAAGGACTACTTTCATAGCATGTTACCTCCAATATAATTAGATTTTGTCCATTTTGACATTTTGTGTGGTAGACCAATAGTGCCCATATAATCATATATTCATAGGTAACATACCTATTTCGTTACATTAATTGTCAAATTCTACTATCAACTATGTAATTCTATATATAGAAAATAAAAATGTATATAAATGTCAGACATTCTCAGGAAGTATACCACATGCAACAATATACTTTTATTTTATTTTCATCACTATATAGGATTAAGAAAATAAATTATAGTCATGATAAATAGTTAAATAAATATATACTACCTCCGTTAAATATTATGTGTAATTTTAAAATATTTTATATCTCACAAATAATATCCCAAAGTTGCACATAACATTTAACAGAGGTAGTAGTACTTTCACTGTAAATCAATATACATATTTAGGTAGATGTGGTTGCGTTTGCATTTGTTATAATTAGACAGTACACATAAACATATTTAATTTCATTTACCTTGACATCTTAGTTGTTATATAGTGATGAAAATATACGATTGGTAACATAGATCGATGAACTTTTGAAAGTTTAGCCATATGGGGCATGTACATGTGAACAAATTACTGAATTAGACCAGTGTAAACCCCGTACACAAGGTTATGCCACCTTGAGGCGCAAGTACCATAAGTGTGCAAGAATATGAAGGCAATGTGAAGCAAGACCTAAGTTGACAAGAACATTCAACATTTTTGATGAAGACTTTTACCATTGTGAAAGCGAGTTTTAGTCAAGAAATAAATTATGAATTTGAATTAATTCGAAATTTCAAGATACAAGTCAATTAATTAGTCAATGTTGCGTATTACATCGTGAAGCTAAGCTTGCCTTTCAATTATAATGGACAGCAAATGCATTTATTGGGAAGCCTTTGCAACCTCGTTGATTTTTTTTAAAGGGCAATGGAGCATCTAGCACGTATATCATGTTAGGGACCATGCATAACCAATCTTTAAGGCAAGGGAGCTCTTTCAATTTGTTTTTTTCATATTTATTGAGGGGAAAATGACTATTGAGTAGGGCCGATCTTATGAGCTGTGAGTACACGATCGTACGGGCCCTAGAGATAATTTGGACCTTCTAATTTTAAAGACCAGATTGTATCCGTGCATTAGCACGAAATATATCTAATTTACAGGGATTAATTATTTCGATAGCAAAAGTGAAAGTTATAGAAAATTATCTTCTTAGGAGCCTAGGAGGGAGGGAGAGGGAGTGATTAGTTCTCGAGGATTATTCATTGCATCTCAAATTAATTAGCATAATACTCTTTTCAAATTGTATCAAATTCATTGCAACATTATTATTACAAACAAAACTAAGGATTAGGGATGGCAATCCAAATTGGATCCGACCCTACTCCGCCCCGATCCGAGGTAAAAAAATCCTCTCCGAGTCCAAGAAAAAAGTAATCTGAATTCGACTCCGTTAAAATAATCCGACTCCGAGTCGGAGGAGGGTCGGAGTCGGATCCTACAAAAAATCCGAGAAAAAAATCCGACTCCGACAAATGTTCGACTCAAACAGATTATCCGACTTCGACTCTAATAGATAGTGGATTTTTGTGTGGGTCATGGTGGCATTGGGTGTGGGTTGTAAAGGCCCAAATAGCCCAAATTCTCAAAGTATATTAAATAATGAAAAAAAAACTCGGAGTCGGGTCGGATCAAAATCGGAGTCGGAGGTCGGATATTGAAGTCGGAGTCTCCGAGTCGGATGTCGGAGTTGGAGTCAGAGTCGGATTTAGTTTCCGACTTCCTGTCGGGTCGGAGTCGGATTTAGCATCGCTCCGAGTCCGACCCGTTGCCATCCCTATTAAGGATATATGTTAATATCTAATGTGTGCATTACAGAGACAACATTGAAATTCTGAAGATATAATCATATATAACAAATATATATAGATTGAATTATATAAGTCTCATGTTTATCTTGGAATACATAGATGTCAAGACCTACTTAGGAAGAAAAAAAAAGAGGAACTTGAATTGGGACGTACACTTTTTAACGATTATACCTCAATTTCCCCACAATCATATAATACAATAAATATCTAGTGCAATCGTTGTATATATATCTGAGTATCTTACTATACTTCGCAATCAAACAACGTTTCAATATTTATTCCATTCAATCGACCTAGTTCCTCCATGACCTTATTTTTCTTTTCGTGTTACAGTTAAGTCCCTAAAAATTAATATCACAGCCATTACATAGAAAATCTCCCGCTATTAACGCAATTGACTTTGAATCATCGTTGTTCATAACAAGCACGACAGATAACATATTTCATGATCAATCAACACATATACGCCGCCCGACCTCTCTCCACAAATCCCACATTAATGTATCTTATCTAGAACCTCGAAGGGCAAAGGTACTACTAGTAGTTATAATAATTTGTAGAAAGCATTTACTCCATGGACCGACTAGCTAGAAGTTATACGTTACTTTCACAATTTATATCATTCACCCACAATTTTAATTATAACGTCCAAACCTATTCTTTCATACTCCGACCATTTCGGCGCTAACCAAGTTTAGTTTAATCTTCTATTCATATCTTATATTATATCATCATCATCAT
This sequence comes from Chenopodium album, assembly GCF_948465745.1. Classification (NCBI taxonomy): domain Eukaryota; kingdom Viridiplantae; phylum Streptophyta; class Magnoliopsida; order Caryophyllales; family Amaranthaceae; genus Chenopodium; species Chenopodium album. The sequence continues at coordinate 6,584,410 of NC_137846.1, forward strand.
TATATAATTTCCGATCCATCAATTTTATTACATACTTAAATTTGCTAAGAAAATAAACATGTTTTCATACCCTAGTACTAATACTACTAGTAGTATTAGTAACGTTGAAGAGTTTAGTTTTCCTATTGTTTTTAATAACAACCCATTGTCAAATTTCATGTTAACTTCTTCCTCATCATCATCGTCTTCATTATGGAGGATTTCGTCGAGGGTTTACCATCATCCAGAAGATTGTTATTATGAATACAATGAAAGGGTGAATAATAATAATGTTGATGATTATCGAATGGAAGTTCGTAGTATGTGTGAAGAGATCATGCCTAGTAGGAGAGAAATCGAAAGGAGTGCGAGTAGTGTGAGTTTTCAAAGCAGGGATTTTGAGGTTGAAGAAAGCATGGATTATTTGTGGGAAGATTTTAATGAAGAAGAGAAAAAGGAGTTTAAAGGAAGAAAAAGTACAAGTGAAGATATGAGTTTTATGCAAGTCAACAAAATTGGTAGGAAAACAAGTAACGGTAGTAGTGGTACAAAATTATTGGTGTTAGGGAAGTTGATGAAAGGGCTTGTTTCAATTAGGAAATCAGCTCAACTTAAGTTTTCAAAAGCAAGATTTTGAAAAAAAAAAAAAAAAATCTTCGATGATTTTGAGGCAAGGATATTGGTATGTTTTCGCAATGGATTTAATTTCAAAGGTGATATGTACTGATAATATCGAAGTGATTTTAGTTTAACTAAATTTGATATAGTGATGATATATTGTGCATTGATTGGGAAAATTATAGTTGTTTGTGTTATATAGGTTGGTTAACATTTGTAATTTTTACTTTTAGGATTAGCTATATACTTTTCACTTACAACCAAATTTTATTATACTTTTTGCTCTTTGATTTCACTTGTGTATTATTAACAAGAACAATAATAACAAATTAAAGTTTGTTTCTTTTGGTGAAATTCAAATTCTTCAATGGTTGTATCCTGTATTGGAGGATTTTATAATGGTTAATTATTTTGCTGGGTTTTATCTGTAAGCTTTGCAAAATGTTTGCCAAAAAAAAAAAAAAAAAAAAAAAAAAAAAAAAAAAAAAAAGGTATAAGGTATCATATACAAGTACTTTCTTATTGGAGATTTTAAATCAAGATATAAGGTATAATATATACTTTAGTTTCTTATTGGAGAAAAATAATCTAGAGATGAATATTTGGATCTTCGATTATTTATACAGTTTAAAAAGAATATACGGAGTATCAATTATTTTGTATCAACTAGAGATTTACAAGCTAGGGATTAGACCAATCTGAAAATTATTTGATAATGGATGGAGTAACGATCTACACGAGGGGGTTGGCTAATGAAACAATACACGTACATGATACACTTACACAGGTCCAACACCTATATGATTTATGACTTGGTCATTTTACAGCTCTAAGGGGCTTGCTAACTAACCCTGTAATAATGGCAATATTAGAGGTTTTTGCTGTTAGGCTATTGTTGCTTATTTTGAAGGGGACCAGGGCACCAGTTCTATGCAGATCAATGTGGCTAGTGAAACTCTAGTTGTTGCTAATGTAGTAATTATACGAAGTACAACCGTTTTTACATACTCTTTTGGACTTTTTATTGGCACAAGTAATGAATGGTAAAAAAAAATATTGATTGAAATTATATATATATATATAAAAAAAAAAAAAGATGATGATAAATTTGGAGTAGATTGGATTATACATTTATACTGTCTCAAAAAAAGAAGAGTGACTTGTCAACTAATATTAAATGTTCGTTACACATATTTCTTCTCACAGATATCAAATTACTCTTTTAATAAATCCTCTTAAGTCTTAACTATTGGATCAAGATTCAAGAATCAAATTTATCATGGGATTGGTATAGTATGAGTGGAATAATTACATTACCTTTTCGTTTAACTGGCCCTAATTCAATTAAAGATCCCAATTGTGAGCTCAATTTGACTATGTTGAAGCTTAAAGGTTTTGATGACGATGAACTTAAACTAAAGCAAACTCAATTAATAAAGGTTTATAAGTGTTTGATTAGTACAGGTGAAGTTGACCTTGGAGGTGGAAGAGTAACTTAGGCTAAGAAGACATCAAGAGACTTTTGAAGAAAAGTTAAACAATATAGAAGAAGAGTTCTCTAACAAGAACTGAGTTCCTTAACAGGAATGTTCCCTAACAGGAACTTGGATGATGCATGTTGAAGACAGTAAGTTCTGGAAGGAACTTAGTCTGTGAAGTTCCAGTTGAAGACTGAAGAACGAGTGACAGCAGGAACTTGGTCCTGGTCTGCGTGAAACCCAAGTAATTCAGTATTACAGAAACGCGACACATCAATATTAATTTAGTTAAGATTTTATCTTCTACATTTATTGTTAAATATGTTAAGTAGATATGCACGAAACTTATTAGAAGCATGACAAGATAATTGGCAAATAATCTAAAAATGGAAAAGATAAAAAGATAGATTTTAGGAAAAGATTTTCTATAAGTTTTATTTCTTAAAATCAGTTTGTTAAAAAGATATGATTCTTAAATATATCTTTCTTTATCTTTTTCGAAAAGATTTTCTTCTAAACTAATTTACTTAAAACCGTGTATTTGAGATTAGGAAAATTAACATCTTTATCTTTTTGAAAACTCTACTAGGTATACGAGTCATTCTTGTATAAATAGTAGAGAAATCTCATTTTACTGGTTTTTGTGAGTTTTGCGTGAAGAAATCTCTGAGCTTAATTTGTGTAAGTTTGCCAAGCTTTTAATCTTGTCATAATTGTTTCAGGTTTCATGCATTGCTTGCCTAACATATTCTAGGTGTTATATTTTCTGTAATTGGTTGGGTTATTGGGTGTGTGTGTGTATGAAATTTATATTGCATATAGGTCAGATAGCTTTGAGTGTAAAAGGTGTGAAATAGTACTGTGAGACTTCGAGAGAATTCAAGTTGGGAACTTGAGTTGGGTAGGATAGGGTCCTACTGTGTAGCAGGTTCTATTTGGAACTTGTGAGCAAAGGTCTGTCATATAATAGGTTTGTAACTTGGTGTTTGCCCTATTATAGTGGATTGGTTGTTATCTGGAAATCCCTTAGAAGGGTCGAGGTTTTACTTCCAGTTGGGCCCTGTAAGGTTTCCTCATAAAATCCTGTGTATGTTGCAAAGTTCTCGTTTATTCTGTTTTATATTTTGCAAAAGTAGCCACTAGGAACTCACCTACAATTCACCCCCCCTCTTGTAGTGTTTGTTTCAACTAACAATTGGTATCAGAGCAAGGTTCTCACGTGTAAGCATATAATTTTTCAGAGTAAGTTCCTGAGGAGAAATGAACTACAAGGAGAAACTTGAAGAAGGGTATTCCACCCAACGTCCACCTATGTTCAATAGTAAGTTTTATACCTACTGGAAGAACAGAATGGAGATCTTCATCAAGGCTGAAAATTACCAGGTTTGGCGTGTTATTGAAGCTGGTGATTTTGAGGTAACTGCAACAAATGATAAAAACGAGGTAGTTCCTAAACTCATTTCTGATTATGACAAAGAGGACTATCAGAAACTTAAATTGAATGCTTTAGCAATAAAATATTTACACTGTGGACTTGGACCTCATGAACATAATCGTATCATGGGATGCAAGTCTGCTAAACAGATTTGGGATCTACTGGAGGTAACTCATGAAGGTACAAATGAGGTAAAATGTTCTTAAATTGATTTATTGATGTCTAGATATGAAAGGTTTGAAATGCAGTCAAAGGAAACCATAGAAGAAATGTTTACTAGGTTTAATGATATAATTAATGAACTGAGTTCCCTTGGCAGACACATTCCTATTGACGAACAGGCTAGAAAGATCTTGAGAAGCCTACCACAAGATGAACGTTGGAGATCCAAAGTTACTGCCATGCAGGAAGCAAAGGATTTCACCAAGTTCAATATGGAACAGCTAGTAGGATCATTGATGACTCATGAAATACACCTGAGTTCTAATACTGAAAGTTCCAAAAACAAAGGCCTTGCTCTAAAGGCTCAAGATTCAGAGGACTCGGAAGTTGATGAAGAAGAGATGGCTATGCTAGTCAAAAGATTTAAAGAGATGATGAATAACAGGAAGTTTGATAGGAACAAGAAGTTCACAGGTTCCAGAGACACTACCTGTTACAAGTGTGGAGCAAAAGATCATTTCATTAAGGACTGTCCACTTAAGGAAGGAAAGACTAAAGGAAAGGAGCAATCCAAGGAGTCCAAAGTCTATAAATCACACTTCACTAAGTATTATGTGAAGAAGGTAATGCTAGCTGCCTGGGGAGACGCAGATTCAGAAGAGGAAGAAGACCAACCTCATGAAGAAACTGCGCATCTATGTCTAATGGCCAAAACTGATGAAAAGGCCAAACTGAAGGAGCTCGAGGCTGAGGTATGGTTCTCTCAAAATGAATTAAGACATTTTTCTAAGGAGAAACTAATATGTGCTATTTTAGACATTCAAGAAGAACTTAAAGAATTACATAGAGCTAAACAATAAAGTGACAAAGCTTTAACTACTTATAGAGAAAATAGTGAATGGGTTGACAATATGAAGTTTGATATTCAATACAGGTTCTTTAGTCTTTTTGATGATAACATTGTTTTAAAAGAGACTGTAGAAAAATTGAAACATGATAACATACTTTTGAATGTGGAACTGTCCTTGTTAAAACTTGGTATTGATACTCATTATTCTGAAGTTCCTCCACTAGCTCAGTATACTAATTTTGAAAAATTAAAATTTGATTTGGAAAATATAAGAATGGAGAAAGCTAGACTTGAGGGGGAACTTGAGAAGGTCAGGAAAGGAAAACAACCTGTTGAGTATAGAGCTCCTGACTGGATCACTAATGCTCAGACCAAAAGAACAGAGGATTTAGGTTTTAAGAAGAAGTTCCAAAAGGAAAAGAAGTATGTTAATTTGCCTAGTAGTATTGTTTGTTACTTCTGTGGTAATACAGGACATAAGCAGGTTAAATGTCCTAAGAAAGAAAAGAGTACACAGAAGAATGAAAAGTTTGTAGAGCAGATTTGGGTTATGAAAATTAATACCACTCCTACTACACAGGAACCCAAGGAAACCTGGGTTCCTGACACTAACGTTTGATTCTTCATGCAGATTTCAGTGAGGGGAAACAACACTTAGTACCTCGACAGTGGTTGTTCTAAGCACATGACTGGGGATAAATCTAGATTTCTCTCACTGGATGCCTACTATGGTGGGACTGTGATCTTTGGTGACAATATGAAAGGTGATATAGTTGCTCTTAGAAAAGTAGGAAGGTCAAGTTCCCATGCTATCGATAATGTATTTTTAGTCGAGGGTTTCAAACATAACTTGTTAAGTATTTCACAATTTTGTGACAGAGGTAACTCTGTTAGCTTTACTTCTAATAAGTGCAGAATCATCCACAATAACACTGGGAACATAATTTTAAAAGGAACTCGAAAAGGGAACACATATGTTGTGGATCTTAACGAGGTTCCTAACAGTAGTATGACATGTCTTAGTGTTATTGAGGATGATCCTCTATTGTGGCACAAGAGATTTGGTCATGCAAGTTTTTCTTTACTTGATAAACTGAGATCTAAAGAATTAGTGGAAGGACTTCGTTGCATTAAGTTCCTATATGATAAGGTATGTGATGCTTGTGTTAGAGGAAAACAGACTCGAGTTTCTTTTAAATCCAAAAAGATGGTAAGCACTAAAAGGCCTTTGGAACTTATTCATATGGATCTCTGTGGACCAATGAGAATCCAAAGTAGAAGTCGTAAGAAATATGTTATGGTAATTGTTGATGATTTTTCAAGGTATACTTGGGTATTCTTTCTTGTCAGTAAAGATGAAACATTTGATGAATTTGTTGCTTTTGTAAAGAAAGAACAGAGAAGAACAGGTAATCCATTGGTACATCTCAGATCAGATCATGGTACAGAATTTGAAAATTCCAAGTTTGATGACTTCTGTACAGAGCATGGAATGGATCATAACTTCTCAGCACCAAGAACCCCACAGCAAAATGGAGTTGTGGAACGAAATAATAGAAGCCTTGAAGACATGGCTAGAACAATGCTAATTTCAAGCAGACTGCCTAAGAACTTCTGGGCAGAGGCAGTGAACACAGCATGTTATATCCTCAACAGAGAATCTGTTAGAGCCATCACCAACAAAACTCCCTATGAACTTATGAAAGGGAGAAAACCTAACATCTCTTACTTTAGATCTTTTGGTTATAAATGCTTTGTCCACAATAATGGAAAAAGGAACTTGGGAAAGTTTGATGAAAGAAGTGATGAGGCTGTTTTCTTAGGATATGCCTCTAATAGTAAAGCCTATAGAGTTTATAATAAGAGAACAATGTGTGTTGAGGAATATGTATATGTTATATTTGATGAAACTGAACAATTTATGATGTACAGGATTGTGATGATGATTTTGAAATTGGTCTTGTGCGAAAACGGGATCCAGATGAGGAATCAGCATCATTGCAGAAATAGCAAGCTGAAAATGAAGCAAATACAGAAGCTAATGAAGGACCTACATTGGAGAATGCAGCAGAAACTCCACAAGTTCCAGAACAGAATGAAGTTAATGAGGAAGTTCCTGAAGAAGTTCAAACTGAGAATTAAGTTGAAGTTCCTACTGTTGAACTAGTCATCAACAATGAAGAAAGAATGTATCCAATCAAAGACTTTATACCAAAACCTTGGAAACATCAGAAGTCACATCCAGTGGATGCAATCGTGAGCGATATCACAAAAGGAACTCAGACCAGATCTCAGCTTAGGAACTTCTGTGCATTCTATGCATTCCTATCTTCTATGGAACCTAAGAACTATATTGAAGCTTTGACTGACGCTGACTGGATTAATTCTATGCAAGCTGAACTTAATGAGTTTGAAAGAAACAAAGTTTGGCTTTTGAAACATAGATCGAAACAGAAGAAGACAATTGGATTAAAATGGGTGTTTAGGAACAAGCTAGATGAGCATGGTATTATTGTCAGGAATAAGGCTGGACTTGTTGTACAAGGTTTCAATCAACAAGAAGGAGTCGACTATGAAGAAACATTTGCTCCTGTAGCCAGGTTAGAAGCTATACGCTTACTTATTGCTTTTGCTGTTTATATGGGATTTAGGCTGTACTAGATGGACGTTAAATGTGCATTCCTAAATGGATTTCTTGATGAAGAAGTCTATGTGGAATAGCCTCCTGGATTTGAGAATCCAGATTTCCCAAACCATGTCTATAAGCTTGACAAGGCTCTTTATGGATTGAAGCAAGCTCCTAGAGCATGGTATGAAAGATTATCTAAGTTCCTATTGAAAAATGGTTTTAAACGTGGTAAGATTGATAAAACTTTGTTTTTAAAATCAAATGGAACTGATATACTAGTTGTACAAATTTATGTTGATGATATTTTATTTGGTGCAACTAATGAATCTTTGTGCAAGTATTTTGCTGACCTAATGAGTGGAGAATTTGAAATGAGTATGATGGGTGAATTAAACTTCTTCCTCGGTTTGCAAATCAAACAAACTGAAGAAAGAATCATGATCCATCAACAAAAATATATCAAGGAACTGATCAAGAAATACAAGATGGACAATGCAAAAACCAATAAGACTCCTATGGGTATTGGAACTAGGTTGGATGAAGATCCAACTGGAACTTGCATAGATCAAACTATGTATCGAGGTATGATTGGCTCTCTACTTTACTTAACAGCTAGTAGACCTGACATATCTTTTAGTGTAGGTCTATGTGCCAGGTTCCAGGCAAATCCAAAGGAATCCCACTTGATAGCAGTAAAGAGAATCCTTCGTTACTTGAAAGGAACTGATGACTTGAGTCTCTTCTATCCTAGAATTGATTCGTTTGAGTTAAATAGCTTTACTGATGCTACTATACAGGTGATTTGGTAAATAGAAAAAGTACTTCAGGTATGGTACAGTTTTTAGGACCTTGTTTAGTTTCTTGGGGTTCCAAGAAGCAAAACACAATTGCATTATCTACAGCTGAAGCTGAGTATGTGGCAGCAGCAGTATGTTGCTCAAAAGTTCTATGGATAAAGCAACAGGTTAGAGATTTTGGAATTACATTTGAATGTGTTCCTATTTACTGTGATAATACCAGTGCTATATGTATTTCTAAAGATCCAGTTCAACACTCAAAGGTAAAACACATCCACATTAGGCATCACTTCCTGAAAGACAATGTGGAGCAAGGGAATATTAAGTTAGAATTTTGTCAAACTGAAAATCAAATAACTGATATTCTAACCAAGCCCTTGAACAGAGAAAGATTTGAGAAATTGAGATTGGAACTTGGGATGATCAAGCTGACTTGATTGCTTTTGAAGTTCCAAGATATGGAAAAATCAAAAATAATGTAAATAAAGCAAAAAGAGCATTTAGCGCAATCTTGGTGTGCTGAACATAGCTGAAGTGTCACCATTGTTAATCACTGAAGGTTAGTTCATTAACCACTTAATTGCATAAGTGATTAGTAACGTACATTGCATGTGTGTTGAAAGCGTGTTCCAATACGTGTATTTTAAAAACAAAACTCGTTTTGGAAATAACAACAAAACTCATTCTTTCCCTTTTCTCTTATAGTGGATTGGTTGTTATCTGGAAATCCCTTAGAAGGGTCAAGGTTTTACTTCCAGTTGGGCCCTGGAAGGTTTCCTTGTAAAATCCTGTGTGTGTTGCAAAGTTCCTGTTTATTCTGTTTTATATTTTGCAAAAGTAGCCACTAGGAACTCACCTACAATTCACCCCCCCTCCTGTAGTGTTCGTTTCAACTAACAGACTATCATCTCATGTTAAATATGAACCATAAGGTGCATGCATGACGCTTATTGAGTTATTGCTATGCTATGCTGTACTATAAGTTGTAAACTTGTAATTGATATGATTCAAATGTGAAAATTGATATGGGACCTTAAAATAATAAATCCCCCAAAAGGTCATTTTTTTTTAATGGAAAACGTGATATATTTACAAACTCGTAATAGCAAGTTACTGCCTGTGTCTCTATTTATTTGCCCATAATCAAAATGTGATTTATTAAACATTGAACCAAAAAATTTCAAGTGAATGTTGGTGTATTTATCAATTTCACTTTTATGGGTGTATACAAGTGAGCTTAGCGGTGGGGACATGTTGCTATATTAGGAAAAGAGATACGAAGTAATATTTAAGGGGAATTCAAAAATAAAACATTGGGCAAATAAATAGGGATAGAGGGAATGACAACTTACTTTAGATATGTTTATAATACTGTTGCTCATCTTCATACACACACAAAAAAAAAAATCTCAGAGGCTAGAGGTAGGGTGGGATAGTAGAAGTCGTGAGACTCGTGACAAATATATTTGTACCTATTTTATCCCTCTATTTCACGTTGTTTGTAATTAGGACTGGGATTAATAAGAATATGTGAATGGTTTCTCTCTGACGTATTACATACTTTTGTCCAAGCACACTTAACTACAAAGTTTTGATAGGATCCAATTTATTAGTATTGTTATGATCGCACCAAGTGTAGAGAATGTAACCACTATTCTAATACGGTATCAAATACAAATTGAGTATTGGCAACCTTTATTAATTTAATTTGGCTACACGGGTCATGATTCTCCAAGTTTACTAATACGTAGTATTTTATAGTAACAATACAAGTACCATGGAGTATTATTAACAATAATCTAACTACTCCGTATAAGGTTGTAGGATCAAATTTTATCAAGAGGCACGTGGAAATTCCCTTATCTTTTTCCTCCACTTTGAAAGTGCCCATTACTAACTCGGACTAGGAGGACTTGTGAGGAGTTCCGTAAGGGACGTAGGGCCCTTCCCTTTACCAAAAACAGGAAAAAAAAACAAAGAGAAAATCAGGCTGATGAAGTGATGAACATGTATTTTCTCCTAGTCATCACTCATCACTCTCTCAGTGAAAATCCATGAAGATACAGTTGAAGTTGTTAGCAGCGAAGAAAACGCTGTCTGAAGAAAGTTGGGAACAAGATGAGTTTCAGAGCTGCTGCTGCTTCTCTATTCTTCACTCATGGTGGTATTTCTCTCTCTCCTTTTCATTTCTTCAAGTTTTCCCCCTTTCATTTTTATTCCCGACTGTATTCCCCTCATTACCCTGATCATGCTCATACGTTTGGTAATCGTCACTTGTTTCTTCAATCAATTACCAAACAATCAAAATTAGGGTTTTCCGATCTTAAATTTCCCCTTTTACTCTTCAATCAAATGATTAATTTGCGTCCTCTTCCTTCTGTTGTATATTTCAATCAGTTATTTACTGCAATTTCTAAATTGAAATGCCTTGAACCTCATTCCACCATTATATCTCTCTTCCAGAAGATTGAATTACTTGGTATTTCATATGATTTGCATTCTTTAAGCGTTCTTTCTAATTGCTACTGTCATTTGGGAAGAGTTGATTTCGGCTTCTCTCTCCTTGGTAAAAGCCTAAAGCTTGGTTATCCCCCCGATTGCTATACCTTTAACATCTTAATCAATGGCTATATTCATTCTCATAAATTCCCAGAAGCTGCACATTTGTCGAATCATATTGTCAAGCTTGGTTTCCAACCTGACTTAATTATGTATAGTACTATTGTCAAAGGGCTTTGTAGGATTGGCGACAATGCGTCTGCTCTCGCTTTTCTTAAGAAGATGCAATCTGGATGTCATTTTAAGCCTGACATTGTTTTATACAGCACTATTATTGATAGTCTTTGTAAGGACAGGTTATTACAACAGGCCCTAGACCTGTTCTCCTTCATGAAAACTGAGGGCATTAAACCCAATGTTGTCACTTATACTTCCTTGGTTCGAGGCCTCTACATTTCCGGCTGTGGGGATGAGGCTCAGCGTGTGCTGAACAAGATGTTAGCGAGCAACATAGCACCTACTGTTGAGACCTACAACATGCTGGTTGACATGTTTTGTAAAGATGGATGTGTTGATCAAGCTCAGTCCATTCTACATCACATGATTGAGATAGGTGTGACTCCTGACATCATTACTTACAGTCCATTACTTCATAGTTATTGTTTGCGTGGTCAGATGGAAGATGCAGAAAACCTACTTGATCTCATGGCCAAAAATGGTTGTGAGCCTAATCTTGTCAGATTTAATACTATGATTAATGGTTATATACTCAATAATGACGTATCAAATGCATTATACCATTACGATCTCATGGTTGGAAAAGGATTTGAAGCTGATGCAGGCACTTTGTCATTGTTTGTTGGCCTCTCGTCTTCTGATAACTTAAATGACTCAAAGAAGAAGCTGCTACGGAAGTTTATCAGATGAATTCCAGTTAGAATGTATGCAAAGCTTTTGGACCTTGTATATTTTTTCTGCAGAGAAGTTTGAGATGGAGTAGGATGCTCCTAGACAATCTATGAATAACAGACCGCTGTTAGCTCCAATTGACATAATTCCTGTGTGAAGTAGTAGTGAATAGTGACAATAAGTTATAATTGGATAGCTAATGTTTTTATTACTTTGGGGCATACAGAGAAGAAAAGAGGTTACTTCAGATTATATATAAACTTGTTGAATCTAGCTATGACATAAATTATATATGCAATGATATGTTATTGCTGCAGGTTTACTACTTTTGTTATTTTTTGTATAGTTCAGACTTGGCTGTTGGTGTTTCATTCTCATTTGGTTTTTTTTGCTTTGCTTCCGATGTCTGTATCATGGTATCCCTGGCGATGTTACATGAACAACTCTGTAATCTTGGCTTTATGCTGCAGTTGAATTCACATAATCTCTCCCTTTTTATGTGAATTTTCGTCTATCAGTGTAGTCTACATGTTTGTACCAATGATGAAGTGTTATCTTAATTTGGATACATTGGCGTAGTTTCTAGCAAATCGTTTTAAAGACATTGATAATGAATTACAGATGCCATTTAATGCAATAGTAAATTGTTATGTCAGTATTCTCTTTTTGTTTTTGAATGAATATCAGAATTCTTATTTAATGAAAAGGAGAAGCTTTCATTGTATTAGACTACAAATGAAGCTTTCATTGTATTTTTTTTTTTATGGAGCTTGTTCACTGAGGGCACTGGTCAATGTACCTGGTAAGATCATTTATCATGGCTGTAGGCAGGGCTGGATTGGATCACTGAATGTATGAAAGTTGTTGCCTAATCGCGATGTGCTCAGTACTACTCGCGATGTATAGTAAAGAAAACGAGGGAGAAAAAATAACTAAATAATGAATAAGGGATTTTGGCTTTATGTTATTATATTAGCCATAGCCGCCAAGCCTTGCAGATTACAGAACAACTTCATTTGTCTCTTTGAAATGTGTAGGCTGAGATTGTAACAAACTAACGACTATTGAATTATTGATACATGGACACAACATGGTCATTGATACAGAGTAGTATCTAATTAATTACTAGTATTATGCCTTTTAGCAAATATGATGGTACTTCGACTAATATTAATCTATTTTACGAGTAGTTTACTATAGTATTAATAATCAGTGCCTTAACTACTAACATAGTAACATCTTTCAAAAAAAAAAAAAAAAAAAAAAAAAAAAAAAAAAAAAAATTAACTACTACTAACATAGTAACAAAGTAGTTTTCTTTCCCTCTATTTTCCTATGGGGTTATTTCTAATTAGATAAGGTTATTTTTTTTGTTTCATTGTTCTCAATCTACATATCTATCTAGAAAATTTAAATTTTAACATACATAATCTGTTTTCAATTTGATCAAATTAAAAAAAAAAAAAAAAAGGGCTGTTACATATTGATGATTCTAGTTATTGACGACTAAGTAAATCATTATACCATTTCAAAAAAAAAAAAAGTAAATCATTATACTAACTTTATTTATCATGTTATGCATAAAAATAATCCAACTATGTATTAATTGAAAAATCCGAGCATAGATCGGGCATTAACTAGTTAAAGTCTTATACTTATTAAAGTCTTCACTAATTTTGTTGGAGACTTGGAGTATTGATCATATTCCATTAGATATTACATACATTTATTTACATTTAATTACTCCAAATACATTTTTCATTGAAGTATATTACTTGCATTAAGATTTTGTTCGAGTGGAGATTTTATACAGAGTATATGAATTGTAGATAGGTTTTATGGTACATGTCACAATTTACTAGTTTAGGACAGTACGTTCAACCCCATTAAGTTTAGCTGTTTAGGCCGTGTTGGGTCTTGACTCTTGAGTATTGTATGAGGGATGACCGGATGAGTTTACCATCGTTATAGGTGGCAAATGAGTAGTTTAAATCATTTATACTAGGTTTTTTTTTTTTTTTTTTTTTTTTTGGGTGAAAAAACTAGTATTGTGTTGCCAGTACCTTTTATACTGTTAAAGTAGTCCAAACTTTTTCGAGAGCGAGCTTCAAATTGTCTCTTCAATATAACACCAGCACCTCAAAGAAAACATGCATGCCCATAGTGACGGATCCAGGAATTTAGGTATGTTGATACAAAATTAAGTTTGTTAAGAAAAATTTAAACTCAAAATTTGCCATACTAGAATTTTAATTAATTATTAACTAGTTTTGTGTCCATGCGATGCCTGGGTTGTTTATGGACTTTTAAGATAAAATTATATTATAATTCAATTTGATTAAAAATAGAATTCTAAATTAACTCATTTTGCTACAAAGTCTATCTATATTTATCCAATGTGGTACGACACTTGGCGAAAAGTTAAAACGCTATATGATCTTGTCTTGTGGCCTAATTATAAATTTATTATTTGATATTTTATCAAAAATAAAACTCTAAACTAACCATCTTATTCTAAAATTCTATCCTAATTTGATTGAAAATGGAATTTTTAACTAACTTTTTTATCTTATAAAGTCTATCTAAATCTATCCAAGGTGGCGCGACACTTGACGATTTTTATCTTATAAAGTAGAGCTGATCACATTGAGCCCGACCCAATTTTGGGCGGGTTTTGGGCAGTATTTTCCGGCCCGTCCCGAATTTTAAAAAAGTTTGGACAGGTTTGGAAAATGGATTTTTTGCATTTTTAGTTGATTTTTTTGGCTCGGTCCGAAAAGCCCGTAGGGCCTGACTAGTTTGGGCGGGTTTGGGCACACGTTGTCCGGCCCGAAGTTTGGCCCGCCCCGTGAAATGGGCAAATTTTTTTGACCTCGGCCCAGTCCGGCCCGCCCATGATCACCTCTATTATAAAGTCTATTTAAATCTATTCAAGGTGGCGCGACACTTGACGATTTTTAACTTATAAAGTCCATTTAAATATATCCAAGGTAGCGCGACATTTGGCGAAAATCACTTGGCGAAAAGTTGGAAGGCCAAGTGTCGTTATTTCGTGACTTGGCTAAAAGTTTAGCTTCATATATTAGTTATATGATTCCACACTTTTACTCTTATTCGTCATTCCACGTATTTCACCCCGAAATTTGTCTATAACAGAAAAAACGAAATAATTAAAGGTTACACTTAAATAAATATTTTAGCCAAATTATAATTTTAAGCTTACGACTATACATATACAGTTATACACTATAGATACTTGTAATGTATAATTGAATTAAGTATAATTAATCACATACACTTACTTTAATACATTTCCATAATCTAACACACGAGTAGTACACGAAAATTTACAATGAATAATATCTAAGGTTTTTTATTTTTATTTTTATTTTTGTTTTTATTTTCATAGAATTGATATAAATTTGTGTGAAAAAAATTACAAAGTATAAAGAAAATTATTGAAAAGAACATACTTAAGAGACCTGTTATCATATGCACTGGTCTCTTTAATTTTAATCTACAGACAACAATGCGGTAGATTGTTAATTTGTTAGGTTTGCTTCTGTGCAGTACCTATAAAAACAGGTTTCTTTTTATTTCAATCCTAAAGAGCGCACACGGCACGCAAGGTTGTTAGTTATTACTATAGCAGTACCTAAGAGAACTGTTATTTCAAAAAACAGGTTCTTTGGTTAACAATTTTTTTTTTCTTTGGTTAACAATTTTTTTTTTCTCTTTTTTAATATTTTGGAATCGGGGTACATTGTACCTCTGTGTACCCCTGGATCCGCCATTGATGCCCATGTTTCAACAATGACTTAACCCGAGCAAAATGCATCCAGTAAAAGGCCAATTTTCAGTTATCATGTTTCTTTTCACATGAACACAATATCTCGATAATTCCATAAACCAAACTATCCACTTGTACGATCTAAAATGGAGTCTAACAAACATATTGGAGATATTAGAGAATAAAATGTGTTTAGTACGTGTATTATGTACTCTCTTCGTCCCACAATATAGTTCTTGTTTTCCTATTTTGCAGACCCAAAATATTGTTTCTATTTCTATTTTTGAATAGTATGTAAATACCATTATATCCTAATTTTTTTTAACTATATTCATTGAAAATCTTAATTTACCTTTAAATTATCCATTTACATTGTACTTTTTTCTTCTTTCTCTCTCTAATTTTTGTCTATAATTGTTCTTTTCACTTTTTTCCCTTATATTATCCAATGTCTTATACTTTTATCTAGCTTTTTTTTCACTTTTAATGTACTTTTTTCCACTTCTGCTTCCATTTCTTAAATACCGTGAAAAAAACACAATAAGTATTATATTATGTGATGGAGTGAATACATAAATTGAGGGCTTAACCCTTAAAATCCAAAATATTAATTAAATCTAAGTACAACTACTCCATATATATACTTGATAATCTATTTATATTATAATTATATTGCAAACGCACTCTATCGATAACACCAGCTGCACCATAACTTTTTAAGACTACAAACCACACAATATTGCAAAATACAATTTAATATGGTTGGTTTCCGTATAGATTATTCAACAAAGATCTCTAATTCAACTTGATCATGCCATCCTCACAAGTGGAGAATTTAAAAAAAATAAGATAGATACAACGAGATGCAGCATCAGATCTTGCAACTCTGCATTTAACTACTTGTTCAATATCATATCTCAAACTTGTACCGCATCTTGGCTCCTCACCAAGTTCAGATATGTAAACATTAGTTGATAAATAAGTAAATGAACCTGTGAAAAACATAAAAGATCAAGTACATAACCTTTGTCAACTCTAATATTTCAACATAATCCACCTTAAGATATCTTATTTGCAGTAAAATTATGAAGATCTTAACTAAGAACAAACAAAATTAAAAAAAAGCCCAATTGTCTATGACAAATTCCAATTCCTACAAAAAAAGGGTAATTAGAACTTAGAAAACCCTTAAAACAACCTGAAAACCCTCAAAAACTAGAGATAAAAAGAAATGACAGTACAAAATCGTGAGAATAAGCAAACATTTAATTTCATTATAATATATGTCATTCTAATAAAAAATAAAAAGCACACTTCACATAGAAGCAAAAAAAGAGAACATCCAATATGCATAGGATGGAAGGAGTGTCACAAATCCGATACAAAAATAATATAAACTAAGTTCGGTCTAACTTTGCTTCTCTTTAGTTTCACAGAATTAGAAGAAACATTATCTATTAATCCAATTAACTTAAAAGAGTACTGCAAACTCCCAATTAGTGTTTTAAATAAATAATAACATTTAAATCTCAAAGTTAGCAATAATAAAAAAAAAAATTCAAATATCATATGATAAACCCATATATCACACGAATCAAATCTCAACATAAAAATGGTATGTGAATAATGGAAATGTCAAAATAGTGCAATTAAAATAACGGATGAAATAATTAACAAATTACATGAAATTATTTATGAATTAATAAATTACATAAATACTTAACGGCTATAACTACTAAATTATAATATTTTGATTTTATAATATTAGAATCTTATTCTTAGTGATTATTATTATTTTTAGAATCTAGGAACATTTTGTCACTGAGACATAGTGAACTATTCATTATGGATTGAAGAGCTAAGACGTGAGGAACTTACAAATTTGTTGGCGCGAGAAATAATATTAATTGAAAAACAAAATGTTAATGTTGTGAATCCTTGTGTAGCTAAAAGTTCTGAAGACGTTTTACTTGGACTTAGATTCAAACTTTATTTTCATGGCGTGTCTATAAATTTCTACCGTGATACGCTGCAAATTGCGACTTATACTATTGTGCATTTAGTGATGAGGAATGCCGACGGATATATTGGGTTGATTTTAATACAACATCTCCGTTCACATCAAATTTTTGCTTTGGATGATGAGATTTTTGAGGTGAGCGATTGAAGGTGTTAAGCTAGTTTGTGAGTGGATACACGAGCTTCTGATGAAAATTATATCAGTCTTAAAATTTGAATGAAAGTTTGAATATATGCTGATGAAGGTTGGACATGATATGCTTAATTAGCCTATTAAAGCTTTCTCCTTTTGTTTAATTACTTATTGGCCGGATTAATGGTCGCTTTATAAATATATATCTTCCCAGTTTCTTCTTTTGTTATGTCAATCTTATATTCTAATATGAAATCTAGTAGCAGATATGTTAAGTAAAGAATTAAGAGGCACATACAGTACATTAAGAGCATGTTTGGTATATGCATTTCAGGGGTTGGAAATAGGCCGAATTCTAATAAGAGATCCTGCTACAACTTTTTTGGTTGGCGTGGTAGAGTAACCATTTCCGTTAATTGACGTTAACCATATCCACCCAAATGAATCCACCTCAAACTCTACAGTAACAAATTCTATTACCCTCAGCATTTACTCTTCTTACTCTGTAATCTCTTACTCTCGTGTAGCATTTACTCTTCTTACTCTGTAATCTCTTACTCTCGTGTAATATCACTTCTTGTCCTTAATAAAGTGAGCACTGAGCTGCTATAATTATCAAGCCGTTGCGCTAACTTTTACAACCAATTGGTCGCTATTGTTATCAAATCTTCTATAAGAAGTGGATGCTCTATCTCACTTCTGCTATTATAACTTTCTTCCTCTACAACAACCATATCCATAATTATTAATACATAAAATAAAAATGTTTAATGTATTTTTTTTTTCACATTCTCAAGTAAAAAAAAAAAATTCACTTTTTTTAGAAAGTCCTTGAATTTTTCAAGATTAATTTATGAGGTCTTTTTTTTCTCAAAGTAACTTTTGTATACATCCGATTTACTGTACATCGGGGTCACTTTTATCAAATTTAGGGTCACTTTTACAATTTTTTGGGTAACTTTTATCAATAAAATATAAATACTTCGTAACTTTTATTATGCCATGGTAATTTTGCTCATTTTAATAACATATATTTATTTCAAAGAATTTTTTATGTCGTGCATCGCACGGGGCTTACCTACTGAAATAATAAGGCCAAGTTATTAAAATGAAAATTGAAAAAAAATATTATTGATTAGGTGTGTTAAAAATACTTAAAAGTAATATACATTATAGTAGTATTAAATTAATGAAGATCGTTTTTCTCATTTAAATTATACAACGTGTTTTCAAAAAATAAGCTAAGTAGAATAACAAAAACAGAAGAGAGAAAAAAAAACATATAGATAACATTATATATTATTTTGGTGGATTTTTTTTTAATAATAGCTTGACATATGTAAAAAATGATGTAAGCATGTTTTGTTTTAGTATTAGTTTATAGATGTGTCAAAAAAAAAGTATAGACTCGGTGTATTGTTTATCGGTGGGACCTTGAAATTAATGGGAGGTATGTTCATTTTTTTTTCTTTTAATATTTTTGTTTAAAATACAACAATTGCACATGAATTTTGAAGTCTTTCTATGTCAAATATATTATGTTTTGAGTTATTATATGAGGTATTATTTGTGTTGGGAGTTAGTTGAATATGATTTGAGCAAGTAAAGTTAGTGGGTTTTGATGTTGATTATTTGCATTGTATGCTCAACAAATGTGATATATAATTTAGTTTTGTGTATTGAAATAGTTAAATGTTGAAGGTAATATGATAATTTTGATGCCACTTAGAAACTTTTAGTGCTAATTGATGTGAATTTAAGTAGAAGATGTTGATTTTTGGAACCTAATTAATGCTGAAATTTGTGACAATGTGACTTTGAGGTACTGGCATGGAGGTAGTATCAAAATTGTTGCTAATGGGAAGATGGTGTAGGAGCTGTACGATGATTATCATTTTGGAGTTGATTGAATTAAGATTTTAAGAATGTCTTCATATACTCTGAAAAATAAGGAGTGAACTTAGGGTGAATGTTTTTTTTTTTTTTTTTTTTTTTTTTTTTTTTTTTTTTTTTTCTGGAAAAAGGTAAAAAATTATATTAATAGGGTGAATGTTAGACGAATTTTTTTTTCCACGAATGTTCTTTTAATAACTCAACTCTATTGGATCAAATATTAAACTCAATGTAGATAGAGAATACGAGAATTTCCTTTTCTTCTTGATGTAGCTTAGTGCTATTTGATGGTCAAACTACGTAGATTCTTTTTCAATACTTATGGAGTTGTGGGATAGGAGAACTGGAAAACCCGATGATTTTACATAGTATTTTTAATAGAAAAATCAAAATCGATCGGATTTTTTCCATACCCTTTCTTTATGGGTTTGGTACATTACTAGGTTAAGTCTATGACACGGTCATAATTAAATTTTACAACAGATAAATAATAAATAATGGTGTTAATTCAACGATAATTTATCCAAAAAAATTATTTGTAACAAAATAACTTGAATTTTATTTAGTTTATACTAACAATAAATATGTAAAGGTTATTGAATTGGATTGTATAAATAAATATAGTAATAGTAACTTAGAAGCTATAAGGTTTTATATGAGAAAATTAAAATATTAGCTTAGGTTAGTACCCATATACGAACTCATATACATTTGTCCTTAAATTGTTGACACATTTTGATCGACATAATATGAAAATTTAGTTGAGTTTATTTTACTTTAAGATAATTAGTAATCAATAATCAACTTTTTAAATATATCTTTAGTGAGTAGTTGAGGTTTTTATTTTTTAAATAATCACATAAATGTTTAGAATAACTAAATAATTTCCAATATATGTCGTGTACGAAGTATAATATAACAAACTTATTTTGTTCTTGTAAATGTTACGTATAATTTTAAAATTAATACAAAGTATGCTACCAAAATGATTTTTCTCTTTTAATTAAAATAAATTTTATTATCAAATGATAAAAGTTGGAGAAAAAAAAATTGATATTGATAATATTATAAAATTTTTGGAAAAGAATATATTGGGTAAATACAAATTAATCTCTGAGATACACAAAATTTATTTATCACATGACATTTTTTTCAATAAAAGCGGGTCTCACAATGATGATGATAATTGGATAAAGTTGTTGATTTATTTACCAAAATGCCATGTGATCAACAAATTTTGTTTATCCCAAAGATTTATTGGAGCTTCCTCGAATATATTCCAATACATTATTTTTAATTAATGTTAGTATTTTTGTAACTAAAAGTTTCCTAGTATATTTAATTGAATATAATTGGATAAAATATATTGTCAAAATACTAAAAAGGAAAGGAAAAAAAGGCGGGAAAATTTTTAACCAGAAAATGACAAGTGTCATTCCTGGTTTCGCCTTTAATATAGGTTTATTGATTGATTGATTGATTGATGAGTGGAATAAAATTATATGTATATTGTTAAAAACCATCCACTAAAAACACTTTTTAGTGAAAAACCACCCATAATAAAAAAAATGTTGTAAAAGACCACCCAAACTAAAAAATAATGTTGTCAAAAGCCATCCATTGTATTTTATAAGAATGAATATCATACTGCATAAAAATGAACATTTATTTTTTTAAAATAAATATCATACTGTATGAAAATGAACAAATGATTATTGAAAAATGCAAAATTATTGTAAAATATGTTCACTTAGAAAAGGGTTTACTTTTGTTTTAGTAAATGTTCATTTCTAAATGAGGGTCCAGCTAGAGTTGGTTGGGCTAGAGTTGGACGAGTCCAGCTATTAACGATTGCAATAGTACTTCATGTTCTTTGAATTCATGGTTGGACTGATTCCTTTTATTATAAAGAAGGTAATAACAAACAAGGTATCTCTCCGACTTGCTAAATTAGCATCGACTAGCTTTATATGGTTCATCGAGTGCCAATTTGATAGTAATATTTTGAAAGAAATCCTAAAGTACACTAATTTTCATTAATTAAAACCATACGATATTTATAATTAACAATTAATGATAATGAAAATAAATTTAATAAGATTAAATAAGAATTAATCGGGAAAAGGCTAAAAATCCAAATACATAAATATAACAATTCGGCACATTCTCGATTCGTTGTCTCATACAACTTTTTGAATGGATTCGTCGTCATTTCGTAATTTTGTGAGAAGGTAAATTCTTGTGTTGATATCGTAACCCGAAACCGAACCATAATCAATCGTAGCCCCGCACAACCGGAGACCAAATTAAACACAAATAAAACCTTGTCTTTCGAAGGAGTTCGAAAAACCTTGTCTTTCAAAGGAGTCCAAAAAACCTTGTCTTTCGAATGAGAACAAAAAACCTTGTCTTTTGAAGGAGATAAACCCTTTCTTTCGAGGAAGACATTATTATAACCTAAGAAACAAAAAAAGTTATAAAAAAATAAAGATTGAGGCTTTCCACTAGTAAAATTCGATGGAACCCCCTTTAAAATTGACAATGAAGGCTAGAGTTTTGGGGAGAGAAGAGAGAAAATTTGATAGTAACATTTAGTTTATCTTTATTCCATGAAAAAAATACTCTTTTTGTCATAATATAATTAAAATGGTTAAATTTAACACATATGTCAGCACACAAGTTTGACCTTAAGTGAATATATAAAATGGGGTCAAAGCTAAGTTAATCTTTCCAAATTTTTTTAAATGCTACATTTACAAAATATGGTCGGGTTATGGACAAAAAAATAAAATAAAATACTCCGTAAATCAAAATGCATTAATTGTTACGGAATACTATATTGAACTAGCATTTTTTATTGAGAAAGAGGGGCAAACCCCAATGTGATAATTATTTTAGAGCAATTTGACTTTTGTGAGCTAGATTGTATGGAGTATTAAGTTGTGTTAGTGAATGAACAATAATGATGAAAAATAATTATTGGATGATATGATTAATTGTTTGAATGATATATCAGCGGTAGAGGTGGCCAGTGGGCCGGGTTGGACCCAGCCCACCCTGACCCGCACGGCTGGTGGGTCAAATGGGTCCAGCCCGGATCCGACTCGGCACAACCCGGCACAACCCGTTTGAAAAGGTGGGTGCGTCATGGGTCCAAAAATTCTAGGCCAGCCCATTTCGACCCAGCCCATTTTGACCCACATGATTCGGCCCAACTCGTTCAACCCATTTCGACCCACGTGATTCAACCCACCCAACCCACGAACCCACCCAACCCACGAACCCACCCAACCCGACCCATCACGCACGGCCCACCCAACCCACCAACCCGCACAACCCGCCAGCCCACCCAACCCGCCAACCCGCACAACCCACCAACCCGCCCAACCCGCCAACCCGCACAACCCGCACAACCCGCCCAACCCGCCAACCCGCACAACCCGCACAACCCGCACAACCCGCCCAACCCGCCTAGCCTAACAGCCATATTCCAAATAATTTTCAAAACTAACGGCTACTTTTTTTTTGAATTTGATGAAGAATGTTAACGGCTAGTTTTTTTGTATTGTATGATCATCCCCTCAATTTTTCCTATAAATACCAATTCCATTTCATTGAAATTTCCACACAACTCAAGCTTTCTTTCTCTCTTACTAAAAAATTCTTAATTGTTCTCAAATTCTCAAGTGTTATTTAGTGTTATATAGAGTTTTATTTTTGTTAAAAAAAAATCTCCTTACTATTATTATTAGTATTCTTAAGATTCTAAAAAAAAAAAAAAAAAAAAAAAAGTTCTTCTCCATATTATAATTAGTAATCATAAAAAAAAAAATGGGCTCAAGAGGAGGAATGGGAAGGAGTCAAAGTGGTGGTCGAAGTGGTGGCCAAAGGAGTGGTGGTGCAAATTTTTCGTATGAAATTAATACGGAAAATTTAAACCAATTTGTCAATGAATATGGAGATTATGGTTTAGGAGATGGGCAAAATATTCAAACGTCTCCACCACAACATTTCTCCCACCAATCATCGAGTTCAACTATGCCACCTCCATCACAACCAACATCTCAACCTTCATCTCAAGGTAATTTCTAATTTAATTTTTATTGTTATGAATATTTGAAAAAAACTATTATTAATGATTATAAAGTTCGTTTAGTTCCAATTTTCTATGATTTATAATTACCATGAAAAATGCGTTTAAATAATTATAATTAAAATATTTAAAATTTAAAAGCTTATTTTCATGAATAGCGTTTAAAAATTAATTTCAATAATTTGATTTATGAAAGGTGGTGGCGGTGAAAGTAGAGGTCGAGGACACACTTCTTGGGTGTGGAAACATTTTGACGGTGTTGACGTCACACCCCCGGGATGGCAACCCGGTCAACCAAAGAGGTTCACGTATACATGCCTAGTTTGCAAGGCGCTAGGTGCAAATGACAAGTCATATAGTTGGAAAACGGGAGATGGAACCGGAACCTTTAGTCGGCATTTGCAAAATAAACACGACTTGTTCGAAAATGGCCCCCGTCCTTCGGGGGGTAAGTTGCCCGTCCAAACACAATTGGGTGGATACATGAGCCATCTACCAGGCGGAGGTACACCTTTCCATTATAATAAAGATAGAATGATTGATGAAATGAGTACTTTAGTTATTGCTAATGAATACCCTTTTAGTTATGGTGAAAATGCAAATGTTGAGCATTTTAATAAAGTTGCATTACAACCTGCATTTACTCGTGTCCCCCGAAACACCCTAAGACGTTATACACAAACTTCTTATTATAAATATAGGAGTGGTTTGATTGAATTATTTCGTACTTTTGATGGTCGTGTTAGTTTTACAAGTGATACATGGACTTCTAGTATGGGCGAACCTTTTCTTTGCATTACTGCTCATTGGGTGGATGATGATTGGTTTATTCAAAAACGTATACTATGTTTTCAAGCTATGGAAGAAAGGCATACCGGTTTTAACATCAAAGTTCGTATTTTGGATTGTTTAAAAGAATTTCACTTGAATAATAAAGTTTTTTCTTTGTCTCTTGATAATGCAACTGCAAACACAAAGTGTATTGACTATTTGAAAAATGACTCCGAGTTGCATTTGTTGTTGGGTGGTAGTCTCTTGCATGTTAGATGTTGTGCTCATATTTTGAATTTGTCTGTTCAAGAGGGTCTCGCTGAGTTGCAACCATTGCTAAACCCAATTAGAACAGTTATAAAATGGATTAGGATAACTCAGTCAGTTAGACGAAAGTACATAGCTATGTGTAAAGAAAGAGGTCTTAAGAAAAGACAATGGTCTATTGATACCCCTACCCGTTGGAATTCTACTTTCAATTTGTTGAATGATGCTATAAAGTATCGTGATATTTTGACCCAACTTTACAACGAGACTCGTGTTGATCCTACTGAGTTATTAACCGAAAGTCAATGGACTAATGCTTCTTTTGTTCGTGATGTTTTAAATGCTTTTGATAGTGCAACTCATATTTTCTCTTATATCTACGAGCCTAACATTCATTTAGTAGTAATTGAGTGTGTTAAAGTTGTTCACACCATCGAAGAGCATATGAAGATTGATGAACTTCGTCCCGTTCTTGATAGCATGAAACGTAAGTGGCATACTTATTTTAGTGAATTTCCAATTATTTATGGAATTGCTGCTATTCTTGACCCCGGTGTCAAAGCTGAAGGTTTGGAAAATCTTTTAGAATTTTATTATACAAGTTTAGGAATCGATTATGATGTTAGTGAATATATTAACAAATGCAAATCTGTTTTGGGAGACCTTTATGATCATTATGCATCTATTTATGGTTTTGATTTAGCTACACCAACTAATACTAGTACTTCCGATTCTAGATTTGGTTTTCTTGATAAAGTTATGAAAAAAAAACACAAAGCATCTACATCATTCTCATCATCATCTTCTTCAACACTTGCTATTAATGATTATTTGTCATATCAACATGAGACCAACAACAGCTTTCAAATTATAAAATGGTGGCAAGAACATCAAAAAAGTTTTCCTATATTAGCGAGAATTGCAAAAGATATACTTGCAGTTCCCGCTTCATCAGTTGCTTCCGAGTCTGCTTTTAGTGCAGGTAGAAGAGTGTTAGATGAAAAAAGATCTCGCTTAACTCCGGAAAGCATTCAAATTTGTGTTTGTAAGAAAGATTGGGATCAAGCTGAAAGAAGAACTCAAGGTTTAAAGCAAGACGAAGACGATGAAGATGATCCTGTGATGATATTGGAGTCGTCAACGGATGATGCAGCTTCCGGGGATGATGATGCAACAAACATGGGTGGCTAGAAAAGTCTTAATCAGGTACGCTAAGAACTACGTGGGCTTTGATTCTTTCGGGATACGTAGGCAACTTATTTTTCGAAAATTAGAATTTAATTGAAAAATTAAATTTTAATTTTCTAAAGATAGGTCCAAGCCCCCCTTCCTCCCCCAAATTCCAAAATAAGTACAATATAAGAACTACGTTGGCTTTGATTCCTTATTTTGTGATATAAGGATACGTAGGCATCTTAATTAAGAGCAAGCCATCAAATTGTTAATTTTGTAAAAATTAAAACATCACACACCCCATTTAGCCGTTTCACCCACCCGACCCTAACACACGAACCCACCCGACCCTAACACACTAACCCAACTCAACCCAAACCCACCCTTTGACCCACCCTAACCCATGAACCCACCTCGACCCACCCTAACCCACCTCGACCCACCCTTTGACCCACCCTAACCCACGAACCCACCTCGACCCACCCACGACCCGTCTAACCCACGAACCCAGCTCGACCCACCCACGACCCATCTAACCCACGAACCTAACCCTAGTGTGTCCAACTTCTCCGACCCAACCCACGACCCGGCCCACCCTACCTAACGTGTGTCGTGTCGTGTGTCATGAAACCCCAACCCGCGACCCACCTAACCCTAACCCAGCTCGCACGACTCGCACGGTGGACACCTCTAATCAGCGGGATGATATGATTAATTGTTTGAATGATATATCAGCGGGATAATATGATTAATCATTTAATTGGTTATTAGATGATGATCATATCATTCATTTTTGGAAAATTTGTTATTATTAATCCCAACTTTTGGCCATTTATTTTCATTAATCCCTACTATCGATTATTTTTAAATAATCCCAACTTTGGGAGGCATTTTCTTTCATCAGGCCGAAACCGATCAATGACTTGTTATACCAGGTTATTGGACACATGTCAACACATGATTTGTCCAAAAAATAAAATAAAAAAAAATTTAAATCAAGGTTTTAAAAAATAAAATTAAAAAAATGAAAAAAAAACTAGCCAGCCAACCTCGTCGCCAATGCCACCCTGACCAGCCCCTCATCCGAAACCACCTTCTCCCTACCCCTGTCAGAAACCAATATCCTCCCCTAGCACCACCAAGAACCTAACCTGAGCCGCTTGAAAAGCTGGAACCCACCCAAAAATCAAGGATGTGGTGGTTTCGGCACCCGAAACCACCTTGAAAACGAACGGGTGAGAGGTGGTTTTGAGGGATTGGGTATGGGGATCTGGTGTTTCTGGCGAAGGGGAGTAGAGTTGCGGTGGTTTTGGGAGAAGGTAGGTGTGAAAATTGTGGCTTGCAGGTCGTTTTCGGCGAAGGGCGTGGGGTTGCGAGTGGTTTTGGGGGAAGGGAGTAAGGTTGCGGGTGGTTTCGAGGGAATAGAGTGGGGCATCGAGTGGTTTTGGGGAAATTCGGTGGTTTTTTATGGGATTGGGGAGGGAGATGGTGGTTTCCGGTGGGTGCTAGGGAGGGAGGTGGTGGGGCTGCGGTGGGATGAAGGTGGTTGGGTTTTGGTTTTTTAATTTTTGTTTTGCTTTTTTAAAAAAAAATTTAACCTATGAAATTGCGACATGTGACATTTAAGAAAAAAAATAAAAAAATTATCTTTTAAACAAGTCACCGGTCATTTGACCTGATAAAAGAAAACGTCCCCTAAAGTTGGGATTATTCAAAAATAATCGATAGTTGAGATTAATGAAAGTAAATGGCCCAAAGTTGGGATTAATAATAACAAATTTTCCTTCATTTTTTGATGATAAGATAAATTGTTTTAACGATAGCTATAATTTCTAGGTTAAATTAGTTAGATGGTCTGGTATCATTCATTGGTGGGATGATATCATTCATTGCTCATTAATTAACACAATTTAATTGTTTGGATATTGTTCATTCATTAACACAATATAAGACTTTGTGATTAGTTAGATGGCCTGGTATCATTCATTGTTGGGATGATATGATTAAATTGTTTGAATATTATCTATAATTTCTAGGTTAGATGATGTCATTCATTGTTTGGATGATATCATTCATTGTTTGGATAATATGATTAGTTATTTGGGTGGTAACGTTTATTGTTTGGATAATATGATTAATTATTTGGATGGTAACGTTTATTGTTTGGATGATATGTGTTTCTGGAAACAGATTACTCCTCAGAGTGTTATAATAAGGTATCAAGATGCCTAGAATCTAAGTCCAATTATTGTCCAAAAGTAAGAGAGCTCCGCCTTGCACAGGTATGTCCGAGGGCTCCGCGTTGATGTCGCAAAACAGAGAAGGTAAGCTGCCCTAGGTGTGTGACTTGGGAAAGACCCTCCGATACTTAAGTCAGCGAATGTACTTTCTAGAGAGAGTGTACTTAGAAAGAGAAAGTAGTGAGAGAAGAGAGAGTATTCAGAAAAGTCTTCCATCATTAATGAATGATGAGCTATTTATAGTTGTACTACTTTTCATGTGGCAGCCATGTACTTGTGTGGACACATTAGGGGCAAATCCGTACTTAACTTTGCAATGATCGGTGATGGGCAGGATCATGGAGGGGTATTTTTGTCATTTTAGGTTACTGGGCTTTGGACATGGATTAGGTCCAAAAAAATATGATAATTGTTTAGTTAATATCTTTACTTTCTTCATTGGATGATATAAATTAATTATTTTGATAATATCTTTAATTTCTAGGTTGAATGATTTCCTTCCTTGTTTGGATGATATTATTAAGGGTAATGCTATATGCAGTCCTAAGGGCTATATATAAGCATTAAATATACTTTTGGAAATAGTATAAAATTAGGAATTCATGACAAAACATGAGTAAATCAGTGTAATTAGTGTTTATATTTAATTTTATGGGAAAAAACTACCATACTTTGAATGTATGTGGCTCTCACATACATTGTGAGTTGTGACATGTCAACATTTCATTGGTTAATAAAATAGGCCCCAAAATCCACTATATATGAATTTTTTATTTGAATTTCAAATAAATTTCTAGTTTAAACTTTGAATTTCAATTTTTTTTTTTTTTTTTCCAATTTCCAATGTAAATTTTTTTTTTTAAAAAATTAAATACATAATTGAATTAGTGTTTTTGGACGCATACTAGACAAACCAAATTAATGCTTAGTGGCCTTAGACGCCCAGAAAAATTGTTTGTGAACCTTGTTGTACTGTTTTTATCAAATGTTCTTCAGTTCGTTTATGATTACTTAACTATTCATTTATATGATTACATACATATTCATGAAAAAAAAAATATATCCTCCATTGATAATAATTTCAACATAAATTGACTATTTCTAGTTGCTAAGCTATACTATATATTCGTATCTTTCTTCAACCGTGAACAATCATTTACATATCTTAGCTTTCATTTAGCCAAAAAGGGAAAACATGTTTTTAATTGGAAGTGTATAAAAAAAAGTTTTTAAAAATAAATAAATAAATATATATATATATATATATATATATATATATATATATATATATATATATATATATATATATATATATATATATATATATATATAACCCCGTTTTCTTTGCATTATTGTTAATGTAATCGTGATGAGTCTGATGACCCTTTGAAGAAAAGATAACCCTCTTCTAATTGGATTAGTGTTTCTTTGCATCTTTTATGGTTCTTTGATTGTTCGGTAAAAATGCAAAGAAACACTTAGCCTTGAAAATTTTTATTTTGCTTTGTTTGTCTTTACCTTCCCACATACATGCATATTATTGTATAATATATTTGTCTAGTCTATAAGATCACACCGATCATAGCCGCCTATTAGTTATTTTACATGACAACATTTTATTTTAGAAATAAAAAAATAATAAATAAAAAAAACCTTGTTCATCATCAACAGTCAACACCATGAATTACAATGGCCGCCATGGAAGATGAAAAAAAAATCGTAAAAAGTCAAATTCAGAAGATAATGTGTAATACAATTTGTGTTTTAATTGAGTTAAGCTTCATCATTTAATCATCTACAACAATTGAAATTAGTGTTCTTCTCCTTTTTCTATTAAACTATTGAAATTGGTCATCTGCTTCTTCTTCTTCTTCTTCTTCCTGTTTTCTATTGAATTTGGAATTGTGTAGAAATACAATAATTATTAAAGTAACAAAAGTGGTCAAAGTCATATTCATTAAAAAAATGGAGACTCGAATGACCTCAACTATGGCTGAAAAACTCTTTATTCTAGCCGAGCTTTAAAAAGTTTTAAGAGAGAATAAAAAGATAAAAGGTCGACATGGCAAAAAAATCCCGATAATGTCTAACTTACTAATTTATTTAGTAACACAAGCAGATTGTTTAGTAATACAAGCAGTTATGTTTGGTAACCAAATATAAGAGACGTAGCACTACTTATTATTAACAAAAAAAATCCTACAAATGTCGATGTTTATCTTACAATCTTGATTACTAACGATGAACATAAATTTGCACCGATGAAATATTGTCTTGGAGTTCGATCCCTTACAATAACATGAGTTATCTTTTTCTTTTCAAATTTTATTTGTCCTTACCCTCGAAGTGATATTTACAAAGATGGTAACAAATATTTTATAAATACACTTTTGTAGTAACAACAAAACCTAAAAAAAATTGTGAACATATAATTATTAGTAATAAATTGATATATTGAATATAATTCTCAATAATTTTTCAAACTTTGAATACTATACATAGACCATAGCTATAACTTTCAAAGTTACCAATTTACCCTTAATAATTTAACTTAATAAACCACATTAATCGTTATAGGAAATAAGGCAACATCATATTGATCACGTGTAATGCTTTTTGTTTAAATTTTTTTCATGTCGAGATAAAGAGGCGACGAGTGTTTAAACTTATGGATGATGTGAAATAGACACAGTCACTGAAAATTCATAAGAAATAAAGTTGAATAAGTAAATATATAGTAATCGAGCTTCACATCAATATTAACAATTGATGTGAAAACTGTAAGTGTATGATTAGTTACCGACGATGCAATGAAGAGTAATATATTTTGTTTGCTAAATGTTTACATGGTGAATATCATAATATCTCACAATGTTGATTACTAACATGATGCTCATAAATTGTTACACATTAAATTTGGTACCGGGTTTGTATCTCATCCTTAGTCACAACGGTTTTTTTAGTATAGTTTCCTTAATCACATAATTATACGGTAACAAAAAATGAAAATATAGCATTTAAAACTATATATTTTATTCGTATATAACATTTTTTCTAGTAACAACCTTTTTTTTTATAAAACGAAAAGCAATAACTTATTATTAAAAAAATATGTCGTAAACACATGGGATATTTAGCAATAAGTGACAATAATTATATTGTGTGTAACCAATCATGATTCGATTTACACTCTTAATTATTTTATTTAAATCTTCAAATCTATAAAGTAAATCTACTACACTTAGATTGTAACTCTCAAAGGCCTCAATAATGTTTCAATTTTGATGTTTACAAGCATATAATTCATCCTTTTTTTTTTTAAAAAAAAAAAAAGCATCCTTTTTTTTAATTACAATTTGTATTTATTTTATTAAGACTTTGTATCTAACACTACTTGTTTTTATTAACACTTTGTATTTATTGATACTATAAGCAAACTAGTCTTTTTTCCACATATTTAATATGAGTAATTTTTTTTTTGACACATAATATGAGTAAACTAGTATACGTAAATATGATAAAATCAAATAAAAAGTTAAACCAACTTATTTAGTAACGCAAATAAAAAAGATAAGTTATAAACACACGGGAGATTTAGCAATAAGTGATAATAATTTGTGTGTAACCTTAACTTTTGTGATTAAAAACCATCAAAAAATGAATAAAACCCTCCAATGTATGAATTAATCCGTACAACACTTGATAATTGTATAATTGTAGCTAACACCTATTTAATTTTATATAGTTCCTTATATGTAATAAAAATATAATTTGTACTTTTTTAGTTTGTTTGAAATTTTTGTAGTAACAATAATGACAAATTACTAACATTTCTTTAAAAAAGTTAACAAACATAGTAAGGTTAAAATTGTCCAGCTTCATAAATTTTTTGAAAATATATCGATATGGATGTCTATAAAAAGATCTTTAAAAAATAATTTCATTGGTTTTTTTATAATAATTTTTTGATTTGTAGTTTGTAAAATATCGTTAAATGAAGTATTATTCAATTCCTATAATAAACATCTCTCTTTATTAATGACGTTGACTAGGATGCTATTTTCTCAGTAACAAAATTGTATATTTTAGTAACGTATAATATTTTTTTAGTAACAAGAAATATTATTTGGCGCCAATGAAATTTGTCCCGCCTTCTTATGGGTTAATGACGCCAAAAACCAAAAACTTTTCCCTCTCATTTTTTTAGCTAATGATGAGTTGTCAATTTTTAATTGGTAATGTATGTTGGGACCACATACATTCAATGTATGTGTATCATTGTCCTATTTTTATGATTTCTTAACTTTTTACGATTTTCAAGTGTAAATTTAATGCTTATATGTAGCCCTAAGGGCTGCGTATAGCATTTTTCTATTACTAATTGTTTGGATGATATAATTAATTGTTTGAATGATAGCATTCATTATTTGAAATTTTGAATAATGTGGTTAATTGTTTGGATGATATCTTTAAGTGTCTAAGTTGGGTGATGATATGATTAATTGGTTGAATGATATGGTTGATTGTCTAGATGATATAATTAAATAGTTGGAATTGTCTAGGTAAAATAATATGATTAATTGGTTGTATGACATGGTCAATTGTTTGAATGATGTTAGTATACTAAATCAATTACGTAACCATTTAGATGATATCATTATAATTGATTAATCATTCATAAATGTTGAGTTGAACTTTCCTTGTTGATTCACCCATTAACTTCTCTTACTGTAAAGAACTTAAGAACATCACAGTTACGAAGGACATTGATAGTTGATACTATTGTCGTATTATGATCAAATGATTTAAGCCAAATGATGAGTGTCTAACTGTCTCTCACTACAAGAAAAAGGCCTGTTTCCGACAGAAAATGTCCCTCGTTGAAAGTCGAATTTCCGTCGTAAATAAAGTTTACGACGGAATTCCATCGTGACGTTCCGTCGGAAAACCTTTCGTAGGAAAAAGTTAACTTTCCGAGGAAAATTCCGTCGGAAAATTATTTTACGACGGATTTTCCGACGGACCCTGTTCCATCGTAAAAGAATTTGACTTTCATGTATGATCCGTCGCAATATTACGACGGAAAATTCCGTCGCTGGAAGGAACATCAACGACGGAAAAATCCGTTGCAAATGAAATATGTTACGACGGAATTATATTCCGTCGCTAGTTTACGACGGAAAATTCTGTCGCAAACTACCGACGGAATAATATTCCATCTCAAAGTATTAAATTATTTCCGTAGTTGAGTTTCCTCCCAGCGACGAATTTTTCTCCCTTTTTCCGTCGCAAATGTTTTTTCTGACGATTTTTACATTTTTTTTCCGTCGCAAAAAAAATATTCATTTCAAAAAATCCTGGTAATTATTTTTTTAAAAAAACATCGTTAATAACCTATATTCCTACACCTAATACCTGTGAAAATTAAAATCATCATCGAATTACGGAAATATTAATATATATATTTCCACAAAGGCTATGCTACAAAACATATAGTAATTCTACAAAAGCGGGAACATAATCAAACGTTACATAAATTCAAATTAAGTACATGTCCATACTACATAAACCAAAGCTATGCTATACAATTGTCGGGGTACCCTGGTTTGCTCCTCCACTACCCGGGTCATCCCTGGGTCTCGGCGCTGAGGCTGAAAGGTGGAACATGTGTCGTTGTTAGCGAATCGACTCATGAACTCATTCCACCTCTCCTCGGCTCTCCTCTCCATTTCGGCCACTTCAGCTTGAATTCGGGTTTGCATCTCAACTTCCATTTCACTCCGAAGTTCACTCCGAATTTCACTCCGGAGTTCACTACGAAGAGCCTCCACCCTATGCTCCATCTGATCCTGCATCTGAGAAACAACGGACGGGTGTGTACTGCTGTGAAGACCTAGAAACTCGACCCATCCGGTTGCCATAGTGCAGCTCTGCACTTTGGCCAAGTCCCCTCACCTGACCCTTCTTGTTGCGACCACCCACACTCTCCCAATACAACTCATTAGGACTCTTTTTAATCCCTTGAGTGGTGGCTTCTTCAACATTCTTCTGGTAGTTCTCCTACAGAAATACATTATACAATAATATATAGTTTAAACAATTTACCAACAACATAATTAACAAGTAAAGCAAATAAACATATAAGTGATTATGAATTGAAATGACATAAAAGAAGCTAATTTCTAAGTTTATGGGGCCATATCATCAAAATAAAGCCATTTAAAGCCAAAATGGCTTCTAACATGCCTATTTTCTTCATTTCTTAACTTATGAACTCATTTTTTCTCAAACCATATCATAATTACATATTTATAAGTGAATATGAATTGAAATGACATAAAAGAAGCCATTTTCTAAGTTTATAGGTCCATATCATCGAAATAAAGCCATTTAAAGCCAAAATGGCTTCTAACATGCCTATTTTCTTCATTTTCTTAACTTATGAACTCATTCTTCGTCAAACCATCTCATAATTACATAGTTATAAGTGAATATGACTTGAAATGACATAAAAGAAGCCATTTTCTAAGTTTATGGGTCCATATCATCGAATTAAAGCCATTTAAAGCCAAAATGACTTCTAACATGCCTATTTCTTCATTTCTTAACTTATGAACTCATTCTTTCTCAAACCATCTCATAATTACATAGTTATAAGTGAATATGACTTGAAATGAAATAAAAGAAGCCATTTTCTAAGTTTATGGGTCTATATCATCGAAATAAAGCCATTTAAAGCCAAAATGGCTTCTAACATGCCTATTTTCTTCATTTCTTAACTTATGAACTCATTCTTTCTCAAACCATCTCATAATTACATATTTATAAGTGAATATGACTTGAAATGACATAAAACAAGCCATTTTCTAAGTTTATGGGTCCATATCATCAAAATAAAGCCATTTAAAACCAATATGGCTTCTAACATGCCTATTTTCTTCATTTCTTAACTTATGAACTCATTCTTTGTCAAACCATCTCATAATTACATAGTTATAAGAGAATATGACTTGAAATGACATAAAAAGTGGGATTATTATTAGCAAACCGGACAAAGGTGAAATTATTAGAATCAATTTTTCCTTTTACTTTCCAATATAAATCATGGGGCCATACCAATATAAGATCGATCTATACGCATGTGGTGTAAAATGGTGATGGTGAAACTCGACTACTCGAGGGAAAATCATGGGGCCATACCATTAATTTGTATGGTAACAAATTAACAATAATTAGTGCACGATTAGTCTTTTCATACACAACCACGCTTTCTGTCTTTCATACAACATTAGAAATCATAAATATTGTTATAATGTACTCGTACCTCCTAATCTCATATTAAGCTATTATATGGTTTTAGAATGAAATCTCACTTTATTTGTGTGTTAATCATCTTTCTTACTATAAAGGACTTAGATCTATGACGCACACCCATCCAAATTATATTACAAGATTCACAATCTCCTCTTTTTGCAATGGAAGTCATATCTCCCATCAGCAGACTATTGCTTTTGGTCATTTGGTTCGGATTTAGGAATGTAAAGTCTATATGGTCATTTGAATTTATTCATATCCATTGCCTGGGCAATTGATTTTATATTGGAAAGTAAAATGAAAAATTGATTCTAATAATTTCACCTTTGTCCGGTTTGCTAATAATAATCCCACTTTTTTTTTATTATTATTATTTAATAATCCCACCTTTATAGTGCATCTTTTTCTATTGGTCCCTTATGACCGATCACCTGTACATTGGGTAAACTATTTTTTCTTTTTAATCAACTAACACATGTCACTAAGTAATTAGTCAATTTTTTTTTTTTTTAAAAAAAAGAAACCTAAAAAAAATTGAAAAAAAAACCAGCTCATCCCAACAGCCCCCAACCCCCACGATCACCGTAACACCACTCCTCCGCACTCACAGTGCCAAACTCAGACCCCCACCTGGCGAAAACCGGCCCCCTTTCCCTTAAAACCACCCCGATTTCCACCCCCACCCACGAAAACAACCCTCTACCCTTTTTCCCACCTCGAAAACCATCCAGCTTCCCTTCCCCAACGTCGAACAACTCTAGATGAACGAGAGTAGATTGAACATGGATTCGGTTAACGCAATCGTTGAAACCGCCATAAATGGAGCTCAAAAAACTCAATTGAAATCGTAATTTGAGTATAAATTCAAAGATTCTTCTACTAATTTTCAGATTTTCGGGCTATATGAAATATGTACACTTTTTTTTTTCCTGAAGCAATGAAATATACATAATAGTACAATGAAATAATTGAAATTGGGTAGATATAAGAGTTTGAAATCACCGTGAAAACAAATGAATAAGAACAATATAAAACTCAAATTATAACAACTAAAATGGAACTTTACATTTTTCCAATTCAAGATTTTAGTATGAATCTAATTTTTTTTTTAAGGGGAAGGGGGGCCGGTTTCGCTGGGTGGTGATAGGGATGGGGTTTCGACGGTGTGGGTGGGGATGAGGGGTTACCGGGAGGATTGGGGGTGGTGGCGTAG
Organism: Chenopodium album; assembly: GCF_948465745.1. NCBI lineage: Eukaryota > Viridiplantae > Streptophyta > Magnoliopsida > Caryophyllales > Amaranthaceae > Chenopodium > Chenopodium album. The sequence continues at coordinate 6,620,672 of NC_137846.1, forward strand.
GGTTGGTGTGTGGACTGGTTTTCTCTTTTTTATTTTTGTAGTTTTTTTAATTTTAATTTTAATTTTATAAAGAAATTCAACCAATCACAAAAGTGACATGTAGTATTTTAACCTATCAAAACAGGTTATCAACAGGTTAGGAATCAATAAAAAAAGATACCCTATAAAGGTAAGATTATTAGATAATAATCCAAAAACGGGATTATTAATAGCGAACCGGTGGGATTATTAGATTCAATTTTTTTCAAAATAAAAAGTAAAGTCATATTTATTTTATTTTTTATTAGCTCAAATCGAATCGATTTTGGTTCATATTAATGTTGTCAAGTCTACTTGGTCTATTCGGATATCTGCCAAGTGCTACAATATCATGCGTTGTCAACTTGTCATGTCTAGTACAACTACTACCTCTGTTAACAGTTATTTGCAACATTTGCCAAAAACGGGTGCTATCTGTTATGTGCAACAAATGTTTTTTTTTCCTCTTTTGGTAAGTTTTTTTTGTTGGAAATGACCAAACTGCCCTCACTTAACCAACTTACTCCTTTAATTATTTCACTAACCATACTCTATTATAACCCTAACTAAACTCATCTAATCTTCAAAGAAAAAAAAACAAATCTGTAAAAAAACCAAATTTCTCAACATTCATCCAGTTCATCAAATTTCTCACTCCTCATTCATCATCAAAATCTCACTCCCCTTGGTGTGGTTCATCATCAAAATTTCTCTCTCCTCCATCATCAAAATCTATCTCTCTCCTCCACCATCAAAATCTCACTCCTCCTTCATCTTCCCCATCTTCTATCTAGATCTAGAGGTGGAGGTGGTCGCATGTGGGTTTTAAGAGTGTGGTGGTTTTGGGCGGCACGAGTTTCGTGGATATGGTGGTTAAGGTTTTGCGGGTTTTCTGAGTTTCGTGGGTGGATCTAAGTGTCGGGGGTCTAGGTGGTATTCTAGGTTTCGTGGGTGTTGAGGGTGGTCTAGGTGGTGTTGGGTTTTGTGGTGGTGGTTGGGATTAATTCAATTCATGGGGGGAAGGGGGTGGTTCAATTAGGGCTTTCGTGGTTTTGGTGGTTGTTTTCGATAGGTTTTAGTGGTGGTTTTTTGTGATTTTGGTGGTTTTCAATGGGTTTTGGTGGTGGTTTTCAGTCAATTCATGGGTGTTGGTGGTTTTTAGTGGTGGTTTTTGGTGAGGGTGGTTTTCGGTGGGTTCTGGGTTTGGGTGGTGGTGGTTTTCGATGGGTTCTGGGTTTCGGCGGTGGTGGTCGGTGGGTTCTGGGTTTCGGTGGTGGTGGTCGGTGGGTTATGGGTTTCGGTGGTGGTGGTGATTCTGGGTTTTGAGTTTGGTGGTTTATTGATTTTGGTTAATTGTGGTTTTTTTAAAATTAGATTAATACTTAAGTACTACCCTTATATTTCAATAATCATGTTTTAAAACTTTTGTCTAGGAGTCCGTGCTACACCTCTTTATTGCAAATAACTGTTAACGGAGGTAGTATTACAAATAAAATAAAGCTTTTGTACAACACCAATATTAGCATCCACAAACTCCCCATTCACCAAATAAATTTTGAAAATCAATATTACTTACTTTTTGTAAAGTGTTCCGATATGTTTATAACAATAATTAATGCTAACTAAGCAAACTAATGTTGGAAAACAACAGTTTTTCTGTGTGGCTGGCCACACCGTGTGGCGGAGATTACTTGTAAGAGTTTCTTTATATATGGGTTACTTGTATGAGTTACTTATTCAGGGTTTTATTTGTAGGGGTTACTTATTCAGAGGTTACTTGTATATGAGTTACTTGTAGGGGTTACTTATTCATGGGTTACTTATATATATAGGTTACGTGTAGGGTTTACTTACTCAATCAGTTAGCGCGTTTTCTGTGTGAGAGTAACTCCTGACCAACCGAATAACCCTTAAATAAGTAACCCTGCTGCCTTGCATAACAGCATAAGTAATCCTTAAAAGTTACCTCTGGCCAAACGAGTAACCTCTGAATACAAGTAAGTAGTAACCCCTACCAGTAACCCTTGTCCAAATGAATAAGCCCTTATAATTAACCTCGGACACACGATGAGGCCAATCACATATAAAAATTTGCCTTTGGAAAAATTGTTTAGAATAAACCGAACTTTATCTTATCCGCTTAAAATAATGATAATTTTGAATTATTTTTTAATAATCCCAACTTAAATGTGGATTTGTTTCTCATAGTCTCAATCGGTCATCTAACTTATTATAACAAGTTACCTAACTCGTGTCAACATGTAATTGGTAAATATATATATATTTTAATAATAATAATAATAATAATAATAATAATAATAATTAAGTAATTAATTCTTATCAAATGCGACTGTCTTTTAATAAGTGTTATACTTTTTTTTTTCATGGTCCCCACTTAAACTCACTGCTATTACTTCAATTCTTTCCTCTTACATTCATCATTTTTTAAATAAAATATTAACCCTTTTTTTTAACAAGGAAAGGAACATAAATTATACTTCCTCCGTTTTTATTTTATTGCACCATTAGGACTTTTACACTATTCACTTAATTTTCTTTGACCATCATTTGTGATTTATTCATTCGGAAAAATATAGTCATGTGGGATCTAGTTAGATTCGTCTCAAAATCTTCTTTTCAAATATCAATTTTTTTATAATTTTTACAAAAGTATAATTGAAGATATTTATAGCTAAAAAATGCATTGATAAGCGTGAAATCTCTCATGGTGCAATAAAAAAAGAATAGAGGAAGTATATAGATGCTTAAAGCATCGAGGATATCCAGAGATTGAAGACAAAAGAAGGCAACCATGCTGCTACAACAACTGAAAATTGCAGCCATGGTTCCTGAACTAGCCAAAACAAACATAAAAATAAAAGACAGAAGGTAAACTAAAAGCGTCGGAAGATTATGATTAGTAAGTGGAGCTTATAAGCTCAAGAAGGGCTGAAACAAAGGAGTCAGCTGCCACCTGCCATGGCAATGGTGTTGGCCAGCTCCTTTGTGTAGGATGCCGTGAGTGTAGGAGGCCAGCGGAAATGGTACACCAGGTCATCATCTTGAAGCCTCCCAATTTCAGCCATCCCGTGAGCAAGCTTATTTGCATTTCTCTTCACATGGAACACAGTAACAATCCATTCCCTCTGCAGAATTTTAGCAACATCATTGACTATGTTGGAAAGGTGATGATCCATATAATAGGCCGGGTTCTGCAAAATAAAATATTAACCATACTTTCGTTCTTCACAATTTTTTAATACTCCAAGCTCTAAATATTCCTACTTACATCTTATTTTATTTAAGTCAATTAATTTGCCTAAAACTGTGTGTCGGTTAAAGTGTAACACTTATTATAGCATGGAGGGAGTAATAATTTTAATTACCAATAAGCAAAAATTATGAAAAGTCAATATTTTGAAAATATTTATATTGTGACGAATCTAACAAGATTCCACGTGAATATATCTTTCATTACGTATAAAGCACAAAACACAGTTAAAGGGAAGTGTGAATAGTGCAGAAGTCAAAATGTGACAACTAAATAATAATAATAAAAAAGACGAAGGTAGTACAAGAGTACATGAGAAATACGTACCAATTGTGGAACATAATACTCTGTATTTGGACTTGTCATATACAACTATATATACATACACCAAGCAAAGTTTAATGGTGTTGGCAGGGAACTCACCTTGTAACTTTAAGGTCACAAGTTTAAACCCCACCAACTACATTTGTTTGGGAGTAGAGGGATTCCTTTATCTTCCCCCTTCATTTTCAAGTTTTGACCTACAAAGTTGGGCTAGTTTAACCTGTGAGAGATGCCGATTTAGTATGATCTTTCATCTTATCTTAAAAAAAATAAAATACAAGTATACATATGAGTACTGTACCTAATATCTCGACTATCTCGAATCTATAAATAGCGCAGCTACTCGTATAATGTGGGTATACATATTTCAATTCGAGCATTTAGATACCGCAGTGAGAAAACATGAGTGGTTTACGTAAGCTTGAGGGTGAAGTTGAGATTAGAGCAAGTGGTGCAGATGTCCACCATGACATAATTAAGAATAAACCTCATCATATTTCTCATGCTGCCCCTCATTTTGTGCACGGTGTTGACTTGCACGAGGGTGACCATGGCAAAGTTGGCTCTACACATACTTGGAACTACACTTTAGGTAACTTCAATTCTATTCCAATAATTTTATACAGTCTAGTTCAATAATTCGTTTTAATGTTTCAATTTAGTCTTGATAAAACGTTCGTTTAAGATTTAATTTATAAGCTGTTTTTAGTGATTTTGATATATATGGTTTCACACAATACTAAAAATTTAATTCTTATAGATGATTAGTTCAATCTATTACAATCTTGATAAAACATTTAAAATTTAATGATTTTTTGTGAAAAACTACCTTTTATATACAACCTTTTGTGAAAAAAAATCAAAAATACCTTTCAAAAAATTTGTTGTAAATGATTACCTCTTTTTTAAAAAAAGTTGTAAATGACTACCACTTGCCGGAATCTCGCCGTTGACTCATTTTTTCGGCGTTGACTAGACCACTTGGCGGCTTTTCCCGTTTTCGACCACCCCCACCCCCCTCCTCCTCCTCCTCCTCCCTTTTCTAGTTTTTGACCACCCTCCCTCGCCGTCACCTCCCCCTCCCTTTGTCCAGTTTCCGACTACCCTAACCCCTGCTAGTTGTTGCGCTTGTTGCCCCTCCACCTCCCTTTTCCGATTTCCGACCATCCCCACCCCCTGCAAGCCCTCCTTTTCCCTAGCCGTCCTTACCCCTTCTTGCAACCCTCCTTTTACCTAGTCGTCCTTACCCCTTTTTCCCCACAACCACCATTAAAACCATACTTCAATGTCTCTGAAACCTAAAATTCACAAAAAAAAAAAAAAAACCCAAAATTCAGAAATCGAAAAGGGTAAGGTTTTCGAGGGGGCCGAAGGAGGGTGGGCGGGATTTCGAGGGTGAGATATGTGTGGGTAAGATGAAATTTGGCCAGAAATTGATAATTTGTTTGAGGGGTGGCCTGAAATCAAGAAGCGAGGGAAAGAGGAGGGGTTTCGAGGTGTTCGGGGAAAGGATGAGCAGTAAAGGGAGGTTGGTATGGAAATGGCTGCCGGAAATGGAAGTGGGGGTAAGGAGGGGAGTGGCCGGAAGTTGATAATTTGTTTGAGGGTTGCAAGAAGGGGTAAGGATGGCTAAAAGGAGGGCTGCAGGGGGTGGGGGTGGTCGGAAATTGGAAAAGGGAGGCGGAGGGGGTGGGGATGATCTAGTCAACGTCGGAGTAAAAAGTCAACAGCGAGATTCCGGCAACTGATAGTCTTTTACAACATTTGGTTTTAAAGAGGTAGTCATTTACAACAAATTTTTTAAAAGGTAGTTTTTCACAAAAAGTTGTATATAAAAGGTAATTTTTCACAAAAAAATCCAAAATTTAATTTATAGTAAGTTGTTTTTAGTGATTATAATTTCGATATATATAGTTTCACAAAGTACTAAAAATGTAATTTATAATATTTATTATGGTTTTAGCTGGAAAGCCTCAAAAGGGAAAGACTGTACTTAGAGAGGTTGATGAGGAGAAGAAGTATGTAAAGTACCAAGTGATTGAAGGCGATCTCTTGGACGATTACAAGACCATCTATGGAGCAAGCCAGGTGATACCCAAGGATGAAGAAACCAACATAGTTAAATGGAGTTTAGAGTATGAAAAGAAGCATCCCGATGTTCCTGAACCATCTGCTCTGCTCGACTCCTGGCTAGATGCTATCAAACGCGTCAATGATCATCACCATGGCCAAAAGTAAACAAATTAATAATTATGTTATTACATACACCATATACATTTAAATTTTGTAAGAAGTAGCATGGTTTCCATGTTATTTATGTGTTTTAATGTTAATTGTGAAAAATATTGCTACAAAATAAGGCATGCATATGATGCATGCATGCATGTATTCAATCCTTGATTATCCATATGACCATATGTATTATTACTATACTGTGTTCTAAGCTGTATTTGTTATATGCATTTTTAATGTCTGCCAAAATACTAAATATATGTCATGTTTTATAATTTAGTTCTGATCTGATAGTAATTAATCTAATACGAGTAATATTATTAAGTAATTGAGATGGTATGAAACTAAATTCGTTGTACGATATCTCCGATCCCATATCTTCATTTTTGCATGCATGTCCTATAATTTTGGGCATTCTGTTTAGTTTCAACATACCCCCTCCATCTCATAATAATAGTCTCTTATGAGCATTTTTTATGGGAATTAATAAACATAAATAAGAAGTAGTTAAGTACATTTAAAAAAAAGTAAATTTACATTGGTTATGCAAAAAAGTAGAGAGAAAGTAGTAAAAATACATGAAAAAGCAAAATTTACATTGGAAAATTTAAATTTGCACAACTATTATTGTAAACTGGAGATAATTTTGGTAAAAAATTAATATTAATGATTGTTGAAAAGAGCAAATGGGGGTGAACATTTTGGGACAAAATTTTGGCCAAAAGAGAATATTAATAAGGGACAGGGGAAGAAATTACATAAATACGAGTAGTTATGTAATGATAAAGACGGAGTATATGTTTGACCATTTATTACATTTTTAATTAATCTATCAAATAAATTATTTCCTCCGTTTTATTTTATTGTACCATTAGGACTTTTACACTATTCACTTTATTTTCTTTGACCATCAATTGTGATTTATACATTAGGAAAAATATAGTCATGTGGGATCTAGTTAGATTCGTATCGAACTCCACTTTTCAAATATCAAATTTTTATAATTTTTACAAAGTATAATTGAAGATATTGATAGCATAAATGCATTGACAAGCGTGAAATATCTTATTATACAATAAAAAAAAGAACAGAGGAAGTATAAAATTTTATACTCCTTATTTTAAAAATTGCAACGTGAAGTTTTAACAGTGTTCAACATTAAAAATGCAAGCAGTGTTCAACATTAAAAATGCAAGCATAATTACAATAATGTCCAAAATGTGACGAATAGAAGGTGTATATAATAAATGTGTACAGTACTTTTTCTTTTTTTGAGGGAAAATGTGTACAGTACTTAACTTAAGTATATACTGTAGTGATAACATTCATTTTGTGAGAAGTTTAATGAAACTTAATCGAGAAAAAAATTGGTATTTTTTTTGGGTCTTTAGAGAGAAACAAGAGCGGGTGTTGAGAATCAATCTCAAGATCTTCTGTAATTGGGAGAAGAGATCTAGCTAGAGCTATCAGTTCGGGTAAATGGGTCGGGTTAGTGTGTGTTAGGTCAACTCAGGTCAGGTCAATGTCGTAACCTATGCGGGTCGGGTTGGATCATGCTTGAGTCGAGTCACGTCAAGTCATATATCTTATATATCGGGTTTGAGTCGGGTCTAGGTCGGGTCAATGACAAGTCGAGTTACATTCTTGTCGGGTGAATAAAGATCGGGTTTAATTCGGGTTTTATCGGGTTAAAATGAGTTAGGGTGATTTTTGGGTTCGAGTCGGGTTTGGTTCAATTCAATAATTTGCAGGTTATAATCAGGTCATTTTCGAGCCGCGTTATTTCGAGTTCAAGTCTCAAATATTGGGTTAATTTGAGTCTCGAGTTGATTTCAGGTCGGGTCATATCGGGTTTAGATACACTTTTCGGGTCTGCTTGTTAACAAGTTATTTCACTAATTTTCACGGAAATAACTCATTATTTTAGGACAAATGAGTTATAGAGCACAATTTTGTTTTTTTGGTGTTAAGAAAGTCACATGGATGAGTGATGATAATCGATTCTAAGATTTCTTGAAACTGGGAGAGGACTTTAACCACTTGAGAAGTTGAGATATTCTCACTCTTACTCGTGGTTTAGTGGTTGTTCGGAATATGTTTGTACGGTCCGTTCCCACGGAATCTTGTACTGTTAATGGATTCTAATTTATAAATTCCTTCTAATGATTTCCCCCTTGATTCTGTCATTTTTAACACCTTAATTAACGGCTATGTTCACTGTGATAAGCTACCCCAAGCTGCTCATTTGTCGAATCAAATTGTCAAGCTTGGTTTCCAACCCGACTTAATTATGTATAATACTATTGTCAAAGGACTTTGTAGGATTGGCGATAGTGCGTCTGCTCTCACTTTTCTTAACAAAATGCAATCTCGATCTCATTTTAAGCCTGGCATTGTTATGTACAACACTATCATCGATAGTCTTTGCAAGGACAGGTTGTTACAACAGGCCCTAGACCTGTTTTCCTCCATGAAAACTGAGGGCATTAAACCCAATGTTGTCACTTATACTTCTTTGGTTCGAGGCCTCTACAATTCCGGCTCTGGGGATGAGGCTCAGCGTGTGTTGACTGAGATGTTAGAGAGCAACATAGCTCCAGATTATCAGACCTACAACATGCTGGTTGACATGTTTTGTAATGATATTCTACAGCACATGATTGAAAGAGGTTTGACTCCAAACATCATTACTTATAGTGCGTTACTTGATGGTTATTGTTTGCGTGGTCAGATGGAAGATGCAGAGAATCTACTTCATCTCATGGCTGAAAATGGTTGGGAGCCTAATCTTGTCAGTTTTAATACTATGATTAATGGATATTGCAAGGCTAAAAACATTGACAAGGCCCTAAATATATTCTATGAGATGTTTCGGAGAGGGATAGCTCCTGATGTTGTTTCCTATAACACTCTTATTGATGGGCTGTGCAAAGCCAATAGACTACCATTTGCGTGTAAGCTGTTCAAGGAAATGCGGGCTCTTGGAATTACTCCAGATGTTATCACCTATGCCTCCTTGCTTGACAGCCTTTGCAAAAGTGCACGGCTTGACGAGGTAGTGAAATTACTCGAAGATATGGAGGATAATGGTGTTAAGCCTGGAATTATGATATACAATATCCTGATGAACAACTTGTGTGAGGCTGGACAGCTTGAAGATGCGGCAAAATTCTTTTCCGATCTTGTATCAAAGGGTCTGCAACCTAATGTTATAACATACACTATATTCAGGGCCGGCTATTAGGCTGTGCAAACAGCCCAATAGCACAGGGCCTCACAATTTTTGGGGCCCCAAAAGTCTGACAAACAAGCATAGTATGATTATGAATCAACGCCTAAAAAATCATGTTATTTTACTTGGCATAGTGGTATAAGCTTGTTAGAAGATTGCTACGGACCAAAGATCGATTCTCGCTGCCTATTGAATTTTTTTTTTTTTTTTTTTTTTTTTTAATTTCTTTTTCTTCAAAGTATTACTCCGTATGAGTTTCTTCAAGTTTTTTAGGCTTTTTTTTTTCTTTTTTCTTTTTCTTTTTTTTTTTCCCAAAATTTGAATAGTTGCCTCTGCATAATATATTTCGTATTTTCTATATCTACATTTTAAAAGTGATCTATCTAGTCTTTTAAATAATTATGAATGTATCGTATGAATTAGAGAACTTCAAATATTATTTGTGACTTAAGAAAATAGCACAGGGCCCCCAAAATGTTTAGGACGGCCCTGACTATATTGATCAAAGGCTTCTGCAAGGAAGGGCTCATGAGTGAAGTTGGTCAAGTGTTGAGGATAATGGACGAAGATGGTTGCCCCCCTAATGATCGAACCTATAATACGATCATCAGAGGTTATATACTCAATAATGACTTGTCAAATGCTATATACTATCGTGATCTTATGGTTGGAAAAGGATTTGAAGCTGATGCAGACACTTTCTCATTGTTTGTTGGTCTTTGTCTTCTGATAACTTAAGTGCCTCAAACAAGGACCTGCTTCAGAAGTTTATTAATTAAAACAAAATTAATGTGACTGCATAGAATTTAGACCTTGAATAATGAATATTCAAGTGGTGTTCTTAATAGATTTTTTTTTTTGACCCAGTTGTTCTTAATAGATTGATGTACTCTCTTGTGTAATTTCGATGGACACGTGATGCTAGTACCTCATTTATCTTGCCGTGACCTCCAGAGTGTAATTTGTGAGTAAGAAGTTGCTAAGCTATGCATTTTGTCTGTCCCAAGATATAATGATCCTTTTTTTTAAAAAAAAAAAAAAATTATACTTATAATATATGACTTTGCTTAATGTGATTACTTGTTTTTCTTTTTGCTAAACTTATTATGGTAACATCATAAATTTATAACTGGTCATATTTGTTGGTATATAGCTTGCATACCATTATGTTGTTTTGTTTACTCAGAGTTAATCAGAATTGGTGAGCTTCTTCTGCTGCAGTCATCACATCTAAGCTGCTGCTACCCATCTCAAATCTACTGTTATTATCTTCGCTTTATTTTCTGTTCTCGGCAATTTATGTTGTAGGCTGTAATCTTGTAGCAGTCAATTTCCTTTTAGGTTCCTATGTTTATGTTTGTTGAACGCTTGAACTAATTTACAAAAGAGGGGTTTCCTCCCTCCATGATGTAACATATGCTTTCCTTTGTGCTTTTATGAAAGTTTTGTTTACTTTATACGGAGTACAACATAATACAGTATACGGAGTAATATGCAATTCTGTGAGCCTCATCTACATAGTTGCTCTACTTGGTTCTTTAATACACAATAGAACATACGGAACAAATTTATTTATTACTTCTTCTGTCCCAAAATGTTTATTGACTTATTTCAAACAAAACAAATTAAAAAAATTTGTAATAGTAGTACTCCGTGTTAGTATGATTGCTTAGAGAAAACATAGGTTAATCTTTGTGATAGACAAAAAATGAACAGATAGAGAAGAAGATGTTTTTGGTACAAAATCCACGACGTTATCCAGTTATCATCATTGTGGGACCCGCTTTTAAGAAAAACTAAGTTAAATCCAGTACAATGTACGAATGTTGAATAATTATAATAAAAAATAAATTTATAAAAAAATTGAATCATAACGCATTACATATATATTAAAACAATAAAAAATGTTAGAAAAAAAAAATCTTATTATATGTAATAATAGTAATAACGACTATTTCACCAAATGCCACTAGTACTTACAAAATTCACCAAATGCCATCAAAGTTTTCAAAATTCACCAAATGTCACTGACAAACAATACAATGACACCTCGTGCCACTAATAGCATATGGACGTTAGTTTTCCGTTAATGCAATTCTTATTTCACCAAATGCCATTACTTTGGAAAATTATTTCACCAAATGCCATTACTTTTTAAAATTAATACACAATAATTATTTATTTTAATGAATAAAAATGATACTTTTTTTCGATTTTCGTGACGAATATTGTTCGGGTAAGGTTTTGGGGGTCATTTTGACCCTTTATGAATACAAATTAAACTCGAAATTGGCAAAAAAAAACGTAAATACCTTGTTTCACATTTATTTCCGAAAAAAAATTACAATATCGACATACAAAACGGGGCATATATGTTATTTTTTAGTCAATTCCGAGCTTAATTAGTTCCCATAAAGAATCAAAATGACCCCCAAAACCTTACCCGATCAATTTTGATGGTTAAAAAATAACGACACGCTAATCGAAATATTTTTCAACACACAAAACGGAGCATTTATGTTATTTTATTTTTTTTTTGTCAATTCTGAGTTTAATTTGTACCCATAAAGGGTCAAAATGACCCCCAAAACCTTACCCATTTTGGTGGTTAAAAAATAACGACACGCTAATTGAAATATTTTTCAACACACAAAACAGAGCATTTACGTTATTTTTTTGTCAATTTTGAGCTTAATTTGTACCCATAAAGATTCAAAATGACCCCCAAAACTATACCCAAGCAATTTTTGCCACGAAAATGAAGAAAAAAAATATATTATTTTTATTAATTAAAATAAATAATTAAAATGAACCAATCATATTATAACACGTGTCAAAATTTAATCTTAATGACTAACGGAGTTAACGGTAGTCATTAATGGCATTTGGTGAATTTTGGTGAATTTTTTAAGTACTTAGTGGCATTTGGTGAAATAACCCGTAGTAATAATGTGCAAGTTGATATTTTAAGAGGTTTACTTTAGATATTAAAAAATAAAAAATAAAAGGTAGTTATAATCTAAATGTAACCTTATTTTTATATAGCAATGATTCTTTTTTAGAAAGTAATTTTGGCGGAAATTTTTTTAATAATACATTGTCAAGTGTCGCTTTAGATTCGCTTTTAATAGTATGTAATTTATTTATTATTTATTTTATTATTTACCATACTTGTCATGTGATTAAAAAAATTGTTTACCTCAAAAATAAACTCGTATTTTCTCATTTAATTGAGACAGCCGCTTAATAAAGGTAAATAAAAGCAAATAGTAGTTTTGTTTAATAATAGTAATGGTTGACCGGTATTAGTAGTACTCCGGACTACTCCCATCGTCTTCTAATACTTGCCCGAATTCTAAGGAGCATTATATCACGAAACATTAACACAACTACATATCTTTGTTTCCCTTTTTAGTAAGTTAGATCGTTTGAGGAGGGTCATATCGGATCAGAACCCCTTACGGGCTAACCCGACCTAGGGACCTGGGTTAGCGGGACCTACGCAACTGTTTATCATCCTTTCCCCTTAATTGGTTTATTAACACACATCGGTCTAGTTAACTCGGAATTCTGAGGCTGATAGTATTAATTTGAGGAGAGAAACTGAGAAATAATGGAGTTCGAGACGATTAAGAATTACTTGGAAAAACCAGGTAAAGAAGATGAACCTACAGAAATCCACAAACTTCCCTTGAGATTTTTCGACGCTTTCATCGTTCATGGTCTTCGCATTGATCAAATCGAACATGGTCGTATTCTCTGCTCCTTCAATGTTCCTCAACGTCTCCTGGTTCGTATTTCTTTCTTCAATTTTTATGATAAATTTTGCTTGATTTTGTAATTACGGTTTTTGATTTGACCTGAATTGCCGAAATTGATTTGGGGATGAAATTGCAGAATACTGCGAATACTCTTCATGGTGGCGCAATTGCGTCTTTGGTGGATTTGGTGGGTTCGGCTGTTGTTTTCACTGTTGGAGCTCCGTCTACTGGTGTTTCTGTTGAGATCAATGTTTCCTACCTTGATGCTGCGCTTCCTGATGTATGTTGATGGTATTTTTGGGGAAAATTCGTAAATTTGTTGGATTTTTATTGCTTAATTTGTATCGATTAATTGGAATTTGTATGTGTTCTGTATTTTTTGATGTTTTGACACACTGTATTGTGGCCTTGTGGGAATGTTGGGGTTGAGCTTGTTGGAGTGATTTTATAATCAATGAAGATTGATCTACTGTTGATTTTTCTGATTTTAATGGTGATTTAGTTCAATAAGGGTGCTGTTAAGGCTTTAATTGTTTCCTGGCTGATAAAATTTAGGGTTTTCGAGTTTTCGTTAATTGTCGGTGCTTGAAGTGATTCATCATTCAATGGAAGATTGAAGAGGGAAAATCCCTTTTTATAAGTTATAATTATAGATTATACAATAGTGAATAAGATTTGTTTCTTTCTGTTATTGTAGTCCATTGCTAGTAAGAAAGTTAAACCGTTTTGTTGGGTAAGCAAGCAAGGGATGAAGGGAACCTCTGGCTACTTTTTTCTCTTGATCAGAAACAAAGTAGGCTAGCTACAACTTACTGATTGTATGTTATGAAAGCTTGTATGTGGGGGGTTGATTACTCAAGTTACTAAGAAGGGGTGACAGGTTAAGGAGTTTATTCTACGTCTTTTCGGGTGTTATAATATGATGGCTTCTACATAGATTTATTTACTTATTCTGTGTGGAAACCATTTGTCAGACTGATGTTTAATTAAGTACTCTTGATATGGTGTGTTGCTGGTCAGAGTGAAAATGAGATTTGTTACTTTTATCTTCCTTGTAGGTTTTGAGGGTCATGTGGCTGTTGCTGTGTTACCTGGATATAGAAAGAAAGCGATTATATGGATGTAGATTTGAGGGTTAGATATGAATTTTTTAAGTATCTAGAATTTAGATGTCATATATATATCTTAGATTTCCGTATGTTGGGGCTTGGATGTTCTGGTCCAAGTAACCTAGAGGCATTGTTTACTTCTTCCATGCATTGATCAAACTATTAAAGATGTCTTTTATTTTTTGCTGGCCAATGAGTATATGACTTGCTGCTTTCTTCTCATAATTTTGATAATGTTCAAAAAGTTTTAATATGTTAAGAGATATCACTCACATGCTCTGATGCTTGGAAAGTTATGATAGTCAGGTTTTGATCTCACTTAGCTTTGGCTTTTATGCATTTCATAAGTCTGTGCTATCTGATTTACTTTTTTAATTCAGTGAATCCTAGTGATGTATTACTGATACATCTATGTTCAATTTTGATTTATTCAGGAAGAGATTGAAGTTGAAGGCAAGGCTCTACGTGTTGGGAAGTCCCTTGCTGTTATTAGTGTAGAATTAAGGAAGAAGGCAAGCGGAAAGATCATAGCTCAGGGACGGCACACCAAGTACCTTCCTGTATCCAGCAAATTGTAGCTCTTTATTTGGAAATGTCCTTTTTGTACTAGCTCTTTCTATGTATGTCATCTATTGCGAAATTAAATAACACGTATGTACAGTACATTAAGATCATCTAGTATAATGATGCCCTCAAGTACTTTTATGTAACATTTGTCTTTATTAAGATTGATGCTCATTTACATATATATGTTTAATATGAAGTCTTACATCCATTTTCTGTTCTTGTTGAGTGTAATATATATATATATATATATATTCTCTGATCATTTTTTTTTCGAGGCAACATGTACGTGGTATTGAACAAATACTGTGTTCAAAGTTCAGATATCATGCAGACCATTATTGGTGTGCAGTAACTCAGCTAGGTTTTCAGATTTCTGAACTCTATCAGATTCAGGACTGACAATAAAGTCGAATACAAAGACACTGTAAATGAAAGTGCAAAATTCAGACATCATCAGGAGACTGAAAGATCCTATGGTTAGTTTCAGTCAATTTCTGTAATAATAAGAAGTAACTGCTAAAATCCAATGGTGCTAACTGCTAGATTTTGTCTATGAATCCTCAAGAAATTCAGCAGCATCTTCCCAATTTATAATGCTTCTCGTTGTTTTCCTCCCACCTTTTCCATTGCCCATCCTCATCATTGCAACAAATTCTGCATAATCTATTTGGCCATCCTGAAAGACATCAGTCTCATGTTAGTACTCAGGTAGTGCTGTTTTAAGCAGGGAAATACTTTAGCAATTGTATAATATTGTCAAATTTTATATTTCCATAATTTTTTGTACTATAATAATTACTCACATTATCTTGATCAATCTCCTTGATCATTTCCTCTAGGTGATGATCATTGAGTCCAAGATCGATGCAGGCTTGCTGGAGTTCATCAATGGTTATATAACCACTGCCATCTTTGTCAAAGTATGCGAATGCAGATGCCAAATTCTCCTCTCTCTCCAACTTGTTCAGGTGCAGGGTTGCTGCGACAAATTCTCCGTAGTCTATTGTTCCATTGTCATCCACATCTGCCTGCCAATTGGTAACCCTTACTCAGTAGCCATTAATGAATATGTATGAGAATTATATATGCTTTCTTATGTAGTTGATTGCTCTTACTGCATGCATGAGATCCTCAATTTCAGATTCCTTTATCTTTGAGTCAACCCGTAGTAGGCCATCTTTTAGCTCATCAAATGTTATAGTTCCGCTTCTGTCTTTGTCTATCTTTTTAAATAGCTCCTTCAAACCACCAATTTCTTCTTCAGAGAGTCTCTCAGCTATGACCTGTAAAAGACATAATTATTCTCTCTAAAACTATGATGGTATGCTTGCGCCAGAAAATTCAGTGGTTAAATTTTAGTATCTTCTAATTTAGAAATCTATTCTAAATCCAAATCACTTGAGTCTTAAGACCCATTTCCATATATCCTAAATATTTAGGGTTTGAATGATATCTATAAGTCTATAACCCAAACCATTAACCTAAGATATCTGTTGTTAAAGGCACAGGGAGTACCATGACTCAGTAAAATATGCATAAACTAAAAAAAAGGTAGGCCTCGGACTATTAAGGCATGATTTTTAGTAATGTTATATTGGATTGATATGACCTAAAATCAATTTAACGGACTTAATTGTCAGTGATATATAAATGACCTGTAAGTACTGTAACTAAATCCTGCAACGTAGCAGCCCTCCCCATAATTTTCTAATGGAAAGTGACACTTGGTTCTTGGGCTTAGTCTAGTATAAAGTACAGGAATCTTGAATTTTTTAACAGTATAGATCGAGTTTTACCCGGCAGGCCATCTTCTTAAGCTTGTTCATGGCTGAAAAGTGCTTGAGGCGAGACAAAACAGCTGAATCAAGAGGCCTGTCAGGTACTTTTGTGTCATCAACTATCCACGGATGACCTGTTTGAAACAAACACTAGTACTTATTCATCCTTAATTATGCTACATCTTTAAAAGCTTGTTGGAAGAGATGTCTTACTTAGCACTTGATAGGCTGTGAACCTCTTTCTGGGATCTCTTTGAAGCATATTTCTTATTAAATCTTTGGCATCCTCTGAGATGCTTGGCCATGGTCGCGACTCAAAATCAAGCTTTCCTCTCAATATTTGCCTGAATATTCCTGCATCAGTTTCTGCATAACCACAATTAAGAGTGAGATTTAGTTGAAACAGTCTCACACTAATTTATTGTGATACTATACAGAAATAAGGTCACTCTGGTTTTACAAGTTATTCCAGACTCTCTCCATACAAGATTTCTCCAAAAATGCGTATAAGCACAATTCAGCCAAAACGTAGAAAAATTTGCAGATGTTGCAGGTTTTTTTTATTTTTTATTTATAGTTTTTGGCCTCTTGCTGAATTGGCAACTTATCTTAGTAAATACTGTTGGATCCCCTGAATCTAGGCCTTTGTTTACCTGCCCAAAAAGGTGGAACTCCACTGAGTAAGATGTACAATATAACACCTGCACTCCAAACGTCTGCTTCTGGGCCATATAGCTTGTTCAATACTTCTGGTGCAACATAGTAAGGACTCCCCACAACATCACTGAAAGTATCACCTTCAAAACACAAGAGAGTGCAAATAGAGTAGTATTAGACTATTAGTCAGAGGAATGTTTGGAAAACCCCCGGAAAGGACAAAAGCTTTTAATACCGGATGCAGAAGGTTGGTATAGCGTTATCTCATATGGGTACTTGGAGTGGTGGTATATTGTGGTACCTGAAATGATTGCGGTGGTATTTTTGTTGGTTGTGAACTTGTGATGGTTGCGAGGTACCAAAATTAGTATCTCATGTATAGTTTTCTGTCTCTGATCTTATCCGTTTCCCGAGAAGGAAAACGGTATCAAACTAAAATTTATACAGATTACGATATATTCAGTTAATGTGAACACAGAACAGAATGTGAAATAGTGCTAGTTTTATGCAACTTGCCTATTGGAACTTTGTTGAAGACATTATTTTATTTTCATATGTTAAACACAATTTTTTACTTGGGACGTGCTTTTAAGTTGGGAAACTCAAGAAGATGTCTTTGGGTTCAAACCAATAAAATTAAACTTGATCTATGATGTATAGTCTTACTAATTTAGCTCCTTTCACTTTGATTTGATCTTTCTATGCTAAGGTAAACAGGAAAAAAGGAAAAAAAAAAAAAAAAAAAAAAACTCTGCCATTGTTAAGTACTTGTTTGAAAACCAAATTTGCTATTTTCAATTCCTTTGATTAACTGGGATACATTGATTTTAATGATAAAAAATTGTATTGCAGTTATCAACCTTCAGCAAAACAGTGCAAAGAAGTAAAAATACTAGGAAAGCTGCAAAACACACCTGGCTGATAAAACACAGAAAGGCCGAAATCAGTAGCTTTAAGAGAAGAATCCTCTGCAGTACTTTCAAACAAGAAGTTCTCAGGCTTGAGATCTCTATGAATAACCCCCAATGAATGGCAAGCTTCAACTACACCAATGATAGTCTTCATCAACTTAGCAGCCCCTCTCTCGGTATATTGACCTCTCTGAACGATTCGATCAAACAGTTCTCCACCTTCACACAACTCCATGACCAAATGAACATTAGTGGAGTCCTCATAAGTACCGTTAATGGTTACTACATTCGGGTGCTCGACTAAGTGGTGCATTATCTGAATCTCATTCCAAACATCGTCGCAATCTTCCCTACACAAAAGCTTCCTCTTGGGGATTGACTTACAAGCATATTTATCTCCTGTGGAGTTTTCTGTGCACAGGTATGTTGTTCCATATTGACCTTGGCCTAATTTTTTGCCTAGGGTGTAAAGATCATTAACATTTTTGGTTTCGTAAGGAAGAATCGATGTCGGTTTCGAAAATTTTACCGAGTTGGTCTTGTTGAATGTCATGGTGGTTGTTCAGATATTGTGCTCTTTAGGAAAAAAAGATGTTAAACCCAGAACAGGAAGGGTAGAAGAGAATAAGAGATTAGTACAGGTTTGAAATTATACTAGTCATATGTTTGAAGATTTTGTTAATAAACAACTTGATGCAGCAAGTTGGCCCAATGTCAGAAAGTGTTAGTGGAAGAACATATCTTATTATATAAATTTGATTTAAATAAACTTTATGGTATATTTATTTAAGCAATTAATAATTAATTTTCGTTTGGAATAAGAATTGTGTTGATATGAACATGGACTGTTTCATCATACACTCTTTTACGTGGAATATTAAATGCAAGTCATGACCCATTCACGTGTCCACTAACCTTATTGATAACTTGCTACGAGCCTATTACTAGTTGGATAATTATAAAATGTGGACTTTTTTTTTGGGGGGAAATTAGGTTTTACAAAAATTAGCTCTTTTACGTTAATTTTTCACATTTTTAATTTCGTTGAGATACATAACGTAATTTCCATTAAAAAAAAAATAATAATAAAAAATAAAAACTCGCCGTTTTCACGGTCTATTGTCCTCGAATCTTCTAGAAGACTTAAAACCAACACTATGACTAAATTACTTTTTTTTTTAAAGAGCACCACTAAATACTTAAGTATTTGCATTTGAACAACCTTGGGTTAAAACTACTTGTAAAATGACATGTTATACAAAGGTACATTACAGAGTAGATGACATGGTGCAAGCTGATTTGTATAAACCACAATATTATGATTTTACAGTAAACAATATCAGTTTTTTTTTTTTTTAACCCAAAAAAATAAAAAGAAAATAAAATAAAAATCATTGCCAAAATTAAAACACACCAAAAGACACAGAATTAAAGATAAGATGATAAATATCAGGATGGACATTTAAAACCAAAAATTAATTTTGTCCTCATTTTCTCTCAAATCATTACTACATGTCTACGTCAATTATTTATATATTTGTTATTTTTGAAAAATGCTACGGAGCACCTAGACTACGTCTAGTAGCCAAATTTGTTCTAATCAGTAATCAGTTGTTGTTCATTGACTAGATCGCTTTAAAGTTTTAAGTATTGATAACTTAACTTACTCAACATTTACCTACCGTCAAAAAAAAAAAAAAAAAAAAAACATTTACCTAATAAAGGCATTGCTTTATCCTGAATTAGGTATACGGCTTAAGAAAATTTCGAATCTTGAAGGAGTAATAAACTAATGATACACTAATTATCCCCGTCAAAAAAAAAAAAAAAAAAAAAAGACACTAATTATCCGTCTCTAACATTGGTGAACTAATTATTACCTCCGTTATAGGTTATGTGCATGCAACGATTTGACATAAAGCAGAGAAGCAAAATGTCTAATCGTTGCACATAACCTGTAACGGAGATAGTATAAGTGTATATATACTAGGATATTCTTTCTGTCTCAAAATGATCCTGTTTTGACAATGATCTTAAAAAAAAAAAAAAGCCAAAACAAAAAGATCATTATGTGTCAGGGAAAGGTAATAAATATTTGTATGCTAAAACATGTTTGGATGTCGGTAATGGTAATATGTATAGTTTTTTTATAATTGTCATGATATTTCTAGTAACATTCACAATCCAAGTTTGGTCCTCAAAACTAAAACATCAATATTTTAGGTGGTAGAGCTAGTAGACTGTGTAAATCATTGTGAGAAATACATAAGATTTATACACAAGTCTGAAAAATAATACCTTCGTTTTCTTTAAGTTTATTCAATTTTACATTTACAATGCAATGTTGACCATAAATTTTTTAATATCTATAAGTAAAAAATTAAAAAGTTAATATATTAAAATTTTGTGTTGAAATGAACCCAACATTCACTTAACCAACTTTGTTCAGAAACAATCAAATAAAAGAGAGTGAAGACTGAAGAGAGCATGTAACAGTGCAAAAGAAAATATGGAGATTTCAAAAACGAGCTAGTTTGGTACTCGTACTTTGGTTTAAAAAATCCATCCAATTATTTTATGGGTAATGCTATTATTGCTATACATAGTCCTTAGGGATATATATAAGCATTAAAATCACTCTTAAAAATTGTATAAAATTAGGAATTTATGACAAAAACACGCGTAGATCAGTGTAATTAGTGTGTGTGTCATGATTTTCTAAATTTAAACAATTTTCAAGAGTGTTTTAAATGCTTATATGTAGTCCTAACGACTATGTATATCATTTTTCTTATTTTATTATTTATAAATAAATAGATAAACTTTCACCAAATTCTTTGATATGAATGGTCCTAGTCACAAATATACTTCAACAATTCCCACGTTATTATGATTTATATTAATTTTGACTTCTTTGATAATAAATCCATAAAATTGTCAATCATCACCAAAACTACAAATCAAAAATTCAGTCCTTGTCATGCAAAGCTTACGCTTGATTTCTTAATTTCTTTGTCCTTGCAGGTAGAGGCACAAAGGGGGTGGATTTTACATTAAATTTGACGAATACTTTACCAACTAAATTAATTGATATTAATTCTTTACGAAAAGATAATCCGCATTATAAACACAAGTTTTCATAGAATGATTTTCTGTGGTTTATCACCATTATGATTGAAAGAAAATCTGTAGGTCAATAATTTCAAGTTAAAAATTGATTAATTGAAATAATAATTAAGGGTAAATTGAAAATTATAGAGAGTTTCATTGATAGGGTTGCATTGCCACCTCGATTGATTTGTTGCAGTTGCCTCCTATCTCTCTCCCCCTTCCCCCCTAAAGAAGAGATATCTGCATTTCTAAAAATTATGCACAATGGGTGATCATCTAATGGAAATGGATGTCCTTGACTTTGATCTTGATCCTGTAACAAAAAAAGGCACTAATCATTAGTTATTATGATTCATAGACTGAATTATAATGTTGGTTAATCCAACTGCAACTGCAACAATTTGTTACTCGTAACTTCTAACTAGCATATGCTAGAAGACTGTATCAAGAGTAAGAGTAAACGAACCTTTACGAGTCTTAAATCGACAGGATGAGCTTCCACATCGACATCGAAATGCCTTGATGGGATGATGATCATCATCAAAGTCAATCCCATAATCCTATAGAGACCAAAAAAGGGAAGCAGTCAATATGAATCTCACTTCATATCTTTAAAGGTTTTAACTTTCTTATCCCAATATAATATCATTAAAAAGTCACTTCTGAACGATGTAACAAATCATCCGTCAACAATTAATAAGTCACTCCTTAATCATAACTTCATAAGTTAAGGTTAGAGTTTACTCAAGTCACTCTTCCAAGTGTTAGGTGCAATTTGCTAAACACATAAATCACCATATTAATACATAATGAGTTAATGACATTTCTGATAAAACTGAATTTTCACATCAGTCATCTGCTGGATCAATGTAATCAGTTGCTCATTCATATTAATTTTATGTGCTTAGGAAGGACAGGCCTCGCCCAATTTATTAGACAGCTGAGGCGCATCAAGTCACCCTTCAACAATATCATAAATTACTTCTCGACAATATACAAGTCACCCTCAATAATTTCAAAAATTACCCCTCAAGACTCTAAACAAACTGACCCTCAAAAGAATAAGAAGTCACCCTATATAGGACAGTTCAAATGTTGTAAAATATCAGTTCACTTATACAGGCCCTAAACAATATTTCGGAAATCGCCATGCAAAACGAACTTACCCAGGTTAGCTCTTCATACGCTTTCACCTCTCGTGTGGTGAAAAAAGCAAGCTGCCAAATTATAGAATACGAACAAATCTATGTAAGATGTGCTTCAACCCAAAAGAAAAGGTATGTATTATGACTCCCTTAGGAAGATAAGAAATGACATACATGATAATAATGATGATCTGCAGTCTCCACTTCAACTGGAATTTCAAACAAGTTGGCATCATGGCATCTGAGTCCAAAAGTCGAGTATTTCCAAGTCAGCACATATATAAAAGCAAATTCGCAAAAAAATTACATCGAATCTCTCACTCTAATTGTCAAGGCAGTAATATAACATTGTAGATTACCATAAACTTAATTAGTAGGGACATGAATAATACCTGTGGTTTACAAATCGACCAATGTTCCCATAATTTGTAGCATCCAAACAGAGTGCAAAATCATCATCCAAAATACTTTCAGAACCCCAGTCTGCATCAAGGTGAACTGGATATGTATGCCTCTCATTTGCTCTACTTTGTTTATTCCTCTCATCTAATTCTGTATTTGTTACAACCTCACCAACATACTCACATACAAATGCACCCTTAGGTAAGTCTTCCAGGGTCCGCAGGCCCCATCCTTTCGCGTCAGATGTCCAGAAAACCTGAAAGATAGAGCACTATAATAAGCAATGAAGATACAAGGGAAAATTAAGGTGTGACACTTCCAACTAATGAACTCGAGTCTGCCAGTTTGTTTATCACAATGATGTTTGGTAAAATTAGTTGTTCACTGTCAACTATTTTGTACAAAAAGTCCAATTTTTCGGGAAAAACAGCAGATTTGACATGCTGGTCAATTAACAAACAAAGAGTTGCAAGAAGTAAAGGACAGCTTGGGACTTGAAAGATATTTGTTTTAAAAAATCTCAGTTGAAACAGCCACTTAATATCAAATATGGTTTGTTGTATGCAAAAGAGCATTTGAAAATGTGAGCACAAACAAGCATACATACGAAACTTCTCTTTGGTGTGTGTACATGAGTGATTTATGTTTTTTAGAACCAAAGTTGTAAGCCGCTGCTTCTTATACTTTATATACTTCATACTAAAGGGAGAATTTTAAACTTAGATCTCAGGCATTGCTTCAGATTGCAACATTCTGATCCAACATAAAATTTGTTCAATATGTAAACAAATCAATTAATGCAAACCGGTTAGATTCTAGATAAAATTTACCTGCAAGTTGCGAGTGATCCCACGTTGCACTACTCGATTACCACATTGCGTGCTGCAACCACATTTACTCCAACATTCTTTAATAAACTTCTTCACAGAATGACCCTTGCATTTTTCAGGCTTGGTCTCATTCTTAGCCCTCTCGATTGGGCAATCTTGGCAATAGACGTATTTATTCTCAGAAAAGCAAGCTTTTAAGAACTCTGGATTAAGGAGCCCATCCTCTGTGTAGGCAAATTCACCATTAGTTACTCGTGCACATGCACAAGGTACTGGTGAAGAGAGACAATCCCCTGAACAGGCAGGACAACAATCCTCATCTGAAATCCGAGCCAAAGAGATATTGACTATTGCTTTTTGGTAAATAATATTCCTTGGTATGTAAAAAAATTTAGGAGGTTCCCTGTTGCCACGCTCATCAACTAATGAGACCTTCACATTCTCTTCACCCTTTGTAATATCATCAACATAAAGCTGGGCCGGCCGCTTCCTACCATTTCGGAATACCTGTGTGGTATCAATATCGGGCTCCTTCTCATCATCAACTTGATGGTTTATAGTTTCCTTTATGTCTTGTACAGGAGATGTTGACCTAACTAATGATTGATTTGTACTATCATTAGCTAATTCACAATATCTCTTACAAACATCTTCGAGTAAAGATTTCAATGAAAAAGGAGAGCCCGTGATCTTATGTGATCTTAGAAACTCCTCTTCCACTAATTTCAGAACTGCATCCATATCTGGTGTATGAGAAGAAATTTTTCCAAGAGCCAAGACACAGCAGAGTTTCACATCTCCCGAGGGCAATGAAACAATGTCAAATTTGTGTTCAATTCTCTGAAAATTACAAGCAGTAGCACTTTCTTTAGTATTGTCATGATCCAAACAACCGGATAACTTTGCAGATATGTTTCCTGTTGAAGAACCCTCCATTAAATCAGGAAGCACTACAAGAAAACAGCAGCATCAGCTAGAATACCCTGTCTATCCAAATTGTATGAATCAATTCATGCAATAGAAAATACCTGAATGAATCGTTGAGGTACTTCCGCTAACAGGTATCAGACACTTTGCAGAAACCTCTTCTAATTCCACCGGAAGAGAGGCAGCTCCATCTATGGGAAATTTAGAGCATGATAAACTTAAGGCTCTTTCAGACGCAATTTTCTCAGAAGTAGGGACCTTGAACGATGAAAGCTGGCCTTTTCCTTTGTGCTTAACAGAGCAGGAACCAAATTCAACTTGTTTGTTCTCTACACATGAAATTGAAGTGTCCGGTCCTTTACTTGAGGAAGATGTCGGAAGAATGTTTCCTTCTTTATAATCTTTTTTTTTTTGAGGAAGACCTTCTTTATAATCTACCAACATCTCATCACTATCAAATGTTGATGATGCCTCATCCTCATCCTCATCTGGATCCTCATGCAACTTTTTACATGCAGACTCAGACCCATTACAATCCACTGGCTCCTGCTTCACTTCAACTCTCTATCAAAAGGTGTGTATTACAAGAAGCATAGATAAGATTAAATGATATAGATTATAGAGTCAAGAGCAATATGAATTAAATAAAAAAAAAAAAGTCTAAATTCATACGGATTACAGAATGAAATAGTAAACGAACCTTGTCTTCCTTTTTTTCTTCGTACTCAAATATAGCATCTACAAGAGCACGATAGTTTTCTGCTTCGATAAATTCCCAGTTCTTGTCATACAATTTTAAAAGTTGCTTAAGTACAGGTTTCACTGTCTCTGGTGATATTCCTAAGGACTTCATTGCATGAAAAGCCTTACCAACTTTTGGATTCTTCATATTTGTACTGGATACTTGACAAATTAGGTAACAGGAATATTGTGCCTTTGTCTTCTAAGCATCCATCAGATCTATACCTGTAATCACAGGATGTTATTCAAGTCTCGCAGGATGTTATTTAAGTCATTATCTTCTCTTCCTTTTCTATGCAGAATCTTCTAAAAACCAGGCACAAATTGGCAACAAGCATCATAATTATGTGATCAATTCAAAAATTTATGCAAGGAATACATATTTAAAGGTCAGGGATACATGTTGACTATCCATAAACATCATACGTAAGAGGGATGTGGTAAAGTGTCTGCTAAATACAATGTACCATGTGTCTAGATTTCATTATCACAAAAATGCGAGAAATATATATAGTTTCAACTCAATTTGGTAACCAAAGCTAAAACACACTTTACATGAGCTTCACAAATTGTCTAGATAAATAAATTTTGGTGATAAAATTAACACTGAATGGGGAAGCAAAGTTTCTTCACTGGAAGATCTTGTTAGTAATGCAACCCACAAATTGGGGGTCAGCCTTGCTGCAAATGCTACATTGTTCCACAGCCCCAACAGAAGCAGAATGTTAAAGTTTACACCACAAAAATGAGAGGAGACCCTGGAAAATATATAGAGAAACAATTGCCAAAACCATGACTAAATTGTAGAATGATGTGCCGGAAAAGTTGGGGAAATTATGAAGTACATAAATGAAGACAGAGGCAATATCAATCATATCACTAATCCATTGGTGAATAACTGAATATTCAGCTTGATAGAGAATGGATCTTTTTGGGCTAAAGCTAGCATTTAAAGTGACTCAGGACAGCTGGACGGGAAACTAACAAGAGATGGTTGCAAATTGACATATATGGTACGTGAATCTTCTTCATCTAATAAAAGCAAAACTCACCTTCGCTGCATGATAAACAAATGATCCCATAACCTCGTCATTGATAGCCTCTATCCCTCCCCTGCCTCACAACAATTTTGTATGCAAAAAGCTCATGTTGCATGCAAAGACAAAGAACACTTAGAAGACCAAGCTAACAAAAGCATTTGCTGTATTCCAGAGACAACTTCTTTCAGTAGAACTTAGAAGTTTAAAAAGGCATTTGCTGAATTCTGGAGACAATTGCCCTCAGTAAAACTTTGAAGTTTAATATTCCTTGTATAAATACTCTAGTAGACTATCTAATAGATGTATCAACAATTTGGAAAAACTCTGAAATCCATACACATGGAGGTAAATTTCTCCCCACCCAGTCAAGTATTACACACTTATGCCAACTATTTTTTATATTATTTTACAGCATGCCAGGTGATAGACATAAGAGAATTGGAGAAAGGGTGAGGAGAAATGACCAAAAGGATCAAATATTTCTCCTCATTTAGTCAACTGCTTGTGAAAAACATACAGGGAATTGAAGAAGTAAAGAAGAGGGATCCAAAAGATAATTTATACAGAGTTGCCATCAATAAATGTGACTCCAATAACTTCCATTAAAAGGGAAAAATCAGTGACTTGACTCTTAAAAAACAGCATTTAAAAGACCATTAACACAGGTTTTAAGACAAGAAATTTTGATGATAAACATCATAAGTTTCCAGTAACCAACGTCATCCCCACTACAAGAACAAAACTTCTGTATACAAGATGAAACATCATTGGGAAACAAAGTAATGCAGCATCTTTTATAGGGTAATCATATTTTTTTTTTTTTTTTTTTTTTGGTTACTAGGAGATATTACAGGATGTTAGTTCAAACTATTAAATATATACTACACAACAAAATCACGTAAAATATGGTTACAATTCTCAACTCATCCGATCCATAGATATTGAGAGAGCTAATATATGATTTCTTTAATTCCCTTGGGGTTTAAGATTCCAAAAAATAGAGCCTATCCAAAGCAAAATAGCACAAGAAAACAAGAATCAAACTTTAAATGTAAACAAATTTGTGAAATGCTTTCCTAGATACCATAACGACGGCAAAGCAGCTGGATAAAGCATTTTGAAGGGTTTGAGTAACCTGCCCCAGATGTCAAAGAAACGGGAAGCCTTGGAAATCTTGTTAAGCATATCGGGAAGGAAAAGAATAAAAGAGTCAAAGGTTACAAATCTGCTACAGCTCAGAAGAAAGCAAAGGAGCTAAGCTATATGGAATTTTACTAACTGCTCCACTCCACTAAATTCTCCCTCATCACAGAATCAGTTATGTAGTACCAAGATGGCTTTTTACCAGGAAATGCACAGATAAATTGCGACATAGATTTAAAATTTTGACATACAAATTGACTGATGGTTCTCGCCTTCAGGTGATGATGTGCTGAGTTCAGCTTAGTTAGTGACCAAATCTCTAGTCAAATTTGACTAATTATAGGTCAAAAGCTCCTCTATATCATCAATCACCCATAACTTGATCTAATTTTGGCAACAAAATAACACATAAGAAACAATTTATGAGTTCTATACTTTTATAAATCAAAAGATTTAAAAAATACTCACACTTGTGTCCTTAAGTTTTTTTTTTATATTATTCCGATACTTGCAGAATTTGGTGCTTAAAATATATATCTAGTTTTTCAACTTTCTACTCTATTATTTTATAAGCCGAGCTTTTTCAAAACATGCAATGAACTCTAGCGCAGTTGCATGGACTAAGTTTAGCTCGGCTTAAGTCAAGTTGTCACTAATCTAACCTATAATGCCTTGCAAAATGTCTCATCTCATCATAACCCCTAGCCATTACATGGTGGTTGTGACTCCATTTCAAATGTAAACGTAAAAAGGTTAAATAAAATGCTACTTGAATATATCAAACACCATATTCTCTCCAACATGTATACACAATGGCTAGTAACATCCCCATATGATACTAATGCTCAGTAATCCTTTCATTGTTAACACAAAAACCTGTTAAAGAAAACGCTCACAAAAGAGGAAGTACACTGGCAAGAAGATTATATACTTGTACCCTTTTCATGAATTCGTTTATAATGAACTCACATCTCATTCTTCCCTCTTATTATATACTTATACCCTTTTTTATTGCATCAAAAAATATACTTATACCCTTTTCGTATACTCAATTGTCTCGTAGGACAGAAAATATCAACTCGATATCCATTACCCAACTAAAATACACTCAAACTCCTATAATTCCTGGTTACTCCAAAGACACATAACTCGACGTGTCTAATATGCAACCACATCAAAAATCACTATCATCCATAAATACTCCCCTTTTCTAACTTTTTGAAATCCAGGGAACAAAGACAATTGCAAGGCACTTTTAACCCTATAATCCTATATTGGAACAAACGAGCTTCAAGTCTCATTTTTATGAGAAATTAAACATTACTGTATATAATATGGTTTTTGCCAATTTCCTAATGGTCCACCACTAAAAATGTATGCTTGAAAAGCTGACTTTTCAACTTAACATGAAAATTAGATGTTTGGGATAGCTTTTGGTCAAACAAATAAGATGGCTAATTCCACATATGGACTTCTAAGTTATAAACACAGTAACAACTATTTATACTCGACTTTAAGTTGTAAACACGATAACAACTGATTATACCAAACACCGCGATAAACACTATCCAACAATTACAACAATAGATTGTTATGCTACCAGCTAACTAAACAAAACAAGTAATCCAATATCCAACAATCACAACATCATTATCAAGCAAAGCCAAAGTAATAATTGAGAAAATCAACATAAAAAGTGATCACACACCAAAATAAGGAGCACTCAACTCCAATTATAGTGGGACCAGACAAGGAGCTCTGATTCTTGGTCCCTATATCCAACAAAAAGAGTAGTATTAATTTCAACAAAATCTCCTGTAAATTTAACAAAACCAAAAACAAAAACAAAAAAAACAATTCAACACCAAACCATTAAAAGTTCTTAAAACTCAGAATTAGTTACATCAACAAAACATAAATTGGTAAATTCTAAATTTCAGTCACATTCGTCCATTAAAACAAAACAAAAGGAACCATCTATAATTCGAAACCAAAGTGGATGTCAACTAAGTTAATTGGTAAAACTACATGGGGTGATACTCATGACCTAAGTTAAAATCTCGTCTACATCACCGCCCTTGTTTCCACAAATTGACCCATACCCACAAAAATTAACAATTCAATCTTTCAAAAACAGGGGAGTAAAAACACAACCCACATGTTAAATTTCACCCACATTAATTTCACGGGAAATTTTACAAATTAACATGGAAAACATTATGTAATTAACCCCATTGCATGTATACTGTATACATTATCAAAAAAATTACCGAAAATCAGAGGACCAAGTTCCCAGTAAAAGTAGCAAATATCAGTGTTGTTGATCGTATCCCGAAAAACTCGAAATTTGGCGACTGATAAACAAAGGAGAGAGAAAGTGCAACCAAGAATCTATGGAAAACAAAAAAAAAAGTTGCTGAATTTGGCTACAATGGAGAAATTGTTGGGTTTTTGTAGATTTTTGTGATCATGAATTTTGTGTGATACTCTCAAGTTATAGTCTGAGGTTCTGAAACTTACGGTTTAGTGGCTTTAAGAATAAAAAATTTTGCACAAAAAACAAGGTTAAAACTTAAAAGTGTACATAGAGACCTATATAGAGGTTTACACAAGTCTCATATGCTTTGTACCTTTCTTTTTGAAGATGGAAGATCTAATTTGACACTTATGGTTACTAATTTTGTAACTATGAAAATGGGCTCTATTTATGTATCGTGTTACTAATTTTGTAACTATGAAAATGGGCTCTATTTATGTATCGAAACAGGTCACCACATTCATCACGGCCTTATCAGTTACTAAAAGATTGTTAGAGACGTTAGGGCTTTCAAGTCTTCTAGTGTTGTGCTAAGGCTTAGGGTTCAATTTTGTGGGGTTACAACCGCATTTATTACTTCTAACTAAATTATTTGAAGTACAGAGTGATAATTATAGCAAGTACCATTGACAATAGTACGCTTTAGAAATTTTGTGGGATTTCAACTATACTTTATAATCTTACTTCTAATATCGCATCTACAAATTTGCCGGTGCTATTACTAACAATAAAGCCATATAGTCAATTAATAATCAATAGTTAACCATCATCATCAAGAACAACAAAAGGCATACAATCACTTGCACTTGCCATCTTCTAATTTTTTTGTAAGTAAATAAAATATTGACTTAGCAATAAATAGTACTCCCTCCGTTTTAATATGATAGTTACATATGAAAATCATCACATAAAATAAGAAAAGAATAATATTTGAAATTTAACATTAAAGTACAAAAACTGTTCATAATTAGTTTTGCCTTGTTTAAATTTTTTGATTTTTTTTTTGGAAAATATTAGCCTTATGGGTGGGATTTCCTAACTTAGAGTCATGTCATCAATCAATAATCAATTAATTTAAGTAATTAGAATTTAATATTTATAAAATAGGATATCAAAACTAAGTTAAAAATGGAATATATTCAATAAGGGTATATCTTTTTTGAGATGCGTAAAATAGTATATGGGACTAACATTATGAAACGAATGGAGTATCACTTGTAACAATACTAACAAAACAATTATAGCCTAATTCCAACCTCTTCAAAATAATGAGAAAAAAGAAGAAAGAAAAAAGAGAGGGAGAATCACCAAGATTATGGTTACCATCCATGTTTATTTGTGTAGCATCAAAGGGTGATTAAATTACACATTAATATATAATTAAGAAAATTAATGATTTGGTTTTTTTTTTTTTGAAAGAAAAAATTAATGATTTGTTTTGATTATTTGTATAAGGGATATTTGATTGAATAAATATTTATACTAGAAGACACATCAGCGATAAACATTGATATTATATCATCTCATGGTGTGTTTTTTGAAAGGAAGAAAAAAAAACATTTGAAAGAAAAAAAAAAATGACTCGGCGGTAAGTAGTCTTAATCGTAACAGATCAATTATAGTCTAAGGCTATGTTCAGTTCACATGATATCTGATTTGAATTGGTCAATTATGATTTCCATATGACCTAATTTGCACATTAATTTATAAGATAAAAAACTATAAAATGAAATATCATTAGACTTATTCATATGCACTTTCCAAATATGAAATTTTATGATTTTTTTTAATTACGAAAAATAAAGATATTCGACGATATATGAACCAAATAAAAAGATAAGATATGATCTGATCTACTCAAATCTGATCTGATTTGATCTGATTATTTCTAAAATAAGATGATATTAACTTAAATAAGTTAAATTGAACGTTAATCCTACATTTTTAAATATTATAAAAAAGAAATCACCTACATTAGGAAAAAGATCATCTAAGTTATGAATTCAATTATTTACCTATGATCTATTTCGATTAATTGTGTATGAGATATTAGATTGAATTTCTAAGGCTATGTTCTTAGTACTTAGGCTATTTTGAGTTCACATGATCCGATGACTTTTAGATCTAACCAAATTTTGACCTAATTTGTATCCTAATCTTTAAAAATAAAAAATTATTAAATGAGATGTCACTAGACTGGTATTAATTTGCACTTTGTAAATATAAATTTTTACAATTATATATATATATATATATATATATATATATATATATATATATATATATATATATATATATATATATATATATATATATATATATATATAAGATAAAAATAAGATTTGATTTGATCATATCTGATTTAATTTTATTATTTCTTAAATAATTTGATATTAACCTAAATAAGCTGAATTGAACCTAACCTTAATTAAGGATTAATCAATCACCTGCACAAGATGCGTAGAGATTTTTTTTTCTTCTTTTAATGCGTGATCTATATTGTAAATTGATGGAGGTGTCAAAAGTCGATAAGTGAAAAACTCTATACTAGTACATAACTTTGATAACTATACTAGTACATGACTTTGATAAGATCATAAAAGGTGCTTTGAAGAATGCTTTTGTATCTTTCCTTAACGAGACGTCTGGCATGTAGGAATGGGAATTTAGAGAATTTATGTAGGATATGAATGGAAAATTAGGAATTGGTTTTTAGGAATTAATGAAATATACGAGTAGTAAAAAAAAAATCCATATATACTTGTTGCTAAAAACATGTTAATATTAAATACAAGTAAAAAAAATTTACAGTATCATTATTACCCTTACTAAGGCCCTGTTAATAAGTTCAGATAAGATGTGATAAGGGTTAATTAGGTCAGGACTACCCCAAGTGTAATTTATAACTAAAATAAGTTCTAATAAGAACAGATAAGTTCAAATAAGTTCAAATATGTTCAGATATCTAATATACGTATTTCCCTTCCTCCTCCGTCCTTTTTTTTTAATCCATAACATGAAATTAAATTCCAAACAAAGAAAAAGAAAAAGAACAAAAGCACACTAAAAAACAAAAAGATACTATGGAGGGACTAGGCAAAGGTTCACACGCCCACACCCCTAATATTCTCCTCTAAAATCCTCCTCCTCTTTCTCATTACTGACAATTTATTGGTCCATTCCCACATTTCAATTACCGCGATCCTCCTCTTTCTCTTCATTGTCAATAATTTTTCGATTTTAATTCTCTTCCCCAATTTCCCCAAGGCAGTAATTGAAATGTGGGAATTAAGTGAAGTTCAAGTTAATTTCATATTTTGTTAAAACAAACAAAGGAACATGTCATGCCCATATATAAATTCCTATTCTCATTCTATAATCTCACGTACCAAACATCCAGTAAATACTTTAAATTCTATGTTTCCTTCAGATTGTCAACTCATTGTGAAACCTTGCTTTAAGCATTTGCGCGGTAACTTTTTTTTTTTTTTTTCTTTTTTCTTCTAAGGAGGTAATGTTGACCTCATCAGTAGAGTTCACTAAACGCATCATCTTGCAACTACAGCTTCTTCAAGTCTTAATTTCTTTTTTACTTTATAATTTTTAAGTATTTATGCATATGTCAAGAAAACAAATAATAATTATTACTCCGTATTTGAATAAAAAACTACATGACTAAATTAGATGTCCTTGCTATAATTTTTGGACTTATAATGTGAAGAATTCATTTAAGTTACAATAAGGATATCTAGATATGTCTTGGATAAGTTCATTAGAGACAATTGTTCTCCTAATTGGCGAAGCTTTCTTCAAAATCTTTTTTTTTAAAAAAATCTCTTAGCTTTTTATCATTTAAAAATAAGATCTATATCTCTATTATATACATCATGAAATATGTGATACAATAATAAAGAAAACGTCATAAAAGGCTTGTATCCTTGCTGGTTTAGGTACTTAACTTCTTAACAAAAAAAAAAAAAAAATTCAAAATAGTCGCATAGCTCGCACTCCCCTTACGCAATGAAATGAATTAGTTCTTCATATATCTGCATGAAATAACAATAACACATAGTTAATTTAATTTTCAAATGGTATGATAAAATGTGTGCATATCTCTATTATTAGCTTGCTAGTTCCTATGTTTCAAAAAAAAAAAAAAAAAAAATGCTTGCTAGTTTCTATCGTACATATTTATTGTTTTGGTAGTGTATTGTCAAAGGATAATAATGTATATGGAAGTTTATTTGATCATAAAATTTTGCTTTTTGAAGGATATCATCATATAATAATAATAATATAAGACTTTACCAAACTAAGGTCCCGTTCTCTTCACCTTATTTTTGCTTAATTGAAATTATTTTTAGTGAAATAAAATTATATTTGCTGAACTTAAATTATTTTTACTGAACTTAAATTAATTTTACTGAACTGAAATTATTTTTGCTGAACTGAAATTATTTTTACTGATTTTCTATTATAATTCTTCTTTAAGAAAACTGAATTTTACTGAACTGAATTTATTTTTACTGAACTGAAATTAGTTTTACTGAATTGAAATTAATTTTAACTTATTTTTACCGACAGAAATTATTTTTACTTAATATTATTTTTTTAAGGTGAAAAGAATAGGGACTAATAACCATGATCCACAATAACCATACTTTACTCTAGATTTTAATTTTAGGTATAAATTTGATGTTATTCTAATTATAATTAATTATTTGTGTAAGATAGATCGATATAGATATATTTTAAAAAGGAAAATGCTGTAGGCGAGTTTGTTAATTATTAGTTTACCGAATATATTAATAAGTGAACCATATGATGCTCACCATCATCTTTCTTCTTTAGGCATCGAAATAACGTAAACACAATGAACAAAAGGCCCACTCCTCCAATTGCGATTGCTGCTATTTTCCCAAAACCATTTCGGCCATTTCGCCCTGTCACAAATTAAAAAAAAAAAAATGCAATATGATGAACAATATTACTTATGCTATATAATGTTCGACTCACTTAGCTTTTGCACAGTCATATTGTTTTTAAAAAATAAAAAATAAAAAATTCTAGCAAAGTTGCATGAATTTTACCTCCATCCCCATGAAATTCATGTGGATTAAACTCATAGCTCAAGTAACACAATCCCAAGAAAATTTGTCCATAAATTGAATTCAGACACTCTTTCTCAACAACATCAACACCTTCAACAATACATTTTGCACAATCACATCCATTCAACCCCACCTCACATTGAGCCATGGCATGGAATCCCTCATGGTTATTCATGGAGTAAAACCCATTCTTACCCTCATCTTCGGCCGCCTCGGTTTCTAACACCTCAAATGCCTGGCTCCTCATTTGCTCAAAATACCCACTTGACACCACAGCTTGGTTTTCACCACACTTCTTGTGGCTCAATTCATCATCAAGGCTTAAAATGCCGGTATACCCGTCCGCCTCGTATTGTACATGGCACCCTGAGAGTTGGATCTTTGCTGCCATGGAACTACCTTCAAATGAAATTTTCATAGTGATGTTAGTTAGTATAACATTAGCCTCATATACATGAAAATAATTTGAATTGCTAAACATCTTTATCTATAAAATGATTTAGATTATATCATACATAAATTTGTATGTAAATTAAAACATTATTACTTTTTTTACATATATAAATTAGAACATTATTTCTATGATAACTTATGTTTAGTAATTAAATTTATTAAATTTTAAAAAGATTATCAAAGTAATTTATTAAGTAGTTGACATCCAAAAATGATGTTAAAACTATTATGACAAATATATAGATGAAATCTTACTCTAATATTACCACATAAGCCGTTTGTGACATTTTGGAAGGTTTTCATGCACTCGTTGCATTCTTGATCATCTAAATCTTGACGACATTGAAATTGACCCGAAAAAGAGGCTTCAGATAGATCCTCAACCATGACAAAAGTTCTATGAAATTTAGATTGAGAAGATTGAGATTGTAGCTTCTTGAAAAGTGACATTCGTGCATTCAAATATATCCCATGAGGATCGTCGAGCTTTTGAGATGAACAACGGTGGAAAATCAAGGTTTTATGGTCTTCTAAGATCCCATTCACAAATGATACAAAAACTACAAAGAAAATCAATGAATAAAAAGTAAATTTTGTTAGAATTATAGACATGGGATATCATTTGTTTTGTCATAATAGGTTCTTAAGTACAAGATTTGGTATATATATTAGTCTTAAGGAGATTTGGCATGGTAGTTTAAGACTTTAATGAAAATTGGTACAAAATTATGCATATTTCTTGCCTACCCACAACTAATCTTGGATTACAATAATCTAATTAGGTACACATTTAATGAGCTACATACCTTTATAAGTATTTAATCTATAGAATTGAACTAAGCTAGAATAAGTGAATAACTGCCCATATCTAGTACTATCTTTTGAGTGGAGCATTAGTGACGCAAAGTTCATGTTAGTCAAAACTCAAAAGAACTAGAATAATTTCCAAGTTTGGATAAACTTCCATTTACTAAAATTCTAACTTATGCAAAGTAAGCTAGTTTTGCTCTTTTTAAAAGCATGTCATATTGCTTACGTTTGTGTTATTTAAGTACAAGTTACATTTGATTTAAGGTAGAGTTTTGGGTAATATTTGAAATATGTGATAGAAATTTCATTAACGTCACTACATAAAGAAAAATTGTCAAAAACAAATAATAATATCGCAAAAATAAAATAAAATAAAATTATTAACAAGAACAATAAATAAAGAGCAAAGATCTATTGTAAATAGTATATGACGAAAATAATTTCTATAATTATCAATATGATAACATGTGTTAAAAAGGAATATCACCTATTAGTCTTTTACAAGTGTCAAATTATAGGCATTGTCATATGCTTCGTATGTAACAACGTTGAATTCCATATTTTTAACCAAAGTAATTAAGATCCGTAAGATATTAGGTACAAATTGTCCCATTTTAGAATTTGAATCCTATTATGGGATAAAAAAAAATTCTTTCACTTTCATCCAGTCAAAAATTCTAATAATGAGAAAAATAAGGATGAAATTCAAAGAACAAAAGTCTTGCATCTTATTGCCTATGATTTTTTTTGTTTTCTTTCTTTTATCCGACTAAAAAAATTCTTTTCATTTCTTATCTCGTCGTCCTTTGATCTTCAATCAAAAGATTGATAATAGGACGACGAGAAGGAAATAAAGAAAAAAGTAAGGAAAAAATATCAATAATCTATCAAAGAATTCAACTTCGTCACATTCATTTTAATCATTCAAATTGAATGTTAAAATCAAATTATATTTGATAAAGAAGCAATGACAGAATCTATCCAATTACTACAAATCAATATTATTTCAGCTCGAGACCTAGCAACGGTAGCAAGATCAATGAACACTTATGTTGTCGGGTGGGTTAACCCGAACCGAAAACTAACAACCCCAGTCGACCACAAGGGAAATAACTCCCCCGAATGGAATGATAGGTTCATCTTTCGGGTCTCACCAGAGTTCCTTGAATCCAACACTTCAACAGTTGAGTTAGAAATATACTGCCAAACTTGGCTACGTGACACTCTTGTCGGTTTCGTTCGAGTAGCCGTGCCTAACCTACTCCCTACAGATAGCCCAAACGGGCTAACCCGTCGATCAGTCGCTCTCCAAATTCGTCGTCCTTCGGGACGGCCTCAAGGTATCCTTAATGTCGTTGTCTCGATCCTAGACGGGGCTAGGCGAAGCATGCCATTGTCCGGGATCGGGACCACGGACAACAAGGGGAATTACACAATCTCACACAAACCAAATCCAGAAGATAGTATCATCTTACGTCGTGCAAAGAGTGAGCGCTCCTGGGCGGCAATGGCCGACCAGGAGCCTCGTACTGCTAAGTCCCCATTTAAGGGTCATGACCCGGGCCCAGGCCCGGGGCCGCGTTCAAGTATAGGCGGGGGGTCATCCATCTGTAACTCTGATGTGGGACCATCAGCATCGGTGGTGGCGGCGGCTGTGGCGAAAGGGTTGTACATGCCGCCAACGCAACGAGGCCGTGGACGTGGTCGTGGTCGTGGTAAGGAGATAATAACTACTAATAATGATGATGATGGGAGCTCTATTTTGCAATGGGCAGATGAGCAAAGTGAGGACGGAATAGTGACAAAGATTGAGAGATGGAAAATGGAGATGCAAAAGTCGTTGCACGGTGGCGGCGGAGGAAGAAAAGGCGGTGGTGGCCAAGGTGATGGTGTAAGGAACAAACATAAGCATCGACGATCGAAAACAGAAGGCGGGAGATTATTTAGGTGCTTTGGTAAGGCGTATGGTTTTGAATTTACAATTGTTTGTGGGTCCAACAATGGGAGTGATAAACAAAATATCAAAAGTGGTAAGAAAAAGGTACATCATATTAACAACACATCGGACGATGAGAGTAACAGTCAATCCTACATTATCGTATGATTTATTTTCATCGGATTAATGGCCGTCAAGTGTGGTTATTATAAAGGTAGAGTGTATATGATTTTTTAAACTCTCCTTTAATTTTCTCCCCCACCCCTAAGAATTCTTTTGTATAAATTTTTGATTTTTTTACTTCACTTTTTCCTGTGTAAATTCATGTTTTTTTTTGGGTAAATAGTTAAATACTATCTTAATTTTTCAGCTTAGTCATTACTTGTTTTGACTTCATTGACATGTTAACCTCTCATCGTCTTTTGTATAAATGGTTGATTTTTTTTTTTCCGCCCTTCACTTTTTCCATGTAATTACTTTGTGTAAATTCTTTTTTTTTTTTGGGTACATACATTATTACCTTTTAATTTATTTTTTCTGTTTAATATATTAATCACAATTTATTTTCACATTATTGACACATCATGTTTTGAGATTTTTACGTTTATGAAAATTGTAATCATGTTGAATGTCATTTATTTTTCCATTTATTCTCTTCAATCTGTTTTGTGTTTGATTTGCACTTGTAGTAATAGCCAGAGTGGAAGAAGAAATGGTGGGAAAAAAGAAATGAAATGAAATAGATAGTTAATAAACAAGTGGTTTTTACATAGCATCATTGGAAAAATATTATAAAAATACATGTAGTTCAAGAAAATATTATTTTACTTTCCTTTATTTATTAGTATTATATTTTTGTTTCGGTCGAGGTACACACAGGTCTTGGTTGAACACACTTATCTAATCAGGTAAACAAGTTCAACTCGTCAACATTAGAAGGCCATAACCCCTAGCCAACTTGAATCGTTGCTAAAACTAATATGAGTGAAAGGTGAGAGATGTTACAATTTACTGTTCATTGCTTCTTTTTTTTTTTTAATCCCGTGAGAAAGTTCGTTTTAGTTTTTGTAACAAAATATTTTGTCAAATTGTGTTAAGATCAATTGTGATGCTTACGTGTGAAATAGGTCTTATATATGTGAGTTTAGGGGTGGCATTAAGAAATGATGATGCACGGGCAGCTCGTTGTTTTGGCAACAAAGAAGATGAATGTGCATTGGGTAGTTGAGTATGCCGAGGCCAATCTTGCTAGGCGCAACGTTATAATGTCTTAGATCGAGATT
Source organism: Chenopodium album (assembly GCF_948465745.1). Lineage (NCBI taxonomy): Eukaryota > Viridiplantae > Streptophyta > Magnoliopsida > Caryophyllales > Amaranthaceae > Chenopodium > Chenopodium album. The sequence goes on from NC_137846.1 coordinate 6,659,781, forward strand.
AAATGTTGTGTAGGTGATTGAGGCTAAGGATTATGCTCCTTTTTTCCTATACTTATCAGTGGATATTTGAAAATTTCAATCTGATTGGCTTCTTTTTTGATGTTAGTAAATCTAACAATGGGGAAATATTGTAGCATATATTGTAGCTAGGAAAGATAACTCGCGTTATTTATTTTGAGTTGATGTGTACAAACTCATCCCCATAGCACTTTTGCAATGGCGGATTCTAAAATAAGTTAATATATTTCCAACAAGTATTTCCTCTCAATCATGAAATTAAATTTTTATTTAATATATATATACTAGTAGTATTTTATTCACTTGCATAGTACGGAGTACTAAGGCCCCGTTCTTTAGAGCTGCTCTACTGAGCCCTGCTCTGCTCTGCTCAAATCAAATCTGCTCTGCTATCCTGAAATCTGCTCTGCTTTGCTAACCTCTGTTCTGCTCTGCCCAGAAGCTCAAAAGAACAGGACCTAAGTATTATCAACTTGAAGAATTTGACTGAACTATCTCATTGTACTAAATCAATTTTTACTATAAGCAAACTTGCAAAGTATATACTGTATAAAGAGAAGTTCTAGATTAAGATAACTTTTCAAGAATAAAAAAAAAGTGTCACATATACATGACATAGTTTTTTAATTTTTTTTTTTTTAATAAGGAAAGATATAAGAAGTTAGGTCAGTCTTCTCTCAAACTATAACCCAATCTATCAGAAGTAATTAAAAAAAAAAATACTATCTAAAAAAGGGTCAATATCTTAATGCGTTTGCGTAAAATGCCCTAAAGAAGCAACATAAGCTAATGTTTTGCCCATTTGCCCTCTCTATAGATATACCTGGATTCGACGGAGAAGAAAAGACATACATGACATTGTAAAAGACTAATTAGCATATGAAATTAGAGGCGAAGCTAGAAATAAAAATTGCTAGGGCCAAGGTTAGTAGTTATTACTTTATTGGGCTGCCCTTGTCAAAAACCCCCTTGTCTTCACCCCTATATGAAAATGGAGCTGAGTTTGATATTTTAATTAATTTGTAAAGGCTTCAAGTCAGGAGAAGAATAGAATTTTAATTTCAATAAGCTGATACAAACAATCAAATCATGTGAATTGATATATTAGTAACCAATAACTCAAAACCATGAAGAAGCAGATAAATAAAAATTTAATTTCAAGCCATTGTTTAATCAATCTAGAACTGGACTTGACTTAATTTTTTGAATAAAAGCTCTATCTATCCCAGAATAAAATATTCAAGCAAAAAAACATTATCAACGACCAACTGGTTATGCAGTTGATAATTTAAGCTTCCACTATAAATTTTTTAAAAAAAATAATTAAAAAAAAACGTGCATTATCTTGTTGTGATGTGTGAATTGTTAATTTTATAATAAGATTAGATCTTTATTATAATATAGATTTGATGACTTTGGACCTTTTGGCCATTCGAAAAAATAAACGAGAATAGAAGAGTTGAAAATAAAACCAATTTTTGTCAAAAAAAAAAAGAAAATAAAACCAATTTTATACATAAATATTAAAATTAAATAGGAGTATATAAAATTTAAAGGATTAATGACCATTCAAATCCGATGTCGTCCAGCGGTTAGGATGTCTGGCTTTCACCCAGGAGACCCGGGTTCGATTCCCGGCATCGGAATTTTTTTCGCTTTCAACCTTTTTTATATCGCTAAAAATTGGGCTTAAGTGGGCCAATAAATTTACTGGCTAGCAATATTCCTACCCGCATACCTACCAAGCTACACAACCCACAACTGGTCTACCAAAACTTTTTTGGGTTTTAGTACTAATCGATTCAACCATAATTTTCAAGTGTTTGATTATGTTTCTAGTCAAAGGAAAAAAAAAAAAAAAAAAAATTCCTAGTAAAAAAAAGTGTTTAATAATGTTCAAATAAAAAACAAAATGTTCCAAATAAAATATTTGTCACATTTCCTAAATTGAATATTAGCGTGTGACTAGTTGTCTAGTTTAATAAGTGAAAGTTTAGTCATAAAGTATAATAAGTGAATTTGAATAATTTTAAAACTCATTTACTAAATAAGTTTGAATATAAATACGTATATGCTTGTGCATAATAAGGAGTAACTCATAAACAATTACTCGTTGTTTATAAATATTATTTTTTATTAAAAAAAAATTGATTAATACCAAAACTTGAAGCCTGTGTACAAGAAAATCTCATTTATAAAAGACTCAAAACTTTAACAAAGCGTTCATAAAGATTACTCATACAACCTTTTAAAAGAGCTAAAATTTGACCTCAATTATAGTTCAGAGTTTATTTAAATAAAGTACAATGGTACTCTGATCGATCTTATCTACCTCTGCTAGGGCTTAGACGTATATGGTTTCATCTTGTTTCAACGTTAATGTCTTTATGACTATCTTATACGATAAAATTAAATGCGTGGGGTAATTGCTCAATGACATAAGATTGATTTGTTTAGGAAATGGGCCTCCTACTTCCAAGTTGGGCGATTTTGATTATTTGAGTACATGCATGATGCATGTTAGCATGTACCATTCAATTTCAACAAATTGAATTGACCAACGATATTTACTACAAGTCTACAACTGTACATGTTGTCAAATGTCAATTTTTTTTTTTTGTAAAGAGAAGGGTCCTACCGGTCCGAAACCTCTCACAGGTCCTCCTGATACGGGTTAGCGGCCTAGGTATTTTAGAAGTGGAGGGGATGGAAAAGGGAATCTCCACCCCAAAGTGTCTCTAGTGGGGTTTGATCCCACAACCTCATGGTTGTTAGATGCGAACCTTACTACTAGACCAAACTATGTTTAGTGTGTTGACATGTTGTCAAAAGTCAATGTTGAGCATGCTTGTTATCCTGTATTGAGATTTTGAGAATGTTATATTACTATTTCTTATTATTTGCAACATAAGAATATTATTTGTGAGATATAAAGTTTTTATAGGGATATGACATGCCTACCATTGAGAGAGAAGTTTTCCGTTTTAAGTGGGCTATTGATGTGGTGCATTGATAGATGAGCACTTGGGGTTTGAAGGCTTTTCATGCATTCAACTTTTTTAATGTCCAACTGCTACACTTACATCTTATTAAAGTCAATTAAATTAAGTAAACTTATGTACCGGTTAAAATATAACACTTACAATATTAAAGAAAATATACACTTTTAAAAATTTCATTTGTATAAGTTATTAGACTCGGTAAAATTGACTAGTCCAATACTTTGTAATACTTTTAGAGTATTTCTTTTAAATAAAAATCCGAGTGCAAACAATATAAGCAGCTTGCAATAAAATTTACTCCGTAGCAAAAACGTTGTCAAAACTCAAAACTACAAATACAATTTAATAATTTTTTTCTCATTTTCTAGGCAAACTTTAATAAATTTTTAAGCAGCATGTATCGTCCAAGCTAATCTTCTATTCTTCATAGTTCCGTACTTTCATAAATCACTTTGCAAAAACATATTGAATTACAAAAATTATGATTTTTTTTCAGGTAAAAGTGACCTTAATTAATATGATAATGACTGGATTTAATTTGGTTCTGTAAAAGCCTTTTAAGTTAAATTAACAGAGCATATGCAATTTTAAAAAGCATATTCTACTATTATTCCAACATCAAGGCTGCTTGTGTCTACAATTTCTCAATTTAATTCCGGGAAACTTTGCTATCCTCGCATATTAATATTGGGTAGTTGAGAGTGAGGGATAGCTCAATTAGTTAGAGTTTCTCTTCCGATTTCAGGAGATTCAGGGATCGATTCTCAACTCACCCTTGCCCTTATGCCTCTTTAAACACCAAAAAATAAAAAAAATAAAAAAAATATTAATATCGAATAGCTTTGATCTATTGGTAAAAGAAAGTGTATTAAATATATCAACTCTCATACTATAAGAACCTGAGCTATGTACATCATTATTTTTACAAAAACGAAATATATATATATAATTGGGTTTTAAGATATGTTTTAAATAATATCGATTTAATTGCTGATAAACCCTTTACTTTTTCAACCAAGTTGCTTGTTACTTTGAATCAAAGTGTGTACTTTTCAACAAGTTTTCTTAATACAAAATATAATACGAAACCTTTTTATTCCTAGTTATATCTTTCTTTCGTGTAAACATTCTCGATATTTCTAACAAATATAAATGCATATATATATTATGCTCATCACAAATTTTAATATGTAGTTAGCCACACCATCAGTTGATGGTGTGATTAATTCGATCACATAAATCACATATGAGATAATTAATTGAGTAATGGTGTCACGACAACGATCAAATAGGTTTAACTACCTAGATGGAAGTAGGGTTACTCTTATGATAATTTAGTGAGGTTATTCTTTATTAGTCAAAACAAAAGAATAGAAGTTACTCGAATGAACAAATAAGATTGTGGCCACAAACTAGGCTAACTGATTTTTTTTTTTTTTTTAAAGGTAAGATACAGGTGAGGAGTTTAAAAACGTCTTTTTACAAGATCGATACCTAAACTATCTTGTAAAAGAAAATTTGCTAATCCTGGCTACTATAACAAAAATTATCATAAATGTACCCAAAATGGTATAGGACTCAACTAGCACTAATTATCCATCCGAGTAATAAATAGAACCAAACCACTCTTATATGATTTCTTAACCTCCGGATTAAGAAACTTGATTAAAAATCAAATCGAATCAATCGTAACACATCAATCTTACCATAATCTGGGACCCTCTTGATAAAAATTTTAATATTTTAAAATTTAATTTTTTATTTGGATAGTCTTGATACTTAATTAAAGTAATCTCCACTTCAAAATTAAATAATTTGATAAATAAAAAATGGCAAAATAGATTATCCAAAACTCAAGCAACGAAAGTTACCAAGACCTTCCTTTTTCTTTTTTCTTTTCTTGCCTTTTTTTTTTTTTTTTTTTTTTTTTTGATAAAATTTGATTTTTCTACTTTTTTTTTTTTTTTTTTTGAAAACATTTGATTTTTCTACTAGTTGTTTACAATTCTTGTAATCAAACCTAACCAAATATCAATCCACTATTATAAATAAAGATATTTTCCAACTTTATTTGAAAATTTAGGTGGTTTTTTTTTTCCTTCTCTCTTTAGGACTCTAGCTCTCCTTCCTCACCCACTTGAGGAGAGCAGAAGGTCAACAATGGTAGTCTATTTTTTGCGATTTTTCTATTAAAGATTGCAATTTTTTTCAATATTCTTAGAAAAAGAGTGTAATTTCTTGCAAATTTTCAAAAAAGATTGAAAATTTACAAAAAGATTGAGGATTAATAAGGAAAAAAAATTGAAAATTTGCAAATTGGGAAAGTAAAAAGATGTTTGGGTGTGATTGTTTTCATTGGAACAGAAGATTAGAGTATTTTGAAGTTGAACAATCACCTAACCCCTTTTCTTTGCCTGCTCCTCTGCCTCAGTGGCCTCAAGGTATGTGTTTCTAAATTTATAATTCTATTTTTTTTTTCTTTTTTGGAATTATTTTAAGTGTGTGAATGTGTGATCACTGGAATTTGATTAAAGACTTGATCTTTATTGATTTTCTTTCATTTTTTTAATAAGTTTTTTAATAAGTTTTTTTATTTTTGGGGTTCCTGTTTGATTTGAAATTAGTGAAAATTTGCTACTGTATTACTGTTAAAAAAATAAAAATTGATGATAATGTTTGAGTGTGTTTTGCTGCATGTGTTCTTGTCTCTTTGAATTTGGGCAATTACTCAAAACCGAAGTTTTGTAATTAATTAAAAAAAAAAAACGGAGTAAAAGCTAATTTTAGTAGTTTTTCTTTCCAATAAAGATTATTCTGGATAATTGATGAGTATTATACCATAAAGTACTTCATAAATTGCCATTAAATGATGAGTCTTATAGCATAAATCATTAATGGTCCATTAATTGGAGTAATTTCTATTTTTTTTATCTCCATAAATTGGATGATTGTTAAGAAATTGTAATTTAGTAACTTGTGATCAATTGCTGGATGCTAGAAAATTGAACTGATAATGAATTTAAAGGGTTGATTACTTCTTGTTACCATTTAATTGAAATTGTTGATGCAGTTAGGTAGATGGGATTTTTGGGTACTAACTTGCACGATTAAGCTAGCAAACGTTCACATAAAAGTAAAATCTGTTGTTTGTACATCACTCCCTTTATCAGTTTGATTGATGATTGTTTTATCTTGTCATCCACAATTTCAAGATTAAAGAATTTGTCTTTTTTTCCCCAAGGTGAAAGGGAAATCTTTGTCTTTCAAGAAGTTGTTTGTTTTTCTTCCTATGTTAATTATTAGACACAAATAAGCCAACTTAATGTACGTTTGTTTCGTAGTATAAATTAACAAATTTGGAAGTTAAAAGATTGTTTTTTTTTGTTTTTGTTTTTGTTTCTGCTCATGTTCTTAGGATGCTATATATATTGTTTTGAAGAGGTAAAACTCTGTTTGTTTAATTGTCCAACCTTTCCCTCAAATTAAGAAGAAAAAGATTTGGTGTAAAGTGATGCTGACTTGATAACTTATCCCACGAAACGCCATTTTTTGCTGGTTTCATAATTTTGTAATGGCAATTTTTTGCTGGGATCATGATTTGGTCATATATTGTTTTTGGGATACTAATGATCTTGATGACATATTGGTCTTAGGTGAAGGTTTTGCCTCGGGAAGGATACGCCTCGGGGAGTTGGAGGTTGCCAAGATCACCAAGTTTGAAAGTGTATGGAGTTGCTACCCATCTCGTAGAAATAAAAATGCAAAAGGTGTAACATTTTATAGGCCTGTGGGAATTCCGGATGGATTTTTTTGTCTCGGTCACTATTGCCAATCAAATGACCATCCTTTGTGGGGTTTTGTCCTGGTTGCTAGGGAGATTAAAGAATCATCAGATCTTCCTGCTTTACGAAGACCACTTAACTATTCGTTGATTTGGAGCTCAGAGCATGGTTTCATTTGGTTGCCTAATGCTCCTACAGGCTATAGAGCGCTGGGTCTTCTGGTTACAGATACACCAGTTGAGCCTTCGGTTGACAGCATTCGTTGTGTTCGACTAGATTTGACAGAAAATTGTGAAGCTTGTGAAATGATACTTAATGATGATTTTACAATTTGGGAGACGAGACCTTGCAAAAGGGGTTTGTATGAAAGAGGAGTCTGTGTAGGTACATTCTTCAGCAGTACGTATGGGATAATCAATGAAGATATGGTAACCACGGCATGTCTGAAGAACCGGGATCCTACCCTACACGCAATGCCTAATTTGGAGCAAATCCATGCCCTTATCAAGCACTATGGACCCACAGTGTATTTCCACCCTGACGAGATCTATATGCCCTCATCAGTGCAGTGGTTTTTCGACAATGGGGCACTCTTGTACAAGAGTGGTAAAAGTGATGGCGAGAGAATTGATTCAAAAGGTACACAATTGCCTAAGGATGGCTGTAATGATGGAGAATTTTGGATAGATTTGCCAAAGGATGAAGTGAAACGGGATTATGTCAAGCGCGGGAACTTAGAGAGTGCAGAATTGTATGTTCATGTTAAACCAGCTTTTGGTGGTACATTCACTGACATTGTAATGTGGGTCTTTTGCCCCTTCAACGGGCCTGCGACCCTTAAAGTTGGATTGGCCAATATCCCACTGGCTAGAGTAGGAGAGCATGTAGGTGATTGGGAGCATTATACTCTTCGTGTTAGCAATTTCACAGGGGAGCTATGGAGCATATACTTCTCAGAACACAGCGGCGGTAAGTGGGTTGATGCTACTAATTTGGAGTACATAAATGGAAACAAGGCGATTGTTTATTCATCCAAATGTGGTCATGCTAGTTATGCACATTCCGGAACTTATCTCTTAGGGCCTTCTAAGCTTGGGATAGGGGTGAGAAATGATGTTGCTAAAAGCAAATATTATGTGGACTCGAGTACCAAATACAAGATTGTTGCTGCCGAGTATCTTGGAGACACCGTTGAAGAACCGTGTTGGCTTCAGTACATGAGAGAGTGGGGGCCAACATTGATGTACGATGCACGTTCTGAGATAGACAAACTAATGAATCATCTTCCCATATTTGTACGATTCTCAATGGAAAACTTGCTGGATATATTCCCAACTGAGCTTTATGGCGAGGAAGGGCCAACAGGACCCAAAGAGAAGGATAACTGGTTTGGCGATGAAAGATGGTGATCACCTTCAAAGAAGGCTTAGGCACTTCAATTCGTGGAAACTGGAAAAACAATCGTTTTCCTTCAATACCAGTTAGATGGATTTAGCTCCGCCCCTGAATATTTACATCAGTATGAGTGGTGTGACGAAAATTGAGTTAGTTGAGTGTGTACATATTTGTCTCTCGGTCACCCTGATATCCTTTCTAAAGTAGCTTCCGAGAAGGGCCATGGGTGTTGCAGAGGCTAAACTCTTTACATTAACTGTGAAATGGTTAATTGTGTGGGATTACCCAAAATTCGTATACTTGAATGTTGTATTATAACTTGCCCATATTTTCGTTTTTCAGTTCATTCAATTGTTGATCCAGTATAGTTTATTGATTCAGAATTTCTCAATGTACATGTGATACACGAAAGTACAGTATTCCTGCTTCAATGTTTTACAGAATGGTGTTTAGAACTCTAGAATAGTCGATTAAATTTTAATTTATAGCAATTTAATTGTATGAAAGAGTAAAAGAGGTTCTTACAGAAAAAGTTCTATTACACAGAAATTTAGGTTAAAATTGCCCTAATTTTTTTTAATTGGTAAGGGGACTATGACCAAAGTGAACCAAACCTCGACCCTCACGTAGACCTCAAGGATCTAAGGTAAGAGTCTTACCAAGTGATATCCCATTACTTTGTATATGAAAGCTTTATGGACAACAGTAGTATTCCATTATTGTAGACCCTTACTTCCTTTGGCATACAAATTCTTTAACAATCATATGCAATCTTTTCTTTGAAGAAAATAAAGACATAATTGTTCCACACCTAGAAATATAATTTACTTAAAGAAACCCCCAAGTCATGGGGCTAACTTCCCGAATTAATATGAATCTGTTTGACTTATTTATACCCAACATAAAACATTTTACAAATATATTCCCTCTATTTCTAAAGTTATTCCTATTTCTCTTGTAAAAAAGTCAAAATATAAAGAATTTTTAGAAACAGAAAAAAGTATTGAACAATCCTTCATAATATCTTAAGGTTCCCAATAACAAGGGGTGTTGTCCTGTTGACCTTGCTTGCACTAAAATTTGCTCAATTTATTTAATCCCAAGCCACAATTATATATTTTTTTTATTGAGTAATTTATTTATAATTAGGGGGAATAAAATTATGTTAAGAACTAGAGTCTAGATAGCTCAGACTTCGCTCGCTTAGATCTCAAGTTAAGCTTGTTCGATCCGAGTTTTGACCTACCTTAGCCTCAATTAGTTCTTGTGCAAAGCTCAGCTTGTTAACAACTTAACCATAATTTTACAAGTAAAAATTAGGCCTGCCATTTGATCATTTATTATAGCAATAATATACAACATACTACATCATCTACATGTATTTTTTTCATATTAAACACAAGTTCAAGTATTAAAATTATGCTTTGTCAAAAAAAAGAAAAAAAAAAGGTATTAAAATTATACTGTACTATATTCATTCCACAACAATAGAACCACTGAGCAGAGTGGGCACACTGAATACTTCAGTCTATACAACTAGTAGACTTAACTACTTAAGAACCACCCTTCACCATTAACACAAGGACTACAATTACAGAACCAAACAAGGGAAAGAAGAAAACACAGAAAATTAAGAAAGTTAAAAACCAAACAAAAACACATCACTTCATATTATAAGCATAACATCAGAAAACTAGGTGAAGAAACCACTGCCCGAAAAACTATGTATTGTACATCACTCTAATCTTAGCGAGTCCTGATGCCATGACCAGAGTTCGCCCCGGAGTTGTGCACATTCCTAGGACAGTAGCTAATAGAAGGTGCAGGGGGTTCGGGTTTAACCATTTCAGCAATTTTACCAATGATCTTGGTCTTAACCTGCCCTCGCCTTGGTGGCAGAGTTGTGATTCCTCCGTTTTCCATCATTACTGCTTTCGTTATAAGACGAATAGAAGAATAATGGAGAGGATTACTTGTGTTTTTTGAAGAAGGATGTGTTATGTGTAGAGGAGAAATAGCTGAAGCCTTAAGTAGTGGTGAAGTGGTATAGTAATACAAATATTAAATTGTTAAAATTTTGACATGCATGATAAATATGCACACCAGCTTGTTTATCAAGCTTTTAGACTTACGAAAAGAGTGAATTGCAAGGTTTTGAAAATGAGTAAATAAGATAAGAAAAAGGAGGGAACGAATATATTTATTCTAGATACGTGGGCATGTATTTTATGTTATTCTGATGCACCCTTAATTGATTGGATATATAATAAGTGAGTTTGATTATAGAAATTCTAGCAGAATATGTACTCTTACAGTGCTGCAGGAAGTGGGCATATCTTAGAAGATTTGAGGGGACTAATCAAACTTTCGATCTCTTAGGATGGGTTTCATTCTAAATTATCTGAACTTGTTATCTAATCTGAACTTAAATTAATAGTAGTAAGGTTAATCAAACAGATTTAACTCGTACAAGAATACTAATCACTAAATTCAAACATATTTGTTCTCATATAAACACAACATACTACGTATCTGTTCTCATAAAAACACAACATAAAGATACGGTGTATTATAAATAAATAAATAATAAAAATTAAAAAAATAAATAAATAAATAAATAAAAAAACCTTGTGTGATAAGTAGAAAGAGGTAGAACAATGAAAAAAGTGCACGTTACAGGCCAAAAATATATGCACAATTGCCCCGAAACAAATGTTCTTAGATGCATCACAATTCACATGTTTGACGATTATTATTTCAAGGCATGAAGCATTATAGAACTTTAGAAAATAATCTAGTGCTTACAGAGTTGGCACTGACTCGTGTGCATAACAATTCCTAGAAGAAACTGTCTCATAATATGATAATATTTATCTTATACTTATAAATGGCTGTTTACCACATACGTAGTATATAACAATTTTCATCACCATACCCCACTAATGACATAGAATGAACTGAAATTCAAAAAACAAATCACAAATTTCAAGCTTGAACAAAATGACGATTTTATATCATGAATATTTGATCCCAAAAATTGGCTGTTTGCTGTACATTGTAAGTTGTAACTATTTGATCCTAATTCGGAGCAGGATCAGGGGTTAGAGGCCTACGGCTGCCTACCAATGTCAAAAGTGTAGTATATGGAAAGAATCATCATGGCATCTATAGGGGCATAGTTAGCAAGATACTATACAAAAAAATTAAAAGTACTAACAAGGATCAAGCTATATGCAAAATGGGCTATCGCCCTAACGAGATCCTTGACCACTAACCTTTTCACTTGCTATCCCTATTGACTTTTTCCCAACTTATATGCTGGCCACATTCCCCACAAACAGTACTGCAACCCACTTTTGTTCCTTGGAACCTCAGAGTATACAAATGGGAAATATTGGTGCATTTCCGTACCTGCATACTGTACTTTGTAGGAATATTAGCCAAAGGGTTGGAATCGTAGGTTTTCTTCTGTGAACTACATGATGTAATGAGGGTGCTCTGATTTTGCTCAAATGTTGACACATCAGCTGGAACTCTGCTCACTTCCTGCCACTCGATGTCAACTGGAGCTCTTTGCACTCCCTGCCACTCCATGCTTCTTCTGAATACTTCCCACGCTAAATCTTGTTCTTCTTTTGTAAGCTTTTCCTCTTCATTTTCCTGCAGCAGCGTCTCATGCTCATGGAAATTCATTATCCATCTGAACAAAGAAAGCGAATTAGCATGTAATAGATTTAACAAATAGGAGAGGGTAGAACCAGACAGCTGGAGATGAATTCAATCCATACATGATGCACAAGGAGAGAGCTAATCAGATCTAGACAGTGTAGACTGTTGTAGACTTTAAGTGGTTATGAACTAAGTTCCGTTCTTTTTTAGTTGACACGTTTCTTTGACTCGTTTGCCAACACAAAATTTCAAAGATTAATATCTTTAATTATCAATAAGTAAAAAATATAAAAATTTGATATTATGGAAATATGCGTTGATAGTTTGATACAATTCAAACAAGATCTCGCATGACTATGTAGTATCATAATTATAAATCACAAAAGTTATTTAAAAAAAAAAAAAAAAAAAAAAAAAAAACTAAATTCCCTTATATATAAGAAAAATAGTTGTGTTGAGGAATACCTTAGACGATGCCGATCAAGTAGCTTTTCCATTAGCTTATCAGAAGAGCAGCTACTGGGACATGCAGATGAATTCAGTTTCAACGAATCCTCAGCCTTTCTGTAGTTCATACGCTCATTATTCACTTCCAAATCAGGTAGCACATCAAGGTTCTCATCATCACCAAAGTCAAAGAGATCTGAAATCTCTTCTTTAGACATGCTCCTCAAGACTTGTTGTCTATCAACCACCCTTGCAGCAAGACCCTCCTTTTTCACCTGCAAAACTTGCACTCTTTAGGAGACTAACTCATAAAAGAGAGGCAAGAAATCTCTTGAAGCTAAAATCTTTAAGTAATACCTGGCGTTTGTAGATCTTTTCTTCCAAAGTCCCATGTGCCACCAACCGATAAGCATATACAGGCTTTTTCTGGCCATATCTGCGAGTGTTTGGAGGAGAGCGGAGCATAAGATAAGGAGTCTTCAGAAAAATTAATCAGTCAGAAGCAGCAATAAAAATAACATCACCTCCATGCACGGTATATAGCCTGGAGATCATGTGTTGGATTCCAGGAACCATCGATAATGATTACGCGATTGGCAGCAAAAAGATTGATCCCCAAAGCTCCAGCCCTTGTTGATATAAGAGTACATTTCACTCTTCCATTCTGAGGATTGTTAAATGCATCAACAAGCTTCTGTCTTTCAGAACCTTCTGTCTTCCCATCAATCCTGGCGCATACAGGACATCAGAAATACCACTGAAATGCTAACTCAACTTGGCAACTAAGACAGACACAAGAAACATCAGATAGTCATTCGATCAGATCCAGATAGTCATTGGAAAGCATGCTCTTTTGGGCAGAAGGGACAAGTTTGGCATGATTCCGTAAGGGCCATCTTACAGGTCAGATAGATATAAATTACACATAAAAACATCAGCCAAACACTTTCAAAAGCATCACTCACTACCCACAACATAGGGTCTGAGATTTTAGCAGAACATTTCCTGAATGGAAAATGAAGTGCAACAGTGAACTATTCCAAAGAAATGCTGAGCCATAAGCAATTAACTCATTTTTAAACATAATTAGTTGGAATTGTAACATAAAATCAGCTATACAAAATTAGGGAAAATTCTTTTAGTAGATACACACCTATACCAGTCCTTTCCTCGTTTCCAATGTTTCCCCTTCTTACCCAGCCGGGGCAATTTTGATAAATAGGATTCGATCAGATCCAGAGTTGCTATACTCTGGCTAAAAACTAATGCTTTATCACCAATTTCGGTGCACACGGTCAGAATATCCAGCAACAAAACCATTTTGCCACTATAGTCAATCTCTTGGTAATTATACTGATTAAGAATATTGTTCCACCAACCCTGCAAAGAAAGAAAAAGCCTTAAAATAGATATCTAAATAAAATTAAGTGGACCCCCCCCTCTCTTTCTCAAACGAACGTGTTCTTTGGCTTATTAATCCATTGTTTATTCACCTTAAGTTACACTTCGTATTATTTTCTGGAGGAAAGAAAAAAATAACATTTTTACTTCCTAGACACCTTGGTGGAATTTGGACACAAAAAAAAAGTGTCATCATTTGTTAATTAGCCAAGCAAAAAATTCCTCTGTGACTCTAAGTAAAACAAAAAACAGAAAGACCAACCCTTTCCTTTCTGTAATCCTTTGTCTTTTCTTTCCCATTCCCTTCCCATCACCATACAGAACCAATACTTACCTCATGAAGGAAGCCTTTATCAGCTTTTGTCTTTGCTTTTTCTGTCAAGAAGTTCAAGTATACCAGATAAAGGGAAAAAATGTCAGCAAAAAGTCAAAAGAATTATAAAATGATTCAGCCTACATATTTATATCTACTAACGAGCATAGGAATGGATATGAAAATATGAAGTCTGATAACATAACTGGCCAGAGATTACATGTGATGCAATAGGGTTTCCAGAGAAGCAATAAATTTAAAAGTGGCCCATGCTAAATTTGGCAGAATGTTGTCAATTGATTATTCTTTGACATGCTTACCAAATCCAATTACTCTCTGTATATATATTTATGGAAGCAGGCTCGATTAAATCATATTGTAAACAGATGAGTCTAATCACAGAGTATAACTATGATTAATTTTCTATAATAACAGTGATTTTTTTTTTTTAATCAAAAGTGAGAAATTGTCATAAATTCACAAACAATTACTTCCCCCGTTCTCTGTATACCGATTACCGATACATACTTGGTGTCACAGATATTAAGGAATAGAAGAGAAATAGAGAGAGATAGAAAGACAAAGCACGTGATGAAGAGAGGGATAGAGATAACACATTGCCAATAATGGAGCTTCTATTAAGGAAATGTCGCAATTTTGGCTGTTTATAGCAAAACCAATAAATAAACCAAAGTGCTTCACCCATAAAGGAAACAGTGCGTTCAGCTTGCAGTTCTTTGCTAAAGGAACACCTCCACAATGCAAGAATCTAATATAATCAGCTTCGATACATAAATCTATGAGCAGTATATTGGCCATAGCTTGCTAACAAAGACAATGCTTTACACCTTTACTTGCTTCTTGGTAAGATTTAAAAGTCCAGAGTTTTGATAAATAATACATGCATCTAATAAACATGAGAATCTAACATCTCTAATTATAATTTGGCGCATGACAACTGCACTGACCCTTCCCAAATTGCCTGCTATAAACATTTCTAATGTCCTATTAATCTGGGCAAGTGTAGATATCATCTTCTGCAATCTCATCCACCAGCTAGATTTATTTAGATGGAGACAATCCCCATAAAATTAATTGTTCACCTTTTGTGAAACATTGAATGAGAAATGAATAACATATTTCTGCAAGCTAGTCAAGGGAAAATCTCTGCTATTAACAGCCTAACAGGTGACGACTGACGAGTACACTTTGATAAGGATAAAAAAACTTTTTAAAGACGATTCACAATCCAACAAGGAACTATAAAGTATAAACAACCATGTGCAATACACAACACAACTATGTTTGCTATTCAGCTATTTAAATCCAAAGTTGAGAGGGCATCACCAACACATATTATGACCATATCTTTGCAGAAATGGCTAGACAGTTGAGAGTTAAAAGGAAGGTCACCATATATGAGACAATGTTTTAAAAATTAAAGTCTCGGATAAGTACCTCCAATCACCAAATTGGCATCCATATTTTCATCACTAGAGCTATCATCTGGATTGTCTTCTCGTTTTGCATACCTTCTGTCTTTCATCATTTGCAGAATACAGGGATGATTGCATATCTATCAATTTTAAGGCAGTTATGAGAATTTAAGAGAACAAGCATAAAGATAAATATTCCAGCCCACTAGCACAAGTAAAATATTCCACAGTTATATAATACCTTCAAGTTGGTCACGTTTTGAAAACATTCAGCACTTGCACATTATTTCAGGACAGCAATTAATCTTTCTCTTAAGGGGAGCGGGAGCAAAGAACACTAACAACACTCTTATGTACACCACTTATAAACATTCTTATATTAATGCAAATTGCAAATTGGAGAAAAAATTATTCAGCAGGAAAAGTGGCTAAATTCTAAAATTTTAAATGTTAGCTGTCCATGTTGCCTCCTCTGAGAAACATTTTTCAGTCCTCTTCTTTGTCCAACAATGAGGAATCATATAGTAGTAACACCTTTACTCAATAGTTGGCTGTTTTATTTTGTTGAAAAAGTAATAGTGTACCTGGGCTAAGGTTTGGTAAGCAGCAAAAAAATTCTTCCTTATTCCTTCAGAAGAAGCCTTGTTACCAGTTAATCCATGAACATCAAGAAACCTTTTGTATAATTTTTTCTGCAGTGAAGAAGCCTTCACAGCTACAACAAACACAGTCTTAGGAGGCAAGTCCTTTTTCACCACACTCATGTCCATTCTTTGGACAAACCCTTTTAGTTGTTCATATAGTATGTGTGACCTCTGATTCATGATTCTCACATCTTCAGCAGTAGAATTTGCATGTTGACCATACTCTATAGGATTCTGAAACCTGTATAGGCAATGTAAGTCACAAGAACCATGAAAAAACATTTAAAAAGAACAAACAAGAACAGCAGAGACCCACCGATTGCGAAATTCATGCATGCTTCCAAGAAATCCTTCTCTCACAAAATCAACCATCTGTTACAAGATATATACCATTACTTCAAAGATACTAAGGCATCCAGACAGAATATTAGTACAAGCTAGAACACTGACACAGTAATATTCCATAAGATTATTCTGAAGAGGGGACCCTGTCAAAGCAATCCTTCTCTGGCATTTAACTAGCTTTAAAGCTTGAGTGATTTCGGCCTTGGTGTTCTTGATGATATGAGCTTCATCGCAAACAAGTATGTCAGGCCCTACCTGAAATGGACAAAGGAAAGGTGAGTTACAGTGACAAAGAGAAGTCATGAGAAAAATATATTAATGTGATGCAATAAATGGCAGATAACCAGTCTCCAACTGTCCATAATTGCTTCGGCTAATTGTCACTATCAGAGACTATACCAGGAAGCACAGGGTCATAACAAATCTATGAAGGCATCAGGACACTCCAAATCAGATCAGACCATATGTTAAGGATAAAGGGCTTACATGTTATATACCTGCCAATAATTTTCAATTTCATGTTTTGACATAATGGTTGATGTAAATATCGCAACAAGTAGCCCAAATTAATATTGCATGACAGAAAGAGAAAATTGTCACAGCCTATATGAGTTTCTACATGTTCTAACTACATTTCCATAACTAGCAAGTATTTAATCAGTCGGATAATTAAGGGAAAAACAGGAAAGTAACCAATACATAACAGCATCAATAGAAAGATGATTGAAAATTTTCAAACGAGAGGATATAACAAAACTAGGAGCGATGTTTATGTAGAACTCAAAACATTAAAATAAAATTAACGCAAAAAAAAAAAAAAAAAAAAAAAAAAAAAAAAAAAAAAAAAAAACCATAAATTCATAATAACTGATTAGTGCATGATGTTAAGGAGAGACAAATTATTTTGTCAACCAACTACCATGTAAATAAGGTAAAGCATGAGTAATTCGCCTTAAAATTAGATTGCATTGTTTTGTTGTACCCCTTACAAAGAATACCTAGCCTTAATAGAGCCACAAATGATGACACCAAAGGTTTAAAACCTGATTAAATTTAACAATAACGAGCATACTCTTATTAGTTGAAAAAAAATGTCACATCATATGATATTATGATGTTGGCGTAAATATCAAATTTTTATACTAGAGAGAGAAAAAAAAAAAAAAAAAAAAAAAAAAACACTAATTGCACAAAGAGATAATGAAAAAGGGGCAGCTGACCTGAAGTGCGTGGCATATTTCTTTGGCTGACTGACGATCTTTCATGTTCTTTCCAAGGGATAAGTTTCTAAATGACGAATAGCCAATCAAGAATACCCCACCTTTTCTTCTCCACTTCATTAGTAACTCAGCTCTTTGTTGCTCCCTGACCATTGCACATATCAGAACTTGTATAATTAAAAGACATAGTGAGTATAAAATAATCAATATTGAACCAAGGTCAGTTATTATCTCTTAAGCAGTAAGAACAATGCAGTGTGTCCCATACTCCCACTAGTTAATCAGCATAACTTTATTCAACCACAGTTCTTTTTTTTCCCCCTTTTGCTATAGAGAAGCGGGTATTGGGGGTTATGACTTGTTCCAGTCATGCTTTTAAACTAAAGCTTTAGAGCCGTCGAACTTTGATGCAGCCCAGAAACATTTCATAAAAGCAAACTAAACACAAGTTCATAAAAATGAGCTCACTTCCACTTTCCAGCAGGTTTTGTGCCGAGACTACTAAACAGCACAGCTTTTTATTCAACATAAATTTTAGCCGAAGTTTCAAGATAGAATGGCATAAGTATTTCATCCATAACTTTCTAGTTACCCTCACCATATGGTGCTACGATACCATCATTAAATCAAATGAGGTAGGCACCCACCAAGAGCTTGGAGAGAAGGGAAAGAGTGCACTATGTTACCCAAATGAACACAGATAATATTGTTGAATTAGAACCTCCATTTGAAATTCAATTGACTAAGGCCCTGTTCACTTCACCTTATTTTTGCTAAACTGAAATTATTTTTGCTAAACTTAAATTATTTTAACTGAACTGAAATTGTTTTTACTGAATCGAACTTATTTTTACTGAAATGAAATTATTTATACTCAAATGAAATCATTTTTGCTGAACTGAAATTATTTTTACTAATTAACTGAAATGAAATTATTTATACAGAATATTTTTTTTAAGGTGAAGTAAACAGGGCCTAAGATAGAATATACATAAATAAAGATAGATGCAATACATCTTTTTCTTCACCTTTTAAACAAAGCAAATGATGTAGCACCACTATTTAATTAAAGACATTGTAGTTTCTCAACCTATGAAGTATAGTAATGTTTTTGATACATTTGCTTACTATAAGTCCCTCCTTCCAAAAAAGAACAGTAAACTGTACAATATTGGCTGTAACAGAAAGGTTGAAGGAATGGACAAACTTCTACAAAAGATATCTTAGTGAATCATGTTGTCTCTAAGTAAAATTATGTCGTATCCCTTAACCGTAAGCCACTGAGAAAACCTAACAACTTTTCAAGACAGAACAAGCATTTAAAATTTCTTCTTGGCTGATTTATTATGATTTCATTCTGCTATTGTAATGAATTCCTAATTCTACAATTATATGTACTTTAAACAGCAACATAACCAAATCCCTTATATCCATATGGATGGGGTTGGTTACATGTGTAAAACCCTTGAACTTCCAACCTTTTCAAAAATAAGTGAACCACTCTTTGATTTAGAAAACCACCCTTCATTACAGCAACATTCATTTTCTCGAAGGTGTTTGAGATTAGAGAATCATTCTTTACCGTGAGCCTAGCTTACTTATTAGTCGTTATGTCACTATACTTTCTCTTAAAATCTTCCAACATTGGTAGGACCGTAGGAGTGCGCACAAGAATGTGTTTTTGCCTCGCCAGTGTGTCCAATCGAAACCTTTGAAAAGTTGATTAACATAATAGTTTTTGATGCCACAAAATAGACAATAACCATAAGCTAGGATATCTTCTATGTATCTCATGCAGGATTATATCAGAAAAATTAATAATCATAGCCTAAGGATATCTTCTAAAAATTTAGTTTAGGAAATTAAATTAAAAAGAATTAAGAACTAATAACCATCAGTGGCTTTCCTCTAATTAAAAAAAAAAAAAAAAAAAAAAAGCCATAAGTGGCTTGAAACTCATAAATGAGTACAAGCAAATCAAGGACAAAATTTAAAAAAGTCATGATGGTGGGGATCAAAGGAAAGGATTTATAGGAGAAATGTCACCAAATGCAAGTACTGCAAATCAATAATAAGTACAGCAAGAAAAAACGCTATCCCTTCTCCCATTTTGTACAAAAATATCAGTAGGGAATACAAAGAGAATGATTGAGCTTATGCCCATCATCAAAGTGTGGCCATCGAAAGTGAACACCTAAATCAATACTATTACAATAGTAACACTCAAAGAGGTATCCACACATTCTTTTGTGTACCTTTCCAATTCCAAATGTGGAAATTTATCCACACAAAGGAAATTAATCACTTACTCTCAACTACCTCAAGAAAATAAACACCTAGTTAAGAGTGGTTTTCTTAACTAAAGGTGAGTTTTTATTTATTTATAAAGGCACAAATTTTGGGCTGCTACAAAACGAACCAAGAATCCTATGGTCATCTACATGGATCCTCTTCCTCTATTTGCTTTTATCAATCGCAACTAGCATTTGCCAAACCACTTTCTTAATCTCATTTTTAGCTCCATATATCCAAGAAATCATGACAATCTTTATGATCCCCCACTTATTGTCAAAGGAATGCATGAAATCCATAGCTGATAACATGTTCAAGTGATTCACTTCGTATCAGCATCTCTATAATATCACAAGTCTATTCCCATAAAAGTCTAAAAAAAATTGATGATGAAACATTCTTGTTAGCTACAAAATTAAGTTACAATGTTAGAAACAAAAAATTAAAAAAATAAGAAAGTTTTCAATTTACTTGCGTATTGGTTATTAATAAAGCTTTATAAAGAGGAAAAAGTAGTAAGGAAAGTAGGTGGGTTAGTTTGGTATCCAACTTAAAAGATGAAATTATCGATAAAGACAATGGAGCAAGTAATTTGGGAAATTCCAAAACGGGAAATGGTGCAAGTGAATTGATACAAAGGGAGTACCTTTTTTTTTTTTTTTGATAAGAATAAAGGGAGTATTACTGACTTAAATTATTGAAGGTGCACAATCAAAAACTACTCATTTTGGGTGAAATTAAGATTACCTTCCAGCTAGCAAAAAATAAACAGCAGATTAAAAATATAAATAACACTCCAACTGCAACTGAAAGTTAGTAAATGAAAAACCTTGATTTATCTTCCAGCATGTAAACACGAAGAGGCTTGAATTCTTCAGGCTCCCACTTTTTAAACTCCTGCCGCCAATTGTGCAGCACATTCACTGGTGTGACAACCAATGCTGTTTTTAGACCTAAATCAACACTTCGCATAGCAGTGTATAAGAAGGCTATAACCTGAGAGAACAGGAAAGTCAAAGAATAAGCGACCAAAACAGCATGGAGACAGGTTATGCCAATTACTCACTAAATTGGGCATTGACTAACCAACATTGAGGCACTTGAAAAGGAATAAATGCCCAAGAAAAAGTGATGAATAAACTACAAGCTAGAACACCTCAAGAATTGAAGTAAAATTGAGAAAAGGAATCTACCTGGAACGTTTTACCAAGACCCATGGTATGAGCTAAGATGCAACCAAGACCTTTATCCCCAGCTTTCACATTTCTGATAGACTGAATTATGTTTTCCCACATAAAACGAATCCCTGCAACCTGCAACAATAGCTTTATATTAATGCTACAGAAGCATAATGCAATTGAAAAACTAAGTTTCAGAATGGCAACACTGTGACTAGCTTTCAATGCTATAAGCAGTGACATGGAAAAGGACAAGCTAACAGAGATCAATGAGCGCAATTCTTCGAAAAAATAACCATGTAGATAAGTAGGAAGGAGAGAAGTTACAAAGAAATGCAATCTAAATTTTTAAAGCTTTAATACAGACAAGCTCAAATTAAGCTCCCTAGCCCTCACATCACTTAACACTATAACTTGCAAAATCGACCGAACTGTAAGCCTAATCAGAATCGAGAAGTACCTCAAATTAGATAACTCAATTTTCTTACAACCCAAAAACTAATTTGATGAAGGAAAACTCAACTGATAAATCCCAAGTTTGGGGCATCTGCCCTTTGTTTTCTCTACTCTCAAGTTTGGATGTAAAAGAGAACCTAGAAAGCCTCTACAGACAAGTGGTCTTATTCCCCATATTGGAACAACACCTGTCTCAGACACTGAACCTGGACGCTTTTATAGGAGCCTCCCTCCATCCAACATTAGTTTAAACACTCATCAGTGCATAAAGTTTTAGGTGATACAGTGTGATAGGAATTAGAAATATTTCTCCATGACACAACACAAAGGCACAAACCTCAAGACAAGCGTTCCTCCAAGGCACAACACAAAGGGACAAACCTCCACTTCTGTGATGATAGCGGCCCAAAAAATACATTAAACAACCTTGTATGCATTTCAATACAAAGTGGAGATACCAAATGACAGTATCTACCAAACCCTATGGGTACTCCCTACAATTTTTTATTTAACCTTCATAGCAACACTTATCAAAGGTTCTTTTTAATGCAGCACTAGGTATATCAAAAATGGAGTTATATGAGCAGGACTGACAAAAAAATAGCAACTAGGAATATAAAAATTTGGCAATAATTTTAAAAAAAAAAAAAAAATTTAAAAAAAAACAGCTATACATAAAGTATATACCTGGTGAGTTTTTAACTTGGTAGAAATGCTTGGAGGAATCCTGACAGCACCCTCACCTTCCTCCCTCACAACATTCACTATATAACCAGTTGAGGGATCACCAAGAACTTCAGAGCTAGCACCTTCAGGTAAATCATTACAGGTAGAAGTATTCATCATCATGGGCATGGCTGAGAACTGTGCTTTGAGAGACTTGAGCCGTTCTTGACGTTCCTGTATTCATCCGGCACATATAAAAAAGAATGTAGCACCAAATTAAGTTCCCACAATCTGATTTTTATCTATTCAACATATACGAGTAATTATACATAGAATGCAAAGTGCATATTCAATGCCAATAGTACCTTTTCCATAGCAATTTTTCTCTTTGTCTCCTCTCCTAGCTCAGTATCATCCAAAATCCTTCGAATTTTCTTTTTCCCAGACTTGTTTTTGCTGAGTGGTATAAAAGTATAAAACTTTATTAAAGACAACATTAAAAATAACAATTAACAAAAACAGCATTGAGATTGCCAAGTAAAAAATTTATTAGAATAGAAAACAAAAATGCTGAAACACCATAGAACTTGACACAAGGGTTGTTCTGAAATAGCATTGTTCCATACTTCCATTACAGAAGGGTTGTTCTGCAGCAGCATATGAACTTGACATTTCGTTACTCTTTATGAGTTTTATAATTATTACTAGTCCACAACATCCGCTAAAATACCATATTAGCCATTATAATCCATTGTTAAAACCCTGAAGCATAATTATACAGTTGGATCCACGTATAAGATAAATTATAGTCATATGATGATCACTATAAAATTTAAGTGATTACATTCTAAATACTATAATATGATAAGGTTGTAAAAGCATATTTATTATATTCTGCGAAATTCTTATCAAAACTCTTGAACCACGATCATTAAGTGGATCTTTTTCGAATCGTCAATTCATTGTGATAGCCGCAACACATTAACACCTGCAAGATGTTGCTTCTGCAGCACCAAAGCCACTATAGTGTCCCAGCAGTACAAGAAGAATATTCCTCTGCTTAAACCTCAAAGTGCATATTTTTTTAAACTACATAAATCATAACTAGAATTTTTTGCAAAATAGACATACAATCTTTTTTACTTGATTTGGAATTTTGTATTGCCAACTTAACAAAAAGTATGCGATGCACCTTAAAAATGATGTACCGATAGTTCAAAACACCTAAACCTGATATGCATGTACTCATTAATTCCCTCCCATATTAACCAAGACGTGAACCCATGTGTACACAACATTAGACATTCTTTAGTAAGTTTCAAAACCTAAAAAGTTTATTAAGCTTCACAAAAAATAAACTATTTTGATATGCTGAGACTAAAATTTTGGTAGCTGCTGGGACAGATGATTAACTAGTACAAAGACTCATTTTGCATTCAACAAGAAGATTAAGGCACTGTTGTCCTCGCCTTTATTTACTGAAAATAACTTAATTTTGCAGCTCATTTTTTGTACTGACTTTAACTCATTTTTGCTGAATTAATTTTTTTAATTTAAAACTTACTATTTTTTTTTTTTAAAAAAAAAAAATTATTTGCTAAAACTTATTTAAATAAGCTACGGAGAACAGAGGTTAATTAAACGAACCAATGAAATTACGTAAATTTCCGGTTGTCAAAATATGTTCAAAAACTCACTAACAGCTCTGAATACCTGATAGAGTCATCAATCTCATCATCTGAATTATCTGTATCACTATCAGAACTAGAACCTGTTGATTCTTTTGACCCAACAGCTTTCTCAAGTTCCAAAGTTAATTGCTGCAGTAGCTCTGGAGAACAGGAACAGCATTTCCATGTACCTTCTGGAAAGCATTCTACTCTGACATTCCTCTTTATACATGATAAACAAAATAAAAGTTTACATGATGTACAGCTCAGTAAGTCATTACTTCTTCCACACCATACACAATAGCGCTCCGAGCACTGGAGATCCTACCAATATAAAAAGCTATCAAGCATTAGAAAGAGCCTCCCATATCCTTCATCCACCAAAAAGAAAAAAGGGCTAAACATATCTGAGGAATTAAGAGAATAAAAAACTGTAAAGGGCAGTGATTAAGTTTTAAGACTAAATTCATTAGGAAAGCAAAAGAATAGACAGGCATTTCTCCTTAGATTTAGAACAACGCATAAAAGTACACACTGCACGCTTAAGGAGCAGAGACAGGCCAGGCAGCTTGCCCACATGGCTCTACAATGGCCCAGATGAGGTGGCCTAAAGCTTAAAGATGCCTCAAACAAGCCCCTGGGTTCTAAGTTAAGCAATGTTACCTCTCTCATAAGATTAAACAATGAATCTTATTGCAGTTTTTGTACAATATGATGTCATGGTGTGTTAGTGCACAAGTTCAATAGTACTTAGTCACATACAGAGTATGCAACAATTTTGAATGTAACTTTTTATAATTGAATGAATGAATGACTATAATTTTAATTATGAAGATGTGCACCTCACTTTACCTAGGCACACCTTTGACTCTTGACTCTTGCCTAGACAGCAGGAACACCTATCATCTAAAGTCTATAAAAAGCCATTAATACAAAAAAAAGGTTCTGAGAAAAGTTTTTATAATGGACTGTGGACACATGAACCTGTATATAAGGCCACATACATGAAATAAACTTTAAAAAATACTCAACTGGCCCAGCTTGAATTCCCATACGAATAAAGAATAAAAAAAATAAAGAAGACGAAGAAAAAGAAAGCAATTTAGATCTAGGACCTACCTTCGTTTTTGCTTCAATGACAGATTTGCAAATCCCACAGACAATTACTTTCAGAAGAGGATGTTCATGGATCTCCTTTGTAACATTACCACAGGCAGTGCAGCAAACTTTTCCAAACTCATCAGCAATTTCTTGAGCAACGGGATCTTCTAATGCCTCACGGCAACCAATAAATTGAGCTTCATTATCACTCTCCAGAACACCAGTCCGACTTCTCTTAGCTTCATGATCCAGAGCCTCATCGTCACATGAACGCTTGGAGCCACAAGAAGGTTCGACTGACTTAGCCATTGAAAGCTCAGAAGAATCACTGTTAGAAGTTTTTTCTTCCTCTACAGCATCAGCCGAAAGTCCACAATTATCGAGCTTTGCAACTTTCCGATCTTGGCAGATGACCACCTCATTATCACTCAAAAAGCCTTCAGCAAGGCTGGAGTTCTATAAAAAGAAATTAAAAAATAAAATCAGCTGGACAAAACAGTATTAGACAAGCACTACAGGCTCTCAAATGCAGGTTAAGTTTGAAACTCCACTATTGGAACGAAAGCAAGCAGCTATACCAGGGTTGCCAGAATATACTCATCAAGAAGAGCTATCAATCAAATATTAAGATCACAGGTCACATCAAAGAATCTAATAGCTGATGAACCATGATATTAGTTTTTTTAGAAGAATATGGATACTAATAAATTCATAATAAAACACAAACAGCATAATCTACAATTTACTCACTAAAAGTAGACTAGCAGAAAAGGCCACAGTTTACTCAACAATTCAAAAGTAAGACAAACATTTACCTCAAAAAAAAAAAAGCTTTCCTACACAATTTACAGACACAAACCACAAAACTGGTATTCAAACTTCTAAAAAGGAAGCAAGCCAACTTCACCTGTTTTCTTTTTCTGTTTCTCCTTTGCTTCAAATGAAGCTGAAGCTTTTGATCATAACTCAAATCATCTTCCTCTTTGATCTGCCAACCACAGTTAATACCATAACATCAAAAAGAATACACCATATATCCCTAAATTACAGCATTTGCTTAATATTCTTCGTATTTATTTTACTAACACTATTACACTACTCAATTTGCCGTTTCTTGATTCTTTTCAGTCCTTGTCATCCCCCTAAAACATCCTTGAAGTAAAAACCATTGTGATCATTTCAAACAAAATAAATATAATTTGGTTTCTCTGCTTGCACACTTGAACTAATGATAACTTCATTTTTTTTTTTTTTCACAAGCACAAACATCATTAGATTAAAATATCCTTCTTACATTTCATAACCATACTAGTCTAAGTAATTAAGCACAGCAAAACTTAAGCAAAGCGAACGATACGGACCTTCCTCTGTAAGATCATATGACATATGGTACGCTAATAATTAAATCAGCTGCAAAATACAGCAATATAAAAAGCTGAGCCAACCTTTTTGTAGTTTTTCCTTTGCTCCTCTGAGAGATACAGCTCCTTTTCATTTGCTACAGCATCAGCAACAAATGGATCATTTGGATCATCATCAATGTCATCAATTTCCTCAACCTAACAGAGCCCGATATATCAGAAGCTGGTAGAATGCCAAGCAATAAAAAATACAGATGAAATACAGGCTCTTTTCAAGCCAATAACCATCAATCATAGAAGTTTACCAAGGAAACGGATTTAATCTTCCCTTTCCCCAACCAATATACAATGAATCCTTTTCATTTAATTTTTTAATGAACATATTTTCACTCCTCGAGAGCCTAGCAGTTCAATACATGTCAAAAATAAAATTATACTCGCCTTATATTCCATAAGAGATGTCAATTATTGCAATCAGGCCATCAACAATGCAACTCAAAAAAGAGGTCACCGAAAACTTAGAGCTCTAATAGATGGCCTATTTATGTTGAGTTAAGGAAAGAAAATTCATTCAATAACTGGTATTCAAGTCTAGATAGCGAATAGGTGAGAAAAGAAAAGAAAATTGGAAGATAAGTGATTTGAAACATTAGGAATTGATGGAATAGTCCATTAGATATATTACTCTGAATAATTGAAGTTGTAGAGCAATCTATAGTTGATAAGAAATGAGGGATTCATAGAAGAAAAAAAAATACCTCATCCACCCCAGGAAATGTAAGCCCCATAGCTGCAGCTTGCTGAGGAGTACTTGCCAAGTATACTGAAGCCCACTGCTCGCTACCAAAGGCCGTATCCTCCTTGGATGGTTTTTCTGAGAATAATTTGTTAAAAGAGCTCCATTCCACTCCAGGGTTTTCAGTCGAACTCTCACCAACACTGTTAGCACACATTTTTTTGGCAAGAAATCCACTAGCACCCTCCTCCAGAGTTTTACCATGTCGACTGAGATTCATTAATAGATCAGCTACTTACCAACAAAAAAAATTGTCACCCTTGATATGTAAGAATTCAAGACATAGACATGCATATACCTCTTTACGGGCCTAAGGGCTTGAAGATGCTTTTCAGCATCCTTAATGGATTCTACAGCATCACTGCCAACCTCAGTTCCAACCCAATGAGTCCTTTTCTTCCAAGCTTCAGTACGACAACCATTTGGAGCATTGCTCTCAATCCATTTATAGATGCTTGGTAGATCAATATCAGCACCATCCAGTTGCTCCTATAGAAAAAACCAATGACGAAAAGCAGTCTGGTGAATACAAAATGCAACAGCATCATTTCAAATCTACAGAATAGAGAGGAAAGCATGTTTTCCTATTGTTAATTATTGACATCATGAAACGATATTTTTAAGGTAATAATTATTAACACAAAGCTATAATAATAACATTAAACAGGTCACTAGCAAACAAAATTTTCTTTGCCTAGTGCTACCTAAGTTGTGGTACGCTTTGGTACACGGGTGGGTACAAGAGCAAAATTCGCTTCCTATTTTGACAAATTAATCTAAAAGTGTACCATGTAACACGAGTTACACGACCATAACACGAGTTACACGACCTTAACACAATTTGGGTCGTGGTTCATGGGGAGTATAAGTGAATTACGTTACATTGATTGTATTACAATGAAATACTACATCATTATAAAAAAAATAAAAAATAAAAAGTTAGATATGGTTATGCAAGTAGCCAAGTATCCAGTAAGTCAATGGTTATTCAAAATCTTTTATGTAGCAACAAATTCATCAAAAAATCAAATCCCATAATTTTGCAAAAGATTAATGCAAAATTAACTACAGCATCTACTAATAACTTAGACAATTAAAGCTTAAAAAATTTAAATGTGCGCAAACTATTAGTTTACTTGCAAAGAAGATAGGTGCAAACCAGTAAGTGAGCACTCTCTGTCTCAAGCTCATCAAGCGTTTCCTCCCACTGTTCTCTTAATGCTGCCATTTCCTCTGCCACAGCCTTGTCTAACTACCATATCAAAAAAGGACCATAAGAAGACATTTGACGAGTGAAAGATAGGTAATAAAACCTTTAAGACAACAGCAAGTTACTGACATCATTGCCTTTTAGATTTACAGCCAACTCTTCTCTCACATCCTTCTCAACATTCAACAAAGACTCTTCTTCAAGCGCTTCTTGTGCCTCTGCTGCCTAAAAATGGGAATCACAAAGCCATAGGAAATGTGGTTAAGGTGGCCAGTAGTTGAATCAAATCTCTGAGGACACTAGCACTATTGATACAATTGATACCTTACTCTCTACTTCAAGTAATTCATCAACCAAATCTTGTATCTCGGCTTCTGTCAGAGGGCCCTGCAAAAGATCATCGATACTAAAATGAGAGATAATAAATATAGTCAGCATCTCATCAAATCTTTATAGTGAAGTTAGGGTAACCTCAGGTTGTGATACACTTCCTTCCAATGCCACTTCACCATCCTCCTCACTGAATTCCTCCGAAGAAAATTCCTCATAAACCCCGGCATCCTCATCTACATCCTCGGCCACTTTCTCATCTACATCCTCGTCCACTTTCTTGTCCACATCCTCGTCCACTTTCTCATTATCATCTTCCATTCCATTAGGTTTGTCCTCCATTAGTACATATGCTTTAATATTAACTGAGAAATTAAGCATCCCCAAGCAAACTTTATTACTCCATATTATCAAAGACATTAAATGAACAGATGTAAGAAAGTCAAAATGAACATAATAAATGGCATTCAGCAAAGATATGAATTACAATACAAAATTGACCATTATAACACAAGGTTTCGAATTCCGAGTTTCAACAAATAATTGAAAGAAGAGAGCAATTTCCCTAAAACTTATATGCTCCGACATTCACAAAATTTTACACAGTAGTCATAACAAATATAATTCACATCAACATTCAATGATAGAGCAATGTTCAAAACCACCATAATTTTCTAACAAATTCCTCATAATCTTAAAAACATCACACAATTTAATAATAATTCTTAGGTTTATCCAGTAACGTATTTACGTATAATTTGAAAAACATTTGAGCTGCCCTATGAAAAAATAATTAACGTAAGTAAATTCAAAATAATTAAACATTGAACAAAAGTAAAAAAAAAAAAAAAAAAACAATGAATAATTGAATAACAACAACAAAGTTTCGATTCAAACTGGTAAAGCATAATCAGAGTTCGATCATCAATTCAGCTAAAATATGCATAATACCACATTCAAACACAAATATAATACAGTAGACATTGTTGCAATTTAAATTGGATGAATAACTTACTTTGAAATTGTTAGGGTTTAGAGGAAAAATTGAGAAGGAGGAGGAGAGAGAGGGAGGATTTTGGGGGGAAAAATACAGGTGTAAAAGAAGGTGGAAAGACAAAGAAAATGGAGGAAATTCGAATTTTATGTAGTCAGGACGTGTGATCAGTGAACTTTTTATTGGGTTTCGACTTTCGAGATAATTTCTCACTTTCTTGTACTCCGTATTAGTCAGTCTTCCTAAATTCAAATCCAGTTTTGCGTAGCTTTACCTGAGAGATCGGGTAAAATTAATTCGACTTGAAATTGATCATGTATTCATGTACTGTATTATGGATTTACAAAGTATTAGATTTAAAATTTAAATTTGTGGACTAGGAGTCTGAGAGTTATTTAAGTTATCTAATCTGAGAGTTATCTAAGTTATCTAGGTTTAAATTTGAATTTGTGGACGGTAAATCTAAGAGTTAACTAGAAATCTGGGCTGTCATACCGAAATTTTGTGGTGTTTGAGAATCTGTGGCAGTGTAGGGAAGTTGGTGTGTTGGGTTTTCTTCGCTTAGTAAAGGACTATAAGTGCTATGTCAAGGCTGTCAATGTCTACCCCCCTACTGCTGTGTCCAAATCGGTGTGAAAGGCTCCTGCTGCTGACCTGATTAGAGTAAACCCATATGTTGTTGTGCTATCTTAAACTTCTTCGAGTATTGGTGCGGTTTTAAGGAACGATCAAGGGGTCATTATGGCTGCAAAAGTAAAACGATTTATGGGGAAACCATCTGTGAAAGTTCTTAAAGCAATGGCAGCAAGAATGAGTGTGCAAATCGCTCGTGAGCTTGGGTATAGAAGAATGGAGCTGGAATCGGATGCCCTCACTATGACCAACCTCATCGGATCAGAGAAGACTGGCAAAGCACCTGTGGACCTCGTTGTTGATGATATTCGCTCTATGAGTATGGATTTTGAAAGCTTTGCTTGTTTTCATGTTAAGAGAGTGAGAAACTGCGTTGCTCACCTTTTGGTTAGGCAACTCCCACCTGATGGTTTTGAGCATTTGTATGTTGATAGCTTCCCGCAAGGTGTTGCTTCCCTTGTCGAACTTGATGTTGGCTGATTTATTTATCTAATTTAAGCTCTTGGAGCTCTTCAAAAAAAAAAAATCTAATCTAGCAAAAAAAAAATAATAAGTTGGTCAAATTCAATTAGACTCGAGATTAATCTGGTCAATTTTGTTACAATTTCTTGTACTCCTTACCTTTTACTAGCTTATTTAGCCCTTAGGGGCTACATATAAACAATAAATGTACTTTAGAAAATTGTTTGAATTTAGGAAATCACGACCAAAACACACTAATCACACTGATTTACGCATGTGTTTTGTCATAAATTCCTAATTTTATACAATTTTCAAGAGTGTATTTAATGTTTATATGTAGCCGCAAAGATTACGGTTTTTTTTTTTAACGTTGGTAAGGAGAAGGGTCATAACGGACCGAAACCTCTCACAGGTCCTCCCCGCTCGGGTTAGTGGGCTAGACACAGAGTGGGGGAAAGGATAAGGGAATCCCCACCCCAAGTGCCTCTAGTAAGGATTGAACCCTTAACCTCAAGGTTGGAAGGTACAACCTAAAGATGGGCACGGGCCGTGCCGGCACGCGGGCGGCACGGGCCCGGCACGACTCCGGCACGGCCCCGGCACGACTCCGGCACGGCCCGGCACGGGCACGGTGGCCGGCACGGCACGGCACGGCGGCACGCCGGCGTGCCGTGAACAACTTTTTTGGGACCGGCACGGGCACGGCCCGTGGCACGGCGGGCGGCACGGTGGCCGGCACGTGGGCCGGCACGGCACGTGGCACGGCCCGGCACGGCCAGGCACGGCCCGGCACCGGATTGTCCAACTAGGTGGAACTCCACCTATGAAATGTTGAGTCGGGCAATCGAGTACAAGGTTCATTTAACACTTTTTTATAATATGAAATATCCACAAAATGCTTTACTTGAAGATGATTGGGCTAATTGTGAAAAATATATGCAGTTTTTACAATTACTATATGGTATGACACATTGTTTTTCTTCTGTATATAATCCTTGTGCTCATTCTTTTCTTAGCAATGCATGTTTACTTGCACAACTTTTTGCGGAACACCGATCACAACACGTTTATCGTGGATATCTTCCATCCATGGAGGATAAATGGCGTAAATATTACACCGATATTCCTAAGATTTATATTTTTGCTTCTATTTTAGATCCTAGACAAAAATATGATGGCACCTTTTTATTAATTGATATTTATTATAGTAACATGAATTTTGAAGATGATGTTGAAACTTTTAAAAATAAGGTGACGGATGAGTTTTTTAATTTATATAATGTTTATGAAAGTAAATATGGAACCGTGTCTCGATTTGCCCCTTCTCAAACATCCAAAAATGTAAGTAAACGGGCCAAAGGTTTATTTGCACAAGCTGCTAACTTGATGTCTAAGTATTCAGGTACAGAATCATCATCATCTAGGAGAACACAAAGCGATGTTTCGGAGTTGCAAATGTACTTAAGTTACGACTTCATGAAAGGCATGGACGACGAAGAGAAGTTTGGCCTCGACATCCTCGATTGGTGGAAATCACAAGCCGTGAAACATCCAATTTTGTCGGCAATGGCTCGTGATATTTTTGCTATCCAAGTCTCCTCCGTTGCTTCCGAAAGAGCTTTTAGTGCGTCGGGAAGAGTTCTAGACGATAGAAGAACAAGACTAAAACCCAAAACACTTGAAATGTGTGTTTGCTTCAAGGATTGGTTGGATGCCGAAACACGTTCTCAAGATCGTACTTATGCACAAAACGACGACGATGAAGGAACGTCGACTTCTTTTAGTTCTCATACTTCTCAATCCACTCAATTGGCGGATGACCTTGAACCTCTAGGAGACGAAGACGAAGATGAAGACGAAGGCGAAGACGAAGACGACCAATAATAATTACATGATTACATATTTACATTATACAATATTGTATTCTTTTTGTATTATCGAACTTCGTATTCCGTATAATAAATGAAGTTATTCAATATTCATACACTATTGTACGATTTTTAATTATCATTACTTATTTTGTAATTTTGTATTATTGAATTATCGTACATTCGTACCGGATACCGTCATATAATAAAATAAGTTATTCTTCAATTTTTTATGTTTTCGGATTATCGCACTCGTGTTTTTTTTTTTATTATATGCATTTTTATTTTTAATTCGTTTTTTTTTAACATTTTTTTTTTAAAAAAAAAAAAAAAAATATCAAGAGGCACGGTTTGGCCCGCGGCACGGCACGGTCACCACCCCGGCACGGCCCGCGGCGGCACGGGCACGGCCCGTGCCCATGTTTAGTACAACCCAAGAGCTATGTATAGAATTACCTTTTTAATAAAGAGATTTTCTTTTTTTCAAAAAGCATATTACTCGTAGTTTACTAATCACGGTAGATATAAAGTTATCTCCGTCGAACAATGATGTTCTTATATTTGTTCTACTCCAATTGGAATTGGCTTATTAAGATGATGGACAATGACATTATCATCCCATTTGACATGCGGCTAAGTAAACCAAAATAAAACAATAATTTGACCATATAAGTAGCTCTTTTGAAAGATAAATGATTTGTAGAATTATGGAATTCAATAATCTAATTTGAAAATTTTATTCAACTAACTTTTTGTAAGAAGAGTTTGATCAATTAAGATATTTTTCGTCTTTAGAAAAATAGACAATTTAAATATTTAGTCAAACCATCTCTCTAATGCAATTTGATTGATACAACCAACTACCATAGCTAATTACCAACGAGCCCTAAGTTAATCATAGTGAATTTGTATATATCATCTGGTTACTACATAAAAAAAGGGTACCCATTTGTCATTGGCGTATATAAAAATAATTAGGGGGCGTTTGGTTCGCAAAGTGGTGTGGGGTTGGAATCAGGAATGGGGTTAAGGTGGTATCGAGTTGGAACTTGATACTTAATACTATATGTTTGGTTTAATTCTGGAATGGAATGTGTTTTGGGGTTTTTTATGTCCCTCGGGAGAGTTATAGCTCTAGACTGAATTCCGCAAGGACGCCTGTACCTACAAAGCAAACGGAGCACCGAATGGTCGGTGGTCCGCCTCCAAATATTAAGTTAGTACGGTATTCGGAGTAAAGCGTGCGGAAATTAAGTTATCTGCTCGGATTCCAAGCTCAGGTGCTGTCTGTTTCTTGAAAACAACAGCTCTGTAATTAATGCCAATGTAACCTCCTCCCATAAATGAGGGAAGTGTCCCTATTTATAGGGTCGTTGGGAAGTGTGCCCTCCCTAGGGTTTGATGACCTAGGGATTTGGGCACGCCGTTTTGCGGTGCCTCAAAGTTTGGGCCTTGAAGGCCGTCTTTTCAGAGGGGATATCTGAGTGACACGTGTCACACATCTGGAGAGGCGCTTTGGGACGCCTCCCAGGGCAACACGTGTCGCTCTCTCATTGATCCACTTGGATTATTAAATACACCAAATCAGGAGCTATATTTGCCTGACACGTGTCATCATCTGGAAGGTCCAAGCTGGCGCCCCTTCCAGTGACACATGTCAGACTCTGGTTGGGCCACTTGGCAGGGTATAAAATACCCAAAACAGAATGTCTCATTATTATCTCCTTTTATTTGATACCTAAGGGAATGTAATTAGCCAAACCCCACCTCCCCCTCAAGGTTTTTAAACTTCATACCTTATGGGTTTGAGGTATGAGCTTAAAATTCATACTTTTGACAACCAAACATATGGTATGTGTTTAATCATTCTAAACCCATACTTCATACTTATATTCTGCGAACCAAATATCCCCTTAGATTGTTAAAATTGCGTAGTTTATAATTACTAATTTGGATAATTGACTCCTTCATGATAATCTTTGATTGATTTTAGTAAATATATGAAATAAGAAGAAAATAAATATGAAATGGTATATATACTAATTAAGGGTATTGTTAAACTATACGATTATTATTTTATTAAAAGTAGTGTTAAGAGTGAATTAAAAAAGCTGAAGTTAATTGAAACAATTACTCCTTATATTTTAATTTTCATTTGAAGTTATATGCCTCTATGTAACATGTAAGACATATGAAATCAGCGTTTCACTTTTCATTGTCTAGTCAATTGTGTTAGCTGATTAATTTTTAAATCTTATATTAGAGATGGGAGGGGGTGAAAACATATTCTTTTTGCTGCTTCCTTTCCCGAAGTGATTAAGCTATATAAATACATAGATTTTTTTTATTCCCCTAATTGATTTGAATAAAGTAATCAAGGTAGTAGACAAGAATCATTTTTGCAAATACTTTGTAGTACAATATTGATTTAGGCACTAACTAGTAACTAGTGAGTGTCTTGGGCGATGCCCCAAGTAATTGTTTGTAATATTTATCTAGAAGAGAAAAATTTGCCAGCCATGACATCGAAAAAACAGCTTATATTAATACTCCGTATAATTTTAACAATAAATTTAGGTAAGAGAAGATGTTATTGTTACTACAATTTCAAGAGTTTATATTAGAATGGAGTTTAACTTTTCACTTTTTATTTTCAAATATTACGTGTTCAATACCTTGTATAGATATTGTGATGATGTACTTATGTATTTACATTGTGAGAACGAGCAATGTCAAAATATTTCAACCTATTCATGTTAGAAATTCGAGATTAAAAACAAACAAATTAAAAATTGTATTTAAGCTTCTAAACCACATATACAAACCTTTTTTAATGAGCTCACAAGTTCTTTGGTATTTGCACTCACAAACTACTTATTAAATACAACTAGTCACTCTTTTGTATTTTCTCTCAAAACCTTAAGAGTATATCCTCTCACTTTTATTTGTGCTATTTATACAAATAGTATGCTATGATTTATAACACATACATATAACTTGTCTTATTCTACACACCACCTTGCTTGGCTTATTCTATGCACCACTTTTTTTGGCTTATTCTACACACTAGCTATTTCTTGCCTTATTCTACACCAACTAATTGCTTGTCTTATTCTATAAGCTATCCTTCTAATTTTGATAGTGGGTCTTGAACACAACAATTCACCTCTCAAGTTAATCGCAACCCGAATACAAATCAACCTGACCTATATCGTAGAACCCACCGGCCAAGTTTGCGAACCTATCCTCGGCACGACCACAATCACTTTGAACCCAACCCCCAGACCCTTTTCCGATAAACCCCAGTATCTGTCATCCTTCCCCAAATTACTCTACACTTCTTCACTCTTTCACAAACACTGCAAAATCCCCTCAAAACCTCAATAATCTCCATGAAATCTTGACCTTTCTCTCACTTTCTCTCTCATTCTCCCATTTACCCACTAGAATTCTCCATTTCCACATGTTTTCAACATGCCCACCTTCTTCAAACTCCATTCTTACTCCTCTTCATTCAATCCCACATCACACTCTCCCCCATTTCACTCACCACCCCCATAAACGAAAATTTCGAACTTCTTCCACCAAAATTTTAGCAAAAAATCAATACCCATGTCGTTCAATCCTCTTTTTTAGGAAGAATTCATCTGGGGTTTGCTTCTCCAGTAATTTTGAAGCTTCCCAAGTGGTTAATTCTAGTGTAAGTTCGAGTAATTGTGATAAAATTGAGGTGAAAGATGGTTTGTTTAGCTGTATTTCAAAGTCAATTGTGTTTACATTGTTTTGGATTGTGATTGGGATGTGCCCAATTCGTGGGCATCAACCTAATGCTATTGCTTTGCCTGTGATTAGTAGTTTGTTGTGGGGGAAGAAGGGGAAGATTGTGAAGGAAGAGCCTGCATTGGTTTCATGGAAGGAGCACGAGTTTTCGGGTTATACACAGAGGTTGTTAGAGAGTGTTTCAGGTGTGTTGAAGGTGATGAAGGAGGTTAGGGAAGGGGAGAGTAGAATAGAGGATTTAGAGGTTGCTTTGAAGGGGGTTAAATCAAAGAAAAATGAGCTGCAAGGTGAGATAATGAGTGCACTTTACGCCGATTTGAGAGTTCTTAAGAGTGAGAAGGAAGGGTTGGTTAATAGGGCTGACAAGATACTTATTAAGGTGTTGAGGGCTAAAAGGGAGCAGGATAA
The DNA here is from genome assembly GCF_948465745.1 of Chenopodium album. Classification (NCBI taxonomy): domain Eukaryota; kingdom Viridiplantae; phylum Streptophyta; class Magnoliopsida; order Caryophyllales; family Amaranthaceae; genus Chenopodium; species Chenopodium album. The sequence goes on from NC_137846.1 coordinate 6,696,658, forward strand.
ATTATTGATTGAGTTGAAGGAGAGTCGCGACGATGAGGAGGTGAGAGAGAGGATAGATAAGTTGGTGGAGGAGTTGGATAGGGGTGAGAAGAAGTACAATGAGCTGCAGAAGAGGATTGGGGAGATTGAGGATAAGATATCAAGAAGGGAAACGATGGTGTTTAGTATCGGCGTGAGGGAGCTTTCGTTTGTTGAGAAGGAATGTGAGCTCTTGGTGAAGAAATTTATTCTAGAGGTTAGGCGAAATGCAAGGTAAATTGGTGAATTTTGCTATTGGTTATTGCTTTTTACAGTTAATGTATGCTAATTATAAGTTTCAATGATATATAAACTGTATATTATTATTGATTAGTACCATGAGATGGATCAGTTTTCAGTTACATTGGACGTCAATAACTGTGTGAATTGACAATTTGGAGAATTCCGTTCATCATTGCAATTCCAAGATTTTTGGAACAAATTCTTGTAGATAATGTTTGAAGATGTGTTCTTTAACACCTCTCTTGGTATTTTTTTTTGAAGAAATTAGAGGTTTTGAACATTCAATGTAGCTTAAATATGAGCCTAGTGCTAGTCCTCTTGTATGTGAGATTTGCAATCATATCAGCATGTATAAGTCCTTAATAAATTATTATAATGGTGGTAACATAATGGTCTGTAACTACGTCACAGAAGAGGCTTTATTTGATTACATACTGCATATACTGTTGCATATGGGGCAAACAAGTGATTCCCTGTACAGACGTTTCATAAGGGAAAAAAATGGTTCATAAGCAAATCAGAGAGAAGTGTATTATGTATGGGAGCAACCAATCTTCGTTTTTTTTTTTTTTCCCTTGACCTTACAAATTATCTACTATTTATGACGCTGCCTCTTCTCCCTTTTTTTGGGGGTGGTGGTGGTTTGGGGGGGGGGGGGGAGGTTATTTTTAATTCGTTGCTTTCTTAATTGTTACTTTCAGAGAAATTATTGAGATTGGAATCAGTTTAAGTCACTAGTTTTCTTGGCCTGCTTCACATTGTTCTTTCTTTTTCTTTATTTTTTGGGTGGTTGGGGGGGGGGGGGGGGTTCATTTGGGTGTAAGAGTGTTCAGAAGATTCTGTGGGCATCTAATCTTGTTACTATTCATAGCCAAGTATTATTTAACCTCATGCGTAGGTTTGTCCTACAGAAAAATCTTTTGTTTGGAAGCCTTCGATGTATGGATAGAACTGATTATAGTGAGTAGTGACTGATTGCAAACCCGGATGTCTAATGGAGAAGCTTTCACTGCTATGTTCTGCTCAACCACCCCCCCTCCCCCTCGGTTGTTCCCTTCCCCCCCCCCCCCCCCCCCCCCCTTTCTCTCCATATCTTCTCATCTAAACAAAGTGTAAGTCATCTATTTTCCCATTGAGCGGCGGCTTCTTGATTGTTGTTTATGTTGAGTGCAAAGCAATTTTGCGGATTTTGTAGTTGGAAAAGAACATAGTAATATTTTACGTGATTAAGTAATTTTGTGCCTTGCTTTTGACAAATGCACCCGGATGTTGCCCATAAATTCCCTTCTCAGTAGACTGCTGATCCTTTTAATTCATATTATATAGTTTCTAAATCTTACATCTAGCAAAGGAGTAATAAATTTAAAGTAGTGTGGTCATCCATGGCTTTCCTATTAAAGCTAATGCTAGTTCAATTTTGTGCTACATGAGTCTTTTTTCTATTTAAATTCATGGGTAAGGACACAACCAATGCGCCTCATTTGCTGATTATTGATGTTAATACCTGGCTGCTTGTGCTTGTATTTTTATTTCTCTGTTGCAGTCATTCCTGTAATTATGAAGCCATCAGAATTTTTTTAAGCAACTTTGTTTTATCTTACACTATTATGGCTGTATCATTGCAGTCCACGTGAAATGCCTTCTTTAGCATATTCTAGGAATGATATACAGAAAGGCTTAGAAGCTGCTCAAAGAGAACACTTAAAACAGATGGTATTGCCCGGCGTGGTGGATTTTGATGATGCACTTGGGCCACTCTTTGAAGGGGAGCTAACAAACTTTGCTCAGCGTGTAAAGCAAGCCCTTGAAGAATCCAAGAATCTGCAAAGAGAACTAGAGGCTCGTATTCGAAAAGATATGAGAAAACACGGGGAGGAAAAGCGTATTCTAGTGAATACACCAGAGGATGAGATCGTGAAAGGTTTTCCAGAAGCTGAATTGAAATGGATGTTTGGCAATAAAGAGGTCACGGTCCCTAAGGCTGTAAGCATCAACTTATACCATGGATGGAAGAGATGGCGTGAAGATGCAAAAGCAAAGTTAAAACAAAGTGTATTGGAGGATGTTGATCTTGGTAAACAATATGTGTCTAAGAGACAGGTAATTTCCCGTGCGTACTCTTTGTTGTAAAGCATGCTTTCTGAGTCCACACACACACCTGTCAAGTAATTGACATATTTGAGTAATTCATGCATGAATGTGTATAAGGTTGTGCATTTTAGGCAGGAGAGAAATATCACGGACTTGGAAACAAATATTTTGTGATTCTTAGAATTATAGTCTGCTGAAGGTTTTGCTTACATATATTTCCCAGGAGCGCATTATATTGGATCGTGATAGAGTGGTGTCGAAGACATTTTACAATGAGGAGAAGAATCGGTGGGAAATGGAGTCTATTGCAGTTCCATGTGCTGTCTCCAAGAACCTTGTGCAGTATGCTCGAATAAGGCATGATTGGGGTGCCATGTACATTGGACTAAAGGGGGAGGAAGATAAGGAATATTATGTCGACTTAAAGGTCATACTTTGTAAACAATAGTTAATCTTTTGTGGGTATGATTTTTGGTGTTTCTTACAAGAACTTTTTATTACAGGAATATGAACTTATTTTCGAAGATCTTGGAGGGTTTGATGAATTATATCTCAAAATGCTTGCATCTGGTGTCCCGACTGCTGTACATGTTATGTGGATTCCACTGTCAGAGTTGAATATCTATCAGCAAGCTCTTGTGGTGGCAAGACTGTCTCATCAATTATATAATGGCATATGGAACAACCAATATGTCTCTCGTGGGAGAGAGTTGTTGTTGGACGAAATAAAATATATTAATGATGACGTGCTAATGGTGTTTGTGTTTCCAATTGTGGAGTTCCTAATACCTTATCCGGTACTTGCTTTTGCATTTTTTTTTTGTCCGTTCAAGTTATTATTTTATTTATTTATTCGTTGATAGTCATTCCAGATTGTTTCCACTCTGTAGTTGAGGATAAGGTTGGGAATGGCTTGGCCTGAGGAATACGATGAGACTATTGGATCAACATGGTATTTGGAATTGCAATCTGAAGCAGAGTATAGTTTCAAATCAAGAAAATCAAATACGCTCCGTTATTACTTTTTCTTTCTCATCAGAAGTGCTATATATGGATTTGTGTTGTATCATACATTCCAGTTTATGAGGAAAAAGCTCCCCCGAATACTTGGTTATGGGCCTTACCGTCGAGATCCAAATTTTCGGAAGCTTGGGAGATTGGTATGTCTTCAGCTTTGTAATGATCTATCCTCTAGTTACAGTTATTGTAACTGCCACCCAATATACAACTTAAGATGTTAGTTCTTTACTTCTTAATCACTAATAAATGATATAACAGGATGTTATGATTGTTATCACATAATCCTGTTTGCTTGCAATAGAAATTTCAAGTGCTCCCAACATTTTATTCTTCTTGAATTTGCAATTCTTTTCTACATGACTAAACATTTGGCACTCCCAACATTTTGGCTTTCCTTTAAACCAATAATTTGCAGTGTCATGGTTAGTCTTTGTACATATATTGCAAGAAGATTTAGTTTTGATACACTTTACTACTTTAATTTCCTATACTAATCTAGATTAAAAATATTTTAACAGATATTTGTTTCTTGCTTATGTGCTGAAAGTAGTATGTGGACTAATTTCAACACCTCTTGCTTTTTAGACCCTTCACTTATTGTATAATATCATTCACATTCAGTGAGCTGGTGGGTTAGTCTTATCTTTTCATTCCCCTCCCCCAATCTCTCTCTCTCTCTCTCTCTCTCTCTCTCTGATTTGAATGCCTTAAAGCAATTGTCTTCTGCATTTTTGTCTCTCTCTTTCTGATTTGAATGCCTTAAAGCAATTGTAACCTGTCTCTCTGATTTGAATGCCTTAAAGCAATTATCTTCTGTGTTTTTAACTGCCCTCTTTTCAGCTGTTTTTTGATACATAAATAATGTGATGTATTGGGCGTTTATTGCAGCAAAGGTATGTGAGATATAAGAGGCGGAGAATATTAAGAAAAAGGAGAGCTGGGGTTGATCCAATCAGAACAGTGTTTGATAATATGAAGGTAAAAGCTTGTATGCTGATTGCTGGGTTTATTTTCAAATTACTTCTTGTTGGATACTGATTGTTCTCTTTTCTTCAGAGAGTGAAAAATCCACCAATACCACTGAGAGATTTTGCAAGTGTGGATTCTATGAGGGAGGAGATTAATGAAGTTGTGGCTTTTTTACAAAATCCAAGTGCATTCCAGAAGCTTGGAGCTCGTGCACCTCGGGTACGTTCATTTTTGAGAATTGACTTTACAAAAAAGTTTATTGTTTTTGGTGATTGTTATATTAAGGTCTTTGCTATACACAAAACTAAGTAATAGTTCTGTTTTGTCAATAACTCAGAAACCAAACTACGATTGGAGAAACATAATAGAACAGATAATTAGAAATTTTCTGAACGAACTGTGCTCTCTTATGTGGCTCGAGATGGTGTAACTAACCCAGCATTTAGAAGTTTTTATCCAAAATATCATTAGATTGCTATCTGGGAAGGGTTTCTGTTGAGAACCACATCATGTTTATAACAGATGGTATCACATTCAAACCACAGCAATAAGCTGATAGTTACTTTTTCCTGAATCAGCAAATATTACTAATTCCAAAAAGTTGTAAATAACTTTGGGGACCTATCAGCTCCATGAAAAGCTCTTGGGGGCTGTTTGGTCAAGGGTTAAAATTGAAAGCAACACTCCTAATTCTCTAAAATGATGTTTGGCTGGCGGCTGGCCATTCTCTTATTTCTAATTTCCCTTTTTCCCCTTTTCATCTTTGGAGTTCCCTAAAAGCCCTCTGTCATGATTTTTTATCCTCCCTTGGGACCCATCTATACTAATATACTAATAGATTATTTAAATCCCCTTTCTCTTATCCCTATCCTCTTTTTATCCCTCCAAACAAACACCTTCTAAAGTAATTCCCAAAATAATTCTAAGATTACACGTGTAACACCATATTAAAAAATTTCCATCCAAATATCAAGATTAAAGATTTAAAGATAAGATAGAAAATTTAAATTTTAACATACGTAATCCAAAAAAGGCATGTTACATATTGATAATTCCACTTGACTAAGTAAATCATTTCATGTCATGCATAAATATAATCCAACCATGTATTAATTGAACCACATATAGTCATATACACTACGACCATCATTGACCAAAAACCCATGACGACACCACCATTGCACGTGCCGCCACACCACACCCACAAGAGCCGCAAACAGCCACTAACTCCCAACCTCATTACATAAATCTCCACCTCCACAACCTTTTCCACAGTTCCAATGTCTACAACATCTCCTTTAAATACAAACCCTCCAAGTCACCACTAACCAAAAATTCATTTCGTTACTGCCACACCACGACATGAGACCAATCGGCAAGCATCAGTCACCAAAACAATTTGTTTGAATTAGGTATGAATCGGGACCATTTTGGGTCAGTCCCACTGTAACACCCTAGAAATTCCTTTCCTTTAAAATACCCGTTTTATTCTTTTTAAAACATGAGATAGGAAATTCTAAGGGATTACCACCACCGTGAAAACGGCTAAGACAATTATCAAAGACACACAGCGGAAGACTATCTCTTTAAATACATTCAAAACAAGTCAACTTAAAAAGTCAACCAAACAAAAGTAAAGTCGAACCAAGTCAAACAAAGTCAACCTACAATTTGGAACCATTGCAGACTCTTATTAAAACCGAACAAATACTTAAAAACCTTTTGCGTTAGTTTCACAAGCATAATATAATATAATATAATAATTCAAGCAATAAACCACATCATAATCTTATAGAAACTATAAGCATGATTCACTCTTCACTCAGGCCCATCATGAATATGCCTCATCACCTGAAAAACTCCTCTTTACTTGTCCCCACTACTCGTAGGGCCAAGATAAAGACAAGGCCAACAAAACACACAATCACACAATAAAGGGGTACTAACATGCTTTCATCCTATCATCACATAACTTAACTCGTTGCACTCGTTTACAAGCATACAACATATTCAATGACCAACTAATACATAGCTAATTTATTTATTTAGCTTGATTACGCATCGAACGGGTTTCCCCCCTAACCTGCCCCAATAAAGGGGTACTAACACGGGAGCTAACCGTGCCAGTATAAAAGAACCACTCGTAAGTGGCGGAATTCCTACGCATAATAATAAAAAGGAATATACAGCGTCTTGTACTCCCAGTAGAAGTTATGGTTAAATATAAAACCCCATAACTCTTCCCATGTGTTCATACTCAAGGTATATACGTTCCAAGAGTTTTGGTGCGTAATCTCTTTCACTTTATGTTGTTTTACATATTTTTAGACTTAGTGATGACTCTCAAACCATAACACAATCAATCATTATAATTATTCAAACAATTAAACATACCAATTTAATTATTGAATAATTAATGACCACATAATATTTAATGTTGAACCCTTTTTAATCTACCTCCTTAAATGCATAATGCGCCACAATTCCTATCCCTCAGTGTTAGAAACACCTTAAGTGCACTAAGGCACCAAAATATAATTTATTCCTCGTGTATAAAGACACTTAAATAGCTCATTTCTCATGTTTATAGCATCAATAAAAATTATATGAATCATAACAAAATTCCTTTTCAATATTCCAAACCAAATTAAATATTTAGTTTAATTAAACATGCTCATTATCATGCCAATAATAAAAATGTGGTTCATATACAACATGCCAAATTAACTATTTCCAATCACCAATTCAATAAATAATTTATTTCAACCAATCATGCTTCACAAATAAGTCACCAAAACCATTCTCAATTCAATTAATTCAATTCATATTACCAATCTCATTTCAATTCAACCATTCCAATCAATTCCTAGCATGACACTAACTTAGAATCATTTAAACAAATCCTAGCATGTTTCTATACGCTTAATAAATTTCCGAGTACGCGTACGTACCTCAAATAAGCTCTTAAAATAGCCGAGTACAGTACAACAAATCCCGAACCAAATCTCCTACATAAAGGGATAATAATACTATATTAATTAACCTTGTATACACAATTTCAAGCAACTTAAACTCAATTTAAACAACTTATAATAATCTGAAAATTACTATAAAACCCCTAATTAACTTCTCTTTTAATGGGTAATTAAACCCTTTTTTTATAAAATCATCAAAACCAACACTAGGGTCGATTTCCAGCATTAAAACTAATCAAAAACCTCTTTAAAACTCCATTAAATTATACAATTTATGCCCAATAATAATTGGAAATATGAAACATATAAAAAAACCCCAGTCAAATTATCATAGAACCTTAAAATCACATCTTTGATGAATTAAAACCCCAACGTATAAACCATAACCCAAAATCTGAAATTCAAACCCAATTATAATCTGAAAATTAGTTTTGAATCATTTATAATATGATTTGATACTAAATAAACAAGTTTCAATAATAAAAACCCAAAACCAAGACTAATATACATAATTATACAAATTAAAGAAATAAAACCAAAAGAAGGGAGAGTAATAGGGTGATGACGATGATGACGATGGGACGTGGAAGAGCAGCGGCAGGAGCAGCCACGCAGGAACCAGGCATCGTGAGAAGTGGTCTCACACAAGGCTTGACCAGCCATCCGTCAATGGAGAGGTGGTGCTTGACCTATTGGTGGCGTCCGACGGTAAGCAGCGGCAGTGGCAAGGAGGCTTCTTGGTTTGCTGCTCCTCGTGAAATAAGAACAAAGGAAAAGGAAAGAGTAATAGGAAAAAGAAAAGGAAAAGAAAATAGAAGAGAAGAATAGAATTTACCTCTTTGACCTTGTGTGGTAAATTTTTTGGGATTCAAGAGCTATTTATAATGTAGGGTAAATTTGAGTATGTTTGGGCTTCATAAAAATTTTGGGCTTGAATGAGGTAGTGGTTAACCCGAATATGAAAATAGAGTGATTGGCTTATTATGAACATCGACTACATTGGATAGAATGCTTACTGACTACAAAAATTAAATCTTATTTTATTTAAATCCCATAATTAAAATCATTTGACCCAAAAATATATTTTATAATTAAATAAATAATATATAAAATACATTAAAAATACGGGGTATTACACCCACTTTCGAGTTGGATCTGGTTCAAATTTGGTCTAATTCAGGTAGGGTCTGTTCCATATTGGGTCTGATTAAATTTAGTTCCAATTTGGTCTAATTCGGGTAGGGTCTGTTCCATATTGGGTCTGATTAAATTTAGATTTTAGTTTTTCAAGATCTGGATATTATTTTTGATTTATGAAATTATGAAGCAAAAAGTTTTAATGATGACATCAACATAATTTAATTTTATTTCTTCTAAACATTTACTAAGAGAATGATATTCTGTATTTCCTCTGTCCCACTTAAAACTTTTCATTTCTCTTGGCCTCTTGGGCACATAGCTTTCCGACAGCAAACGAGCTTTCTGATTCTGAATAATTTTCAGTATAATTTGTGCTATTCGTTTTTTCATGATTTACCAGCTTTGGCAAGTTTATTAGCTATTGAACTGATGTCTTGTACTTGCAGGGTGTTCTTATAGTTGGTGAGAGGGGGACTGGAAAAACCTCCCTGGCACTAGCTATTGCTGCTGAAGCCAGGGTGCCTCTTGTTGAGGTCAAAGCACAGCAATTGGAAGCTGGACTCTGGGTTGGGCAAAGTGCGTCCAATGTCAGAGAATTGTTCCAGACAGCAAGAGACTTGGTAGATCTCTATAGACATAACTTTGTTTTCTTTATCTGTATGCTCAAGTAATGAAGAATCTCTTTTCAAAAAAAAAAAGTGATGGAGAATCCGAGTTCAAGGTCTTAAGCTGTGGTGTTAATTTTGGCAAATAGAGGAGTATGTTTTGTAGTCTTTGTTGCTTACCATCATCCCCAATTCTTTGGTTTAGAAGGGGGTTCTGATGAATTCAGGCTTAGCTGTACAATTGTGAAGAAAAAATTTCATCTAATTGCTGATGTGAGAGACAACTTACCTGTCTTCTTTTTTCATGCCAAATAAGTAGCAAAGTATAGGTTACTCAGACATTTTGGTTTAGATCATTTTAATCCAAGGTTGGTAAATTGCTCATTAGAGGCTCAATCAACTTTGTTGCAAATATTCAGAGTAATCTCAGTCAGTTCTGTTCAGAAATCATTATGGGGGATAAGAGCAAGTCTTGGAGGCCTTGGTCTGAAGAAGTAGATGGATATTCTTTTATCCTTCCTAATTTTATAATGGCTTTCCAAGGGAAAGTATCATATCTGTTAAAAATATCAGCTGTAAATGAAAAAACATGGTTAACCGTAAACTTTAATTGTATACCTAAGTACTTCCTTCGTCCCCGAAAGAACGACCCTTTTGGGTTGATTTCACGGGTATTAAGAAAGTGAAAAAGATAGTAGTAAAAGTACATTGGAAAGTGAATTTCACATGGGGTTTGCAAAAAAGTAGAGAGAGAGAAAGTAATAAAAGTACATGGAAAAGCAAAATTTACATGGGGAAGCTAACTTTGCACAAATATTGTTGCAAATTGGAGAGTATTTTAATGCATATGGGATGATCATTTTGGGACTAGATTTAGGCCATAAGAGCATCTCCAATGGCAAGCTACAATGCTTTGTAGCTTGCTTTTCCACATAAATTTCTGGGCTACAACACTTTTTAAGCAACAACTTGTTTCAATGGTAAGCCACAATATATTGTAGTTTGCAAAAAAATAAAGTTTAAAAAAAAATAGATAATTATACACATGTTCCAATATGAATGGAGATTATTTGTCTCTTTTTCAATCAAGTATGTAGCTTGGTTGGGCTACAATTGCTAGCATGTTGCTCAATTTTTTATTCTCCAATGGTAAGCATGTAGCTAGGAACTTTATTTAAATTGCAAGCAAGTCCTTATAATTGAACCATTGGAGATGCTCTAAGGGTCATTCTTTCGGGGTCGGAGGGAGTAGTTTTTTTTTTTTTTGCTAAATTTGGTTTTATTGCTATGAAGTATCTTGATGCTTTTTTTTTTTTTTTTTTATGTATTCCTCATGAAAGCTGATGGTGAAAGAAAAAAATTCCCTAGCATGTTAAGGCATGGCTATACATGATATATATCTTCTCAATTATATCTTATTGTACCCTTTAAAAAGAAAATCATCATATACTCCATAGTTAATTTGTCTCTTTTGTATGTTTTTATTTCACTCCAAAAGTTGGGAAGTCTTTATGGTTTACTAATAATATTATATGATTCTATCCTTAGGCACCTGTGATAATATTTGTGGAAGATTTTGATCTGTTTGCTGGTGTCCGTGGAAAGTTCATCCATACAAAAAAGCAGGATCATGAGGCTTTTATCAATCAAATGCTTGTGGAACTTGATGGGTATCCTATGACCAATTTCTTAGTGCGTGTTTATTATATTAAATCACTCGTATTAGCCAATTGAATATATGATATAAACCACACACTTGCAGGTTTGAAAAACAAGATGGTGTGGTTGTGATGGCTACTACAAGAAATTTAAAGCAAATTGATCAAGCTTTATGTCGTCCTGGTCGAATGGATAGAATATTTAATCTGCAGCGTCCAACTCAAGCAGAAAGAGAGAAGATATTGCGCGTTGCAGCAAAAGGAACTATGGATCCTGATGTTATTGATTTTGTGGATTGGAAAAAGGTGATTTGAAACACTAAATAAACGTGTTCTAATTGGAACCCATCTCCAGTTGGATACTGAAGACCAATATATCTTGTTCTGGTGCTGTTATTATTTTTATTAGTGCATATGTGATTATATATTATGATTTGAACCCATCTCTAGTTGTTTTCCTTGGTTTTTATATATTTATTTTTTATCCGGAAAACAGTTAAGAACTAAAAGAGGCATGTATTCTTTGTCTACTGACTACTCTAATACTCTTGCATTCATCTACCTCCCTGGTGGATAAATTGCCGAACAACTGAACAAGTTGTGCAATCAGTGCAGCCTAGCTTCACAACTGAACAAGTTGTGCAGTCAGTGCAGCCTAGCTTCTATAACTATTGATTTATGGTTTTGAGTTGGAAATTGTACTTTCAGTGATCATATATCTAGTTCTATTATATACTTATGTCAATTCTGAAACAGTTGGTTCTAACTTGTTTTAGGTAGCTGAAAAAACATCCCTTCTGCGCCCTATTGAGTTGAAACTCGTCCCTGTGGCTCTGGAAGGTAGTGCTTTCAGGAGTAAATTTCTTGACACTGATGAGCTGATGAGCTACTGTAGTTGGTTTGCGGTTAGTGGCCAATTTTACTAATTTCTCAACTACACTGCTTTTACTTAGGTCAAATCCTTAACATGGGATTTCAGCCTTAGGCCTACTCTATCTCTTTTCATGATAATAACCATATAGTTTATGATCCTGCGGTTTACATGTAGACTTTCAGTGCTTCTATCCCTAACTGGTTAAGGAAAACAAAAGTCGCAAGAAAGATAAGCAGTGTGGTTGTGAACCATCTGGGACTGACATTGACAAGAGAGGATCTAAAGAATGTTGTTGATCAAATGGAACCATATGGTCAAATTAGCAATGGAATTGAATTATATACTCCTCCACTTGATGTAAGATTTTTCCGTCTATCAACTTATTTTGTTTTTTTGAGCCATTTGTCCATTACGTATGTCTGGCAAGTTTTGATTGTATGCTTTGGTATAATTTGGCACTTAAATAGTGTCTTTGTTTTGTTGATCTTAGTATTGCTAATTGATCCAGTGATCCAACCTTGTTTTTCTAAAGATATACATGCTCTAGATCAATCATATAAGCCTTACATAATTGACAGTGGACAAGGGAGACAAAGTTTCCACATGCTGTATGGGCTGCTGGTCGTGGTCTAATTGCTCTTCTTTTGCCGAATTTTGACGTTGTTGATAATATATGGCTTGAGCCTCTAGCCTGGGAGGTTAGTAATTTGTAACCTTTTGCCTTTTTTCGTTGATTTATTTTTGTTCATAAAATATGAGAAAGCTTGCCAAACTGCAATCTGTTGGAAGAATATTCTAAGCAAAGGTGAAAATTAGAACCTTGACACATTTGTCTCTATGAATAAAACTAATGAGCTCTCTTATTATACTATTGAGTTTGCTTTTCAAAATTTTCTCATCTCAGTAATCTGTCCATCAGCCTACCATATAACTGCACGCTTTTAAATGATGCTTATTCTTACATTCTTTAATCCTATTGAAAGGTTGAGTTTGATAGCGGAGCTTTGTTATTTTTCTAGGTCAATTGGCCATATTGGATGTGAAATTTGCTAAAAAGGAGAGATTTTATGCCCTTTGGTTATCTTCGTCTTGCTATCCTTCTCATATCCATTCTTCTCCTCTCTTTTTCGTTGAGAATCTGATTTATCTTCTGATATATTTGTCATGTTCCTACTTGGAGTATTAATAAAAGAGAGAAAAATTGGATTGATCTGACCATGTGAGATAATCATGATAAATGGCAGTTCTTTTGTTGAGATTTGTCACTTGTGTTATACAATCTGAGCTATAAATCTACTCAAAAGAAAAAAAAAAAAAATTAGTACTGGATTGATATCACCATGTGAAGTAATCTTGTAATTGGTAGTTTTTTTTCTTCTTCTTCATGCCCAAGCTCAGGAAGGCAGCTCTATATGTAGTTAGATTGGCTGTTGGGTCTGCTTCACCCATCTGTCTCATTTATTGGGATCCCTTTCTGTAGTTGTTAGTGATTAGTGATTGCATCTTAACAGTGGCAGGCCAATAACTTGTCTGACTGTACTAGTAATAGTTTTATGGTCAAGCAGTGTAATTTTTTGTGATACCTGTGCAGGGAATTGGATGTACCAAGATCACTAAAGCAAAAAATGAAGGCTCTATGAACGAAAATGTAGAAACTATATCATATCTGGAAAAAAGGCTGGTGTTTTGCTTTGGATCACATGTTGCAGCACAATTACTACTTCCTTTTGGGGAAGAAAATTTGCTGTCTGCTTCAGAATTGAAGCAGGCTCAGGAGGTGGGTTATATGTTGGGACTTCATGCTAGATCTTGTGTATGACTAAATACTGCATCGTTGCACTTTTGCTTCTCTTTCATCTTTTCTCAAACCTCAAATCAATTAGATAGTAAAGCTTTGATGTGAACCTTGTATATTGTTATTTGCCACAGATAGCTACTAGGATGGTGATTCAGTATGGATGGGGGCCTGATGACAGTCCTACAGTTTACTATCATGGAAATGCGGTATTGTTCTTATACTCAATCTTTGATCTCTATTATTGTGTCATTATTACGGGCAGGAAAGCTAAACTGATACTTGTTTGATCCTTAAATATCATTAGTGGGAAATCGGGTGGGAGAACTGGTAGGTACCTCACTTGACAGTGCCAATTGCATTCTTGATCATTTGACAAGTGTCCACTTTCTTTTTTCTACTCCCCCCCCCCCCCCCCCCCTCTTTTTTTTTTTTTTTTTTTTTTTTACTACCTTTGTCCATATATAAAATTCCCATTTGATTATTGGTCAATTAAGAAAACTCGTATGGCCCTCATTTAGCATTAGGGTGAAACTGTGGGCACTTGTAGAAGAATTTAGATATGATTTACCATTGTGGGATTTAACTAGATTTACATCAGCCGATGCATGAAAAGAAGAGTAAAATTATAAGCAGCACTGATGCTTCACCCATCTGGCTCATTTATTAGGATCCCTTTTTATATGTAATTTTAAATTTTACTTTGAATTCTGTAAAATCTATTATCTTTAATTCTACTTCTTTCTGTTATCCTCTATTTCAAATCTTTTACAGGCTACCGCTCTAAGCATGGGAAACAAGCATGAATTTGAGATGGCAGCTAAAGTTGAGAAGGTTTATACACAATTCAGTTTTTCAAATATATTAGGCACTTCTACTAAGGTTTTCATAAATTTGTTGAGGCATCATCTATGATTCAGAAACTGAAACCTTGCCTTTCTTTGGCAGGTGTACTATCTTGCATATGACAAAGCTAAAGATATGCTACTGAAAAATCGATCGGTGCTGGAAAAAATTGTTGATGAATTGCTTGATTTTGAAATCTTGACAGGAAAGGTATGACCTGTTCTGCTATTGAAATGATAGCTTGTTTCACTAAGAACTCGCAGAGAAAAAGAAAACCAAAATATAGTTATTATTTTCTTAAACTATTTGCCCTAGGGAGCTTACCAATTGTTCCGAAATGGAGGGAGTACTTTTTTTTTTTTATCACCCTGTACTAGATTTAAAGAATTTAGTTAACTTAGTTGGATGAATTAGGAAAATTGGCTGCGTTTTTAGCTACCCCTATATTTTAGAAGTGACACTATCTCTCTTCACTATTTAATCAAGATTTCTTGACGGTTTTCTTATTTTCTGTTTCCCTGAATAGGATTTGGACAGAATTCTTGAAAGTAATGGTGGACTTCAAGTGATTGAGCCTTTCTCCCTGTCAAGAGTTTATGAGAGTGAGGTAATACTGTTACAACTATGAATAATTTCCTCATATTAGCCTACCTATTCTTAGAATTGATAGTTTGGTGCTCTATTTGTTTCTGCAGTCCTTGTCTGTTAGGTATCTCGATGATGATGGCAGTGCATCAGAAACTGCTCTTCTAGGTGCAGCAACTTAGAGATTGTCAAAGGTATGCAGTTTACCACTTTAGGACACAGCTGAATGCCTCTCTTTCATCCAGGAGGATGATGATTTTGAGTGGGAAAGAGAAATTGCTGGAAGTCCGCTACACTCGCTTATACAACATGTTTTTTGCACATGACTGGAGATCATTTGTACATACAGAGCATAAAATGTAAGAAGCTGCCGGTTTTTCTTTTTTCTTCACCCCACAATTGTGTACAGAAATTAGCCTGAGCTGTTTTGAACTCGAGATTTTGTAAGCAGTTAAGCTCATGCTTGTAAAATTTTGATCTTGAAAGTAAAAAGGTAAAATGCAAGGGAAAATGAGTATGTTCTCTTTTTTTGTTCTTAATATTATTCTCTCGTCTGCATTGATGATCGATTGTTGTCCCTTTGACTTGTTATTCTTTAACGGTGTGTTTGGATTGAAGGAAATGGAGGGAAAGGAAGGGAAGGGAAATGAAGAGATGGAATATCTTTCATTTGGATAACAAATGAGGAAGGAAGGGAATTGGAGGGGAGAGAAATGGAGGGATTAAGTTGTAGGAAATTGATCCCTCCAACAATGGAGAGATTTGGAAGGAAAATTCAACATTCTTCCCTTCCCTCCCTTTCCCTCCCCTCCTCTTCTCCTCCCTCTCCTTCTTTTCCTTCCTCCTTCTTTATCCAAACAGAGTGTAAGTCTGGCTTTCTCTTTTACTCTATGTTTAAATAGAGAGATGGAGGAAAAAGGAGAAGAGAAAAGAAAAGATGCATCATCCTTTGTTTGGATACCTAATGAAAGGAGGGAAGGGAAGGGAAGGGAAGGGAAGGGAATTGGGAGGATCCATTTTCCTTCCTCTTTTAATAAACCAAATTCTTCCATTGTTAGAGAGATTTGGAAGGCAAATGGAAGGTCACCTCCTCCCTCTCCTCACCTCTCTTTCCCCTCTCTTTTTTTCCTTCCCCTCCCTTTCCCTTCACTAGTGTTATCTAAACATAGTGTTGATCCGTGATGAAGTAAGAAATGGTGGAGCTTGATAAAGAAGCTCCTGCCTAATCTTATAATACAGATCTCAATATACATAAGTTATAAACGACTACCAAGTGTAGTCTAATAATCTTTTCAACTATATCTGTGCTAGAAGTTTATATTAAGAAAAAAAAATGGAAGCAGAAATAGAAAAGTGGGAATCTACACGAGAAAAATAAAGGGGGGTGGAAGAATTACAGGCAATGCTGGTAAATACATGAAATTCTCTACAACAGGCCTGTAACTGGGGATGTGCTAAAGACTGGTTTGTCAATGTTAGGTTGATACTCTTGATATCCATTATTGTTGCAAATGCTCTTTCTCCGAGGCTTTGCTTCTTTGAGCATTGATATAACATCTCTCATGGAAGGCCTCTCCTTTGGAAGTTTAGCAGTGCAAAGAAGGGCGATCCTCAAGACCAACAACATCTCTTCCTGTATGTACTTGCATTGGCCTGATACTTCGGGATCAAGTACTTCCTCTAACCCTCCGTTCTTTCTAATCTTTTCCCGCACCCACCCAACTGAGTCGATTGATTCTCCAAAAATTGGATCTAATGGCTTTTTCCCTGTAACGAGCTCTAGGAGCACGACTCCATAACTGTAGATGTCGCTCTTCTCATCAACTTTTAAGCTGTAACCATATTCTGTGACAGAAAATTTCATAGGCTCAGTTTCTAGCTGAGGAAAATATGTTCAAAGCATCTCAAGAATTTATGTTCAACTATAGATGTAAATGATCAATTAATGCACTCCATATTTGTATCTGTTTACTTCTTCTATTTGAATTTGGAAGGGTTACAACACTATTATAGGATGTCCAGAAAAAGTTGTCACATTTTCTAAAACTGTAACCGTTTATGATCGAATTCTATAATGTCCATTTAAATCAAATGATCTGGTTGAGAGGGGTTATAATGTTAGAACCATCTTTGCACAATTATCATTTCACATTTTTTAATAAGTTTGGGACAAATTTTGCAAAGTTACTCAGAACAGTATTTAGGCATCGTCACTTCTGAATTTCCTGGCTTTTGGTTTTCAAGTGCCTAAGTTTTTATGTGGATGTTCATGATATAAATAGTAACTATGTGTAAAAATCAAAATGAAACTGACCAATATAAGCAAGATTAAATAGGCAAGCAGAAAATGGATATGAATACTCACCAGGTGCTATATATCCATAAGATCCCGCAACCATGGAGATTGTCTCATCCTTGTGAAGCATCATCTTTGCAAGCCCAAAATCAGCAATTCGAGCATCAAAGTTCTCATCTAGCAAGATGTTGTTTGACTTGACATCGCGATGGATCACTGAAGGATGACAATCATGGTGGAGATAGGACAGGCCTTGAGCTACTCCTAGTGCTATATTATACCTAGACACCCAATCGACTAGCATGTTGTTCTTCGGACTTTGTTTACTACCGTGCAATGCTGTTCCCAAGTTCCCATTAGGCATATACTCGTAAACCATCATCACATCATTCTCATTATGCAAGTATCCTATCAATCTAACTATGTTCCTATGCCTCAATCTTCCTAGTAGTTCAACCTCAGCTAGCAAGTTTTCTCCTGCTTCAGGGTCACCTGCTGATCTCCACAACTTCTTCACTGCTATGATTGAGTGTGGCCTTTGGATCTCGGCCTTGTAAACTATCCCGGTTCCACCCATTCCGATCACATTTGATTCCTTCAAGCATGCTAAAATGTCAGGAGAAGTGAAGTTCAGCCTTTGGAATGCTACTAGTCTCCAAGGCCATTCTTTGTTGCTGCTTGTAAACCACTCTTCTACTCTACTGCTATACAAATACCATCTTCTATACACCATCCTTCCTGCAAAAAATGCTAGCCCGACTGCTAGAATGGCCGATATTCCTACTGCAAATCCTATTATTACATGATTAATGTGCTTATGTTTAGGCCGACCTGAATATTTTTCATTGCTCCTAGAACATGGGGGAAGTACGCCACCACAAAGACCGGCATTGCCTCTGACTTCATTCGGGTTTATAACAGAAAACATGCCATTTGTGGGTACAGGACCTACAAGTTTGTTGTAGGACAAATTGAGCATTTCCAAAGCAGGTGAGTTCCCAAAGTTTTCAGGTATTTGACCAGTTAAAGAATTGTTAGAAAGGTCAAGTTTTGATAAAGTGGGCATTCCTGCAACTGAGTGAGGAATTTCACCTGAGAGTTGGTTTTCCTTAAGGTTCAAAATGACTAGCTTTTCACATGAAGCAATACTCTTTGGGATTATGCCGGAGATATGATTGTAGGAAAGATCAAGGACAGCAAGGGAAGGGCAATTTTGCAACTGGTTAGGAATATGACCATCTAAGTTGTTCTTAGAAGCTATAAAATTCTGTAAGTTTTGAATGGAGAGAATCCCTGAAGGAAGAGATGAATAGAGATTGTTGTATGACACGTCGATGAAGGAAAGCGACAATGAGAGGGAAAGATCATCCGGGATTGCTCCGGTTAGATTGTTGTTTCCTAATTCTAGCCTCTCAAGGTTAGGTAAGGTACCTAAACCAGCAGGAATACTACCAGAAAACTGGTTGTTCTGTATTCTGACTCTGACTAATGAAGCACATTTCGAAAGGCTTAAAGGTATAGGACCAGAGAAAGAATTGTTAAAGAGTATAAGTTTTGTGAGATTGCCAGAATCACAAAGATTGGGAGGAATTTCACCTGACAAAGAATTTGATGAAACATCAAGAAATTTCATAGGGGAATTTTTACCTAAATTCACAGGCAAATGACCTGTCAGAGAGTTTTTCCACAATGAAAGAGCTTGTAAGTTGGTTAAATTACCAATCTCACTTGGTACTTCACCTGTCAGCTTATTGCACATCAAGTTCAGAAGCTGCAAATTCTTTAACCTCCCAAAACTCTTTGGAATTTCCCCTGAAATTCGATTATCCGAAACATCCAAGAACAGCAACGACGAAATGTTTCCCAATTCCCATGGAAGAGCCCCCTCAAACTCGTTCATGTACAGATAAACTGTGTCAAGCTTCTGTAACATCCCAAGTTGTGCAGGAATTTTCCCACTTAAACTTCCAACAGCTAAGTCCAAGTACTGCAGATTACTCAAGTTTCCGAATTCAGAAGGTATAGACCCATTAAACTCATTATACCCAAGAATCATAGTCTCTAAAGATGACAGAAAACCAAGTTCAGGAGGAATCTCCCCTGTAAGATTATTTCCTGACAGACCTAAAAACTTCAGATTCTGAAGGTTTCGAAAGGAAGTAGGGATCGATCCCTCAAAGAAACTCCCTCGAAAGTCTAGCACTTCGAGGGAGTTACAAAAGCCTAGATCATCAGGTAGGTTACCCTCAAAGTTGTTACTAGAAGCATTGAGTGTAACTAGCCCTTTTGCTTCGCTGAAACCTGCAGGAAACCTACCAATGAAGTCATTTTGGCTAAGATCAAGGCTTACTAATGAGGTGAGATTAGAAAGGGATTTAGGCAAAGACGAAGCAAATGCATTGCAACAAAGATTAAGAACTGTCAAACTCTTAAGGTTTTGTATGTTATCTGGTATCTTTCCACTTATGTTCATGTTGGAAAGATCAAGTTTATCTACAAAACCTTGAGAGTTGCACCAAACACCCTTCCATTCGCAATGCGAAGCTGGGTTTTTAGTGTTGTTATTCCAATCTTTGAGCTGATTCAAGGGATCAATGAAGGAGTCCTTCATTGATAACAAAGTTAAGAGTTCATCATTTGGTGTTGCTAAAACAAGAGAAACACAAAATGAACAAAAACACAAAAAGATGAAAACTTTGTTTTTCATTTGCATTTTGCTCAATCAAATCTTTCTTCCCTTTAAATTTTTCTTGTTATGAAGACATTTTTGTGTGATTTTTTTGGATAAAATGGGGGGTGTTTTTGGAGGTTATGATGATCAGAGATTATGGAAGAAAAGTGGCAGGTTCTTATTCTATAAGAAAGAAATAAAGTTAGATTAAAATGATTGATTAGTGAGTAAATTAATTGATTAGTGAGATGATTAAATTAAGTTAATTCGTGAGGTCTTGGGAATCTAAAACAGCTAAGTAATGTTATGAATGTAAAAGTTTTTTGGAGTTATATTCCGACATTAAAACATGGAGAGAATGTGTTTTGTGGTCATTTACTGACATGCTTCTAGTTTGCATGATTAGGATCATGGTCAACCCAAATTATTTTTCTAATTACAATTATGATATTAATTATAGCCTTTGCCTCTAATTGATTAAATACATGGATTAACTTTTTTTTTAATAGATGTTATCTGTTTTTGTGCAATTTTTTCTGATTAAAAGCTGTAAGTTTTGTACTTGATAGTTGTTGCACATAGGTCAGAGAATTAGAGAAATATAACATGCTAATTATCATTTTATTTTAATTTATATGATAAATTACAATTATTTTTTTATCCCTATGTATACAAATTCTTAAATGGACCTGGTTCACACTAATTTATTGTGGACCACCAACATTAGAGACAATATAATTTTTTTATTAATAAAAAAAAAAAAGGTTACCATACTAAAATAAATGTTATTATGTTGAAATAAAAGTTAGTGTGACATTAAAAGTTATAAGGGGTTAATTTTTTTAATGAAATTTTTAATATAATGGTCAATATGAATAATAAAGACCCCTATGTTAAAATAAGGTCACTATTCAATATAATGTCGTATTTTAAGTTCATAATAACATTAAAGGTCACACAAGTTTTTAAAAAAGGATACTATGTTAAAAATAAGGTTACTATATTAAAATTAGGAGTCACTATGTTGAATATAATGCCAGTTATGTGTATATAAACCTTGGGTCCACAATAATATTATTGAGGACCAAGTCCACGCAAGAGTTTCTGCCCTATGTGACCTCTATATAGTCATAAAGGTCACACATAAAAATTATCTTATATTTCTTATAATGTCACTCTTATCTTACCGACTTATTGTACAATACTCGTCTTATCCTAAAATTTCGGCAAGTAACACCTTTAAGCCTTCTATAGTTATGCACTAATGACATTGCATTATTTACAGATGCATTAGATTTTCAATAGTTCTTACATTAGGTCACTATCTACAGGCTCAAGAGTCACAAATATGGATGATTCCTCTCTATTTCTTTTACGGTATGTCGGTATATGACAAGTAACTTGAATTTCGGAGGCTCCATCTTAAGGACCCTTTCAAGACTTGAAGTTCACCTTACGAGTTCACCGGTATCTATCCTAGACCAATGACCTATCATCATCAACAACTCCGATCCCATACTAGACAAGTCCTGACTATTGAAATTGAATGAAAAATCATTTTCAATTTGATTTAAGATCAGAAATGTCATTTTCTAATAGAATTTTTGATATGGATGTTTGCTATTATGCAACTAAAAGCCCCACAAAATTTGATAACCCCACTATAAAGTTTGGTATAAGGATATGCACAAAATATGGTCTTTTTGTAATATTTGGTTTGCAAAAAATGAATAACACTTGGTTTAAAATTGTATTTATTCCCAAATTTGTCGTCTGACCTTAATTTTGCCTGAAGAAAATTGCAATGCTAAATCAAGAATCTTTGCACCTTATCAGGTGGCAAAAAGTTGCCTTAACGTCCGACATCTATAATTTTACCTGTGCCAATTCTCTAATTTGATAAGAATAGGAATTACTTCTGAATTTTAAGTTGGTTTTATGATTTTTGCACAAAAATTCATACTATTTACTTATTTTAGGCACAAAATAAAATAATCATGATGTCCAACTGAGTTAAACCATATTTAATGAAAAGAGATTGGCAATGCAAGTTAAATTCCTTTTTTTTGGGGGGGTTAAAATGTTGTGTAAATTTGGAGATATATTGCAATTATTTTGCATCTTTTCATTTGATTGGATAGTTTATGGAACAATCCAAACAAATATTTTTTTTGTTTTTTTGGTATCAGATGAGATTTTATCTATAGATCGTATGTGTCAGTGTGTCACCCTCAAAATCTAAACCAGTTAAAATAACTAATTTTCATACATAATACATACCGTAAATAATTGAGCATAAATTAAAAGGTATATCAATAAGAATCATAGAAAGTGATTTAACTCAACATTTAATCATTTATAGATATATCGGGGCTAACATAATACCCAAGATAATCACAACATTTTAATTTATCAGCATACTTTGCTAAATAAAATGAAATTAATCAAAAACAATGAATAAATTTTTTCTCAATCATAGATTCATGGTATGTTCTACTGTGGAGTTCCATTCTTTGCCCATTGAACCCCCAATACCTTTTCACTGATAGCTCACATGCACTTCTCTGTCTTTAATCAACTTCAGTACATATAATTATTTTCTATACAAGAGAAATTCCAAAAATAATTTAAACGGTGCATTTCCAAATAAATAAAAATATAATTAATAAATAAATAAATAAATAAATAAAAAGATTCAATATATAATTATCAGGGCAATCATTTAAGGGACTTGAATGAAAAAGTTGGAAATTGCTGGAGACCATGTGAAGAAGGGCAGCTTCCCAGGCAACATTGCAAAGATAAAAGGACTATTGTACTGTCCATTATTTGTGGGACACCCTTTAAATTACCTTTTTACCCTTTTCTTCTTAATTATTTATTTGTTACAATAATTATTCAATTAATTGTATGATTATTTGATTTTGGCATTAAACTTTATGAAATCTTTGTGATTTGTGTAAAATTGTAATTGTGCCCATGTTTTGAGAATCCAAGCTTGTGAGAATTAGTTGCCCCACATGGGATTATGCTACACCACCTTCCTTTTTTCATCATTTATAAGATGATTAACTTCCTCTATTATGCTAAATTATCTATTTTAGATTCCACTCACTCTTTTTTATTTTTATTATCTTTGTCTTTGTGTACTTTTCTCCATGCACTTAATCATGATTATTTTTAGGAAGTAACTTACTAACTCGCATATATTTCTTTTTAAGAAAATATAGATATTTTAATGAAAATTAGAGAAGGGAAAAATTAAAGAAAAATGAAATTGTACATTCATCAATTTTAAGCATAGGATTATAGGTACAAAAACAAGTATCATTTATCAGCATTTCTTTTATTTTTCTAATTTCTACTCAATTACTAAAGCAATGTAAATTAAGGAGAGCTCGAGAAGGGAATCCCGCATTTATTTATTCACTTTTAGGATGAGAGAACAATGGAGTAAATTTTTTTAAAAAGATATTAGAGTACCCTAAGCTAGGGTAGGATATGATATTAATATGATTTTAAAAAAAAATCACTTAAGTTAACTAATTACTATAAATTTTAGAGTAGAAATCAAATTTATTGAGGGAATAATATTTTAGGTCTTTGTTATGCTCACTTTATTTCGTGATAGAAAAATTAAATTTTTGAAAAATTCATGAAAATAAGTGTTATGTAACTAAAATAAGTAAATTATTTTTAACTGAGGGACTATAATAAGTTTATTTAAGTTAATGAATCATGCTCTGTAAAAAAAATTTCCATTTATACTCTCGGACAATTTATCCCTAAATTAATTGAAAAGCTTGGTGTTTCCCTTAAAAAAAGTTTTGGATGAGTAAATTAAACTTTTATCAACAACGAATTTGTGGCAGACAACAAGTTAACAAGGTCTTTTGGCCCAATGTTAAAAAGAAATGTACTCGTCAATTAGGTACATTTCTTTTTAACATTGGGCCAAAAAGCCTTCTAGGCTGAGAGATTTCAATGAAATGTTAGAAATCAGGTCCATTGGGTAACGAACATATGGTCTTGGGCTTGAACCCAGCCTTACGGTTGAGCTATCTAAACATGGACCGAGCTTTATGCATGGACCGAAATTTATGGGCTTATCAAGTTGGGCCTAATAATTAGTATTCTTCTCGCAACGTTCGGCCACTTACTATACAATCATGTAATCCACTAAATAAGAAGCATTATACTTCTATATTTAATGGAGTTTTAAAGAAAGTCTACATGTTATGTGATGTTCACCATCATGTAATTAGGCGTATAATTGCAAATTTTATGTAATGATGCGGGGCATTATTTGGGCCCAAATATTAGTTGATTAGTTATACCACAGATGATGGATGTAGTCAGTCATGTTCATGTTGCCATGTTAAGGTGATAAACTAATTGTAGATAAATTTTAGTCCCTATCAATTTTTGAATCTCATGCCTATTCGATTCAAGTCAGTATCAAGTCGTCAAGTTTTTTTTTTTTTTTTGTGTGAAAGTGACCAAAAAAAAAAAAGGGTCATTAAAATCAAATTTGGATTGAGTAAATTGAAATTTAGAACAATTTGGGTTAAGTTCACTTGAATTTGGTGTAGTTGTTGACTTGTGGTCCATGGGGATTAAGTTGGATAGATTTATGTGCAATTTTAAGTTAGAATTTCAGATCTAATTGCCAGGTATGAAATGCAAGTGAAAAATTAAATCCTACGATCTCTAATGCCTTGTCCAAAACCACAAAGCTAAATTTTAGTCAAAATATTTATTGTTATAATCAATGAGTGGAAAATAATAGTCTAACACAACAATTTCTTTATTTCATGTTTGGCCCAATTCGTGTAATCCTCAGTTAGTCAATTTTTTCATGGATAATGACTAATGAGCAACTTATGACTTTAGTGTTAGTGGGTGATAAATACTCATTATTTTTCGATTAATTAAGGCACTAATCTTCCCCCACCCTCACCCCACACCGAAAAATATAAATAATAAAAAATATATATATTATGAACGCATTTTAATATTTAAAGGTGTCAAACTCTAATCTGACTATATTTAATTTGATATGATCTAAAAATAACTTGATTCATATTTCAATTTACATGAGCATAAGGATTTAACATGTCTCAAACTTGATCAAAACCGCACTTAATTAGACCCAACCAATTAAAGCTAACCCATTGACTCATAATGGAACTTGTTTAATCTATAGATAATCTTACACTCTTACAAAATATTGGTTATTGTTATGAAAAAAGAAAAAATAATAGATTTATTTTAGCAATAAAGTGAAGGAGTAATCATAATCTTTAATTTGTGAGCTTGATGAATCTTGATTTTTTTTTTTTTTTTTTTTTTGAAGGCAAGAGAGGGCAGCTATGTATATTTTTTTTCATGCATACTACTCGTACCTTATAATTATATACTCCGTAATACGTTGTATTAATTTAATTTGTACCCACTTTATTGGAAACTACTCGTATATGCTCATAATGATTGCGGTTGAACAAGTTGCATTGCCATGCGTTAATGAAGGTTGTTAAGGGGAAAGAATTAATGTAGCAACATATATACGAGCTAGTTCATGCTATTAATTTTCTAATTACTTGTATATGAAAGAAAAATAAAAAGAAATGTTCTCATCATTTATCTGAAATAAGGATCAAATAACCAAAGTTCAATTGGCTAATTATGCAACTCATCAACTTGCATTATCATGTGTTTTATGTGGGATAAAAAAAAAATATGTGTGGCATGGTAGGGTAAGCTAAAGGACCATAAATGCATAATTAACCTTGACATTTTTTGTTGGAGCTTTCAAGGTTTTAAGATCATGTTTAGGGTCCATTCGCCTATTATTTTGTTTGAACTTATTATATTTTGAGTATAATCAGATTAGATTTAGATCGACTAACAAGTTCAAATAAGTTCGATGCTAAAAGTTTTTGTTCTACAATTGTATTTTATACAAATTAGGAAGTAATACTTGCCTAAAATAATAGCTAGGTTGATTTAAGACCATTATTTTCCTGCCAAAATTAGTATAAGTTCACGTGTGCATTTTGGCATTTTAGCATCCAATGCAAGAGGAGACATGAATATGGTGTCCAAGTTAGGCCCCGTTCATTTCACCTTATTTTTGTTGAACGGAAACTATTTTTGCTGAACTTAAATTAATTTTACTAAACTAAAATTAATTTTACTGAACTAAAATTATTTTTGCTGAACTGAATTTATTTTTACTAAACTGAAATTAATTTTACTGACTGAAATTATTTTTACTGAATACGAAGTATTATTATTATTATTATTTATTTCTTTTACGTGAAGTGAACGGGACCTTAATCGTGAGATCAGGTTAGCTTTGTGCAATATTGCGCTTTAATTACACTTATCAAAATCCATTCAGCTTAAACTATTCAATTGTACACTACTTATTCAAAGAAAACCAATCCCCTTTGGCAAATAATACGACTTAAATCTATTTATTTTCATAGTAAAGTGTTATAACTTATACGTCGTCTATGTTACAATGTACAAAGTATATATATTATCGTTGAACCGTTGGATCGGAGTAAGTGAAGAGGGTGTTGTGTGTCGTTGGGCGTGTGGCTTATGTGTGGTTTGAAGACTTTGAACTAGTGTTAATAACAAGATTATTGGTGTAGCTAACTAAAGAGTGTTGTCGTATAGTGCTCCTTAGTAGTTATTAGTGTTGTGTACTCTGTACGAAAGTTGGTACAAGCAAGACTTGTAAGTGTAGCTGTGTAGATGGTGGTCCGTGGACCTAGCTTATTAGTTCATCTAGTAGGGTTAAGAAATTCAATGGACAATTGGACACATAAAAACTTGAATACTCCGTATATATACTACGTATATAAGAATGAGAATACATGTATGCATTACAAGTTCACATGGATGACTATGATATAACGGCTAATCATCTTCTACGTGCTTTAGGCTTCAAAAATATTATTAACTAGATGTAAGCCCGTGCGACACACGGTTCTAGTAATCATTTTATTTAATTTTAAATTGTGTATATTTATGAAGATCATTCATTAAATATATGGATAAAATTCCTAATATCATAAGATAATTTTTTAATTTTAACACTGAAGTTATCTTTTGTTGTTTTATTTATTTTATGTAACGCTTGAATTTAAAATCCCAAACCTTATTCGCTAATTTTGCTTATGTGACAATTTAAATTTTTAATTCAAAAAAGAAATGACAAATCTCGTTTTTTTATTGATCAAAATAAGTCTTTTACCTATTCGTTTATTTAATTTACTCGGTCGGTTTAAAATGTTAGTCTCATTTATAATCGTTTAACTATAAAATATTACCGGAAATTAGTCATATGAGATTTAGTTTTATTCGTCTCGATGAGTACATTATTAAAATCAAACTTTTACAATATTTTCTAGGGAGAGATTAAAAATATTTGCGATTAAAAATTTGCATCCATATATGTAAAAAAAGATAATTTTTACTTAGTTTATTTTTATTTTGTTTTTTTTTTAGAGAAGATAATTATTGATTTTTAAAAGTAATTTAAATTTTAATTATTCTCTATTCGTTGTTTTTACCTATGTGTCAAAATTCTTAAATCTTATTCGTCACTTTTGCTTAGGTGGCGAGTAAAATTCTAAAATAAATTATTAATCTAATTTTTCATTGGACAAAATATTACCTTTTCTTATGTGACGCGCCGAATGCTCCCAAAAAATGTCTACTTTATTTATATATATTAGATTAGATAACTAATTAAATATTTTACACATAATGTAATACCTCGTATTTTTCTACGTATTTTATTTAAAATAAGTATTTTGAGAAGTATTTAATTAAAGTGAAATGTTTTATTTAAAGTATTTTAATTATTTATTTTAATAATTTTGGAAATATTTTATAAAAGGAAAGTTTATTTAATTAATTATATTAATTAAGTTGGAATTTAATTTAAGAAAAGTTTTATTTTAGTAAAGTTTTATTAGGGATGGGATTAGGAAAATTAAAAGAGGAAAGTTAGGGAAAAAGGGTTTGTAGAAAAGGGGTATAAATATCCAACATATGAGGCAAATCAAACTTTGCCCAGAGTGGAGAAAGCCCAAGGTGAACAACTCTCTCCTTTCTCCTTATTTTTCTTTCTTTTTCTTTCTCTTTTTCCCCTTCCCCTATTTTCTTCTTTTCGGCTCCCCTTCAACACCACTGGCCGAACAAATGCAGCGGTGGCCGCCAGCAACAGGCAGCAGCCTGGTGGCTGTCGGCTGCCATGGTCCGAATATTTTAAAAAAAAAAAAAATTGAATCTTTATTGTTAAAAACTAATTTATTCCTAAATCTAATTGTTAATTATGAGTTTTGGGATTTGATTTTTGATGTTTGATTATAAGTATTATGTTAATTAATTTTCAAATTATGTTTTTAATTAAAAAGCCCCAATTTTTGAAACCCTAGGTTCGTGATTTGTAAATTATTGAAGGGTTAAGTTGTACAATGGTTTAGACTTTTGATTAAAGTGTTTTAAGGCTTAATTACAGCAAGTTTTAATTAAAATATAGTGCTGTAATTTTTGGTAGAGCAGTTAAAATCAAGTTTCTTTAAGGAATTTTAATTACCCATTAATTGAGATTAAAGTATGATGTTTTAAATATAATTTCAGCTTATTTTAAATAAATTATGAGGGGTTTTATAATAGTATATATTGTTGGAAATTTGTGTAGAGAGGATTTTAATACTCTTCTATGATTTTAAATTGTAGGAGATTTCAAAGTGAGTGATTTCTATTAATTGTGGCGATATTAAGATCATATTCAAGGTACGTTCGCGTACTTAACATAATTATATAAATGTAGTGGCATGCTAAATGTGTTTGATTGATTACAAGTAGTATCATGCTAGGTTTGGATTGGAAATTTATGATTTAGGTGTTATTGGTAATTGGATTATGATGCATGATTTATTTGTGATGGACTATTGAATGGAAAATAATAGTTTGGAATATTATTTATGAACCATATATTTATTTGTGGCATGTTAGACATGTTTAATTAAACTAAATGTTTAATTTGGTTTGGAATATTGAAAAGGAATTTTATTATGGTTCATATGATTTTTATTGATGGTATAAGCATGAGGAAAGAGCTGTATAAGTGTCTATGTACACGAGGAATAAATGGTATGTTGGTGCCTTAGTGCACTTAAGTTGTTTTAACACCGAGGATAGGATTTGTGGCGCTTTACGCGTTTAAGGTGTCATTGGCACCGAGGTAAAATTAAAAAGGATTCAACATATTATGTGGTCACTAATTATTCAAGAGTTAAATTGGTATATTTGATTGATTGAATAATTATTCTTGATTGAATGGTTATGGTTTGAGAGTCATCACCAAGTTTAATAATTTGTAAATAACGTAAAGTGAAAGAGATTACGCACCAAAACTCTTGGAACGTATATACCTTGAATATGAACATATGGGGGGAGTTATGTGACTTTATATTTGATCATAACTTCTACTGGAGTACAGGACGCTGTACATTCCTTTTATTATTATTATGCGCAGGAATTCCTCCGACTTGTTTTAAATGGTTTTGAAATTAGTCTTCCGCTGTGTGTCTTTGATAGTTATCTTAGCCGTTTTTACGGTGGCAATAATGTCTTAGATATTATTATTTAAAGTTTTAAACAGGGCAAAACTGGTATTTTAAAAGAAAGGAATTTCTAAGGTGTTACACATAATCAAATGAAATGAGTAGAATGTCAGCTAAATTAGTTGGTAAGGTTAAAGATTTGGAGTAGGTATCTAGTATGTAGGGTTTGATCTCAATTAAATTAATATATCCTTACATGGAAGGAGTAATTTATTACTGTCATAAAATCGAATATAGCTATGTCTTTTATTTTACTGCTAGTAGATCGAATATGCTTGAGCGTGGTACATTTTTTGTTGATTGTGTCGAGTTGAGATAGAAATACGTAGTCTTGTAATTACTTTTTGTACTTCAATAATTCACCATCGATTTGAATGTCATTTGTTTTGCATCAACTTTTGTAACCTATGCCATTTTTGTTTATTATTTTTATTATTTTGGTGTGTGTTGTCCAAAATCTTGAAGGTAAAGTTTTGGGTGAGACGACTCACGTAAGTCCACCATCTTCATTCTCCTTCTTCCCCTTTCTCTCTCCTCCCACCCATCAATGGCGGCCAGATCCTCCACCACTCTCCGCCTCCTCTCCCGCACCTCCCAACTTGTCGGTGATGAAGAATGATCAGATACAACTTGCTTTGGCGATCAGTATTTCGAATTCCGAGTTTCGAGATGATGTGGAGAATGACCAGATCCGTGCTGCTACTCTGTTGAGTTTGGGGAGGTTGAATTCTATTGACAATGGTCGAGATAAGGAGGATTTTGGTGAGGTGGCTTTGTCGCGGCGGTTTTGGGTGAATTTGATTAATTTGATTTTGGGAAATTTGATTGTGGAATTGTTAATTGATGATGAAATGTAGGAGTTTATTAGAGATGATATTAAACCTGAGGGTTGAGGAGAGAGAAAATATTGTAGTCATGGAAGAAGAAGAGGGTCGTGGTGAAGGTGAAAATAATGTCAGGTATTAGATGTTTATTGTTTGGTATTTGATTGTTATTGTTTGGTATTAAATGTTTATTGTTATGTATTAGATTAATATTAATTGGTTTAATATTTGTCCGGAATTAGAAAATTTTAGTCAGAAATAAGATTATTTTTATCATAAATATCATAAACAAAGCAATATTATGATATTTTATTCGAAATCACAAGGTTATTTTGTGCACGAAAATAAAGATTTTAGTCAAGAATAAGATAGTTTTTATTAGAAATAAGATAATTTTTTTTAGGAATAAGACAATATTATCGATTTTACAAAATGTTGGTGCGCGGGCTTTGATCGGGTTTCTCAAACCCTCGCCTTTTTATTGTTGAGTCCGATCTCACGTGAATCCGTTCTACGCAAAACATTCTCAATGTTGAAATAATAAAATAACAAAAGAACTGCTCAATTGAAATTAATTGATCAT